>NC_080787.1:72654795-73967295 GCF_028018385.1 Neofelis nebulosa | reverse complement strand
TGCACCCTCAGAGGTTTTCTTTGAAGCTGCTTATGTATAGATTGCAGAAATTTTTACCTAAAATTGTGTGCTTCTTTTTTTTTATGTTTATTTATTTATTTATTTTGAGAGAGAGAGAGAGACAGACAGACAGACAGAGTACCAAGGAGGCTCTGTGCTGCCAGTGCAGAGCCCCATGAGGTCCTTGAACTCATGAACTGTGGGATCATGACCTAAGCCAAAATCAAGAGTCAGATGCTCAACTGACTGAGCCACCCAGGGGCCCCTAAAATTGTCGTTTCTATGGGAATTTTAAGCAACTTAAGGAAATGATGAATGTAGCCAGCTGAGATAGCCTCTGATGATCCCTGCCTCCTGGTTTATGATCTTGTGTAATCCCTTCCCTGTGAGTGTGGATCTCTGGCTTGGTTCTAGCCAACAGAATACCTCCAAGATGATGGAATGACACTTTTGCAAATCAGCTACATAAGATTCTGACAGGATTCTTTTATCAGACTCTATCCTTTTGTTGGTTCTGATGCAACAAGCAGCCATGTTACATACTGCTCTATGGACAGGATCGCATGCAAGGTCTGGAGAGCGGCTGCTGACTGGCGGCTAACAAAGACCTAAGGTTCTCACTCCAATAGCCCAAAAGAAATCCTGCCAACAACTACATGAACTTGGAAGCAGATCCTTTCCCACCGAACCTTCAGAAGAAACATTTTGACATCAGTGTTGTGAGAGACTCTGAAGCCTAGAAGTCTGCTAATCATACCTAATTTTGGCTCAGAGACTCTGAGAGATAAATGTGTGTTGTTTTAAGCTATGAAGTATGTGATAATTTATTATGCAGCAATAGAGAACGAATACAATGAGGATGACCACATACTTCCACAAAAACACCACAATCTTGTGCTGCCATGTTTACAATGGAAAACATTTGTAGTACTTTAGTTGAAAGATAATTATAAGCCAATAAATGCTAGTGGGGTTATTAAGAGAAATAGATGTATTTGAGAGAAATTTAAGAAGTAAACCTGGCTAGATATATGATTAATTTGATGAGGACGTGGAGGGAAAGGAGATATTTATAGTGAAGCTCAGGTTTTCCTTCATTCACTGGGCAAAACAATAGTGCCATTCACCAACAGAGAAACAAGGCAAGGTCATCAGTAACTGGAATTTGAATCAATGTATTCTCTCCTCCAAAGTAGTAGTCTTTTTTTTTTTTTAGTATATCATGTCATATATCAGGAAACTAGTACAGTAGAGCGCTGCTTATATAAGTCATATATAAAATATTTATAAAGTACAAATCATACTTTTGAGGGCTAGGGAAAGGACTGTATACTGAATTCGCAAATTCTGACCCTGGAAAGTGAAACACAAGGTAATTGGAAGCGTCCAGAAACTGTTGACGGCAAAGTGGCCTTATCTGTAGACCACAGATAGGTATCTGCATGCCTCCAGTTTTTACACCAAAATGTGGAAATACACATAATGATTGGGGGAAGTACACATCACAAATTCATGTCATAATGTAGTGTTTTTGTTCTTATTCTATAAAAATATGCACTTTAAAGTCATCTACCTAATATTCAAGGAGCTATGTGTTAACTCCAGAAAGGTAAGATCACATAAAGGGAGAGATGGCCAAGAAAATCTCAGATTACATCATACATAAATGAATAGAGTAGTGTCATCCTCTATTAAAAGATAAAACCCCAGGAATTCCTCTGTACAGAAACCCTCAGAGCTCATTCTGCCAGTGTGTGGATGGTATAGGTACTGACAAAGACCCATACTTGTGTAGATCTAAACATCTGCCACTATCTTCATGTAGTTCCATATGTTATTAGTATAAGTGGGAGTTTTGTTTTGTTATTTCCATTTGTATTGTTTTGTTTTGTTTGCTTGATTGTCTTGGTATGGTGTATGGACAGAGGAAACTAAACATCAATCCTATACAACTGGCACATTGTAAGAATGGGTTTAGAGGTTCCATATTTTATAATTGCATTGTTGAAACTACATTTAGCTCCTGCATTTATGATTGCAGTAGAGTTTTAGCTTCAGGTAAAAAAAAAAGGAATATTCTTTTTCAAAACGTCTTCATAATAACCTTGAAATATTAAATTCTGACTGACAAATCTAATCATTCAGTAGGTCAATTTCTTTTGTGTAGTACATTCAATTAATAATGAAGCGTAATTACTATGATTGGAGTGAAAATTTTGAGATCCTAAAACACAAATTATGCTTTTTGTAAAGTAGAATTATCCAATTTTTATACTTTTTTTCAAGTTCAAACATTCTCAGGCTGTCAGATATATTTACTTTTATAACTTGACACAGGTTCTGGTTAAGGTTGACTTTCACTGGAAACTTCAGAGATAAATAGTTTTGGACAAACAACAATCTGTATTATATAAAGTATATTAAAAAATGATTTCAAAAGGATGGTTATATTCTTTCAAGGGACATCATGTCAATATGTCTTCAAAGCAAAAACACATCTGAAAATTTCATAGTCAGTTCACTATGTAGTCAACACTTGAACTCTGTAGAACTTTTCAATTTATTCTTGTAGGGAATGGTTTTTGCCATAGCTCTCTGCCTCTGTTACAAACAAATTGGGCTGGAAAATAGTGTATTCCAGCTATAACTTTTCTCCTTTAAATCCCAGGCCTATTTCAGCCAAGGACAATATCTTAGAGAATAGATATTGTAGAAATATCTTCTAGATATGTACAAGGTAGAAATACCTTGTAGAAATGTTACATGAAAGGTAGTATTTATCTAGCTTAGAAGGGGTGGTTCCATTCAACTAGGTATTACTGTAAGTTAAATTTCAGGTCATCCAACTCAACCAAATGATATGGAAACCAGAATCAATCTATTATCTATCTATCTATCATCTATCTATCTATCTATCATCACCTACTTTTTACTTTCTGGTTATTTATCAGAGGTGCTCTTCCCACCTTTGTTGGCCTGACTCACTCCCACTCTCCCGTGAGCTCTCAGGAGTCTCCAGCATTTTCTGAGCCCACAGACTCTGCTAAGTACTTTACTCTGTATGTCAGTAGCATCAGGGGCGTGTGTTTGTCATGGTGCTTGTTCTATTGTAGGAATAGTAGCTGTTTGTGACTTTGTCTCTCGAATTAGGCTACAGTCCCTTGAGAATAAGGCAACATGTCATCTCAGTAGACTATACTAAGAACTAAGCATAGTTCTTGATACCCAATCAATAACTGTTTGCTGATCTGATGAATTGAATGACATTATTTGTATATAACTAAATAGACTGCAAGAAAAAAAAAGTAAACTGCAGTGAGCATAGCAGATTACATGTTAGACATACCAATCCTCAAGAGCTATTTAAGAACATCTCTCCCCAAGAGCTGCCCCCAAGTATTTACCATCAGCTACTCCTTTTTATTGATTAATTGAACCTCTTTGTTGATAAAGCAAATGCTTTTTGAGACGGTTAGCATATTTGGGTACTCTGGTGAATACATGTGAATTTGTTTCTTAGATTTATTGTGCCAAGGGCAAAACCCCACAAACAAAACAAAACAACTTGATAGGAGAGCCGGATTTGAGGAAGGAAATGGTTTGGCTGAGACAGAAGTCTTGGGCTGCAATAAGTTGGACCCAGGGGCAGTGGGAGGGAGGGTCTTTATGATGCATGTTTATTCAAACTTATCAGCACCTGAAGCTCCCATAAATGTACTGACTTTATTGCTCCAACCAGAGACTCTGAGTATCTGCCTCTCAGCATCAGAACAGATCCCCAGAGCAGCACCTCTCTGAAGTAGCATGGAGAGTCACTTCCTTCAACACACAACCCTTGTAGTGAGGGTTACAGTGAACTCCACCTCCCAGCACAGTTGGTAAGAAACATGAAACATGAAACTTGCAAACATGAAAGCTTGTGATATAGAGGCGAATGATGTTAGGACATTTATTCTATTCTTTCTCAGTGTGCCTTCTGCATATGAGTCTGTCTTACCACTCCTCAGTGCTTTCTCACTCTCCACCAAAAGATTCAGTGGCCACAATGGGTCGGGAGCTAGAACGTCCACTTTTAGAGAAGAAAAGTGTAAGAGACAGAAATCTGACACTACTGTTGTACACACACTGAGGGGTGTGCCTTCCAGTATGTGCAATGCCAGCCTGGGACTAAAATGCCATGGTGCTCTACATTTCCATGATCTTATATAAGTGGAGCCTGTGCTGCTCTCTGAAGCATCCCTCCACATATTCACTGGATTACTTTTCATACTCGATGTTTCAGCAATTTTCTTCTCTTTCATTATTATATTTTTCTTTCTGCTATATCTTGCCCGTAAGCATAAATGTATTACTATTTCTTCCATCTCAAAAATTTGCCTTCCCTTGTGCCCACTTCCTTAAACATCTGCATAACCCAATTTTCTCACCAACTTTAAGCCTTTGCTGGAATATTAACTTCTCTAAGAGGCTTTTCTTCATCACAGTAAAGTTGTCACTCAACCCTTCTGTCTGTCATATTTTGTCTGTACCTACTTTTTTTCTCATAGCATTTTATCTTCCTCTAACTGTGTAGCACAATTATTTATTTGGCTGGGTTCTTAAATTTTTTTTCTCATATTCTCTTACTTAAATTAAGCTGCATAAATAAGTAAGCAAACTACTTCCTGATATTAGTAGGTGCTCAGTAAATGTAGAGTGAACAAATTCATAAATGATGACACATTCATTTTTTGAGAGACTCCTTCTTAAGGTTTTCCCTACAAAAATAAAATTTAATTTAAAAAATTTTTCATGTTTATTTATTTATTTTAGGAGAGAGAGAGAGACAGGGCAAGAGCAGGGAAAGAGCAGACAGAGAAGGAGAGAGAATCCCAAGCAAGCTCTGTTCTCAGGAAGCCTGATGCAGGGCTCAATCCCACAAATCATGAGATCATGACCAGAGCCAAAATCAAGAGTTGAACACTTAACCAACTGAGCCACCCAAGAGCCCTAAAAATAAAATTCTTAACTAAAAAATCATGTATTGCAGTTATAAAAGTTAATTTCATTTCTTATTTGCATTCTCCTTTGTTCCACAGAGCCTGATTCATTCTTGGTTTTAGAATTTTCATGTTTTCTGGACTGTGTGGTCTTCCAGGTATTTCAGGTAGTATGTGAAAGGGGCTTCTAGATTGACAATATTATCTACTCGGTGTCTATTATAAGGCAGAAGAAACAGTTCTTTGATGACTTTTAAGATCTCTTTTGTACCCAGAAGCACTCATTCAGAGTTTCATCCTTTCCAGGTGCTGTGTTCTCCTTTGGACTAGGCATTGATAGAAAACTTAATGCAAATTAATTGTACAAGAAGCTATCACTTCCTTGGCCATCACTTCCTTAGTTTCCACCAAGGAAACTACCTAGTGTGGTTTATATTTGACTTGAGGCTGTAAAGTAGGTCTTCACTAACTCCTTGTTAAATTGAATTCAATTCATTAATCAGTTTCGGTCATTAGCTAACAAGGCAGTAGTACAGAGAGGAGAACAGAAAGAGTTGGTGAAGGACTTGTGGGAAGGACCTCTTAATGTAATGAAAAACAATGTCTTTAGTAGATATTTTAAAATGGAGTAAGGGACTAAAATAGAAATATAAGGTAATCTTTGGTACAATTGCTATTTACATAAAGTTCCTCTTTTAAACCATTTGGTATTACTTTTTAAAGACCTGTGCTGACTCTCAATTGCATCTTTCCCCCTCTTATGATGGAAATTATGCTTTACTTCCATTAGAGGTATGTCTCCACCTGGCTGTAGAGTTCTAAAATTCTTTTTTGAACCTCATACTACACGAGTTCAGGCACGTGTGCTCGTGTGGATGTGCACACATGAAACCTTTATATTTTCCATGTATGGCACTTTCTTCCTGAGATTTGCCAGATTTAAAAGAGCTCTTTTAACTTGGAAAATGGGGATGGGTTTCTGTTTTAGATATGGAAAGGTAAGAAAGAATACTTTATTTCCCACAGACCCTCTTTTCAACCGTGTTTTTACATTAAAATTATCTGAGAAAAAAATAAATACCATGGGCTTCATCCTAATCCAAATGAATTATAATCTTATGAAGTCTAGCCAGGTACTAGTACTTTTTTAATATCACCATTCCTGTTTAATAAATTCCTATTATTAATGGACTCTGCACTTGCTATCATAACTTGCTATCATATTGCCTCATCTATAAATTTTTAAAGTTTGCACACTTTCTCAAAGATAAAGAATATCTTGAGGCATTTATTCTAACCATTATATTTCTTATAATTTTCTTGGAAAAGTGTGGTGGCAAACAAATGTTCCTTGAAATGATATTCAAAATCCTTTTGTGGTTATATTAAACTTGCAATGAGAAAGAAGTCTGGAATGCTGCAAGTTATTTATACAAAGAAAAGAAAGAGGTTACATGTTTTCTGTCTTGTTTAAGTAATTGGCTGATCCACCCTGTACACCTACTTGTATTGCCAAGGTCAAATTTGAGAAAAGATAATCTTTTAGGTTACCTACTAATTTCCATGCATCCATGCACTCTTTTTTTAAATTTTTTGAATGAATAATCACACTCTCTAAAACTGCATTTGGATTTTAGGAAGATAAGAATGATAAATCATAAAGCAATGAAGTACCCAGAAGAAACACTAGGCTTAAAAGTTTTATATTATCTTTTTTTTTTAAGTCAATAATAAGCTACCAAGGGAGAGAATATGAAGGTGTGGAAACACTGTAAAATTTAGAGGAAGATAAACCTGAGTTTGAATCTCATGTTTTTCATTCACAACCCATAGCCACTGCCTTGGCAAGTCTGAACCAGACCACTCCTCGCCATTTCCACAGATACAGCCCTCAGTTGAGGTAGTAGCATCAACCACCTGGCCCTCTCCCACCAGAGTGGAAGTTCTTTCCTATCTCGTCCTTCAAGAACCTTCCCTACACAGTAGTCAAAGTAATACTTTTTGTTATTGTTCTTGTTTTCAGCTTTATTGAGGGATAATTGACACATAGGACTTGTATATATTTAAGGAGTACAACTTGGTGATTTGATATATTTTTTTTTTAATTTTTTTTTCAACGTTTTTTATTTATTTTTGGGACAGAGAGAGACATAGCATGAACGGGGGAGGGGCAGAGAGAGAGGGAGACACAGAATCGGAAACAGGCTCCAGGCTCTGAGCCATCAGCCCAGAGCCTGACGCGGGGCTCGAACTCACGGACCGTGAGATCGTGACCTGGCTGAAGTCGGACGCTTAACCGACTGCGCCACCCAGGCGCCCCGGTGATTTGATATATTGTACACATTGTGAAATGATCACCACAATCAAGCTAATTAACATATCCATCTTCCCAAATAATTGCTCCTTCCTTCCTTCCTTCCTTCCTCTCCCCCTACCTCTACCTCTCCCCCTCCCCCTCCCCCTCCCTCCTTCCCTCCCTCTCTTTTACTCTCTCTCTCTCTTCTCTTCTTGTGGTGAGAACACTTAAGATCTACCCATTGGGCATATTCCAAATATGTAAATCACTATTGTTAACTATAGTCACCATGCTGAACATTAGATCTTCAGAATTTATTCATCTTGCATAATTGAAAATTTGTACTCTTTGATGCTTCTCCTCATTACTCCCCCCCACCCCCCACAGTCCCCAGTAACCAGCATTCTACACTCTGCTGCTATGAATTTGACTGTGTTAGATTCCACATATGAGTGAAATCGTACAGTGTTTGTCTTTCTGTCTCTGGCTTATTTCACTTAGCATAATGTCCTACAGATTCATCCCTGTGGCTGTGAATTAAAGGATTTCTTTTTTTTTTTTTTTTTAAGGCTGAAATCTTTTTAAAGCATAAGTCTGACTGCTTTAAACCCTCCACTTGCTTCTTGTTGTAATTAGAATAAATTCCACATTCTTTATTCTGGCTTTAAAGTTCTAATCTCATCTTCTACCCTCTTCCCCTTGCTATATACACTTCAATTACACAACTGTCTCTGGAATAAGCTAAGCTAATTCTTATGGTCTTACACAGATAATTCTAGAGCAAAATAGAGATGAGAGCAAGCGCTTATCTCATGCCCTCATCAGGCAAATGCCATATTTAATATTTTCCAAATCTGTTACCTCATCTGTGAAACTTTTTTTTCCAATGAAATCATGGGAAAATCATTGCCAGTGTCTAGAAATTATTGAGCTATACAAGCTAAGAGAGTGGAGCTATTCATTTTAGGCATTGAAAGATTATTAAGTACTTGATAGCCAAAGATAAGGTGATTGAATTCTTCATCACAACCAAGATTATAACCGCTACTTAAGCAAATACAATATGCCAGACACTGTATTGAATACTGTAGATGATAAAAAGTGGATGAGGATAAAACAGGCTTTGCTCTTAATTGCTTAAAATCTGGAAGAGAGGATACGGCAAGCACAATGATAACGCCACTACTAGGAGAATATGTGTCATAAGAGTCAGACACAGGGGTTTTACAAATGAGGGTATAATAGGTCTGAACCTCACTGTAAGCAATGGTGATTTAACAGTTTACATATCTGTTCCCCAATCTGTTTGAACTGCTTCTCCATAACTGAATTGAAATATAAGACTAGTTAAGTATGGGGGTCAAGGAATTAATAAGGGATCGGCATTTGAGATGGACCTGGAAAATGGGGGACATAATGGAATATGTTTTTGTCATCTCTTTTTTAATTCAGTCATGACTTTCACCAAGACAATACAGTGAGCTTTGTGATTTTGTAGAAGTGTACTTGTTGAATGTTGCTGGTCTAGTGATAGTCTTCCAAGGGAAATAGGACTCCCATCTCTGGAATGAGAAGGATCTTGGACAAGTAAATTGATCTCAGATTTTCTTCCCTAGTTTGTAAAATGTCCAATTTATGTGATTGTTGTAAATCTTGGACTAATATGAAATCTCTGACATATAGGTGCTTAATTAATGCTACCTGTCATTTTTACTTTTAATAACTGGAGAAACTGTATATTATAGAAAGTCAGCAAAATTGTGAATGGTTAAAGTGTATACTCGATATTGATAAGATGGCCTTTCAATTCTGGCTGTGCCCCCTCATTTGCTTTGTGATCTCGAGTAAGTAACTTAACATTGCTTTGCCTCATTTCTTTCATCTGTGAAGTGGGGGTTATAATATGTCCTACCTCAGAGGGCTGTTGTGGGGATATTGCACCACATAATTCATATAAAATGCCTGCTGTCCTCAATAAATATGTAATATTTTATAATAATAATAATATATTTAATATGGAGTTGTTAATCTGATGATCTATGGTATATGACATGTCAACACATGCTGGGTGAATTACTTTTTGGTGAACAGATTATTCTCAAATAAAAAATTCAGCTAACCAGACATATAGGCCCAGAGTGCTATTTTGAAGCACCTGCCATTCAGTATTCTCATTTTATTTGACCATGTTGCCAGTGTTGTTGTTGTTGTTGTAGTTTTAGTTGTTTTACTTATGCTTTTATGATTCACTATCACTGGGTTTTTAAAATATGGTAAGAGAGGTCAAATCCAGGAAGCAATGGAAGGTATAGTCCCACATCAGAAAGATGACTACAAAGGAAAAAATAATCTTGTTAGAAGAGAATTCCTTTAGGGGTGCTAAAGATTTAAGGATAGAATTTTTCTATTTTGAGCCAAGCAGTAATAAAGAAGTGAAGACTAGAAAGTGGAGAAACTGTTGCCCATGAGAGGAATTTCTTGCTTGACTGTTTCTTCTTAAATCTCATTATGTAAGCTGACTGATTGCTTTTCCCAAACTTAGATTCAGATCTTAAGTATAGAAGAGCAATTCTAGTGAAATACTTATATGTAAATCCTTTGGAGTAAAACTTTTTTTTTAATTTTTTTTAACGTTTATTTATTTTTGAGACAGAGAGAGACAGAGCATGAACGCGGGAGGGTCAGAGAGAGAGAGGGAGACACAGAATCTGCAACAGGCTCCAGGCTCTGCACTGTCAGCACAGAGCCTGATGCGGGGCTTGAACTCACGGACCTGAGATCATGACCTGGGCCAAAGTCGGATGCTTAACCCACTGAGCCACCCAGGCGCCCCTGGAGTAAAACATTTTTATTTCTATATGCTTATAATTATTTCCCAGCTTACTTGGAAGAGTGTATAGTTTGAAAATTCTGGAACTGAAAGTTACATTCCTTAAGTAAGCATGAAAAAAAGTATTTGGTCCACCTCAATAAGAAATGAGGTTTATTGATCCAGTTTTCTCTCAGCCAGCCTGATAGTCAGAAAGACTGTCACCAGCAGAATTCTGGAAGAGGAAGAATTACTACAACCACTCTACATAACTTCCTAGTGCCGGTTTCATATCTAAATGGAACATGGCTAAGATGTACCTGTTTGCTCAACAGAGGGAAGAGCTACACCGCTCACTTTAAAGACTCAGGCTTTTTGCTTACATTCCATGCCCTAAGTTACCTCCCTGTTCTTTTCATGTATTCTACACTCCAGCCAAACTGAATAACTATCTTGCTGCTATCCATTACTTCTGAGGATTTTTTATTTGTTTTTTTTTTAAATTTTTTAAAGTTTATTTATTTTGAGAGAGACAGAGACAGTGCAAGTGGGGGAGGGGCAGGGGGAGGGAGAGAGAAAAGATCCCAAGCAGGCTCTGTGCTGCTAATGCAGAGCCTGATGCAGGGCTCAAACTCACAAAACTGTGAGATAATGATGAGCCAAAACCAAGAATTGGATGCTTAATGGACTGAGCCACCCAGATACCCCATGATTTTTGAATTTGTATACATAGTCACCTCTACCTCCAGATATCACCTCCATGTCCATACACCCCAACCTAACTCCTCATCTCATCTCAGTTTAAATGTAACTTGTCCTTTGAAGCCTTTCCTTTTTTCGACAAGAAATGATCCTATACTTTATAAAAGTTTCCTAGATCTTCCTCAGGACTTCTAATATGGCATTTTATTCTTCATATGTATTGTGTACATACATATACCAAATAGTTCTAGGGATACATCAGTGACTAAAACAGAAATCCTTGTAAATTTAAACGAGTTAAAAAATGTGTGTTAGTGATTTATGCTAAAAAGAAGAATGCAGAAGAGGAGGAAAATAGGAAGTGGAAAGACAGCAATTTTCTGTGGTCAAAAGAGTCCCGACAGCAAAGGAGACACGAGAGTAAAGACCTGAAGTATGATGTGCATGTAGGAGAAGAGCATTCAGGCAGAGGAAAGAGCAAGTATGAAGACTCTGGGTGGGAGTGGACCTCATGTGGGATGTCATCGGCTGGGATTAGAATGACCAACAGAGAAAGGAGGAGCAGATGATGTCATAGAGGTGAGGAGTGAGGAGTCATAAGGGAGCATGAGGAAGAACAGGCAGATGGTAAAGGTCTTTAGAGTGACTGACTTTTTCTCAGGGTTAGATGACCAAACCATAGAAAGGGTCTTAATCATTTCAGAAGAATGATAGAACTTGTATTTTAACAGGAGTGACAATGCAGCAGTGAGAGCATGCAGATTCTGGAAATACTCTGAAGATAGAAATTATTGAATTTATTGAAAGATTGACCACCAGGAGAAAAAGAGAAGCAAGCGGAACTCAAAGGTCTATGACTTGAATGATTGGAAAGAAGGAGCTTCCATTAGTTGAAATGGAAAAAGCTAGAAAAGGAACAGGAAACAGTGTCAGGCATTCTGCTTTGAACATGTACAGTTAAGATTACTGGCCTGTCCTGTGATTAGTTGGATATGTAAGTTGTAAGTTTGGGGGAACAGCTGGGAGCACTTGGTATCAGTGGTGCCAGTTTGGGAGTTATAAACATTTATTTTTCTTTTCTTTTTTTAGATCTATTTTTATTGTTTTGAACAATCTCCATACTGTTTTCCACAGTGGTTGCACCAATTTACACTCCCATCAGCAGTGCACAAGGGTTCTCCTTTCTCCACATTCTCACTGACACTTGTTATTTCCAGTGTTTTTGAGAATAGCCATTCTAACAGGTGTGAGGTGATATCGTCTTGTGGTTTTGATTCGAATTTCCCTGATGGTTAGTGATGTTGAAGACCTTTTCATATACTGTTGGCCATTTGTATGTCTTCTTTGGAAAAATGTCTATTCAGATTTCTTGCTCATTTTTAGTTATTTGGTTTTTTGCTATTGAGTTGTATGGGTTCCTTGTGTATTTTTTATATTAACCCCTATTGAATATGTGCTTTGCAAATATTTTCTCCCGTTCCATAGGTTGCCTTTTTATTTTGTTGATGGTTTCTTTCACTGAGCAGAAACCTTTTTAGTTTTATGTAGTCTCACAATTTTTGCTTCTGTTACATTTGCTTTTGGTGGCAAATCCAAAAGTTAATTACCAAAGCTAATGTAATGGAGCTTACTGCCTATCTCTTCTTCTGGGAGTTTACAGTTTCAGATTTTATATTCAAGTCTTTAACCCATTTTATGTTGATTTTTGTGTATCGTGTAAAATAGGAGCCCAATTTCATTCTTTTGTATGTTAGTGTCAAGTTTTCCCGGTACCATTTATTGAAGAGACTGTTGTTTCTTCATTGTATATTATTGGCTCCTATGTTGTAAATTAATTGACTGTCTATGCATGAGTAAATCTAAGTTCTCTTTTCTGTTCCATTGATCTATGTAATTTCAGTATTTATGCCAATACCATACTGTTTGATTACTATGGCTTTGTAATATAGTTTTAAATCAGAATGTGTGGTGCCTCCAGCATTATTCTTTCTCAAGGTTTCGAACGGTGTCTGTTTGGTTTTATGCAAATTTTAGGGTTCATTTTTCTATTTCTGTGGAAAATGCCAATTTTTATAGGAAATGCAATGAATCTATATATTGCTTTGAGTTCGATAGACATTTTAACAATGAATTTTTCCAATCTCCAAACATGGAGTAACTTTGTATTTATTTATTTCTTCTTCAATTTATTTTACCAATGCCTTATAATTTTCAGTGTAGACTTCCTATCTACTTATTTAAATTGATTCCTAAGTATTTCTTTGGTGCAATTGTAAATGGGATTCCTTTCTTAATTTCTCTTTCTGATAGTTCTGTCTAGTTCTGTTAGCGTACAGAAACACAACTGATTTTTGCGTGTTGATTTTGTATCCTGAAACTTTTCTTAATTCTTTTATTAGTTCTGACAATTTTTTTGATGGAGTCTTTGGGTTTTCTATACAGATCATGTTATCTGTAAACCGAGATAGTTTTACTTCCTTAATTCCAATTTGGATGCCTTTTTCCCTATTTTTACCTAATTTTTCAGGCAAGGGCTTCCAACACTATGTTAAATGAAAATGGAGAATGGGCATCTATCTTTTTCCTGATATTAGAGGAAATACTTTGATCTTTTTACCACTGAGTATGATTTTGGCTGTGAGCTTGTCATATATAGCCTTTGTTTTGTTGCGGTACATCCCCTCTATATCCACTTTGTTGAGAATTTTTATCATGAATGGATGTTGAATTTCATCAGATGCCTTTCTGCATCTATTGAGATGATCATATGATTTTTATCCTTCATTTTATGTTATGTATCACAATTATAGGTTTACATATGTTGACCTGTACTTGCATACTTAGAATAAATCCCACTTGATAATGGTGTATGATGCTTTTAATGTAATGCTGAACTTGGTTTGCTAGTATTTTTTGAGGATTTTTCCATCTATATTTTTCAGAGATACTGGCCTGTTATTTTCTTTTCTTGTAGTGTCCTTGTCTGGTTTTGGTTATCAGGGTATTGTTGGCCTTCTACAATGAATTGGGAAATATTCTCTCCTCTTCTAGATTTTGGAAGAGTTTGAAAGGATTGGTATTAATTGTTTTTTAAACACTTGATAGAATTTACCAATGAAGCCATCTGGCCCTAGACTTTTGTTTATTGGGAAGTTTTTGATTACTGATTCAATCTTCTAGTAATTTATTTGTGTAGATTTTCTGTGTCTTCATGTTTTAGTCCTGGAAGGTTGTGTTTTTCTAGGAATTTATCTGTTTTTTCACGGTTATCCAACTTACTGGTATATAATTGTTCAGGGTAGTTTCTCATGATCTTTAGTATTTCTTTGTAATCCATTGTAGTGTCTCTTCTCTCATTATAATTTTGAGTCTCCTCTCTTTCTTTCTTAGTCTAGCTAAAGTTTGACAATTTATTTATCTCTTCAAAAAACAAGCTCTTAGTTGTTTTTGTTTTTGTTTTTAATCTTTCCATTGTCTTTTAGTCTCCATTTCACTTATTTCTATTCTGATCTTTCTTATTTCTTTCCTTTGACTGACTCTGGGTTTATTTTGTTCTTCTTTTTCTAGTTCCTTGAGGAGTAATATTAGATTGATTATTTGAAATCTTTCTTTTGTCTTAATATGGTTGTTTTTTCCTATAAACTTCCTTCTTTTGCTCTACCCCTAAGTTTCAGTATGTTGTATTATCATTTCATTTGTTTCAAGATGTTTTTGGATTTTTCCTTTGATTTCTTCTTTGACTCATTGATTCTTCAGGAGCATTTTATTTAAGTTCCACATATTTGTGAATTTTATATTTTTCTTATAATTGATTTCTACTTCCATACTATTGTGGTTGGAAAAGATGGTTGATATGTTTTTGGTTTTCTTAAATTTATTAGGACTTGTTTTATTGCCTAACATATGACCTATCCTGGAAAATGTTCCATGTGCTCTTGAGAAGAATGTGTATTCTGCTGTTGTTTGATGGAATGTTCTGTATATGTCTGTTAGGTCTATCTGGTCTAATGTGAAGTTTAGGCCCATCGTTTCCTCACTGATTTTCTGTCTAGGTGATCTATTCTTTATTGAAACTGTGGTATTGAAATCCTTACTATTATTGTATTGTGGTTTATTTCTTGCTTTAGATCTGTTATTCTTTGCTTTATATATTTAGATGCTCCAGTATTTAGTCCATAAATATTTACAATTGTTATATCCTTGATGAACTGGCCCCTTATCTTTATATAATAACCTTCTTTGTCTCATAGTTTTTGGATTATAGTCTATTTTGTCTCATATGAGTATAGTGACCCAGCCTCATTTTGGCTTCCATTTGCATGGAACATCTTTTTTCATCCTTCACCTTCCATCCACATGTGTCCTTAAAGCTGAAGTGAATCTCTTGTAGACAGCATATAGTTGGGTCTTGTTTTTTATCCATTCAGCTACTCTGTATTTTGATTATAGAATTTAGTTCCTTTACATTTAAAGTACTAGTGGAAGGTGTGGACTTACTACTGCCATTTTGTTGTTTCCTGGCTGTTTTATGGTTTCTTTATTCCTTTCTTCATCTCTTGCTCTCTTTCTTTGAGATTTGATGATTTTCTATGGGGTTATGCTCTGATTCCCTTCTCTTTATCTTTTGTGTGTCTAATATAGGTTGGTTTGTGGTTATTACAAGGTTTACTTTAAAAAATTCATAGTTACAACAATCTATTTTAAACTGAAATCAACTTAACTTCAAATGTGTATGAAAGTTCTACATTTTTATACTTCTTCCCAGACCTCCATGGGAGGAAGGAAATTCAGGGGCCTCCTATGTAATTATCTTGGTCTGGAGTTAAGATATATGCTACCATTTTTTATGGACCCACAAACATATGGCCAACTAGTCTTTGACAAAGCAGGAAAGAATATCCAATGGAATAAAGACAGTCTCTTCAGCAAGTGGTGCTGGGAAAACTGGACAGCGACATGCAGAAGAATGAACCTGGACCACTTTCTTACACCATACACAAAAATAAACTCAAAGTGGATTAAAGACCTCAATGTGGGGCGCCTGGGTGGCGCAGTCGGTTAAGCATCCGACTTCAGCCAGGTCACGATCTCGCGGTCCGTGAGTTCGAACCCCGCGTCAGGCTCTGGGCTGATGGCTCAGAGCCTGGAGCCTGTTTCCGATTCTGTGTCTCCCTCTCTCTCTGACCCTCCCCGTTCATGCTCTGTCTCTCTCTGTCCCAAAAATAAATAAAAAACGTTGAAAAAAAAATTAAAAAAAAAAAAAAAGACCTCAATGTAAGACAGGAAGCCATCAAAATCCTCAAGGAGAAAGCAGGCAAAAACTTCTTTGATCTTGCCCGCAGCAACTTCTTACTCAACACGTCTCTGGAGGCAAGGGAAACAAAAGCAAAAATGAACTACTGGGACCTCATCAAAATAAAAAGCTTCTGCACAGTGAAGGAAACAATCAGCAAAACTAAAAGGCAACTGACAGAATGGGAGAAGATATTTTCAAATGACATATTAGATAAAGGGTTCGTATCCAAAATCTATAAGGAACTTATCAAACTCAACACCCAAAAAACAAATAATCCAGTGAAGAAATGGGCAAAAGACATGAAGAGACACTTCTCCAAAGAAGACATCCAGATGGCCAGCTGACACATGAAAAAATGCTCCACATCACTCATCATCAGGGAAATACAAATCAAAACCTCAGTGAGATACCACCTGACGCCTGTCAGAACAGCTAACATTAACAACTCAGGCAACAATAGATGTTGGCAAGGACGTGGAGAGAGAGGATCTGTTTTTGCATTGTTGGTGGGAATGCAAACTGGTGCAGCCACTCTGGAAAACAGTCTGGAGGTTCCTCAAAAAACTAAACATAGAACTACCCTACAACCCAGCAATTGCACTACTAGGCATTTATCCACGGAATACAGGTGTGCTCTTTCAAAGGGACACATGCACCCCTGTGTTTATAGCAGCACTATCAACAAAAGCCAAGGTATGCAAAGAGCCCAAATTTCCCTCGATGGATGAATGGATAAAGAAAATGTGGTGTATATATACAATGGAGTATTACTTGGCAATCAAAAAGAATGAAATCTTGCCATTTGCAACTACATGGATGGATCTGGAGGGTATTATGCTAAATGAAATTAGTCAGTCAGAGAAAGACAAAAATCATATGACTTCACTCATATGAGGACTTTAAGAGGCAAAACAGATGAACATAAGGGAAGGGAAATAAAAATAATATAAAAACAGGGAGGGGACAAAACAGAGGAGACTCATAAATATGGAGAACAAACTGAGGGTTACGGAAGGGGTTGTGGGAGGAGGGATGGGCTAAATGGATAAGGGCACTAAGGAATCTACTCCTGAAATCATTGTTGCACTATATGCTAATTAATTTGGATGTAAATTTAAAAACATAAAAAATAAAGTTAAAAAAAAAGATATATGCTACCATTTTTTTAAAATAACCTAGACTATTTGTGTAAAATTATTAATAAAAGACAACTGCTACATTAAAATACCAAATTTTGAATTAGGCTCTGGATATGTAATTATGTCATATCTTTGAACAATTCTTTGTAGAGAGCTCGCAACACCAGCAATTCATCTGTCAGTATATGCAAAGTGAGTTCATTAAATTTGGCCTCGTGCTGTAAAAGGCACATTACACTATTTTTCCATATCTATTTTGTCTTTTACAAGACATACTAGAGATATGTTGTGCTCCAGATTTTGTAATACAACATTTTGTCATTAATATATCTCCAATACTTTTATATTAATTTTAATATTAGAATCATGTCTTCTTTAAAAAGACAGAGTTCTCATAAGGATACATGAAATAATTGCACAAAATATTTTAGTTTCTTATGCAATATTATTTTTTAAAAGAATGCAAAATGTTTAAACATTTAGCATTATATGACTCTTCTCTTTAGTTCAAATCAGAACACTTTCACCAAGGTATTTTTTAGTTTAAGATGCTGCAGATGTGAAAAGATAAAAGAAGAAATGAACTTATTCTATTATGGAAAGAATGGATGAGAATGAAGGCATTACCACATTTTTAGAGCATGCATTCATGTAGATTATTTGAGATTAGATGAATAAATTATATGGCTTTATATTTATTATTTATTATTTATTTTTATTTTTACGTTTAGTTTTATACTTATTATTTATTATTATATGGCAACTAAAAAACATTGCGTACATTTTACCTTCATATTTCTAAAGAAGTAGCTTGATGGATTTAGTTACTGAATTAAAGAACTTGGAGTTTTGGATCCAAATGATTCTTCAATCATCTCTTTGTCAGACAATTTGTATTCTACGGTTGGGTTTAAAATAGGATTCCTGACAGGGAATATCATGTGCAAGAGCCTTGAGGCAAAAAGTCCCGAGGTACTTTTGAAGAACTTTTAAAGAAACCCTAATGGCAACAGTCCTTAGAACTGTGTGGCTATAGCACTTAGTGTTCAGTGTTAACTATTGTCCTATTATCTGTAGAACCTTCTAATAGGAAAGGCACGTGAAAATGTTAATGCTATTTTTGGTGCATTGCAAAATTAAAATGAATCCTAATTACATGCCCTTTATTTACATGTACTTTATAAAATGTCTACCATGAATTGTGCTCTAAGGAATTCTACCATGAATTCTACCTATATTAGAGAATGGATGACTAAAAGTAGGTTCTAAGTGTTTAAGTAAGTTAGTAGGCATTAACGTTTTATAATTTCAATCTGAAAGAAACATTTGAACTACTGTTTTCTAAGTAGTAATGCAGCTCTTGACTAAGCATAGTCAAGTGTAAGTATGAAAAGGGTATGTTTATTGAATAAAGTATGGTCAACATGTTTGTGGGTGGATAGAATTCATTTTATAATTGTAGAGAAGAAATAAATATCTGTATAAAAACCCATATGATAGGTGCTTGTCACTTTCTAGTGATTTGTTGCTTACTTTGTTCTCAGTGGGTCTCTTCTGTGTTCTAGGATGAGTTGGCAGTGTGGAACAGCACTTCAAATGGGAATTATAAGACTGAATATTCGGTGCAGTACTTCTAAGTTTTGTCAAGCTGTGTGGCCTTGAGGAAGTCATTTCATATCCCTATATCTCCAATCCCTCTTCCCAAAAGTAAAGAAAATGATATCTGACTTGCTGTAGATTTGCTGTTGTGAGGATCACAGCAGTGTCACATATAAAAGTACCATGAAAGCTTTAAGTCACTAAACAGATGTAAAGTATTCTCAACCATGCAAAATATAAAAGCATAAAAGTTTGTTACTATTATAAATGTGAACGGGCATTTCCCAGGGACTTTAGTACGAAGGTAAAAGAATACTGACTTGAATTTTGCAATAAAAACATGCATTCTTTAACTCCAGGGTCCAGTAGATGCAGCTCAGATTTTTCAGGCACATCCTCCCGATGGGGACAAAGAGAAACTCAGGACAAAATTTATATTTAAAAAATTCTGCCTGAAAGCATTGGAGAACCAATAATGCAGTGAAAAGCTATGTGGCTAAGATCATTTAGAAGATAGAAATACAGAGAGGGGAAACCTGGCATTAGCGTCTGCTTTCATCTTGTATTGTCAATTTTAGGGCACCCCACATGGAAGCTGAGAAGCTAAGCAAGTCTAAGAGAAAAACAACAACAACAAAAAAATGGAGTAAATGAATGCCCATAAAGACAAAAATGTGTTAAGGTTTTATTCTGAGACCATAATGGGAGCTAGGAATAAGAGGAGAGAGGAAAGAGGATGGCTCTTAGAAGTTGAAAACTCATGTCCACACAAAAACCTGTGCACAGTTGCTTATAGCTGCTTTATTCATAATTGTTAAAGCTTGGAAGCAACTGAGATGTCCTTCAGGAGGGGAATGGGTAAAAGAAGTGTGGAACATCCAGAACATGGAATACTATTCAATATTAAAAATAAATGAACTATCAAGCAATGAAAAGACATGGAAGAAAATTAAATGCATATTACTAAGTAAAATAAGCCCAATCTGAAAGGCCACATACTGTATGATTCCATCTATATGATGTTCTGGAAAAGGCAAAACTATGAAGATAGTAAAAAGGTCAGTGATTGCCAGGGATTGGGGGAGGAGAAATGAATAAGTGAAGCATAGAGAGTTCTTAGGGCAGTGGAATACTCTATATGATATTATAATGATGGATATATGTCATTATACATTTGTCCAAACCCATAGAATGTACCACATGAAGAGGTAACTAATGTAAAGTAGGGACTTGGGGTGATTATGATGTGTCAGTGTAGGTTCATCAGTGGTAACAAATGTATTGGTCTGGGGGAGTATGCTGATAACGGGGAAGGCTGCAAACCGTGTGGGAGCAGGGCTATCTGGGTGATCTCTGTCCTCTCAATTTTGTGGTAAACCTAAAATTTCTCTAAAAAAAGTAAAGTCTTTTAAAAAAATGGGTAGCTGGTTTGCAAATAGACTACTGACATGATGTTCAAAAGTCAAAATAAATCACACATAGAATGATTTAATCAATGAGGGTATAACAACACCTAACATTCTGTGATTTTTTTTTATAGAATTATGCTAAGCAGTTGAATTTTCTTCACTTGATCTTAGCCAAAAGGCTGAGAAGCGATTTGCAGTTGCATTTTCTTATTTAACATACATAAAAACCTAGGCACTAGACATATCATTAACCTCATTTTGGAAATGGGAAAACCAAGTTTTACACCACATAAGTAACTTTCCTAAACATTAGAATTAGGATTTGGGAGTGCACAGCCCTATCCAGAGTTTGTATTCTCGCTATACAAAAGATGCTGAAACAATTGCAGTACCAAAAACTTCAAGATTTTCAAATCATGAAAGATTGTAGTAACTGATGTTGATGAAGAAAAACTGCCTGGCATATCAGCAGAGAACCATAGATGCTGAGAATTGAAAGGGACCTTGGATACCATCCTTCTGTCTGAATACTTTCCATCAAATGGTAATTAATCTCCCTTTTGGGCACCACTAATGACAATTAGCTCTTCATTCTAGTAAAGGTTCATACCATTAGAAACCATCTTTTTGTAGAGCTGAAATTTGTGGGGTTTTGTTTTGTTTTAGCTTCCAATCACTGGCTCTAATTCTGTCCTTGATTAATTCAGAATAATTTATATTATCCTAAGGAGTTTTGAGATACTTAGATAAATATACCAGGTTATGCATAAATAATTTCTTCTTTAGGTTAAGTATTCTCATTTTCTTCTTCTTTTTCTCATATGACATAATTGCTGATAGCTTTCCTCGGGATGTGCTCATTTGTCCATGTCCCTTATTGGTATAATTGGGAAATGTCATAGGATAATTACAGATAAAAAGACGTAACATGTCAATATCTGGGATGTGATAAAACCTTTTTCTTTCAAATTTTCTTGAGAATTCAAAATGGTGATGTTCTCAGTTTCTCCTATGTTTACTAGAATAGGCCCTCTTAACGGCAAACTTCATTTGTTTGTAATTTACTAAAATTTCTCTATTCTCCTTTTTGGGCTCAGAAAACAAAGTTATATAGCAGTGCTATTTCTTCTCAATGTAAGATTATTTCTTTATGATATATTCCTAGCAGAGGAATTTCTGGATAAGAATTTGTATTAGGATAGAGGCTAAGTTGTAACAAAGAAGATTCCAAAAATGCAATGGCTTAAATACAAGAGAAATTGTTGTTGTTTTTTTCCCCCTCTCAGAAAACAGCCTAACCAACAGGGAAGCTCTGCCTCATGAAATCTGTTAGAGATGGAGGCTTCCTTCATCTCATTCTTATTTAGACACTGCCTCATCTTTGTGATCAAAACTGTGCCATTTCCAAAATCTTCTTTGCAGCCTAAAGGAAGGTGAACAGTTCAGGATAAGCCACTTGACCTGGGGGTGCCTGGGTGGTTCATTCGGTTATACATCAGACTTTAGCTCAGGTCATGATCTTGGGATTCATGGGTTCCAGCCTGGCATTGGGCTCTGTGCTGCCAGCTCAGAGCCTGGAGCCTGCTTTAGATACTATGTCTCCCTCTCTGCCCCTCCCCCACTTAATGCTCTGTCTCTCTCTGTCTCTCTCTCTCTCAAAAATAAACATTAAAAAAAAATAAATTGGAACTGACCTGGAAGTTGTGTATATGAATTTTGTCCTATATCCTTTAAGAGAAAGGAGTCCAGTAGCCAAGTTGGACTGGACTTGGTTGCTAGGGGGCTGGGAAATGTCATCCCTAACTGTGAAGCCATGTACCCAGCGTCAGCAATTTTACTGTGAAATGAACCAGGAATTAAAATTTGGTCTGTTAGCCTCTACTACAGATATTATATTCTTTGTTTTTATGAATCTTAAACTATTTTTCAAAATTGCTCTACAGAGTGTTCATTAACTGAGTCTATTCAAAATGTTAGTAAACACATTAATCTGTAATGTAAACAAAAAATTCAACTGCATGAAACCATTAATAAGATCAACATCAACAGGTTTGGGAAATACTTGACTTAGTAAGCAAACATCTCAATTAATAGAAGCAGAAGGGGTAGGAATTTGCATGCTGGCTGCAAGCATTTACAGTGTCATGGGCTTTAGTGCAGATAATTTACATTAAAGATAGGGAGCCAAACTTCCTCTTGCATGTTGTTAAATGGAGTCAGTTAACATAGTTTTTTTTTTTTATCTCACCTTTTCTGTGGCACTTGCTATTTTGCTCTGAATACCATCTCACCAAACATCCACTCAAGCTATAATCTAGTAATATTACAGTGAAAAAAATAATTCCCATTTCTCAGGGATGCTGGTATTTTTTCAAGTGAATATTGCTTGCATTTGGAGAGTCAGTTGCTAATTTTTCACTGTTATATCGAAAACAGTGTTTGCACATACAAGATAAAATGATTAAGGGGAAACCAAAATTTACATAGGTGTAGTGATTTTTGAAGACATCAAAATGAATAATACACATTATAACTGAAACGTCATCTTGCATTTCTTCAATTCCAATCATAAGCAAAGAAACCTTGTGATATTCATTTCTGACCTGCTGCATTCTGTTCTCAAACTACTTTTTATTCATATTCATTTTTAAAGTTTTGCTTCAGATTAGTATCATTGAACTGCACAAAATCTGAGGTAAGGCAAACACACAGAATTTCAAATGTGGCCCCACTCTTAATCTTGAGATGGCCAGTCCACAGCCATTCACTAGAACCTGCTTTAGGAGAGTTCTGTACCAGGTACAGTCGGTGGGAAGGAAATAGTCTCTGACCTCTAGGATCGTACCCTTTAGTTTGTGAAGATAAAATATACTCTAAGAAGCAACCATTTACCGCGCCTAAGTTTTAAAATAAGCCTTGACTCATTCCTTTTCCTCATTCCAGCAGACAATTAGTCGTAAATTCTCATATTCTAATTACTCATCCCTACAGCATTCCAGCTTGTTCTGCTGGCTGGGGCTTCTCTCCCTCCAATCCACTTGCACTGAGAAAGATTCCCTCCAACTCTTCACCTTACTTTGGAATCCATACAACAAAATTTATTGATAAATAACTTGTCACATAGAGGTAAAATAAAAGTAAGGTGATGATTCAGTCCACATGTGTATCTGTGAATATATGTGAATCAGTCAGTACAATATCCTGCCTCCTATCTCCATGTTCTTTGTCAACATTTTTTTTTTTTTTTTTTTTTTTTTTTTTTTATTTTTGGGACAGAGAGAGACAGAGCATGAACGGGGGAGGGGCAGAGAGAGAGGGAGACACAGAATCGGAAACAGGCTCCAGGCTCCGAGCCATCAGCCCAGAGCCTGACGCGGGGCTCGAACTCACGGACCGCGAGATCGTGACCTGGCTGAAGTCGGATGCTTAACCGACTGCGCCACCCAGGCGCCCCCTATGTCCATGTTCTTATGGAGCATACTTTGTGCCCTTCACGAAAGACTGAATGTCCAGGGTTGAAATCTGATGATGTCATCCCCATTCTCTGTTTAAAACCTTTTAGTGTGCCTTCAATATCCTTAAAGTCCACACTCACTTACCTGGCTCTTGAAATTTTTGATGTGGTGTTGCCTTGCTCTCTGGGTTTACCTCTAATCATTACTCTTGTCATGTGCTGAAGGCTGCCATTTTAAGCTATTGTCCTTACCCACACTTTACACCCTCTCTTGCTTCTAGGCTTTTGTACCTGTTGTTTCTTCCCTGGAAATGACATTCTTGTAAATTCCTTGTAAATTTCCTGTAAATTCCTCCTTTGTAAATTCCATGGCCCCAATCTAAGAACTAGGCTTATCTTAAATGCTCCTATAAAAACCTGTAACACTTTTAACATAGCTCTAATAGAATTTTATTGTTATTGCCAACTTACTTATTCAGATTCCTATGGAAACTCAGAGTCCTTGAACACAGGGACTATATGTTTTCATCCTTTTATGTCAACTGGCTAGCACAGTATTCAACACATAGCTAATATACAATAATTGTTTGTTGACTTAAAATTCATAAAGAAGCAATTTATGGTATAGATTAAATGTATTTGTGCCAAATTAATTAAAAAGATGAAAGTTTTGTTTGTTAACTACTTACTTTATACCAGATATTGGTGATAACACAGTGAACGTAACAAAATTCCTGTCATCTGAGAGGTAAGTTTAATGGTTTACTTCCTTTTTCTTTTCTCCATAAATCTTACTTAACTGCCACATTTGTTATTATCACCTTTTTAGAAAATGCTTGGGAGAGCCCCAAATTTTAACCCAAGTCATCCTATAAATAACAGAGTTAAAGAAGACTGGAATTTATTACTGAAATAACATTTCCATGAATCCAGTAAAGGAAATAGGTTGACCTTCCAAAAGAGATACATAGCATGGAAGGGAATGGAGAAAGACTTATTTCAGATAAAAATGACTGAGTAGCTTGGCTGGAGCAAAGAAAATCTAAACGGTAAATACAAGGTATGAGGTCTGAGGATTGTAAGTAGGATATGAGTCATGGTAAGGGATTTGGAGAAATGAAGATCCAAATGATTATGCTTTGAGTAAGGAGGCGATAACATTATCCTAGGAGGTTGACATATAACAATAATACATGATTTACAAATAGGATATGTAATGAGTTTTTTTTAAACATCTGGGTTATATAGAAATAATGAGAAGGCTTAAATTATAATGAAAATATAGAAATGCATTAAAACATCTCCAACAATCTGTAATGAAGACCGAATATTTCAGAGCCACGTAATTTTAGTCCTTAACATATTAAATGTCCACACTGCCATGAAGAACTTTGGCCTTTAATAGTTTGGTTTAAAAGCTTCAAAACCATCAGTCTAGAACCTTTTGAGATTTTTATATTTTGAACATGAGAAAAATTTAACATATATATCAGAACTGTTGTCTTTATATATTTGAGAAATATCTGAAGAGGATGATAACCCCCTGATCTACATCCTTACAGAAAAAAAAGAAAAGAAATGTGCCTTCACTGTGTGAAAATGAGTGAAGGAAACCTCACTTAAAAGGGATTCGGGAAACCCTGAAAGGGGAACCATCACACACACTACCTACGACTAGTTGCCTCTTGCACACTTCAGTGGGAAGAGGGAAGATTTCCTCCCAGACCAGCAACAGCAAGGCACCCTTGCCTGCAGCCAATGAGAAGCCACTGCCTCTTTGAACTCTTATTTTCCTCCAATGGACTTCTGTTGTAAACAGCCCCTCCCAACTCCCCCCCCCCCCCGGTTTTTTGTTGTTTTTTTTTGTTTTTCCCCCTCTAAAAAAGAATACTCCCTTTGTTTTATAGATTTGTCTGTGCTTCACCATAGTTGGTTTGTCCTTGTTAGGGAGTGAGAAAGCATCTGTGTTGTGTGAACGGAGATACCTGTCTTTGGATTCCCCAGGAAGAAGATTTACTTGGGTATCCCTGATCAGAATAAAGACAGCCAGGAGGAAAGGAGCAAGCACAGAGCAGTTTATTAAAGCAAAAGTACACTCTCGAGGTGGGAGAGCAGGCAGTGGGCAGGTTCCGGGAAGTGAAACCGATCCTTGGGTTGATTTGAGATTGGATATTATCTGGGTGTTTCTGAGCCAGGAGGAGCTGTGAGGTACAGAGGGGTGGTCTCTAAAGTAAGCTGCTTCCAATCTTTTGGGGAACTCCTCCTACAGGTGGGTGGGGGAGTTTTTGAGTCTGCAAGGTTTGCAGCAAACTCTCTGGGTAGCCTTTCTCCATTGGGCAGGGCTGTTCCGGCAATGCAAATGGATTCTAATGAGTGCAGGGGTTACTCTGAGGGAGAAGAGGAGAGCACAGGCTCTGTCCCTGTGACTCTTGCTTTGTCAACTCCAAGGTCTTGGAAGCTGCAAGGTCAGGATGTTGAGCTCCTGCGCTTATAACATGTAGGTTTTTTATTTTTAAAGTTTAATATTATTTAAAGTTTAAATATTTATTTGTTATGAGTGGGGGAGGGGCAGAGAGAGAGAGAGAGAGATGGGGACAGAGGGAATCCCAAACAGGCTCTGCTGTTAGTACAGAGCAGACTTAGGGGAGCGATCCCATGAACTATGAGATCATGACCGGAGCCAAAATCAAGAGTCTGACACTTAACTAAGCCACCCACCCACGCTGCTCACTTTTTTTTTTTTTTTTTTTAAATCACTACCCTTGCCTCCAGCAAGTGTCTTTCTCATTCCCCTTTAAGGACTTGAGACTCTGCCTCAGGGCGTTCTTACCCGTGTTCTTGTCTAGCTTCTACCTAACATCCTGAACACAGTTACTCTCATTCTTGAATAAAACTTTTGCTGACATAATAACTGGCTATTTTATTTTTTAAGGTTGACAAGTGAAACAGATTTGGAATGGATACAAGAAAAACATTGCACACATTAGAGATCGTTAAACACGTTTACATGGGGACCCTCAAGAAGTTTTTTAAAAGGAATATAAATGTTCTAACATATATAATACATAAAATATATAAATATATATAACATATATACTATATACAAATGCTTTTTATAGTCCTATCCTTTTGATGAGAGAATAGTACAAGGGCAATAATCATTTTGCAAGAAAAATTATTTAATGTCTATTTCCCATTTGAGAGTTTACCCTAGCTCCCTCCAAGAAAACTGAACATTCTTGGAGTTTGATTAATAAATAGATGACTCCTTAACGGATCATCTTTGAACATTAGCTGTATAGAGAGCACCACTTTAAAAGAGGCCACAACTGCTTAGTGATAACTTTCTTTTAAGAAGGATATTTAAAATAGACTCTTCCAGATTCCTGGAAATTTTTACTTTGAGATGTACATTTCAATTCAGTCTACCAAGAATCTTTCCAAGACAGGAGGATAGACAAAAGGAGAAAAGAGTAGAAATGAAAAAGAATGGATAAAGAAAGAAGAGGAAAAGGGAGTGGGTCATAGTAAAAGAAGCAAAAATAGGAGGGTGATACAAATTTGAAGAGAGAGGATTTAAAGGAATGCAAAATGCATGTTGTGTGCGCATTACACTAAGACTAGCTAATGTCACTGACAAGAGATCTCATGTTTCTTTGAGTAACCTACATACATCAATAGTTTTCAAAAGGTCTCCTACCGGAAGCATCAGCAGCACCTGGGAACTTGTTAGACATGCAAATTATTGGGCACCACCCAGAACATCAGATTCAGAACTCAGGGGATACAACAAAGTATCTGCATTTTCACAACCCCTGGGGAGGGGGAGGGGGGCTGATACACACTCAATTTGAGTACTACTTTTATTTCTTGCTCCTGTAACTGTTTATTGAAAATATTCAGCTGGTGACTGTCAAGAGTTCAAGACTCAGACTTAATAGGATCCTTTGGCTCTACCTACCTCTACAGCTGCTTAGTTGTTTCTGATCAGCTCTAATTAGACCCTGATTCTGCTTTTCCCAGAGTCACTCCCTCATCTGGGGTTCCGAGAGCAACTTTTGTGATCATTCTCCTTGGCCAAATCCAAAGTAAGAAATGGGGATTATGCTTTGGTCTGTCTCATGGTTTTATAGCTTTAATAGCCATGCCATTTGTGGGGCCTGAATGTTATTTAAATGTCAGCATAGCCGTATTTGTTTTCACCGTCTGAGGTATAAAAGTTTTTGTTTGTCTTTTTAACTTGCAGATTGTTAATTGTTTGCCTGAGGTTCTCTCTTCCTTCTGTATTGCTACTAGGCAGTAAAAATCACTGGTAGAAAACCTAGTGTTTTGTTTTCCAATCTGTTCCTCTAAAGCTACAGGCACATGGTTTCCTATCATGTTAATGCAGGTGGCATTTTTTGCCAAGTGTTTTACCACAGCATAGTGTGGCTCTCCAGGTGTCCCGCTTCCATAGCAGTTTTCTTGCCAATAGCCACCTGATCAATAAGTGGGTGTCACCACAATATCTCAGTTCAAGGTACCAATTTCTGCACAAATTAAAGTAAAGCTAGCGTATGTAAAAATAATCCCTATTCTTGGTGGCTTTATAGAACTCTATTTTTGTTACCTACAGTTCAATGCTGGTATTCACAAAGTGTTCAAGGACTCCGGCACCTTTCATCCATGGTTTTGAATCCACCCTCCTCCTTGTCCTCTGAGTTTTGTACATTCAGCCAATGAATGGAAAAAGAGAGCAGAGAATGGCATCATGGCTTCTATGGGCCAGACCTGGAAGTAGTGTTTTTCACTTCAGGAATTCAGTCAAATGGCTGCATCCAACTTCCAGGGCCAGCGCGAGGGGTGTCGTTATGTTGTGAGCTCAACAGAAGGGAAAGAGTTTTGTTTTGTGGTGGAAGGTATTTCAGTCTCTGCCACATGAAAGAGAAATGACAAGCAATGGGAAAGGGGAGTGTGGAAGAGCAGTGGAGAGGAGGAAAACCTGTAGAGAGATGAATAGAAGACATAAAGAGAAAGTGAAGTTTGGAATGAGAATTTGTCATTTAATCTTTAGGATTATGAGCCTGATATCTTACCTAATTTCACACAGCCAAGAAAGGTTATTCTTAAATTCGTATCCATAGATGTCTGAAAAGAAAGCCCATGATCTTTTCACTGGCAGGAAGACAGACACACACAAACACACAACCGTTAATATCCAATAGCATGTTATACTCAACGAAGCCAAATGATATTTGGCATTATACTCAGAACTTCATTATTCTTCCTGCAGTTGTTCTTTATGGGAAATCTAACAGGCATAGTGTGCTTAACAGTAGTTAACAATTTGATTAGTTAAGAAAATATGGTTAACTAATTTAACGTGAGTATAAATTGGTGCGAGTATATCACCAATAATCAAGACTTTCATTAAGGATGTAAAATAGTAAACTGCTTTTAAATTGAAGAGATTTACCCTTTGAGTCTATATGCCTAAATGTTTTTACATTGCTCATTCAGTAAAACACGCAGCATTTTATTTAATTACTATCATTTGTCTCCAAAAGCAAATATTTATGAACTATGTCAATTCCTCAAACGCTCCAAATATGAGCTTTTAATATGAACTGAGAAAGCAAGCATCAGACTGATGGTTTTTGTTTAAAAAGATACAAATGTATGAATAAATGTAAATGATGAATTTTTATTATTACACTGGAACAGAAATAAATTCACTTCATTCAAACAGACATTTTTCTCTAAAACCTTTATCTGAGAGCCATGAAAGATCTGGATGTGAAGCAAACTATTTTTATTTTGTCCTTTAAAGAATGAATGTGTTCCTAAACCACCATGTAAACAAGGCTTTTATATCAAGTGTGTATATTATTGTCCTACCTAAAATTTAAGCTTCTTAACAGGACATTTATTTTGCCATATAAACAAAAATCCAGACTTCTGTATTTTCAACACAGTCTGGTGTTTGGAGAGAAACTCATCTCTTGGATGTAGACCACTCAGACCACATTCTTTTGGAGGGGCTATTCATCAATCCTCTCGTTCTGGAAAAGAGAACCTTATTGTAGTCCTAATATAGGTCCAGCTTCTTTATGTCCATAGCTCTGAAAATAACCAAAAAATTCTATTTTAATTTTTGGAGACATAGAAGTATTAAAAGATAAACCAAGGCATATTAAAAATTTGTTTATTTGAGTGAAAACCTGTTCGAATTGGGCAATGCCAAATCGGAAGTGTTTAGGAGTGGTTGCTGACAGGAGCTAGAGGGAAAGACATCTGGAGAATGTTCAGAAGCAAGGAAAGGAAATGATTTGATTGGCTACAACTTCAAGCCCGATTAGCTGTTTGTGATTAGTTACCCTTAATATTTTGATTTTGTAAACTTGAGCATTTATAGGCTTAGATTTTTGGTTGCTTATATAGGCTGCCATGGCATTAGAGCCACCTCAGTCTAATGGCTTCCTTGTTTAATTAATTTGACAATACAATTAAAAATACTTAGTTGACAAGGTTAATGGAATGAATTATTATTTATAGATGAATAAGATTAAATGTGTGTATATATATATATTATTTATAGATGAATAAGATTAAATATATATGTATTATAGACAGTGAGTACTGTTTATGTAAATATACACTTTAGGTGTGGTCCTCCCAGCTCCCTGTCCTGCCATCAGATTAAATTACATATGTGTGAATTTATCCAGTTCCGAGACTAGACTCTACATAGCTCATGGGCTGACCTCAGAAGCCCATGCTAGATTGCCCACATTACTCAGGGAGGACTACTGGATTTGTCACTTCTTTGTCTAAGGTTTTGTATTCTAAAAGCAGAGACTTCTTATGTTCCTTCTGCAAATAACCAAGCACCATGCTTCAGAATGAGCCTTCATTCATTATTTTTCTATAGTCTTTTCTATTTCATTTTTTATTAGCTATGACACAGACTGGGTAATGTGGAAACTTAAGGAATCAGGTACTTTGCTACAGTTGCATGTTTTGCAAATTGCTATAAAAGTTGCCAGTGAATCCTGTTACAGGTTCTTTTCCCTTATGATTGTATCAGTGTGAGGATTTATTTAAAAACGGAATTATCTGTTGATGGGAAAGACTTCTAGAACTCTTAGTCTTCACCCACTATTCAACAAAACATTATTTTGTACTCATTTTTTTTCTGTTACATTAATGCTCTGCTCTGTTGAAATGAATTTTGCCCTTTAAACCTTTCTTGCTCAGATAGCTGAGTGTTGTTAAAAGATAAACTGAGGCATATAAAAAATTTAAGAGTTTATTTGAGAAAAAATTGATTTGAATTGGGCAACACCAAACTAGAACTTGTCAGGAGCACTTCTTCACAGAGACTTTTATAGAGAAAAGATGGATGCAAAGTAAAGAAACTATTGATTGGCTCTAGCTTAAAGCCTAGTTAGCTGTTTGTGATTGGTTGTCCTTATAACATTTTGGTTTCATAACCCTGAGGCATTTACCGAATTCAATTTGGGTTTGCTTGTGTAGGCCACCATGGCATTAGAGTCACATCAGTCTAATGGCCTCCTTATTTAATTAATTTTACAGTGTATGTATTAACCTTAAAAATAAAATAGCCAGTTACTTTACCAACAAAATGGATTTATTTGGGAATAACAAAAAATTACAATTCAGGACATGCAAACTATGGCAAAACCATAGCAAGTCTGGAGAACAAAGGAGAGGAATGCTCTTTTATAGAGGAAAGGTGGGAGTTGGGAGGGACTATTACAAACAAAAATTCATTGGAGTAAACTGGGTCAAAGTGTGGCTTTTCATTGGCTGAATTGTGACAGTCTGTTATTGGATGGGCTGTTGCTGGACAAGGAGAAAATCTTTCAAACTCCTTGCTGGAATAGTAAAGTATAGACTTCTTCATGTTGGGAATGCAAGGTACCTCTCTTCCTGTTAGGGTCTGGGACTGATGAGTGGTAGTGTGTGAGAGCTCCCCCTTCTGGCCTCCTAGTTCTATTTTAAATGAGTTTTCCTTTATTCAATTTCACAGTATAGTTAAGGACAATTTAAATTTAAAGGGACCTCAGAGACTTTCTTGTTCACTGTCCCTGTTGTGTGGAAGAGGAAATAAAGAAAATCTCAGTATCATGTGTCTTGCCCAAGGCTAATTAATCCACTCTTCAAAGTCCATGAAGGTTCTGAAACACAGACTTGTGGTTCTAATTTCCTGATTTTTTTTTCCCACTAATTCTTGCTGACTATTCAGTATCCTTCTCTTAGATAGGTAAATGGAGATGTTTGGATGTTGTTTCTCTAGCTACACTTGATTCTACTTAAGTGAATTCAAGGTACACATAGGGTAATTGAAAGGGGCTTTTACAGCTGTCACACTTATGCATAGATACCCAATTCCAAAATATAGAGGCCTCAAACAGATGGCTAGCATTTACTAAATAATCCCTAAAATAGCCACATTTCATTTCTGGCAGTGCCAATTCTTGCTAGCTATATGATATTAAACATCGGGTAATGTAATTTAATTGATAATATAAATAATTTTCAAATATCTAGCTTTGTGGCACTATATAGTCAATAGAGTCATACAGTTTGTACAATTTATATATATACATATATACACACACGTATATATAAATAAATATTTTATATATATAAATAAATATATAATAAATATTCTATGTAAATATTATATATAAATAAATATTAGATAAACACTCAGGGATGCCTGGGTGGCTCAGTTGGTTAAGGATCCAACTTCATCTCAGGTCACGATCTTAACAGTTCTTGAGTTTGAGCCTCACATCGGGCTCTGTGCGAACAGCTCAGAGCCTGGAGCCTGCTTCAGATTCTGTGTCTCCCTCTCTCTCCCCCCATCCCCTGCTTGCAATCTGTTTCTCTCTCTCAAAAATAAATAAACATTAAAATAAATAAATAAAAATAAAAAATAAGATACAGACTATTGCATAACTCTAATGAGATAAAATCTTTATAATAAATACTTTTTAAAAGAAAGTAGCTGTAAAATTTTTCTAGCCAAGAGGAAAATAAATACATTTTAAAGTAAGAGCAAAAGAATATAATTTGTGGAGTATAAAATATTAGCTTTTCTACAAGTGTGAGGAGAAATGAGAAGAAAATGCTCACTGTGGTATGGGTATATTAAGTAATAGTTATCAATTTTTAAAAATGGAATTAGTAGAAAAGAAGGAAGATAATTTGCTAGGGTTTTCTAATGTAACTCCTAGAACTTTATAGACTATTTATGGGGAAAAAATGACCTTTTTCATTGACAGTTAATTATAAAAGTACCAATTTGTAAAATAGTGGGGGTTTTTTTTGTATTGATTTTGAAAGGAAAGTGAATATCAGTATAATGGGTTATTAGTCAATTATTGGTATTAAGAACTAGCTATTAACTGTGAAGTAGATGCTAAAAATATTATTCAAATAATTCTCTCAATAGAATTTTTGTTTGGGGTTCCCAAATGAGGTAACTTTATGTGAATGTCTCAGTACTAACTTAATTATGTTTCACTTTGGAAATAGTGTCTTAATGAATGTCCATATACCTTAGATTGAATAATACACTTTAGTGAATAGTGTGATGAAATATTGCTAACTATGTTGTAACACTAAATTCAGTTCAGTATTCAGTGATTCCCTTTTTTATTCTTAGTCCTCAAAAGACAATACAAAATCTAAGATAAAAGTCCATTAGAAAGTTAGGAAATTGAAAGAGAGGTATTTATAACTGTTGAAATATTAGCTAATTTATAACCAAATATAGAGTGAGAAAATGAAATAGTTGTGGTATGAATTATAGAAAATAGACACTTCTGTGAAAAAGGAAAAGCCAGAAGGCTGTTTTCAGAGCTGAGTGGCTATGCATAATATGTAAAGGAGAAACAGTTTTTACATGTTGGGCAAGTAAACAAGATCAAAACTCCACAATTTTTTATCATCATAGAGAGATATATTAATTATTCAGCAATCTGAAGGTACCACTTGTGAGTAAAATACCAAATAAGTATTATTTCCATACAGCTTTGAATATTTACAAAGATAAAAAAAATGTATGGTATTTCCAAGGTGTTTCACTGATCTATTCCAGCTGTGGGCTACCACTAGAGCCTAAAGATGTCAGTTAGAATCAATTTTTCAGAAGCTGTTGTCCGGGTAATCTATTTCCTTGTTTGTTTTGTTTTGTTTTGTTTTTTGCCTCCAAAGTCGTTTGTCTCTCTTTTTTGCTAACTTCTCCATTTCATTCATTTTTAACCAGTGACCTACAGAGTGATTTTCACAGTCATTTTCAAGTGATTGAAATGAGTTTATACAATAAATAAGAATTTTAAAAGAATAAAAATTATAAGTGGTCTATGTTTCTAATAAATTAAAATTTCCATTCAGTTTGATAAGCAATATGAGATTTTAATACTCAATTTAATACTTTGCCCACCTTAGAGGTTACTATTTTTACCAAAATTACTGTATTTAATGGATTAGACTTTTGCACAAACAGCTATTCAGGCCATCAGTCATAGGTAAAATGAGCATGTCAAAGAAAAGAGGAGATATGTGCACTTGTGAATTATCGGTTCAAGTTCATTGCCTGTCCTCCATAGGAATATTAGAGCTGGCTTATCTGTTTCTAAGAGATTTGGGCAGACCATGGTCTCTTGATAATACAGGGTAATAATTAGACACATAGGTTTGAGCCAGATGGTAATGAGTTCAAATTCTAACTCCACCATTTATTTGCTGAAAAACATGGACCAATTTTATTAACACTTCTTCACTTTCCTCATCTATAAAATGAGGACAGTTAATACTACCCATCTCTTATTATTGTTAGCAAAGTTAAACACTTAATACATGTAAAACACTTAGAAACTCTTTGTTCTTCAATTTCCTCTTCCATGAAATGAAGATAATCAGCATGCCATTTCACAGTGCTATTATGAGATTAAACACTTTTATACATGTAAAGTGATCTAAATGGTGGTTGGCTCTGGTCATTGCTATGTGACTACGGTGTTATTATTTTTACGTTATTATCATGATTATTCTAACATGTCCAGTGTATAATAACCCTCTATTACTATATTGTGCAAACAATTGGTTTTATGGTATTTTATAAAGTTTTTCATTTTTTTAATGTTTATATTTGAGACAGAGAGAGACAGAATGTGAGTGGAGGAGGGGTAGAGAGAGGGAGACACAGAATCCAAAGCAGGCTCTGAGCTGTCAGCACAGAGCCCCACGCGGGGCTTGAACTCAACCGAGCGGAGACATCATGACCTGAGCCTATTGGATGCTTAACCAACTGAGCCACCCAGACACCCCGTAAAGTTTTGAATCATTATGCAATGGTAACATTTTATACACCAATGTATGCTAGTCATCCCATTGCATTCTTTACATGATTGTCTTAATCTGCTTGGGCTGCCACAGCAAAATACTGAAGATTGAGTGGCTTAAACAGCAGACCTTGATTTCTTATAGTTTTGGAGGCTGGGAAGTCCAAGATTAAGTCCAAATAAGTCCAAGATTCATTTGCTGGTGAAGGACTTCTTCCTGATCTTAGATGGCTGCCTTTTGGCTTTGTCCTCACCTGGAAGAGAGGACAGGAGACCCTCAGGCCTCTTTTTGTCTTCTTCTAAGGATACTAGTCCCATCATGGGGACCCTACCCTCAGGACCTCATCTAAACCTAATTTCTTCCCAAAGTCCCCACTTCCAAAAATAATATCACATTTGAGATATATGAATATGAAATTGAGGGGTTTGGGAACACAAACATTCAGTACATAGCAATAGCTCTCTCATTTCAATCTCATTGTATCTTATAAAATTGATGCTTTTATTATCCCACTTCACATGTCAGGAAACTACTGTTTTCCAACCTGTATTTGGAAAATTGTTTTCACTTTCTAGATTGGACTTGAGATTCATCACTGTTAATTTTATAGGTACGTTTATAAAACTCCAGTAACATTTTTATATATGTGTATTGTTTGATTTTATTTCTATAGTTTGAGGGAGAAATGATGATTAAAATAATAAAACAAAGGTCATCATATTTATCATGTTTTATTTTTAACAAAAAAATTGTAAAATAATAAACAGAAAAGCCTAATGTTATAGTAAAGGTTCTTATTATTTTTATCAGAATGAGCACACTTTATTTAGCACACACCCTCTATTTGAGTGCATATATAATTCCTGTGTCAACCTCTAACCATAATTTATCGATTTATCTTTTTCAGTTACTTTGTTACTGAATTCAACTAACATGAAATATTTCTAGTCTTAGTATCCAAACATTTTATCAAAACGTTTCCTTATAGGAGAGTAGTCTCATATATCACGATATTGGCTTTTTTAAAGATACATAGCAGCAGCATATTTTGCTTTATCTTTGTTTCGAAAAAAAGAGAGAGGGGTGTGTGGGTCTAGCTGGCTGTGATTGCAGAACTAAGCACATATAAACCCCTCTGCGGTGCCCTCTGTGATTAACAAGGTTCTGAGGACTGAGCTGTGTCAAGAGAATGAAGACTTGTTCTGTTTTGTTCTGTTTTCATACTCCAGGTATCTGTAGCCAGGAAGTGGAGTTGGTTTCCTTTTTTCTTCTTCACATTGCTAATTCCATATATTTTTTTCTACTCTATCTTGCCAAAACTTCACCATTCTCTTGATATTCATGATCACATTTGACTCATTAATCTCTTTCATTTCTCCATGAATTTTCCTTCACTCAGTAAAGTCTTTAGTTCTTGACTCAAAATCCCTTTCTTGAATCCATTCTTACTGTCATTCTTGATGGTGTCACCACCATGAGGAAGACCCTTTGTCCACCTTGGCATTCTAGTCCCTCCAATGGTATTTTATCCCAGTCCTCTTCTGCTACTTATTAAAATGACATCTTTAACTATTGCTATTCCTAGAAGCTCTGAAAGTGTGATTTCAAACATCTCACTTCCCACCCCAACACCCTCTATCATCCAATTTCACTGATAGGATTCCTCATATTGAAGCTGCTGGTCAACTAACCCCATAATTTACTTCCTAACCAACATTCCTCTTCGCAGCTCATTACACTCTTTGCTCAGTTTATATTCTGTGGTCTACTTGGTCCTTGCAAAAGCCCTTTCATCTTTGAGCTCTGATGTTCTCCACCAGAAATAGTCCAACTCCTGTTGAATCCAGTCATCCAGCTTATCCCTGTCTGTACACAAATAGCTGAACTTTGCATAGAAAAATCATGTAACCAGGATAGCTGGTTTCACTTTTAATTCATCATGATGAAACTTGAATATTTATGTAACACTGGAATGAAATTCTGCAATGCATTCCTAGTAAGCTTCAAGTCTCTCTCTCTCTCTCTCTCTCTCTCTCTCTCTCTCTCTCTCTCTCTCTCTCTCCCAGATCTGTGCTTCTTAAAGAGTTTTCCAGAAACTGGTACTCATTTGTAAACTATTTATTAGGGGTCCATGACAAGTGTATTCTAATAGTTGATAGTAAGGATTTGCAAACTTTTAGAGTAATTTCTTGGAGTAAGTTTAATTCTCCTGAATCTTATGTTAAAAATGTTTTGTTTGTGTTTTGCCTAACTTTCTAAACATTTAATTTTCCATTATTTCATTTTTATTTATTTTATAAAAGCATTTGTCCATGGTGGATTGGAAATTAGAAATAAATGGCCTATTGCCTTGGATAATTTGAGAAACACTATCCTGGAGGATTATTTCATACCTTCACCTCTCTTCTAAAACTTCCCTCTACCCTCCTCATTGTCTTGCAGAAGATACAGCTGTCCTATACTTCACCAAAAAAGAAAATAAAAGCAATTGAAAGGGAGCTTCCCCTCCCATCACCATGTTGAGAACTGTACCAGCATCTGCCCTGTTGCTGCCCTCCCCTGTTCAGGTGGAAGCGCCACCTCCCCCACTCCAAACCCCTCTCTCACCCGTGCTTCAGAGCCCCTCCTCCTTTCTTAGATTTTCAGAGATTTCCTCCTGCCATTTTCCCTTTCCTCACAAGCATGATCTCTTTCTCTGTATAATTTCTATTAATCCTGCAAACATGCTGTAGTGTCTGTCATCTTGAAATGAAAAGAAAATGAAAGACAAGAAAAGAAAAAAGGCAAATATGTAGATCTAAGTTCAATATTCCCACAAGGTACTGCTCCATTTCTACGCTTGCCCTTCACAGAAAAAGTTCTCAAAAAGAATATTGGAAAGCTCCTTGACTCTAGAGAAACTTCCTAACTCTGGTGAAATTGGGAGGGGGGCACCCCAGATTCCAGTTTCTCATCGTAATGGTCTGCCTGTGTTGTGGTAATATATGAGTTCCACACAAATCAAATGGAGATTTGGTCATTGTTTATCTGATGCTGCAGACAGAATGATAAGCCTCATTTGTCCACACTTTGTATTAAACGCCACGCTGTTCATAGACCTCTCAAAGCTGCAGACCAGGGCAGGCAGCAGGGCCTTTGTTGTCAGCTCTCTGGTGACCCCAACTAAGTGTGAGTCACAATGAGGGCTCACTGCTGATTAAGGAGTTCCTTACTTTTTCAGGCAGAGTGAGTCTCAGCAGGTATTTCTCTGAACACTGCTTGTCTTTATTGACTATTTATATTCACCCCTCTATCTCCAGCTGGGACAAGGCTTCATGTATTAAGAACTCAGCAATATTTCTTGATGAATATATCCTCCAAAGGAAGGTTAGTCATAGTACATTTTATGGAAAACATGCTCAGTAAGGCATCTACTGCATTCTAAAATTAAATGTTTGCAAATCTGTGTAATCTGCAATCATGAATAACGTGATGTTTGTTTGATGAGAGGACAACCTAGAAAACACTGATGAAAATTTTCAGGGGAAAATAAATCTCTTTCTGGCAATGCTAAAGAGGAAAATATTATAGCGTTAAGTAGGTAAATATTTTTCTCCCTTACATTAGTAATCATTTTTAGATATTGTTCAGTGATTCTTTATTATTTTAATATTTTAAGATAATCTGCTTCTAATTGTGCAGAATAAAAGTATATTTTGGCCTTAACAGAAAAATCATTTTGAAATAAATGAAACTTCAATGAAAATTGCAATATGAATATTGGGGTTTTTTTCTGCTTTTAACTTAAATTGGATCATTGTTTTATTGATCTCCTAAATAGCTATCTATATGAGAGCTTACTTTTGTTTAACATTATCTTTCTGTCGGGGCACCTGGGTGGCTCAGTTGGTTAAGCGTCTGACTTCGGCTCAGGTCATGGTCTCACGGTTTACAAATTTGGGTCTTGCATCAGGCTCTGTGTTGACAGCTCAGAGCCTGGAGCCCACTTCGGATACTGTGTCTCCCCCTCTCTGCCCCTCCCCTGCTCATGCTCTAACTCTCTCTGTCTCTCAATAATAAATGGACGTTAAAAAAATTAAAAAAAAACATTATTTTTCTGTCAAAGGACATGAATTCTTTACGAAGTTCAATAGTTTTTTAATAGACAAATTCTAAGTGATTTTGTTTTATTCATCAGTGACTTTATAGCATGAAGACAGAACACTTAAGAAATGCAACCATCATGCTCAATAGATTTGAGGTCATCTTTCATCCCTGGTTCTTTGAATTAGATGATTATAAAAATGTGCTACTCAATAATTATGTAATACACTTTTAGAGACTAAACCAAAATGAAACTACCATTGTATCATTAGCATCAACATATAAATGCCCTTTATTTGCTGATTGAAAGTTTTTATAAGTTCTGATGGCCATCATCTATTATTTGCTATGTCAAATAAAGCTCACTCACCGCTGTTCCAACTCTAGGCATGTGTTTGTGAGGGGTGCTGCCACTAACCCATTGCAGCTCTCCCAGCCATCCTTTGATCAGCAACAAGTGAGTATTTGATCCATGGAATGGCAATAAGAGCCCTTCATTGGAATTTTCAACTTGGTACCAAAGTGAGCCACATCCATTTTCTTGCAGTAAAGCTGATCAGAGAATAAAGGCAACATATAGCAAGAGAAGTGGATGAGACTTGGAGATTGAGTCCAGTTTGCCTTGGGGGATTCCTTGGTTTCAGTGTCCTTGAACTTTACCCCTTCTTTTAGAACGAGTAAATTCTCCTTCCAGTTTTCCTTCAAATTTCAAGGAGTTATAAATGAGTTTTGACGTTGATAATAAAATGAGCCCTAATTCTGGCTAGATTCTAATTTTATTCTCTATATACATCTCAGTGAAGAGAGGGTGTTTACATTGATTGGTTAAGTCTTTTTGAATCAATACATTGGTGGCTGAGTTGGTTCCAAAGCTATCAGTCCTTGAAGAGGGGCTTATTTTTTTGAAGTAACCACTGGCAGAAATTTGTTCAGAAACAATGATGAGGGTAAACATCGGAGCTAATTCATAAAATATCTGTGAGAAACAAGTAAGTCTTAATGACATTTTCTATGAAATTTGGAACTCAGTATAAACCTTAGAAGAAAAGATGGTCCCCTTTACAAGGGGGGTGATCATCTGGATAAGTGCTATGAAGTTATTGTCAACAGTCTAAATGTAAAAACTAAGTTGTGGCCAAAAACATCCTTTTCATGGTAAGGAACTTTGAAAATTTCAAATTCTACTCACTGCAGAGAGGGAGTAGAGATAGTACTGTATTGATCTGTTTCTTTACACTAAACTAATTATAAAGTGAAAAATCATAAAATTTGAGATCATACTTTTTTTCTTACCAAAGTAGGTGTATAATTAGATATTAAAGACTATTTCAGTTTATGATTAACAGACTATTTTTCTGCATAGAAGCTTGAAATGTCATAATTGTATTGATGAGTTATACATTCCTATTCAGAGATCCATCCTTATTCTTCAGAAAGAGCCATGGTAACATACTGACTGTAGTCACACTCAATTTCACTTTTTTGTGTAGCTTGAGTAGCCTGCAAGATGATATGAACTTAGCACTATACCAACTGTTTTGGTGGATTAAAAAAAAGATCTGTAAAATGCTCTTGCCCTCAAAGATCTTTAGTAAGGATTTAAAATTAATTCCCAGGGAAATGATAAAGTCAATTAGATGATGTTTCTTGTAAATACAATAAAATTTTCTTTAAAAGATCAGTTTTGGAGTGAAACCTATCCCTGGGGATAGGAAGGCTCGATGTTGAGGAAACTGAAATGTGGAAGGGATAATGAAGATCACTTTAGTCAGGCAAAAGATCTAAAATTTTCAAGGTACACAAATGGAATGGGATATTATGTGGAGGAGACTGTGTGGATATTAACTTGAATGAATCTGTTTAGAAATAATTAAGTTCCTATCTATTTTGCCACCATGGGAAACCTTCCATACATATTTTCATCAACTTTGAAGGGTTTATATATGAGGGTCTTTTTTAAAAAGAAAACAAAAAAAACCCTCTTTATATGCTTTGATAGTGCTGGAATACCTCAGAGACAACTATTTGGAGGCAACTTCCAGAGAAAAAGAAAGACAAAGGCAATGTCATGGATAGATCCAAAGGTTGTCCATTTGGAAGTAGAAAGGGAGAGGTAAGTTCTCTCAAAGGCAACTGAGAAAGGCTGGGGCTCCTGAAAACAGACAGATATCTTTGAGAGCCACTAACACTGCAGTTGAGTGAGAAGCCCACATGGTTACCAACCATGAGAGAAATGCTCCTTCATAATCAGCTGAAAAGAATGTCTAGTGGGAAGAGTATTTGGCTGCCAATTGGAAGAAAAACACCAAATGTATTAAGATGTTATAGAAAAGGAAAACAATGATCTCACATATGTAAGCCTCAACTTGATTTTGCTACAGAATCTAATATTGATTTAATGACTAAAATATCTTACTAAATAAAATTCTGAAATGGAAGGATAAATCTAAAGCTATATGCTTTTCTTTATTTTTTTTTCAATTTTTATTTTGTTTTATTTTAGAGAGAGCACAAGCAGGCAAGAAGGACAGAGGGGGAGAGGGGGAGAGAGAGAGAGAAGTAGAAGCTGACACAGGCTCCATGCTCAGTGCGAAGCCCAATGCAGGGCTTGAACTCACAACCCTGGGATCATGAGCCAAAATCAACAAAGAGTTGGATGCTTAACTGACTGAGCCACCCAGGTGCCCCAAGCCATATGTTTTTCTAATTGACAAGTATCACTGGAGAAAATTATGAAAATTCTAGAGTTTCTGAGATGGTTACTTATGAAGCAATATTCAGTTTCTAGATATATCAGACCTGTATTTTGGGACACGAAACTACTGTGAAATCAAATGATGTTATTAATTTTTCTGTACCTTTTATTTAACTGACCTCTTTACTCAGAAGGAGAAAACCTAACCCTATCAATGCAAACATGCCTTTGGTTGTCAGCATCCATCCCTGTTTCAACCTGCTGCAGTGTCTGATGAACCCCATTCACCAGTCGTTAGACCCCTGCTGTCTACTCTGTGTAATTCTTAACTGGAAAGCCTTTCTGTCCTATCTTACATCAATGTGGAGTAGGACAAGCTACCTTTAGATGCTCTTCACCTTTACAGGCCTCTGATAGTTTGGGGATATGTGTTATTTCAAGCTGTATATCTGATTAAAAATACCACCATTTCAACTCCACTGATGCTACCCACATTAGCACTAAGTGTTCCATGAGATTATATCACCTCTGAGAGCCATATAGCAATTTGGGCACAAACACCCTCTGCTCTCTGAACCCTAAGCCTATGAGCTGGCCTTTCCTATTGAAGTTTCAATATTAAGAGTTAACAGCAGCAGGGGTGTTTGCTTTTCTAGGAAACAACAATGACTGACTCATTTTGTGGTCTTCCTATTTCAAAATTCTGCCAGAGAGTAGACCTGTCCCATGGAAATGACCATTTACTAGCACCCCTTACATCTAGGTAGGGTCATGTGACTGATTCTTGTAGAAAAATAAATGGAAGACATTTATTTTCTTTCCAGACCTCACCATAACAGTAAAGGCAGTAAGGCAGTAAGGGAACAAGTATATAATCTCAACACTTTCTTCCCTCTCCTCTTGGTCAGATGCCAACACTCATGGTGATATTAAAACACCTATGCTTACAAAGACAAATCCTCTATCAGCCCAGTATCCATAAATGACTACAGGGAGCATGGCTGCACTTCAGGCCACCATCAGCTATCAACCTCAATTGTACTTTTGTACAGTCAAGAGATATCTTGATCAAGAGATAAACTTCTATGGACTTAAGCCATATAAACTTGGAGTTTGTTTGTTATAGCAGCTAGTATTACTGAAATGGATACACTTATTTTTAGAGAGTTCTACTTAAGTTCTACTACTTTTAGTGTTTTTCTCTTCATATTTAAAACAAGTTTCAGAAATGTAACAAACAAAATGACTTTTCTGTTTTAACCATCTGGCGTGTACAGACTAAATATAGTTTGCCATTCAAGACTATTTTTTTTGCTGTAACTCCAAAGAAAATATTTTAAAACATGAATCCAATATATTTTTTCCATAGCTATATCAACCCTCCTCCTAAGGACCAGATTTATAGGAAGGTGTTATTGCTTTCTAAATGGTAAAGGAAAGGAATAGTAGGGAAAAAAGTATATGGGGGTAGAATTTGAGAGAGAAGCTTCAGTTAATTATCTGGTCCTCAGTTATTATAAAATAGCATTGAGGACAGTCATTACATTTTCTGTTGGAACTTATGAGTGAGTACAGTCTTTCAATCCCTACACAACTGCGTAAGAGTGGTCTTAGGCATGGAACATTTTCTTTAAGAAAGGTCAAGAGCCTTTATAGCCTAAGCTAGGCATTTCTTTTTGGAATTATCTTTCCCTGGTCTGGGCCTGATGTGTGCTTTTCTGTTTGGCTTAAGTTTGTGCTGATACTGTTGCTATCTCTGTTATGGTGGGGAGGCAAGGGGTCAGTCAGCTGCAGGACAAGAAGGATACATGCTTCTCCTTATATGGGGCCCTGATGCTCACTATTAAAGTTGATCTTGCTCTGCCTTTTCTCTATGTAAGAAAAGTGGTGTTCCAACCAAGGCCTGTGTGAGTCATGTCTATCTTGGTGACCTCAACACTAACAAACTATGCAGTGGTTTAACATCCTGGGATTACTGCTCCTGGGATAAGCATCAGATGTCACTTGCTCAACATTTTCAAGTGAGGGCAATGAAGCACATTCTGTTTTCTCCCTGTGATACAACTAATTCTCTATAGAACTACCTTCCCCCCCCCCCAAATGTTTGCAGTTCCTAGCAAGCACCAGTGCCACCATGACTAATAAGTCTCAAAGGCAGATAATGGTATTTCCAGATGCTAATATTTACTGCATTGTTTCTGAGATAATCAGCTCTATATAGCATGCTCTAGGATATGTAAAGAACAGTAAGAATTTTTTGTGTATGTGTTCTAGTTAGAAAAAAATGATTAAAAAAGACATGTAAAACACAATCACAGTTCAGAATTGTTTCAGCCTTTGAAAGATATTGCAATGCTAAAATTAATTTGTTCAGTGTTTTTACTTTAATTTTCACCTTGTGTTTGGGACTGAAGATAGGATAGAGTCAGATTTTGGAGAGTTATAAATATTGCCATAGTCTTTTATAAACATCTGTTAAATAACTACTTTTGATAAACCTTATTTCCAGCATATGAAGAATGAAGAAATCAGAGTGGCCAATAGATGCTAATGTGGGTTGAGGAGCATGGAATAATAAAACCAAAGCAGTGTTTAAGAAATAAAGATATACCTTATTCTAACTTAGCCTGCAGTCCTGGACTATCTTCTGTATCAGTAATTTAGCTGTTGATTATAGTTCCCGGATGTTGCACTGGGCTGGGTGTCATTTTGGTCGAAGAACGCCATATTTTTAGAAAAAACATAGTAGCACAACATTAAGTTAGCACTTCAGAGATCTGACTTCATTAAAGAATTGACTATTCTTTCTATATATGCCAATATGCTCATTTACAAAATCAAATAAATACAATCTTCTAGAATCTGTTGTCTCACAGTGTAATTAAGGCTGTAAATTCTATAAAAAAATCAATTCTGTGTGCAGACATAAAGATCTTTCAGATGCTTTGATTTATGACCCTGTGCAATTCGACTAGATCTGATTAACTACAAACACAAGGATCATAATAATTTTTATGGCCCTATATCAATTTGCCTATTGAGTGAATTCATTCAACTCTTTTATAAAATATATTGAGTCCCCGTAATATACCAAACACTGTTCCCAAAGCTGGGGAAACAGCCATAATAAGACAAGTCAGATGAGGTATTTGCCTTCCTGGAACTCACATTCTGGTAGAGGCATAGAGACAGATAATAAACAATAACAATAGCACTAATAAGTTAATTTTGGATTGTTGTAAGGGCTATGAAGAAAAAAGTTATACGAAATAGAATGACTGTAGTCTGGATGGGTTGGGTGATCAGGGGAGACTTCTCTGAGGAGATTACTTTTGAAGTTAGAGTTTAATAACCAGCATCTGTGAGAAAATCTAGTTCAGAGCATTTCTGGTGGAAGAAAAAGCGAGAATTAAGAAACTAAAACAGGATTGAAGTTTGACATGTCTAAGGAAATAAAAGATGATAAAGATAGCTGTATCATCATGAGTGAGAAGTACAGTGGCAAGGAGGGAAGGATGCAGTATCCATGAAGGAGGCAGGATTTAAATGATAAAGAGCCTTGTGAGCCATATTAAAGGGTTTAGATTTTATTCTATATACAAAAGGAAACCACTGGAGGTTTAAGCAGAGAAAAAAAGGTTTAAGCATGACCTAGTTTACATTTTATAAGATTGCTTAGGCTGTTGTGTGGATAGTGAACTATAGGGAGGGAGACAGGAAGAAGTTTGGAAATTATCACAGTAAGTCAATAAAGAGATTATGGTGGCAAAACTAGGGTATTAGCATTGCAAATGAAAAAAAGTAGTAGATGGATTCAAGATAGATTTTAGACATAGAATTATCAAACTACTTTTGATAATTATAGGATTATATAGAATTATAGGATTCTATAGATTGGATGGATGGATATGAGGAAAAGAGAGAAAAATCAAGGAGGACTTTTTAATTATTGGTTTAAGCCACTGAATGGGTGGTTTTCCATTCACTGAGATACAGCTAACTGGATAGGAATGGATCTAGGAGTTCTGTAATTCTAATGTGACCATTTACATGATTACTGGATGTCCATGTGGAGGGGTCCATATGCATATGCATATGCTGTCCATATGCAGCAGGTTTTAGTAGCCTAAGCTCAACGTAGAGGTTGGGAAGCAAGATACACATGTAGGATAACAGGAATCAAAATGAAATGTAAAGCCATGGGACCAGATGAAAGGAAAGTTAGAGGTGAAAACAAATATACTCCAACATTTATAGCTAAAACAAAGGAGACATAGTGAGCAGAGTGACTAGAGAGAGTAGTGAGTTTGACAGTTGAGTGTGGTGTCAAAGAAGCAAAGAAAAGGGAGCATTTCAAGAAGGAGGGCATGAGCAACCAGCCAACTGTGTTGTGTGCTATTAAGGGATGGAGTAAGAAAAGGGTAGACCTAGATGGCCTGGGTTATCAAGAGCAAGATCTATGAAGGAAAGAATTGATAACCTGGATTTAATTAAAAACAAAACAAAACAAACAAAAAACTTTTGCTCTGTGAGACACTGTCAAGATAATGAAAAGACAAGTCACAGACTGGGAGAAAATATTTGCAAAAGACATTTGATAAAGTACTGTTATCCAAAATATACCAAACAACAACAACAACAACAACAACAACAACAACAAAAACCCTTTTAAAACTCAGCAATAAGTAAACAATCTGATTTACAAATGGGCCAAAGACCTTAACAGACACCTCACCAAAGAAGACATAATGATGGCAATAAGCACATGAAAAGGTGTTCCACATCCTGTGTCATGAGAGAAATGGAAATTAAACAACAATGAGATGCCACAAAGATACCTATTATAATGGCCAGAATCTGGAACAAGGACAACAGGGAAATGCTGGTGCTAAAAAGAAATGAACTACCAAGTCGTTGAAAACACATGGAGAATTGTAAATTCATACTACTAGTGAAAGAAGCGAGTCTGAAAAGTCCACATACTGTATGATTCCAACATGTGATATTCTGGAAAAGGCAAAACTGTGGAGACAGCAAAGAGATCAGTGGTTGCTGGGGGTTGGGAGGAGAGGGATGACTAGACAGAACACAGAAGACTTTTAGCACAGCAATAATACACTCTGTGATACCATAATGGTGGATGCAATATCATAGATTTGTCCAGACCCATAGAATGTACAACATCAAGAATAAACCATAATGTAAACTATGGCCTTTGGGTGATTATGAGCTGTCAATGTTGGTTCATGCTATTCTGGTGAGAGATGTTGATAATAGGAAAGACCATATATGTGTGGGAATAGGATATATATGGGAAACCACTGCATGTTCCCCTCCATATTGCTGTGAACCTAACATTGTCTAAAAAAGCAAAGTCTTAATTTTAAAAAAATAATGAATTAGAAAAAGAGGAAGAGAGAGCTAGCTATTGATTTTGATAACATGGGTGCCACTTGCTTCTGTGGAGTGATGGAGATAAAAGGCACTGAATGCATGAGAGGTAAGAAAGAAGAGCTGGTGAATATGGACACCTGTTTCACAAAGTTTTGCTGAATAAGGTGTAAAAAATGCAGTAGGAGAACAAAGGGACCTGGTGTTCAGTGAGGTTCGTTTCCATTTACAAATTATAAATAGAATAAATTTATAAAACTAGAATTAAAACCAGGAATCAGAGTAGGAGAGCAAGAACATGAGAGCAAGCGGAAATTAACTTATATTTAAAATCTTCTTATTAAGTGAAAAATTTAATTTTTAGTTCTTTAAGTTTTGTTTACATAAAGTCCAAGCTATTTGGTCTATATTACTTTAAAAATCTTAGTATTTCTGAAAGTTTCGTAAGCTCCTTTTTCTAAATCTTTATTTCGGTTATTTTCACTGAAAGTTACAATAAGATGCACTCTTAATCACCAGAACTCCAGTTTTAGAGTCTTTGTTTTCATAAAGATCAGTACAAAACCCCTTTTATATATTTTCACACATATTTTGCCCATCACTAATCTACCATTTAATTGCAGAGTAACAATAGTAATAGTGGATGGGAGAAATATGAAGGCAAGAAAAAGGTGAATATTTTTTTGCCATGATTTATGACTATACATGGAACTGATGGAGTTGAAAGATACAAAAATCTGTTAAGTGGAAGATATGGCAGAGAAAAGGCACATTCATGTGTATTGAGTGTTTGTGATGGGTATAAATAAGCCTGAGATATGTGGTGACTTGAGATGATCCCTCATGTTTAACTAGGAATGAGAGATCATGGAAATTATTAGATATTAATGATGGAGTCTGGTTTGACCAAAATAAAACAGACAACACTAAATCTGACTTTCTTGATGCTTGCTTGTCCAGAAGGATAGAATTTGTCTTATTGTGTTACCTGAAAGTATGCTACTTAATAGATTAATCAGTCTCCTATCCATTTTTGGTCAAAGTCTATGATTCATGTATTTGCTTTTATTGAATTCTTCTTGCTAGAGTAAAAAAAATGTTTCCAATTTATTTTCAGAAATTTTTATACTCAGGGAATTTAAACTGTGGCTTTTTTTCCCCTTTTGGGTTTTGAATAATCAATGATGCATCCAATCATGCATGGACCCTGGTAAATAACTTTGGCCACAAGGGTATTGAAGACCAAAGTCTCTTTTTTGATGCAAATACCCTGAAGGAACACATCGCACCTAGGAGCTTTCTCTGTCTGAAACCTAGCACAGGATGGATGGATGGATGGATGGATGGATGGATGGATGAATAGACAGTGTTCAATAAATGTGTGTTGTATAACTTAAGTTCTCATTTAGAAGGCTTGATGTACGGAGCACTGGCCCTCAAGTTTTAGTGTTAGTCATTCCACTAATTTGCTTATGAGGTCTCAGTGAAATCACTTAGTGTCCCTGTTTTAGTTTTATCTATAAATTTGGCATGATGTTACCCATGGGATAAAACATAAAAGGCTTTGAGAAGAGTAAATTGCTAGATGTTTATGTTCATCTGCCTAGTTGTGTAAATGTGGCCTTTTATTCTTTCTGTTTCTCTATCCATCCAATGAGAGGACTGAACAAGCTCTTGTCCCCTCTCCCTCAACTCTTAGAACAGTCTTCTGTTTCAATGACACTATTGGTCTTTTTCCAACTTCTGAACTGGATACAGGGTTGTCTGACCTTGTTTCCTCCTTCTTTGCACTGTTTTTTAACAGGGACTGCCAAAGGCACACATCCCCTTTCTGTTTTGTTTCTTTATACTCTCCAGAAGAAAATGACATCTCCTCAGCTCTGGACTGGTTTTTCAGTTGTGGCAGGTAAACAAAATCTACCAGATTTTCATTCACCTGTTAGAGAGGGCTTTTAAAGTCTGGTTTTATTTACAGATAGAGATATTGTTGAAGAGCCATTAATACTTAAGGGAAAGGCCATATGTGGCAATTAAGTGAAATTTATAATTTTAAGAATTTTAAGTGCCAATTAACATGTCAGTAGTTTCCAAAGAGGTTAGAACTCAGTCCGAGGGAGATTATTATGAAGACTTAGCAAAAAGGAGATAAAAAACCCTCTAAACATTTTATATGCTGTATAAGAAAACAACATTTTATATGCTACAATAAGAAAAGATATTTTACCAATAAATGAAAAAAAGAGGTGTTGCAGTTTAATGTCACTATTGCTGTTAGAAGAATTTATTTTTTACTTCTCTCAGTAATGAAAACATACAGTTTTTGGTTTGAAAAACATGTATTGATTCATTTTATCTTTCTTTTGACTCACTAAAAGATTCAGAAAATGCCTTTTTCTTAGGTGTTTGAAATGAGTTTTAAAACACAAAGTTGACAACTTTCAAGGTGAGTGAATTCGTGGGCTCCTTTTGTTTGAATGGTGCATTCTGAGAATCATCAGTCCAGTCTCTTTGGGTGATATGAGAGAAGTTAAGTGTTCTGACAGTATGGTTATCTGATGATCTATCTATCTATCTAGGTATGTATATTGATAAGTATATATATACATATGTATATATGTATATATATAAGTATGTATATATATAAGTATGTATATATATATGTATATATATATATATATATATTTTTTTTTTTTAATGTTTATTTCTTTTGGAGAAAGAGAGCACAAGCAGAGGAGGGGCAGAGAGAGAGAGAGAGGGAGACACAGAATCTGAAGCAGGTTCCTGGCTCTGGGCTGTCAGCACAAGACTTAATGTGGGGCTTGAACGCAGGAACCTCAAGATCATGACCTGAGGTGAAGTCTAACGCTTAACCAACTGAGCCAACCAGGCGCCCCTATCTGAGGATATTTTTTTAGCGAATTTTAAAGATTTCTTTTCCTTAAAACTTAGTGATATATTGTTTTATTTGAGTCATTTTCATCTTTGTGAAACTCTTTCCTCTACAATATTCCTTTTTCATTTTTCTTTTTTTTGCAAACATAAAAAAAAACACTTTTGGCTTTAAGAGAAGTCTTGTACAATATGACTGTGGAGGCAATGATATAACATGACTCAAGAGAAAGCTAGACATTTCCTGTGTGAAATGTTTTGTATTTTGAGAAGGATCACCTTCAATTTCACCTTGGAAAAATGTCCTTTCTATTGGAAATGGAGTACATTCGGTTTTGAGTTGATGGACATCTTACTAGAGAACAGAAGGGGCAGAATCTGAAGCAAATCTTGGTCATCTGTAATGGGTTGCAGAGTGGTGCCTCCTGGTATTGATTCTTTAATAATCTCCACACATTTTTCTCTAAACAGGCAAATAGACTCTGGCAGTGTGTTTTTGAGGATACAGATGGATTATAAATAGGCAGACAGGAGCATTCCTCCCCTCATTCTTCTTGGTCAGGAGAATTTTTTCTGCTTGTACTGAGTAGGACTTTTTGTTTCTGTTTCCCACTGACAAACGTGCAAAGGTGTTTTGGAAAGAGTTTAGGGTGGGCGCCAGGGAGACCTGTATTTGAATTTCTGGCTTTACATTTATATGCAGTGTAAACTCTTTGCTCTTTCATTTCCTCCTGTGTAAAATGGAAGGAAAGATAGCACTTTCCTTATAGGGCTGCTGCTTGGATTAAATAAAGTATCAAATATGAAGACCTTAGCAGTTTTGAGGCACATAGGAAGCATGCGATACATATTAGCTAATATAATTGTTCTACCTTCTTCAATCCTTACCTGGTTCCAGATGGAAGAAGGTAGATTGATGTTTTAAAGCATAAATTCAGCCATCAAGGTTATGTTTCTTTTTCCTCTGCCTAAAATTCTCCTCATCAATTTGTCCCCATCATCCCCACATAGAAAAGCTAAAGCCTACCCATCCCTGAGACCTCGGCTTTAATGCCTCTTTATGTTTTGTTTGACTAAGTAAGGTTAGGTTTCCTATTACGAGCTTCCATAATGATCTATACTTCTTTGTATGCTCATTACAATTATAATTAATTGGCAATTATTCCTCTCTATCAGGTCCTTGGGGACAGGCAACTGTCTTTCTAGTTGACATGCTAGCATGCTAACAATGCCTAGCATGTTATGAGTTGCCAATAGGTTTTTGTTGAGCCAATGTCCTGAAAAGGACAATGTCAAAGCTTCTGTGTTTCATTTGTCCATGCAAAGGCTGTAGAGTGGTATCGTGGTTGGATAAGGGTGTGTAGTACAGTAGCATCCTCTACCCCTTTACCTCATCTCTTCCACCCACTGGAGACATTCCTCTTTTTATCTTAAGATTGGCTAATGCCTTCATAATGTGTCTTACTTTTTGAAGATGACACACTCACTTCTTTATCTTTGCTGTGTACAAAAACTTAAACAATCTCATACTAGGGAAGAAACATTAGTGCTGCTGGCAACCTCGGGCTTTTCACTGAGGTTAAGGAAGGAACTAAGATTCAGTGACTTCCTGAACTTCATCACTTTCAATGGAAGTGTCCATTTATAATTTGTTACCACCAGGCGGTGAGGAGACTACATTTTGGAAACTATTCTTATGTTTCCCCTGTATGTTCTTTGTTTATATTTCTCAGTAGGATTCTGCCACTCTGGGGTAAGGGAAAAGTGGAGGACTGGCTAAACTTGGAAGTGCTCAAGACAGAAAAGTAGCTTGTGTAATTCTTCTACCTCAGCTCTGCCCACTATTAGCTGTGTGAACTTGCACAAGCTACTTTTCTGTGCCTGTTTCCTAATCTGTAAAATGGGGTTAACAGTAGCACTTCCATAGGGTTATTCTGGAAATTATAGTTCACAATTAATATTTAGAATAGTGCCCAGTAAGTGCCCAGTAAATACTAGCTATAGTAATTAATATCATTGAATTATGAATACATTTTATTCCAAATAGAATTTGAGTAGCTGTGTGCTTCTTTGGTATTTTCAGGCAAGTGATCACAAAACTGCAAGGGGATTTCATGGCAATGTTCTGATTTACTCCAGCCACAGACTAACAATTGTTCTTTTATGTAGTTACAGTTTGTACTAACAATTTTAAAGCTATCTATCAAAATGTTAAGTGAGATCAATAAGATAACTCAAGGGTGGTATTCAAAGTAACAGAACTTACGCCAACACCTTTCTGGTGCTTACAGTGTGCCAAGCAGTGTTGTATATGCTTTCAAATAGTACCTCAATTCTCAGAATGATGCTGTGAGAGAGCCACAGTGATTATCCCCATTTTGCATACGAAGAAGCTATGCGTTAAAGAAATTAAGAGGCTTTTCCGAGGTCAACCAATTAGTAGCAGAGTTAGACTACCTAGAGAATATTGAGAGTCAGCATGTCAGAGTTCTCTGGAGGATGGACCCAAGTCACATAAGCTGGGGTTGCAGTCCTACCTTTGCCATTCACGTGGGGAGGTCACTTACCTTCTCTAAATGAAGGCAATGAAATATATGATATTAACAGTTCTGGGATTAGCCTTCCTGAAACAACTATTCTTTTAAAAAGTAAACCTAATTTAAAGAGGATACCAGGGCAAAGTAGCTAGGGAAACTTGAGTATATGTGCATAGCTTTAATTTTAATAAATCACTTTGAAAGAACTACAGCAACCACGAAACTACCATATATTAGACATACTCCATGCATCTACTGGATGCAAATAGCTGGCCAATGGTATTCCCATCATAAATGCAGCCTGGTTACATAAATTTAAGAATCTAAGGTTAGACCAAATGGACATGTTCTGTTGTTTGAACCCTATATATTTTATTAATTGAAGACTATATTTCAAGGCATAGTATACATCAAGAGAACTCACTCAAGTGATATAAAAATAAAAGGGATCAAGGAGAGGGGCTCAGTCAGTTAAGCATCTGGCTCTTGATTTGGGCTCAGGTCATGATCTCATGGCTTGTGAGATAGAGCCCCTACCCCCAATCTGGCTGTGTGCTGATGGCAGGAAGCCTGCTTGGGATTCTCTCTCCTTCTCTGCCCCTCTCCTGCTCACGTTTATGTGCATGCTCACTCTCGCTCTCTCTCTCTCTCAAAATAAATACATAAACATTTACAAATAAAAAATAGGGGCACCTGGGTGGCTCAATCAGTTTTAAGTGTCTGACTTTGGCTCAGGTGGTGATCTCACGGGTTGTGAGTTCATGCCCTGCATTGGGCTCAGGGCTGACAGCTTAGGACCTGGAGCCTGCTTCAGATTTTGTGAGTCCTTTTTTCTCTGCCCCTTCCCTGCTCATGCTCTGTCTTTGTTTCTCTCTCTCTCTATCTCTCTCTCTCTGTCTCTCTCACTCTCTCACAAGGAAATAAACATTAAAAAATATTTAAAAATGTAAATAAATAAATAGGGGTGCCTGGGTGGTTCAGTTGGTTAACCATCTGGTTAACTCTTGGTTTCGGCTCAGGTCATGATCTCCTGATTTGTGAGTTAGAACCCCACATGGGTCTCTGTGCTGACAATGTGGCTCCTGTTTGGAATTCTCTTTTCTCCCTCTCTCTCTGTCCCTCCCCTGCTTGTGTTCTCTCTCTCTCTCTCTCTCTCTCTCTCTCTCTCTCTCTCTCTCTCTCTCAAAATAAATAGGCTTTAAAAAATAAGTAAAAAAATGCTCTTCTTTAAAAAAATAAATAAAAGGGTGTTACAAACTCTGAAAATATTCATGGAAGAAAGTTGATTTGTAATTCAGGTTCAGCCTCTTGAATGATAATCTTGAATTTTTTAGGCACAGTGTTCATCATTGCAACTGGGCATCCCTGATTACCAGTGTATGAATACAGACTTTTAATGGAAATTTACTTGTAAAAGTGGCACAGATTTTAAGGGAAAGATTCAAAGGTATATTGCAAATAATATCTTAAATTGATATGTGGTGCTGTCTAGCCTATTTGGTTTTATGGTAGGGAAAAATAGAAATAAGATAAAAAGTGCAAAATTGAATTTTGAGTTCTATCATAACAACACAGATATAGACTACAGAGGGGTTTCTGATTTTGTTGTGAGGAAAAGCCTTCCCAATGTTTTTGAATAGAGAACTGGGAGAGTTACCAACAGCCAAGATACTAATAAAGTAGAGAAAGAAGCTTAGCCACTATTTAATTTCTCCTTCCTGATGAAAAACCCATAGCAAAAGAAGTAATCAGCTTGGAATGGGAGAGGTGAGGCTCACAGATAATCTCAAGAAGCTTTGGAATAAAACTAGTGAACTTTTAATTAAGTGTCCAAGGTAATAGTGACTGCAACTACTATCTTGTACTAAAAGTGTTGGGAATTTTTTTAAGTATGACTTACTACCATTGTCTCGTTACACTTGCACAAAAACCATATGAATCAGATGCTTTTTAAAGTCCCCATTTTGAAGATAAGGAAACTACACTTAGAATTTAAAAACTATGAATCATAATTGTTTTAAATTTATTGCCTGATAATTACAACATTGGGGTCTTTCTGAGCTAATTTTGTTTGGTGTATTGTAGTGGATTCTTCTTTCCTTTTTGTGTGTGTGTCTTGTAATTTCTTTTTATTGATTCTGCACATCAAGGCAGCACAATACGGACTAAGGTACATAGCCATTTTTGCATAGAAATGTGTGTGTTTCTCTACTAGCTGTTAATGTAGAGATTTGTGTCAATCTAGTCATGAGTTTATGTGGTTTGGGATTATGTTGTTGCTATGGTTATCATCAGTGTATCACCACTTTTAAATTCTTCACGCAATACCTTAGGGTAGACTGGGTTGCCATAGTGTTTTCCTTTTTCTTAAATAATTTTTTTTAATATGAGTGTATTTGACACACAATGCTACATTAGTTCCAGGTATTCAACTGGATTTGACAAATTTATATATTATGCTGTGTTTACCACAAATGTAGCTACCATCTGTCCTGTTACATTGTTATTATGATATCATTGACTATATTCTTTATTCAGAGGCATTTAGTCCCATGGCTTATTCATTCCATAAGTGGAAATCTGTATCTTCCACACCCCTTAATTCATTTTGCCCAACCCCTCATTTCCTCCCCTCTGGCATTAATAGGTTCTCTGTATTTATAGGTTTGATTTGCTTTTTTGTTTATTCATTTGTTTTTTGTTTTTGTTTTTTTTTATATTTCACTTGTAAGTGGAATTATATGGTAATTGTCTTTCATGGTCTGAATTATTTCACTTAGCATAATACCTTCTAGGTCCATCCATGTTGTCACAAATGGCACAATTTCATACATTTATGGCTGCATAATATTTCATTACACATTGTATATATATAGATATATACGTATGTGTGTGTGTGTGTGTGTGTGTGTGTGTGTGTGTGTGCGTACATGCCCCACATATTACTTATCCCTCCATCTATCAGTGGACACTTAGGTTACATCTGTATCTTGGCTATTGGAAATAATGTGGCAATAAGCATTGGGGTGCATATATCTTTTTGAATTAATGTTTTTGTTTTCTTTGGGTAAATACCCAGTAGTAGAATTCTTGAATCTTGCAGTATTTCTATTTTTAATTTTTTGAGGAACCTCCATACTGTTTTCCATAGTAGCTGCACCAATTTGCATTCCCACCAATAGTGCATGAGCGTTCCTTTTGTTGATATCCTTGCCAACACTTGTTATTCGTTGTCATTTTGATTTTAGCCATTTGAGCAGGCATGAGGTGATATCTCATTGTGGTTTTGATTTGCATTTCCTTGATGATTAGTGATGTTGAGCTTCTTTTCATGTGTCTGTTGGCCATCTATATCTCTTTTCTGGGAAAATGTCTATTCAATTCCTCTGCCCATTTTTAAAAAAATTTTTAAATTTTAACTTCTTTTATTTTTTATTTTTTTAAATTGACATCCAAATTAGTTAGAATATAGTGCAACAATGATTTCAGGAGTAGACTCCTTAGTGCCCCCTACCCATTTAGCCAATCCCCCCTCCTGCAACCCCTCCCAATACCTTCAGTTTGTTCTCCATATTTATGAGTCTCTTCTCTTTTGTCCCCCTCCCTGTTTTTATACTATTTTTGTTTCCCTTCTCTTATGTTCATCTGTTTTGTCTCTTAAAGCCCTCATATGAGTGAAGTCATATGATTTTTGTCTTTCTCTGACTGACTAATTTCACTTAGCATAATACCCTCCAGTTTCATCCACATAGTTGCAAATGGCAAGATTTCATTCTTTTTGATTGCTGAGTAATACTCCATGGTATATATATACCACATCTTCTTTATCCATTCATCCATCGATGGACGTTTGGGCTTCTTCCATACTTTGGCTATTGTTGATAGTGCTGCTATAAACATGGGGGTGCATGTGTCCCTTCAAAACAGCACGCCTGTATCCCTTGGATAAATGCCTAGTAGTGCAATTGCTGGGTTGTAGGATAGTTCTATGTTTAGTTTTTTGAGGAACCTCCATACTGTTTTCCAGAGTGGCTGCACCAGCTTGCATTGCCACCAACAATGCAAAAGAGATCCTCTTTCTCCTCATCCTCGCCAACATCTGTTATTGCCTGAGTTGTTAATGTTAGCCATTTTGACAGGTGTAAGATGGTATCTCATTGTGGTTTTGATTTGTATTTCCCTGATGATGAGTGATATGGAACATTTTTTCATGTGTCAGTTGGCCATCTGGATGTCTTCTTTGGAGAAGTGTCTCTTCATGTCTTTTGCCCATTTCTTCACTGGATGATTTGTTTTTTGGGAGTTGAGTTTGATAAGTTCTTTATAGATTTTGGATACTAACCCTTTATCTAATATGCCATTTGCAAATATCTTCTCCCATTCTGTTGGTTGCCTTTTAGTTTTGTTGATTGTTTCCTTCTGCAGAAGCTTTTTATTTTGATGAGGTCCCAGTAGTTCATTTTTGCTTTTGTTTCCCTTGCCTTTGGAGATGTGTTGAGTAAGAAGTTGCTGCGGGCAAGATCAAAGAAGTTTTTGCCTGCTTTCTCCTTGAGGATTTTGATGGCTTCCTGTCTTACATTGAGGTCTTTCATCCATTTTGAGTTTATTTTTGTGTGTGTGATGTAAGAAAGTGGTCCAGGTTCATTTTTCTGCATGTCACTGTCCAGTTTTCCCAGCACCACTTGCTAAAGAGACTGTCTTTATTCCATTGGATATTCTTTCCTGCTTTGTCAAAGATTAGTTGGCCATACGTTTGTGGGTCCACTTCTGGGTTCTCTATTCTGTTCCATTGATCTGAGTGTCTGTTCTTGTGCCAGTACCATACTGTCTTGATGATTACAGCTTTGTAGTATAGCTTGAAGTCTGGGATTGTGATGCCTCTTGCTTTGGTTTTCTTTTTCAAGATCACTTTGGCTGTTTGGAGTCTTTTCTTGTTCCACACAAATTTTAGCATTGTTTGTTCTAGCGCTGTGAAGAATGTTCGTGTTATTTTGATAGGGATTGCATTGAATATGTAGATTGCTTTGGGTAGTATTGACATTTTAACAATATTTGTTCTTCCTATCCAGGAGCATGGAATCTTTTTCCATTTTTTTGTGTCTTTTTCAATTTCTTTCATAAGCTTTCTATAGTTTTCAGTGTATAGATTTTTCACCTCTTTGGTTAGATTTATTCCTAGGTATTTTATGGTTTTTGTGCAATTGTAAATGGGATCGATTCCTTGATTTCTCTGTCACTTCATTGTTGGTGTATAGGAATACAACCAATTTCTGTCTGTTAATTTTATATCCTGCAACTTTGCTGAATTCATGAATCAGTTCTAGCAGTTTTTGTTGGAATCTTTTGGGTTTTCCATATAGAGTATCATGTCATCTGCGAAGAGTGAATGTTTGAACTCCTCCTGGCCGATTTGGATGCCTTTTATTTATTTGTGTTGCCTGATTGCAGAGGCTAAGACTTTCAGTACTATGTTGAATAACAGTCCTCTGCCCATTTTTAAATTGGATTGTTTGGTTTTTTTTAAATGTTGGGTTATATAAATTCCTTATATAATTTGTATATTAACTCCAAATTGACTATGTCAGTTGCAAATATTTTCTCCCACTCAGTAGGTTGCCTTTTTGTTTTGTTGATGATTTCCTTTGCTGGGCAGAAGCTTTTTATTTTGATGTAGTCCCAATAGTGTAAGTTTGCTTTTATTTCCTTTGCCTCAGGAGACCTATCTAGTAAAATGTTCCTAGGAGTCTCACATTTAGGTCTTTAATCCATTCTGAGTTTATTTTTGTGTATGGTGTAAGAAAGTGGCCCAGTTACATTCTTTTACATGTGGCTGTCCAGTTTTCCTAGTACCATTTATTGAAGAAAGTGCCTTTTCCCCATTGTATATTCTTGCCTCCTTTGCCACCGATTAATTAGCCCTGTAGTTCTGGGCTCTCCACTCTGTTCCATGGATCTATGTGTCTATTTTTGTGCCAGCATCATGCTGTTTTGTTTACGACAGCTGTGTGGTATATCTTGAAATTTGGGATTGTGATATCTCCAGCTTTGTTCTTTCAGGATTTTTTTGGCTGTTTGGAATCTTCTGTGATTCCATACCAATTTTAGTGAGTAAGGAGAATTAAGGAAAACACTCTGGTTCTATACTAAAATTTGTATGGAACCAGAGTGTTTTTCTTAATTCTTCTTGCCTGTCCTCAGCTTTTAGCCTTCCCTGTTGCTCTTGCACCAGACAGGGGGCCGAGGTGCCGGTTCTCCCCAGTGGTAGATTGCTACTTACTACTTTATGTTGTGATCCTGGTTGTAAGGGAAAGGGGGATTTTCTCTTATTTTGGTCCAGCTTACAATTTGGTCTCAAGATTGGAATTTTCTTAGTAAACCTGCCTCGATACCTGTGTAAGCCAGACTCTGCTAGGTATTGTGTGGGAGTTTCCTGCCCCTCCTTTAGTGGTAGACCTCTAATGGTCTGGCCCCAGGACAGTTTCCTATTCCTACTCTGGAGATAGAAGTTATTTTTATTTTTACTTTTTCTCAGCTTCACCTTTAAGTGTGCCCTGGAGTGGTGTTTTGTGCTGTAACATCCCAGCAATTTAAGGCTTTTGTTCTGAAGAGGAGAAGTTTTTAAATGAGAATTTATGCCTTTCCCCTAGAGTTGGATATTCTCCTTATCCAAACCTGCCCAATCCTGAGAGGGTTTCTCTTATTCCCAACATGCCCCATTCCTTCTTTGAGTCCTAGCAGAGATCTATGGAAAAAAAGCCTACAGGTAGTATGAATGCTCCTGTATCTGTGACTCCCAGGTGTTAGATACCCTTATGCTAGCCCATACTCAGATCTTTTTTTTTTGTTTATTTATTTATTTTGAGAGACATATAGACAGTGTGAGTGGGGGAGGGGCAGAGAGAGAAGGACACAGAGAATCCCAAGCAGTTTCTGCACTTCCAGCGTGGAGCCCGATGTGGGGCTCAATCCGTGAAACTGTGAGTTCATGACCTAAGCCTAAACCAAGAGTCTGATGCTTAACTGCCTGAGTTACCCAGGAGCCCAGGGCCCATACTTGTATGACACAGGTGTCTCTTTTTGTCATGTTTTGCCACGTGTGTTTTAATGTATGTGTCCTGTCTGCCTAGAGATATCATTCCTGGGATTCCAAACTAATTGGTTGCCCTGAGATCTCAGTTCTCTGATAGTTTCAAGAAAAGTCATGATTTTGTAGTTTATTTAGCATTTTTGTGTTATAATTGTGGGAGCAATGCTCTTTCCAACTTTCCACTTCATAGGCAGTTACTTCTTAAACTGGTAGTATATAGTTGTCTTAGGATAGATTCCTACAGATGCAGATAATGAGCCAAAGATTCAAATGCAGGTGATTTACTAAGAAAGTACTCCCAGAAAAAAACAAATAGGAATATGGGGGTAGCAGGAAAAGGAAGAAGAAGCCCAGAAAGTATACAATTTTGGCGACATCTTGGATTGCTTTAGTTGATCATTTGGTGAATTTTGTAGCATAAATTGTACTTCAGAGGTTATCCTGACTTATGGTGAAGGAGGTGAGTTTTTAATAGTGCAGTAACAGTTGAGTACTAGCTGAAGGTATCCCTGGGGGTAAACATAAACTACCAACGACTTCTGATTCTCTGCAAAAGTTAAATTGCTACAGTGCTCAAAGGCAGGCTACTAAAGGGGGCAATTGTGACTGATTTGCAGCAAAGCAAAGCATGCAGAGGTTCAAAATGAATGACTGCTGAATATTGTGCTGCTTTATGGATACTAATGATTTCTTATCTTAAATGCTATCTTATTAGTTTTGTTTTGGTGACATACTGATGTTTCACTTTTTTGCTTTTTATTTTCAACTTTCTTATATACTTTTTTTAGTTATGTCTCTTGTGAGTAACAAACACCTGACTGCTGTTTATTTCCTCTAATTCTATTATCTTGATCACATAGTAGGCGAGCTTAAAATATTTACATTAATTGTGGTTTTTGGTATATTTTAATTCAATTCTACCTGAATTTAATGTTTCTATTGACTATCTTTTTTTCTGCATCCTTTCTCTCTTCTTTTCTGTCTTTTATTAGACTTTGTAGGTTATATTTCTGTTTTTAGTAAAATTTTTAATTATTTCAGTGCATAGCTAACAATTTTCTCTGCTAAATTTAGATTATCAGTAGTTTTATCCTTTTCAAGGACTGAGTCTTTTTTATTGAGGTTTGGTTAACACACATATTATATTAGTTTCAAGTGTACAACATAGTGATTTGACCAGTTTATAGATTATACTATGTTCACAAGTATAGCTACCATCTGTCACCATACAAGACCTTTAAAATACTATCGACTATATTCTCTAAGTTGTACCTTTAATTCTCATGACTTAGGACCTAAAGTCTTAATTTAATAAATACTTATTGGAACTTACTATGTTACGAACACTAAAGATTACATCCCAGAGGTAAAAAAAAAATCATCATGGAACTTGCATCCTCATAGAAAGGGCAAAGTTCAGTTATCTTACTTTTAGTTAGTAGTTATTTAAATTCCATGATGTGTTTTATCTATTTCTGTGCACAGTGATGTTCTTATGTTCTATGCCTTTCCTCTAGATTAACTTTTTAAAAAATTAAATACATGTTTTCCTTGTTCATTTGGAGTTATTCTGTGAGTTGTAAAGTCAACATTTGTGTGTCTGAAACATTTCTTGATTTTGCTTATAAAATCAAGTTTAGTTGGATATAAAATCTCACACTGAATTATTTTCCTTCAACGTTTTGATGATGATACTACATTATTTTTTTGTCATCTATTGTGACAGTGAAAAACGTCTTTTATTGGTTTGATGTTCTTCTATAGGTGATGTATCTTTTCTTTCTGACATTTAAAAATGCATTCTCATAAAAAAATTAATACTTATTATTAATATCTTTAATACTTATGTGCCACAGTCTCACTGTAATGTGCTCTAGGTTTGGGTTTATCTATATATACCCCTGGTATGGAGAATGCAGTCTCATAACTCGGTTCTCAAAAGTTATCTCTTTGTATATTTCTGCTGTGCTATTACCTTCGTTTTCTTCTTCTGGAATCCCTAAGTCATATGTGATGCTTCTTTTAAACTGGTTTACAGGTCTCCTGCTTTTTTCATATTAAAAGAATTATTTTTTACTTTCTGTTTTACTCTGAGTGAATGTCCTATATTGTGTTCTGTTCACTAATTCTCTTTGGATGTTGGCTAGATTTTAGTTTTTTTGATTGCTTTGAGTATCATTTATCCATTGCTTGTAATGACTACTCCCCTTGGCCCCCAAACCAACTTTATGATTAAAACTATCATTTACTTCTTCATGATCCTTCAGTTTGGCCTGTGCCTCACTGGCTGATATTTCCACTAATCTTGCCAGGAATCACTCATGAAGGTTGAGTCAGTTCAACTGTGAAGTGTGTTTCAAGATGCTCTCATTTACCTGCCTAGCAGTTGTTGATGACCATTGGCTGGGTGACTTGTTCTTCAGCTATGTAGCCTGTCATCCTCCAGTAGGTTATGTTTGCTTGTCCCTATGATGAAGGTATCAGTCCAAAAGGTTGAAAGCAGAAGTTGCAAGTTCTCTTAAGATCTAGACTTCAAATTTACACAATTTAATTTCCCCAAAAGTTTATTAAAGAAAGAACAAGGATAGTCCAGAATCAGGGTGGTGGAAAACTAGACTCCACCTGTCAAAGGGAGAAGCTACAATGATATCTCAGAAGTGTGTGGACAGAGACAAATGTCATTTGGGGGAGGAGGCATTATGGAAACAGTTTATTGTAGTACTCGTCATCTAGACCAAATGACTCATATTTTCCCACATGCAGAATATACTTAGTGTATTCATATAATCCCATAATTTTATCTGATCATGACATTATTATATGCAATAGGTTATATAAATAGGTAGACTCCTCATATGTAGCTCCTCTGGTACAACCACTCATGATCTAGAGACTTATAAAGAAAAAGGGCAAGTTACTCATGCTGTATACATTCAACATATGATAGCAAGACAAGGACAGAATAATTATAATGGCCATACCCAATCAAAAAAGGGAGAAATGGGATGAGGCATATAGCAATCACTACTCAAACAATTCTGAAATTTAGCCATATACATGTCAGAGCCTCCTTTTCCAGAGTAAGAATATGAACCCTAATAAGGGTCCAGTTATTCTCCAAAAGGCATTCTTTGCCTATTTCTTGACCATAGAAAATTGGGATCCCAGAGGCTTCTTTGTATTTTGAACTATCTCTATTCCCTATAGTTGAGCCTGTTATAACTCCCTTAGAAATACTTTGGACTATTTATGAATCTGATTGAGATATCCTCAAAGTCCCAAAAGCCACATCCATAATTCTTTAGAAATTGACCTCTATTGGGGCACCTGGGTGGCTCAGTCAGTTAAACATCAACCATGGCTCAGGTCGTGATCTCATGGTTCATGAGTTTGAATCCCACATCAGGCTCTGTATTATTGTGCTTCAGATCCTCTCTCTCTTTCTCTCTCTCTCTCTCTCTCTCTCTGTACCTCCCCCATTCGTGCTCACTAACACACTCTCTCTCAAAAATAAATAAACATTAAAAAAAAAGAAATAGACTTCTATTTACTTTGAGCTATATGTGAGCTTGTTTTGAGACCATACCATTAAGATTCTCAGAAAGTCTTTGTCTTACTGTGAAGGTTTACTGGGCACTCCTATAAATCTCTGTGTTCTTAAGTATAGGTCTTATAGCCATACATTTCATTTGATCTTTACTCTGAGACCAGAACTGGAAAGTCTAGAAATATGAAATGGTTTCATTTGTAATCCACCATGTCTTGATACTTTAAATTTCCTTTAAATTCTGCTTGCTTTCCTTTAAATTCTGAATTATTCTCGCTGTAGCTCACACTCATCCCATATTTGTCATAGACACAAAAAGCCAGTTGTCAATTTCACCATTATGCCTGCATATTTTTTTGGCCAGATCTGTTAGTTCGTTGGGTATGCTTTCTATCTTTCCAGTTACTGAAGACTTAAGTTTTTTCGATGGTTTTGAGTCACAAGTCTCCATCTTTCCACATATAAAGAATAGCTTCTCACTGAAATAGAAACTCTCATTGAAATAGTTTTTCTCATTAAATAGAAAAAGTATTTCATACTGATAGTTTCTTCACTGTATTATAGCCTCCATCACACACCTATAATTTGACTATATATAGGGTAAGTGTATGTTCTAGTTGTTGATTTTCAGTTGCTTTGTTATTGATGTGTGCATCTTTCTTCAAACAATTCAAAATTTTGGTTTGTAGGTTCATTTTGATTAGAAAGAATTCTATCTTCCTGTCTCTCTCTCTCTTTCTGTCTCTTTTCTTCCTACTATGTGATTTTTCTCTCAAGCCATGTTTTATAAGAATCAGCATATAGAATCAGGTATATAATTGTGTTTTTTTTCTACTTTGTGTATACTTGTTACAGAGCCAGACCTGGTTTATTTCTAATTCATGAAGCTGTTTATATCCTCCCATCACTTCAGCCCACATGTTCCTATGAGCCTAAGCCACAGACCACCATCGACAGCATTTGGTTTTGGCTTTTTTCTTAGATTATTCCTTAGGCATATGAAAGACTCTTTTAGTTCCTGTTAACCCCCCTGTAAGTAAATTTCAGTCTCATACTACCTTCTTAACCTGAGATTCAGCACGACTTTGGCTTCATTCTCCTTACTGCTTGGTATTTATTTCATTTCCAGCTTACAAATAAGTTTATCTTTTACTAGAGTAGTGTTTTCTTTTGATTATCTTTCATGTTTTTTTAATATTGCTACTATATATATGCACTTAAAAGGGTACAAAACCATGTGGATTTAGTATACCAATATTACCCCATTTGTTCCTAGCATGTCCTTAAATTAAGAAGAAAATACATGTTACACAAATGTAAACCATTATGTAAATCTTAATTTATGTTTTAGTATATAATCAAACTTCCTCTTCAGTGATATGTCAGAATTGCATGCATTCAGTGCCTAGTGGACAAAGCTTCTGGTACTGTAGAAATCTTTCCATGCTGTTTCAAATTGAGTTGAATTAATTTTACATTTACCATTCTTAGGAATACTTTCATTTTTCATAAAATGTCATCTAGTACCTAATTCAACACTGTATCTGGTGAGTAAAGTCCTTAGAGGCGCACAAAACTACAATGTCCAAGGCTTGAGAAAGGCAACTGTGGCTGTTAAGACTGTTCAATAAAATCCATTCTTCTCAAGCACATTCTTCTCTCAAACACTTAAGGCTTGGAATATATCCAGGTTTGAGGTTGTATTATATTTATGCAAAAGGGCTATTATGTGTCAACATGATTATATGGTTGTAATCTTCCGTCAGACTTTTTTTTTTTTGAACGAAGCAATTCTATAGCATCACTAGCAGCTGACTGGGGGGATTACAAAGTGGAACCGAAGATTATGCACACAGACACAACAGCAGAGCAATGAGCAATGTAATTGTTGCTAATCTTGGGAAAGAGTCTAGTTACCTTTTGCAGTTTACCATTTGTAAGTAAGCAGACCTCTGGTGGTATCAGAATAAGAGAGAAAATAGCCATTTTCATTTTCTTTCAGGCTTTTTTCATGTTGTCAGAATGGACAATAGAGGAAAGGCTAGGTTTTTCTAAAATGTGTCCAGAAAAGGCTGATTTCTATTTTACTGAAATTCATGAGGTGACAAAGCAGTTGGAGGAATATAAATATCCTGTTCTGTCCACATTTTAAGAAAGGTTGAATTAAGAAAACTTAGCAACATGATAATAACAAATTTGCTGATTTGCGGTTATGTGCATGCTACTGAAAAGTTGTATTAGCAAGTTGTGAAGATATTTGGAAACTTTAACAAAAATTCCAGGAAACTTGAGTCTTTCAAGCAATCTGACATTTTTTTAATGTTTATTTATTTTTGAGAGAGAGAGAGAGAGAGAGAGAGAACAAGCGGGGGAGGAGCAGAGAGAGAGGGAGATACAGAATCCGAAGCAGGCTCCAAACTCTGAGCTGTCAGCACAGAGCCCCATGTGAGGCTTGAACCCATGAGTGTGAGATCATGACCTGAGCTGGAGTAATACGCTTAACCGACTGAGCTACCCAGGTGCCCCCATTTCTACCCATCTGTATCTCAGATTGTCTTTTTTTTTTTTGGTAATGTAATAAAATACTGCAATTGTGTCAATTCCTAATGAGCTAAAAAGGATAGGTTGGAAGAGTAAATAGTCCTTGCATTGAAGTTTTAAAAGATGCAGTACTTTTCTGTCCTTGCTCTTCCCACAGGAACATTCTAGGTGAAAAGTTTGATAAGAGAATTTTGATAAGAGAACATTTTCTACATTAGCCTACTGGAATTTCTTAAGCCACTGGTAGCCCCTTGTCATATGCAGTATTTCCTCCTTTCCTCGAATTTGCTCTTGATTGAAACATTGATACGTTTACTGTTTGATTTTGACATTATGTCTTTCTCTAATGAAGGGATACAGTGAATTTATAGATCTAACATTCAGCTTGCTGAATTCTATTACTTTAACAATATAGTTTTTAGAAAATGTATTCTTTAGGTACATACATCTAATTTTGCAATGGAATTTATTCTATTTTCTGTTTATAATTTTAGAAACGTGACGCTGTATCTCCCTTCTGGCTATCTGGTAAATTTCAGAGTGTATTGGAGATATCCTGGAGGTTAGAAAAATTATTCTTACATTAGAAAACTTAAGTCTTGATTCTCTGGTATCCCCTCATAATGCAAACTCAGCTTCTAGTATGATGAGTTTGTACCAGAACTATGATAATGAAATAAAGAATTCTAGATGAAGCAAAATTAGTTTTAAAGCTTATTTTTATTTTTAACTTTTGAAAGGGCTTTTAATATAATCATTGAGAGATACAACATAACTATAAATTTCAAGTACAGGATATAACCCATATAAAATACATTTATGGGATTTGTCCATAAAAACTACCTTTTTCCCCCAACCTCTGCATTCAACTATCTCAGTATACCAGGTAATCATACTATAGGTAGAAACTCCCCAAAAGATCTTCAGTAGGGAGTTGTACTTCCACTTAGGATGTAAAAAGCTGTGAGGAGTGTTATTCACATCTTAACAGGAAGAAAAGACTAATCTTCAAAACTATAAACTTTTTTTGAAATTATCAGAGCTGAGGTCTTGGGGCAAGCTGGTAGATGAAATTCCAGAGTTGTAGGTCTTTTTAAGGGCAGATGGCACAAATGAATTGTTTCATCTTTGGCAGAATATGAGATGAAGGGACAGCCTCTGGTAAAATCAGGTGAGAAGAAAACAGTCACAATTTAATATATTATTAAAGGTTGGGTTGAGGCTAGAGTGAAAGTTTAGAACCTCTGGGAACTCCAGACCCAATGGGAGTGTGCATTCATGTGCCATCTTTTTTTTCATAGGCTTCCAGTAGATGAGAAAGATTAGGGGCAGGAAAGAGCTACCTTCAGTGGTACATGGGTACAAAATCATGCCCATATCTTGAGCTTTTCAATTACATGAAGCAAAATCCTCCAGCGACTTGAGAATAGAACCAAGAAAAGATATGTTATTTGTAGAGGAAAGTTAAAAGCAAGTCATCTGTACTGGAAGAGGGGTAGAAACAAAACCTGTCTCCTCCTGAGAGAGGAAAAGGAAGCCCTATGGCCCACCACAAGCCATGCAGTGAGTAGGAAGAAACAGTAGTCAACAGTTGTGGAAAGACCAAGAAATCCTTCTGGGTGGAGTCTCAGGCAAAGGTACATTGCTACTAAGGGAGCAGCAAAGGCTATTGATGCAAAGGACAGAGCTTGGACCCAGAATGTTGCACTGATGTCAGTTCTGCTACGATGGAGGAAAGGATAGAAAATGTTGTCTCTCTCAAAGCCCTGCACAGATACAAGGAAGCATTTGGATGAAGTGAGGGAAAGAGTCAGCTTTTTAGACCCAGTTAGTTCACAGCACTGGACCAAGAATAAGACTGGGCCGGAAGACCTGACAACTATCATCCTCTGCTCCCACCATGAGTTTTTCACCAGATGAAATGTCACAATAGTCTAACACTGAGAAGGCAAAAGACTGGGGAGAAAATCTCTGTGCTTGAGGCATGCAGGCCCTGCTGAAAACTGAGGGTGGGGCAAGAACTCTGAGACATGTCCCTTGACAACCTAGGTGCAGCACTAAGCACAAGATAACCAGCAGCCCACTGCTGGGAGAAGCTGAAGTTCGTGGTGTTCTGAAGGAAGCTCTAGCAACAATAAATCTTGAAAACAACTCAACCAATGATTAGGTTCGCTCAACCTCCCATACTAATGGCCGACATAATTAGATACACAAAACAGTAAGCATAAGCACCACATCATTAAGAAATAAAGAAGCAATAGAAGTAGATGCAGAGATCTGTGAATTTAAAATACCTATGACTAATAAGCTAAAAGATATAGTAGAAAGGGTATAAAGTGTGCATACAGATTTCAGTAAACAGAGAGAACTATAAGAAAAAGTCCGATAGAAATGCTACAAATTAAAAACAATGATATCAGGGGTGCCTGGGTGGCTCAGTTGGTTGAGTGTCTGGCTTTGGTTCAGGTCACAATCTCACAGTTTGTGGGTTCGAGCCCCGCATCGGGCTCTATGATGACAGCTTAGCGCCTGGAGACTGCTTTGAATTCTGTGTCTCCCTCTCTCTCTGCTCCTCCCCTGCACATGCTCTGTCTCTCTCTCACTTTCAAAAATAAATAAAAACATTAAAAATAAATAAAAATAAAAAATGGTATCAGAGGCGAATAATTCTTTTGATAGACTTAGCATACTAGCCATAGAAGAATAAAGAGCTTGTAAACCTAAAGGTTAATAAAAATAATTGAAACAAACCAGAAGAGTTAAAAAATGCTAAAAAACTAAAACAAAACAGGCTAAAACCAGAATTTCCAAGAAATGGGGGACAATATTGTATGGTCTAACATAAGTGTGAGTGGAATCTCAGAGGAGAACAGAAAAATAATAAAGGCAAAAAACATTTGAAAAAAAAGTAGCATTTATAAAAGTAATGAAAGGTAACAAATGTCAGATGCAAGAAGCTCAGAGAATCCAATCAAGTAGACACCCACACACATGGACACACATACACACACACCCCTAAATACTTCTTAGTAAAACTGCCAAAAAAAAAAACAAATAAAAAGAAAGTTATGACAGAAACAAAAAGAAATATACACAGAAACACACATAAGAATTATAACACACTTTTCATCTTAAACTATGTAAGACAGAATGCAATGGAGTCACATCTTTAAAAGTCAGAAAAGAATTTAAAGTTCTATCAACCAGAAACTTTGTATTGAGAAGAAAAATATTTAAAAACATTAAGACAAAATAAAAAGTCTTCAGGAAAACAGGCACTGACAGAAATCTTACTAGTAGTCTTACACCAGAAAAAAAAGTTTGAAAACATTCCTTCAGTCAGGGGTATGATAATAGAGGGAAACTTAGATCTAGCATATAAATAATGAGTGCCAAAATGCTACAAATAGAAGTAAATATAAAGGCATTCCTTTCTTATATTTTTTTAAAACTAATTGTCTAAAATCCAAGTAGTAAGTTGTTGGGTTTATAATATTTGAATAGGTAAAGTGTGAAGAATAGCACATAGACTTATCCTAGTGTAATTTTTTACAGACGTTCTGTGGTATGACATTTTTTAATGATATGTATTATAAAATTGAGAAAAACTAATTTTTTAATGTTTTTTTTTATTTTTGAGACAATGCAAAAGACAGAGTTCAAGCAGCAGAGAGGCAGACAGAGGAAGACACAGAATCTGAAGCGGGCTCCAGGCTCTGAGCTGTCAGCCCAGAGCCTGACGTGGGGCTCGAACTCACGAACCATGAGATCATGACCTGGGCCGAAGTTGGACCCTTAACTGACTGAGTCACTCAAGCAGCCCAGAAAAAACTAATTTTTTAAGGAGGTGTAACTCCAAAGCCAATAATGGAGATGAAATTAGACCAAAGAAATTATCCTAAAGCATTCAGGAAAGGAGTAGGAGGAGAACAGAAAACAATTGAGAAAAACAGAAAAATTATAGAAAACATCGTATGCTCAAATCCAACAATATCAACAATTATTTTGAAAGCAAATGGTCTAAATGGCCCAATTAAAAGACTGAGTTTGTCCAGTTTACAAGCAAGATCCAGACATCCTGCCTGTTAAAAACCCCACATTACACAGAAGTCTACACATTAGACACAAGTAGTTCTAAAGTAAAAGAATGAAAAAGATAAACTATGAAATTATGAGAAAAACAAAGCTGGAGGTGCCATATTAATATCAGACAATGAGATTTTAGAACAAGGAAAGGATGAAGGGGGTGCTTTATAATGATTAGTGTGTCAAATCAGGAATACATAACAATCCTAAATTTGTCTGCAGCTAACAATAGAGCCTCATCTTACAGAAGCCAAAAACTGAGAGAACTGAAAGTTTATAATTAACAATTATAAATTGAGACTTCAGCACTTTCAGTAACTGATTAAACAAGTAAGCTCAAGGCAGTAATGATATAGAACACCTGAATAACATTATCAACCAACTTGAACTAATTAATATTTACAGGTAACTGAACCCAGAATACACATTCTTTGAAATGACCTATGGAGCACTAACAAATATAGATCATGTACTAGATCATAAAAAAACAGTCTCAATAAACTAAAAATATTTAAATATTCTATGAATCCAACAAAATTAAACTAGAATGAGTAGCAGAAAGATATCTGGAAATATCCCAGCTTTTTGGAAATTTAAAAAATTGTTCAAGTAATCAATGCAGCAAAGAAAAATCAAAAGAATAATTAGATCTCACCCTTTTTATGACTAATATTCCATTGTGTGTATATGTGTGTATATACATATACGTGTGTGTATGTGTGTGTAATATACATAAATTCTTCCTTATTCATTCATCTATCAGTGGACACTTGGGTTGCTTTCTTATCTTGGCAATTATAAATGATGTTGTAACAAACATAGGGGTGCATATATCCTTTTCAATTAGTGTTTTTGTTTTCTTTCAGTATATACTCTGTAATAGAATTATTGAATCATATGGTATTTCTTTTTTTAAATTTTTGAGGAAACTCCATACTGTTTTCCGTAGTGGCTGTACCAATTTACATTTCCACCAACAGTGCATGAAGGCTGATTTTTTTTTTCACATCCTCACCAACACTTACAGAATATAGTCAATGATATTGCAATAGTGTTGTATGGTGACAGATGACAGCTACACTTGTGGTAAGCATAGAATAATGTAGAGAATTGTCGAATACCTATGTGGTACACCTGAAACTAATCTTAACATTGCATGTCAGCCATACTCAAATAAAAAATTAAAAGAGAGAAATTATAATGTATTTGAATTAAATGAATATAGAACAAAAATTTTTAGGGTGAAACTAAAACTTAAAGGAAATATGTATGCATTGAATTCTTTCCCCCCCCCCCCCCAGCTTTACTGAGGTGTAGTTGGCAAATAAAATTGTAAGGTATTTCAAGTGCAAAATGTGATGATTTTATTTTTGTATACATTGTAAAAATGATTCCTATGATTGAGTTAACATGTGTCATCTCAGATATTTACCTTTTTACTGTCTTAAATTATACCTCAATAAATCTGACTAAAATCATTTTCAAACTAAGGATGCCTGGGTGGCTCAGTCAATTAAACCTCCAACTCTTGATTTCAGCCTCAGATCATGATCTTACTATTCATGAGATCAAGCCCTCAGTTGGTATCTTCAAACTAACCAAAGCTTAGTTTCTTAATTTTAGAATATGATATGCTCTTAGTTACTTCATGGACTGGCTGAAGAGATTAAATGAGCTAATTTATGAAAGCACTTAATTCATTGTATGGCAATTAACATGTGAAAATTCTTCAGCTGACACCGTTGCCATTGCTCATCCTTGCCACCATCGTTGTCACCACATCATCACCGTTATTGTTCCCATCACCATCATCACTGTTGATAAAAGAAACATCCCCTCTATGTTTAAATTTGTATGAGTCTCACATAACCTACAATGGCATTCGCTTAAAAATTAGATAATAGTGTGAATTGTAAAGGGTTACATCTAGAATGCAAATTTATTGGTATATGAAATTGTAATTTAAATAGTAAAGTTTTATGTCATCTATAAAAATGTAAAGCTATTGAGAGATTGAGAAAGCCAGATAATTATTAAAAAGAGGTATTATAGACATTTGTACTAAGTATGTCCAACTAGTATTTTATTTTCTATCTGAACAAATCCAGAGACTTATAACTTTAGGGAATAAATGGTCAATAAAGCCTAAGGGTGTCACATTTCTACTCTGCTTTACTATGGACTTTTAGGGGAGAGAATTCTCAGGCTTGAATGAAGCTCTGTGAAAGACAAAACTAGGCTAAAGGGAAGCTCATAAAACCATTGTTGTAAATAACATGGATTTTTATATTCATATTTAAATGTAACATACTCTTCAGGGACAACTATGATGACTATGATATATTTATGTGTGAATTTCCAGGGATGTCTTTTGGGCCTCATAACTCACACAACATGACTCTGTTACTTCCCTGAGGGCTTTCTATCTGAGTTAAGATAAAATAAAATAATTGCGATATAAAAACAGAAGTAGAGAGTTCTCAAATAATACCTCCTAAGGTCATCAGAAATATCATTTTTCTAGGAAAATGCCCCTGAATGTCAATGAAATCTTTTCAAATGTTATCTTATTTCTAAAGCTAGAGGCATTGGAAGAGCTGTAAATAGCAATATAAATTCATAGCAAATGCATATAGGGGCTTTATTTTAGAAGCAAATAACTAGTAAGACCTATTTCGTATTTTTTTATTACTAAGTTATTGATTTTATCTATTGATCCCACTTGAAATAAGCCCACAAATACTTTCTAAAAACAAACTAGGTGAGTTGGCAATGAGTAAGATGCTTGGGAAATAAAAAGATAATTGAAAATCGGCCCTTCCTTCTCTGGGCTTACAGTTTAGAGTGGGAGATAGACATAAACACAAATATATTGCACAGGGGTAAATGCTTACAGAGAATTAAATGTGCTTTGCAATTGTACAGTATAAAAAAATCTCAGTTCTGCCTACTGAGATCTGGGTAAGCCATATCTATCAGGCAATTTTTAGTAGAGGACATTCAAGGCAAAATGAATGTTTTCCAGTGGACAGAAGAGTATCACAGTGTGTTCAGACAATACTGAGAACACCAGTATAGCAAAAGCACTGAAACCCTGGAGGGAGAGCTCTAAGAAATACATTGGAACTAAGACTAGAAATTAGGGTGGGCTGGAATACAAAGTCTTAAATGTCAAACTTCAGCAATCCATCAGAAATAATGATACAGAGAGCTAAGATGATTAGACATTCAGAAAGTCTTCTTCAGCGAAGTTGAGAAAAGTGGTTGCACCGGGGGTGTGATTCATAGGCAGAATCAGGGGGCAATTTTAATAGTCTAGGTTAGCACTCCTCAAACCTAAATGTATATTCATTTCAAAAAGAAATTCCTCTTCCACTTCCCAACATATGTATACATATGTATGTATGTGTGTGTGTGTGTGTGTGTGTGTGTGTGTGTATATATATATATATATATATATATACACATATTTTACTGACTTATATACACTGTAAAATCATTCACAATTAGGAGATGACAAAAATTAAATAGAAATAGAAGTTCTACCCATTTTCTTAGTCCCAGTGGATCATATGATATCCCATGGGATGTGCTTTGGAGGCAGTAAGACAATTTAATGATGACACTTAAAAAGTAGAAAGTACTGTACACAATTGTGGTCATTCCCTCACTCCTCTATACAAAGGAGAACACCTGGGTCAGCCTGCTTCTAATTTATGGGAAATTGACTCTTTTTTATCTCAGATGATCCTTAGATTTAATTGAGAGAAGTTCTCCATCTTTAATTAGTCTTCTGAGTCTTTTTAGAAATAAAACAACTTTTATTAGAACTGTGTTTGCAGACAGATGGGAGTAGAGAGGTTTCTGGCTGGATGGCATCTCCAATGATGTTGAGATGTTACAGTCTGAGCTTAGATACATGTGATCTAGCTTTTCTCTTGAGCAAACATACCTGGCCAGATCCAAATTGGAAGCTAGGGGTTTTTCTTTTGTTTATGCAAAAAGACAAGACTTCTGGAAGAAATCTGCTTTATAGCAGATGCATCAAAATGTATCATTTCACTGAACATCTGGTGGGTGGGAAGAAATAGTCTTTTCCCCCTAACCAAGCTTTCTCTATAATTTGCTTCCTTGGATATGAATGGCTGTTAGGTCAGCAGGAATGGGCCATATGCCAGAGCAGTGAGAAACTTCTTTCATTTTGTCACGGGTGCAACTCTGTGAACAGTCTGTGGAAGGATATACTGAGTGTGCATGTTATACAGAGAATCAAAGAGAAATTGATCAAAGTTAAAAATAATTTTTAAAAAGTCATTCCCTATGGTTAAACAGAATGGAGAGCAGGAGTGAGTTCAAGTAGAGGTACACTTTCCAAATAAATGTTCTCTTTCATGTCCCTTCAGCAATTCTCCATATCTCCCATTTATGTGACTTCCTGTGTGACCAGTTAGAGTCAGTAAGAGTCATCAATATACCTAATTTCCTTCATCTTTCTCTTAAAAAACAATTCATGCAACCAAAGCACCAAAAGATGAACATATATGAAACAGTGATTTTAGGACTTTGATGCTTTTCTCTCCTAGGCATGTCCAATGTGCAAACTGTTTTACCAAATACCCAAATGTTTGGTATTTCAGTTTCTCATGATGACTCAAGAAATTTTCAGTTCAAATGTTTTTCAAAGATGTTTCTGGTTATTGGAAGAAGCATTAGGTGCTAAATTTACCAGTTGACTATTTCTAGGAACTCTCATATGCTTAGGCCAAAAAAAACCAAAGTATGTTTATAAGAATATATAAATATTACTAAAGTCTTAACTAGGAAATACTTATTAGGCAAAGTCAGACATTGAAAGCCATATCCTAAGGTCAGAGAGGTTAGAAGGTTAAGTACTTGAGGAAGTGGGACAGAAAATGTCACAACAAAAATCTTCAGTTTGTAAAATCTGACTTTATTCACCGAGTATAGTAACTAAACATAAAAGTGTAACGTATAAAGGAAGGGGACCAAATAGTTGCTGTTAATTCAGTGAATGATAAGCAATCTAATGTCAGGAACATCAACATAGAATCTCCTCAATGCCTACCTTCCTCTGTGTTAACCCAGAAAATTTTTTTAATGTTTATTTATTTATTTCAAGAGAGAGAATGGGGAAGGGGAGAGAGAGAGAAGGAGAGAGAGAATCCCAAGCAGGCTCCCAGTTGTCAGCACAGAGCCAGATACGGGACTTGATGCCATGAACCATGAGATCATGACCTACACTGAAATCAAGAGTCTGATGCTTAACCAACTGAACCATCCAGGCACCCCAAACCAGAACATTTGTACTGATCACTACCAGTGGTACTTATGGTCTGGCCATCCATGGGAGTTGAAAGAAGTGGATTTTTTTAGTGAGGAAATAATGACTGTTGAAGCAAACGGGCCATGGAGTAAAGAATCACCTAATTCACCTCATGACTCCAAAACGGCTGCCTGACCCCATCTTCCCTTTCTGGCTACTCATCCTCAAGCCCTTTCAATGATTTTCAATGACCTCATCCACACTTACTATCTTAAATAATGGTGTTCCTCAAGGTTCCACTCAGAACTCTTTGTTTGAGCATTATACTTGGTGTATATCATCTACATTTATGAACAATATGTCCCATATTGAAACAGTGGAGTGCATGTACATATTCATGAGTGCCTCTATGTTTGTGTTTTATTGTGCTTAAAGAACTAGGATATGAATAAGTTCAGAGTGGGGCCAGGGAGATTATGGAGGGCTTTGTTCTAGGTAAAATAGGAGCTCTTTGAAATAAGTAATTTTGAACGTGTGTCTTTTAAGAATATTTTGAGCAATTCAATATTGACTGTGTTAAATATGGAACTATTAATTAGCAATGGGAGCATATCACATGTATACTATGAAAAGCTTCATTTTGCAATTTTATTTGTTTTTTTTTTAAGTTTATTTATTTTGAAAGAGAGAGGAGAGAGAATCCCTATCAGCACAGAACCCCACATGGGGCTTGATCCCACAAAACATGAGATCATGACCTGAGCTTATATCAAGAGTTGGGCACTCAACCAACTGAGCCACTCAGGCACCCTAGCATTTTGCAATTTTAGAAGTGGAGCAAAAACACTCTACCCAATAGCAAATATATTTAGAAGTGCAATATTATAGCCATATGCAACATTTTTCCTAAATTTCAGCTAAAACAATTTTCCTTTTTCAGTGACATGGAAACCCTACGAAGATATTTAAATGCTATCATAAATATTGAATTTCTTGATTTTAAAGTATTAAAAAACAGAATAAATGAAAAGAGAAGTATTGACTTAAATTTTTGCTTTCTTCCAAGATGTAACCCCAAACTTACTGCTCATAGCAGTGAGTAAAAGAAGAGGAAATTGCAAAGTGTAAAATTCCAAATCAATGAAATGATTTTCACTGATATGACATTCCTCTGCTTTTTTCCCATCTTCCCTTTCTGGCTACTCATCCTCAAGCCCTTTCAATGATTTTCAATGACCTCATCCACACTTACTATCTTAAATAATGGTGTTCCTCAAGGTTCCACTCAGAACTCTTTGTTTGAGCATTATACTTGGTGTATATCATCTACATTTATGAACTGTCATATGTGCTGACTTCCAGTCTTGTGTCCATAGCTAAGATTTCCTTTATAAATGTCAGGCCAGTACTTCTGACTGCTTACCTTCTGTCTTCACCTAGGCATCCTACACGCTTAGCATATCTAGAACAAAACTCATTACACCCCAAGACTATTTCTCCTCATATAATCTGTATTTTGATGAATGATCACACCACTGATCCAGATACTTATGCTAACAACTGACCAGTTATTTTATTTTCCTTCTTTTGTCCTAATTTTTTACATCTTATTAATTACTAACTTTGGTTGACTCTGCCTCTTTAGCCTCTCTTGTATCTTCTCCTACATCCTTTCTCCTAGAGGCCTTTATTGCCTTATTCAGACATGTTTTATCCATGCCAGGTATTGCAGGAAAATGAAATGTTAGACATGGTTTTATTTATAATTTATTCATTCTGTAGAATGAAAAAACAAACTATAGTGAAAGTGAAATAATTAGAGTAAAAGGTAAAGAAACTCTCGCTGCTATTATTATTGTAAATCTGCTCTGTTTTCCATTATTTCTACTTGGATATCTCACAGGAATCTCAAATTCATTACGACCACTAGGAAAGATATTACCATCCATTTTGTAGCCCAAGCCAGAAAACTGTGCCATTCTGGAAAACCCCATCTTTTTTTAGTATCATATGCTATGAAATACCAAATGACACCAATATTATTTCCTACATATTTCACAAATGCTGATTTTTCTCCTTCTGTACTATCACCATTATGCTAAACAAAGCTATCATTATCACTAGCTTGAACAACTGCAGCATAGCTTTATTTATCTCTGCTTAGTAGATTCAAACGAATCTATTATCAATTTGGGAGAAAGAGTGAGCTCATAAAAATGCTTTTCTAGGGACATCTGGGTGTGGATCATAATAGAGTGTCTAGAATCAGAATTGCACTCAACATCTATAAAATTATTCAGAATATAGGAAACAACAAATTAAAGGGATTAAATAAATCCAATAAATGGCTCAGAAACTTGAGAAAGGGGAGGCACACAAGAGTTCTTCCTGTAGGTGGTTTCATGTTGTAATGCGGGGAAGTGAAGGCCAGAGAGTGTTGGTTTCAGTGGTTGAAAGAAATAGAATCTAAGTGGTAGAAAGATTGTAATTTGAGGCTGCTAAGGTTGGTGGAATTAGCAGGTCAGGCCACTGGAAACAGAGAGATGAAGAGAAAGAGCTCTACAAATCTTAGGAGTTTTACTCATGTAATTGTCCAAATATTCTGTGGAACACACTTTGGGAAAATCCTTTGTGTGACTTTTGTTAACTCCCAGTTTCCATGGAGAACATCAGAGACATGAGGTAGCTTGCTTAATATTAAGTGAATAGTGAGTGATGGATGCAATCCTGGATCCAGGCACATGTGGTGTCTTTGGAGCCAGAAGTCTCAGATGTAGATCCAATATTGAATGCAGTGGCAATATCACAATCTACACTAGTGTGACCATAGACACATCTCCAGGCATCACAGACACTGGTGAAAGTGACTCTCAAGACCGTATTTTCATTATTTAAAAGTTGGTAGTCTTTGTGAGTGTATTCTTCTTCCTTGACTGTATTGCATTATTGATTTGTTTCACATTTAAATGGAAACACTAAGCAATTGCTTTTGTTAACAAGAGAAAATGCCTTTAGAGATCCAATTTAGCTATGACTAGCTTATAGGATACTGATAACCTTAAAGACAAAATAAAATACAACAGAGGATATCTTTGTTTTTCCACCCTCTCTAATACATTATTAGGTTTCATTACATTATCGCAAAACTGTACAAAGTGAATTTTAGAGTTAGATATGTTTCTAGTACTGAGAAAAAGTAGGATTTTCAAATAAAATTTTAATATTAGCCATAAATGATTTCTACTCCAACTCACTGTAGGCTTCAGTAGGAGATTCTTGAAAACAATTTTTTTAGATCAAAATGATAGGTTCAGATTCATCTCTTTCTCTTTTTTTCCTTGAAAAATGAACAGTATTCTTTTCTGAATAAAATTCCCTACTATACCATGGTTTATACAAGATGAGAGTTAAAGATACACAATGTTTTATGCACATGAGATATGGAGATTTAATTTTATTAACTCTGTAGTGCTTATTTCAAGTAACTGTTTTAAAGTTCTATTTAAATATGATTTGGGGTAAATATTTACTGTGTCCTCACAGTTAATGGCAGTTTAACTAGCTTAATTCTTACATTATTTAACTTATTTTAAAAATTCTTTTTAGGTAATATGAAGACTTTAACATTATAAGAAACACGCACATACACACATGCACACACACATGCACAAACAGGGAGATTGAAATTGATTATTACAATAATGATTTGAGATTCAAACTAATACTAGTCTATGTGGTATATTTGTTTGGGTTAAAAACAGGTATCCTTGGGGTGCCTGGGTGGTTCAGTCGGTTAAGCATTCAACTCTTGGTTTTGGTACAGATCATGATGTCATGTTTTCATGAGTTCAAGCCCTGCATTAGGCTCTGCACTGACAGTGTGTAGCCTGCTTGGGATTCTCTCTCTCTCTCTCTCTCTCTCTCTCTCTCTCTCTCTCTCTCTCCCCCTCCCCACCCCTACCCCTACCCCACTCATGCTGTCTCTGTCTCTCTCAAAATAAATAAACTTAAAAAAATTGTTTTAACTAAAAAAGGTGTCCTTTCCCAAAGATAGTTACCTCCCTATCTGCTAGGAAAATTGCAATAAAATTACACATTTATAATATCTACATTGTACACACCACAGTCTAAGTGCTTGCTGTTATTGAACACTGTAGAATCTATACAACCATAGACAGTTGGAGTTAACTTATTTTCTATTCCCTTAAAGCTAAACTTCACACACTATTTGATTGATTTGTACTTACTTTCTACCTTGTTATAGCTTGGCTTTAAGAATGTTTTCTTATATGAAGCAATTTATGTTTTCCTTTTCAGACTGGTCATTTTTCTATCCTGATTATCAAAGACCAGCAGTTAAATGCTTTTTTTTTGGTCACAAACAGAGCTAAAACTCTAATTCCCAGCATTCCCAATAGTGTCCTACTTGGAGCAGTTTGTAAGACTAAAATAAAATTAAGTTTTTACTGGGAACAAACACCAGAAACCTTAAAGGAAGAGATCCAGATGGTTCTTCCTGAATGTGATCACACTTTAAGAGACTGTTTCTTTGCTTTGCACACTTTATATTTCAATAGATACATTAAAAAGCCTTTCACAGTTGCCTACAAATCTAAATATTTCAGAGAGTTACAAAATAAGAATAGTCCTTCAGTCACTACTTTCAGGTGAAAAAGAAACAATGATTGTTATTATGCTATTCTATTCCCTATTCTAAATTATCATGGCTTATAAATCCATCAACAGTTGTCAAAAATCCATATCAGAAACCTATAATTCATAAACCTAAATATAAATGTGAAGCCTCCCCCCCTGCCAGATATACTCAGTTTGACTAAACAGAGGCATGGAATTGGCTAAAGTTCTAGCCCACTAAGATATCTCCTTCCACAGCTGCATTTGAAACAGAGATAGATAGTGAACTTTAATAGACATTTTTCTCAAAAAGCCAATGATCTCTTATGTGTGATAGGAAAAAAACTGGCATGAACCACTGTAGTATTAAATGTAATTATGCATACAAAATATACTACCCATGGGCGAAAGCCTCTTAAGTCTTCATGCTAAAAATCATGTTAAGCTTTCAATTTAAATCCCTATGAAATGTAAAGTTATATCAAAGTGTACAAACTTTTCAGAAAGTAGTTTAATTCAACAAATATTTATATCAGAAGCAAGTTTTAAATGTTGTAGCCTATGAGGGAACAGTGAGTGACACCACTAGTCAGTGTGTTCCCTTAAGCAAGCCATTAACTCGATTTTGGACTATAATGTTCTCAGCTGTAAGAAGAAAGCACTAGGCTCACAATGGTCTACTATAGCTCTAAATTTGCATGAGTTAAAGTCTTTTGTCATATCTAACCAGCAGCTACTGACGGAGAAAAAACTGGGATATTTGTGAGGTTTAACTCTTAAGAAGGTGTTTGATGGTTGTTTCCATTCTACTGGGGTGGATAGCTACAGAGGCAGAATCACTGAACTGTAGGATTTTATTTTAGGTATCATTAACCCAATGCCTTCAATTTTATAGACAAAGAATGAAGGCCAGAGTGGTGGCTGGGTAGTCTGCCTTACTCTTTAAGGATCTCAAGTCTCATCTTCCAGTCAGCACTTTACTTTAAGAGGAAATATATGTGTGATGGCTTTTGCCTTACTAAAAAAGAATAACAAAAAGTTTCCCTGTGTAAATGGCATCACCCCAACCTATTTGGTCTGTTTCTGTTTGGATCAAGAAGAAAAAGTCCCATAATTATATTCCTATCTCTTTAGTAGATCAAGAAGGAAAATTAAGATGTTACATTCAATTATATCTAACATCCCCAGTGTGTCAAAAATTTATAGTATGGAGAAAATTACTCTCTCCATGTAGAGTGCAAAGAAAATCTTTAAGTTTCAAAGAAGATTGAAACTCTGGTCTGGGAGCCATGATCTTTAGAATGCCATGGAGACTGTTTTATTCAACTTTCCCAAAGTCATCTTGGGATCCTAACTGTATATCTTAATTCCCTTCCTCCACTTATCCTACCATTTAATAGTGACATAAACACAATATTCACATCTATTCTTATCTTGGTTAGTGCCGAAGATAAAAGTCCTTGGAGCCATTTTTCCCACAAATTCTTTCTCTACTCTGGTCATGTTAATTAAATAGAGGCATTCTGTTCTCTTTTCTTCTCACTTGTGTTTCTGATTCAATGTACTCAATGCTCAAGGCCCTTATCAATTCTATCATCTTTCTCCAGTATCATAAAATGTTTTTATTTATCTACATGGAAACATACTCCATTCTTCCCCACACTACAAAAAGAACTTTTCCTTGACCTCATGCTGCTATCTGACTCCTGCCCTCATTGAAGTTAAACACCTTAGAAGAGTTATCTTTGCTCAGTGTTAACTATTCCCAACCTCTGATTCAAGCTTTTTCAATTTTTTGATTTTTATCTGGATAATTTATAAACAGAAAACATAGGTTATAATATAACAAACACCATGTACCAAAAATCAAGTCTAACAATTGTTCATTTTGCTGTTTTCATCATATGTTTTTCCAGAAATTAAGTCATTATGGATAGATCGTCTTTGTCCTTCTTACTTATTACATTTTCCTTCTTTCCTTATTCAGATATCAATACTTATCCTTACTTTATGTTTATTTGACTCATTATATATGCATGTGTTACTAGACTGTATATGTATGTGAATAAATATATAATTGATTTGTATGTTTGTAATATTTACATAAATAGCATCATACCTTTTCTCCATCTGCTTGTGTTGTAGTTATTCTTGGCCATTTCTTCTTCCCTTGTGGATTTTAGTGACAGCATATCAATTTTCATGAAAAAAAATCTCTGGATATTTTTTATTGGAATTATCCTGAATTTGTAGATCAATCTGGAGTAAATGAACTTTATTAGCTAACTTCTTAAGTACCTTCCAGGTTTTCTTGCTATTTTAAAGGGAATATTTTCTATATTTACATTTAAATGGTTGTTGCTGATAGATAAAATGCTATTGAATGTCTTACAATGACTTTATATCCAATAATTTTGATGAAAACCTTTGCTAGCTTTAATAATTTGCTGCACATTTTCATGGATTTTCTATATAATTGATCACAATGAGAGCAAATAATGGCAATTTTGTTTTTGTTTACAAGCTCTATGTTTTGTGAATGTGTTTTGGAGATTGATTTTTTTTTAATTTTTTTTCTTAAAAAATTTTTTTAGTGTTTCTTTTTGAGAGACAGAGAGAGAGAGAGAGAGAGCGCGCGCGCATGAGTGAGGGTGGGGGCAGAGAAAGGGAGACACAGAAACGGAAGCAGTCTCCAGGCTCTGAGCTGTCAGCACAGAGCCCCACGCGGAGCTCGAATTCACGAGTTGTTAGATCACGACCTTAGCTGAAGTCGGCTGCCTAACCTAACTGAGCCGTCCAGGTGCCCCTGAAGATTGATTTTTTGAGGGTGATAGAGATGCTTGTGTCCATTTGTATTCAATTTTGATCACTTAATTTTTTTCTAGAAAAAAGTGTCATTCTTCTAATTCTATTGTGTTTGTTCTGTTTTCTTTCTCCAACTTTTGAGGTGAGCACTTAGGTCATTTATTGCTAGTCTTTATTTTCTAACATTTCACATTGTAGGCTGTACATTTCTCACTAAGTACTTCCCAATTTACAACATCCCATGAGTTTTGGGATAGTAACATAGTACTTTTGTTGTAGTGCATTTTTAAACATTTCCTAAGTTTCAATTAAAATTTAGTTTCTGATCCATGAGGTAGATATTTGTTTTGTTTCAAATGTATGATTTCAACTTTGCTCTTTATTTTTCTTTTTATGACAATATTATAAAATAAGTTTATATACCAGTTTTTAGGTTTTTGAAACTTCTTTTATGATAATTTAACAAATGTTTTGTATGTTCTTCCAAATAATTTGTATCCTATAATTATTGACTACAGAGCTCTACATGTGTCCATTCGGTCATGCTTCCTATTTATGTAGTACAACCTTTTCATATATTTAATAACTTCTTTGCCATCTTAATCTATTTGCTTCTGAGAGGTATTGAAATTCCCCAATTTGAGTACTAATTTTTCTATTCTTCTTGTAATTCTGTTTTTGCTTTATATATGTTAACTGCACGCTAATTTAGGGTTGTGATGTCCGTACATGAATTTGTCCTTATATTATATTATTAAATAACTCAGAAATGCTCTGTTTGGTGCATAGAGTCAGTTTGATTAGATATTAATGTTACTGGGCCATATTCTTGCTGCTATTTTTAGTGTTGATAGTTGTGTTTTTTTACTTATTACACACAGAAGTATACCAGTAAATGTTTAAAATCTGGTTATCTGAAACAAAATCTCTGATTTGTAGCATTTGCTTATTTCCCTGCAGTAAATACTGTCAACATGGCAGAATTAAAACCACCACTGTGCAGTTTGCAGTTGGGGTGAGAAGGAGTTGTGCACGGTCACTGTTGAGAGCAGGTGGGACTGTAGCTGGCTCTGTTACACCATTGACAGCACATTTATTTTGCTTTTTTTCGTTTCTTATTTGTATTATTTTTACTGTATTTATCTATTTACTTATTTTAGAGAGAGTGTGTGCAAGTGGGGGAAAGGGGTAGAAAGATAAACAGAGTGGGAGAGAATCTCAAACAAGCTCCATGCTCAGCACAGAGCCTGATGCAGGGTTCAATCCCACAACCCTGGGATCATGACTCAAGCCAAAATCAAGAGACAGATGCTCAACTGACTGAGCTACCCAGGCTCCCCTTGGCTGCTGCTGCCGCTGCTTCTTCTTTTTTTTTTTTTTTTAATTATTTGAGTATAGTGGACACACAATTTTATTTTAGCTTCAGGTATATAATATAGTGATTCAATAATTTAAATATTATGCTGTGCTCACCACAAATGTAGCTACTATCTGTCACCATAAAACTCTAATACAGTAACATTGACTATATTCCCTATGCTGTACCTTTTATTCTTGTCTTATTCATTCCATAATGAATAGGAAGACTGTATCTCCTACTGCCCTTCACCCATTTTACCCATCCCTCCATCACCCTGCCTGGAAACCATCAGTTTGTTCTCTTGTTTACAGGTCTGATTCTGCTCTTTGTTTGTTTATTTATTTAAGTTTTATTAATATTCTACATATAAGTGAAATCATATGGTATATTTCTCTCTCAGTCTGACTTATTTCATTTATCTTTGCTTCTTTGTTCTTATTTCCTTTCATTTATTGGATTAACCAGATTTTCTTGTTCTCTTCTTTTTCCTCTGCTGAAATGGAAGTAATATATTTTATGTTGTCAACTTAGTGATTACTCTGGAGTTTTTTAACATGCAGATTGATTTAACAAACTAATCAATATCTTTATCTTCCTTTTGAATAATCTAAGGAATCTTAGGTTGCTCTAATTCTGATCCCTTTTCCCCACTTCCATATCATTTCTATCTTGGATTTTAGTTCATGCTTTTTAAACCTCTCCAAATTAGTCAAAGCATCATTAATGAAGAATTATACACTGTATTTTCCAGTGCCTACTTGAGTTGTCATTATCATGTATATAGCAGCTGTTTTCAAAATGTGTCTGTGGATCCCATTGAGATCATAGAGGTATCTTGGGGGCTGCTGATGTGGGTGAGAGAGGCCACATAGGCAGTGTTCCATGTTTCCATCTCACGTCTAAATGCCTGTGTCTTTTTGCCTATGTGTTTTATTACTAATATTCTTTTTTTTTTAATTTAGGTATTACCATTGTAAAGAATGAAGCCATCATTCAATATCTGAATACACATAGCTGAACTTTCTGCTTTTTTAAGTTAGGACAGTTCTGCTGGTCAGGCATGGTCTCTCTAAGCAGAGCAGAATTATCAGTCTTATACAGCAAGTTTGGGAACAAGAAGTTCAGTGGTTAACATCACTGAAGTTTGGAGACAGGACTGATTTAACATCGCTGTAGATAAATGGTTATTTGGATAAGACTGTTGTCAATTGCCTAGCACTCAGAATCATGTTCATTGGAATGAGTGTCTTCCTCATGGGCTGCCTTTCAGAAGCAAAAGGATATTGCTGTTTATTTGGCTTGCATAACCATGTTTACTGAAGTGGGTTGTCATTGGTCAATTAAGCAAATTTAAAACTAATAATTTAATAAATTTTAAATTATTTACTCATCAAAAAAGTGCATTGTTTCTATGGCTGTCACTTATTTATTAAGCAAGTTAAAAACCTGAGTTCTGATTCAATGATACTTCCATAAAAAATTTTTGAAACTAAGTTATTGCCCTATTACCATGGCAACAGAAGATAGGTCTTTTTCTGGAATGTAGGGAATGTTTTACTCCTAGTACCTTCTTTTGGTTCTTTCACAGCCAACCAAAGTAAAGGTCATGATGAGTTGTTCAGATCTTTACCACTGGTGTTAATTCTCCTTGAAGTGGAGGTTTTGTGGCACTCTTTTAAGGTGAGACTTATTTGTGGAGGTGTGATTTTTGGTTTGATTATTGACCAGCATGGTTATATTCTACTTTTGTCTTTGCACTTCTTGTTGAATCATCTATCAGGGCAGAGACTACACACAAGTACTTACATTTACAAACAACAGATACCAACAAACTGTAAGAAAAACAAAAATAACTATGGGGCGCAAAGGCACTATTGAATCGATCCATGGTGTTCCAGGCTTGATTATGAAAGCAGATCCCAGTGACTCCCTAAGTCTACTTTAGATAGCCAACCTGACTTTCTTTTTCACTTAAACACAGACTGATTAATGTCATGCGTAGTGTTAATACATATACAACAAGGTGTGTGAACAGTGACATAGATTTTCCCTGAGTAGCTAAAAGAAAACCTTATGTTATCCAATTACCTGTATAAGGAATTTAAGCTTATTTTTGTGTGATATTACTTATTACAACATTTCAAATTATGCACCAAACCTTTTTGCCCATTTTGAATTACCTAACTCCTCCATGATCTGTTCCACTGGTCCTTATTCCTCCACAAAGGATTTCATACCTTTAGGCTCTTTGTAAGTCTAAAAGTCAACAGAAAGTACTGGGAAATCATCTGCTTGGAGTAGCCTAACTCCAAGGACAGGACAAAAAGACTTGGTTCTGTGTGAACATTGAAGAACCTTTATTTCTCCTCAAGGAATACAGGAACTTCATGAAAGAACAACTTCTGTGAAGTTGTAAATATATCATCTTTAGGGTTTTATTAAGTCAAACAGTCAATTTGGCATCCTAAAAATATTCCCTTCTTCCCATGCTCTCACTATGTATTATCTATAAGAAATTCACTGCTAACAAAGTCAGTGTAACATGACTTTACATTATTTTTTCAAATTGCATGATCAGCAATAGTTTGGATGGACTATTAGAGAGGAATGGTGGTGACTGGCTATAGGAAATCTTGAACAAATTTATACTGTTATAAGGGAAACAGGAAAAATCACAGTGTATAACTCAAACTTGTAAGGAAAGAAATACAAGTAAAAGGATAATGAACAAAGGTGTGCAAAGGAGAGGGTAACAATCAGCAGTCTCATGTATTTAGAAGAATCTGCTTTTGATGGTCTTGATTGTAAGCTCTGTCATTCTATAGCCATTGCTTATTCTGAAGATCTTGGGTGAGCAGTAGCCTAACTGGGGTTTTCTGAAGATCTACTCTTATTACAACTTGATTGGTATCACTTACCAGAAAGATCCTTTCTGCTATTCTAGAGGTTTCATGAAAATGAAGACTGAATGTTTTTGAACAAGGGACAACCCCTTGCAGATTTCATAAATAACTGTGCTGGTAGAATGGTCTACTTTTACTGCATAGAATAGTTAGAATGCATGTTGGGGATAGGATATTCAGTATCTTTTAGCTACAATCTATGCTGTGTCTGGTTTAATAAGGGAATGTTTCAACTTTCCAGAAAATAAATATACTGTTATTTGTAAATACATATCACCCAGAGGGAAGTCCTTATATAGAATTCAGTTGAAAATGTTTAAATACTGTCTCAGAGCATGGTTCCAGTCTCTGCTTTGCCTTTATACTTTTTTCCAGAATTATGTTGGCCACAGATGAGGCTATATTTTGTTATCCTTACATATTTTATCTACCGCTATTTAATATTGTGGTCATTTTGTCCTTACTGTGATGGATCATCTCATGGAGGGTTTTGACAACTGTTCAAGTTTTATCAGATACTATCAGGTGGCCATCCTGGCTTTACTAGGTCATACCATTTAGGTCTTTCAATCTGATAGTTCCCAGTGTTTCTTTTCAGAATTTAGGACACAAATCTAGGGTATGCGTGATGGAATTTTGAACCTCTCCATGGATTTGACTTTATATTCTGTAAGAAGTTCTTACATAAGGACTTTAGTCAGGGCAGAGTGTTTAGCAGGTTGCTCTGCTAAAGCATGACCTCTGTGTCTTTGTGTGTGTATGGGAGAGATGGGTCATTATTCCTTTAGGACAGTGTTTTTCATTAAAGGCTTTTTAAAAATTTTGTTAATGTTTATTTAGTTTTGAGAGAGAGAGAGAGAGAGTGCACATGAGAGGATGGGCAGAGAGAAAGGGGAACAGAAGATCCAAAGCACACTCTATGCTGACAGCAGAGAGCCTTGAACTCACGAACCATGAGATCATGACCTGAGCTGAAGTCGGACGCTTAACTGACTGAGCCACCCAGACGCCCAAAAGCCTTTTTGTTTTGATAGCAGTTATTCATAGTGGTTAGCAGTATCTTTACCATTATATAGTGGTTAGCAGTATCTTTACCATTATATTTTTAGTTATTTGACATGCCTGCCATTGGGTTATGTGAATGGATTTGATTTCTGGTAAAGAAATGAACCATATAAGATAGAATGGACTTATTATTGTATGTTCAACTTGACTTTCTAATTTTAAAAATAAAGCAAGCCACCACAACTAGCATAACAATAAGAAAAAAACAGCAAACCAGGATTTGGTTAGAAAATGTCCAAATGATCTGTTCTTGTCATGGAACACCTAGAATATAGATACTAATCATAAGATTTTCTTTCATGGACAGGGTAAAAGAATTGCCGGATTGCAGGTGGTACCATTTTATTTAAAGGAAATCAAAGTATGATATTTGAAGATTTCTTTTACAAACTTAAAGGCTATAATATCTCTAAGATTAAAATGTGTCAGAGTTTAAGAAACTAATAATTTAGCCCACAAAGTGTACAGAGAATGACTATAAACACCTGCAATTTATAAGGGTATTATATATTATCTTTCATTGAAAATGACATCTTTGTATGCTTAAAAGAAATTGTAAAAGGTCCCCATAGTCTTCTGTTTGGCAAAAGTCTCCAGAACATAATGTAAACAATAATGATATTCTACTTATAATGAGATTCTAAACCCTCATATATATGTTATACATAATATATATTTTATATAAAATATATTTTATATATTATATATTTTATAGAAAATATATATGAATATATATGTGAATATATATGTGAAATATATATGTGTGTGTGTGTATATATATATATATATATATATAAAGTATATACACATACACACTGTTTGATAACTGAGAATTTTTTTCTCATTTTGCTATTTAGTTTCCTTGGGAAAAAACATATTTTCTACTATTCACCTCTCATGAAATTGTAAAGAATTGTCTATATTATGGAAAAATGTTGCATGCTCCTATAGCATTCAGCCCATATATTTGCATGAATCCTTTCTCTCCTCAGGAATATTAATAAATATACAGATCTTTCTAATGAAACCACTGTAAATCTGTTTTACAACTTTAGTAAATTTTATATTTTAAATTGTTAGTCTTAAGCTAAGAACATTACATATATGTATGATAACAGTGTACATTTTAAATTTGACACATCTTGGATTTTTTTGATATGCCATATTATTTACCCTTCCAACCCCCCCAAACAAAAACAAAATAATTGACAACAACCCATAAAAATTAAACTGTTAAAGCAATTATGGGAAATAATATTATCCTTTTTTCTTTATAGAAAAATTAGAAATATTATTGTAATTTGTGATGCAGGGAGTCTTCTACTTTATAAAGCCTATATTTTTATGAATAGTGTATGGGTAATTCTAATTCTTTCATTGCAAATATATGCTTCAGAACTCAATAGCCATGCTGACTTAATGTCAAAATGTGTTGGTAAAACAATGTCATCATATCATAAAAGATAAAAAAAATTAAATTCTCAATCATCTAGCTCAAGACTTCCAGATGTTTTGTTGTGGAATCTGTAGTGTCATGGTAAAAATATGAAGATCATGGCTATGCTTTTAGCTAGAGGTAGGGGGGGATTGTCTCAGTCCTCAGCTGGGGAGACAATTTGAAAAACACGGGTCCAAAATGTGCAAGCTTTCAGTTAAAAGGAAAATGCTGCAATTGGGGCACCTGGGTATCTCAGTTGGTTAAGCATCCAACTCGATTTTGGCTCAGGTCATGATCTTGTGGTTCACGAGTTCGAACTCCATATTGAGCCCCATGTAGAGCTCCACACTACCAGTGCGGAGCCTGCTTGGATACTCTATCTCCCTTTCTCTCTGTGCCTCCCTGTCTCTATTTCTCTCTCTCTCTCAATAAATAAATAAACATTACAAAAGTAAAATAAAAGGAAAATGCTGCAAGGGTAAAGTAGTACTAGCAAAAGTTGCAATGTCTGGAAATTATTGCTGAGGTATATAGAATTCATTAGAAAGTTTTAAAATTTTCAGTAGCTTATCATATGAGGGAATTGTGATAGAGGAAGGAGATAAGTTTAAAAGAAAAGAATTTTAGGTGCAGACAGAGTTAATTCATCATAAGCCAGTATCACATTTACACAGTAATATTTGTGGAATATTTATAGAACCCTGAGTTCTGTTAGAGCTTCAGACTCCTCCCTGCACCCCTCCTCAAAAAAAAAAAATTCAACAAGTGATTTAGTATCAGCGATCGGTTCCTTTTCTTGAAATTGTTTCTCAGATTACTTGGCATGTTGGCTGTTGCTTGGCATAGCACAAGTTAGGTAAATTTGGATTTCAGCTCAGATGTCAAGGTGAAAAAATGCCCTATAGGGCATCAATGGCTTTTTAGAGGACAGGACAAGGACAGGGGATAGTGGTGCAGAGGAGCATCAGGATGAGAGAATGTAGACAGAAAAGTAACCTCAGCAAAGCACTTAGGATCAGACCAGAATAGGATTTGTATCTTGGATTCAAGAAATGTGCTTTGGGCTCTTCCCTCCTTGCTTCCTAATTGGTAAAACAAAATGGGGATAATAATTGTAGCAACCTTATAGGGTTCTGTTGGGAAGAGAGAAGACACAACAGTGTGAGATATCCCCTCTCTTACTGCTGTTACCCAAATGGAAGGCAGAGAGACCGAAACAGGACCTGAGGGCTTTGGAGATAAGTTTTACTCACTGTGCAATTTTGTTTGGGTCTCACACCCAAAGGAGAAAATTGGGGAATTCTGTTTTCTAATATCAAATGCAGTGAGAAAGGATGCACAAGAATATGGAACTGATCTGGCAAAGTTGATGGTGGACAGTCCTCCAACTCGAAGATAATCAGGAAAAGACAAGACAAGATCAAGAGTCTGTTCAAAGGAGCAAGAAAAAACTAAGTGCTTTGGTGGAACTGAAGTGCTGCCACTAAGATACTTGCACATTCCTATTTTGGAGGACTAATGAGCAAAGCTTTAGATAGGAGTTCAGGATGTGATAAACTCAATAAACTGTGTGTAGGACATCAGACTCCTGCAAACCTTAGATGCAGGCTTCTGGGTGGCCTCTGTAGTAGTGTTTCCAGGTGTCTTTGGTACATAACCCAATGCCTGCTTCCTATGACTGCCCTTCAATAAAATCTCCACCTTAATAATTCATCATGGGTATGGTATATGTTTCTCTCAGAAAACATTTTATGTTACTTATATACTCTCATAATCCTACCCTGAGATCAAAGAAATATTTGCTAAGTCGCAGATAAAAAGTGTTATGGCACATTGCAATGCCACATTCTTCAGGGATTTGGTGTTAAGAGATGCCACAGTTCTTAATTTGTTCAGTCTAAGAAGTTGTCTTACTTAGAAAGAGATTTAAATCAATCCTCATTTTTTCTCTGTTCCACTGAAAAGTCCCCAAAGACACAAAAGGTAAACCTGCTGTATGAAAAAATTGACTGTTCAGTGTAATTCTATTTCAATAAAAACTGTATAATGTTGAGCTAAAAAACATATTCAAGCTCACTTCCCCTGGGAAATGAGCTTGATAGTAAGAGCAAAGGATTACAGGAAATGTTTAGACTACTTTTGCAGCCAGTGGAGTCTATTGGAAGCTGGACACTGGTTTTCTGTCCTCTACATTGCTGTTAAGTCTGTGTTGTGAGAAATCATCACTTAGGAACAGTAGGAAGTTAGAGAATTGTCTAGCATCCATTTTTCAGTATGGCTACATTGCTCTCTTCTTTCTCATACACAAAAATTCTCTTGTAAAATGACAACAATTGAGGTCCATTGCAGATTTATATATATTTAATGCTATTCACCAAAACATTGTAAATAATGGCTTTACTGTGGGAATAAAACATTTTAAAATTTCATATGGTTAGTGTTATGTTTGGAAAACCACTAAGGATCTGTAACCCGTTTGCTACATTTTCTTTGGGAAATGGTCTACTTCAATGACATTTTCAGTGTGGGGGCTCTATGAAGGTGCTCGGGTAAATGCTCACAAGTGCCAGAGTTCTCTTCTTTTGATTTTAGTATATGTGCTTAAGCAAGCACAAATTTCCTTGTTTTGAAAAATATCACATATGATGTAGATACAATGATTTTGTTTCTTGATACATAGTTCTTGAAGATATACAACAAAAATCACAATATGGTCAGTTAAATCATACTTGTGATAAGACAATTAAAAACTATATTACTATTTAGGAAAATTATTCTGCTTAAGAAGAGACCTGCAAAAAGCTGCCATGGGTGGGTAGGGGGAAGGGACTCACAGAGCCATTCTCTTTAGATAGTTGTCCTGAGAGAAATAAATTCTTAGGATCATCTGGGAAGTTGTGGCAGAAATGAGTCTACCACATACTTGTTCTGTTCAAAAACATAAAACTTGGATTCACTGAATATTTGCTTAAAAAATAGTCACTCTTCATAAAGTTAAATGCTTATAAAGGTATTTCCTTGTGAGCAAGGATTTTGTCTTGTGCTTTCTGGTAACCTCCCTTACATACTTATGTCTATACTTGTTATGTATGTATTACGTCCTTAGTGATTTAAGACCGTATGACACTTTTCACCATTACTCTTCTTAGCTCAGAGAGGTAAAAGTAGTGATTCTTTTCTTTCAAGGATATTTTTCCTTTAAATGTATCAACTTATTTATACTATTATGTATGTCATAACATTGATTCTTCTCATTGAAACATTGCTTATATTGCAAAAATTAAATGAGTCCCCTTAAAGAATCCTAGAAATAAGTATTGACTTACAAATGACTGTGCAGAACAAACCTCTAGATCAATGAAAGAAATCAAAATGTAAAACTCACAGATATCACACTGATTAGAATATACATTATATGAAAAATGAACTCCAGAGGCTCCTTTGGTAGCACATACAAGGAGGTGCCTTGACAAAAGGAATGACCCAGTAGTTTCCAAAGGGATTTCAAATAAATGAAAACTCTGAGATATAATTATTTTACTCAGAAAGAAAGGAGAATAACTTCCCTTTCTGCTCCCTAGTGTCATCATAGGTAATAATAAGAAGAGAGAAATGAATACATTAATATAAGCTTGTACATAAATACCCTGTTTCTTCATTCTCCATTCTCTTCCTCTCACTTCTTTTCTCTCTTAATTAAGGTTGTGTTCTGGGATTAGGGAAGGTATTGACCCTTTAAAAATAAGGTGGAAGTTTCAGAGCTTCATTATTCTTTATGTACTAGAAATTTCTTAGAAATTCTTATGAATCATTTCCATAGTCTAACTATATGGATGTATCTCTAGATTGTTTGCTGTTTAGCCGTCAGGTGCCTTAGTAATCCTACAATGACTTACATGGATTGTGATATGACTGAGAAACACATTTTAGTGTAGTAATTTGTGGTTGTTCATTATAGAAGTTAACCTTTCCTTACTGATACATGTGCCTACTATGTGTGAGTCACTGATCTAGGACCTAGGGATAGAGCAGAGAAAAAATATACCCCTCCTTTTATAAAACTTGCAGTCCGAAATAGAGTGGAAGGTAAAGAACAAACAAATATAAAACAGGCGCCAGATACAGTTAAGTGCTAGAAATAATAAAAAAGCAGAGATAGAGGGGCATCTGGGTGGCTTAGTCCATTGAGCATCCGACTTCAGGTCAGGTGATGATCTCGCAGTTCATGAATTCAAGCCCTGTGTTGGGCTCTGTGCTGACAACTCAGAGTCTGGAGCCTGCTTCAGATTCTGTGTCTCCCTCTCTCTCTGCCCCACCCCCACTCATGCTCTGTCTCTCTCTGTCTCTCTCTCTCTCTCTCTGTCTCTCTCTCTCAAAATAAACATTAAAAAGCACAGTTAGAGAGTGATGTTGAGAAGCAATTTTATATTTGTGCAGAGAACTGAAGAAAGTAAAGAACCATGAATATATGTGGAAGGCAAGGGGGAGGATTCCAGCGAGAATATTAATGACAGATATGCTGGTTTGAGAGTGAGCCTAATGTGTTTGAGAAGCAGAAAAGATGTCATGTTACTGAGGGATCTTGCCCAAGAGGGAGAATAACTAGAGATAAAGCCAAAGAAGTGGTGATAGGGCCAGGTCCATTAGGGCCTTGTAGCCCATTAGAAGGACTTTAGATTTTACTCTGCTTGAAACTGGAAACGATTGGAAGGTCTTCAGGGGACCAATGGCATGATTTCCCTTAGGCTTTAGGGAAATCACTCTGGTTGCTTTGTGGAAAATAGAATAAAAGGAAACAACAGTGGAATTGAAAAGTTCCACTAGGAGACACAATGCCTTATGCTGGATTTACTCTCCACCATCTTCTACCTTATTCTACGCCTGTATGGCCTCTGTGGATCACATCAAAAGGTTCTATTGACATATGGCCAGCCAATGGGGAGCATGCGCAAAGAACTGAGGTAGAAAGGTAAGTTCAGGATATTTCTTCCTCATTCTTACTTCTCAAGAGTGACTGCCTTTAACTGGCTGAATTCCTAAATCAAGATCAAATTCCTATCAAACATCCCTCTCAGTCCTAGAACAGCCCCCTTCAATGAACTCTTCAGATTAAGGAGTGGGATTGAGTCCTGTGTTTACCATCTTGGGGGTAGTACATTTTCCCCTCGTATTTCCTTACGTTCTTCCATCCTCTTGGTTAATGGTTTAGACTAGGCTTGTAGTGATGGACTTATTGAGAAGTAATATTCAAGACATGTTTTGAAAGTATAGTTGGCAAAATATCTGATGGATTGGATGTAGTATGTGTGAAAAAGAGGAATGGAAAGTTAGAAAATAGGACAAAAGTTCGTCTCTCAGACTGTCATTCTCATTACTGCAAAAGAAGGGAATTATGGCAGTTTTTAGCATTTAGTGAGGATTTAGTTAGCATTGTTGGGGAGGAAGACCTTCCTCTGCACTATGGTCCTTCTAGCTAGCTCCACTTAGAATCAAATTGACATGAGACAGATTAACAGGAGAAAATCAAATTTAGTAGCATACATATGGGGAATTCACACAGATATAAAATTCCAAAGGAAATGAGGCAACAGGAAACTTATATGAGCTAAGGACAGGGGTAGGATCTGAGGACATAAAGGGGAGGAGGCCATTAGCAGGAAGGTGAAAAGAGAGGTTTTAAAAAAACAAAGCTTGCCCTGTTATGCAAATAAGTTTCTTAGGTAAAGAGGAGTTTCTGTTAATAGCTCTATTCCTGGTACTGGCTCTCCTTACAAATGTAAATTTAGGCAGCCGGAAGATCAGGAAGAGGGTTTTTCCTGCATCTGTTGGGTTTTGATTACTTTTAACTCAATATAGTGTTCATGCCAAAGTAGCCCATCCTGGGGCAGCCTGCCTTTGGTCCCTACATTGTTTTCTTGAAAGCAAACCCAGACAGATTTCACTGATTCCTTTATTTTTTCATAGCATGTAATTAACTCTTAACTGGCCAATCATAACTATTCTGGTCTAGTATTTTATTTAATGAGAACGTCAGAATATTAACACAATAACATTTTAAAATAAATGATTGTTACATACATCTTATATTTGTATGCATTTTATTATATATTATACCTATTATATGTATACATGCACATTTTACTTTTACTTTTTTATAAGGTAAAACTCAGTTTATTCATCTGTTTATGACACAGTACATAGAAGGCAAAGTGTTTCACATCATAGATTTCGCTTCCAGCTTGTTGGCATGTTCATTTCTTTGGCTAAAAGGAAAGACTAGGTATGAGAGGCAGGCAGTGCTCCATCAACTGAAAGAAGGATGGAGCGGGGGAAATGTCAATGTCATCCTCACAGTCCCACAAAGGGACTGTTAGTCACAAGCTATTTTGTAGAACTGTTTTCTGGAAATGAAGGAGCACCACCCTGGACCCTCACACCTTCGTGGGCCTTAGTCATCCCCACCACACAGGTACAGCAGGTGCTTTCTGGTAGTCACTCTTCATGTCTTGTTGGATGCAGCAGTACAGGGACTAGCCATGCTTTCTCTTGAATTCAGACCTAATTTTCAACATGTCCACATCACTGTGAGAGACCGTGATTCTAATAATCAGGACTTTCTTGTGAGTCGCCTTGCCCTTTATGGAGTCATACAGCCAGTCAGCAAAATACAGGGGCTTATTCTGAATGTACTGGACCAGGTTCTGGAAAGCATTTCCCAGGTATCCTTGGACATCCTTCTTGATGCTCTCCAGCATGTCATAAGGGCTGCCGCTCTTGTACCTGTCAAATCCTTTCTGGAAGTGACGTTCCTGTTGGTCATGATGCTGATGCACTTGGGCACATGAGTTCCTTTCCTCTTCACTCCAGCATCATAGAGATCTGAGCATCTTAGCCAAACAGTTCATAATCAATGACAGAGTCATCCTCTGCTTTTCTACCTTTTGTGAGGACAACCATCCAATTGTGGAAGTTGCCAGATGTGTCAGAAATTATGTGGTCTCTAGATGAGTCTTCTACATTTCCTTGTAGACTTTTAATTTCCTGAAGCTCCTGGTTGGTCCTCAAGCAGATGATCTCAATGAGGGAGCCTTCATCAGTCCCCAGCCCCTTCATGGAGGCATTCAGCTAAGAAGCATCATACTGAGCAGGTGTTTTAAATAGACCCAAAAAATCACAGTCTCCAGGTGGCTGAACAAGCCTGACTTCAGTGCTGATGCAAGTTCCTTTTTGGTCCTTCTCTTGTGGGCAAAGGCAATATCCTCCCTCCATTCACCACCGAGGTTTGTCAAAATCTTGACAATGGTGGCCTCACCCACACTTTTGGTCTTGATGGCCATTTCAATGTTCAGAGCTCAGCATCAAAATTGGTGTATGCTTTGACCGACTCGTATGCACTTGGGGCATGGAGTGATCACCCTCCAGACTGAGCTCACAGAGAATTTTGTGAACGGTAGACATCGTGAAAGAAGTTGGGTTGGGCACATAGAGCTGTCATTGTCCCCAGTTGTGGAGCCACATGCACATTTTTCTTTTATATGCATATTATATGCATAAAATAACATAGCACAAAATGTGTATTTAGTATATTTTATATCATATACATATAGAATATTTATATACTATTTACATATACAAATGTACACACACACATATAGAAATGCAGAACAAATAGAAAGTCACACAAAAAATACGCTATTCAGCAATGAGAAAAAATGTAGTATTTCTATATGCAACAACATGAATGTGCCTCCACATTATCGATGTTGGGTATACAGAATACATGTTGCATGCATTATTTAAATAAAATTCAAAGTCGACAAAACTAATCTGACTTCTGTCACCACCCACTGATGAATGTTGTTCCTTTGTATGATTAAAATACAACTTATTTGGGGGCGGCTGGGTGGCTCAGTCGATTAAGCATCTGACTTCCGCTCAGGTCATGATCTCACGGTTTGTGGGTTCAAGCCCCACATCAGGTTCTGTGCTGACAGCTTTCTCAGAACCTGGAGCCTGTTGCGGATTCTGTGTCTTCTTCTCTCTCTGCCCCTCCCCCGCTCACGCTCTGTCTCAAAAATAAATAAATGTAAAAAAAAATTTAAAAAAATACAACTTATTTGTCCATACTATTATTGATAAATGTTTGGGCTTTTCCAGTTTGGGTTATTACAGAAAAAGCTTGTATGAATGTGCTTTTGCATTTCTTATGGTGATGATGTAAGCCAATTAACTTTCCTCAATGATTGAGCCAATTTACCCATCTATCAACAGTGCCTGAGAGTTCCAGGTGTTCCAATTCCTTACCAATACCTTTGGAGGTCTTTCTCATTGTAGACAGCCTGGGGGATGTGTATAATATTTCACTGTGATTTTAATTTGCATTTCACTGATGACCAATGATTGAGAATGTATAATATGTATACTGGCTATATCAACAGTTTGGTTAAACTGTTTGTGAAGTGTCAGTTCAAGGCTTTGCCTTGCACATCTGTGGCTTAGAGGAGAGTAAATGACCCTCAGAACATTTGTATGGAAAACTTTGGGATTTCTTCTCAATGAATCTTTCTTCTGCATTTCTCTATCCCCCCAAATCCACCTACTTCAGCTTCCCCAAATCAGATTTCTTTTTCTTCTACCCAGTGATACCACCATTCTACATGGACTATATTTTCCTGGGCCATATTTGGAAATCCCTCTCTCAGGGAGAAATCCTGAGTTAATATGAGCTCATATTATGTGCTTTCCACATTATAAAATTCTTTTTTTTTTTAAAGTTTATTTATTTTTGAGACAGAGAGAGACAGAGCATGAACAGAGAAGGGGCAGAGAGAGAGGGAGACACAGAATCGGAAGCAGGCTCCAGGCTCTGAGCCATCAGCCCAGAGCCGAGGCGGGGCTCGAACTCACGGACCAGGAGATCGTGACGTGAGCCGAAGTCAGACGCTTAACCCACCGAGCCACCCAGGCGCCCCCATTATAAAATTCTTAAACCCGTGTTGGTTTCCTTCCAGTACCTTAAATAATTATATATTTGTGTACAGATGTAATGGTAGTTTATGGTAGAAGGATGAGCCTGATATCAGTTACTCCATGGTGGCTGTAACCGGTGTCCTCAAGAAATTGTTATTATCCTATTTATTCTGATTTTATTTTTTTTAAGTTGGATGTTCTTTGGTTATTTTCTCAGGTTATCCTAGAGATTATAACATTCATCCTTAATTTTTACCATTGAATATGAATTAGTATTTTTCCATTTTATGATAATGATTGAGCCTTTGAACTTTAACTGCTTTTATGCCCCTCTCATCTTTATGTTATTATTGCCCTGCATTTTAATTCTACATATATATTTGATTATGTGCAGTTTATCCTTGGTCTGTAAAAAGTAAATGATCTTTTATTACTTATCTATCCACATATTTACACTTTCTAGTATGCTTTCCTTTTTTCCTGCAAGTCTACTTTTTGATTTAATATTATTTTCTTTTTACCAAAAAAAATTCATTTTGATGTTTCTTTAATTTTTTTCATATTTTGATTGCCTTATTTTTTAGAGGATAGTTTCACGAGGTGTAGCCTTTTAGGTTGGCAGTGATCTTTCAGCATGTTGAAGGTGTCATTCTGTTGTCTACTGGCTTCCATTTCTTCTGTTACCATCAGCCTTGTTTTTGATCTGGTTTGTTGTTATCTGGTGACTTATAAAACTTTATCTTTTAAAAACTTTTAAGTTTTTGCTATAATGTGTCTGAGTAGGATTTTCTTTTCATTTGTCCTGCTTAGGGTTCCTAACTCTTCTTGAACCGCTGACCTAACTTCAAGGGAGTTTAGCAACATATCAGACAACTTCTGTCCATTTTGAAGAAATCTGATCCCCTGTCTCTTCAAAGCTTCTACTCTGAAACTCTTTCTCCCTCACTTCTAAAACTCCAACTACATGTATGACCTTTTCCTAAAGATGTTTTCACCATTTTCCATATATCCTTTATTTTCTTTTATATATTTTCTATTGTTTTACTTTCTATGTATCAGTCAGAATATTTTCTACCCTCAAGTTCACCAATTCTTTTCTTCAGCTGTGTCTTATCAGCTGTGATAAATACACGCATTGGTTTTTAAAATCCTGTCCATTTATTTTTAAGTTTTTATTTTTAAGTTTCTAGACTTTCTAATTTATTGTGCTTTATGTATTCCAGTGGTGTGGTGAATTATTTCAGCTTATTATGTCATTTGCTTTAACATATTAACCACAGTTATCTCAAAGTCTGTGTCTATAACTTCAGTAGCTACAATATTTGAATTTATTTCTGTTTCCATTGTCTGGCTTTTCCCTTTGTCCTGTTCTTTGGCAGTGCCAGTAACTTTTTTAGATTGAATGTTGGACGTTGTGCATTGAAAATGTCCTGGTTGCCTCGGAACCTTCTGAGTGACTTCAAGGAACTTTGGTGATCTCCCTTAATCAGATTTTTCACTTCTAACTTTGCAAATATAAATGTCAGAAAGCCTTTTTGTACATTAATGCCTTTCCACTATATGTTGTTTTACATGTACATATTAATACATTATAATTCTAAATTAACTATTTCTGAGCTGGGCAACACAAGTGTTTTTTTTCCTTTTATTAAAAACTGCTTCTATTAAATGTAATTTATCATTCTCTTTATGGAGCTTAATTGTAGCCCAAATCAAAGCCCTAAACAAACAAAAATTGAAACTTAGGAAGCAGGGACTAATACTTCACTTATAATTCATAGGCTTCACAAAATTAACAGTTTATACTTCAGACCTCTTTTTCCCATTCCTTTTCTTTATAAGATTCTTTTACTGGCCCAGGGCCATCATATACAGATACAAAGAAAATTAATGGTGTCTTTTTACCTTTTATGTTCTTCAAAATCTTATAACATTATGAGTTTGAGCTCTATTGTATGTCTACTGTATTCAGTGAATCAGAAAATTAGACTTTCTCTTTTTGGCTAATGCCAGTCTTATGCTTGTCAGAAGAGAACATATTTTTTAAAAGCCAGATTTCCCACAAAAAATGGGTAGATTGTCTTCAATTGACAAATGCAACCTGTTAACATGTATGCTAGAGGAAATTGTGTAAGAAGCTGTTATGTTGGGGATGATGGGTTGTCAGCCTGCTTGGAATATTTTTTTTAAAAGGATATTTGATAACTTTTCAAATTATTATAAACACTGTATGTCTAACCCTCAAATAGTGTTTGCCAAAAATGCTTTGCAGGAGGACTTGACATCAAAAAGTACATCTAAAGAACAGGAGACCAGAAGGACGTGTGCAAGGTAAGCAGGCCATCTCAGATGTACAGATTCAGGATGTAGTTATTTCCATTCAGAACATTGCAGGGAATCCTGTTCTGTTTTAATTCTCCCCATCTTGACTGGTGCAGATCTAGTGCCAAAATCCTAATAAAGAATTTGCAGCAAAATAGTCCTTCAGAACTGATTTTCTCCCTGCTGCATTGAATTTCAATTATCTATCCACCACTCTAGAAGTGTGATTTTCCAACTAACATTTCACTGAGAATGCCAGGGGACTCCAGGGGAGAGAGAAGGATGGAGAGCCATCTTGATCCTTTATCACTTAAAAAAATACACAGACAAAGAAAGATGAAAGCAGTTCAACACCTATAATCCCTTAAGAAGAAGACTGAGGACCTGGCTATCAACTTAAATACCACCTGAGAGCACACAAAATAAATGAAAGGATATAGGTCCTTCTGTGAAAGTCAGTGTCCCTGGAATTCAAAAGATACATCAGACATGCTGTCCTTGAAGCATGACACAAAGAATGGCATTGAGAAAGGCCAGCTCACAAGACAGCAGAGATAAGTTGTGAGACCCTGGGGCATCAAAGCAAATTCAAAATATCTGAATTTCCAGAATTATTGACTGTGAAGTTTTTAAGGCTCCTTCTGTCTGCAGTGCCCTTTTCTGCTCTTTCTTTGAGGAAAAGAGTAAATAGTACAAGCCCTACAGGATCTCTCTTAGCACATTGCTGAGCACATTAAGATCATGAAATGTGAAGTTAGACAGGCCTAGGTTCAAATCCCAGCTCTGCTACTTGCTAGCTCAATGAACTGGGTCAATATGTTCAACCATCATGAATCTCAATATCTTTATTGGTAAGTTCCTACCTTACAGGCATATTTAATCTATTGACAATGGAACTAAATCTTGTGGGTAAATTTATAGACATTTTTTTTTTTTTGGGACAGAGAGAGACAGAGCATGAACGGGGGAGGGGCAGAGAGAGAGGGAGACACAGAATCGGAAACAGGCTCCAGGCTCCGAGCCATCAGCCCAGAGCCTGACGCGGGGCTCGAACTCACGGACCGCGAGACCGTGAGCTGGCTGAAGTCGGACGCTTAACCGACTGCGCCACCCAGGCGCCCCAATTTATAGACATTTTAAAGAGATATTTGAAAAATCAACTTTGTGCTTTGGAGGTTAAGATTATAAAATATAGGCTGGCCACAACTGAGCAATCTTTCAGACTGTGCCTTGGTTAGTAACCTTCATTTCATTCCATTCCCATGGGGTATAGGGTGGAAGGCAGCGGATTTGAAGTGGTCTGTATAACAAGATACTAGTGTGAACACTGTAAAAGCAGAACTATCCTATGCATTCTTTGATACATAATTATCACAAAGAGTCATTGGCACCTGCTACATTTAGGGCAATGGGTTGGGTGCTGGGAATTCAACCCTCCTCAGGGTCAGCCAAGAGCTAGACATCTAATTAGCACTGAATTACAACCATACCCCATCCCCACACTTATACACAAGAATTGCTATTACTAAATCATATTTAGTCATGATAGTATCTGCTTTTATTGACAGTGTTATAAGAAAGATCCAGAAGAAATTTGTTGAAGTGCGAAAATGCTGTTTACTAAATGGGAAAATCTCCTTAAAAAGCCCCCAGCATAAAATTCTGCATGACTCTAGTTTAAAGAATAGTTGTAATTCTCTTAAGTAATTAAGTTGTTTCTATCCAGTGGATATTGCGACTCTTAAGTGACAATGATTCCTTGTTTGCATTTGGTTTCTGGAAAATAAAACACTAAACAATGGCCCAATCATGGTAAAAATGAAAGTCACAATATACTATTCATGTTAACGTCTTATAATTTAGGTATTTTTGAAAATCTTCCAAAACATTTTCTGAAACAAAAGGTATAAATATTACCTAATAAACTGATCCTGAACCATTTTCAAAAAATTGCCTGGGAGAGAGGATGGCTGCACTATAACTGAGCTAAATGAAGTGGTATCTGCAGATGAGAGTCAAACCGAAGAAAGCATTTTGTGTCCTATCACATTCTTCTGCTTTTTCTTATACCTCAGTTCTGCACCAACATTGCTTTGCAGAGAAAAGTAGAAGAAAGAGGGAAAATGTGCTGTTGGCCACAGAGTAATTATGGAAAACTTGTCCACATTAGGCTTTCAGATGGCAACTCTGGAAATGCATGCCATTTCTTGAGTACATGCTAGGGAAGAATCAGTGGGTAAGACAACAGAGAGCCTAATCCTGTGCCGCAAGGCACAGGTTCAAATTCCCTTCCAGCTGTAGCACTGTGCCCTAGCCTGAATTGTGTTTGTACATGATAAAGTCAAATTATTTAGCAAAAAACAATCAGAGGAATAAGCTCTAACAGCACTTTCAAATTGTGTTGTTGTTGGAAAACAGCTACATGCCAAAGAATGAAACTGGACCACTTTCTTACACCATACACAAAAATAACTCAAAATGGATGAACAACCTAAATGTGAGACCTGAAACCATAAAAATCCTCGAGGAAAACACAAGCAGTAACCTCTTTGGCATCAGCTGTAGCAACATCTTTCTAGACGTGTCTCCTGAGACAGGGAAACAAAAGCAAAAATAAACTATTGGGACTACGTCAAAATAAAAAGCTTCTGCACAGCAAAGGAAGTATTCATCAAAACTAAAAGGCAGCCGACAGAATGGGAGAAGATACTTGCAAATATCATTTGCAAAAGACATATCCGATAAAGAGTTAGTATCCAAAATGTATCAAGAATTTATACAACTCAGGCACCTGAGTGGCTCAGTCAGTTAAGCGTCCGACTCTTGATTTTGGCTCAGGTTATGATTTCAGGGTTCTTGAGATTGAGCCTCCTTGGGATTCTTTATCTCTCCCTCTGCCCCTCCTCCACTATCTCTATCTCACAAAATGAATAAGTAAACATTTAAAAAAAGGAACTCCTATAACTCAACACCAAAAAACAAAAAAAGCCAAAACAAAACAAATAATCCAGTTAAAAGATAGAAGACATGAACAGATATTTCTCCATAGACATCCAGATGCCCAACAGAAACATGAAAAGATGTTCAACATCACTTATCATCAGGGAAATGCAAATCAAAAGCATAATATCACTTCACACCTGTCAGAATGTCTAAAATCAAAAACACAATAAACAACAACTATGGTGGGAGTGTGAAGAAAAAAGAAATCCTCTGCACTGTTGGTGGGAATGCAAACTGGTGCAGCCACTCTGGAAAACAATGTGGAGGTTCCTGAAAAAAATTCAAAATAGAACTTCCTTATGACCTAGTAATCACACTACTGGGTATTTACCCAAAGAGTATGAAAACATTAATTCAAAAGGATATATACCATCCTATGTTTATTGCAACATTACTTACAATAACCAAATTATGGAAGCAGCCCAAGTGTGCATTAAAGAAATGCATGTTTAAGAAGTGTGTATTTAAGAAATAAAACAAATATAGGAAAACAAAGAAACAAACCAAAATAGATTATTAACTATAGAGAACGAGCTGAAAGTTACCAGATGGTGGTGGGATGGATGGGATGGTGGGGGGTTGGGGACCAAATAGGTGAAGGGGATTAAGAGCATACTTATCTTGATGAGCACTGAGTAATGTATGGAATTGTTGAATCACTGTATTGTACACCTAAAACTAATATAACACTGTATTTAACTACATTGGAATTAAAATTGTAAAAGAAACGATGTTTCTGAGATATATAGTTTATAGCTTATTACCTGAGCTGTTAGAGGGTAATTTTTAAATTAAAAAAATTATGATCAAATATTTAAAATATTTTTGGCTGATCAAAGGATTTTTAAAAATGTATTTGTTTTGATGCATAATGTCTCTTAATAGACTTTGTAAATACTGAGGCAGCAATGTAATAGAGTAAGTCATTTTCCCAAATTATTTGCCCACAGAATACTTTTTCCTAAGAGCAAGACAACTCACAAGAGTCCAGGGTTCTATGGAATACAGTTTTGAGAATAATGGTTTCTGGTAAGAATAGGAAGGTACTTTGAAGTTTCAGTGAACTACAGAAAATACATCATTTCTAATAAGAAATTTAAAATGCAATAAGAACTTAAAAAAAATTAAAAGTATTACACGATAAGGTTTGACTAAATATTTTATGACAAACCCTACTTCATCCTAAATGTAAAAGTTATTCTCAAAGAATTTTTTGTATCCCTAGCAAAATAATTGGTACCACTTTAATATGACCAACTCCTAGAAATATATGCAGACCTGTACACACACACGTACACGCACTCTCTCTCTCTCTCTCTCACACACACACACACACACACACACACATACAAAGTGTGTCAGCATTTACACATATACGGAATACTTTAAAAAGATATACAAGAAAACTTGATAAGACTCAGACTGAAGGGATAGTAATTAATCATAATTAAATAGCTTAAATAAAGTAATTCCATTTGTAATAAAATTTAAATCAAGGGACAGTGTTACAATTAAATAACTTAAAGTTATTCCATTTATAGTAAAATTTAAATTCATACAAAAGTCAAAAGGATTATGCAAATGATGGGTAGTTTTGAAAATACAAAATATATGGCACAAAAAATAGACACTCAGATCAATGGAACTGAAAGGAGAACCCAGAAATGGACCCACAAACGTATGGCCAGCTAATCGTTGACAAAGTAGGAGAGAGTATCCAGTGGAATAAAGACAGTCTCTTCAGCAAATGGTGCTGAGAAAACTGGATAGTGACATGCAGAAAAATGAACCTGGACCACTTTCTTACACCATACACAAAAATAAACTAAAAATGGATGAAAGACCTAAATGTAAGACAGGAAGCCATCAAAATCCTTGAGGAGAAAGCAGGCAAAAACCTCTTTGATCTTGGCCGCAGCAACTTCTTACTCAACACGTCTCTGGAGGGAAGGGAAACAAAAGCAAAAATGAACTACTGGGACCTCGTCAAAATAAAAAGCTTCTGCACAGCAAAGGAAACAATCAACAAAACTAAAAGGCAACCAACAGAATGGGAGAAGATATTTGCAAAAGACATGTCAGATAAAGGGTCAGTATCCAAAATCTATATGATATCCTGCAAAGTCAACACCCAAAAAACAAATAATCCAGTGAAGAAATGGGCAAAAGACATGAATAGACACTACTCCAAAGAAGACATCCAGATGGCTGACTGACACATGAAAAAGTGTTCAACATCACTCATCATCAGGGAAATACAAATCAAAACCACAATGAGATACCACCTCATACCTGTCAGAATAGCTAACATTAACAACTCAGGCAACAACAGATGTTGGCAAGAACGTGGAAAGAGGATCTCTTTTGCCCTGCTGGTGGGAATGCAAACTGGTGCAGCCACTCTGGAAAAAATAGTATGGAGGTTCCTCAAAAAATTGAAAATAGAACTACCCTCCAACCCAACAATTCCACTACTAGGTATTTATCCAAGGGATACAGGTATGCTGTTTTGAAGGGGCACATGCACCCCCATGTTTATAGCAGCACTATCAACAATAGCCAAAGTATGGAAAGAGCCCAAATGTCCATTGATGGATGAATGGATAAAGAAGATGTGGTGTGTATATATATACATACATACACACACACACACACACACACACACACACACACACACACAAAATGGAGTATTACTCAGCAATCAAAAAGAATGAAATCATTTGCAACTACGTGGATGGAACTAGAGGGTATTATGCTAAGCAAAGTTAGTCAGAGAAAGACAAATGTCATATGACTTCACTCATATGAGGACTTTAAGATAGAAAACAGAGGAACATAAGGGAAGGGAAGCAAAAAGAATATAAAAACAGGGAGGGGACAAAATATAAGAGACTCTTAAATATGGAGGGTTACTAGAAGGGTTGTGGGAAGGGACAGTGGTCTAAATAGGTAAGGGACATTAAGGAATCTACTCCTGATATCATTGTTGCATGATATGCTAACTAACTTGGATGTAAATTAAAAAAATAAAAAAACAAAGAAAATCCCAAAGAAAGAAAATAAAAAATATATGCAAAACTTTTTTTAATGTTTAATTTAATTTTCCCTATACTCAAGAGCCCACATAACAGTTATTTTTAAATAATGAACATTACAAAATCCTGGGGAAAGACTTCTGATTCTAGATGTCAAATTAAATTCATCCATTTACCTCCTTTTCCTCCCAAAGCTACAGTAAAATAATCATAAATTAATAAAAAAAAATGTTACACATGCCAACAGCAATGAAAATAGAAAGGGAATAGCAGCAGAAGCAGAGTCTAATAAATGTCTGGTAGATATTTTGTGATAAGCAGAATTATGGCCCACAGTAATGTGCATACCTTAATCCCCAGGACCCAAGGATATCCTTACATGGCAAAAGGTAGTTTGCTGATATTGAAGTTATAGATCTGGAGATGGCACGACTACTGTGGACTATCCAGGTGGTCCCAATTAAATCACATAAGTTCTTAAAAGCAAAGGACCATCATGGCTTTAGATACATACAGAGGATGAAGGGGTGAAGAGACAGAGGAACAAGATAGAGAGAGAGAGATGTAACATTGTTGGCTTTGAAGCTGTAGGAAGGGGGTCATGAGCCAACACATGTAAACAATCTCTAAAAGCTGGAAAAAAACAAGGAAATAAATTCTCTTCCAGAAAAGAAGGAGCCCTCGTAACACCCTGATTTTAGTCTTCTGAGACATGTGTTGGACTTCTGATACCCAGGACTGTAAGATAATAAATCTGTATAATTTTAAGCTATAGTGTTTGGGTAATTTGTTACAACAGCAATAAAAAATGAATATACAACTCCTGGAGGGATACTGATTGATGTAGCAGGACAAAGTTATAACCAGCATTTGCCAACATGGGACAATGGTGAAAGAGGAAAAAAAAAGGAGAAAAGATTAAGTTTTGGAGATCAATAACATGTCCCATATCCAATTACATGAAGTTCCAAAAAAGAGGATAGACGAAACAAAAGACAGAAATTATCAAGGGAATCATGTAAGAGGAGTTCCCAAGATTGAAAGAGGCTGAACTCTTCAGATTAAAAGTGTCCACCAATTGCCTAACACAATGAATGAGTGAATGGGAGACCTACCACCAGACACATTACTGGGAAGTGTCTGAAAATTTCAGAAGTAAGAAATGATGCTAAATTGGTGCAGCCACTCTGGAAAGCAGTGTGGAGGTTCCTCAGAAAATTAAAAATAGACCTACCCTATGACCCAGCAATAGCACTGCTAGGAATTTATCCAAGGGATACAGGAGTACTGATGCATAGGGGCACTTGTACCCCAATGTTTATAGCAGCACTCTCAACAATAGCCAAATTATGGAAAGAGCCCAAATGTCCATCAACTGATGAATGGATAAAGAAATTGTGGTTTAAATACACAATGGAGTACTACATGGCAATGAGAAAGAACGAAATATGGCCCTTTGTAGCAACGTGGATGGAACTGGAGAGTGTGATGCTAAGTGAAATAAGCCATACAGAGAAAGACAGATACCATATGGTTTCACTCTTATGTGGATCCTGAGAAACTTAACAGAAACTCATGGAGGAGGGGAAGGAAAAAAAAAAGATTAGAGTGGGAGAGAGCCAAAGCATAAGAGACTGTTAAAAACTGAGAACAAACTGAGGGTTGATGGGGGGTGGGAGGGAGGGGAGGGAGGGTGATGGGTATTGAGGAGGGCACCTTTTGGGATGAGCACTGGGTGTTGTATGGAAACCAATTTGACAATAAATTTCATATATTGAAAAAAAAAAGAAATGATGCTAAACACCTTGGAAAAGAAAATAAATGATTTTTAGAAAGTAGAGAAAACAACGTTGTCAAGGAAAAGCAAAACCCCATATGGACAACAGAGAAATACAGAGTTTTGAGGAAAATTATTTTCCTTTGTGAATTTTGTACAAAGGCCAAATTATCACTCCAATGTGGTGATACATAAACCTTCTCAGACTGCCAAGAACTCCAATAGTTTTTCTCATATACATTTTCTTTGAAAGTCCAAGAAAATGGAGCAGTAAACCAAGCAATAGAAGATCCAGGACAATGGCACCAATCCAGAAAAGAAAGGCTATTCCCGGACTACAGGACTACAGCTCAGTCACATACTGGCAGAACAGCAGACTTCCAGACCATCCTCCCCTGGAGGAAGAAGGCCTCCAAAGGTATATAATAAAACCTTGGATGGTGAGTAACTTGTTCTGTGAGTGTTCCACAAGACGAGCAAACATTTCTAATAAATTTTAACTTGATAAGCGATGTCTAGCAATATGAGTGGTACGTGGCACTGAACATCATCATCACAACTGAGCCAACGGTTCTTGCAATTTGATTTGAAATACAAGTGCTTTGGATTACAGACATGTTTCCAGAATGAATTATGCTCATTTTACTTACTTGGAGGAGGCAGGGCAGGAAAGGTAGAGGGTGTTTATATAGGTTAGATCTCCCTCTGTCACAGCAAGCAATGTTTTTTAAAAATATAGATATCTGGAGTCAGTGTCTAAAGTTCTGATATTGGTCCATTTGATGTGGAGCCCAGGAAAATGCCATTTTTTTTATAGGTGAAGACAATCTTGCATTTATTTTTTTTTTGTTTCAAATTAATATCGGGGCACCTGGGTGGCTCAGTCGGTTAAGCGCCCAACTTCAGCTCAGGTCATGATCCTGCACTTTGTGGGATCGAGCCCTGGGTCGGGCTCTGTGCTGACAGCTTAGAGCCTGGAGCCTGCTTCAGATTCTGTGTCTCCCTCTCTCTCTGCTCCTCCCCCGCTTGTGCTCTGTCTCTCTGTCTCCCCAAAATAAATAAACATTAAAAAAAGTGTTCAAATTAATACAAGTAAAATAGACCTGTTGATGTACACTTCTTTGAATTTTGACACATGTATTGGAGTAAGGGAAGGGTATGACCATAAAACGCTGACACTAGGGAGTGGTTTGGGCCCACGAAACTGTTCTTCACCCTTAATGTAATGGTAGTTACAGAAATATGCGGTGTTAGGGAGCATGGCACACATTTTTCAGTGGGTGGTCTGCAGGCTGCACTTCGAACAACATTATTGTCATAATTTTCTATTAGGTCATTTTTGTGCCAAGTTCAAACGTCAGGACCAAGTCCAAAAACCCCTCGTGACCAAGTGCGCTTTACCTGCCATCTGTGTTTGCCTCCCTTTTCACTAATATGCGCTGCAGCCTTTCATTAGACTCAATGATGAGCTCCACCTCTGAGTCTTTGCCCAGGCTCGCCTCCCCACTGCGATGCCCCTTCTTTTTTTCCTCTCTCACCAATTCTCTTCATTCCATCCTTTGTTTCCCCTCTCACCAAATTCTCTTCATTCCTTCAGGCCCCAATCCATGTCTTACCTCCACTATGAAATTTCTCAAAGGAACCCAAATAAACTTAAGTGTCTTTTTTACATTTCTCAGTCATATTCTACTGCATTAATTTTCATAGTTCAATTCTTCATTGTTCTCTAGTTAGTCTGCAGGTTTTAACTGTATCTGCTTAAGATACATGGAAAGCTCTGAGCGCTTTTCTTGTTCTTCAGATCCTCCTGCAGTGCTTGGCACAGAGATGTACACACAGTAAGTGGTCAAAAACTTATTATTGATTGAACAGGGCAGTTCTGCTTCAAGGTCACACCTAGGGCAGGATACATCTGAAGCAGGGAGTTCAGAAGGCGCAACAAAAATGTTGTAAATGGTACAGGGTTCTTTAAGGCAGGCACTTGGCAAAACATTTTTGAAGTAGAAACCTGGGAATTGCTGGAGAGGGGTGCACAGTCAAGGAAATGTCTTTTAAATGGTAGCTGATTTCACGCAGGATCTGAAAACACGCATAACACAGTGTATGTTTTCTGCGCTGGCAGGATTCCAGTTACCATCAGTAAATCCTGTGGCATTTGGAAAGACATCTAATGAGAGTTATGGATCATGGCCTCCCTTCCTGCTACTTTTCAAAAGGTAAGGTAGAGAATAAGAAAGGCTTCTGGGAACTTGGAGAACTGAGCATTACCCATTGGTATGGTATGTTACAAAACACCAGTAGGGTGTTTTGTAGGGAGATATCGCACTGAGATATCGCACGCAAACTGGCCAGGTCAGTCTCCCTGTGTCAGTCTCCCCCTCACCCCTGCATCAGTCTCCCCCTGTGTAAGAGGAAGAAAGAGGGGCAGATAATGAATGAGTGTGCTTTGAGTTCTGCCATGATTCTTGCTTCAATCATGTGGAGTCTGGGAATTTTTGTCAAAATCATGGGAAGAGTACAAAACAAGCCCAAACAGTTTCTGTTTCCAGATTCATTTGTGTGGAATCTCCACAGCACCTTGAATGTTACCCAGAGCATGGTATACATTCAGATGAATTCCATCTCTTCACACTGAGTAAATCAATTTTTCATTTGAATCTTATCTATGCGTGTCTGACTTCATTAAGAAATTGTACTCTATTTCATTCAATAACATTGTATACTGTAGCAGATTATTTTCTTCAGGCCATTTCCAATAAGGACATGGGTTCTGTGTAAAATGCCGCACATCTCTCATGGCCTTAAAGGAAGGTTTTATTTGTGTTCTAAGAACACAGGAAGGCAAGAGAAGTGCGGCCTCACAACTAGACGTGGGAGGGAGGCTTGGGAGGAGGGAAGAAGGAAAGTTATCAATGACACATCAAGGATGGAGACTACCAGGCCGGCGTGAGCTGAACATGCACCAGGTGTGGGGCAGAGAGAAGCTGAAACCAAGGCATACCTAGGAGTTCAGTAAAGCACTATTTTCTTTAAAAACCAAGTTTAGGAATCTTCACTTGCTATGGAAGGCACCTTAGAGACTTTGTGATTATTGAAGTATGTTTACCCATGTGCAGTCATATTTATATGTACTTGCAGATAGAGAGCATCTTTAGATTTTATTTCTCTCACCTTTGAAATGAAAGTTTAATTGAATGTAGGTCTACAAGTAATGAGATCTCAACTTTAGTTACACAAGAAGAACACAGCGTAAGCTACAGGCTACTTTTCTTTGCAAATGCTCCGGTGGACAGACTTGTAGCAAGCCTAAATGAATCACTCTCTCTCTGAATAATAATAGATGTTCTTTTTCTTTTCTTTTTTTAATCTTTATTTATTTCTGAGAGAGAGAGACAGAGTGTGAGCAGGGGAGGAACAGAGAGAGAGGGAAACACAGTATCCGAAGCAGGCTCCAGGCTCTGAGCAGTCACAGAGCCTGACGCAGGACTTGAACTCACGAACCGTGAGATCATGACCCGAGCCAAAGTCGGACACTCAACTGACTGAGCCACCCAGGCGCCCCCGATAATAGATTATCTACTGTGTTTAACATTCACTGAATACAAACAGCTCCTATAGCTTTAAGAATTAACAAAATTAAATTTAGTACTAAAACATGTTATAGTTTCAAGTAAACTATAGGTGGGTTTGTGTGTGTGTGTGTGTGTGTGTGTGTGCAAACTTACTATTAAATTTTCACTTTTACAGTGAATAAGTGAAGACAGTTTTTACTTTGTATTAGGATTTTCCAAGGGACTGAGCAAGGTAAGGCCACCAGATAGGGGCCTGGGGGTTTGTTCTATTAGGACTAAAGGAAGATCATACTGCCCCTATCTGAGAGGTGTTCTTAGTGACAGAAAGTGCTGTTATGAAGCTAAAACACACTTAGGATCCATGCAAAGCTCCACCAAAGCAGGAGAGAGAGCCAGCTCAATCCAGGAGTGGCCAAAGAATGCTGTCTACCACTGCTAAGTATCTGCTTACAGAAGATGTTCGCTGCTTCTCCTGTTCTTTCTCCCAGCTACTACTTGGAAGAATGAGGCCTTAGAAAGGAAGGGGGAGAATGATCCTAGAAACCAGATGACTCACATATACTACAAGATGTGGGAATGAGAGGCAGGAGATGGGAGAGGAAAGAACTGATCACGCTGCTATAAAGACTGCTCAATCAAGACCCCTAGAATCAAGATGAGGGATCTAGACTCCAGCTCTTGGAATCACACCTCTACTTCCCATCCCCAACAATGTCAAATTCTGCCTAAGATAAAAAGATATTTCAATTACTGTCTAAAGCCACCTCAAGAAGTATAGCCCTCAGAAAGAGATAATATAAAAGATTAGGGGTAGAAAACAAAGGAGGTCTTAGGAAGAGAGTAATGAGGTGGATAATGCAGATCAGCAGTGTTGGGGTTAAGAACGGGAACTCTGAAATTAAACTGCTCAGTTTGGAATCTTCCACTATTAACTGTTTGACATCAGGCAAGCTGTGTGACACCTCTGTTCCTGAAGCTTCCTCATCTTGTAAAATGGGACTAATGTATTAGCCTCCTCATAGGGTTATTGTGAGGATTTACTGTATTAATATATGTAGAGCACTTAGAACAGCACCAGCCTATAATAAGGAATTCAGAAATGCTAATTTTTATTATCATAGCCTGTGAGAAGAAAAAAGTAACATCCCAAGAAAGATAAGATAGAAAAGAGTCATCTCACACCCTAGACTGAGATCTGGAGGGCCAAGTCTGTTCACAAGTATGTTGAAGAAAATGAGACTGGGGTGGGTGGAGGGCTTCCTGTTTTAGGGGCAGGTAAATTAGAATTGCAGACTGCTTTTGTATTTTGGACCAGGCTGTATCATCTCCTACACATCAGTGAACAGAAGTAGAGAAAAACACTATATTAAATACACTAAGCACTATTTGGTTTGTGATATTCGAGGTCATTTGTCACCTTGAGAAGCTTTTTCTTTGGGGGAAAGATTTGAGCATTGTTGCTGAAGGTACCAGACCTTTAGCAGTCACTTCTTTGAATACAGAGAAATAACTAACCTTGGCTGTATCAAGGCAATGAGTTTAGGATGATAATAGCCTCTCCCCAAGATGGTTGTGATGGCTATAAATCATATACAAAAACATTGTCATGTTACATAATCCTGGAAATTAGGTAAGATTCCCTGTTGAAACTCTTTGAAAAGAATCAAAGAGAAGGCTGAGTTGGTCTCTCATAGCACTTAAAAGACAGGGTTTTCAACATTTCCTGGTGGGGGAGAGGAGGAACTGGCAACTCAGTTTTTTGTTATTAGTTTTAAAACTAAGTGGGCATGAAAAGGTTGCTGGATCAAAAAAATCCAAGCATTGAAAAGTGATATATAAAGGTGATTCATCATTAAAATAAACAATGCAAGCTGGGCAAAATATTAATGTAAGAGTTCTAACACAAAACGTGAAGATTATATCCAGAAGGATATTGACTCTTAGAACCACATCTCTGTGCATGATTCTCCTGCATGTTTATGAGGATGAAGTACTTCCTGCTGGAAGGAAAAGGGGCACCTCTGTGGTGACAGAATTCTTTCAGGTTCACTTTCCAAACTCTGGCAGCTGAATGCTAAATGATACACTGATAAGCAAGTCAAGGTACACTTCTGCATTCTACACAGAGTGAGACTCTGTGTTTTCACTTATAGAGTCACTTATCTGACTGCTTGGTTCTGGTGAAGCCCCAGTTTCACACATAGAAATAATAGGAAAGTCCATAAGTGCTGCTTCCCACATAAACCTCTGCTTTCCCAAATGTATATGCAAAATTGTACGCTTACAATTTTGTTAGGGCAGTGGATCTCATGTTAAGTATTCTTACACACACACACACACACACACACCACCAGGCCTGGAAAGGACCACTTTCCTCCCTGAACCCCAGCTCTACTCCTTCTTGTGATTATGTTCCCTTCTTCATAGGGTTCTCTCACTAACCTTTTCCTCTAAAATGTATAGTTATTAAATATTTCTTACAACCCAATTATGTTTATTTTTATAGCCAGACTGATCAACGTATAATGTTTGAAAGCATTCAAGGTCATTTTTCTGATCTTAATTTCCAAGGATAATGCTTTGATTTCTGTTATGTATTTAATGATACATGTAGAAATACTTTGTATTCTTGTCACATAGCAAAACCTCAAACGTTTTCCTTGTGACTCGAGTCACTGCTATATTTTTAATCCTATTTTGGCTGAAATATGAAAATGACATTCAACTTGAGTCATTTTAAGTGATTATTTGTTATTTAAAGAAATAAGCACTCTTAAGTAATGTAAATTAAAAGACAGAAAAAAAGAAATTGATTTCAAAGTAGAATTGTCGTGACACTTTCCCCCTTTTTGAGGTAGTATGGCTCAACTTTTTCTTGATATTAATCAACAGATTAAAGTACCAGAGTTTTATTCCACACACATCATGCACTGAGGCCTTAAAGAAAACTGTCCATTGTCTTTATCCGTCCATACTTCTGACTTAGCTGATTCTGAGACTTCTGTGTATTTCTGTGAGCTTTGGTGCTGATCTTGATGCCCCGTGAGTTGTTCCCCACAAGGGGTAGGAAAAGAGACAGTTTGGCATGTTGGCTATTCTTCCTCCTTTCTGTCCTTTACCAGTAAGTCTGGGTGGGCTAGGGGCTTGGGGAGGTGGGTAGGCAGACGGGTTCCTTGGGGCCTGACAGCAGCAGAACTGGGGTGGGGGGTAGCTCTCCTGTCTTTAGGGCCCAATGGGAAGTGCTAAGGATCTCTGAGGGGGCCCACTCTGCCTACCTCCCAAAAACTTAGCAAAAGGAGGCTTGGGAACATGTAGACACGTATTTATTTTTCAACATTAAACAAAAACAAAAACAAAAAACAAAAAAAAAACAGGGAGCACCTGGGTGGCTCAGTCAGTTAAGCATCCTGACTTCGGCTCAGGTCATGATCTTATGGTTTGTGAGTTTAAGCCCCGCATCAGGCTCTGTGCTGACAGCTCAGAGCCTGGAGCCTGCTTCAGATTCTGTGTCTCCCTCTCTCTCTGCCCCTCCCCCACTCACGGTCTGTCTTTCTCTCTCTCTAAATAATAAATGGAACATTAAAATATTAAAAACTAAATAAATAAAACCTAAAAAGCAATGTATTCAGGTGCTTTCTGGACACATTCCTTCTTTTGCTATTGAGATTGAGATGAGGGATTCAGAAAGAGAAGGTAGTAATCATTCTCCAGGGTATTCCCAGAAATTCCCATCTCCACACAGGGCACATTAAATTGTACAAGTCCTCTGAGCTCCATGCCAGGGTACTGGGTAACCAGAGGGGAGTGGGCACATGAGGAAGTGAAGAGAAAGACAACAGGACCAACCGAAGGAAAGTTAGGAAGAGGTGGGCAGTACCCAAATGTGGCTATAGGGATCCATCTCCTCTCCTTGTTTTTTCAGTAAATCTTCATGCACACTAAACCTGATTTTTTTTTCATAGAAATATTTGAAAATATCCTAAGGAAATCATCATCGATATGCACAGAGATGCATCACAAGCTCGCTCCACTTTCAGATTGTATAAAGTGGTTCAAAATAAGCAATGAAGTATGTGTCTAACACTGGAGAGTTGACTTAGCAAATTATAGTGTACCTATATAAGAGGATATTATGCAAATAGTAACATGCATGTTGTGAATATATTTGGCAACATGAAAATATTTATGAAAAACAGTATTTCAATTTGATCCCATTTTAGTATAGAGTGTTCCATTTTCTACTCTGACATGCTAAGTCATCACTTCAATCCTCACAATAAGAAAAAGCTGAGCAAACTAAAAATCAACAACTTTTCTTGCAGCTGTTTTAGAATCGAGGTCACAGAGCAAACTGCTGCTCCAAAAACTGAAGAGTCAGATACCAAGAATCACAGGTTACTAGGAACAGAAGCCAGTCACTGGTAGGAACACACACTAATTAACAAGTTGCCAGAGGCTCAGTGTGGACAGCTTGAGAATTAAAAACTCTGGGGCCCAGTCCTAGGAGACCCCCTCCCCGATACTTTTGTATATTTTACCTCCCAAGAGCCCTACCAGGCTCTCATGGTAAAGATCAGACAAAATTCCCTTCATGCTTCCAGCAGAGGGACAGGAAAAGTCGCCATTTTGAGATATGCCCAGAGAGCTATGTACTCCTTGACAAGGTCTAAACTCCAGGGAAACTATTTTAGCAGCAGCTAACTGATCTGGGAGAAGGGAAATACCCACCTCCATCCCTCTCTACCTCTCTAGCCTTTGACATAAAGAAAGAGAAATACCCATTTTCAGTCATCTCTAGCCTTCCTGTTTCATGTAAGGGAGGGAGGAAAGCTGAGGAACACTTCTGAAGTTGACAGCCTGGAGGTTCACTGAAAGATGGAGACCTAATTGGAAGTTATTGAATACTTTCCCTTCCTCCACACCTTAGCACCACATCAATGGAGCTACTGTGTTAGAATGGTGGATTGTACCTAAAGTAATTGAAAGACTCAAATCCTATTTTAAGAAGTCTAAAAAAACTCCAGAGATGACAGTGGAGACAAAAACAAGGGCACTATATCCATTAGTTGAAAAAGTTTCTGGAGGACTTAACAGTAGTTTTCTCTGGGTGATGAGATAAAAGATTGTTGTTTTTGAAATTCTCCCAGTATAATCTCATTTTTGGGGGAAGTGTTAAGTGTCAATTAAAAAGTAAAATTGTCAGGAGTAATACATGACTGACTTTATAAGGATCATTTTGTCAAAAGCCAAAGAAATGGAAATGGGATGCTGAGGCAATGGTGGACCTTACTAGGCACTAGACTGAGGGCAGCCAGTGTGGAGTAGAGGGTACCTAAAGAGATAAGTCAAAGAGAATAGACACCCCCCCCCCCCACACACACTATAAGGTGCTGAAAGCATAGAATAATCAAACCTCAATTACTCTGGGGAAATAAACTCTCATTTTTTGACAGAAATGAGCCATGTCACATGTACTCTCTCATCAGCCCTTGTCCACAGGATCAGCATCTGGATAATAATGGACGTGAATTAGATGCTGAGATGCTTCCTGCTCTTAGGTCCTAGGATTCTAGCACTGATTCACAGAGAAGTCCATCACTGACTATTGGTGTTTTGTTGCCACCATAGCAAATTAGAATATAGACATTTGTGGAGGGTCATTATCTGCCCACAGTCTACCTTCTAGATCTGTTGCACATGCAAAATACATTCACCCCATCCCAAGCTGTCAGAAGGTCTCATCCCATTATACCATCAGCTTAGAATCCAGAATACCATGTAAATCTCGTCAGCTATGAGGTCCCAGATCTCATGACCTAAATGATCTAAATCAGCTGTAGGTGAGGCTCTGGGTGTCCCTTCTGGGAAACAATTTCTCTCCATCTGCAGTCCCATGAAACCAGAAAACCCGTTATCTGCTCCCAAAGTACAATGGTGGGATAGGCATAGAATAACAATTATAGACACTAGGTTTGAAAGGGGAGAAAATGGAAGAAAAAAAACAAAGAGTCACCAGTCCCAAGCAATTTCTAAACACAGCCAAACTTCATTAGGTTATTAGGAATTCAAGAGTTGGATGCTTAACCAACTGATCCACCCAGGCATCCTGGGTGAGACATAGTTTAGCCCATAACAACCCCCTTCCTCCACATTCAAAGCTAGCATAGTTGAGTCCTTCTCATGTTGCCTATTTCCATCCCCCTGTTCTGCCTCCCTCTTCTGCTTTTATTAGAAATATAATTAGATTGGGCCCATTTGGATAATCTGAAATAATCTCTCTATCTTAAAGTAAACCAATTAGCAAACTTAATTCCATCTACAACCTTAATTCCCTCTGCCATGTAATGTGACATATTCACAGGTTCTGGGATTAGGGCATATATTGCTTTGGGGGCCATCATTCTTTCTACCACACTAACCAAGAATAGAGTCCACCCTACTTTCCATCACATACCTATTCTTAATTTTTTTTAATGTTTATTTAGTTTTGAGAGAGAGGCAGAGTGTGAGCGGGGCAGAGAGGGAGACATAGAATCTGAAGCAGTCTCTAGGCTCTGAGCTGTCAGCACAGAGCCCAATGTGGGGATCGAACCCATGAACTGTGAGATCATGACCTGAGCTGAAGTTGGATGCTTACTCGACTGAGCCACCCAGGCACCCCAGCACATACCCATTCTTTCATCTAAGGCCACTCTGGGCCAAACTCTTGGGGAAATTTTCTTTCTCTTCATATTTGTCCTCTTTCCACTGAGGAAAGGACTCTCGTTTCTACCCCACACAAAAGAGTAGGAGCAAGTTACCTCTGCCTCCTTCTCTACATGGGGATACATTCTTCCTCATTCTTCCTCACAGAAGCAAAACTTACCAGTCTGACTAGTCTGAATCTAGGACGTCCATATGGCCAGGTTTGGGAAGGCTGGAGTTACTGTGTTGAGGGCAGAAACCAGACTTAATGCTTCCTCTTGCTCTTAGTGTATCATGGATCAACAGGCTAGGAAGTGTTCTTCTAGCAGAGGCATCCCTTCTCCAACTTTCCCATTTTCCCCTTTATCTCTGCATCTAGCTTCACTGGTCCCCTTGCCTTTTGTGATAAGTAAGTGAAGAAATCAGTTTAGACTTGCTTCTACACCCTTCTGTCTTCTCTTCAGTGCAAGAGAAAAGAGCTGCACTTTGTCCTCAGGTCTGTCACGTTCTCCAATCCATTTTTTTTATCCAGAGTCCTATTTTGGCATTATTAATTTTGTAAGTACCCCCATAATCTTAAAGCAGGACTCTCTAGATAAAGAGCACTTACAAAATTATTGTCACCCATATCTTCCTTCAGTTTGAGCACAAAATTCTCCTGTTGATGTCTGTTAGCCTTTAGAGAGAAGGAAAAATAGTATCTTGAAACTCAAATAAGACCACCTGTTTCCCTCTAGTAATGCTGCTGTATGGAGCACAGAGGTTTATTTGAAGTATTCTAGGGTTATCTGCAGGATTGTTTGACCAGGAGGCTGATATAGAGGATCCCCATCTGCCCCAACCTTAAAAGCTCAATTTTTATCAGTCTGAGTTTCACTTAAGCTTTTAGTTGAATAAGATTACCTAGAGCTAAAATCACTGTGTGAATCCATCACATTGACATTAGTAAATGACCCTGTTGTGATATCAGTAAAGGTTGGTACACATTATATGGCATTCAACTTTTGGTACTTGTCAGCAAGAGCAGTGCAGAAGATTGTATTCAATTTGAAATAAAAGAGTTTATAAAATATCAAAATTAATAATATATCAAAAATCATAGTTTGTACCGTGATTTTGCTCTGCCCCATCATTTTTGCCCCAACTTTATGCCATGTGCTTCAGGCAGGGCTTCACATCTACTGCTAGGGTAATTATGGGGTTCAAGTCTGTCCAATCTGCACATCTAATTCTTTCGCTACAATGATTGGGGGTAGGAATAGGCATGTGATGAAATCAAAGACAATGAGACAATGAGATTCAATGAGACTTTTTTTTTTCCCCAGAGACATTGGAGGAGAGGTACTGTATCTTTCCTATTGTCTTGGACCTGAAAGGATATAAGTGTAAAGCTCCTAGTAGCCATCTTGCCACCATGAGGAACATGAAGTCTAGTAAGGCTAGAGGACAGGGTCATAACAGCAATTCATCTGAACTGCTGAAACCAACCTTACTTACAATTAACCCACCCCTTGAGCTATTCAGCCAGGAAAGGCAATGAAGTTCCTATGGTTTAGCTGGTATGAACTGAGTTTTCTATCTTTTGAATCAAAAGAGACCTCACTCTTGACTAGCTACCAAGTTTTATGTTCTATAATAACAACTTAAACCCATATCTAAAGAATTCTAATTGTTGGGCGCCTGGGTGGCTCAGTCGGTTAAGCGGCCGACTTCAGCTCAGGTCACGATCTCACGGTCTGTGAGTTCGAGCCCCGCGTCCGGCTCTGGGCTGATGGCTCAGAGCCTGGAGCCTGCTTCCGATTCTGTGTCTCCCTCTCTCTCTGCCCCTCCCCCGTTCATGCTCTGTCTCTGTCTCAAAAATAAATAAAAAAAAAACGTTAAGAAAAAAAATTAAAAAAAAAAAAGAATTCTAATTGTTTTCTGAAATACAGACATAGCTTTAATTGTCATTACACAGATATGTAATACAGAAGACAATGTCAAATGTATATATAGTTTAAGAGATGATGTATAAGTATGCCAAATGATTAAATATGTGGATTTTCCCTTACATAGAAAGCTTAGTACATATTAGAGTCTCATTTTCTCCGAGAAACTCAGAGCTCCCAACAGAGCTGCTCCTGTGAATATTCTGTTTGTTTGGAGAACTACAGAAATACCCTTTCTCTCAGTGTAGTATCTCCACAGGTTGCTTTGCCTCTTAAAATGCAGATAAGTAACACAACACATTAGAATCAAAGTCTTTATTATCCTCTCATATAATTGGGGAAAAGTAAGAATCAAATAACTAAATAATTTGTTGTTAATTATCACCTTGTTGTTAATGGCAAAGGGAAGTCCACATCTCTGGATTTCTGCTCTAGGATGTATCTTTTCCCTCAGCCCCTGATGCAGGCATGACCATTATTTACTTATCACTTAAACTTTTAACATCAGAATAGAAATAATACGTTTGATTGGGACCAAATTAATACCTTCAATACATTTCTGTGTTAGCAAACCAGTCTTTTTAGGACAAAGCTAGCTGTACATGAAATTAACCATACATAGCATGGCCACAAGTGACCTAAGTGAATGACTTTTTTTTTTTAATGTTTATTTATTTTTGAGAGGGAGAGAGAGACAGAGCATGAATGGTGGAGGGGCAGAGAGAGAGAGAGAAAGACAGAATCTGAAGCAGGCTTCAGGCTCTGAGCTATGAGTACAGTGCCCGACATGGGGCTTGAACCCACGAACCATGAGATCATGACCTGAGCCAAAGTTAGACGCTCAACCGACTGAGCCACCCAGGCACCCCATGAGTGGCTTTTCATTCAAGAAAGTTCACTTAGTGCCAGAATTCTATATAGTCACACCTGAAAGGCCTACTGTTACATGATATGATGACTATCAGAGGAGTCTGCCTTTCATATGTCATGTAAAAACCACTCCAAAACTTAATGCCATAAATAAGGCAACAACAATTGTATTATATCTAGTGATTTTTATGCACCAGGAATTCAGTGCAATTCTTCTGCTGACATGACTTGGACTGAGTCACAGGCTGCTGGCAGGTCTGGAGAATCCAAAATGTTTTCCTTCACATGCCTTCCTCATGCCTTAGTGAGGATGTAAAAATGGTGAAGCTGTCTCCAGACTCTCTCTCTTTAGGTGCTGTTATGGGTTTTGTGTTATGGATTTCAAGTCTCCCTAAATTAAAAGTCCCTATTTGGAGATGGGGTCTTTATAGAGGTAATCAAGTTAAAATGAGGCCATTAGGATGGGTCCTGATCTAATATGATTGGTATCCTTATAGGAAGGGGAAATTTAGACAAGAGACATGCATACAGAAAAGATGATGTGAGAGACAGGGAGAAGCCAGCTGTCTGCAAGCTAAGGAGAAGGGTCTGGCACAGATTCTGCCTCACAACCCTCAGAAAGAAACAACTGTGCCAATACCTTGACTTGGGACCTCTAGCCTCCAGAATGGAGAGACAATAAATTTCCGTTGTTTAAGCCCCCCAGTCTGTGGTACTCGGTTACAGAAGCCCTATGGTTCTCAAAAAGTGGCTCAGGACTCTATAAAGTCCAAGAGGAAAACTATCTGAGGTAGGGCCCAGACCTGACATAGAGTTACTTCTGCTGTAGTTTCATGGCCAAAACAATCACAGCATATCTCAGGTTTGTGGGAGGAGAAAGAGACCCACCTTCTGATGGAAGGAATGTCAGAGAATTTTTAGTTCTTTTCAATCTGCCATAAAAGTGGACGGATAGGATCTAATGAGAGTTCTGACTTTAGGGAACTGATGCCAACAAGAGCATCTGTTCTTATTTTGGTAAGAAATTGTAAGCTATGCATATCCTTACTAAGCTTATAATGTTTCAATCCCCGTAAACGCACATCTTCTCATCAGTGACTGGGATTCAGATAAAACAAACCCGCAGACTTGATTCTCTTATTAGTCACAGACTTTCAGGCAAGTCTTCCAGTGAGGGCCCACGTTTGGGGGTAGGGTAACATTGAACCCCAACTGGAAGGGTTTAGAAAACCTGCTTCTGGGCTCAAGCCAGCCTGTAACAAGATGAAGTACCTTGGGCAAATTAACTTACCACTTTGCACTTCAGTTTCTTCATTAGGAAAAAGAGAACAAGGTAATCATGAAGGCCTCTTCCATCTATGAAATTGTATGATGCTTGACTAATTTTTTTTCTCCATAATAAGGATTTATTATTACAGAGAAATTAAAATTTGCATAGAGGCATTTCACTGAATTTTTTAAAAAGTTTGCGTTCACAATTCCTCCAACTAACTGCATCTTTGAAGAGTTGTGTTATCTACTACCTTAGTTCATTTTAAAGATTTGTAACCTACTTTATCTGTTATACTGTGCCTGCAAACTAGAATGTCCTCCCAACTATTTTAGTTCCAAGCTTCCTTGCTGAGGCTTGAAAACAGAGGACTAATTGGGGCAAACTGTGCCAGGAACTTTGACCATATGCTACTTGTCCATTAAACTCAGAACAAAGAGCACACATTGACTTCATAGCTCATGTGTAATGAAGGTGTCTCTGAAACTGCCCTTGCCAGGAACTGTGACTCATAGATAAAAGATCCTCTGGGTAGTGAACTCTCCCCAGAGCCATCCCATCACAGAGAGAGAATGCTTTTGTAACACCCACATACCTTATTTTTTATGCTACACATGGCATTTTAAGCTTCCACTTGTAAAGAGTCATTTTCAAGCTCAGAGGTCAGATGTGCTGAATAAAACAGGTTATCAATTTAATGGGAACTAGTGTTTGAAATACTTTCCTACTTTGGTAAATTCTCTGAGCCCTGTAAGAGCCTGTAACAGGTCCAATGGAATGACCTCTTTAAACCACCAAAAGCTCATTTACACACTCCTTGTAACTGATCCTTTAGTTCAAGACTTCTTTGAGCAATTGCTTTCTTTGTGCTAAGCTTCAGAGCATACATTCTATCAAAGCAATTTAAAAGGTCTGACGTTTGTGAAGAAAATCAAATTCAGGAATCTCTCTGCCGACTTCATGGTCAATATTCTGTTTGAAAATGGCAGAAAGCTTATCAATGAGATGTGAGTGTTGTGCTTCCTTTAGGAGATTAAGGAATAGAGCTATTTATCTGTATTTTACCCAAGCACCTATATCCTGCCTATGGATTTCCTGATGACAGAAGGAGATGGTTTCATAAAAAGAGCAACATGATTCATGATCCTAATTTCACATCTCTTCCCCCATAGCTCTCTAATTAATATGTTTAAACTTCCCTTTCTTCTTCATATCAGTGGCATTATGCATTTTCTGGGTGAAGCTTAAACACTGATGAGAGCTCAGCAAGTAAGGGCCTTCTTTTATACATAGAAGTCATTTTCCATAAAAGTCTATCCCATCATTTTCCTGCCTTAACCCTAAACCACAACCTATGCACAATGTTCAATAAGGTCAGGCTAAAGATACTCCAAACAGTTCACAACAGTTTGTCAGGGTTATACTCTTTTCTATCCAATTTGTGCTCGTTCCTTTTTAATTACATTTAGCTCTCGAATTTATTCCTGCCACCTTCTGTCCCCAGAACTTCATTTTGATTTTGCTTTCCCTGTGTTTGACACTGTATGGTTCTTAGTTTTGGTTCACCTTTATATTTGTGGGATTTTTTTTTTTCTCAAGGCAACATATTGTACACCAATTGATTCCAGCTTCAATCCTCTGGGTTCAAAGTCTTGGTCATGGTTCCTTTGGCCAGCAAATTATATATTCCTAGTGTGTTGGGAAGAGGGATTTAGCAACAGTTTTGCACAGAAGAGCATTCTCATGTGCCCACCCTCCAAGTCTTTGACACTTCATCTGCACTTCTTCTGTCAGCCAAATTTAAAGGCTGCATTGACACAACAATACGATGACAGTCTGGGTTTTATCTCTGGGCTGGAGAATCAGAGCAAAGATTGCTTCTTACTGTGATACCTAGCGCATTAATGTAGAGGATACTGTTGGCTGCTGATAGCTCAGCACTGATTTCCTCTGGGAATTTCCCTCTGGCTGAAGGAAGCTGTCTTATCCGGATCATGCTTCTTTCTGCTACAGAGGCATCCCAAATCCTATGCGTGGTTGATTTGGGGATACAAGACCCAGCCCCCTTCCCTCAAATTAGAACAACTCCCAAGGGCTATTCCAGCTTAAAACCACCCCTAAGTCTCTATCGTGGCTACCTTACATTTCTGCTTCTCCCTCTGCCCAATCCTGTTTCCTTTGCTCCCTGGTAGGTGTTGTTCCCTTTGAGGAACACTCTGATAAAACCTTTACACAGAGCTCTTTATTGGAGTCTATTCCTAAGACAGTGGGATCTTTTTCTGCAATTTAATGTTAATTGGGCTGTTTCTGAAAACCACCATTTCCATAGGACATGGCATCTTATATAAATTCATATGTCAGTGTAATAACAATGGAATAAGTATCATCACAGATATGAACAACCAGTGTTGATAAGCAAACATGACTGGAAAAGAGCTGTAATTACATGCTTTATATAACATCAAGACTACAACAGAATATATAATTAGCTGCCTAGTGTCTCTGGTATTGAAGTTACCAATCTAAGTGATTGCATTGTGAATAAGTCTCAATAGGCAACCTCTTAAAACATAAAGAATCCTCGGTTTTCCATAAAAACATATCAAAAACATGTTTAACAGTTTAGTTGTTTCAGTACAAGGAGCAAGACACAAGTCAGGACTCTTACCACTAAATATAACAAATAAACTTTTCCTTTTTAAAGTTAGAAACTAGTTCAAAACCAAAAGGAAATTGAGCTGGTAACTTGTTTTTAAACTCCACGCCATATTTGGAGAATAAGTGTGTGCATTTGGGGCAAGTGTAGGGATTCAGGTGTAGAAATTTTTTTTAACTTTTTTTTAATGTTTATTTATTTTTGAGAGAGACAGAGACAGAATGTGAGTGGGGGAGGGGCAGAGAGAGAGGGAGACACAGAATCCGAAGCAGGCTCCAGGCTCTGAGCAGTCAGCCCAGAGCCTGACGCAGGGCTTGAACTCATGAGCCATGAGATCATGACCTGAGCCGAAGTCGGATGCTCAACTGACTGAGCCACCCTGGCACCCCCAAGTATAGAAAATTTTACAGAAAATAGTTGTGTGCTCTCTTGGTTTTATAAATTTTAAAATAGAATACCAGTATTTCATAACCCCACCACACACACAGAGTGAAAGCCCCCATCTAATTATGCCTGTGCATGACTTGTCTCTTTCAGTTTCCCTATCTGTAAAACAGAGATAAGAATATTTACTTTCCTCATAAGTGTGTTGAAACGATGGATTTCCTAATGTGCATAATATGCTTTGAAGATGAAAAGCTTCATATAAATGCGACATGTTATTATTGTGCCTAAATTTATGAGGTATCACAGGTGCATAATTCCAAAGCATACACTAAAGCTAAAATTCATCATGAATAATCTTTGAGGTTGTAAACCTGAATTAAATATAAAGGTAAAAGACAACCTTCTGCACATGAAACACGGATGATATTGATTTTGTTCAGATTTTCCTTGTACATAGGTTGGTTATATCTTACAATTAGATAAAGAGTGAACTAGGCATAAATTAACTTTTAAAAACAATGTGATGATCAGTTTTCAAAGCTTTGTCTGTTCCCAGCAAAAGTCTCAATGATAAAGGTTTAATAAAAGAGTGTCTCTTTTCATTTATTTTGTGACTTAGGGAATTGATTGGTACAGCATTAGGATTTCACTCCAACTCATCAACAATAAAATTTTGGCAAAGACGCATATGGCTGAACATTTTTGATCCTTAAATGCTCTCTTCATTGCCAAAAAAAGTCATAATTTTGTTCAATATACTGCTTCTGCCTCAGGAAAAATAAATCCTATTATGATGGTGGAAGCCTTGTTGAAATTCTCCTGGGTTCATAATCAAAGTGACTTTTGTATATTTCCTGACTCTGTGCTACAGTGATGTATTTCAAGGTCAGATGAGAGATGCATTTTTGCTTAATTTGTGGCATATGACATTTTATGCCAGGCAGCTATCTGCCTGGATTATTGTCTCTTTATCCTTGGCTGGGTCCGCATATCCAGGGGGACCTGGACTCAAAAGCCAAAGCACAAGCCCAGCATGAATGTTGGTGGCAGGCACCTTTCTGGCATATTCCTCATCTCTGTGCTGGAGGCGGGCCTTGCCTCTCATCTGCCTAAAGAGAGTTAAAGAGGCTCAAGATAAGAAAGATTTGTCTTTTTTAAACTTTCAGTTTTGGCTGTTTTAAATGCAAGTGTTTGGGGAAGTGGGTAGTCTTTTCTAGACACAGTGAAGAAATGTTCCACTGAAGACTCCTGTGAAAGCAGGAGTCTTGCTTCATTTCACTATTAAGGAATTGTCATCAGGTATAATCAATCTCTGGTCAGGAGGATGTTCAGATCAGTGATGCATATACCTGACTTACAGTGAAAAGTATTGGTCTCTCTCTTAAGAGTAGTATTAATTGAAGTGTGAGGGCTGCTAGCTAGCACAATAGACAAAACCATTTACTAAGATAGGGTTTCATTGCCATGAAGGCTAATGCTTGTCTAGAAAGGATGGAATTACCTCCATGCTCACTGGGAGCATCAACTCTATATTATAAAGTACTTTAAGGAAGTTCAAATGATAATAACATGAAAGTTAAAGGCTTTTTTTTTTTAAATAAAGGATTGGTTTGGTCAGGGGAAAGCATAACTATTTACTTTGAAAGCTGCTTTTTTAGAGCAAAGTCAGAGGTGGTTATTCATTCCTTTATTCATTCAGCTTATTTTTATATTGGATAGGTCCTTTGTGTCACGACTATGATCCATGAACAATACAAAGAAAACCAAAATGAAATCTCTGCTTTTCAAAATGTTGTCTAGTGGAAGGAATCAAATAGCAGAGGGGGTAAAAAAGTTTGTGGCTATCTGTAGTGCAGGTCATTTTATATCTTGGTTAGAATAGATTTTCTGGGAATAGGTGAGGAAAAGGAGGCAAGAAAGAAGGAAGGAAGGGATGGAAGGTGGGAGAGAAAGGAAGGAAAAATTAAACAGCCTAACTTTCCTTATAATACAAAGCAAAATCTCAAAATCTCATTGTTGTTACAGTAAAAGATGATTTTACTGTTAGAAATTCAGGATAGGTGCTGGAGAGTCCAAAGTGCCCACATCTACAGCCTTCAGACTTTCCACTCCTGCCACGGCTGTCTGTTTGGAGAGGCTCCTGAACTGCTTCTCTATCCTTATTCACACCTCTGATGAGTCAACTGAAATTGAGGGGGATCCAATTCTAAGAGGACCTTTCAGACAGATCTAATTTTAAAACATATATTATTATAGGACATTTTATTTTCAAGCCAAGATACTTTTTCATATAAACATTTCATTTACATGGAGGAAATGAGAACTCGTTTAAATAAATCATATATATTTTCTTGAACCTAATAGAATAAATATTATTCTTGGATTTTTAAAATATCAAAAATGAATAGAATACAACAGACCATCTTGTCAAGTACCCACCAATAAGACAACCAATTTTGTAAGAAAAATATTTATCAGAGTTGACATCATTTTTGGGTGTCCTCTGTATTTTCCTTTATTTAAAATGGAAATTTTGAAAAGAAAGGGCCATGAATATCTATGATGACTTTGCTTTACAACCTATAAATACATAGAGCTTGGATGAATAAATCATTAAGAACATCTCACCATTCTGTTACTTACATCACGGTCAACTTCTCCCATGTCAAGAGATCTAGGTCATCCCTCCCTCCTCCACCTTCTTCTATCCATTCCCACTCCCACTCCCCCACCATTGCTAACCCCTAAGCCAGGTCCAGCCCTGACTGCACATTAGAATCCTGTGAGGAGATTTTAGAAAAATCTGATACCTGGGTTCCACCCCAAAGTTTTAGATTTGATTAAACTTTGTGTGTGGCCCAGGCACTGGTGTATTTTTAATATCTGCTTGATTCTAAAATGTAGCCAGTGTTGAAAAACCTCTGTCCTAAACCTACTTCCACTGCTCCTTTGGAACTCAGTCTGTTATCATAAAATCCCCTGTGTGCCTACTACCTCTTTGAAAGTTTCTTTGTTCTTGCTCTGACAGTCACCAGGCTGCTTCCTGACAAGACTGCTTCCTCTTCAGGCTTCATTCCCTCCTTAAACCTGCAGCATCTCTCCTTACCCTCAGCTGATGACCTTGACTAGATTATTTCTCAGCTTAAAGAAAATAGCAACCAGAGGGAAATCTCTCATCTTACCATCTCCTTGGACCTGGGCCTGTCACTGCCTTCCCTGCTGGTAAATAATTGAGCTGGCCTTGCTGGCACTAGCTTCTCACCTACCTAGGGACGTAGCTGCAGTTAACTCCTCTCTCTTCTGTCACTACACTTGCCATGCCTGCTAAGTTATTCCCATTGACAGGGATGATATTCAAATAATATCAGCATAAGACATAATCTCAATGCAAGCACTGATGAATCCTTATGGAAGTGACTGGAACAACCAGCATTCTGGGTGAATATCATCTGTTTGCCCATGACAGAGTTGGCCTGTTTCAATGTCACTCACCCTAATAAACACATTCCCTTGATGGCACAGACCCTCTAAAGACCATCTTCCTCTGCTCCTTTTATTGCAAAATTCCTCACATTGTTGTCTCTACTAACTGTCTCCTCATCCCATTCACTTTTGCACTTTATCCTGTTAGGCCATCACCTTGTGTTCCCAGTAGAACATCTTTTATTGAGGGCACCAGTATTCTCCATGCTGCCCAGTGCCAGGGTCACTTGCCAGGCTTCACCTGACTTAATATCTCAGCAGCATTGGCAATTACTCTCTGTTCCCTGAAAAACTTGCATAATGAACTTATGATTAAATTGATACCTTTGTACTTATGTAAAATGTCAGTTGATATGTCATAACATTATTTTGTAGGAACAATGAAGACAACTGGTTCAAAGCTTAAAATATGTGAAGACCCCTTCAAAAATGTCAAACCATGAAATAATGCTTCTTAATGAAATTATGTTGGTTAAGGCACAACCATTTGATTTTTACTACTGAAACAAATAAATGCATCCAAAAATCTGACTGTAGGACTGCAATTGTGTAAAATAACTAGAAAATTGTTTACTTTTGTGTTTGGAGAGTCATGAAATGTCTGTCTAAATTGATGGAAATAAAAATTTAAGTATGTCTCAAGTAGAACAAAATATGGAAGGAATATTCCATAATTCAACTTAAGACATATTAGACTTTTTTTTAAATAAAAGGGTAATAGTTTGACATTCTAAACATTAGGGCCAGAGTATGCTAAATTATTACGGGTTTACTGAGAGAAAATATTATAGAAATCCTGTGCCTTGAAACGCCTGTGCAAAGTCATGATAGTTAAAGTTTCTATCGTGGCTAAGGTGAAAGGCCCGGTCTTCCATAACAAGGAGGTAAACTAAACTCCATGAGACATATACAACCCCAATGTGATTGGCCCTGGTAAGCTGCTTCTCTTCTTTCTCTACTTGCATCTTAAAAGTGGCTTTGCACTTCAAAACAGTTCTAGAACCATATTCAATTTGATATATGTTAAAAAGAGGCAGTTTTGGGGCACCTGGGTGGCTCAGTCTGTTAAGCCTCCGATTCTTGATTTTGGCTTAGGTCATGATCTTGTGATTTGTGAGTTCAAGCCCTGCATCTGGCTCTGTGCTGTCAGTGCAAAGCCTGCTTAGGATTCTCTCTCTTTCCCTGTCTCTCGGTCTCTTCCCCGCTCTTGCTTGCACTCTCTCTCAAAATAGATAATGAAAAACTTAAATAGAAAAAGTTTAAAAAAAAGGCAGTTTTTTTTTTCCTAGAGGTTCCATAAGGATGTGAGGAAAAGAAGTCTTATTATATCTTCCACAGCAGAACTTAATAAAATCTCCTTTGAAATGTGTCCCTTGTTTCCCAGAAAGTGGGTCTCTCTGGCCAGTCTCCTTTCTTCTCTCTCTCTCTCTCTCTCTCTCTCTCCCAAACAAAGGTTTTCAAAGCTCTTTGTTGGTTCTCTCTCCTTCAACTTTGAGAACAACAGTGGTAGCCACACTGTAGCTAGCCCCTGACCCCTTAGTATTCCTCAGATACATCCATTGAAGGTTTCATTGCCTTCCCCACGTGGTTCTTCAAGGTATAGAAATGACACTCTACTGCTAAGAAAATTAACTTGTCCTCTAACACTATACCACCTTAATGACTTGTGCTAAATTGCTAACATTTTACAAGAAGAAAAAACTGAGCTTACTTCAAGTAAGACTCAATAAATTAACACAAACTTTTCCATTCACAGTTGTCATGAAGGGGCTCTTCACTTGAAGTGTGGAATAAGTTTGTACGGGACTGTTTTTGGGCAGGACAATCTGGACTTAAAACTGTGTTGTAAGTAGGAGCTGAAAGAGCTATTTTCACTAAAAAGACATTCACAGTGCAAAATGTAATTTAAAAGGGGTTGAGAGGTATTCTTTCCACTTTTGTGAGGAGTGCAGAATTAATTGCTTCAGAGTCTGGAGGACTCCTGAGAACAAAACATCAGTTTGGCACCTGAAGGCCTCAGGACATCAGCGGTAGAGTTCTGTAGGCTGATGGCAAAGTGACGGGTGGTAAGGAAACGTCGGTGAGCACAGCAGTGCCTGGAAAAGGAGATGAGATGCAGTGGAGTGGTGGAATCAGCATTCTTTTCTAGGCCCTGGAAATGTAGCAAGGCATTTATGGCCTTGGTCCTCTGCTAGGTGCTGGGCATTACAAGAGAACAAGGTCCCAGTCCCTGGCCCTCCCAGGGGCAGAGTAAAGTGACAAAAATGGGCACCAAACAAATAATAACACAAATGATTTCTTAATTCTAATTTCAATAAATAGTCAAAAGAGAAGTACAGGGGCTATGAAGATATATACAATGGAGAAAACTAATTCAGTTTGGAGCATCAATTGTAGAGGCCTTAATGGGAGACATGGCCACAAGGAGACCAGAGCTAGAAGACAGAACAAAACCACCACTCTTGGTAGATGAGTGGATTTGATTGTGGGTACATGCGACATTCCAGCTGTGAAGAGAGGGTTTGCTCTGGCAAAAGAGCAGTGAAATATGTGTCACTGTACTAATGATTTTAAATTTAACCTCAAATTTAGATAGCTTCACAGTGTTCCTTATGTATCCTGTTATAAAACATAAGAGGGATATTTGGGTCCCAGTAATGAGAGGTCTTTAACTAGATACAAAATCCTGATCCTAACAAGTAATAATATAGATCAGGCATCTGTCTTAAAACAACTTTAGTAAGTCATATTATGATGGATATGTTCATCTTTTCATATATTCTTGCATAGATACTCAGTTTTTTGAAGTTATAATGAGTAAATATAAACCAACCATAACTTAGATACTATGGTCATTCTAACCGATATCTTTTCTATTCTGTCAAATGCAAGATGTTAGAAATAGAGGGGCACCTAGGTGGCTCAGTCAGTTGGTTAAGTGTCCAAGGTCACCACAGGTCATGATCTCACACTCCATGAGTTCGAGCCCCGTGTCAAGCTTTGTGCTGACAGTTCGAAGCCTGGAGCCTGTTAGGATTCTGTGTCTCCCTCTTTCTCTGCCCCTCCCCTGCTCATGCTCTGTCTCAAATAAATAAATAAAAATATTAAGAAAAAATTGTAAAAAAAAAATCTTAGAAATAGAAGTGACCTTTGAAAGCCAGTCAAACCTTACATTTTGTTAGGAATAGAAGCCCAGATAGTTAAATGATTTCACAGTATCAGTAACCAAATTAACATGATTCTGCTCCTTGGTGAGTTACAGAAAGAAACTACATCAAGTGGAATTGTCACAGAAAGGACACGTTATTTGCAGCAACTAAAGAGACCACAGGGAATAACTTCCAAAGCCATGACTCCCTGAACAAGGGTGAATATGTTCCTTTTAGGGTTAGGATGAATATTTAGAAAGGGCAGCCTTGTCATCATATGTAGAAGTGGGCATAATATCAAACATGCGCCTTAAGCATTGAAATCTCCCTTCAGAGGTAACTTGAATTGATCTTCTGCACAACATATCATAGTGAAACTGGCAAAATACAAGGATAAAGAGAAAATTCTGAAAGCAGCTAGGGATAAATGTGCTCTAACATATGAAGGGAGACCTATAAGACTAGTGACGGATCTCTCTACTGAAACTTGGCAGGCCAGAAAGGAATGGCAGGAAATGTTCAATGTGATGAACAGAAAAAATATGCAGCCGAGAATCCTCTATCCCCAAATCTGTCATTTAGAATAGAAGGAGAGATAAAGGTCTTCCCAAACAAACAAAAACTGAAGGAATTCATCACCACTAAACCAGCCCTACAAGAGATCCCATGGGGGATCCTGTGAGGCAAAGTACCAGAAACATCGCTACAAGCATGAAACCTACAGACATCACAATGACTCTAAATCCATATCTTTCTATAAGAACGCTGAATGTAAATGGACTAAATGTTCCAAGCAAAAAACGCAGGGTATCAGAATGGATAAAAAAACAAGACCCATCTCTTTGCTGTCCACGAGAGACTCATTTTAGACCTGAGGACACCTTCAGATTGAAAGTGAGGGGATGGAGAACTATTTATCATGCTACTGGAAGTCAAAAGAAAGCTGGAGTAGCCATACTTATATCAGACAAACTAGACTTTAAATTAAAGGCTGTAACAAGAGATGAAGAAGGGCATTATATAATAATTACAGGGTCTATCCATCAAGAAAAACTAACAATTATCAATGTCTATGTGCCAAATACGGGACCCCAAATATATAAAACAATTACTCACAAACATAAGCAACCTTACTGACAAGAATGTGGTAATTGCAGGGGACTTTAATATCCCACTTACAACAATGGATAGATCATCTAGACACACGGTCAATAAAGAAACAAGGGCCCTGAATGATACATTGGATCAGATGGGCTTGACAGATATATTTAGAGCTCTGCATCCCAAAGCAACAGAGTATACTTTCTTCTCAAGTGCACATGGAACATTCTCCAAGATAGATCACATACTGGGTCACAAAACAGCCCTTCATAAGTATAAAAGAATTGAGATCATACCATGCATACTTTTGGACCACAATGCTATGAAACTTGAAATCAACCACAGGAAAAAGTCTGGAAAACCTCCAAAAGCATGGAAGTTAAAGAACACCCTACTAAAGAATGAATGGGCCAACCAGGCGATTAGAGAAGAAATTTAAAAATATATGGAAACAAACGAAAATGAAAATACAACAATCCAAAAGCTTTGGGATACAGCAAAGGCAGTCCTGAGAGGAAAATACATTGCCATCCAGGCCTATCTCAAGAAACAAGAAAAATCCCAAATGCAAAATCTAACAGCACACCTAAAGGAAATAGAAGCAGAACAGCAAAGACAGCCTAAACCCAGCAGAAGAAGAGAAATAATAAAGATCAGAGCAGAAATAAACAATATAGAATCTAAAAAACTGTAGAGCAGATCCATGAAACCAAGAGTTGGTCTTTTGAAAAAATAAACAAAATTGATAAACCTCTAGCCAGGCTTCTCAAAAACAAAAGGGAGATGACCCAAATAGATAAAATCATGAATGAAAATGGAATTCTTACAACCAATCCCTCAGAAATACAAGCAATTATCAGGGAATACTATGAAAAATTATATGCCAACAAACTGGACAACCTGGAAGAAATGGACAAATTCCTAAGCACCCACACACGTCCAAAACTCAAACTGGAGGAAATAGAAAGCTTGAACAGACCCATAACCAGCGAAGAAATTGAATCAGTTACCAAAAATCTCCTAACAAATAAGAGTGCAGGACCAGATGGCTTCCCTGGGGAATTCTACCAGACATTTAAAGCAGGGATAATATCTATCCTTCTCAAGCTATTCCAAAAAATAGAAAGGGAAGGAAAACTTCCAGACTCATTCTATGAAGCCAGTATTACTTTGAATCCTAAACCAGACAGAGACCCAACAAAAGAGAGAACTACAGGCCAATATCCCTGACGAAATTGGATGCAAAAATTCTGAATAAGATACTAGCAAATCGAATTCAACAGCATATAAAAAGAATTATTCACCATGATCAAGTGGGATTCATTCTTGGGATGCATGGCTGGTTCAATATTTGCAAATCAATCAATGTGATACATCACATTAATAAAAGAAAAGATAAGAACCATATGATCCTGTCAATCGATGCAGAAAAGCATTTGACAAAATTCAGCATCCTTTCTTAATAAAAACCCTCGAGAAAGTCGGGATAGAAGGAACATACTTAAACCTCATAAAAGCCATTTATGAAAAGCCTACAGCTAATATCATCCTCAATGGGGAAAAACTGAGAGCTTTCCCCCTGAGATCAGGAACATGACAGGATGTCCACTCTCACTGCTGTTGTTTAACATAGTGTTGGAAGTGCTAGCATCAGCAATCAGACAACAAAAGGAAATCAAAGGAATCAAAATTGGCAAAAATGAAGTCAAGCTTTCACTTTTTGCAGATGACATGATATTATACATGGAAAATCCAATAGACTCCGCCAAAAGTCTGCTAGAACTGTTACATGAATTCAGCAAAGTTGCAGGATACAAAATCTATGTACAGAAATCAGTTGCACTCTTATACACTAATAATGAAGCAACAGAAAGACAAATAAAGAAACTGATCCCATTCACAATTACACCAAGAAGCATAAAATACCTAGGAATAAATCTAACCAAATATGTAAAAGATCTGTATGCTGAAAACTACAGAAAGCTTATGAAGGAAATTGAAGAATATACAAAGAAATGGAAAAACATTCCATGCTTATGGGTTGGAAGAATAAATATTGTTAAAAAGTCAAAACTACCCAAAGCTATCTACACATTCAATGCAATCCCAATCAAAATTGCACCAGCATTCTTCTCAAAGCTAGAACAAGCAATCCTAAAATTTGTATGGAACCACAAAAGGCCCTGAATAGCCAAAGCAATTTTGAAGAAGAAGACCAAAGCAGGAGGCATCACAATCCCAGACTTTAGCCTCTACTACAAAGCTGTCATCATCAAGACAGCATGGTATTGGCACAGAAACAGACACATAGACCAATGGAATAGAATAGAAACCCCAGAACTAGACCCACAAACGTATGGCCAACTCATCTTTGACAAAGCAGGAAAGAACATCCAATGGAAAAAAGACAGTCTCTTTAACAAATGCTGCTGGGAGAACCGGACAGCAACATGCAGAAGAATGAAACTAAACCACTTTCTCACACCATTCACAAAAATAAACTCAAAATGGATAAAGAACCTGAATGTGAGACAGGAAACCATCAAAACCCTCGAGGAGAAAGCAGGAAAAGACCTCTGTGACCTCAGCCGCAGCAATTTCTTACTTGACACATCCCCAAAGGCAAGAGAATTAAAAGCAAAAATGAACTATTGGGACCTTATGAAGATAAAAAGCTTCTGCACAGCAAAGGAAACAACTAACAAAACTAAAAGGCAACCAGCGGAATGGGAAAAGATATTTGCAAATAACATATCGGACAAAGAGCTAGTATACAAAATCTATAAAGAACTCACCAAACTCCACACCCGAAAAACAAATAAGCCAGTGAAGAAATGGGCAGAAAACATGAATAGACACTTCTCTAAAGAAGACATCAAGATGGCCAACAGGCACATGAAAAGATGCTCAATGTCGCTCCTCATCAGGGAAATACAAATCAAAACCACACTGAGATATCACCTCACACCAGTCAGAGTGGTCAAAATGAACAAATCAGGAGACTATAGATGCTGGCGAGGATGTGGAAAAACGGGAACCCTCTTGCACTGTTGGTGGGAATGCAAACTGGTGCAGCCACTCTGGAAAACAGTGTGGAGATTCCTCAAAAAATTAAAAATAGACCTACCCTATGACTCAGCAGTAGCACTGCTAGGAATTTACCCAAGGGATACAGGAGTACTGATGCATAGGGGCACTTGTACCCCAATGTTTATAGCAGCACTTTGAACAATAGCCAAATTATGGAAAGAGCCTAAATGCCTATCAACTGATGAATGGATAAAGAAACCGTGGTTTATATACACAATGGAGTACCACGTGGCAATGAGAAAGAATGAAATATGGCCCTTTGTAGCAACGTGGATGGAATTGGAGAGTATGATGCTAAGTGAAATAAGTCCTACGGAGAAAGACAGATACCATATGTTTTCACTCTTATGTGGATCCTGAGAAACTTAACAGAAGACCGTGGGGGAGGGGAAGGGAAAAAAAAAAAAGAAGTTAGCATGGAAGAGAGCCAAAGCATAAGAGACTCTTAAAAACTGAGAACAGACTGAGGGTTGATGGGGGTGGGAGGGAAGGGAGGGTAGGTGATGGTTATTGAAGAGGGCATCTTTTGGGATGAGCACTGGGTGTTATATGGAAACCTTTTTGACAATAAATTTCATATATTAAAAAAAAACATGTTCCGTAAGGAAACATGTCTGTAAGTACATTGTATGTTATAAGGCTTGTATTCTTTGTTGGGTGGAGATGTTAGCATTACAGTGAGGTAAAGGTAGCTGTCATTAACTCCATGGTCCATCTGCATGATTCTGAGTTGGGGGTGGAGCTCTAACTGGTCTGGGTGGTCTGAGCCACTAGAGCTCCTCACCAGGGCAGTTGTTATTGCTTAGGGGGTGGTTTTGGTGCCATCACATCATGCTATGCCCACTGGGTCTTTTGCCTGAATTAAGAGATAAGCTGGAAAGAAAAGCTTAAGGGAAAAGGTGGGACAAAGCCCAGTGGGTACAAGCAGGTGGGCAGTCAAGGTCAGGTCCTGGGGTCTAGGTGGTGACACATCTATGGAGCAGAGTTAAATCTGCACAAGTCTTGCCTGTGAGGCCTTCACTCTGCATTGCTGCATTCCAGAATGCTATTAGCTTTCTTGTTTATTGTCTATAACATTTATTAAAGTATTCTGGAGAGCGATTTTTGTAGTTTTCTGGTTTCACCACTCTTTTTATCTTCATTCTTTTCTAATTCTTTCTCTTTTTTCAACAATTACTTTGCATATCTTTTTACATCTGCCAGTGTCTGGTTTTATCCATTTCACATTTATTTATCATTATATGAATGAGAGTGAATACAAATAAGATCAACAGTTTGGACTGGATTATTGTTATCATCAAATGTAAATAGTGAGAAAGACCACAAGAAGAGAACTTGAGGAAAGTGAGAAGATACAGAAAGTAAAAAGTCCCAGAAGTCAACTACCTGAAGATCTAACAACAAGAAAGCATGTCCCTATTTATTGTATTATAACCAAAATGATTACATCTTTTGTTCTAAAAATGTTAAGAAGTAAAATGGTACCTAAAGTAGAAATTTAAATATTTTTATTAATAATGTGAATTAAAGTACATTTCAATCTAGAAGTTAAAATTATTTTATATATGTTGTCAAAAAAGTTATTTTTCTTAGAGTATTAAAAATTAATTTAACTAAATGGAAAAAAATTCAATTTCAATAAACATTGAACATTAAATTATTTAAATAAGTATTAAAATTTAATTAAAAATTTCATGTTTTGTTAAATATTTTAATAAAATAATTTTCTAATTCTAATATTCAATATCCATCTAATTATAATAAGAATACTGTTAAGATATAGCTAAATATCTATATATAGAGAGATATATACTTTATATATACACCTATACTTATACAAATCAAAGACAATTTTAATTCTTTTTTTATGATAAATTTTTTTTAATTTAAATTCAAGTTAGTTAGCATACAGTGTAGTAGTCTTGTCTTCAGGAGTAGAACCTAGTGATTCATTTCTTACATATGACACCCAGTGCTCATCTCAACAAGTGTCCTCCTTAATGCCTATCACCAGTTTGGCCCATCCCTCCACCCACTTCCCCTCCAGCAGCCCTCAGTTTGTTCTCTGTATTTAAGAGTCTCTTATGGTTTGCTTCCTTCTCAGTTTTTACCTTATTTTTCCTAATCTTCCCCTATGTTCATCTGTTGAGTTTCTAATACTGTAAGAGAGCAGAATATTCCTCAGGTGCCACATGTATGCCAAATTACCACACTAATTTGTGAGAACCTCCAGAACTATACTTGGGAATCAAAAGAGAAAGAAGAAAATGACTCTTAGCATGACTGGTAAATGAAATACTGTTAAACCAGAAATGGTTGAATTCATGCTAAGTATTTTTTTTTCATCTAACATAAACACTCTGTTGCTTAGGTCCTCCTACCACTCTGAAATAGCACTATTCACAGACATGTGTGAGTAGTTGCCTTTTATTTTGAGGATACAGGGCAAGAGATGGGGAGAAATAGCATCTGAACAGTGTTAATCAGAAGCGCAAATGTTCAGGATTCTTAGGGACGGTCTGCCACATTAAGTGCAGAAGGCTGCATGGCAAAAGTGTATATATATCCTTTAATTGTATGTGTGTCTCTCTGTGTGATCTGTGGGGTCCCTTAGAGCATAGGATTTAGAGCAAGGGATCATTTTGCCGTTGTCATAGGGTAGCACTGCTCAGTCCATTTTTTCAAAATGAATATTGACCACAAATTTTGGTTGGACTTGCCTAGTGGAAATATGCTCATTAACTATAATTCATAGCCTTCTGTTTACATTTAAAGATGTCAACAAAAGATATACATGTATTAAAAATAATTTACTATGGAAAGATTTGCATATATGAACAAATGCAAATCTGTGTATATATGCATGAACAAATTTTATTAATTAGGGTTAGATTTGGCTATAAGTGAGAGAAAAGCAAAATAATGGTGGTTTAAATAAGATGAAATTAATTTATCTCTCACACAAACAAAATCTAGAGGTAACCAGTGATCCAGGGCTGATTGGCAGCTATGCTCATAAAGTCCCCCAAAACTCAGGATCTTCCCAGCTCATGACCTTGCCATTTGTCAAGTGTGACTCACGACACCATGGTCCAAAATGGTGGCATCTGAACTCCAGGGAGCAGGGTGATGGGAAGTCTGAAAAGAAGATGAAGAAAGGGACCCTGACTGGATCTTAAGGAAGTTTGCTGGTAATTGCCACATGACACTTCTGTTTAAATTCCTTTAGACAGAATTAGTCACGTGGCCACAGCTAACTGCCAGGAGAGCTTTCTTTTGGGCAGCTAGCATGTGTCTTAGCATAGAAGAAAGGAGAAACAACTACTGATGGATAATTATATCACTTTTGCCACACTTTTTTTAGTTATATAGATTATTGATAACATATAATAATACCACAAAATAATTTATGTCCGTAATTTTCTTCTCTAGCATACTTATAAAAAACTTAAAAAAAAAAAAACTTTAGCCAATAATATCTGGAATCTTAGTCCCACATATTTTCTATCCCACCTTGATCATGCTTACTCTGTGTGCACTTATCTGACTACATGTCTATGCCAGTTTATTCTGGATAAGCCAGGTTTTTTTATTTGTTTATTTATTAGAGAGAGAGAGAGAGACAGGCAAGCAGGCAGTAGTGGGGGAGGGGCAGAGAGAGAATCCCAAGCAGGCTCCACACTCAGTGCAGAGCCCAACGTAGGGCTCAGTCCCATACCGTGAGATGATGACCTGAGCTGAAATTAAGAGTTGGACACTTAACTGACTGAGCCACTTAGGTGCCCCCAGTCAGTTTCTTTACTCAGCAGTGATTAATATACATGTTGCAAAGAACTTAAGTGTGTGTATTTGCAGCTGTGCTAGGTTTGCTCTTTAAACATTCCAGCTGCTTCCTACTGTTCTGTGTCATTTCGTTCAAGTATTAAAACTTTGGAAGTATGGCACTGACATGCCTTCTGCAAACAGCATGCCTGCAAATACTTTCTGGCATTGTGGTGACAGAGGCTTCAGCAGGTGCTCTGACTTTAGGGCATGCGACATAATGTCTGGTTTGATTATTGCCTGAAAGATTTTGACATCACTAGATTCCTTCACCCTGAGAATAGTTCTCATAACTCATTAACGGACAGTTTCATCTTCAACAAGCACAGCTATAACAGTTAGGGTAAAGGGGTGCCTGGGTGATTCAGTCAGTTAAGTGTCTGACTTCAGCTCAGGTCATGATCTCACGGCTCATGAGTTTGAGCCCTGCATTGGAGTCTGTTGTCAGCACATCCTGTGTCCCTTTCTCAGTTACTCCCTCCCCCTCTCAAAAATAAGTAAAAACATTAAAAAACAATTAGAGTGAAAATTATTATTGTTTAGTACATATTTTTTGGATTTTACTAATTTTATGAGCACTTAGCACATTTGTTTATTTAATTATGTTTGGCGATGGCTGGTGAATTTTATGTCTTTCTTTCCAGATTCTAAATCAGGTATCTGAAAAGTATGTGTCTAACACAGTGCTTGGAACATAGCAACTCAAAAATATGTATTTAATTTATCAATTAATGATGTACATTAACAACAAAATAGTTTGGATAGCATTTGAAAGAAGAAAAGTTTTTACTTCAAAAGTCTTCATGAGTTTCTATCAAATTAGTAAGAATCAAATAAGGCAATGTGACAAAAATGCTGTAACAACTGACTGTACTTGGAGATAATAATCATCTCTATTTGAAGCTTGATTCAAAATGTAAAAAAAATCAACAAAAGCAGGGGAAGTATAAGTTTATGACGTACATTTTGGGTAAACACTGTAGTTTAAATTCAGTGGAAGGCAGGGACACCTGGGTGACTTAGTCAGTTAAAGTCTGACGCTTGGTTTTGGCTCAGATCGTGATCTCACAGTTTGTGATTGCGGGCCCTGCATCCAGCTCTGCACTGACAGTGCTGAGTCTGCTTGGGATTCTCCCTCTACTTCTCTCTGCCCCTCCCCACCTCTCTCTCTCTGTCTCAAAATAAATAATAAACTTAAAAAAAAATAAATTCAGCAGAGGACAAAAAATGGTAATTGTTCAAAATCTTTAAGAGAATAATATAAATCAATCATCTTGAAGTAGGCTTTTTTGCTTTGGAGTGTTTCAAGAAGTTAAGAAGTCTCTTCTAGCCCTGTGATTCTACTAAAGGTATCCAGAAGCATAGCCTTTTATCTAGTCCACATTAGACAGTTGAGATCAGAGGAAACCTTAAATGTCTGGAATCTGTGGGTTGGCAGGTAACAACTTCTATCAATTACCAAGATCATTTATTTCCATAGAGAGTGATATAAATATTTCCACTTAGCAATTCTGTTGTTCATTTCATGTCCCATCCTAATGTTGTCCTCAAACTCCTCACCCACATTTCCTGCAAGTACATCTTGGCAAAGAACAGAGGAAACAACTCTGTATGCCTCCAAACCTTGAGCTTGCCATATAATTGCCATGCTAAATCGCATCTATACTCAAGGATGAAGTTTGAGGTAGATCTGTATTTTTGCCTCATTTGCATGCTTTATGAAGCCTAGATTTCCTCTTGTTCAAGTACAAGAAGTTTATGGTGATATAAATAAGTATGTTTAAAGGAATGCATACACTGAATTTCAGCTATAAAATATTAGGATGAGTTAAGGATTTTCTAAATTAACAGCACTTACATACACTTTTACTACATTGATTTAAGGAATAAATAGAATATGGTAATAATAATGCACATACAGTGTGCATTTTCTGAGATGCTATGAAATTTTTCCAAAGATAAATATTTATTTTTGTTTTTCATTTCCCTGAAAAATTAAAATTTAGATGATTAGATTTTCTCCCCCTAATTTATCTGGACTCAGCATCCCTACAAATTTACTACTTGCTCACAGTTATGGTGTAAAACAGTAGTTCTTAAAGGTTTTTGTTAAACATCAATTCTATCCAAACTAGATCATATTATTTAGTTATCTAATGATAGTTGTCCTATTTTGTATTTAGGGACTTTATTTGCCTGAAATAATGAAAAAAAAAAAGATTTACTTCTCCTTGCTTATAAAAGGACTTTGAAATATTATTAGTATTCTGCAAATGACATAAAGGGTAGCAGTTTCTATTAAATGAGTTTTTTATTTTAACAGGGACAATGCATAGCACTGTTCAATCTTCAAATGGCTTCAAAGCATTTGTTGATTAATATTAGCTTTTGAGGACAATATCTATCAGAGGTTGTTGCTGATATATTAGAGAATCTATATTTATTTGTATATGTGTATACTCATTAAAGGCATAGACTTTCTTAAAACTTTGGTTTATGAATATATGTTTAAGATAATTTAAGTGCTTATGATTTACAATTTTTTCAATGTTAATGTTTTAGTTTAGAGAAGTTTTTACTTAAGTTTCTTAGAATTATGACTTATAGTCTTTCTAAGTTATCTGGTATTCAGTGAAGAAGCTAGAACAAAAGTGTGCTCAATCATCCTTCAAGTCATATAAGCATTAGAATTGTTATAAAAGCAAAAGTCAATTACAAGCGTGATTGACTGATAACAATGTAACATAAAGCAAGTTAGCTGAAAAGATTAGCATTCCACTCTGCAAGAGACTTGTTAAAGAAAAGTCTCAGGCCCACAACTTATAATCAATGTCAAGATTTGTCCAAAACTGTCAGTTGAGTTTTCTGTTATGTTCTCAGAACCTAAGAAAGAAATGTAATTAATAAAAAATAGCAGAACAGTGCTACTGCCTTGTTAATTGACAACAACTTTGAGTGAAGCCTGCCGTGCAGAGAAGAAGACAGGGAAGTGTTTCACTACCCCACATGGTGATTTGGTCCCACACATTTACATAACTATCCTCATCAGCACCAACAGGGCCTCTGACTCTTGAGGTTTAGAGATAAAAAGAATGACACTGAAAGAGACAGGAGTTACAATAAATCTCAGTAAAGAGAAACAGAGGGCCTGTGTCCAAAACGAAGTGTCCAAACCAAAGAGGTGGTTTCAATATTCCCTTTGGAGACTTACAAAGATGTTAGGTTCAGTTTCATTTGGAAAAGCATGTTGCTCTCTGATAAGGCAAGTATATCGAGCATTCATTTACTCTATATAATGGCATTAAAAAACTGGATGAAATTTTAGGCCCTTTTTTTTTTTCAATAGAGCGCTTTAAATAAGGAAGTAAGATGTACAAATGTGACCAAAGGATGGTTAGAATGACAAGCAGTGAGGCTAAGGAAAGAATGTCTATAGAGAAGGTAATTCTGGAATTTAATACAAAGGCTACAGGGACAGTGTAGCCAATTTTGGGGGGAATGTCTGACCGGGAGACTGCTTGGAGGTAGATGTGGCTCTTTTCTTCCTTCTCTTTCTCTCTCTCCCCTCTGCTTTCTGTCTTCTCCCTGCTCCTGTCTCTTTCCTCTCATGGAAGTTCTCCACTTCTGGTAAACTAGCTGCTCACTAGTCATTCTTTAAGTCAGGCATTCACTTGCCACACCTTTATGGGTCTTATGGAAGCTGGTCTTTTCCTGATCATGAATGGCAATTCCTGCCATTAAGAAAAAAAAAAAAAGTCAGGTTTTGGATTTTTGTTGTAGTATCTAAAGCTAACAATTTAATTTACTTAACTAAATATTTTGACACTTAAAGTGACTGTTTTTACCTCTTTATTAGCTTCAGAGCATATGTGAATAAAACAAGTTTTTATAGTATCTTTTAAAAAGATACAAACTCCCAAATATTTGATAGCAAGATTTAAATATCTAATGATAAAGGACTATTTTACTACATTACTGTATATTCATTAGGTAAAATACTGTAATGTATTTTACTACTAAAATGATATTTGTGAAGTTTATAGAGAAATATGGAAACTATTTGTGTTATACTGTTAACAGGGAAAAAGAGAAGAAAGCAATTACATTTTAACTAAAATTCTGTTGCCTATGAGATTAGTGACTCAGTATTAAATAGCTGGGTAATGAAATGCCATATGTTCTGTGGCCAGAGTGTGCTAATTGGTATTACACAGAATATATCTTATTGTTCATACTAATAAACAATGCAGGAATTCAGTTTCACTTGAGACACAATCTGGAGCCACCCACAAGGAAGCAGAAGAAACTCCTTGGTGACCCACAGCTGGGGAATAACTGAAGCAAGATAGATACTCAACACAAGGGGTATTTCTAGTGCTGGACCAGGAAAGAGAAACCATTTACAGTAAGAACCAGGGGTAGGGATTTTCAAATGGAAATAGACCTCATTAGGACTATAACTGACCACCAAATAGCAGCAGTCTAAAGGATTCCTTGTGTAGTTGCAGATTTAGAGGCAGATCATTTTCTGCAAATAATAATAATAATGGCTTTGAAAGAGGAAAGCATCATCTCAAAACACAGTGGAAGGTCAAAATTTGGTGCATTTGGAAGAGGAAATTAGGCTTTTTTTTTTTTTGAGAGTACATGTGAGCCAGTGAGGTATAAAGAGAAACACTCTTAAGCAGGATCTGTGCCCGGTGCAGATCCCCACACAGGGTTTAATCTCATGACCCAAGATCATGACCTGAGCTGAAATCAAGAGTCAGATACGTAAATGCCTGAGCCACCCAGGCACCCCAAGGAAATTAGCTTAATGGAGATTAAGGAAATTAGGCTTAATGGAGATAATTTTCTGCCACATTTGACCAAAGGTTTTTACCATTACCTTAGTGGGAAGGAGTTGGAAATTAAGTATCAGAACTTCACTGTTATTCATTTAATGTCATAAATTTTATGTTGGACTGATTATATATTGTTGTCATTCCATTTTTAGTTGCAATCAATTTCTTTATTGTCTTTATAAAGAACTAAAGTTATCTCTGAAAGTGGGGTTCTAGATGAGATTTCACCTACTATAGTGAAGTTTCTGATTTTAATTGGAAAAACCATATGATCAACCCTTTTGAAGATGTTGACTTGTACCTTTCTAGTTGTACAGCATAACAGAATTAAAATTATATACGAATATGGACATGAGGTTCTAGGAGACAAGGAAATACCATAAATAACTCATTTACTAAGATGAGGTTTTGGGTTGATTTACTCTCCCTTTTGCAGGATTTGTATTACTATTGTTCTACTGATATTTATTAACTATTACTGTGTTTCAGAAAAGATAAGGAAAATTTATAATAATATTATCTGTGCAACATTTTTTAATTTAGTTGCCTCAATAACATCTTTTCAGTATATCTATTATCAACCAAAAGCATGGACTTTATCTACTCTATGGTGTCAATGCCCTTCAGCCAAAGATCTCTAGAATTATCCTTGTAATTGAATAAGTTGACTTCATCATTCATTATAGTGAGGGAGAACACACACCATAAGGAATTGTGGAATACTTCAGTAAGAGATTGGAAAGGACCTATTACAGGATTTGGGATTTGAAAGGGGAGTAATTTGAGGGGGAGTAAGGAAGCAGAACTTCATTCTGGATTGGATGCTGTCGGGAAGGTAGGGTAATTCTATGATTGGGTATCTCAGTAAATCTTATGTTTAGTAACTGATAAAGCTATAATTGATGGAGAAACACCAGACACTCATAGTAGCTGGACAAAAGGGAGATTTTATATTTTGCTGGTAACAGAGACCAAAACAGATACTGTTTTTGTCTCATTTTGTGATGATCTGAGTAAACTTGTCTGAGGTCGGTATTCTGTCAGATTGTTTATATCCAACATGAGAACAATATGGACTAGCTGTGAATATCAGACAGGTTCTTAGATGTCAGAAGTTGCTTGTTTTTTTTAGTTTGTTCATTTTTTTGTTGTTCTTCTTTCTCAATGGTAATGTCATATTCTAAGGCATTGCCAGGATGTCTGTTTTCACAAGCTTTAATGTTTGTCTGAGAGCTGTGGCTGAATCTGAACAAAGATGAAGTTCCTTGGAAAATAAGCTCTAAAAAATAAAATAAGCAAAAGACATGTTAATTAGCCAATTAAATTTCAAAAAAGTTCCTATTTCCATTGGCAAAATGCCTACCTCAAGTTATAACTAGGAATGACTTCTTTTTCTTGTTAAAGTACTAGAGATATCCTTTGATAGGTATTTGTTTTGACTCTGCTTTTTTCCCAGTTGAGGATCACAAGCCTCAGCTGGCCTGGCAGTAGTTGGTAACTGTGGATTAGGAATATACTGAAAGTTTCAGTGGGCTGCACTGAAGAGAAGGAAAATACCAGTGAAACAAACCAGATAGGACATCTAGGTTGGTCATAAGGGACAGGCACTGGGGTGTGGATTTGAACCTTGTAAAGATTTGAACATTCCAAATGATATCCACACTTATGATATCACCTTTCCTAAGTGACTAATTCTTATTCAACAGAAAACATCAATTTTATATTTCATGGAAAAATTGGAACTGGAAAAGGCTGATTACTCTGGAAGTTAGAAAAGATTTAAGATCACAGGGAAGATGGTGGCATAGGAGGATACTGGGCTCACCTCGTCCTGCTGATAGCTTAGATTCCACCCATATCTGCCTAAATAACCCAGAAAACCACCAGAAGACTAGTAGAATGGACTCTCCAGAGCCAAGCATAGACAAGAGGCCCATAGAAGAGGGAAGGAAGGGGTAGAAAGGCAGTGCGTACTACATGGCCTGGTGGGAAGGAGCCGGGGTGATGAAGGGGTAGCCCGCCGGGCAAGGCAGAGACCCCGAAGTCTGGCTTGCAAGAGCAGAGGGGCCATACTCCATGAGTTCTGACAGCCAGCAGGACTTAACATCTGGAATGTTAAAAGTCAACAGCTCTGCTCTCGGGGAGCAGGAAGGGTGAGAGGACATGGGGAAGGAGAGTGGTTGAATCCTGGAAGACACAGCTCAGCTCCACAGGGAACAAAGACACTGGCAAGTGCCATTTCCCTCTTGCATCCCCCAGCTGAAATTCCAAAGGGAACCAGTTCCCATCACCCAACTTGCTTGTACCTCGCAAATGCCCAATGCTGTGCTTCTGTGGATCCATCCACCCACGGGCCTACCTCCCTCCAGGTGCTACAGGGCCCCTCCCACAGGGGACCATGGATGGCAAAGCAAGCTAATACTGCCCCTCCCGCCCCTGTGCACCTTGCGGATCCACCACAGCTAATATGCCTTTGGCCCGTCAAAACAGCACCACAGGACTGGCAATGTGCAAGTAGCCCAGACAGGGGCCACCCCACTCCACAGTGAGTCCTGTCCCTGGGAGAGGAGAAGATATGGTACACACCAGTCTGACTGTGGCCCCAGGGGTAGACTGGGGGCAGACATCAGGTCTGACTGTGGCCCCGCCCACCAACACAAGTTACTCCAGACAGAACAGGGGAAGTGCCCTGCAGTTGGGAGCCACTGCATGGACTACCCTAAATGACGAAATGGAAGAATTCTTCTCACAAGAAACTCCAGGAAGTAGTGACAGCTAACGAATTGATCAAAACCGATTTAAGCAATATGACAAAACAAGAATTTAGACGAATAGTTGTAAAATCACTGGGCTTGAAAAAGCATAGAGGACAGCAGAGAATCTATTTATATAAAGATCAAGGGACTAAAAAATAGTCATGAGGAATTAAAAAATGCTATCAATGAGGTGCATAATAAAATGGAGGTGGCCATAGCACAGATTCAAGAGGCAGAGGAGAAAGTAGGTGAATTAGAAGATAAAATTATGGAAAAAGAGGAAGCTGAGAAAAAGAGAGATTAAAAAAATCCAGGAGTATGAGGGGAGAATTAGAGAACTAAGTGATGCAATCAAACAGAACAATATCCATATCATAGGAATTCCAAAAGAAGAAGAAGAGAGAAAGGGGCCGAAGGTGTACTTGAACAAATCATAACTGAGAACTTTTCTGATATGGGGAAGGAAAAAGGCATTGAAATCCAAGAGGCACAAAAAGTCCCTTTAGACGTAACTTGAATCGATCTTCTCCACAACATAACATAGTGAAACTGGAAAAATAAAAGGATGAAGAGAAAATTCTGAAAGTAGCTAGGGATAAACAGGCTCTACTTACAAAGGTAGACACATGAGAATAGTAGCAGATCTATCTACTGAAACTTGGCAGGCCAGAAAGGAATGGCAAGAAATCTTCAGTGTGATGAACAGAAAAAAATGCAGCCAAGAATCCTTTATCCAGCAAGTCTGTCATTCACAATAGAAGGAGAGAGAAAGGTTTTCCCAAACAAATAAAAACTGAAGGAATTCATCACCACTAAACCAGCCCTACAAGAGATCCTAAGGGGGATTCTGTGAGTGAAATGTTGCAAGGACCACAAAGTACCAGAGACATCACTACAAGCATGAAACCTCCAGACATCACAGTGACTCTAAACCCATATCGTTCAATAATAAACACTGAATGTAAATGGACTAAAAGCTCCAACCAAAAGACATAGGGCATCAAAATGGATAAAAAAACAAGACCCATCCATTTGCTGTCTACAAGAGACTCATTTTAGACCTGAGGACACCTTCAGATTGAAAGTGAGGGGATGGAGAACCATCTATCATGCTACTGGAAGTCAAAGGAAAGCTGGAGTAGCCATACTTACATCAGACAAACAAGAGTTTAAATTAAAGGCTGTAACAAGAGATGAAGAAGGGCATTATATAATAATTATAGGGTCTATCCATCAGGAAGAGCTAACAATTATAAATGTCTATGCACCAAATACAGAAGCCCCAAAATATATAAAACAATCACAAACATAAGGAACCTTATTGATAAGAATGTGGTAATTGCAGGGGAACTTTAATACCCCACTTACAACAATGGATAGATCATCTAGACACAGGATCAATAAAGAAACAAGGGCCCTGAATGATACATTGGATCACATGGACTTGACAGATATATTTAGAGCTCTGCATCCCAAAGCAACAGAGTATACTTTCTTCTTGAGTGCACACAGAACATTTTCCAAGATAGATCACATATTGGGTCACAAAACAGCTCTTCATAAGTATACAAGAAGTGAGATCATACCATGCATACTTTTGGATCACAATGCTATGAAACTTGAAATCAACCACAGGAAAAAGTCTGGAAAACCTCCAAAAGCATGGAAGTTAAAGAACACCCTACTAAAGAATGAATGGGTCAACCAGGCAATTAGAGAAGAAATTTAAAAATATATGGAAACAAACGAAAATGAAAAGACAACAATCCAAATGCTTTGGGATGCAGCAGAGGCAGTCCTGAGAGGAAAATACATTGCCATCCAGGCCTATCTCAAGAAACAAGAAAAATCCCAAATACAAAATCTAACAGCACACCTAAAGGAAATAGAAGCAGAGCAGCAAAGACACCCAAACCCCGCAGAAGAAGAGAAATAATAAAGATCAGAACAGAAATAAACAATATAGAATCTAAAAAAACTGTAGAGCAGATCCATGAAACCAAGAGTTGGTTTTTTGAAAAAAATAAACAAAATTGATAAACCTCTAGCCAGGCTTCTCAAAAACAAAAGGGAGATGACCCAAATAGATAAAATCATGAATGAAAATGGAATTATTACAACCAATCCCTCAGAAATACAAGCAATTATCAGGGAATACTATGAAAAATTATATGCCAACAAACTGGACAACCTGGAAGAAATGGACAAATTCCTAAGCACCCACACACGTCCAAAACTCAAACTGGAGGAAATAGAAAGCTTGAACAGACCCATAACCAGCGAAGAAATTGAATCGGTTATCAAAAATCTCCCAACAAATAAGAGTCCAGGACCAGATGGCTTCCCAGGGGAGTTCTACCAGACGTTTAAAGCAGAGATAATACCTATCCTTCTCAAGCTAGTCCAAGAAATAGAAAGGGAAGGAAAACTTCCAGACTCATTCTATGAAGCCAGTATTACTTTGAATCCTAAACCAGACAGAGACCCAACAAAAAAGAGAACTACAGGCCAATATCCCTGACGAAATTGGATGCAAAAATTCTGAATAAGATACTAGCAAATCGAATTCAACAGCATATAAAAATAATCATTCACCATGATCAAGTGGGGTTCATTCTTGGGATGCATGGCTGGTTCAACATTCGCAAATCAATCAATGTGATACATCACATTAATAAAAGAAAAGATAAGAACCATATGATCCTGTCAATCGATGCAGAAAAGCATTTGACAAAATTCAGCATCCTTTCTTAATAAAAACCCTCGAGAAAGTCGGGATAGAAGGAACATACTTAAACCTCATAAAAGCCATTTATGAAAAGCCTACAGCTAATATCATCCTCAATGGGGAAAAACTGAGAGCTTTCCCCCTGAGATCAGGAACATGACAGGATGTCCACTCTCACTGCTGTTGTTTAACATAGTGTTGGAATTGCTAGCATCAGCAATCAGACAACAAAAGGAAATCAAAGGCATCAAAATTGGCAAAGATAAAGTCAAGCTTTCACTTTTTGCAGATGACATGATATTATACATGGAAAATCCAATAGACTCCACCAAAAGTCTGCTAGAACTGATACATGAATTCAGCAAAGTTGTAGGATACAAAATCAATGTACAGAAATCAGTTGCACTCTTATACACTAATAATGCAGCAACGGAAAGACAAATAAAGAAACTGGTCCCATTCACAATTGCACCAAGAAGCATAAAATACCTAGGAATAAATCTAACCAAAGATGTAAAAGATCTGTATGCTGAAAACTACAGAAGGCTTATGAAGGTAATTGAAGAAGATACAAAGAAATGGAAAAACATTCCATGCTCATGGATAGGAAGAATAAATATTGTTAAAAAGTCAATACTACCCAAAGCTATCTACACATTCAATGCAATCCCAATCAAAATTGCACCAGCATTCTTCTCAAAGCTAGAACAAGCAATCCTAAAATTTGTATGGAACCACAAAAGGCCCTGAATAGCCAAAGTGATATTGAAGAAGACCAAAGCAGGAGTCATCACAATCCCAGACTTTTGCTTCTGCTACAATGCTGTCATCATCAAGACAGCGTGGTGTTGGCACAAAAACAGACACATAGACCAATGGAATAGAATAGAGACTCCAGAATGGGACCCACAAAAGTATGGCCAACTAATCTTTGACAAAGAAGGAAAGAATGTCCAATGGAAAAAAGACAGTCTCTTTAACAAATGGTGCTGGGAGAACTGGACAGCAACATGCAGAAGGTTGAAACTAGACCACTTTCTCACACCATTCACAAAAATAAACTCAAAATGGATAAAGGACCTGAATGTGAGACAGGAAACCATCAAAACCCTAGAGGAGAAAGCAGGAAAATACCACTCTGACCTCAGCCGCAGCAATTTCTTACTTGACCCATCACCAAAGGCAAGGGAATTAAAAGCAAAAATGAACTATTGGGATCTCATCAAAATAAAAAGCTTCTGCAGAAGGAAACAATCAACAAAACTAAAAGGCAACCAACAGAATGGGAGAAGATATTTGCAAATGACATATTAGATAAAGGGTAGTATCCAAAATCTATAAAGAACATATCAAACTCAACACCCAAAAAACAAATAATCCAGTGAAGAAATGGGTAAAAGACATGAAGAGACCCTTCTCTAAAGAAGACATCCAGATGGCCAACAGGCACATGAAAAGATGCTCAACGTCACTCATTATTAGGGAAATACAAATCAAAACCACACTGAGATGTCACCTCACATCAGTCAGAGTGGATAAAATGAACAAGTCAGGAGACTATGGATGCTGGAGAGGATGTGGAGAAATGGGAACCTTCTTGCACTGTTGGTGGGAATGCAAACTGGTGCAGCCACTCTGGAAAACAGTGTGGAGGTTCCTTAAGAAATTAAAAATAGACCTGCCCTGTGACCCAGCAATAGCACTGCTAGGAATTTAACCAAGGGATGTAGGAGTGCTGATTCATAGGGGCACTTGTACCCCAATGTTTATAGCAGCACTTTCAACAATAGCCAAATTATGGAAAGAGCCTAAATGTCCACCAACTGATGAATGGATAAAGAAACTGTGGTTTATATACACAATGGAATACTACGTGGCAATGAGAAAGAATTAAATATGGCCTTTTGTAACAACGTGGATGGAACTGGAGAGTGTTATGCTAAGTGAAATAAGTTATACAGAGAAAGACAGATACCATACGTTTTCACTCTTATGTAGATCCTGAGAAACTTAACAGAAGAGCATAGGGAAGGGGAAGGAAAAAAAAATAGAGGGAGGGAGCCAAAGCATAAGAGACTCTTAAAAACTGAGAACAGACTGAGGGTTGATGGGGGTGGGAGGGAGGGGAAAGTGGGTGATGGGCATTGAGGAGGGCACCTGTTGGGATGAGCACTGGGTGTTGTATGGAATCCAATTTGACAATAAATTTCATATTAAACAAAAAACAAAAATCAAATAACAAAAAAACCAAACAAACAAACAAACCAGATAGGAACAGGGAAAGGACTGTCACGGCAAAACTGCAGAGCCCATCAGGTCAAAGGTCAGGGCTGCAGGGAATGGGAATTATGTCCCTGTGAGGCAGCAGGACCTAGAGATGGGTGAAAATAAGGAACAATGATGAGGTGCATGGGAGCAGGGTCCAAAAAGTGACTTTCATGAAAGGAACATGCTGCCTCTGGAGAATTGGTTGGTTTTCCCTGTCCGTTTTGCAGGTAAGCCTCATCTGCTAAAAGTGGCCCTATCTTCAGATAGTCACCTGACCAAAAAGATGCAAAGGACAGAGAATATAAAAACACATATATACTCAGGAGTAATTTTAACAGGAAACCCATAGACCACCATTAAAAACATCTTCAAAAAACCATTTTCCAAAGCCTCATAAAAAGAAAAAGAAAAACTCAGAAATAAAACAGAAGATATGTATTGAGAGCTGAGACTCTGTATGAAGTACTTTGAAGGTGGTGCCTGACATCCAGAAAAAAAAGCCTTAGTGTTGGCAATGAGAAGCTGACCATCAAGGCTTGGTCTTTTCCTACAGACATTTATTTTCAAGGGGTCTCTTTGCCTCCCTCTCGCCCATCCTCCCCTTAGCAATCAGGGTGAGTTTTTGCTAAATAAAAATTGGTTCACATTGTGTCCCAACTTAAACCCTATTATAATCCCTAGACTCCCTATTTCTATGGGAGAGCACCTCTCTAATGGTTTTCCACGGGTATTTTTACAGATGTTAAAGAGCAGTCCATCTTATTAAGGTTCTTCAGGTGACTAAGTTAGGAAATATTAATTCAGCAATGTTAAAGATGCTTCTGTACCACAGGATTTTTACAGCTGTGACTCAACTACAGCACTCAGTATTCATGAGCTCCCTCTTGTCATGCTGCACACTTGAAAGCCATGACAAGTGTGGTATACCAAAGAACACTGTGAGAAATGTTTCTAGGAAGTCCAAAATCATTTGTCTTGTATCTGAGGACATTCATTACCCAGTCCCTGCCAAGCACACCATGTCTATGTCCCTAAACGTGTCCATTCCACACACATGTTTCCATGGCTCCTTCAAGGTACCTTATTCGCTCTGGCCATTCCCTTTATGCCTCCTGTATACATCTTAATGTCATTCACTTACCTTGACAGCTCTTTTATTATATATCTGCCCCTTCCCCCTAAAGATGAGTTCCTTGAAGGTGGGCTTCTGTCATGTGTTACTACATTTCTGTCACAGTGCCTGGCACATAGTAGGTGTCTATTCAATGTTTATGGAGTGAATTCTACTTTAAATAAAGGATTTCTCTGGAGCGCCTGGGTGGCTCAGTCGGTTAAGCATCTGACTTCATCTCAGGTCATGATCTCACAGCCCCACGTCAGGCTCTGTGCTAACAACTCAGAGCCTGAAGCCTGCTTCAGATTCTGTGTCTCCCTCTCTCTCTGCCAACCCCCCCGCCCCCCTCATACTCTGTCTCTCTCACTCTCACAAATAAACATTAAAAAAAATTTAAAAATAAATAAATAAAGGATTTCTCCTTCAAAATATCTGCCTTTTGGCATTGACCTTTCCTGATATTGCATGGACAGTTGTTTTTAGGAAGAGGAAAGGAAACGGATTTTAAGTATTCTTTTCTCCCTTATCATAAACCACTCAGCCATAAGTATTTCAACAATTTGTGGCAATTTCTTTCCAGAGACTTATACTTAGTCATTTTGGTTAAAAATGGCCTCTCGGATACATCTGGCATGATAAGAGTTTTGTGAGAGAACACATAAAATGTTGCCAAGAAATAGAGTCACAGGAACCAACTTCTATATATGTATGAGAGTGTGTGTGTATGTATGTATGTATTCATTCGCTCATTCGCTATTGTTGTTCCAAGGTTAAACACTTGACTGATGAAAAACGGATAGAATTAAGGGATTTCAAGAAGATTTAAAGACATTTTAAAGGTCATTTGGCTCATCTCTTTTTTGAATCCTTCGTTTTGCTATGAAGCAGGTGCAGATCTTCGGTTTAGAGATGACAGTTCCATTGGTAGGGAATTTTGCTCAATCTTTCTTCTGATACATCTGACTGATGTATTTCTATTGATCCGAAAAAAATACATATTTTTGTCTGGGTATTTGTTATGACTCTGTTGTTTTTCCCAATTGAGGGACACAAGTCTCAATTGGCTCTACCTATAATCCTACTGTTGCCCTAAGAGGCCACATGGAAAAATTTCCCATCCCTTTGCCATATAGGAACTTCAAATAGTTACTGTCACTGTGTCCCCATGCATATTCTCTTTTCTAAAAATAATCAGCCCAAATCTTTCAACTCTTCTACACATTTCCCCGTTAGCAATCACTTGCTTCCTGTGCTTTCTTATCTCAGCAATTACATTATTTTACAAATTTAAAGAATGGCATACAAAAAAATGAATGCTAAACTCCATTATGTGCCATAATTAGCTCTCAAAAACTATAAATACTTTCACTCTAGGTATTATATTCCAATTAATATTAGTTTGGGGCAATAGCATTATATTCTAGACAATGTTAAGATTGAGCTGTCGTCTAAAACCTCTTTGGCCTTCACTTAATGCATGCAGTTTGCCATAGCATATGCTCCATTATGTAGTCATGAATTTTGACCTTTGGAACGATATGTAGAAACTTACATTTATTCTTCTAAAATTAATTTTTTGGAAACATTCCTTTCTCCAGACTATTATTAAATTCTGTCATGGTTGTTTGATATTAAACATTTACTGAGCATCTAAAGCATATAAGATCCTGTGTTAGGCATTAAGGATGTACAAAATCCAAGAAGAAAAATTTCTAGCCTTCCAGATATTGGAAGCCTTTAAGAGAAGACAGATAATAATGTTAGTTATTACAGGGTGACATAGAGACAACTTTAACCAAGTTATTGGAAAAAATATTAAGCAGTCAAGAAGGATCCTAGGAGCATTTCAGTAATAATTTCCCTCCAGAATCACTACCAGTATTCTCTAGATACCAGTTTGCAAGTGTATTTTGAAGTACACTTTTCTTGTTGTAGCCTAGTAGATGGATACCCTGAGGCTACTGGTTAATGTGGGCTAAATCACAAGGGAATGTTAACTATCTAGACCAAGTCTGGATAACATAGTAGGTGAAATTTTATGTGTAGTTACCCCATCCAATCTCTTGTGACTAATTTTAAATCTTCTTGCCTAAGTTTACAATTATCTTCCTATTAACCAACAAGTGACCCAAATCTCTTTGAAAATGATCCTCTATGTTTCATTAAATAGTCATGTTTTATTAATATTTTCCCAATAGGCTGAACATGTCCAGTTCCATGAACCTTTTTCAGACACTTTATTTAATGAAATTTTCCATTTTATTTATGACACTAAAATCAGTTTTCTATTGTAATGACAAAATATAATCTCAACATAATACTTTTAATGAGACCTGAAAAATGCCAGTGGAGTGGAACAATTATTTTGTTTAGGTAAATATGGGATATTTTTCAACAGCCATGCTTAGCTAGACTATTTGCTAGAGCTTCTTCCTTAGGGTTTACTCATTTTTTGCAGTCCTTATTTTTCTTTTCTCATCTACTTCTCAAAACCATTATCAAGAAAGGAGCTGGGGAAGGAGGAATCAAGAAAGGACTTACATTAGCCTTTCATTATCTCAATTTGACAATTTTAGACCATTTTTCAATTTGTTAAGCTTGTCACATTTTCATAATTTTCTCTTTTTTGCTGGAAGTTAAATGAGAGATTTTGCTAAGCTATAAGAACACAAACCTGGGAAATATGTATGGGATGATTTCTAATTGTTATAAATCAAGGGGAGATTAGTCTGGCTTTATTCATAACACTACATTTAGTGTAGTGTAATTTGGGAGGTCCTCAAGACTGTCCTCAGGTTCAATAATTCACTAAAAAGAATAGCAGAACTCAGGAAAGCTATTATAGTTATGGTTACAGTTTATTGCAATGAAAGGATGCAAATTAGAATGAGCAAAGGGACCAACTGGGGAGAAATCAGGAGGGAGCAGATGTGCAGCTTCCAGTTATCCTCTGCCAGTATAGTCATGTTGACAGTGCTTATTTTTCCTACAGATGATATTTGACAGTGTGCATACAATACTGTCAATCAGAGAAGCTCACCCTAGCCTTGGTGCTGAGGACATTTATTAGGATTGGTCACATAGGCATGGCTGACTGCCCTCCTGTACAACTGTTTCCAGCCCCTACAGAGGTCAAGCTCAAACTTCCTGGCCCAAGGTCTCCATCAAAATTACATTGTTAGCACAGACTATCTAGTTGGCCCAGGGTCTCCAAATAAACAAAGACACTCTTATCAGGCAGAACATTCCAGGGTCTTAGAGATTACCTCCCAGGAGCCAATCAAGTGCCAAACCATTCTTTGGGTAGGATTGATCCTTTATTGCCAGATAGATTCTGAATTTAGTGTGTGGGGCATTTGGGAAAGAATACGTTTGCTTTTCCTAATAATTGAAACTTAGAGACTATAATGGCATACTTAAACTCAGCAAAAATGTATAATATTAGAGATTCTTTGAAAGGTACTCAAAGCTTTAGGGAGACAGGATTGATGGAGTGGAATTATCATGTGAGACTCAGTCACCCACCCTCTAACCATGTATATTAAGAGGGCTCAGAGAGTTCTCTCATAGCTAATATATTGAGGTGTATATTCATTCATTCATTCATTCATTCATTCATTCATTTATTCATATCTTGTGAATGCAACTATGAGCCAGAAAATATTCTAACACTTGGGATTTATCAGTGGGCAAGACAAAGATCTATACTTTCTTATATTCCAGTTGTGGTAGAGGAAAGGAAAGACATACTGTGAATAATAAACATGACAAATTAGTAAATGCATAATATGCCACAAGGTGATAAGTGCTGTCTAAAAAGAAACAAGTGGGCCAAGTTAAGTAGGGTAACAAGTACCTTGTTAATACATTACTAAATATTAAATGTACATTAGTGAGAAAAGCACTGTAATATTTGAAAAGAATTATGATGGGGGATGTTACCATTGAAATTAGCTCTCTGATTTGGTGGAAATAATGAGACATCAGAATATCTGATGCCAAATGACAGGACTTAACTACTCGAGACAAGATAGCAGCAAGGCCAAAGAGATCATCAAAAGGTTTAGACCAGGAGACATCGTTAGCAGAGGGTCATTATTGTTCATTGGAACACCAGAGCTAAAATGAATAGACATCCTTCAAAGATCCTACCTGATCTTTATAACTGAAAAACTAGTTCTGGAATATAGAGCTTTATTGAGTTAGACAGAGAGTCATGACTCCTCATTCATTACTAGACCTTAGTCAATAAACATTCACTGCCCCTTTCATGAAGGAAGATAGAGGAATTCTATGATAAACTTCCTTTGAATCTTGCCTAGATATACCTGTGGCCATCTTCCAGGAGAGCATTACAATGGAGAAAAGGGAATACCTACAGGGTATTGTTTATTGGATTCTGGATCTGAGACAACACTTATTTCTGGCATCCAGATACCACTGTTGTCCATCAGTCAGAGTGGGAGGGGTAAGGGCTGAGTGATCAGGTATGAATGAATTTGGGCTAAGTCCATGTTATAGTATGATCGGTGAATCAATAAATTCTTCTAGTGTTACTTTCCTCATTCCTAAGTGTATAATTTGAGAAGATATATTTAATACTCTCAGAAACCCTACACTGACTCCCTGTTTTATGGAAATAAATCCATAGAGGGTCAAGTTAATAGGAAATTCTTCCTATGGTAAGTATTAAGGAGGCAATAATTTTCTTGTTTCTTGGAAATTCCATTTTTATTATATAACAAATTCCCATGTTTATATGAGCACCTTCATCTATTGCATTGATATATTTCCATAAATTTTAATTGAATATTTCATTCATATGTATATATAATATGTATTATTATGCTTTAATTACTATAGCTACAATAGCATGTTTTGTCTTTTGATAAAACACATCTATCTCCCTCTTTTTTTTCTTCAAAATTGTCTTGGTTTTTCTTACATTCTTTGTATTTTAAAATCAGGACATCAATTTTTGTTCAAAAGTTTTATTGAGATTTTAGAATATCAAATATAGTTGATTTCCAAACAGTAGTTTGGAAATAACTGTAACTTCACACTGTTGAGTTTTCCTATCTATGAATATGTTTTATGTCCACATTTTCTAGCGCATCATTTTTTGTCATATGTTTTGGTAGCTGTTTGAAAAGGTTTTACTCATCTTGCTCTTTCAACATCACATAGTAAAGGCTGATATACCTGCCTATTTTTAGTTAAAGTGAATGAGGGTGAGGCCATGTCATGAGATGGATTCTTAGATACAATACAGTCTTCTGTGTCCCAGTTCTCTGTATTCCTTTTAGACATCACTGTTGAGGAGTAGCTGGCACTATGGCTGGTTTTCTAATCCAAACGCCCATGCTCATTGCTTCCACCTAGAAGCAGACCCCCTTTTGCTTCTGCCTAACCCAAGATTAGCACCATGAACAGGGGTGACTTGCCTGCTTTCTGTTAACCATGATCCATGAACCATTAACCGTGATCTCGGCTAATCATCCTATGTCTTGTTCCTAATTCATTTCCTACTCCAAGGATTCATCTTCTGTAAGTATAGAACATTATTTGAACAAAGCACTCCCTTCTTGATTAACACTCTCTTGTTGCCTACTTTGTTTTGATGATTCTCTGTTTTTAATTGACATATATTTGGCATATAACATTGTGTAAATTTAAGGTGTACAACATATTGATTTGACTCATTTATATATTGCAGTATGATTGCTGCTGTAGGAATCGTTAGCAACTCTACCACATGACGTTTATGCTTGTGGGAATAATTAAGATCTAGTCACTTAGCAAGTTTGATGATTAGAATACAATATTTTTGTCTATATTCACCATACTGTGTATTAGATCTCTAGGATTTATTTATCCACTAGTTGCAAGTTTGTATCTTTAAACATCTGTCCTATTTGCCTACTCCCCAGCCCCTGGTAACCACTATTTTACTCTCTGTTTTTACAAGTTTGGCTTTTTTAGATTCTATATATAAGTGATATCATACAGTATTTGTCTTTCTCTGTTTGACTTTTTTCACTTATCATAATGTCCTTATGGTCTATCCTTGTTGTAAATGGTAGGATTTCCTTCTTTTTGATGGCTGAATAATATTCTACTACATATGTATACCACATTTTCTTTATTCATCTAATGGTAAGCACTCTTTAAGTGAATCTTACTTAATTTTCTTCCCCAAAATGCCCCTTACCTCCTTTAGTTCATCAGGGGGTTCTACGTTTGTTTTCCTATGTTGTTGAAGAGACTTAAGGTCAATATTACTTAAGAGGTTTTTTTTTTTTAATTTCATGGATTTGAGAAAGAAAAGAGAAACTGTACTCAGTTTGATCTTTTGAAATAGAAGTCATGATCTCTTTTTCTACATACTTTCAAAGGATGCAGCTCTCTGCAACCTAACATTAGGAAGTAGGAAAATAATAATTCACTCTGATGTGTTTAAAATAGCAATTATTTCTCTATATAAAAGTAATATGTGCTCAGTGCAAAAAATTTTGAAAAACACATTTCAAAAATCAACAATAATCTTGTCACTTAAATATTATTGTTAATTCCTTTTTCTCTATATGAATATAAATAAATATGTGTGGATATCTAATATAAATATAAATGTATATATGTTTACATATAAATATAAATATGGTTTATAAAGAGAGATATCCAGATATATATATTTATATTTTAAATGTATAGTATTATCACTAATGAATATAATATACATATTTATATAAATATTATTTATGAGATAATTTTTAATTGTTATATTGTATTCCATTATAAACATACAATATAATCTCTTTAACCAAATCCTTGTTATGTTGGAATATATTATTGGAATATAATATTAAATATATACGTTGAAGGACATTTAAGTATTTCTAGTTTTTTTGCAATTATAAATACCATAGCTCTACACTCTCTTCATGAATCTTTGCATTGGATTTTAATGAATTCCCTAATAAAACATTTTAAGTAGTGGTATTACTAGGGTCAAAAGAATTCACACTGTAAGATTTAATACAGTTTGTCAACATTGTCTTCAAAAAAGATTGTACCAATTGACCCTCCCCTTAGCATTATAGGAAAGTGTTACTTTCTAAATATTTCACCAACACTAGGTTTTAATATTCTTCATATTCATCGATAAGAAGGAAAATAAGTTTTCTCATTGTTGCTTAATTTTTTATTATTAGGAAGTTAAACAGTTATCTTATTATCAGCTTTTTTATTTCGTGAGAACTGCCTGTTCATCATTTTCCAACTTGGCAATCTTTGTTTTCTAATTGGTTTTTTAAATCTTGTAAGAATATGAGCCATATTTTTCCATATATTATAAATATTTTTCACAGTTTGTGTTTTGTCTCATCACTTTATAAAATTAATATTTTTGAATATAATTATATTTTTGTTATAGTTTCTTCCTGTGGAGGCAAAGGAAAAGAGGGGAGAGTTCATATAGTCTATGTAAGAAGTGATTTTTTTTTATTTGTTTAGTTGTTTGTTCTTCATATTCTGAATTGGTTAGCAGTGTAATAGAATAAGATAAGAGAGACAATAGATCAGAATTCAACTGTTTCAGTCTGGAAAGTCCATGCTAGTTTAATTTCTTGCACAGAGTAAGCCTACAGAAACAAGCTGAATGGATGAGTGGATGGGTGGATAGATGAGTGAATACTGGGAACTGATCTAGGAGCTGTGGACAACAACTTGATCATCAGCTATAAACATAACAATGTAAATTCCATTGTAAAATTCCACTGCAAACAACATCTTAGTAAAATATGAGAAAGACCACGAGGGAATCTACGGACACTCTTCATTAGTAATTACCAGAAATACATATGTTTGTCTTTATTTAGGAATATGAAAACAAAGGAAAAACATTTTTTGTGGAATAAGGGAGTAAAAATTTCATCTGAATCACAGGCATTATACTCACTAGCCTATAAACATGCTTTAGGAATTCTATCTTCAAAATCCCCTTGCATGACCCCTCTTCCATTTTCTTTAAATTGGCATACTTCTCAAAAGTGATACCATCGGCGATAACCATTTCAAATCCACTCATTCAAACCTCTGAAATCCAAAATCTGCTCCTACCATTACTTTGGCCAAGGCCAGCAATGATCTGAAGCAAGATCACCATTGCCATGTCCAACAGAAGCATTTCTGTTCTCAATATTTTCGACCTTTTAGAAACATTTAAGTTGATCAAAGCAATCTTCTTGAATCATGTACTTCTCTTAGCCTTGACCTTTCCTTAAACACCATTGGGGAATATTATTGCAACTTAATTGAATTCGTATTTTAATTTGTAGATTTCTAAATTTTTAAAAGAATTATTTGCTATTATTAGTGGTTATGATAAATTATAACATTTTTGTTAGGTCTTCATTATTAAAATATTGAAAGCCCAAATTAGCAAATTGGTTCCTCACTTGGGCAATCTAAGGAAAAAATGTGTAAATATTATTTATGTAGAAAAGTGTGTGACCATGTGAAAAAAGAAAGGTATGAATGGGAAAGAAAAGAGATACCAGGAAATAACAGTTTCCTTCTCCAAGGAAACATATATATACTTGCTTACTGATATATGCTTACTTTTTAATATGATCTTGCTTTTCATATCATAAAGAACTCTATATTAAGTATAAATCTATGGTTATGTTAACCTTTAAGTAAATAATGATCAAAATTAGGTATCAACAATTGATTTTTTAAAAATCAAAACTAGAGCAATTATCTCTAATGCTTTGAGGCTTTTTCTCGTATTTTGATGCAGTACTTAATTTTGTGTTTGTCATACTTGGCTTTTCATTTAGATTATCCCCATAGTGATAACACTGTAAAAAGCATCCTCTGTATCTACTTCCTCTTCTAACAGATGAATATAGCTTATTTCTCTTAGGGATCCCATTTTCTTGCTTCTATTTTCTCTTTTCCACGGGTAGTTTTTTCACGTAACAAAAAAAGCATTGCATTAGTTTATCATATTCCCGAAGCTTGTCTCTGCCAGTTCCAATTTAGGTAGCATGTTTAGATCTTTTTGTGAAGCTTTGAGCAACATTTAGTACCCTACTGGTTTTTGTAATAAATAAAAGGTAAGTTAGAACTCTTCTAGGTTTGTTCATTTAGTTTTTTTTTTATATGTTTGTTACAATGACAGTTACAAATTTAAAGTTCGTTTCCCATCTTGTGTTTTCAGCCTTTATTTATTTATTTTTTCACCCACCTCATTCCCTATCAGGTCTTTTTCAAGCTTTTCTTCCCCTTTTGTCCTTCAAAGCGCTTTACTCCATGTATCTGTCTTGGATATAATTTGCATCTCATTTCAAGCCTCTTTTTTGCAATCTCATCCATTCTGCTATCTCTGGTTTGCAGAGTCCCCAATCAACGTTTCAAGTTCCAATCTCTTTCATTTCAAAGTCTTTTCTGTACAACTCTTCCTGCATTGACCAGTCAGCTAAGTCAGCGTGTTTGTATAGCAAGTAAACTATCCTATTCCTCTAAATATGTCCCCATTCTTGTGTTCTAGGTCTTCATTAATGATACCACCATTCTTCTGATTATTCAAGCTGGAAAACTGAGTATCATCCACATCTATTTATTCTTCTTCTACTCTGATATCCAAGAAATTAGAAGTCTTGTCCAATTTACGTTCTATTCTTTTATTCTCAAGATTGCCCAACTTTGTCCACCACCACAGTCACTACCTGGGTTTCAATAAATATTGTCCCTTACTTGGATTATTGCAGTGACCTAAATTGATCTGACTTCCCTCTAATCTATTGCCCATTCCCCAGCTTAAAACCAATGTGCAGTTCTATTCTGCACTTAAAGTAACCCCATTATCAAGGCTCAACCTTTCCTTCATGGGGCCATTTTAGCTCTTGAGCATCTCACTCTTGCTGTCCCCTTGCTGGCACATTTTGACAGCTAGACCTAAACATTTAAACATTTCCAGATATGCCATGTTTTTTTCTTTGCCTCGTGGCTTGTTCATATGCTTCCTTATTTCTATAACATCCTTCCCCAGTCTCAGTTTGCACTAAATGCTTCAGGTTTTAGTTATGATGTTACTTCCTCTGGAAAACCTTCCATAAACCCACTTCCCGAGTCACCCTTTCTGGATTTAATCCAAAGTCTACCATTTAATATCCATAGGCAAGTTGACCTCTCTGTCCTAAGATTTCTTATCTGTAACAAGTGGGGGGGGGGCATTTCTTAGGGTTGTTTTATGGACTGACTGATATAAGGCATACAGATAACTTAGTACAGAACTTAGAAATCAGCAAATGTTAATTGTTTTATTATTTCAATGTTTAAAATTACCTCTTACCTTTTTCAATGGCTTCTACTCAATCTTAGCAGAGAATCTATATGATTTGTTATTTATGACTATAAGCCTTCCATGTAAGAGCAGGAGCTCAAAAATATTTGTATATGGATGGATGAACGGATATGAATGGATGTGAAATGACAAAGGATAAAATATCTGGAAAATGTCTCTTCATTTTACTGATTTTATTATTTTTGCCATGAAATCTCCAAGGTAACATCATTAATACAAACTGAGGATGAATTTTATAACTTGGGCCAGATTTGAGACTTAAAAATATTTTGGTGCATCTCTGCTTCTGATTTTTTATATTTGAGATTTATTTATTTATTTATTTATTTATTTAAAGAGAGAGAGCGTGAATTAGGGAAAGGGCAGAGGGAAGGAGGGAGAAAGAGAGAGAGAGAGAGAGAGAGAGAGAGAGAGAGAGAGAGAGAGAATCCTAAGCAGGCTCCATGCTCAGCACAGAGCCCAGTGTGGGGCTCGATCCCACAACTCTGGGGTTATGACCTGAGCTGAAATCAAGAGTCAGACACTTAACTGACTGAGCCACCTAGGTGCCCCTGAGATAAACTTTAAATTCTATACCTTAGTTTTATGTCTTAGAAAATTATGAATCTTCTGGAAATTATCTCATTTTGAGTGTATTATAAAACATTTAATTTATAAATTTATAAATAGCTTAATTCCTCCCTTAGAAGCAATTTCCTGGGGCACCTGGGTGGCTCAGTCGTTTGGGCATCCGACTTCGGCTCAGGTCATGATCTCGCGGTCCATGAGTTCCAGCCCCACGTCGGGCTCTGTGCTGACAGCTCAGAGCCTGGAGCCTGTTTCAGATTCTGTGTCTCCCTCTCTCTCTGACCTTCCCCCATTCATGCTCTGTCTATCTCTGTCTCAAAAATGAATAAATGTTAAAAAAATTTTTGAAAAAAAAAAAGAAGCAATTTCCTTAACCACAGATATTGAGGTATATTAGGCTAAATTTACTAGAGTATTTCTGCATCCATAGTCATGGACCCCCTAGGAGTTCCTAGAATCTCCTGAAAATTGTCTTTTTATTGGATAGTATATCTGCACAGGAAAGGGCTATTGCTTTTACCACATTTTGAAAGGCTTTCAGAATTAAGGTCCAGTACAAGAGAGCCACTTATGACTTAGGGTTTAGGGAAAGACTATCCTCCCTTCTGCTAGTCAATTCCTTAATAGACATAGTGACGTTGTTTTATTTTGCTTGTTTTAGAATTCTTAATGAGTGAAATATTTGCCTTTACAGTCTTGGTAAAAGCTCCAGTATTCTAGAGTTAAAAAATAAACAGCAATCTGATGAATTTTAGAACCAAGAGATGTGATAACAGTAACAGGATTAATACTCCAATAACATGAGATAATAGAACTAGAGAGAAAAGTGAGAATAACAACTACAAGTAAGATAAATAACAACTATAAGATAAATGAAAAAGAAAAGGCACATTTGAAAAATAGCTAAATACAGCTGGAAATGGAAAATAAAATTCTTAAAAGCTCAATGACAGGTTAAAGATTAGTCTCAGATGAAAAGATATAAATGAACTAGAATATAGACCTGATAATATCACTGACATGCAACCTGGAGTGGAATAAGGTTACAAAATATGTAAGCAAGACATACAGATAATGTTCAGCCTAAGAAAAAGAAATTAAAAGGAAAGGAGGAAGAGGTAATGGATAAGAATTTTCCAGATTTAATGAAAGACTTTTATATTCAAAATGAAAAAAACACACATAATTTCAAACATGAGGAATAAAGAGAAATCTCCAGCTAGACATGTAGACAAAGTGTAGCAAAAATGCAGGGGTGCCTGGATGGCTCAGTCTGTTCAACATCAGACTTCAGCTCAGGCCATGATCTCACGGTTTGTGAGTTTGAGCCCCACATAGGGCTCACAGCTGTCAATGCAGAGTCTGTCTCTGCCCTTGCCCTGCTCATGGTCATGCTTGTGTGCTTTCTCTCTCCCTCTCTCTGTTTCTCTCTCTTTCAAAAATAAACATTAGAAAAAAAGAAAATACAAAACACACACACACACATGCAGAAAATCTTGGAGAAGTCAACTGAATATACTAGACAGCTTCTGTCTCGTGTGTGTGTGTGTGCATGCACACGTGTGTGTATACGTGTGTGTGTATGTGCTTACACATGCTTGTGTGCATGTGTGTATGGGTGTATCTATGTTAGTTCCTCTCCTGGCCATAAACTAGACCTTGAAAATTTAAGACAGCTTAAAAATGCAAAATTTGAGAAGCAAACTATGGAAGGCACCCACAATTTACCATACTATGTTGTACACAGAGCCTCTTATTTAAAAATATCAGATAGTATGTATTTGCTTTTACATTTCTTAGAGAACATGTTTAGTTTTTGGCAACTTGTCTATCTCTGGGCTTCTGTGGAATATATTGACATATAAGATGTGAATATATTACTGTTAAAAGGGAGTTTTATTTTTCTATTTTCCTAGATATGCCCTAACAAAATCTATAGGTGCTTTGTTTTGTTTTGCTTTTCAAATGGTTCAACCCATGCTTAGTTATGAATGGCCCCTCCTGAAATGTTGGTGCTGACTGGTTCCCAGGGTAGCCGGACAGGTTAGATTTCATTTGTGGTTGGACATATTTTTGTCAGAGGTAAGTAAAGAGTTGCCATACAATACAGTTCACTCTCTCACTTCTTAAAGCTTTTTAAAACAAAAATAAACTATTTGGTCCATTTTGGTTATGTATTATTTTATTATAAAATAGTGAACACTAATTCAATACCTGAAATTCATCAAATTACGTTATCATTATAAGGAACTTTTATAGTTTATTAAGCATTAATTCTTCAATAGCAAATGAATGCTACAGCTCACTTTTCCTATCATGATTTATATTTATTAAATGCTTCACTAATTTTGCACACTGCTCTTGAAAATAAAATTGACTCCATTAGTGCTTTAAAATCCCAACAAGGTGAAGACTAAAATATAAGGTAACTATAAAATAACAGGGTAAGAAGCTCCATGGATTCTCTCTTCAGTGGAACAATTATATCTGGTAAAAATGTCTATTTATCTAGATGTCTGGAAATTGTCTTTAGGGAGTGCATCAAATGAAGATAGATTTATTCAAAGAAATCTACTAAATCTCACTGAGAACAGTGAGAATCGGTGGCATTTTTAGCCACAACCCAGCTCAGCACGATGGAAGCTTCACTAACAAAAGATGGCATCCAAAGGGATGGGGTCCCCTCTCTCCTCAGCTCCCAGTCAAGGGATATAGTATCTGCCCAGAAGAGGGAGGCCACCAACATTTGTCATCCCCTGTCCGTCCAACAAGCTTTGTGTTACTCAAGATCTGCTCGAGACAACAGCGCCTGAGAGGTCTATTCTGGGGCTCTCATCCTCTGCTTAGCCCCCACTAATGGAAACCTTAACCCCAAAAAGTCAGGGCAGAGATTCCAGCCTGGGAGACACAAGCAGAGAAGACCACAGGCTGCTGCCCCTACCCAGCATCCTCCTAAGGTGTCACTCTGAGAAAAGTGGGCCATTGTTTTTGTTCCCATTTCCTAAGAAGTGGCACAGAGGTTTTGCCTAGGGACAGAGGCCATAGAAACAGACAGCTTCGAAGATCTCTTGGAGGAAATTGACCTTTTCAGAGTGTGGGGAAGGTCAGGCCTAAGGGCACCCTTGAAAATAAGGAAACTTTTATAATAAGTAATTAAGAGGAAGCTGTTACTCCATTTGAGTAACAAGCTAGTCTGTAGACCAGCCAGAAGTTCGCCAGAGAATCAGGGAAAGATGGCCAAGAGCCCTCTGGGGATTGGAAAAAACCTCAAAGACGAGCCTCATGCAAAGGGACCCAAATTTAATTGGATAAGACTAGAAAGCAGTTTGTGTCCTGGAGCATTGTTAAAGACGATAGAGAAACCAACCAGCAAGTCCCGGAGGCTAACGACTGTGTGTGGTACCTAGAGAGTTTAACTGAGATCAGGGAAAGACACAAAGCCCTGCTGGAAGCATTGCCATGCCAAGGTGACTGTGAACTTGTGGAGCAACATCAGAGGCTGCACAGTGCAAAGGAGATAGACTTTAATAAAACATTCCAGCCAAGTCTCTAAATAAACAAACAAGCAAACAAGTCCCAAATAGGAGGTGGAGAGGGGAAATCCGCATCTAGATTTGCTACCATGTAGCAACTTTTTTTCAGGGGATGGGGGGTGAGGTGGGGGCGGGAGGAATTGAGTCATGCAAATAAGCGGGAGGATGTAACCCACACACAAAGGAAAAAAGCAAGCAACAGAAATTGCCTTTGAGAAGACCCAGCTGTCAGATACCCTGATAGACATCAAAGTGGGCACTATAAATATGTTTTAAAAACTAATTATGCTGAAAGAAGAAAAAGGAGGGTATGATGACAATGTCTGAAAATAGAGAATATTAATTAAAAGATAGAAATTATAAATATAGAATCCAATATAGATATTTTGGAAAAGTACAATGACTGACATAATAAAAATTTTTGCTCTTTCCTCATCTATTGTACAAAGGGAATTAAAGTATCATTTTATTTGCCTTTGAATTATCCTGTGCAATAGTTAGCAACAGTTCAATAATTTCTAAATTTATTTCTCCATTCACTTATCTATCTATTCAACCCCACGTTTACAGTCTAGAGAGGTAACTCAAGTACTATGTATGTATTTTAACAATGAATATCTGCATATTTATGGTAATTGAAATATCACCACTTTTCTTTAAAAAGAGCAAAAGTCATATAAATCAGGTGGGTAAGTAGGGGATATTGAATGTGGATAACTCTAAAGTACGGAGCATGCATTCATTCTTCTATAAAATGACTTTTTCAGTACATTAAATGCAATATTCTACAATTTCTGCATTTCCTACTGAGAGAATTGTTTCACTCCCCTTCTCATTGAAAAACTGAAGTTAAGAAATAGTGTTTTACAAAGTCACCTAATCAGTGTTAATGTTAGGGATTGGAATTTTTTTTTACGATGAATATTATTTTTGAGTGTTTTAGTAAGAAAGAATGTGCATTTACATTTTAGAAACCAAATTAATTTATCATTTATTGCCTTTGACATTTTAGATTTAAGATTATCTTAAATAACATTTTAGACAAAAATTAGTCTTATTATTAAATGTTTCTAAATTTCCAAGTTTTTAAAATTTAATGGAAATATGTAGTCTGATACAATAACATTTCTTACTTTTATTATTATTTACATCTAGACTTTGTCAGAGCACCTTCAAATTAAAAAATAGAAGCACTAAACTTTTTAAATACAATTTATTGTCAAATTGGTTTCCATACAACACCCAGTGCTCATCCCAACAGGTGCCCTCCTCAATGCCCATCACCCAGTTTCCCCTCCCCCCCCCCCCCTATCAACCCAGAGTTTGTTCTCAGTATTTAAGAGTCTCTTATGGGGGCGCCTGGGTGGCGCAGTTGGTTAAGCGTCCGACTTCAGCCAGGTCACGATCTCGCGGTCCATGAGTTCGAGCCCCGCGTCAGGCTCTGGGCTGATGGCTCGGAGCCTGGAGCCTGTTTCCGATTCTGTGTCTCCCTCTCTCTCTGCCCCTCCCCTGTTCATGCTCTGTCTCTCTCTGTCCCAAAAATAAATAAAAAAACGTTGAAAAAAAAAATTTAAAAAAAAAAAAAAAAAAAAAAAAAAAAAGAGTCTCTTATGGTTTGCCTCCCTCCCTCTCTGTAACTTTTTTTCCCCCCTTCTCCTCGAAGCACTAAACTTTTGAGTATATATTTGGCATTCCAGAATTGAATGGGCAGTAAATTCTACCCTTTTCTTCTATAAAGAATAGATCTGGTTTGAAAAAATATACAGTGATGAATATAATTATTCTACAAATAGTAAAACAGAAAGAACAGATCCTTACCTCTCAGTGTCTGTAAGATCACACATATAAAGTAGAGACAGTGAAACTTTATCTTAATTACTTTTAACATCTCTTCTTCCTTCACTTTGCAAAGTGCTTTTCCATGTGATTATTCTAGTCACTTTGAGGTGATTGGCAGCTCTATTCTTTTCAAATCTGGTAAGTGTTATATACTGAGAGATGTGTCACCCCACCTATAAATTTATTCAAAGCATTGACCCATTTTATATTGCTTCTTTTATTCATCTCCAAAAGTATTTTATAATGGAATAAATTTCTTTTTTCTTTTTTTGAAAGAGAGAGAGACAGCACACGCGAGCAAACAGGGGAGGGGCAGAGAGAGAGAGAGAATCTCAAGCACACTCCATGTCCAGTATGGAGCCCGATGTGGGGCTCGATCTTATGGCCTTGAGATCGATCATGACCTGAGCCAAAAACAAGAGTTGAACACTTAACTGACTGAGCCACCCAGGTGCCCTGGAATAAATTTCTTCATCGTAGTGGTTAAGCACATGGACTTTGAAGCCAGCATCAAGCCTGGTTTCAAAGTGTGACTGTCTCCTATTCTTCATGCCTCAATTTCCTCACTGTAAAATGGAGATAATAATAGTTCTTATTTCACGAAATTATTATGAGAAGTAATGTGTAAATGTTGAAAGGGTTTCAGGCGATTGCTGGTGTATTGCTTACTATTTCTTCTTTAAAACACAGTTTCATGCATGATTTTTCAAGCATAAATTAGTTGAATGTAGTACTGTGATGATTTAATTGGTACCTCTGATCGGATATTGAGCCATAAAGAATGACTATATATACGATATTGGAAAGGAATCTTGTGTTTGGAAGGTATTTTCTTTCTTGACACAAGTATTCTCTAGTGGCTTCATAAGCATCGTGGAGGAAAGCTATAGGTTTTAAATCAGTCTCTCAGTTTTTTAAAGACTCTTTAAAACAATTTTGAAACTTTTCATTTCATTTTTACTATGTTAGGTTTTAAATCATGTAAAATGTGGAATTGTAGAAAGAGTAATAAATAATAATATATTTGGTTGGCCTGTTGTATCTCAAATGGTGTTGAGATAATGCTTTTCCCTTCTTTGTGTGAGTTTGTTCATGGGGAAAAGCTAGGAAGTAATTACCTTGTGATTCTTTGGGACTTAGTTCAGTAAGAGGCAGATTTCATTGTCTTTACATGTATTTTAGTTGTATCACAACTAATAATCAAATTACAAATACACAGTCATGTAATATCTAACATATCATGTCTATATGATATAAAATATTTCATATATTTTATGAAAAATGCAAAAGCAAAAATGGATGACTGCTGAATTTTGGAAGTGAAGAGAGACCAGTTCTGGGAGAAGGGCACTGAGGAAAGGGGATATTCTGAGAATCTGTCACACCTCCTTCTCCTTGACAAGTGTCTGCTCTGGGAGACAGTCCTCAGGACATTGGGGCAGTGGCAAAAGCTAAGCATCAGGGAGAAACAGAGTTGTTAGTCAGAGATTTCATTCAGTGATGAGATAGGATTGGCAGGAAAGACATAAAGAGGGAAACTCCAGCTTCCTGAGAGGGATATATAAGGATAAGTTCTCTGAGGACCTATGCAAATAAGAATATCCATGTACTGGAGACTTGGACTTCCATATCCCTGGGTAGTAGCTCGGTTCTCTCACTGAGAAAGAAGGAAAGTGTAAGGGATGCCATGGAAAAATCAAAGGCTATTTGTGCAAGGGAAGCTCCATTTTGTCCAGCCAGATTGTGTTCCATTGGTTTTTATTTATTTTTTTAAAAATTTTTTTAACGTTTATTTATTTTTGAGACAGAGAGAGACAGAGCATGAATGGTGGAGGGTCAGAGAGAGAGGGAAATACAGAATCTGAAACAGGCTCCAGGCTCTGAGTGGTCAGCACAGAGCCCGACGCGGGGCTCGAACTCACAGACCCCGAGATCATGACCTGAACCGAAGTCGGACACTTAACCGACTGAGCCACCCAGGTGCCCCGGGTTCCATTGGTTTTTAATAACAGAAGAGTAGAAGCCATGGGGCTGGGTGGTGTGATTAGCTAATTGAGCAGGAACAAACTTAGAGCATTTAGCCTCTGGTTTTAGTGGTAATCTGATTCTGGAGAAATCTTAACCAGTTTGTTCCCTGTTCACACTTTGTTCACTGTTTCCCAGTTTGTTCATATCTTGGGGTCATCTCTTGCAGATCCTATGTGAGCTCCTTCTTTTGATGTGCTCAGGAATTCTTACGATTGTAATTTAATGGGTTTATAAAGACTGAAATTTTCCTTATTTAAAACATGTGTCGAATGTTTCAAAACTATGAACTGCATTGCATCAAAGGAGATTGTGTTAGATGAGAAAGCTGAGGAATTGGTTCAAATGAGAGATTCTGTCACATTTCAAAGGTGCTAAGGAAAAATTGATAGCTGACATTTCAAAGCTGGGACATAATTACATTATCATCAGCAATTCAGTGCCTATGTCTAGGAATCAGATGAAGGAAAAGTTTGGCGAAAATTTGAGTTTTCCTGTTGCTGTGGAGAGTACATATGGATTTCATTATTCAGCACTAGTTGGATTATAGGTAACAAACCTTCACTGCTATATATTCAAAATGTCTGAAAGGAATAGAAAAAATGCTGACTTTCCAGAATTGTGAAAACATTTTTTATGTCATCGAAGTGATACAAAATGCAGGAAATTAGCTGTGTGTCTGTGTTAAGTCAGTTCTCTGAAAACTACCCCTTCATGACCACAGTGTCCAACTGACAATGAACAGAGTACAAGTAAGTAAGAATCAGTGTTTATGAAACAGATACAATATTCAAAGCATTATATCAAATGGCATAGGAAATATAAACAAGTGTAAACTTAATTCTCTCCAAGGAGTTTACCAGCTCATTGTAAGAGAACTTAAAAATACATGACTTCTAAGTAAGTATAACTCCCTTATTGAATGACAAAAGCTCCATAGAGGATAAGTAAGAAAGAATTTTATCTTTCTTGCACTATGAACTTCAAACATGCGAACAGTTCAGATCACTTTTTCTCATGTTTGATGACCCTTTATGATTGCTTTGCAGAAACTGTAAAGTTTCATTTTCAGGTGTTAAAAAATCTTGTCTATTTAGGACACCAAAACTCATGTATCTTTGTGGAACCAAACACTGGTTGTGTGGCTTCTTCAATTGCTAACCATTGTAGCATACTCTAAGTAACCTCTTTGTTCATTTTATGTTTCTAATTCCTGAGAACATATGTGGACTTTTAAGGATTTTTTTCACGCCCAGCTCCAGGAAAATCATAGGCCAGACATTGGAATACCTACAAGTTAGCAAACATCTAGCCAGGATAGAAGATACCTGTCTCTCCAATCTTTTGGATACCCCTGCAACATGGATTTATTGGTGAAAAGCCCACAGAACTCTCTGATCCTATGAATTTAATTCAAAAACCTGCATAATAAGTCTCTAATCTTACAAGGGCTAGTTATGGCTGTGGGATAAAGCAGTCAAAGGATTACCTGGGCTACCTCTTAGTGAATTTTCATGAATGTATCTAGAAACTCTACTTAGAATTTAGGATGTTTATCATCAATTGCTGTTAGCTTTGAGGGCTTAACTACAATTCAGGGATAACACAGATTGCTCCATTGCATATCATGTTATAATAAATGTAAGCAAACAAAGGATCTAGTTTCCTTAAGCTACATCGTGGGGCTGATTTACCTCAAACCATGATCAGGCATAAATCTCAGCACAGCTCATTTACCTTTGAGGCCCTATGCCTCATTTTATATTTATAAATTGTATTCTTTCTCTTAAATTTGTCCCTCCCCAATGTATAAGCTTCAGGCCCAACAAAACTTGGATTTATTCCCAAGAGTGTGTGATGAGTTGAAGACTGTTTAAGCTCTCAAACTTGAAAGGTGGAAAAGTCACTAGCTAGAGGTTTCTAAAAGGCTTTATAGAGAAGGAATTTAAAGATTTCTCATTTTATCGACAGAGAGAACCAACAGATTTAAAAGTTCAATGGAAACTTTTATTAAAGGATTTAGCCCTTTTTACAGATCATACATAGACCCAGGATTTTAGAGGACTCTTAGAAATAGAATGTCTAAAGAAAAACCTATCTCTACACTATAACCAAATAATCTTTACATGAGATTAATGTCTTGCTTCTAGAATAGGACACAATAATCTATTTCCTTGGGTCATGAGTAGTGCAATACTGTATATGCAACCTCTTAGGTTATTTAGGTGTTTTATTTGATCCTTAATCCTAAATGTCATTTTAGGAGTCCTTTGCAGTCCTTGTAATTGAAGAGTTCCTCTCTTTCTACTAAATTTAATCTTAATTTCGTAAGCATCAAATATCTGTGAATCTTTTCCACATGTGTTTTTTGATGTATCATTTTGTTATCTCACCGATATCATACCACCTTATTCTTTAATGAACTATTTTTTTCTTTTAATTATTTCCATTGTTTAACTTGAATTTCACTGTACCAGCCCTAAATTTCTGTGGCAGTTCAGAAACATACGAAGAACTTCAAAAGCCATTTTGGTCTTGGTTTTACTTTTTTCTTCTTCCTTGGACATTACTATTTTCAGGTAACTTTCAATTTGCTTTGAAATGTTTCCCTTTCATATCAAATACTTCTTTCTATATAAAAAAATAGAAAGTTGTTGCTCTGTTTTTGGTTAGTACTATGTTGGAAAACTATTGGCTTGTAGTAAAATGTGAAGCAAATAGGGATCTTTGGGGTACTTTGCATTCTCAAGGGATGTAGGAAGCCTTAGAGTCACAAAACGGCTGCTCCTGGGGTGTCAGGCTGTGATTTCCCTGTGCTCACCCAGCACCCTACTGAAAATAAGACACACTGAGTCTTAACTGTACAAATGTTACTGAAGCTATACAGCTTTTCACTGTTTTCTAAGACACTACTCTCTGTTCATGTCGAGGAGATATTGCTTCTGTCTGCTTTTTCTCTCCTAGTACTATCAAAATGTCTTTTGACCATTTATGCCCTAGAAGCATGACTAGCCCCATTTTGGAGTCTGGAGGCAGCCAAGACTATAAAAAATATGAATAGGTGGAGCTAAAAAAAAACTGAGACTGTCATAATTGTCATTAAATAAAGTATTCTAGCTACAAATTTGGAGAACCAGAAAGACTCCTATAAACAGCTTTGTGTTAAGGTGGTCAGTCATTCATTAATATGCATTAAAACAATGTAACATTTCTTGTGGTTTCTCTCTCTCTCTCACTGTACAAATTCTGTCTCTAAAATAAAGTTTTATGCCTGATGTTTGAATAGAATATATATGTAAATAAACACATATGCATAAACATGCTGATAACAATACAAGAGGGTAGTTGTACAATAAATGAGATTCCACCCCCCATTAGACTAAAAAATAAAAACAAAACTAACTGAAAATGCTTTCATCTTATTTCAAGGAATAGACTACTAATTCAGAAGCTTGGTATTCAGTCATGTAGGAATCCATCTCATAGTACTTCCTCAGCCCTTAGCCCTTTTTACAGATGATCTTTTACAGAAGATCTCAGGATATGAAACATATTTTCTTTATTCTAAAATAGTCACTTTTTCTAGACTCTATTTTATTGTCTCACATCTGAAGAGTATTTCCAGTATCTGAAGGTTGATGCCAAACCCATATCAAAGCTGAGATAATGAAGGTGATATTACTTTCTAAAAGCACATAGGTGACAGCAGATACCTTCGGTGAAGTAGTTCTCAAATCTAACGTAGCATTTTAATTTTGCTTCTGCTCCCACTCCAATTCATACCATCACAGTATATTTTGAAATTCTTAAAGTTCTTTTTCAGAGAAAATAACTAAAAGCTGATTTTTTAGAGAGTATAATAAAGTGGTTTTTTTTAAGTCACAGATTTGTGATGTATTCTCAACATGTTGCTTCTCTAATTGAATGTGTTAAAGGAACAATTGCAATGCTCTAAATCTAATTTATTAAAATGACAATAATGGAATTAGAGGATGAATGCACAGATACAAATCTTTTCTTTAAGTGAAGAATAATTATTCATGCTGAAAAATTATCAGAAACAATTTTGGGTGTCTCTAATAACATACTGGATAATTTGTTATAGTCAATGTAGTTGCAAATATTTACCACTTACTAATTCCTTCCAAATTTAACACCACCTGCAAGTAAGATTGGTGAGGAGGGAATATGAATGGTATATAAAAATTTGTATTACAGTTTACTTTGAAGTTGAAATGAATTTAGTTATAATTTAGTCTGATCTTATTCATTGATGAGTAAACCAGGTCCCCCCCACCCAAATAAGTAAAAGACTACATTAATAGTTTGTGGTATCAGTAAGGAAAGAAGCTAGTTTACCTAAGTTCATACCTGGAGGGTCTTCCGTAACTTCAACAAGGACTTACTGCTCAGGCAAAATTGAGAACAGGGGTTGCTCGTATAATAACATATAATGCTCCAATGGGATCAATTTACCATTCTCCTACAAGGAATAACATACTAAAGTCAAGAATATATATAGGGATTTATCAGAGAAATTTTCCACTGATGAAAAGAACAGTCACAATAATAAGTAGGGGACCTAAAGTTAAAAGATAACTGGTTGTGGGAATATAAGAGCATGGCACACAGAAGAATTAAAGGCAAATAATATATATAATATAATATATAATATATAATATTTGTCTACTTCAATATTTCCTGTAGGCCTTGTCCTGGCTGTCCATGTTCTAACACACTTGCACAAAAGGTTACTTAATTATTAGCAAAATAAACCCACAGCCTTCAAAGATCTGTATTTTTTTACTTGTTCTTTTTTTTTTAAGTTTATTTATTTTGAAAGAGAGAAAGAGTGGGGGAAGAGGAAGAGAGAGACTCTTAAGCAGGCTCCTAAGCAGTCTCCATACTCAGTGTGGAGCCCCATGCAAGGCTCATTCCCACGAACTGTGAGATCATGACCTAAGCTGAAATCAAGAGTTGGATGCTTAACTGACTGAGCCACCCAGGTGCCCCAAAGATCTGTATTTAATTAAATTAAAAATGAGGCACAGATGTGATTATATTCAATGATAGTTCAAAGATTTCTTCATATTCAATGAGAAACTTTGCACATTTGTGACCCTCTGTACTCATTCCCAATTCAAGAGTGGCTAATACCATATTCCTGCTTTTCAGGAATGGAGCCTGCCAGATGTATTTGTTTAACCAACATTTTTAGACACGTACAAATTAATAAGCATTGATCTAGGCCCAACAGATATAATAAATCTCGCAGTGGATACAATAAAATCTCAAAATCCATTGATAATCACGGTGGAGTTAGAGGAAGATATGGGGAGATGACAGATAAACAAGAAATGAATGAGATAATTTCAGGTAGCAAAAAATACAAAAATACAGTGAGTTAATGATACATGAATGCACAGTCTGAGAGGGAAAGGAATAATTTAGATACAGGCATATTTAAGAACTTTTGTCTGAGATGTGAAGGATAAGAACAAAAAGACATTTAGAATTCTAGAGGAAGAGCATGCCAAGCAGAGGGAACAGAGTTGGCAAAATCACTAAGGAAGAAATTATCTTAATGTGATTTAGAAACAAAAGGAAAAATCTTAGAAACAGAGCTAAGGCTAATGTGGACAAGGGAGAGTAATAAAGAGGTGGACAGTGATTTAATCGTGCACTTTTTTGAATAGGCTTTTTTTTTTTTTTTTTTTTTTGCCGTCTAAGGTTCACAGAAAAATTTATAGGGAAGTACAGAAGTTTCCCACATACCCTCTGCCCTCATACATGCATTACATTCCCCATTATCAACATCCCCGGCTAGAGTGGTACATTTGTTACAATTGATGAACATGCACGGACACATCATAATTACCCATTATAGTTTATCTTAGGGTTCACTCTTGGTGTTATATATTCTATGGATTTGGACAAATGTATAATGTATAAATCCATCATTGTGGCACCATACACAATATTTTCACTGCACTAAAAATACTCTGTGTTGGGGCGCCTGGGTGGCTCAGTCGGTTAAGCGGCCGACTTCGGCTCAGGTCACAATCTCGCGGTCCGCGAGTTCGAGCCCCGGGTCGGGCTCTGGGCTGATGGCTCAGAGCCTGGAGCCTGCTTCCGGTTCTGTGGTTCCCTCTCTCTCTGCCCCTCCCCCACTCATGCTGTGTCTCTCTCTGTCTCAAAAATAAATAAACGTTAAAAAAAATTTTTTTTTAAAAAATACTCTGTGTTCTGCCTAGTTATCTCCCATCCAAACACTGGCAACCACTGATCTTTTTATTATCTCCATAGTTTTGCCTTTTCCAGAATCTCTAGAATGTCATATATGCTATGTAACATTTTCAGACTGGTTTCTTTCACTTAGTAATTTGCAGTTAAGTTTTCTCCATGTCTTTTCATGGATTGATAGCTCATTTCTTTTTTTAGTGCTGAATGGCATTCCATTGTCTGGAGGTACCACAGTTTATTTGTCCATTTAATAACAGAAGGACATGTTGGTTGCTTCCAAATTTTGGCAGTTATGAGTAAAGCCACTATAAGTATCCATCCACAGAAAGGAGTAGATGTCAGATTGTAGCAAGGTTATGTGAAATCGTGTCTTAAATCATCATTATTTTTAGTTTCCATGGAAAATTACAAGAGAGAAAACAAGAAAATTTGCACTTCATTTTAGGATTGGAATCTCATCACTCCTTGGGTGTTCAGATTATTAAAGTTGGGGTACTGGCCATAGAACCAGTATTATGTGATCCATTACAAGTAAGATCCATATAGAAGAACAAACACCATATCCAGAGGGCATGAGGAAAGTTTGACATCAGAGTGTTGAGTAACCATCAAGATTTCAGGATAAGTTGGGGGTATTATTGGAGTACATCAGAAAAAAAATAGGATTTAGGGTAAATACTATGTCTTTAGTTAGCTTTATTCATTCAAGCACATTATGAATAGACAATATGTGATAGACATGAGTTATAAGAATAGATGAGTTAATTTTGTGTATCACCTTAGGCTAGGCTATTGTGCCCAGTTGTTTAATGAAACATCAGTATAGATATTGTTTTGAAGGCATTGTTTAGATGTGATTAACATTTATTATCATCAGTAGACTTTAAGTAAAGGGGATTACCCTCAATAATATGGATGAAACTTATCCAGTTAGTTGAAGGCCTTAAGAACAAAAACTGAAGTTTCTCAGAGAAGTAATTCTGCCTCTAAGTCCTGCCTGAGTTTCCAACCTGCTGGCCCGCTCTACAAATTTCAACTTGTGAGTCCCCATAATAGTAGAAGCAATTTCATAAAGCTGTCACTATTTATATGCATAGTATTTGATTCCTTTTCTCTAGAGAACCCTGACTGATACACTAAAACTTCTCCAGTATGCATTACTCTGATTTTCTTAAAATTGTCTGAAAATTGTCTGAAGAAGGTAGAAACCTACAACCCACTTAAAATTTTTTTATTATTTAAGTATACTTTATATACATTATTAGTTTCAGGTGCAAAAAATACTGATTGGACAATTCTAAAAAAACACAACGTTCATCATGATAAGTGTAGTAATATGTCACCATTCAATGTTATTACAATATTATTGACTATGTTCCCTATGCTTTATTTTCCATTTCTGTGAATTTATTTATTTTATAACTGGAAGTTTATACTTCTTAATTCCCTTCACCTATTTTTCCCATCCCCCCACCCTGCCAACACCTAGTTCTTTATGTTTTTGAGTCTGTTTCTGTTTGGTTTCTTTGTTCACTTGTTTTGTCTTTTAAGATTCCCCATATAAGTGAAACCATATAGTATTTGTCTTTCTCTGTCTGACTTATTTCACTTAGCATAATACACTCAAGGTCCATCCACAGTCTTGGCTGAGTAATATTACATGGTACATATATATTACATCTTTATCCATTCATCTATCGATGGACACTTGGTTTGCTTTTCTATCTTGGCTATTATAAATAATACCACAATAAACATGAGATGTGCATATATTTTCAAATTAGTGTTTTCATTTTCTTTGGGTAAATCCCAGTAGTGGAATTACTGGATCATATGGTAATTCTAGTTTTAATTTTTGTTTTCCACAGTTGCTGCACCAATTTACATTTCCCCCAACAGTGCAGAGGGTTCCTTTTTCTCCACATCCTCACAATACTTATTTCTTGTTTTTGGATAATAGCTATTCTGACTGGTATAAAGTAATATCTTATGTTGTTGTTGTTGTTGATCTTATTGTAGTTTTGATTTGCATTTCTCTGATGATCAGTGATGTTGAGCAACTTTTCACATGTCTATTATATCTGTACATCTTCTTTGGAAAAATTCCTATTTAGGTCCTCTACTCATTTTTTAAATTTGATTATTTGGTAGGTTATTTTTCATTCTTTTTTTGTGTGTGTGTATGTGTTGACATTGGTATAAATTCTTTATATATTTTGGATATTAACCCCTTGTTGGATAAATCATTTGTAAATATCTTCTTCCATTCAGTAGGCTGCCTTTTTGTTTTGTTTTCCTTTTCTATGTGCAAAGTTTTAAATTTTGGTGTAGTCTCAATAGTTTATTTTTGCTTTTGTTTCTTTTGCCTGAGGAGACATATCCATAAATATGTTGCTAAGGTTGATGTCCAAGAAATTGCTGCCTATGTTTTCTTTTAAGAGTTTTGTGGTTTTGGGTCTCACATTTAGGTCTTTAATCTATTTTGAATTTTTATGTGTGGATAGTGTAAGAAACTGTTTTTTTTTTATTCTTTTGCATGTAGCTATCCAATTTTTCCAACATCATTTATTGAAAAAACTGTCTTCTCCTTTGTATATTTTTGCTTATGAAACTACAAGTCAAAAGCAAGACAAAAATCTTAAGACTACAATTGCATGGAGGTTAAACAACGTGCTACTAAACAATGACTAGATCAACCAGGAAATCAAGAAGAAATAAAAAAGTCATGGAAAGAAATGAAAACACAATGATCCAAAACCTTTGGGATACTGCAAAAGCAGTCCTAAGGGTGAAGTATAGAGCAATACAAGCCTACCTCAAGAGGAAAAGTCTCCAATAAACAACCTAACCTTATACCTAAAGGAGCTAGAAAAAGAACAAACAAAACCTGAAGCCAGCAAAAGGAAGGAAAGAGTAAAGATTAGAGCAGAAATTAAAAAAATATATAGAAACTAAAAAACAACAGAACAGATCAATGAAACCAGAAGTGGCTTTTAAAAAAGATAATAAATTTGACAAACCTTTAGGCAGACTTATCAAAAAGAAAAGAAAAAGGACTCAAATAAAATCACAAATGACAGAGGAAAAATAACACCACAGAAATAGAACTATAAGAGAATATTATGAAAAGCTATATGCCAACAAATTGGACAACCTGGGAGAAATGGATAAATTCCTAGAAACATATAAACTACCAAAACTGAAACAGGAAGAAATGGAAAACTTGAACAGACTGATAACCAGCAAAGAAATTGAACCAGTAATCAAAAACTACCAACAAACGAAAGTTCAGGACCAGATGGATTCACAGGCAAATTCTACCAAACATTTAAAATAGGAAGACTTAATTACCTATTTGTGCCAAACTGTTCAAAAATAGTTTCAAACTCCTTCCAAAAGGAAGGAGAACTTCTGAATTCATTCTATGATGCCAGCATTATCCTGATATCAAAACCAAATATGGACACCACAAAAACAGAGAACTACTGTCCTATATCCCTGATAAACACAGATGCAAAAATAAACTATAAAATACTAGCAAACCAAATCCAACAATGCATTAAAAAATGATTCACTACAATCAAGTGGGATTTATTCTTGAGTTGTAAGAGTGGTTCAATATTCACAAGTCAATCGATGTGATACATCACATTAATAAAGAAAGGATAAGAACCATCATGATCATTTCAATAGATGCAGAAAAGGCATTTGACAAAGTACAGCATCCATTCATGATAAAAAAAACCCTCAACAAAGTAGGTTTAGAGGGAATATACCTCAACATAATAAAGGCCATATATGAAAAACACACAGCTAATATCATTCTCAATGGGGAAAAACAGAGCTTTTCCTCTATAGTCAGGCACAAGACAGGGATGTTCACTCTCATCATTGTTAGTCAACATAATACTGGAAGTCCTAGCCACAGCAATCAGACAACCCAAAGAAGTACAAGGCATCCAACTGGGCAAGGAAGAAGTAAAACTCTCTCTTTTATTTTTGATGAGTCTGGCTAAATGTTATCAATTTTATTTATTTTTCAAAGAACCAGCTCTTTGATTGATGTTTTATTTTTTTATTCTCTATTTCATTTATTCTCATTCTGGCTTTTTATTTCTTTTCTTCTAATGTTGAGCTTTGTTCTTTTTCTAGTTCCTTTCGTTGTAAGTTTAGATTGTTTATTTGAGACTTTTCTTGTTGCTCGGGTATATCTGTTATTTTCATCTAGTCTAATATGTCATTCAAAGACATTGTTTCCTTATTGATTTTGTGTCTGGATGATCTATCCATTGATGTAACTGAGGTGTTAAACTTCCCTCCTATTATTGTATCACTGTCAATTCTCCCTTTATTTCTGCTAATATTTGCTTTTTGTACTTAGGTGCTTATATGTTAAATGTATACATATTAATAACTCATATTCTTGGAATGATCCATTTATCATTATGTAATAATTTTATTTGTTTTTTGTCTTTTTGTTAATAGACTTTTTAAAGTCTATTTTGTCTGATATAAGTATTGCTACCCAGGCTTTTTGTTTTGTTTTGTTTTGTTTTCTGTTTTGCTTCCATTTGTGTAGAATAATTTTGCCCATCCCTTTACTTTCAGTCTGTCTGTATGTGTCTTTATATCTGAAGTGGAGTCTCTTGTGAGCAGGCTATAGATGGATCAGTTTTTTGGTTTTTTGTTTTGTTTTGTGTTTGTTTCTTTAACCAATTCAGTCAACTTATTTCCTTTGATATGAGCATTTAGACCATTTATCTTTAAAGTAATTACTGATAACTATGTTCTTATTGCCATTTTGTTCATTATTTTCTGTTTGTGTTTGTATTCTTTTCTGTTCTTCTCTTGCTCTTTTCCCTTGTGATTGATAACTCTCTTTAGTTATGTTTGAAGTTCTTTCTCTTTATTTTATTACTATTATTATTATTATTATTGTTATTGTTATTTTATCTTTTATAGGCTTTTGGTTGTGTTTACCTTGAGTTTCATACACAGGGTCTTAAGTGTGTATTAAGCAGTCTATATTAAAGTGATGGTCACTTAAGTTCCAACACTTTATAAAAGTACTGTATTTTTACTTCCCTCCTCAACATTTTATATACTTGATGTCACATTTTACATCTTGTTGTATTGTGGATCCCTTAACTAATTTTTTAGATATAACTTGATGTTACTACTTTTGTTTTTTAACCTTCCTACTAGTTTTATAAGTGATTGATCTACTAATTTTATTGTATGTTTACTTTTTCTCATGAATTTTTTTCCTTTCATATTTTTCTTTTTAGTTATGACCTTTTCTTATCTGCTGAAGAAGCCCCTTTACATTTCTTGTAAGGCTGGTTTAGTGGTGGTAAATTCCTTTGTTTGGGAAAGTCTTTATCCCTCCTTCAATTCTGACTGGTAACCTTGCAGAGTAGAGTATTGTTGGTTGTATGCTTTTTCTTTTCAGTATTTTGAAAAATCATGCCACTCCTCCTAACCTGCAAAGTTTCTGCTGAAAAATTAGCTGACAGCCTTATGAGGTTTCCCTTCTACATAACTAGTTTAAGTTATACATAACTTTTCTCTTGCTGCTTTTAGGATTCTTTCTTTATCTTTTATCTTTGACATTTTAATTATGTCTCTTGGTGTGGACCTTCTTGGGTTTATTTTGTTTGGAGCTCTCTGTGATTCCTGCACTTGGATGCCTATTTCTTTCCCCAGACTAGAAGTTTTCAGCTATTATTTCTTCAAACAAATTTTCTGCCTCTTTCTTTCTCTTCTATCCTCTGGAATCCCTAAAATGTGAATGTTAGTACACTTGATGTTGTCCCTGAAATTGTTTAGCCTATCCTCATTTTTAAAAAATGTGTTTTTCTTTTTGTTCTTCAACTTGGGTGCTTTGTAGTGTGTTGCAGATTATTGATCTGTGCTGCATCCTCTAATCTGCTGTTGATTCTCCTTAATGTATTTTTTATTCAGCTATTTTATTATTCAATGGTTTTTTTTCTTTTCTATCTTTTTATTGATGTTCTCACTGAATTCATTCTTCTTTCCATTCCATCTTTATGACTATTGCTTTGAACTTTTTATTGAGTAGATTGCTTATCTTTCTTTCATTTAGCTTTTCTGGAGTTCTGTCTTGTTCTTTTGTTTGTGGAGCATATTCCTTTGTCTTCTCATTTTGTCTGATCTTCTGTGTTTATTTATCTGAATTAGATGGAATAGCTACTTCTCCGGGTCATGAAAGATTGGCCTTGTAGGAATATCCCTTGTGTAAACTGCATGTGTCTGGTGGCTTTGGCTGGCCAGCCAGACCTGTCGTAGGCATGTTCTTGGAGTACCAGGGCATTATCACCAGAGCCTCCCTGCTGATGGCTGCTGCTGATGTGGGCATGGGTCAGGGCTTCCTAGAATGTTCCACACACAGGACACTCTGGTTGGAGGTCTGAGGCTGAAGTGGGCTCAGGCCATGGGGTCTCAGGGCATTCCTAACAGGAGGCACCTTTTCAGGAGAGCAGGAGCTGAAGTGGGTGCAGGCTGTGGGTCTCAGGACATTCTGCACATGGTGCACCTTGATGGGACTGCTGGAGCTGAAATAGGCACAGGCAGGGTTGTCCTGGTGCACTCTATGCAGGGGGTTCCCTGGCAGGATGGCAACACTTTTAGTCAGGCACATGCTTGGTGGTTCCAGGACACTCCATGCAGCAGTGACCCAGCAGAACAGCTGGAACTGAAGCAGGTATAGATTGGGAAGTCCTGGGATGCTGCACAGGGGAAGTGCTCTGGTGTGTCGTCTGGAGCTGAAGTGGGTCTGGGCCTGCTGTGTCCTGTAGTGCTTTTCATCCATGTCACCTTGGAAACATGGCTGGAGCTGTAGTATCCAAGGATGTCCTGGTGTGTGTTGCACTGGTGCTGCCTTGGTGGGATGCAGGGGTGGGGGGAGTCTCTCTGGGGGAATGGCAGGTGTGGGCTTGTGGTCCAGGGCTTGCTAGGGCAGCCAGCTGGTCCAGGTGCCAGTATCCTACCCCATCTATGCTATCAGGGTGAAGGGTAAGCATAAACAATGGCACTTGTCAGCCTCTTAGACCCTGGAGAGCACTTCTGTGGTTCTCCTAGGGCTCTTTCCTTTATATTCTAATTGTTTTTTTGAACCATTACTTTTTTTTCTGTGCCTCAGGGAGCTGGAGCTAGTGTCAGGCGGGCTAGGGTGCCTGAACCCTGCTTCCATCTGTGCTATCAAGGTATAAGGGGACCGTAAAAAATGACAGTCACCAGCCCCTCTGACACTAGAGAGGATTCCACAAGCCCCCCACCATTTGGCAGACTCGCAAGCCCTGGTTCATTTAAATTCTAGTTGCCCTTTTAAACCACAGCTTTTGTTTTGTTTTGTTTGTTTTGTTTTCCTGTGCCTCAGGATGTGCGCCCAGTCCTTCAGTACTTTCCCTCCCCATTGCAGTTCACAGCACCAGGACTGGGGTTCCTGTGGTTACCGTGTCTCTATCTTTCCTACCCTTTCTATACAGGCCCTCTATTGTTTGTGTGCAGAGGTTGTTCAGTCAGCCCTCAGTTCTTCTTCAGGAGGAATTACTTTATCCGTACAAAGAATTGCTCTAAATAACAATTAAATAAATTCAATGTAGATTCAGTGTTTCCATGAAGGAGGTGAATTCAGGGTCTTCCTCCATTGCCATCTTGGAACCAACCTCTCTCTATAACCCACTTTTACTTTCTGATGTTAACATCAGCAGAGCCAGGCTCACTCACCCAGTCTGTGCTTCCCTTTCTTTCAGGTTCCCCAAGGGGACCTGCTTGACCCCTGAAAGATGAAAGCTCACACCTCATTGGCCAGGCTAGCCTCATGGCCCCACCCAACATCTGGGGGGCAGCTTTTTAAATTTTAGAGGATAAATGATATCTGCATGCTATAGCACTCTTTGCTACTATTGAAATGCAAATTACTGACATTGGGAAATTTATCCTAGGTAAGTGAGTAAAGAGTTGAAATTTACCTACAGATCCACTTGTTACATGAGCAATCCAAACAGATAAGATGCCAGAAATGATAAAATATTCACAAGATATATGAACATATTTATCTCTCCCTAACTTTTACTTTTGATCATAGGCAATATTTCCTAAGTTTTTTCAAAGTAACCTATATATTCTGCAAAGTCCAGCTCTTACATCTCCAAAGCAAAATGAAATAGGGAAGTCTTAATTGTCCACATTGGGTGTCTGCAGTAACTCAAATCACCTATCCCTAATTTGGCTGAGCATTTCTGACCGTGGGTTGGTGTGAAACAAAATGTAAACATGCTCAAATTAAATCAAACACAGCATTTAAAGAGTGACAGTTTATTAGTTTATTAGTAGAAACTAAATTTAAAGTAATTTTGTTTTTTATATATCTGAATGTGAAGTAATATGCCTACTGGTTAGTAACATGACATCTGAAGTTGAGCTCCCTGGATTCAAAGCCTGGCTTCACATTATCTTTGGGACCTGTCTCAATTTGCCCATCAATAAGATGGTGTTGGGGCATCTGGGTGGCTAAGTCAGTGAAGTGACCGACTCTTGATTTCAACTCAAGTCATGATCTCATGATTCATGAGTTCGAGCCCCACATCAGGCTTTGCACTGACAGCATGGAGCCTGCTTGGGATTTTCTCTTCTTTCTTTCTGCCCCCCTCCCACCCCCCCAATAAATAAGTAAACTTAAAAAAATAAAATAAAATGGTGATAATATTAACATTTACCTCATAGGGTGGTTGGGGGGATAAAGCACATAGATTAGCATCTGGAACATAGTAAACACTTAAAATATTAACTGTTACTATTAGATACTATCTAATCCTTACCAATGCTTTTCATCAAAATTGCTGCATCAGGTTTTGTAGCTAGCATTCAGTTATCAGTTTGGTGGAAACTATCCTGGATCTAAGTTGGAGTCCTAGATCTGCAAATTAGAAGGTAGGTGTCCTTGGCAAGCCACCATCTATGATTTCCTGGCCTAGAAAGTGGAGCTGATACCTGAGTTACATCACTATGAAAATCAAGTGTGATTATATTTGTTGAGTGTAAATTATAAAATTCTACATAGCTTTGAATGCCTGCTATCTATCATTTAATCAGTTACCTTCAAAATAGTTAAAACTACACTACCAGATTCTGCAACCAGGTGCCAAAGAAGCATGTTAGAGATATATATCAGACTATCCAGTTGAGTATATAAAAATTCATTTTCCTTACTTACCAAGAGGAGGAAGCTTACCTGTCTAACCAATTTAATCGTGAAACTTAACTTTTTAAGTGGAACTAGATTTCTCCATAGTTCCCCCTCCATCTTCTCACTTTCACATTTTTTTTTTCTTCTATGGTTGATTTATATGAGCTCCAGGAGCAAACGGTCTAATGTCCCTTCCTTGCTGCCACGGCTCATCAATCTCTCTCCCCTGCACCTAGATGGTTTTGCTATTCTTCCTTTCCTTTTCTGACTTAGTCTGCATCAGGGTAAAACCAGAGATAATCTACACAGAGGATAATGAATATTGATCTTCCAATTTAGCCCCAAACACCTACAGCAGTGGATCGATTTAAAGAACATTCAGGTGTAAGAAAACCTAATAGTCACAGTAAAAACAATAGCAAGATGTGTTTTGATGAAACCATGTCTTCAACTGTTTGAATGCTTTCAAGACTTTTAAACGAAAATCATATCATGGCTTTATTGCTTTGGGGCTCTACATATTTTCCAGAAAAGAGGAGAATAATGTAAATATTTTAATGTTATAGAGGCTTTTTATTAAAACGCAGTGAAAAAAACACACACAGGAAAACTGGAACACTTTGGTATTCTCTTCTGCTTTTATTCAGTATCAAATTCACATAGGAATTTGACAGTTAAAAGAAAATAATTTGAATTATCCGGACAACAACTTCTTGTAAGTTTTCCTATTGGTTTCCCAATTGATCTAGCTAATTTCTTGAGGACATTGCTGCTAGTGCCCCATATCACAGTCTCCAAAAGCCTTTTGTAGCTCTGATAGAGTCACCAGTGTTTACAAATTAAAAATAGTATGATTTTTCAAAAATAAAAGACCAGACTTGATTTCAAAACATGTGAAGTGATTGGACAATATCTAGAGAGACTGTTTGGCTTGAATGTTTCTCCATTCGTCTGGTTAAATAGCTTTTCCTCCCACATTTTGCTGGGCATTGTATGGTGCCATATATTAAGCTTGCAGATAATTCCTCCATTGTTTACTGTTCTTTCCTGTACCATCTCTGCATCTGCATAAAGTAGAGCTGTCTTGAAGATATAGATCAAAGGTGAATTCTTCCATAAAGCCTTTCTTGATTCTCTAGAATGAATAATTCTTTCCCACCTTTGATTTTCTGAAAATGTTTCACCTATTTAGTGCAAATTGTCTGATGCAAGTGTAACTACTAAAGCAGGTTACAAATTCTTTCAGGGTAGAGACTTGGTCCATCTTTTCATCCTCTATACTCCCTACTACAATGGCTAGCAGATAGTTCGTTGTTAATGAATAGGTGGAGGAATAACTTTAACCAAATAAATTTATTGAGGAAAATGGCAACTGGGTGAAAGAGTTAGTCTGCAGTTATATCTCATTGGATATGATATCTAGTTTCCAATGATGAAAATGGAATGAAAGTCCCAATGGGGTAATACAAATACAGACAAAGCTTGTCCAAAGATGGGAAAGCAAACTAACTTTCATTGAGCATTAGTCAGTTTCCTGTGGCTTCTTTAACAAATTTGACAAACTTGGTAACTAGAAACAAAATGGAAATTAATTCTTTCATGGTTCTGGACAGCAGAAATCCCAAATCAGTTTCACTGGGATGATATCAAGGGCTGCACTCCCTTTGGAGGCTCCTGGGTAGAATGCATTTCTTGTCTCTTCTAGCTTCTGGTGGCAGCTGACATTCCTTGGTTTATGGGCCACATCCCTCTAATCTACCTTCATGGTCGCATTGCCTTCTCCACTTCTGTGTCAAATCATCCTCTGCTTTTGTTTATTTATTTATTTTTTTAACTAAGGGCACTGGCATTTTGAGCCCATGCAGATAATGCAGAATAATTTTCCATCTCAAGAATCTTAATTTAGTTTTCACAGATCCTTTTTTCCTTAAAAGTAACATTTACAGTTTCCGAGGATTAGAACCTTATAGCTTTGGAGGCCATTATTCAGCTTGCTATAAATGCCAGCTAGACATATTCCTATGCATTATTTTACTAAATCTGCATAGCTAGTTTCTGAAGTAATTATTGCTATTCTGATTTTACAGGTGAGACCCCTGAAGTCCCAGATGTTGGGTGACTTACCTAAAGTTACATGCTTTAAGTAGTTGAATATTTGATTCAGACCTGGATCTGTTTCCAACTGAACTTTATTTTTCTGTTATATCTTAGAAGCTTTTAAATCCTAAACACACAGTAGATTCTTAATAAATGTTTGTTGATCCAAAAAAAACCTTCAGTAAGATTTTAAAGTTTGCTGCTTTATCATTTTGTCACTGTTTCTAAAAGTTCATTGATTTTTAAAGCATTTTTATATATCAGATGTCTCTTCAGAAAGTGTTTTCAAATATGAGTGCAGTGTTGTCTCCAAATGGATCATCACTGACAATTGGAGGCAGTTTTGTCAATGTAATTCAACATAAGGGATATGAAGGTTTCATGTACCAAATAAAAAAAGAATCAGAATTTGAGAGGGTAAAAATACACACCAAAGTCATTAGTCTACAAAGCCTGAAAACATACATCTGCAATACAAGCCAAGATGATTGGGAATCAGCTATATTATCACTGTGAAGTAATGAGGTTTCTGTAGGTATTGAACATACAGTTAAAATTCAAACAGTGTTATATATGGTTCTTATTCCCCTTTAGTCCTAGATACTTGTGAAATTGTATTACTGGGCTCTGATAAGTCACCCTTAAGGTTTCCAGTGAACATTTTAAAAACCTCATTTGGTGAAGTGATTTTTAAAAATTCAGGAAACACCAGTAGGTCATTTCCATTCCACTAGTTTATGCTACCTAATGTAAAAATACTGGTTTTCTTGGCCCATAAAAGCAGGTATTATTTTTCCGTTGCTGATGTAACAAGTTACCACAAATTCAGCAGCTTAAAATAATAGCCACTTATTTATCTCACAGTTCTGTAGGTCAGAATTCCAGGCACATTGTTTATGTGGTTCTCTACTTCTGATTTCAAAAAGCCAAAATTACTGGCAGGACTGCATTTCCTTCCAGAGACTTCGGATTTGAGTTTACTTCCAAGCTAATTCAGGATGTTGCCAGAATTCGGTTTTCTGTGGCTGTCGAATTGAGCTTTCTACTTCTTTGTTAGATGTTGCCTAGAAATCGTCCATGTCTTCTAGTGGTTGCCTGCATTTCTTAGGTCATAGCCCCCTTCCTCGGTCTTCAAAGACAGCAATGGTGGATTGAGTCCTTCTCACTCATTAAATGTCTCTGACGTCCTGGGGCACCTGGGTGGTTCAGTCGGTTGAGTGTCCGACTTCAGCTCAGGCCATGATCTCGCGGTCTGTGAGTTCGAGCCCCGCGTGGGGTTCTGTGCTGACAGCTGCGAGCCTGGAGCCTGCTTCGGATTCCGTGTCTCCTTCTCTCTCCTCCCATCCCCCACTTGTGCTCTGTCTCTCAAAAATAGATAAATAAATGTAAAAAAAATAAAATTTGTCTCTGACATCCTTTTTTTTTTTGCCTCATTGCTCCTCTGTTGTCTTCCACCACATATTTTGACTCATCTTTCTATTTTCTTCTCCTAAGGAAGAGTGTGATTATATTAAGTCTACCAGGAGAAGCTCCCTATCTTAAGGTCAGTTGGTTCATAATCTTAATTTAATCTGCAAAGTCCCTTCACAGAAATAACTAGACTAGTGTTTGATTGAATAACCAGATACCGGAATCTTTGGAGAACACTTTTTGAACTATTTCTAAAACAAGGTATAGAGTCTCAACTAAAGTGCACTTTTATTCTTCTCTATTTCTAGCTTTCAAAGGTCAGATTACTCAGTAAGGACTTAATACTAGAACTTAACTGCCTATTTTCCTAAATACAGCTGAAGGACAGAACATTTGAAGGTTCAGACACACTTATACAGCCACATTTCCATCTCACATATGAATACTAGATGGGAAGCAAGGGTTAGATGCAATTTTGTAAAAAAGTCACTTATTCTCAAAAGTTTATATATCTAATGCACCAGGGATAATAAACATGAGCTATGTTCAAATGGAAGGAACAAGCACATACCAAAATCTTCAAGTTAAGGATTAATGAGAACCAAGTGCTTACTGACAAAGGATATTAAAACACTTTTCTGGAAGTTGTTTAATGACTCATGGTAGATCCTCTCACCTTTATCAAGTGTCTTATCTTGAAGGCAAGTCTATTCCTTTCACCTGCTCCTTTTGGAGTCATTCCAGCTAGTGCTATGGGAAGCTTTTCCAGGAGCCAATTAGACATTGAAAGATAACTCTTAACATATGATAATTTAATACTTTCATTTAGTAACATAGAAAAACATATTAGCCCTCAAAAACCTGATATGATTAACACCATGGCTTGGTTTCCTGATGTGAAAGTTCATTATAAACCGAATGAGAGTGCAACCCATGTGGGAACAAAGCTTTTTAGGAGCAGGTGATTTTCCTCTCCACTCAATGTCCCCTTCACCTGGTTGAGTCTGAATTTCAGATAGTGAGCAGGTGTGAGAGGATGAGTGAGCCACAAGATGGAGGGAGCCTACGTCAGTGGATCCCCACATGGAAAAGACCTATCAACTGGGAAGACCTGCACTGAACAGATAGGTGAGCTAGAAATATATTCTATTGTGTTTAGGCTCTTAAACCTTTTGGATCTATTCTTGCAAGCAGTTGGTATTACCTCTTGCATTTATCTTACTCTAGAGTTCATTGCATAAACTTCGTGCTGCAAGTTCTCCAGTCCCTCATACTTTAAATTACATAAATCATTATCACTCTCAAAATTTTTCAAGGATACTGTTTATATTGTAAAGGTCAAGAGTATATTTTGGAACTTAGCGCTGAGAATTTGAAAAAAATGTATTATTTTCACTGGAGCAGAACACTTTAACCTTGTTTTGTAGTTTTAATAATGGAAAGGCTGCAGAGGAAAGAGCAAAATTAAGAGTAGTAAAAAAATACATGGACAAAAATGCTGAAATGTTATTCTTTTGTATAAGTTTGCCTCAATAGTACAGAATGCTCTCGGCATAAAATTAAATTCAAGATGAAAGATAGGAAAACACACGTCTTCTTTTAGGTGGAAAGGATCTGCATTTAGAGATTTATCACAATACAGATTTTTAACATGCTCACATTTGCAATATTGTCCTTCTGGAAAAGGAAGGGAATTTTGAGGTCCCAGTAAAGCAGGTCAGTGAGTGGTAGTACCTAAAGTCAGGGGTCCATGCTGACTTTATGACTAATACAGCCGTTAATTCTTTCTTATACATTTCTCATTTGAGTAAAAGATGTGGGACGTAACCAGAGATAATTTGAAGCTGGTCCACATATGACAGAGTTATCAAAGGTAAATAGTAGAATTGGACTGACACCTGGGAAGAAAACCTGGACAGGGCAACAGGATCAATAATTGTTAGTAATAACTATATTAACATTCATATTGCTTACTTACAACATCTTTTACATCTGTAATTTTTCAGCAAGCATAAATATTATTATGTATTATAAATATATTAGAAAACAAGCTAAGAGATTTCCAGCAAACAAGCCCATGTCTTATAGCTACATTGCTCAAGCTTCAGAATTAAGAATTGTATCCAAGTCCTAACATTATTTTAAAAATGTCTTGATTAGGAGTCTTTGATTCACCATAATAACCTTTAACAAATAAAGATTATTGATAAACTACCATGTCCGAGAATTTTAGGATTCATTTCACTGCACCTATTTCCACTAGTGTTTTTACTAATTCTACTAATTCTGGCCTCAAATAAAAAAAGAAATCAGAATACTTAGGATGTGTTTTCTTGAAGACAGAGTTAACTCCTCTGAAAAATAACAAAACACTATTTTTTTTAAAAAACCATTTGGACAACACAGAATTACATTTTAGGATAACAGTAAATAATGAGTGTTTCAAGCTTTTTCATGTAATAACTGCAATATTCCAGATTAAATGCTTTTCTGATTTAAAGCTTTTTTAAGTCCACTAATATACTATTTCCAATTACTATGTTACCTAAGGAGTAAGGATGTTAAGAAAGCCAAATATTTTACAAAGAAAACAGAAAATGCAATTTATAATCATAGTCATTTCTTAATTTAGTCTCTTATAAATGATGTTTAGACTTACAATTACTTACAAAATCACATAATTGATTATTTTTAGAAGGCAATGAACATTCCTGTAAATGGAGGCAAATTGTATTATGTTCACACAATATTGGGTTGCATTTAACTATAGGGAGACTGATGAAGATAGTGGGAACTCAGATTCAAATAATTAATCAGAATGTTCATTAGGAAAACAGATAATCTTAAGAATTTGATTATTAAATCACACCATTTTAATACTATTTATTCAAATCATTTAATAATTGTTGTACAAGAAACAACGGTGATGTGTTGCAGGTGTAGGAGGCATGTTGGAGAAACAAGACATAAGTCGCTGCTCTCATACTGTTTACTTTCTGATAAAGACAAACAGGAAAGAAACCAAGGAACAGGAGAAAGGAAGGAAGGAGGGAGGAAGAATTAAAAAATGACTGTCAAATGTTGACTGAATTGTTAAAAAATAATAGAGAAGTGTACTAATGAATACTAATGAAAATATTCTCAATAGATTAGTCAGGCTTTAATCAAGGAAACAGATACGCTATGACTATGCAATCAGGAATTTATTATCAGAATTAGACATTTCACAATTGTAGGAGGAATTGAGAAAGTAAGTCCACAAAGGCAAGCTGGAAGATTAGAAATCATTAGAAGTCGCTAGGTAGTTCTCCTGAAGCACTGGCACAGGGGGGCGATGGTAAAGCTTCTAGGAAATCTGAAAACAACTTCCAGCTGCTGGTGTAAGCTGCGGTGGGTGCTGGTATAGAAGTATCAGGAAAGCTGCTGCCTGTTTACAGTTACTGCCCCCTGTGAATTCACAGCCAAGCATTATTGGGCCTGGGAGGCAGGGTCAATGGATAGGAAGAAGAGCAAAATTCAAAGTGAGGATAAACTGGGACCCACCAGCCCTTCCACAACTGTCTTTCTCTGTGTCCTACAATGATGACCTTTAGGGAGTTGATGGTTGCTGATTCACTGGTCCAATTCTTATGCAAATTTCTCTTGTGGCCAAAGCTAACCTGGAACTATACAGGGAAGATGATTCTGAGAAATGTAGTTCCAGATTAGCCAAGCTGATGTAATATAAACACTCCCATTGGAAGTTTTGGAATACACACAATTCCTCTTTTATCTATGCTATTTTATATCTATATTTACTACTTACTATATGTTATTTCAAAATAAAGTCATAAGCAAAATAATTCCTTTGGAAATGATATTAAAATCAAAGTCAGTAAGTACAAAGCGGTAAAGTTATAAAATCCCTTTTGAGTCTTGGTGATTTTGCATGTCATTCTGCTTATTCACCTAGGCTGTGCACTTGGCAAATATCATTTCAAATTCTTATGAAATCCCCACAGAGTAGTGGCAATTTGCCAGAGTATTTTCCTAACAACAACAACAACAGTAAGTGAAGTGAGGAGAACTCTAGTAGTTTATGCAATATCCATGTTGAGGTGAAGCCCCACAAGATGCGAGCCTGATGACTACTCACTGGTCTATGCAGTGAAGACAATGTTCTCTTATGCAGTATATCACAGGTGGGATCGATTGGTCCGTAAGTGTATTATTTACTCTCTTTCCTTAAATGCATGGAATAGATCCATACAACTCAGATCATTTTTCAGAAAATGTTGAGGATTGACAACCACATCCAAAACTCTGGCAATCTTCACAGAATAAAAACAAGTTATTGCACACTTTAAACTGAGTGGGCTTGCATATGATTTAATAAATGTGATTTTGGATGTTTCAGTATGAATTAAATTTATTTTAGCAATTTTCTGGGGCCTAGCTATGCCACTGATATTTCATTCTCTGGTAATCAACACCCAGCCAGAGTCAACCAGTTTGACTTTTTTTTAACATGATGCATCTATTGTATTTAGACAGTACTTATAAAAAAAAAAAAAAAAGCAATTTGAATTGGAAAGTTATTTGATATTGAAGACAAAGTCTTAAAGCTGATTTGTAGTTAAAATAAACAGATATTTTTTATATTACCAAATCTAATATCATCAAAATCCTATAAGATAATATTCATATCAATGGAACACTTTAAGTTGTCAGTTGCTATAAAATTGAAATGGAGAAAATACAGTGTTTGCTTCTAAAGAATTACAATTTAAGGTCAGACTAACTGTATTTTCTCCTCTACATCTATCAAGTAGATTTAGAGTGTGTTATTAAAATGAAAGTAACCTGTATAGATCAACTTTAGAGATGGATGGAGAAAATGCTTTAAGAGAATGTAAATTGCATATTAAAGTAAACAATTCTACTAAAATGTGGGCTTCAAGTAAAAAAGTATTTTAGCAAATTTACTAGTTAGGTTCTTATTGGTATATTCTTTGGTTAACGGCTATAAATCAGCATGCTTTATGTTAGTACTAAAAAAAAAAAGTGTTTCCACAAGATGTTGGCAGTGACCCTCCCTGGAGTAAAACAATCTACACAGTGGTTGTCTATGAGTAAAATAATTACAAGAAAATGTGAATTTGGAAAAGTGTAGTATGGAAGTGATCACACCAGAGATAAGAAAGTTCACAATAACCAAGTTTGATCTCCTGTTTTTATAGGAAGCATTCTGTCTCATAGTTCCATATTCCATAGTGACGACAATGAAGAGGTCTTCATTAGTACCAAAGAACACTAAGATTAATATATTAAACAACTTTTAAGAACTGCATTATATTTAGTTCCTTCACCCATAAATATGGACTGATTCTTATTTAATTCTAAGAGTTGTGAAGATTAAATGAGATAAACCATGAGGATATATAGAACATCTTTTGATACTTGGTGTGTGTGTCCTAGATCATTTTCTCCCTTTTCTTGAGGTTTATTTACTATGGCACAATTTACAGAGTTAATTTACTTGCTTCAGAGGATTCACTCAAGTACAAAAAGGGCCAGGAGGAACTCTGAGAACAAATGTCAGATTGCCTTACATGCAAACCATTTTTGCTTCTAATACACCAACTTTTTCCTTCCTGGAGCAGAAAAGCTTATGTCACAAAACAAAAAACAGAAACAAAACAACACACACACACACAACTCACAAAAAAAAGTCACTACGCTCTAAGGCCTGTATTTCCTACTAACTCCCAACAATATGCTACCACTTAAAATTATTTGACCAAATAGGGAGCTATAATCCATTTATCCTGATGTGATTTCTATGTCTCTTAACACCTTTTCTATTCACTGGGACCAAGATAGACTTACCATTCCCCTCAGCTAGACTGAACTTTAGACAGGTTTCTTCCTTACTATAGGCCCTTAACCTCCCTTTTCTCAGAGCATTTACAGTAAATACTTGTAATTGCAAATTCTTTCTCTGCCCTTTTGAAATGTACATAAACCTTCTCCTAGCTTCTAACCAGTTTTGCAATCCAGGAATGTCTTTCTCAAGGTCCTAGAAGTTATCTCTTTGAAAGGTAACCATCAAGAAAGATAGTATCCTATTTCCCATTGGAGGATAAAAGCCTAACTTGATAAGTGCTTATTAACAAATGCAGCTGGCTTAATCACAAAGAAAACCATTTTCAAACATTTTCAAACTAGGAATGGTTCAGTGTGCTGGACACATTCCATTGGCCAACCCCACCCTCAAGTACTTTTTCACTAGCACACCTCAGCACTTAAAATCCCTCTTAACTTTTGTTTCAGTAGAGTAGAGTTCAGTCTCTCCCCTCTGTAGTAAGACTTGAAGAGTCTTACTTGCCTGCTTAACTCTGGTGCAAGTTTTCTTTGATGGTTCTCTTCTAACAGAGTAAGTCCTCTGGTTCATCATTACAAGAACACTCTTGCCAATATTCTCAAATCATTGCCCCCTCTTTTGCCCAAACCCCAAATCCATATGATCAGCCTCTACAGTGCTTCTTATGGAGAAAAACACACAATGAGCTGACTCACTTCACTCTCCCGCTGTTGACTTCAAGTTCTAGAACACTGTAAACCTCAAGAAGATACTGATTTTTAAAGAGTAACGGCCCAATTTTGTTAACGTACAATAAAGGATGTATCTTTCCATTCATCAGGAAACATGTTTTGCCATATTTCACCTGTATTATCTCCTCCATGACAGTCCCCTATACAAATAGGGAACTGTGAGTCTGGCACCTTCCTTTTCTCCTGGGATCAGAGTTGTCACTCTCTCCATGTGTGGTGCATTCTGGGGACCCAGGGGGACACTGCTCTGTAGCCTGAGAGAAACAAGAAGAGGAAGGGACCCCAGAGGAGTCAGAGAGAACCGCCCACGCTTTTGCCAGGTCCCCCTGTCGGGTTCACCATGCAGCCTGCTACTGCAAAGTGGTAGGATCAAGGGACTACGTCTTCACTGATTTTGTGTTGAAGACAGTGAAGATGTTAATGTAAATTTAGAAAAATCCAAACTTCCCATCAGTTGTCCTGGAGGAAGTGATAATTTTAAACATTTAAATGAAATTGATCTTTTCCACTGTATTGATCCAAATGATCCCAAGCATAAAAGAATGGACAGGGCGATTTTATTTTGTTTACCAAAGGTGAATCTGGCCAGTCATGGCCAAGGTTGACAAAAGAAAGGGCAAAGCTTAACTGGGTCAGTGTGGACTTTAGTAACTGGAAAGCCTGAGAAGATGATTCAGATGAAGATATGTCTAATTTTGATCATTCCTCTGAGATGATGAACAACATGGGTGGTGAGGAGGATGTAGATTGACCAGAAGTAGATGGAGATGATGATTCACAAGACAGTGATGATGTAAAAACAACAGCTCTGGAGTAAGGAATGTTGTCATCACTGGATTTTGAGGAAGAAAAATAACTTCTCTGTAAGATTTCATAATTAAGAGCATTTCTGAGTTGATAGCTCTAAAGGCAGATGCTGTATTTGCCTCCTTTGATCCATTTAAACCTGTTTATTATTTTAAAGGCTTCACCAAAGGTTGATAGGTACCATTGTGTGGGGCAATTTTAAGTCAGCTAAAGCAATAGCCCTATACATGAACTTTTCTCAGACTACCATGATGCTGTTGAGGTCCTAGGCAATTGATACAGCAGTTGTGATAAAACATTTCACTTCAGTCTCCTTTGCTTCAGAACATAGATACTGAAATGATAGGAAGCTCTTGGCTTAGAAGAAAGATAACTAAACTTTAGATTTTAGAACATGGACTCAAAGTGGCTGATGAAACAAATTGTTTGATACTTTGGTAACTTGTTCCTCAAGTATATCTTCCAGGATTATTGCAATAAAGTTTTATTTTTAAAAAAAAAAATTACTTCACATTTTTGTAAGTGATCACTTGTTCCAGATGTATCTTAGCTAACAGTAGTAAATGCCCTAAATTAGATGGTTTTGAAGATTGTACATTTGGTATGTTTGACCCTTAAACTTTTGTACATTGTTGCTTGAGAGTCTGTACATTTAGACCAAATTTGTATTTGAACTGTCAGTATGGCAAATGAGTGAAAAAAAAATGTTGATACACTATTGGATTTTTTATTTCTTTTTTTGATTTAGCTTGTCCCAGGCTGAAAACCTCAATTTATACCTATGACAGTGGGAATTTTTTTTAATGTCTACATTCTTTCTGATAAACTGTTGGAACACAAAAATCAGAACAAAACTGTGATGCTAAATTCCTGTACTTAAATTCTTATAATGGTTTTCAATTACTTTCCAGATTAAGACCAAAATCCTTATAGTTATGCAATTACTATTACATATCTGATCTCAAAATCAACTTAATTTTCTATAATTTGACTTAATTTCTGTCTCTATTTTATCACTGTGGGTGAAGAATCTCAGTCCTTTCGAGGGTCACCAACACTCCCATATCCTAGAGTGTTATGTCAAAGCAAGAGTTGGGGGAAGGAGAACAATGTACTTACTCTGGCTTTGCTCCAGTAGTCTGACAGTGAAATACACATTACCCAGTTGGTTTGGCTACTCCAGGTCCAGTGACTTCAACTATCCTGTGCCAAATGGAACACGGAATATTTTGGAGAAATTGTCCAGGGCTCCATCTTCCTAGACAAACCGTACACCTCTCTGTGGTGACTTGCTAGATCCCCTGTGATCTGCCAGAAGGCTGTCCTAGTCCCAAGACCCACCAACACTGCTCTCTTTTTCTCTCTTTATGTTTTTCTCACTTTTTCACTTCCTCCCTTTCTCTATCCTCTATGTATCTCTACCTTCTGTTCTCTCTACAGTTCAAGGGATGTCTTTTTATTCTTGGGTGTCATAGATAGGAGCCTCCTGCTGCCTTTGGCTTCCCTCAATATATATTGTTTATACCGGGAAACTTCTCCCTAATTGATGCATATAATTTCTGAAAATAAAAATTATAAAGACTTACAGGTCTTGTCCTGTTTTCTTCTCTGCCACATCTCACCCCCAAAATGAGCACAGAGCCCACTAGCTTCTTGAATGGAGAGACAGGTAAAGATGGAAGACTTATGCTTAATATCAATACCACAACATTTACAATTGTATTTCTACTTCATCTCCTCACTCGTCCACATTCTCTCTACATTCCTATAGTATCATATGGTTCATAGCTTCCTGAATGAATGCGTTCATTTGTATTTCCTAATCTTTCAACAGTTGTGTTTATCCTCTGCTCAGAATGACTCTTCATTTGTGGACAGAAATGTGTGCATTATGATGAAAGAGGAGATAAGAGTGCCTCTGCCAATACCTTAATATTTGGGTGTATTACCCTTTTCCCAGATGGTGGAACTATTTGGCCATGGACCAATTAAGAAGTCAGTGTACATCTCTGGATTAAATGATAGTAAACGTTAATTTTTTTCCAGATAAAAACAACATTTATCTATCCATACACATATATTTTTATATGTTCACATGTATGTATGCATATATGTATGAATACACATGCATATATGTATGTTTAAAAGTGGGAGTATTTTATTTAAACTGCACGAATCTGTTGACCATTTTTTGAAACCTGTAGTATTCATGAATACTACTTTGAATACTTCTATTTATTAAACATTCACCTCTAACATTTTATGTATTAAGCTGCCATCTTAGTGTTCTGTCACCAACTTTTTAGACATATCACAACTCATTACTCCCAAGTTACCTTATATTAAATACTTAATGAGTTTGGGGAGACTGATTATTCACTTGATAGTAATTGTGACCACATTAGTGTTATCAACAGAGCTTCCACAAACCAATACTTTCTGTGACTTACCTTTGAAAATGAATAAACACATGTTTTATGAAGATGATGATTACTTTCAATATCATACAATGACATTTTCTGACTTTGCTCTTGAATTCTGAGGATGGAGCTCCCTATGTAGTTTAGAGCTCATCTATAGAAAACCCCTAGTTAAATCCCTTTGGGAAAGTGTTTTTAATGGTAAGGACTTAGATTATCCTCAATGCTTTTTTTAACCTCTATCTACTGTGTGTATCCTTATATAAATTTTGTTTTCATGGTTATCAACCACAGGTAGGCCCTCAATACAGCTTAGGGATTCTTCTAGATTCATTGGTCTGCTCCTCTAACTTTGCTCATGATATCTATTTTAAACTTTCAAGGTTATTAGTGATGTAATGTTGCTGAATTATATGATCACCTTCTGGTTCTTATCTTGACCTATCAGCCATTATCAGGCTACTTTGCCTTAAGATGTCCATTATCATTCTGAGAAGCAGCTCTTTCTGTAATAAGAGACTGACAAGTTAACCGGTTCCTGCCAATGATTCAATCAAGATTCCATGCAATGAAAGACATTTTTCTGTTTTTAAAAAGTTTTTATTTTAATTCCAGCACAATTAATATTAAGTGTTACATTAGTTTCAAGTGTACAATATAGTGATTCAACACTTCCACACATCACCCGGTGCTCATCACAACAGTTCACACTTTAATCCTCATCACCTATTTAACCCATCCCCCCATCCACCTCTCCTCTGGTATTCATCAGTTTGTTGTCTGTAGTTAAGAGTCTGTTTCTTGGTTTCTCCCTCTCTGTTTGTCTGTTTTGTTTCTTAAATTCCACATGAGTGAAATCATATGGTATTGGTCCAAAAGACATTTTTCATTAGGGTTCTACAGCCTTAAACTTGCCATTCTCCACCTCTTACTCTTTATTCCAAGCATACCAACTTCCTCACGTCTTGAATATTTGCAAATGCTACTCCTCTCTGTAATGTCCATTCCACATCCTTCGCTTTTAACATGCAGCTCAGTGATCTGGAAAGTCATCTCTATACACCCACAGTTATTCTGCTTCCCTTGTCTGGGTCTCAGTCTTCCTCCATCCAAGCACTTCCTCTGTGACAGCAATTTTTAAATTGTTTTATTATCTGTTTATTTACTGGCTTTTCCATAAGATAGTTCTTTTGCAGAGTTTAGGAACTTTCAAAGGACAGCCATTCGATAAACGTTTGCCAAATAGATTAAAGAATGAATATCCATTTTTCCCCATGTTTTCTTTTTTCCTAAATTTTCAGATGTAAGTATTTTGAAACTTGAAAAGTGAAATTATTTTGAAAAAATCAGTCTCGTAAGCATTATGTGCTAATATTTATAAAGACAGCTATAAAAATATATTTTTTGTTTTCAATTTTGAAACTATTTAATATTGTTGACAAAAACAAAATTGGTTTCCTAAATGTAAGTTAGAAAATTAATTGATATGTTGAATAAAACAGAAATCACGGCTCTGGGGGTAATTTAATGTTTAAAAATTTAAAAATAAGATGCACAATGTAAATTTTTGTTTTTCTAAAATTCACTAATTAAAAAAAATCTTGCTAGTATTCTACATTCACTGGAAAGCTGAAATATAATTTGTAAGGCAGGAACATTTCAATACTAAGATTTGCTTATTAATTCCCTGAATTAGAACAGTTCTTAAAGGAAAAACAACTAAATTGCAGCCAGCATGAAGAAGTTGGATTTGGTGATGATTACTATCTTTAAAGAGTGTGACCTTACGTTATTCTGTCATATGCCTAAAGGCATTGAAAGTACTCTAAATTAATTTTAGGGCTACACAAAAAATGTTTCCTTTAATTGCAGAATCCAAAAGCTGTATGCCCCTTGGTGCTCTGCTATCATGTTTTTAATCTTCATAACATGATTCTGTAATTTGTCCTATTTATGGAAAGAATTCTGCAAATTTTTCCTGAACTATTTTTTTTTTAAAGTCTTGGCAGTAAAATGTACCTCTTATACCTCCTGCCAATACATCTCTGAAATAAGGAAAACAATGTTCCTTTGCATTGTATGTTCAATCAACTTGTCTTCTCCCAGTGTTTAAAGATGCCTTTAGGGTTGCCAATAACAGACAAACAGTGGTGCTCATATATCTTGAATATCTTTGTGTGTTTCCAAAGTGGCAGAAGCTTAAAGAGAGTTTAACTTGTGCCAAGCACTGAAATTTTCACAGTAACCCTTTATGTGTCATCAGTGACTTTATGCATAATGAAACTGAGTCTTAGAAAAGTTTAGTAATTTGCCTAAGGTCAGTCATATAGCAAGTAGCTGAAATATGATTTTAAAGAGCCAAACTTACAGAAAATGTGGTATGAACATGGATTATTACTTTGTCTTTGCCTTCCTCCTACAAATTAAACAAAAATGACCAAAAGATTATTACAACTGGTAGAAAAATTATATGTCTTGAACACCATGCAGAAAATGAATTATTATACCACCTATGCCAAATAATTTCTAGATATGATGCAGAAAGGGCTAAAAATAAGCCATTGAGGACAAGCATTATCTCTTGTGGAGAAAGTGGTACTATATCCCTGAAAGCACAGAGAGGCAATGCTAAGAGCTTGGAAAATACTGGACTGTCTCCTGAGGCAGCAGATTACACCCTGCATAAAAGACATAGGGACTCAGTCCAAAAGAGGAAGCCAGCCTGATCAGAAGGCTAGTTATGGGAAACATCCTGTAGGTGCAGAAATTTTTCTAAAGGGAGAGAGGATTTAGTTAAGAGGGATTATATATCCACCATGAGATCAATCATCACTTTAATTAAGCTAGTGGATCGCCTAAAAGAAAATTAGACAGATTGAAGAAAATTAGAAGACAAAATACTAACATAACAAGAATTATCTGTATTTGGTATCTCTATTTCTATTTCTTCCATTCTGTCTTGATCCTACTCCAACATGACTTTTCTCTCCATCTCTCCACTAAAATTTCTCTTGTCAGGATCACTAATGTTTTTAATGTTGATGAATCAAATAATCCTCTTCTGGTTCTCATATTACCTGACCTATTAGCAGCATTTGATCCAGCTGATCATCCCTTTCTTCCTACCACTTGTTTCCATCACAGTCTCTACAACTGGCCCCGCATCCTCATGCTTAATGTTGTAGTGTCTATGGCTCAATGCTTGGTTCTCTTTGTCAAATATATTCTCTCTCAGTAATCTCACCTAGTCTCATGGCTTTAAATACTATCGAATCACTGATGATAATTCTCAAAAGTATGTCTCTAGCCTGATTTTCTATGGTGGACTCCATACACATGTCCAACTGCCTACTCAATCTATTTTCTTGGATATCTTGTAGGAATCTGTAGCATAAATATCCAAAGTGGGACTTTGGGACTTTTCCCACAAATCTACTCTACTTAAAAGTCTTACCCATTTCAGTTGATGGAATTCAACCTTTAAATTACTTGGGTGAAAACCTAATGTTCAATCTGTGAACAAATATTGGATTTTTTATTTGTACTTACATACTAATTATAGTAATATATAGGAACAGAAGCCAAAAGAATAGAGATGGAGATGAAGAGACATTTTATTCTCTATGTTAATAATTTTTGAATCATATGAATGTATTACCTGTACAAAAGTTAGGTGTAAAATTTCAAAGGCTGAAATCAATATGGATATATTACTCATAAGGACAATGATAAATAAGATGTTACAATATTACCTCCCTGAGAAGAAATAAAAGTTGCATATTCCCAATCTTTTACAAGGGAGAATTAGAATTTTATTATCTGCATAATGATCCATAGAATAAAAACAACCACAATCTTTAGCTTTATCATTTGCTACCAAAAAAACAGTTTATATAGATGAATTACTTTAAAAAAATCAGTATTTATTAATCCATTTCTGTGAGTACTTATTGCTTCTTATGTCACCAGTCGATAGTATTTATATGCTCAACAGTCCATAAAATTTAGATGAGCAATAAAATGAGCAGCCCCAGATTTGTATTATTTGTATTATTTCTCTGTTCTTAAATTTCAAAACATGACAAACCACACTTTCATGTTTATATTTTAACTGTAATTTCTGCTTACAAAAAATGTTTTGGTTATACTTTGAAATGTACGATTGTAAGATTCCCCCTCCCCTGCTGCCAAAGAAGAGACTAATAAAATGCTGAGAATTAAAGATATTGAAAATAATTTCATAATTAATCCCATGATATAAGGAAGGCAGCTATGCTCACCACTATACCACCAACGCCCTCCCATGATATAAGGTAGGGAGAATTTAGAAGAAAAATATGTAGTCTATGGGTTTCCCTTTAATTGCAATTGAGTAATGATAGAGAAGCTATGAAGTTCTGCTTTCAGTTCCAATGTGTCAAGAGCTTAGAAGTCATTACTCCCATGAAAAACTGAAAACAAGCCACTTTTCTTGGACCCATTAGAGAAATAGGGTCCAGAGTAAGCCTTGAAATCTGGAGAGAAATAGTAATATAGAGAATCTCAACCAAGGTCAGCTTACATAGAGCAGAAGATATTATAGCCATAAAGGTGTTGGAGTAAAGAATTTTGACCAATTGTTGGAGGCTTAGTCTTGGTGAAAATGTGTGAGAGTGAGAAACTCCTGGAGGCCACAGTCAGATCCCCACACTTCCATGGGTATTGATGTGGGAAACAAAGGCAGAAGGAAATGGCAGATAAAATTAAATTTCCTTATAACCTGCAGCCCATTTGAACACACTTGAGGTGTTCGGGGGGAGGGGTGGTGCAGAGTAGAGCCTTTCTCCAGGAACTCCCTACTGTCTTAATGCTAATGCTTTACTTGAGAGAAAAACAACCTTGGCTTGTGGAGAGCTAGGCCATCAGTATCCTGTGAGTCTTTGTTAGCATATGAAAATCTCATTGGAAACTTTCCCTGGACTTTACCTCCCCCAACTCCATAGTGTATAACCAGTCTCTCCTCATGGTCTTAGGGCAGCTCTTCCTGTCCACAGGTCCTGTCCCCATGGTTTAATAAAATCCCCTTTTTGTACCAAACACATCTTCAAGAATTCTTTCTTGGTTGTTGGCTCTGGGCCCCATGAACCCCACTATCACCTCCAAAACCTCATCAATTATTACCTCTAGGAATCCTGATAGGTTCTCATAGTGAAGATCAGGGACAAATCCCCTCATGTTTCTGGCAGCGGTGGGGGGGAAAGTAACCATTTTGAAATATGTCCAAACTATGAAAAAGAAGTTTTTCCCAAAGGAAACAACTTTACCAGAACCTTGTCTACCTGGGGAAAGGAAAATTAGCTAAATCCAGCGCTGGCTCTTGTGTTCCCTAAACACAAGAGAGGAGAGGGGAGAGGGAGAGAAAAGGTAAGAAACATAATGTGAAGGTCACAGCCCAGGGACACAGGTCCACTAAAAGATTGAGATTTAATTCAGAAGATTATAGAATACTTCCCCTTCCCTCACCTAATGTCTTACCACTACATCAACAAGACTTCAGAATAATAGCAGATCATAGCTAAAAGAACTCTAAGACACAGATTTAAATTAAGGGTTTCTCAGAGGCACGCAAAGACAAAATGGTAGACAAAAATAAGGACATTGGAGGTTAGTGAAACCTATAGTGCTTATGATGTGATTTAATGTTGGGATCTGGGAGCAAATGGCCAAAAAAGAATTCTTTAACCTCCATGTATTTGTGGTTTTTCCATTTTTTTTTCTTGTGATTGACTTCAAGTTTCATAGTGTTGTGGTCTGAAAATATCCATGGTATGATCTCAATCATTTTGTACTTGTTGAGGGCTGATTTGTGACATTTTCAGTGCAAAAAAGGTAGTTGTATAAAAACACAGGGACAGGATGTACGAGCAGAAAGGGCTGCATGGGCATTGTGAGGAGCTATTGATTATATAATTTTAAGCTGGGGTATGAAGGGCAGAGATGAAGTTTCCAAAAGGATTTTCATGTTAAAGAAGATTTACAGGATCCTGAAATTCTGGCTATTGTCAAGCTAAGGTTGCTTTCTGCCTTTGGCAAAGCATTAATGTTAAGATAGTTGGGAGTTCCTGGAGGAATGTCGTTCTCTCCCTGTCTCTAGTATATATCAGTGGGTTTTAAGTTATAAAGAAACTTAATTTTATCTACATTTCCTTTTGCCTTTGTTCTCCACCTTCCTTATAGCAAACATATATATATATATAGCAAACATTAAACATAACCCAACTCTAAGTAAAATTAATATAAAACCTCATACCACAGCCTATTTATTTCAGTCTATTATTTAATACATCATTTCCAGGTTTTAGCAACAATTACAAAGTGTGCTGTTGGTGGTTAGTGTTATGTATCAAGTAGACTGGGCCAGGGGGTAGTCAGATGTTTTAGTCAAACATCTTGTGTTGGTAAGGGTGTTTTGGATGACATTAACATTTGAATCAATAGACTGAGTAAGGCAGATTTCCTTCCCTAAGGTAAATGGGATTCATCCAATCAACTGAAGGCCTAACTAGAACAAAAAGTCTGCATAAGAGCATTCCTTCTGCCTGACTGCCTTAGAGCTAGGACATCAGTCTTTTCTTGCTTTTAGACTCAACTGAATCTTCACCTCTTTCTGGGTCTTAAGGCTACTGGTTTTTAGGTTGTACACCATCATCTGTCCTGGTTCTCAGTCTTTTGGACTGGAAATAGAACTATACCATCAACTTTTTCATGTTTCCAGCTTGCTGACTGCAGATTTTGGAACTGGCCAGTCTCCAGTGAGTCAAATTTTTTCATTGTGTGAGTCAAATTGTTTTAATAAATCTCTTAATAGATAGATAATGGAAGGAAGGAAGGAAAAAAAAAAAGCAGACATCCTATTGATTATTTCTTTGGGGGAACTGTAGCAAACACATGCCCCAAAATGAAATGAAAACACAGTCTGGGGCACCTGGGTGGCTCAGTCAGTTAAGTGTCTGGCTTCAGCTCAGGTCATGATCTCACAGTTCACGAGTTCAATCCCTATGCTGATAGCTCAGAGCCTGGAGCCTGCTTTGGATTTTGTGTCTCCCTCTCTCTGCTCCCTCCCCTGCTTGTGCTCTCTCTTTTTTTCTCAAAATAAATAAACATTTAAAAGAAAGAAAGAAAAAAACAGTCTGAATAGACAAAGCAAACATCAGAAACAGACTCGGATATGAAACAAATTTGGAATTATCAGACAGGAAACTTAAAATAAGTATGATTAATATGTTAAGAGTTATAATGGAAGAAGATAACATGCAAGAACATATGGGTGATATAGGCTGAGAGAAGGAAATTTAAAGAATAGAAAAGAAATTTTAGATATAAGAACGTAGAGGCAGAAGTACCTTATTGGGTGCATCAGTAGACTTAACACAACTGAGGAAGGAATAAGTGAGCTTGATGATATGTCAGTAGAAACTCCCCAACCTGAAATGCAAAAAGAAAAATAATTTTTTAAAAAAGAGAATAGTCGATCTTTTACATGTAGTTGTTCAGTTTTCCCAACCCATTTGTTGACAAGATTTCTTTTTCTCCATTGTACATTCTTGCCTCCTTCGTCATAGATTAACTGACCATACAAGTGTCGGTCTGGTTCTGGACTCTGTATGCTGTTCTTGTGATCTAAGTGTCTGTTTTTATGCCAGCACCATACTGTTTTGATTACTACAGCTTTGTAGTATATCTTGAAATCTATTGTGACACCCCCAGCTTTGTTCTTTTCAAGATAACTTTGGCTACTTGAGGTATTTTTGTGGTTCCATATGCATTTTAGGATTATTTGATCTAGTTCTGTGAAAAATGCTAGTGGTATTTTCATAAAGATTGCATTGGATCTGTAGATTGCTTTGGATAGTATGGACACTTTAACAATATTCTTTGACCTATGAGCATAGTATAAATTTCCATTTGTTTGTGTTATCTTCAATGTCTTTCATCAATGTCTTAATAGTTTTTAGAATATAGGTCTTTCACCTCCTTGGTTAAATTAATTTCTAGGTATTTTATTGTTATTGGTGTAATTGTAAATAGTATTGTTTTCTTAATTTCTCTTTCTTCTTCTTCATTATTAGTGTATAGAGTTGCAGTAGATTTCTGCATATTAATTTTGTAGACTGCAACTTTACAGAATTCATTTATTCTCATAGTTTTTTTGTGGAGTGAAGTTTTATATAAAAAGTATTATGTCATCAGGAAAGAGTGAGAGCTTTACTTCTTCCTCATCAGTTAGATGCCTTTTATTTCTTTTTCTTGTCTGATTTTTATAGGTAGGACTTCCAATATTATGTTGAATAAAAGTGGTGAGAGTGGACATCTTTGTCTCATTCTTGATCTTACAGGAAAAGCTTTCAGTTTTTCACCATTGAGTACAATGTTAACTTGTTTTGTTTTGTTTTTTAATATATTGCCTTTATTATGTTGAATTATGTTCCCTCTAAACCCACTTGGTTGAGAATTAACTGAACCACTTTTTTATACTGTACACAAAGATAAACTCAAAATAGGTTAACTAGCAAAGTGTGAGACCTGAAACCATAAAATTCCTAGAAGAAAAGATAGGCACTAATCTCTTGGACAGCAGCCTTAGCAACATGGATATGGGTCCTCAAGTAAAAGAAACCAAAGCAAAACTAAACTATCAGGACTACACCAAAATAAAAAGCTTTTGCACAGCAAAGGAAACGGTCAAAAAAACAAAGGCAACATACTGAATGGGAGAAGATATTTGCCAATGATTTATCTGATAAAGGGGTAATTATCCAAAATATGTAAAAAATTTATACAGCTCAATGCCAAAAAAGCAAGCTGATTTAAGAAAGAGCAGAGGACCTGTATAGACATTTTTCCAAAGAAGACATAGAGATGGCCAACAAACTCCTGAAAAGATGTTCAACATCACTAATCAGCAGGGAATGTAAATCAAATCATAATGAGATATCACCTCAAACTGGTCAGAAAAAGTAGGATCAGAAAGACAAGAAACAAGTATTGGTGAGAATATGGAGAAAAGAGGACACTTGTGAACTGTTGGTGGGAATATAAATTGGTACAGCCACTGTGGAGTTTCCTTAAAAAATTAAAAATAGAAATACCATATGACCCAGCAATTCTATTGTGTGTTTAATCAAAAAAAATGAAAACACTAATTAAAAAAAGATACATGAAACTCTGTTTATTACAGCATTATTTTCAATAGCCAAGATATAGAAGCAACCCAAGTATCCATCCATAGATGAATGGATAAGAAGATGTAGTGTGTGTGTGTGTGTGTGTGTGTGTGTGTGTGTGTGTGTATCTCCATGTTGTAACAAAATGGATGGATCTAGAGAGTATTATGCTAAGTGAAATAAATCAGAGAAAGACAAATACCACATAATTTCATTTATATGTGGAATCTAAACAACAAATGAACAAACAAAAACAAACCCTCCCTCCCCACCCCCAGACTCTTAAATATAGAGTAAAAACTGGTGGTTGCCAGAGTGGAGGTGCTTGTGGTGGTTGGGCTCAATAGATAAGGGCGATTAAGAAGTGCAAACTTATATTTATAAAATAAATAAGACGAAGATGAAAATTACAGCATAGAGAATATAGTCAACAACATTTTAATAACTTAGTATGGTGACAGTGACTATACTTATTGCGGTGAGCATTGTGTAATGTATAGAATTGTCAAATAAATATGTTGTATACCTGAAACTAGTACAACACTGTTTATCAATTATACTTTAAATGTTTTTAATGTTTATTTATGTTTGAGAAAGAGAAAGACGAGACAGAGAGACAGAGAGAGAGAAAGGGAGAAAGAATGTGTGTACAAGCCAAGGATAGGCAGAGAGGGAGACAGAATCCGAAGCAGACTCCAGGCCCTGAGGTGTCAGCACAGAGCCCAATGTGGGGCTCAAATTCATGAACCGTGAGATCATGACCTAAGCCAACGTTGGACCCTTCACTGAATGAGCCACCCAGGTGCCCCTCAATTATACTTTAATAACAGATTTTTAAAAACTGAAAAAACTCACATGAAGAGAAAAGGATAATCTGAATATGTCTATATCTATGAAAGAAATTGAGCCAATAATTAAAAACCTTCCTAAATAGAATGCACCAAGATCATATGGTCTAAGTGGTGAATTCTGCTGAACATTGTGGAAGAAATGATACTAATTTCTCAAAATATTTCTCGGAAAACACAAACAAGGAACACTTGCTAACTCATTATGTTAGGTTAGCATTGCCATAATACCAAAATAGGTAAATACATAACAAGAAAGGAAAAGTACAGACCAATATCTCTGATGAATATAGATGCAAAAATTGTTAACAAAATTTAGGAAAAATGAATAAAAAGTGTATAAAAAAGTTATAAGCTACAATGAAGTGAGATTTATTCCAGCTAGGCAGGGCTGGTTCAGCATTCAAAGAATCAATCAATAAAATCCATAAAATAAAGGATAAAGAAGAAAAATCAACAATCATATCAATTGACATAGAAAATGCACTTGGTAAAATCCAGCATACATTTAAGATAAAACCTCTCAACACACTAGGAATGAAGGGGAACTTCCTCAAGGTCACAAAGAATATTGACGAAATACCTATAGCTAACATCATACTTCACGATGAGGAACTGAATGCTTTCCCCCACAGATCACAAGACAAGAAAGCCCCCTCGCACCATGCCTTTTAAACATCCTACCCAGAGTCTCAGCTGGTACAATAAGCAAGACAAGGGAATAAAAGGTACACAGATTGAAAAATAAGAAAAACACGGTCTTTTCTCACAAATGACATGATTATACATGTAGACAATTGGAATAAAATCAACACATGCAGAAAGAAAAAAATTCCTGGAACTAATAATCCATTATTAAAAGGTCATAGGATACTAAATTTGTATATAAACTCAATTGCTTTCCTACGCATCAGCAACGAACAAGTGGAATTTGAAATTAAAATCACAATACCAGTTATATTAGCACCAAAAAATGAAATAATTAGGTATAAATCTAAAATGATATGACCAGGATCTATATCCAGACAGCTACAAAACTCTGCCAAGAAATCAGAGATGTGACTTAGTGTAATGTGACCATACACTATTCCTCAGACTTGCTTCAATGGATTGTATCATTTTAGAATCCACTCATTTATAAATCTTTTGTAGAAAAGCATCATCTTACAGTGGAAATAAAACTCTTTTAAAAGTATCCTTTTGTTACTTCAAAGTCTTAGGCTCTTCTAACATAGTACACAACTATTAGTGAGTGGGGCAGGTTTGGTGACAGGAAATAACATGTGCTAACATTTTATAGATAAGACTGAGGGCAGATATGGGAGCTATAGACTGGAGATCCTTATGAGTCATGAATATATCCTACAACTTTTAAGAGTCTTGACTGATCATTTAGATCATCTTTTGAGTGATAGTTTGGTACATAGATCATGGCCTGATTTTATACTTCATCTTTTCTCTTTCTTCCAAGTCTCATTTTGTACACATTGCAAAGTGAGACAGGAGATACTTGCCTTGTGGAGCTTTGTGAGAATCAGAGATGATGTACATACGTTGCCTAGCCCTTAGTGAGTGCTTCATTAAGGATGACTTAAGAGTAACAATAAGTAACAATAGGTCCTGATTACTACAAAGACATTGAGGGTTGTGATGAGAATAGGGAGTGGGATCCATATGGTAGAGTAGGAAGGACTATGGGAAAAATTCTGATAGATCTGTCTAGAGATGTTTCTATTTTCAGCTTACAGAACAGTCTAAAAACAGCTGAGGAATTAAACTCTAGCTTTATTTACAGAAGATAGGAATAACGACCACTCATACTCTTTTAGAATTCTTATATTTTGTAATTTTACATTTATCTACATCCCCATGGTGGCAAAATATAACAACATATAAGAACTTATAACAAAAAATAAATGTTTATGGGATATATATATAGCAGAGCAGCTATTGTTTGATGAGCTGACTGAGAACATTAAAGACAGGGTGAAGAGGGGCTCCTGGGTGGCTCAGTCAGTAAAACTTTGACTTTGATTTTGACTCATTTATGATCTCATGGTTCGTGGGATTGAGCCCTGTGTCTGGCTCTGCGCTGATGGCTCAGAGGCTGCTTGGGATTCTCTCTTCTTCTCTCTCTACCCTTCCCTTGCTTGCACATGCATGGCCTCTCTCTCTCTCTCTCTCTCTCTCTCTCTCTCTCCTCTCTCTCTCTCTCTCTCAAAATAAACATTTTTTTGAAAAAGAAACAGGGTGAAGAGCAGACATTGATTAACTCTGTTGAAGCTAGTTATGAATAACACAGCAGATGGTTGAAGGTAGTCCTCCCCAGATGCTCACACAAGAGAACCTAGCTGAGCAAGGGGTTGATAAAGTCCATCTGGGAGTTGGAGGCAGGATCTGTGCTACCATCAGCCGAGTCTTGCCAATAAAAGCTTCAATAACTAGTATTTATTGAACATTTTATTAAATTCTATCCCTCTAGCACACATCTATAGGGATTCTCTAGTTGAATTTCTAGAACAACTCCATGATGTAAATTCTTTTACCATCATTTTATAGATATAGAAACTGAGCTTTAAGGAAGCTTAGTAATTTGACTTGGTCACAAAACTTATAGCATGAGATGGAGCAAGGACTTGAAGCCAGGATTGTCTGACTTCAATCTCAAACTCTTACCCACGACACTTTATTGTTGCTTAAGATAATAGCTCCCAACATCACAGAATAAATTCATTTCAAGAATAATAATAGTTCTGGGGTGCATGGGTGGCACAGTCAGTTGAGCGTCTGACTTTGGCTTAGGTCATGATCTCACCACTCGTGGGTTCAAGCCCCAGTTGGGCTTTGCACTGACAGCATGGAGCCTGCTTCAGATTTTCTGTCTCCATCTCTCTGCCTCTCCCCTGCTCACACTCTGTCTTTCTGTCTCTCTCAAAAATAAACACTAAAAAAATAATAACAGCTTCTCTCTGTTGAGCATTTAATGTATCTCAGGTATTGCTCTGCTCATATCATTTCATTTAATTCTCACTAGAACCCTATGAGGTTTTCATCTAAGTTTTATTTTTTACCATTTTACAAAGAAACACACTGAGGCTTATAGAAATTAGATTATTTGCCCAAGGACATAGGTTCATACAAGAGTAGAGACTGGAATCCAGTTCTGACTCCCAAATTCATGTTTTTTAGACTGCAAAAATCAATGGCATTAAAATCAGACAAGAAGGACATCACTGGCTTTTGTAGAAGATCCTTGCTATACCAACTATACAATAATATAAAAATCATGACTACAAGATAGCATGGTCCTACAGGACCTGCCTTATTACTTTATGGTCACACTTTATAATTCTTCAACAAATATTTATTGAGCTGCTCCTATGCACCATACTCAACATTATGCATATAATTGATCAGATTAATGTCGTGATGGCTCCAATTCAAAGCCTGGTTCATTTCTTCATGGTACTTTTCCTTCATGTGGCTATATTTTTGTCAGGGTTGTTTTCTCTTCTAATATAGCTTAACACTGCCCTTGCAGCTAAAGAAACATTTCTCATTACGATTTGGGCTCTAAAATGACAGCAGGCACGACATTGTTTTGTTTCCCAGGTGAGGAATGAGAATGTTCACAACACTACAGAGGGAACAAAAATCCTCTTTCTGGCCAAAAAACCCTCAGATCCAACTTTCTCTTCAGTTTCTGAACACAGCAGCTTCTCTGAATTTAACTGAAGCAGAGGATATTGTCAGAATGAAAACAGTATTAAAATAGTCTGTTGAGTACCAGGTCGAATTTGCTATTATAAGTTAAAGCAAAGAGAACACGATGCTGTGTTGTTTATAAGATGGAGGTAATTTCCTAGGGTTATTTATAAATCATTAGCAGAGCTTGTCTGTGGTTGTCAGGATAGACCTCCACAGATAGGGACTCACTGTTAGAATGTAATTATTACAGCCAGGAGAATGTGGGAGCAAGAGAATTTAGTTTGATAGATAAAGCTATTAAAATAAAATTTTATGTGTTTCACTGATTATTAAAACATTACTGGATGACTGTAAAAGGCTAGAGAAACTCAGACAAGTATAAAGAGGAAGTGTGGATTGCCTATACCCTTGACTCCCAGAGACAACTACTCAGCATTTTTAGTCTTTTTAGATCATATATAATTTCACATAGTTGAAGTCTAAGTACAAACAGCGTTTTAATTTCATATCCAATTATGAGCATCTCAGCAGTCTTTCACAGCCATCATTTACTTTGAATCGATGTCTTATAATTTTGTTGCTGTTCCCTGATGGTAAATCATTTAAAGAAATACAACTCTAGGGGCCCCTAGGTGGCTCAGTCAGTTAAATGTCTGACTTGGTTTCGGCTCAGGTCATGATTTCAAGGTTTGTGAATTTAAGCCTCACATGGGGCTCGACACTGAGGGGCTCGACACTGACAGTGAGGAGAAGCTCATTTGGGATTCTCTCTCTCTCTCTCTCTGCCCCTTCTCTGCTTGTGCTCTCTTTCTCACAAAATAAATAAATAAACTTAACAAAAAAAAAAAAAGAAATCCAACTCAAATGTGTTTATCTCAAAACCGTTTATAGCATAAAAACCTGAATTTAATAATTTATAATAAGCAATATAATTATTTTTTCAGTAATATTAATTAATATTTTCAACCAATTGGTAAACTATATCCTCCTGAGGAGAACCAGCCATTGTTCTGATTAAAATGATCATTGTGTTCCTTTAATATGAATGCTCAGCCACATTTACCTTCAGATGGTCTATGATGGTCAGATCTATACATGTGTAAAATATGTGTGCTATATACATATGTGTGTTTTTATAAGTTGGATGAGGATCTTTAGGGAAAAATTGAATTTGCAATTTTATCCTTTCTGTATTTTTTTTTTAAATGACATTTAGGTCTGTGAGATTAATTCACACTGAGCTTCTTTTGGAGAACCCAAGTTTAAACATTTAGCAATAGATGAAAATAAAGCTTTTTCTTCCTTCTTATAGTGGATATATTGTGATTTCCTATCCCTCCCCTCCCCCGCCAAAAAAAGGAAAGAAAAAAGTTGTAATAGCATAGAATCCTTACTTATAGCCATTAGGAAAATTGGAGAAAACCCCTAAGAAATACCTCTATTTTATTTTATGCCTCTATTCTTATTTTATGCCTATTTTAGTTCTTATTTGTAGTTTCTTGAAAAGAAATATAATTCATGATGATGTAGTTTGAAATTTTCAAACATGAGAAGCAAAATAAGTATGCTTTAGATAAAGCATTAAAGAAAATTAGTATGGTATCAATTTAGCTAACTTGGTACTTGCTGAAAATATCAAAAGCAAGTCATTTATGAATTGATAAATTAAGCATATTTAGGTTTATTTGAAAGTATGTATGTATAATGGAAAGGCTCCACTTTGCCTACATATCAGTTCAGTTGGGAAAATACCAGTTGGATTTACTTGAGGGCTAATAATCCAAGAAAAGAGTAGGAGGCTTGAACAGTATTTATATGTCAACCACAAAGGACTATATTTTTCTTTTTTAGTACAGTGTGCCTTATGTGAAAAACTCTTACCCTTTCAAGCTCTCTGTGGCATAATTTTTCCAGTTATAAACATGTTCTTATTATTTTTTATACATATTTCCCATGTTACATAAAGTACTACCAAAATATCACAACTATAGAGAGAGTCATTATATAAACTGAACTCCCCTTCAAATTTCCTTCTGTTCCTCTCTAGATGAGAGTCCATGCTAAAATTGTGCACAACACTCCTGTAGCCCTTGTCATAGCGTCTTGCATGTTAAAAAAAAAAAAAAAGTTTTCTCCTGGTGAGCATTTTTGGTTCTTATCCCTTCCATGAAAGTGATAAGCTGGTGATGTCAAGATCATCACTGTTGATTAAAAGGCAGCTATTGGTGAGGAATTCATTCAATTTTCATTTTGTAATATATTCAGATCTTTGTGGCTATTCTATCCTATTTCCCACGTATTATACTTTTGATATACAATTTAATTATAAATTTAATATTCTGAGAAATAGAGCCTTAAGTAAATTAATATGTCAGTAGACCAAGCAGTGCATTTATAAAGGAAAAAAGAGATAACAATGCAGTGCATTAAATCATTCAAGAAATAATATTGTTTTCTCCCTCACTTCAGGTAATTGAGGATGTAGTTAAACAGGAGTACCTAACAGAAGATCTCTTCATTCATATAGAGATTGGAGTACAGACAATTGTGTCCTCTCAGAGTAGGGACAATTTTGTCCTTCACTTTTATATGGAGACATAATGGATCTCAGCTACTTACAGCAAAATGTCATGATAATTAGATAGAAAATACAATGATTACAAGGAAATTTGCTAAATGGAATTCAAAATTTTTCTGCTACAAAGTTTTAAAGCACCCAGAGTATGTGTTAATTTTAAAATGCCAATTAGAAGGAATAAAAGGATAGAAAGAAAAATATATTTTAATTTCCCTATGAAATATGTTATATATATTTGAATATAAAATGTAAATATTTAATTATATATAATTACATCACAATCAAATTCAAAAGTTGAACATTGACCTGGAGAAAATAATGGCAATTTACATACCAAATGGTTGATATTTGGTAACAGTTTACTTGACATTTCCTCTGGATTTCTAATAAGTATCTTCAATTTAACATACATGAAACTGCAACTCTTGATTTAAAACAAAAACAAAAACAAAAAACTTCTCAGCCCTTACATTTTTCCATTCCCAATTAATGGTGCCTTTTTATATACAGCAGTAACTCAGACCCTGTTACAAATATAATAAACAACATCACTGAAGGGGTAAAAGGAAAAGGTGCTGAACTAGGTAACTTTAGAATTCAGTGGAGACTTTGAGAACAAAGACTAAAGGAACTATACACAGCAATTTAATTGATAAAGTTTTTTCTCCAGCAGTATAGGATAACAATTCTGAAACCTCTATGTAAAATATATGCTAGAATTGATCAGTTAAGTTTCTAACTGCTGGAGTGGGAGCTTACTAATAAGCAAGAGGAAATGGCTAAAATTATCCCCATAGTCATGGATTAGTGACAGTGTAGAACGTTATATACAGTTCAGTATAGATACAGATAGGTATATATAGAAATATTTATAGATATATGTATATATATGGGTTGGGAACATGTATATCCTTGTTCTGCAGAGACGGCCTTGATATGATGATATAACTCAGTAAGTGAGCACATCTAGCTCTTGGTATCTAATACCATTCTCCAGCCTTTCTTATGATTAGATCGTGATTATGGGTTTTGGGAGGAAGCCACAGAGGTAAAGTGTCATTTTCATCCCATTCTATAAAGGGATGAACTTATTGGTAAAATGGAAGATATAGGGCTACAGCAGAGAATATATAAGACTGGAGAATCTTATAGTGACAGAAAGTAAGATAGTGTTCAAAAACAAACACAAAATCCAGACTGAACCAAAACAAAACAAAACCAAAAAAGCCCCACAATGAAAGAAGTATATCAAAGGGAAAAAGAGTCAATTGAAAGCACTCCAAATGGCCAAACCTGGAAAAAAATTAATAACATAGTGTTGTATTATAACTCAAAGTTTAAATGTGCACATGTCCATACTAATATAAATATGTGACTTATTGAAGAACTAAATGGGGAATAATAAATCTCCCATGTCGAAGAATTCTAAATAATATTGAAGGAGGTGGGCATGATTCCCCATTTTGTAAGTGTGGCTTGCAGTTAGTGACTTCCAAAGAGTATAGCATGGAAGTGGCAGGTGGTGGAAGGGATGGGGAGAGTTACTTTACATTGGAGGAATCTGACAATCGCTACCTCAGTTAAGTGATTAAAATTAACATCAACACTGAAAGTCACGTTGATAGGGTGTGATGTGATTGGCACTTCTCCTCTGTGGCCTTCTACTCCAAACCCCTAACCATGTTGAAAGCATGAGAACATCAGTCAAATCCTATTTGAGGAACATTCTTCAAAATGTCTCAGCTGTGTATTCTTCACATCTGTCAAGGTCATCAAAAGCAAGAAAAATCCAAGAAAGTGGCACAGCCAAGAGACAGGACACCTAAACATAGTGACTAAATGTAACACAATATTCTGGATGGGTTTCTGTAACTAAAAAATGGGTGTTACATTAAAGAGTAAGGAAATTTACATAAAATATGACTTTAACTACTACTAATGTACCTATATAAGCTCATTAGTAGTGACAAATGTACCATATTTATTATGTTAATTACATTTTAATTAATGTAAGATTTTTTATAGTATTTTTTTATTAATATATGAAATTTATTGTCAAATTGGTTTCCATACAACACCCAGTGCTCATCCCAAAATGTGCCCTCCTCAATACCCATCACCCACCCTCCCCTCCCTCCCACCCCCCATCAACCCTCAGTTTGTTCTCAGTTTTTAACAGTCTCTTATGCTTTGGCTCTCTCCCACTCTAACCTCTTTTTTTTTTTTTCCTTCCCCTCCCCCATGGGTTTCTGTTACGTTTCTCAGGATCCACATAAGAGTGAAACCATATGGTATCTGTCTTTCTCTGTATGGCTTATTTCACTTAGCATCACACTCTCCAGTTCCATCCACGTTGCTACAAAAGGCCATATTTCATTCTTTATCATTGCCACGTAGTATTCCATTGTGTATATAAACCACAATTTCTTTATCCATTCATCAGTTGATGGACATTTAGGCTTTTTCCATAATTTGGCTATTGTTGAGAGTGCTGCTATAAACATTGGGGTACAAGTGTCCCTATGCATCAGTACTCCTGTATCCCTTGGATAAATTCCTAGCAGTGCTATTCCTGGGTCATAGGGTAGGTCTATTTTTAATTTTCTGAGGAACCTCCACACTGCTTTCCAGAGCGGCTGCACCAATTTGCATTCCCACCAACAGTGCAAGAGGGTTCCCGTTTTTCCACATCCTTGCCAGCATCTATAGTCTCCTGATTTGTTCATTTTGGCCACTCTGACTGGCGTGAGGTGATATCTGAGTGTGGTTTTGATTTGTATTTCCCTGATAATGAGCGACGTTGAACATCTTTTCATGTGCCTGTTGGCCATCCGTATGTCTTCTTTAGAGAAGTGTCTATTCATGTTTTCTGCCCATTTCCTCACTGGGTTATTTGTTTTTCGGGTGTGGAGTTTGGTGAGCTCTTTATAGATTTTGGATACTAGCCCTTTGTCCGATATGTCATTTGCAAATATCTTTTCCCATTCCGTTGGTTGCCTTTTAGTTTTGTTGGTTGTTTCCTTTGCTGTGCAGAAGCTTTTTATCTTCATAAGGTCCCAGTAATTCACTTTTGCTTTTAATTCCCTTGCCTTTGGGGATGTGCCGAGTAAGAGATTGCTACGGCTGAGGTCAGAGAGGTCTTTTCCTGCTTTCTCCTCTAGGGTTTTGATGGTTTCCTGTCTCACATTCAGGTCCTTTATCCATTTTGAGTTTATTTTTGTGAATGGTGTGAGAAAGTGGTCTAGTTTCAACCTTCTGCATGTTGCTGTCCAGTTCTCCCAGCACCATTTGTTAAAGAGACTGTCTTTTTTCCATTGGATGTTCTTTCCTGCTTTGTCAAAGATGAGTTGGCCATACGTTTGTGGGTCTAGTTCTGGGGTTTCTATTCTATTCCATTGGTCTATGTGTCTGTTTCTGTGCCAATACCATGCTGTCTTGATGATGACAGCTTTGTAGTAGAGGCTAAAGTTTGGGATTGTGATGCCTCCTGCTTTGGTCTTCTTCTTCAAAATTACTTTGGCTATTCGGGGCCTTTTGTGGTTCCATATGAATTTTAGAATTGCTTCTTCTAGTTTCGAGAAGAATGCTGGTGCAATTTTGATTGGGATTGCATTGAATGTGTAGATAGCTTTGGGTAGTATTGACATTTTGATAATATTTATTCTTCCAATCCATGAGCAGGGGATGTCTTTCCATTTCTTTATATCTTCTTCAATTTCCTTCATAAGCTTTCTATAGTTTTCAGCATACAGATCTTTTACATCTTTGGTTAGATTTATTCCTAGGTATTTTATGCTTCTTGGTGCAATTGTGAATGGGATCAGTTTCTTTATATGTCTTTCTGTTGCTTCATTGTTAGTGTATAAGAATGCAACTGATTTCTGTACATAGATTTTGTATCCTGCAACTTTGCTGAATTCATGTATCAGTTCTAGCAGACTTTTGGTGGAGTCTGTCGGATTTTCCATGTATAATATCATGTCATCTGCAAAAAGCGAAAGCTTGACTTCATCTTTGCCAATTTTGATTCCTTTGATTTCCTTTTGTTGTCTGATTGCTGATGCTAGAACTTCCAGCACTATGTTAAACAACAGCGGTGAGAGTGGGCATCCCTGTCGTGTTCCTGATCTCAGGGAAAAAGCTCTCAGTTTTTCCCCATTGAGGATGATGTTAGCTGTGGGCTTTTCATAAATGGCTTTTATGATCTTTAAGTATGTTCCTTCTATCCCGAGGGTTTTTATTAAGAAAGGGTGCTGGATTTTGTCAAAGGCCTTTTCTGCATCGATCGACAGGATCATATGGTTCTTCTCTTTTTTTTTTTGTTAATGTGATGTATCACGTTGATTGATTTGCGAATGTTGAACCAGCCCTGCATCCCAGGAATGAATCCCACTTGATCATGGTGAATAATTCTTTTTATATGCTGTTGAATTCGATTTGCTAGTATCTTACTGAGAATTTTTGCATCCATATTCATCAGGGATATTGGCCTGTAGTTCTCTTTTTTTACTGGGTCTCTGTCTGGTTTAGGAATCAAAGTAATACTGGCTTCATAGAATGAGTCTGGAAGTTTTCCTTCCCTTTCTATTTCTTGGAATAGCTTGAGAAGGATAGATATTATCTCTGCTTTAAACGTCTGGTAGAACTCCCCTGGGAAGCCATCTGGTCCTGGACTCTTATTTGTTGGGAGATTTTTGATAACCGATTCAATTTCTTCGCTGGTTATGGGTCTGTTCAAGCTTTCTATTTCCTCCTGATTGAGTTTTGGAAGAGTGTGGTGTTTAGGAATTTGTCTATTTCTTCCAGGTTGTCCAATTTGTTGGCATATAATTTTTCATAGTATTCCCTGATAATTGTTTGTATCTCTGAGGGATTGGTTGTAATAATTCCATTTTCATTCATGATTTTATCTATTTGGGTCATCTCCCTTTTCTTTTTGAGAAGCCTGGCGAGAGGTTTGTCAATTTTGTTTGTTTTTTCAAAAAACCAACTCTTGGTTTCGTTGATCTGCTCTACAGTTTTTTTAGATTCTATATTGTTTATTTCTGCTCTGATCTTTATTATTTCTCTTCTTGTGCTGGGTTTAGGCTGCCTTTGCTGTTCTGCTTCTATTTCCTTTAGGTGTGCTGTTAGATTTTGTATTTGGGATTTTTCTTGTTTCTGGAGATAGGCCTGGATTGCAATGCATTTTCCTCTCAGGACTGCCTTTGCTGCGTCCCAAAGCGTTTGGATTGTTGTATTTTCATTTTCGTTTGTTTCCATATATTTTTTAATTTCTTCTCTAATTGCCTGGTTGACCCACTCATTCGTTAGTAGGGTGTTCTTTAACCTCCATGCTTTTGGAGGTTTTCCAGACTTTTTCCTGTGGTTGATTTCAAGCTTCATAGCATTGTGGTCTGAAAGTATGCATGGTATAATTTCAATTCTTGTAAACTTATGAAGGGCTGTTTTGTGACCCAGTATATGATCTATCTTGGAGAATGTTCCACGTGCACTCGAGAAGAAAGTATATTCTGTTGCTTTGGGATGCAGAGTTCTAAATATATCTGTCAAGTCCATCTGATCCAATGTATCATTCAGGGCCCTTGTTTCTTTATTGACCGTGTGTCTAGATGATCTATCCATTTCTGTAAGTGGGGTGTTAAAGTCCCCTGCAATGACCACATTCTTATCAATAAGGTTGCTAATGTTTATGAGTAATTGTTTTATATATTTGGGGGCTCCTGTATTTGGCGCATAGACATTTATAATTGTTAGCTCTTCCTGATGGATAGACCCTGTAATTATTATATAATGCCCTTCTTCATCTCTTGTTACAGTCTTTAATTTAAAGTCTAGTTTGTCTGATATAAGTATGGCTACTCCAGCTTTCTTTTGGCTTCCAGTAGCATGATAAATAGTTCTCCATCCCCTCACTCTCAATCTAAAGGTGTCCTCAGATCTAAAATGAGTCTCTCGTAGACAGCAAATAGATGGGTCTTGTTTTTTTATCCATTCTGATACCCTATATCTTTTGGTTGGCGCATTTAATCCATTTACATTCAGTGTTATTATAGAAAGATACGGGTTTAGAGTCATTGTGATGTCTGTATGTTTTATGCTTGTAGCGATGTCTCTGGTACTTTGTCTCACAGGATCCCCCATGGGATCTCTTGTAGGGCTGGTTTAGTGGTGACAAATTCCTTCAGTTTTTGTTTGTTTGGGAAGACCTTTATCTCTCCTTCTATTCTAAATGACAGACTTGCTGGATAAAGGATTCTCGGCTGCATATTTTTTCTGTTTGGCACACTGAAGATATCGTGCCAATCCTTTCTGGCCTGCCAAGTTTCAAAAGAGAGATCAGTCACGAGTCTTATAGGTCTCCCTTTATATGTGAGGGCACGTTTATCCCTTGCTGCTTTCAGAATTTTCTCTTTATCCTTGTATTTTGCCAGTTTCACTATGATATGTCGTGCAGAAGATCGATTCAAGTTACGTCTGAAGGGAGTTCTCTGTGCCTCTTGGATTTCAATGCCTTTTTCCTTCCCCAGTTCAGGGAAGTTCTCAGCTATAATTTCTTCAAGTACCCCTTCAGCACCTTTCCCTCTCTCTTCCTCCTCTGGGATACCAATTATGCGTATATTATTTGTTTTTAGTGTATCACTTAGTTCTCTAATTTTTCCCTCATACTCCTGGAATTTTTTATCTCTCTTTCTCTCAGCTTCCTCTTTTAACATAACTTTATCTTCTAGTTCACCTATTCTCTCCTCTGCCTCTTCAATCCGAGCTGTCATCGTTTCCATTTTGTTTTGCATTTCATTTAAAGCGCTTTTCAGCTCCCCGTGACTGTTCCTTAGTCCCTTGATCTCTGTGGCAAGAGATTCTCTGCTGTCCTGTATACTGTTTTCAAGCCCAGCGATTAATTTTATGACTATTATTCTAAATTCACTTTCTGTTATAGTATTTAAATCCTTTTTGATCAGTTCATTAGCTGTTGTTATTTCCTGGAGATTCTTCTGAGGGGAATTCTTCCGTTTGGTCATTTTGGATAGTCCCTGGAGTGGTGAGGACCCGCAGGGCACTTCCCCTGTGCTGTGGTGTATAACTGGAGTTGGTGGGCGGGGCCGCAGTCCGACCTGATGTCTGCCCCCAGCCCACCCCTGGGGCCACAGTCAGACTGGTGTGTGCCTTCTCTTCCCCTCTCCTAGGGGCGGGATTCACTGTGGGTGGCGTGGCCCGTCTGGGCTACTTGCACACTGCCAGGCTTGTGGTGCTGGGGAGCTGGCGTATTAGCTGGGGTGGGTAGGCAAGGTGCACAGGGGCAGGAGGGGCAGGCTTAGCTCGCTTCTCCTTAGGTGATCCACTTCAGGAGGGGCCCTGTGGCAGCGAGGGAGTCAGATCCGCTGCCGGAGGTTTGGCTCCACAGGAGCACAGAGTTGGGTGTTTGCTGGGAGCAAGCAAGTTCCCTGGCAGGAACTGGTTCCCTTTGGGATTTTGGCTGGGGGATGGGCGGGGGAGATGGCGCTGGCGAGCGCCTTTGTTCCCCAACAAACTGAGCTCTGTTGTCTCGGGACTCAGCAGCTCTCCCTGCCTTTGTCCTCCAGCCTTCCCGCTTTCCGAGCAGAGCTGTTAACTTATGACCTCCCAGATGCTAAGTCGCGCTTGCTGTTGGAACACAGTCCGTCCGGCCCCTCCGCTTTTGCCAGCCAGACTCAGGGGCTCTGCTTGGCCAGGGAGCCGCCCCGCCACCCCGGCTCCCTCCCGCCAGTCCGTGGAGCGCGCACCACCTCGCTGCCCTTCCTACCCTCTTCCGTGGGCCTCTCGTCTGCGCTTGGCTCCGGAGACTCCATTCTGCTAATCCTCTGGCGGTTTTCTGGGTTCTTTAGGCAGGTGTAGGTGGAATCTAAGTGATCAGCAGGACGCGCGGTGAGCCCAGCGTCCTCCTACGCTGCCATCTTCCCTCTCTCCCCAATTAATGTAAGATTTTAAGAATAGGGGAAACTGGGTATGAGGTACCAATTTGCAATTCTTCTGTTAACCTAAAATATCCTATAATGAAGAGTTTATTTAGAAAAATACATTTAGGGGTGCCTGGGTGGCTCAGTTGGTGAAGCAATCCAACTCTTGATTTCAGCTCAGGTCATGATCTCATGGTTCAGTTCATGGGTTTGAGCCCCATGCGCTGTAGTGCAGAGCCTGCTTGGGATTCTCTGTCTCCCTCTCTGCTGTCCTCTCTCTCTCTCTCTCTCTCACTCTGTCTCTCTCCCTGCCTCCCTCTCAAAAATAAACTTAATTTTTTTTTTAAAATACATTTAGTGAAATAAACCATATATATAAAAGGATATATACCATATAGATTCATTTGTGTTAAAGTCCAGGAAACATTCTATTCTTTAGTGATAGAGAGTAAGTATATTAACAATTGCCTAGAGCCAAGGATGGAGATTGGGGATTGACTCAAGTTGACATGAAGGAATATTTTGGGGTGATAAAAACATTCTATATATTATTGTCACATGAGTGTGTGTATGCATTTATGAATAGGAAAACTCATCAAACTCTAAAATATGTGCATTTTGTTGTATGTATATCATTCCTCACTAAAGTAAATTTTTAAATGTTTATTCATTTTGAGAGAGGGAGAGAGAGAAAGAGAGAGAGAGAGAATGAGCAGGGGTGGGGCAGAGAGAGTGGGAGACAGGTCACAATCTGAGCCAAAATCAAGAGTCAGACACTTAACCAACTAAGCTACCCAGGCACCCCCCTTTTTTTAAATGTTTATTTATAAAGTAAATTTTTAAAAGAAGAAGGAATTCCTTTCTAAATATGGGTACTATAAGCATACTTGTACTCCTGGGAGGAAGGAATCTAATATGTAGAATTGAGAAGGTTTCTTTTTTTTATGTTTATATAAATATTTTTGAGAGAGAGAGAGAGAGGGAGACCGAGGATCCCAAGCAGGCTCTGAGCTGCCAGCACAGAGCCCAATGTGGGGTTGGAATCCATGAACCATGAGATTATGATCTGCACTTAAGTCAGACACTTAACTGAGCCATCCAGGTGCCCCTAGAATTGAGAAGATATATTATTTAGTCCACCATAAATCTATATCTAGATTATGTTAGAAAAGAGCTGATATCTGATGCGCTTCATCTTCCTCCAAAAAAAAAGGAAGTATTTTTAATGATTAGAGACTTTTTCTTTTGTGATTTTGCTTTGACCTTTTTATTATGTGGCTCCTTCCTTTCTGAAAAATTACCCTCTTTGAGGGCCTAGGAATAATAGTTCACATAATTTATTTTGTCATACAAAATTAAGATAATAGAAATAGTAGTTTATGCGGATAGAATATATATTTCAAATAATATGAAGAGATTCAAACATGCCACTTAATCTTGGGTCTGAAAGCCTCTCCAATTTAATAAGATGTCAAGAGAGCTGTTAATAACTGAAAGCTGAACACCACAGTGAAGCGTGGGTGCTGACTTCTTAAACTAACAGGGAAAGAACAGCTTTTTAATTGGACTGGATGCTGTTTTGCTAGAGTTACCAGGAAAAAAAATCCTTATGGCTTGGCAGCAACATACTTCCTGTCCATACCAATGATAAAGATTGAAATAGAACATTTTCCTTTTTTCTATGAACTATTGAAAATCACACGCAATCTTTCAGGTTACATGTATTTATTGCTGTCCACAAGGTACAGAACAGTGTACTAGACATATGGATACACTTTACTCTTCTAAATATCTCTAATACTTGGTGGAAACCAAGTTGATGACAATATCAAACAAAAACACTTGTGCTTCCCATTTCCTTGTGTGGCCTGCCAGTGGTCTGAACTTCTGTGTGGACACTGGATTTTAAAGAGTGAGGCAATATTTGTATGGAATAAAGGTTATGTGCGATTTTATATTTCAAATATTAACAGATTTTCTTTTATCATAAAAATATTGCAGCCCCTTAAACATCTTAATTAGAAAACTGTTCATAAAAACTGTTCATATAACATGTATATGAGTGCTACATATTATAAGTAAAATATTGTCTTCATTCCTATCCCTCCTTATCTCCACCAAAAATAAATTCATACTTAAGAACATACATTAGCAAAAAGATAAAATACTTTATTTTGATAATGACTACATATTTACTTCTGAGGTACCGCACTTTAATAGAACTAATGTTCAGAATTTCATTGTGAAAATATTTTCATTATCATTATGGAGGCATTCATTGATTCAATTAAATTTTTCTCAGAAAATGAAGATATTTAGTCGTTTTGCTTGAAAAAACACAAATATACAGCCCAGAAATTAGTGCAAAGTTACCATTTATTAAATATAAGTTCAGTAAAGTAGCAAATGCAAATAGAATTATTGTTCTTTTAAATAGGAAATTTTATACCATGTTGACCAATGGATTCCAGATTCAGATGGAGTGAGTTAATTCAAAGCATATGTTTTTATTGAAATGATGAGATCTGTAGGAGCCAGATAAAAGCAACAAAAGAAATGAGATCCGGATAGTAGGTATCATGAAAAGTCCTAAGGTTTATTGGAAGTTTATGTGTCCTGAACTTCTCTCAGTAACTTAAACTCACTAACTTATTTCAAACTAGACATTCTATGGGTGCCCATGCAGGACCCCACATTCCAGGTGTATCTGCTAAGAAAAATCCCAAAACACATTGGGAAAACAAATACCAGAAAGACAATGAACAGTGTCCTATCACTCTAGATAGGATTAAAACCATAGGTAAATGAAAATGACTTTTTGCACTTAGGATTCTCTGCCTTCCCCAAAACTAAATAAAAGCAAAATAAATAAATAAACAAATACATACATACATACATACATACATACACACACACACACACACATACATACATACATAAATAACTGAAGTGAAAGACATCTTTAAATATATATAAATAGAAATACAGGAATAAATAGAACAACAGGTGATGGATATAAAAAGAACCTATTAAAAATCCTATAGGGGCATCTGGGTGGCTGGGTTGGTTAACTGTCCAACTTCAGCTCAGGTTATAGTCTTTATGGTTCATGAGTTCAAGCCCTGCGTTGGGCTCTGAGCTGACAGCTTAGAGCCTGGAGCCTGCTTCAGATTCTGTGTCTCCCTCTCTGTCTACCCCTCCCCTGCTTGTGCATGTACACTCTCTCTCAAAAATAAATACATAAAAAATAAATAAAACAGATAGATAGATAAATAAATAAATAAATTTCTATAAAGAGGAGTACCTGGGTGGCTCAGTGGGTTAAGCATTCAACTCTTGATTTTGATTCGGGTCGTGATCTAGCAATTTGTGGGATCCAGCCCTTGTATTGGGCTCTGTGCCATTAGACTGGGATTCTCCCTCTCCCTCTCTCTCTTTGCCCCTCTCTCACTTGTGTTCTCTCTCTTTCTCAAAATAAATTAATAAACATTAAAAAAATCCTATAAAGGAGAAATATGTTCAAGAAATATTTAAGATAGATAAAATAATGTGTAAATATAAAATATATTCCATGGAATACATATGTATGCAATATGTACATATATCACATGATACATATGTATTGAATAACATATACCTATAGTATATATATACATATATATGAAATATGTTTCTCAATCTCTCAATCTCTTTCTCTTTATACACACATACAACACACACACACACACACACACACACACACACACACAGTAGAGTCTTGAACAGTGTGGGGTTAGGGGCTCCCAAACCTTTCAACTCCTGCACAGTTAAAAATTCATGTATAATTTGAGACTCCTCAAAAACTTAACTATTAATAGCCTGCTGCTGACATGACATCTTACTGGTAACATAAACAGTCAATTGACACATATTTTGTATGTTATATACATCATCTGTGTTTTTACAACAAAGTACCTAGAGAAAAGAGAATGTTAAGAAAATCATAAGCAAGAGAAAATACATGTACAGTACTGTAGGTATATTTATTGAAATCAGTCTACTTGTAAAAAAAAAAAGAAATCAGTCTACTTGTAAAACAGAACTGCACACTTCAAATTCGTGTTCGAAAGTCAACTGTAGTATATGTATTACATTATATATTAATATATATTATAACAATGGCAGTGGAACTATTTTCAAAGATAGACTATACATGAATTCTCCAGAATTAAGAATTGAGGAGTATAGGAATATCAAAACTACACAACTTAGATACTCTATATTGAACTAAAAGACATAAATGACAAGAAAAAGTAGTCTTAAAGGCTAGCATAGAAAAAAGGAGATTACCTTAAAATAAGGGATAAGTACATAATAGCAGTATTTTATTTGCATTGTTATATTCCAGTAAGCAATAGAATAAAATATTCTGAGCGCTGAGAGAAAATAACTATCACCTGTGATATGTTCAGCTAAACATATATTCCATAATAGGAGTAGAGACTAAAAGCCTTCCACTTAGAGCTACATAAAGCCAGAGAAAATAAATGGGAAGTGATTAAGAGCAGATATTCTGTAGCTGGACTGTTGGGTTGGGAATCTTGTGTTCTGCCACTTACTAGCTATATAAGCTTAATCTTTCTGTTCCCTATTTTTCGTCTATAAAATGAGGACAATGTATGCAATAGTATTGTTTTGAGGATTAAATGAGTTAATATAGTCATAGCACTTCAAATACTGCATGGTACCTAATTAGTATGATATGTGGTCAGTTGTGAGATCCAGCCCTGCGTCCTCAGGATCTGCAGTGGGTATGGAGCCTGCTTAAGAGTCTTTCTCTCCCTCTGCCCCTCTTCTGCTCATTCTCTCTCTCCTCCTCCTCTCTCAAAAAAAAAAAATTAAAAAAAATTTTAACCTCTACCTACCTCTCTCTCTGCCCCTCCCCCACACTCTCGCTCCCAAAATGAAATACATACATATATACATATATATGTAAATAAATTCTGGCCTGGTAATCCAATATCCCTGATATAGCTGACCTCTGGCTCTGATGCTTGATCTGTGTCTCCAAATTGTGTTTTGTTTTTTTTTTTGTTGTGCCTTAAAATTTCTTCTTGGTAGCCGGGCATGATTTACTGGGCAAAAGAACTAATGTAAATAGGCCTTTAGTAATGTGGTGTTGGGGTTGGGAGGCTGAGACTTGTTCTGATTTGGTCTCAGTCTTTTCATGAGCCTATGCCTCTGGATGGTGAACCACACAGGTGTTTCTCAGCTTTTTATTTCTTCCCTATCAGTTAAGACAGGATGACTAGTGTATGCTGGAGTTGGGTATTTCCTTCCCCCCCATGGAAGGCCACAGCTAACTGGAGTTGCAGGTCCCTTCCCCCAGGTCAGTTAGTCTCTGACAGTATCCCAGCATTAGGCTCTCTTTAACTCTCCTAAGGGCATAGACCAGACTGTTCTCATTTACTTCAGAGTTGTGACTTTCCCCGTCTTCCTGCCAGATGCCTTGGGGGATTTTTCTCTGCCATTCACTGTGAGAACCTGGTTGGGCTCCTGGAAGAAAATCTTACAAAATTGTGGGGCAACCCTAAGACTGGGTTTCTCTGGACTTTTTAACTCTCAGAGTCATCCACACTCAGTCTCCAGCAATGCCACACACTTCCATTTACAGCTCAGATTTTCTTATGGCGTGGGCTCCTGCAGGGGTTTCTTCTCATGATTCTCTGCTCCCCTAAGCCATGACTTCTTGTATTCTCCTGTCTCTCCAATATTGAGGGCAGTAGTTTGCCCTGTATCTTCCTCTTTGTTACAGATCCAAGAAAAGTTGATGTTTTTAGTCTGTTCAGCTTTTTACTTATTGTTCAAACAGAACTGCGTTTCCAAGCTTCTTATATGTGGACCCAGAGACACACTGGTTAATTTTCAAAGACTTTCTCTTGAGCATGTGTTTGTAAAGGAGTAGGTAGATTAGAAAACAGTGGTTCTTATGTCCACCTATCCCACTCTTCTCATCCTGGCACACATGTAAGACAGCATGAACTTTCCTCCTCTATTGTGACAGTGGATGGTAATTCTCTGGTAATTTTGATGATGGTAATTTTTTTCATATTTCTTTTCTCTCTCTTACTCGAGATCAAATGCCCTTTCTTCAAATATGTATATGGTGGTCCTTCTCTCCATTTATAGAAAAGCATTCCCCCTCCCATTTTTTTGTATTATATACCTGAAGGTTTTGTATAGTAAAATACTCAAAAACTAATAAATAATAATAATAACATTAATAATAATAATTTTTTTTCAGAAAGTAAAAAAGTCAAAGAAATTTACACAGACCTAAAAAAGCCAAAAAGATTTTTGGAAAATAAATTTGGTAGCCTTAAACTGCCTGTTTTTTAAATTACTGTAAAGCTATGGTCAAGACAATGTACTATTGGCAAGAGGATAGATATATAGGACAATGGAACAGAATAGACTATCCATAAATAAGTAAAAAACTCAAGGTAACTGAATGGAGGAAAAATTATCTCTTCAAAATCGGTGCTAGACCAACTGAAGATCTGTGAGGAAAAACTAATGGATTTGTATCCTTACCTTACACCATAGATAAAAATTAAACAAAATTGGACCATAGTCTTACATGTAACATATGAACTATTAAGCTTCTAGAAGAGGAGAAAATACCTGTTTAATTGGATTAGGCAGTCTTTTTGTTGTTGTTGTTGTTGTTAGATATATATTTTATTAGATAAGACACTAAAAGCAAAAAACATGGAAAAAATGATAAAATTAACTTCATTAGGGAATAAAAATTTTTGTTCTTACAAAGACAGAATTAAACAAATGAAAGAACAAGCCACTGACTGGTAGAAAATATCTACAAAGCATATGTCTAGCAAAAAGTTTATATCCTCCCTACATAAAGAACTCTTGAAATTCAATAATAAATAGGCAAATATACCCCCCAAAAGTGGACACAAGATTTGAACATTTTACATAAAGAATATATAAATATATAAGAATAGCCAGTAAGTACATGAAAAGATGACCAGACATCAAAGATATGCAAATTAAAATAAAAGTGAGATAGCATTACATACCCAGTAGATTAAAGTTACAAAACCACTTATGGGCAATGATGTATAGTAACTGGAACTGTCATGTGTTACAGATAAGAAGGCAAATGGTAAAGCATTTTTAAGAATTCTGCGTTTAGAAGAAATATGACTATATTTTAAAACTTAAACCTGTACTTTTCATATGACCAAGAAATTTCAATACTAGATATTTCTTCAAGAGAAATTACATTTGTCACTGCAGATTTGTTTGCAAATACTTAGAGCAGGATTATTCACATTAACTAAAACCTGGAGGCAACTCAAATATCCATCAGTTGTTGAGCAGTAAATAAGTATGATCAACCCATGCAATACTATTTAGAGATAGGAATAAAATATTAATGAACACCACAACATGGGTTAATATAAAAAAGCGTGATCAGTAAAAGAACCCAATATAATAGATCATTTATCTCTTTTATCTCATTTATCTCTAAATGATCTCTTTTATATGAAATTGTAGAATTTATGAAAATTGCATAATTGAAAGTGACCAACCATCGCCTGAGACCTGGGGACAGGGGAGAAAAAGATGGGCTGTAAGATGTAGGAGGAACTGCAAAGGGTAGAAGAAAATTTTTTAGGGTAAGGTAACTATAGTATATCTTGACTATGGTGGTGGTTAACATCTGTATAATATTAAAATTCATCCAACTGTACTCTTAACGTAGATCAATTATATTGTAGATAAATAATATTTCAATTTAAAAATGCTTCAAAAAGAAAAACAAACAACAAACAAAAAACACACAGTGCTTCACGTATCTTGAAGCTCTGTTGTTTGATGTATATTGTTTTCTTTTCTTGGTGAACTGGACCTTTTATCATGATACAATGTTCTAGTTAATCTCTGATAATATTCTTCTGAAATTTACTCTGATATTATTATATCCACCTGTCTCTCCTTTGATTAGTGTTTCTGTGGTATAACTTTGCCATCTTTCTCCTTTTAACTTCTATTTTTCATTATATTGTAAGTGGTTTCTGGCAGATAATAGTTTGGCTTTACTTGTTTAACCAAGCTAACAATCTCTACCTTTTAGTAGGTGTGCTTAGATAAAACATATACAAAGAGGTAAGTTCATAATTACAATCGGAGACATGAACACTCTTCTTTCAGTAATTGATGGAAGAAATAGAAAATCTTGATCTAATTTTTTTAATGTTTATTTTTGAATAAATGGGGATGAACGAATGGGGAAGGGGCAGAGAAAGAGAGGGAGACACAGAATCTGAAACAGTCTTCAGACTCTGAGCTGCCAGCACAGAGCCTAACACAGGGCTCGAATTCATGAACCGACCCATGAGATCATGACCTGAGCTGAAGTTGGACACCCAACCGACTAAGCCACCCAGGCACCCTGGAAGCCTTGATCTAAAAGACATTTAAAGAACATACCATCCAACATCAGCAGAATAACTTTTTTTTTTACTAATACACATGAAACATTTACCAAAACAGACCATATTCTGTGTCATAACATGAAGTTTAAGAGAATTAAAATCATAGGAAGTATGTTCTTTGACCATCTGACCAAAATGGATTAAAGTTGTTATCAATAACAAAAAAAAAAAAAAAAAAACAAGAAAATCTTCCTAAATTACTGGAAGTTAAACAACACAGTTGTAAATAATATGTGATCAAAGTAGGAGACTCAGGGGGCGCCTGGGTGGCTCAGTCGGTTAAGCGGCCGACTTCGGCCCAGGTCATGATCTCGCGGTCCGTGAGTTCAAGCCCCGCGTCAGGCTCTGTGCTGACAGCTCAGAGCCTGGAGCCTGTTTCAGATTCTGTGTCTCCCTCTCTCTGACTCTCCCCCGTTCATGCTCTGTCTCTCTCTGTCTCAAAAATAAATAAACATTAAAAAAAATTAAAAAAAAAAGTTGGAGACTCAGAAAGTAATTAATATATTTTGAATTGAATTAAAATTAAAAAATATATCATATCTGGAATTCAGATAAAGCTGTGCTTATGGAGAAATTTATACTATTAAATGCTCATTTTAAGAAGAGGGAAAAAGCCACTTATAGAGGCTTTTTTGGAAGAATATCTATTTGGTTCCTCTGCCCAATTTTAAATTGATTTTTTTTTTTTTTTGCTATTGAGGTGTAACTTAATGGTGAAAGAATAGTCTTGTGAACAGAGAGTGTTAGAACAATCAAATATCCAATGCTAACAAATAATCTCAATTCATACCTCATATCACATATAAATCAATTCAAAGTGGTACACAAATCTATGTGTATAACTAAAACTATAAAACTCCTAGAAAAACACGTAAGTCAAAATCTTGACCTTGGAGTAAACAAAGATTTATTGGATAAAACAAAGTGTCATCTATAAAATTTTTTAAAATGATGAGAAGGACTTCATCAAAATGAAAAACTTGCTCTGTTGAAGATACTGTTAAGAGAATGAAAAGACAAGATACTATCTGGGAGAAAATATTTTCAAATCACAGTCTGATAGTGGTCTTATATCTAGAATATAGAATATATAAAGAACTCTCAAAAAATAGGAATAAGACAAATTATCCAATTATTTCTTTAAAAAACGGCCAAAAGATTTGAAGATACTTCATCAAAGAAGGTAAATGAGTGGCAAAAGCATTACAAAAAAGTTACTCATCAAAATATGCAGATTAGGGGTGCCTGGGTGGCTCAGTTGTTAAACCTTTGACTTCAGCTCAGGTCATGATCTCACAGTTTGTGAGTTCGAGCCCTGAATCTAGCTCTGTGCTGACAGTTCAGAGCCTGGAGCCAGCTTCAGATTCTGTGTCTCCCTCTAAGTCTGCCCCTCCCCTGCTTGTTCTCTCTCTCTTTCGCTCTCAAAAATAAATAAACATTGAAAAAAATTCAAAAATTAAAAAAAAATACGCAAATTAAAACTGCAATGAGATACTAGTACACAACTATTATATGTAATGTCTTTGGTTTTCTTAGATTAGACATTTCCACAATCCTTTCATTTTATATTGTACATTTTCCTTTTCTTGAACTATTGTCTCTTTTCTGTTAAATCTACTAAATGACTGTTTAGATCTTTAATTCTTTAATTTCTTGTTCATTAGAGAAAACAGAGTAGGAAAATAACTCTTATTCCTGAAAGCTGATGTTAAACACTGAATTATAGACTTTCCATTAGATGCAGCTTTCTTTATGCCATGCTTGTTATCTATTAATGAAAGTATCCAAAATTAATTCAATTTTGCTAAAATACATTGTAGTTCTCAGCTTCTGTGCATTCACCATAATTCTTATAGGTTTATGAAAATTAAAATTAAAGTATTGGGTCATATCTGAACCATTCCTGAAGTTATTTTGAAGAACAGAAAAGTCTTTTACTAAAACATATAATTTGAATGTATTAAGAATAAATAAGCAGACACCCAGGGACTATCATCTAAACCTAGTTCCCAAAGAACTGACGCCTTACACTCCGTCTCCTTTTCCTGTCACTATCCCTTTCCTGCCACTATCCTATATCCAAGTTTTATCTTTCTATTTTAAATAGAATTTCCATATTTGTTCCACATCTTTTATCTAGCCTGCATGTAGACTTAATCAGCCTTCCATGTAAAAATGACAGAAAGAGGAGTTAGTTATGAGTCGCATGCACAGATTTTCTCATTGAATGAATGGCACCTGCCATTATAACAAGAAAAAAAAATTAAACAATATTTCTTTAATAAAAGAAAGCCCCAGATCAACCTCAGGTACTGCCTGGTATGAATTTTGACTCTGCTCCTTACTTGGCTATGGGAACTTGGTCATTGTGGTTAACTTCTTTATGCCTCATTATCTTATCTTAAAAATGAAGATTAGAGCAATATAGCAGTACCTATCTCATAAGATTATTGTCAGGGTTAAAAGGATCAACATCTGTAATGCATAGAACTATCTGGCACTTGATGTTATAAATTAATAATACATAATTATTAATTATAAATATAGTATAATTATATTATCATTATTTGATTCTTGCCAAAGCTGTATACAAAAGAAGAGTTACTGTGCTAGTTCACAATAGTGTAGTCCCTTCCCTTCAAGTAACTTAGAAATATAGGCGATGTATTCTTTGAGAATCAAATATGAAATCAGCATATAAGGATCAGAGAAGATATGTACAGAGAATTTTAAAGAAGCCAAAAGGCTTATAGCCTAGCTGGACTTCTCTAAAACCTAATTTAGGTTTTAACATATTTAAGAGAAAATAGGTCAATTAGGTTGGCATTTCTTAGTCACAGTTGCTGTTACAAAGAGATCGAGCAAATCCTGGTAGAAGGATATGAATTTGTGTTGTTCTAAAAACTTGCATATTCTTGTTGCATAAATAAGTATATTTGGGCATCTTAGATTAATGTTGTGAAACGTTGAAACGTGGCACATAGAAAAGAAGCTGGTGTATGATATGTGCTCTATAAATGATAGCTGTTAGTATTTTTATACTTATTGGAATTATTATCATTGCAATTGACATTCACTTCTTTTCATATTTTATTCCCAGAAAATAAATTTCAGACCCTAAATTGATATATATAACATGGTATGCCTTCACAGGAAGAATGCATCAACAGAAGGTGGGAAGAATAGCTAGTTTCTGTGGGAGTGATAGATTTCATACAGGGGCATCTTGACGTTATGCACAATGTAACTCTAGTCAATGTGCTTGAACTAAGAGCCAGCAAATCAGGTTTTAGAGGTGGCAGAGGCTAGTGCTACACTCTTGAACTTGACAGAACCACTGAGCGAGTGGGGGAGCTTTGAAAGATGGATGCAGAGTAATATTCAGGTAAAATCTTAACTTTACCTCTGGCCTCACATACAATTGCTTTTATAGAACTTCTGTAACCTACATTCTATAGTGTCAGATTTCTGTAATCTTTTGTAATAATTAAGTTTAGTTACTAAGTTTCCTTTAAAATATCTAGAAAAGGGGCCCGTGGGTGGTTTAGTCGGTTAAGAGTCCAACTCTTCATTTCAGGTTAGGTCATGATCTCGCGGTTCATGAGATTGAGCCTTATTTGGGCTCTGGTGCTGACAGCATGGAGCCTGCTTGGGATTTTCTCTCTCTCCCTCTCTCCCTGCCCCTCCCCTACACTCATGTGTGTTCTCTCTCTCTCTCTCTCTCTCTCTCTCTCTCAAAATAAATAATCTTAAGAAAATACTAAAATACCACAAAAAATATCAAGTGATCTGACTAGTTGTGGAATACCAATCTGAAATAGAAATCTTGATCCTAAAGTTTTGAAAGTTATTTATCTAGTCATTAAAATTAAATATACATGTAATCAGGGACACCCGGGTGGCTCAGTTGGTTAAGGGTCTGAATTCAGCTCAGGTCATGATCTCACAGTTTGTGGGTTTGAGCCCCACGTCAGGCTCTGTGCTGATGGCTTGGAGCCTGAACCCTGCTTCAGATTCTGTGTCTCCCTCTGTCTCTCTGCCCCACCCCACTCATGAGCGCTCTCTCTCTCTCTCTCTCTCTCTCTCTCTCTCTCTTTCTCTCTCTCTCTCTCTCTCTCTCTCTCTCTCTCAAAAATAAATAAACATTAAAAAATTTTTTAAAATAAATATATGTATAATCAAATTTTTCTCTGTATCTACTACATCTAAGGCATCATGTTGAACTTAAGGAGCATGAAGCTGAGTAAGACAGAGGCAATCGGAGGGTACAGAGATGTAAACTAATAGTCACAACAAACCCTGAAGGTATAAGGTATTTTAGCAATTTGAAAATACTAAAACTTAAAATTATAAATAAGCTGGTAAGATCCTAAACCATGCTTACATTATTGTTCATGCTGTAGTGAAAAGATAAGAATGATCTCTAGTCTTTCAATTGCTTTTAAATGTATACTTCTAAACAGCAAAATTATGCTTAAAAGCAGTTTCTCTCTCCCTTAAATTAAATACCCTCTCTAATCTTCTTTAAACTATTAAATTTATTTTAATAACGCCTTTCTTCATATAGAATCTGAGATAAATGAGTAAGTACAGCCTTACACATAGGAACCACTTTCATAAAACAGAGTGTCTTCAGTATAGATAGTTTCATATGCCTCTGAACTAAAAGCCAGTATTCTCCACAAATGTAAGACTAACATGTAATGTTTAAATTCATTTCTGAAACCATTCAATTAAACTTCTATAAAGCTATTTCAATATTGTTTTTCTTACGTAAGAATTTCGGCGAAAAACTAGAATTCTAAACTTTTAAGGTGTATTGTAATTGTTAGAATAGTCTATACACTTAGTAACTAAATGTTCTGTGTTTTTAAGCCCTGAGTTTCCATTTCTCATCACAGATGATAAAATAGGGTCCTACTTATCTCAAGCTTCAACTCTTGAGTATCACTGGTTTCCTCACTTTTTAAGATTTAGCAAAAATTATCGCAGTGTTCACATAAATATCCAGGCTTTTACCTAAGTCCTAAAAATTGTGAGATGCGAACATTTTTTTTAATGTTTATTTATTTTTGAGAGAGACAGAGACAGAATGCGAGTGGGTTAGGGGCAGAGAGAGAGGGAGACACAGAACCCTAAGCAGGCTCCAGGCTCCAAGCTGTCAGCACAGAGCCCAACGCGGAGCTCGAACGGCTGGAACTCACGAGCTGTGAGACCATGACCTGAGTGGAAGTACGTAGCTCAACCGACTGAGCCACTCAAGCATCCCAGAGATGCCAAGATTTTTAAAGGGTCATATACCAAGTTCTGGCTCCTGGTAATAGTAGAGTAGCTTGGTAAGACTAACCTATTGCCAATAATAATAATAAGCTCTAAACAACATATTAAAAAGGAACTATTTAAAGAAACTAAATGCATGATATTTAAAGGAACTTAATGCATGCAGAAGCTAGAGGGGCTATGACCCTTGGAAGGTCATATTCATTTTTCCTTTGGGACACTCCCTAGTCCCCACAGCAAACTAAAGCTAACACTGAAGCACAATGTCATAGTCTTATTGTCTTAAAGAGTCAATGTTTGGATTTCAGAGTTGTTACAGAGGCTGGAGAATCAGGGAGGTAATATCCCAGAAGAAAGCAACAGCTGACAGGAAAGCCTAAAAATCTTCATTCAGACTCTTCACCACCCCTGATGGACTCATGAGCTATGAGACTGTAAGGAGTCCAGAGGAAGAACAATATTTAGGAGGCTGAAAGTGCTGAACAAAGTTGGTAACAGCCTCCTAGTGAAAGGAAGACAGAGTTTAATCCCTGTAAGTTAAAGAAGCTTGGTAAACACTCCCGGCTTTGTATTAATGCTGCAGAAGAGTCACATCCCAGGACTAACAGACACACTGGGGAAGACAGATCTATCAGAGGAATAGCAAGGATTGTGGGAAGAGGACAGAGAATGAAAATGCAAGCTGAGAAAATACCATTTTACAACTTTTCTTAAAACATTTGAAGTGGGTTCTGAAAACTATGATTGGTGATTTTTTTTATATCAAAGTAAGGAAAAATTCTTGAATGAATTACTCAGTATTTCATATGGATTTCATGCTGCACAGGGGAGCTCAGATTTTACTCTCATCAACACAAGGCTATTGTAAGTACAAATTTGCAAAGTTTTATCTGAAAAAAAGATAGGTACTCATAAATTCCCCTTCTAAGCAAATGTTCCTACAGAAATGGTCTCCTAAGTTGTGCAAAGATACATGTACAAGGATGTTCACTGAAATTTTTCTGAAGTAGTAAAGTATGGAAAACAATCTAAAAGCCATCAATACACATATCCATCAGAATTCTGGCCAGAAACAGACAGTTGATGTGGTCCATGCATTCCAGCACTCCAGGATACAAAAGAAGGTGGGAAGGGTGGCAAATAAATATGGAAAGGCAAATAGAAGGCATTGAACTTACTATAAATTACAATATAATTTATATCTATTCATGAAAATAAATTGAGGCATTTAAAGTAAAAAAGGCAAATAGCTAAACAAATGAACACCTTGGAGAGTCAGGTAGATGTGTTAATAAGCAGTAGACATATGATAGATGGATGATAAAAACATCTACATATTCTGTTTCTACCTATATCTCCACTCATAGATATAAGGTGTAACTAGCCCTCTATCTGTACATTTTAATATGAATCTGAAAATAAAATATGTTTGAAATATGCCAAATTATAAGGCATGTAATTCCCCCTCCTCTTCATGTGTGTGTGTATGAGGCTGTGAAGGTCCTTCATGTAATGGATATCTGGCGCATCATCTTGTCATATATTCCTTCCTATAATTGTTTTCAGCTATGGGTGTGTTCTATGAAAACGTGAATCGCTATGGGCAAACAATATGGGGAGATCAGCCAAAAGCATCCCACAATATTCCAAGTACAACCTGTTCATCAAGTTTCTCTCTTTATGCCAAGATCTAATAGACTTCAAAATTATTGTTCTCTGAATGAGCTTGTAAGAGAAATGTGTTTAAAAACTAATTGCTATTAATCTGTTTTGGCTTAACAACAACAACAAAAAGGCAAAACAAAAACAAGAACCATTCAGTTTCCTGGTGTGATCCTGGTTGAAATGGATGAGTTTTCACTGAAAGTTTTGTTGCTGTTTAACCACTAAAGTGGGTTGTTGATATGTGAGCAGAATCACTTATGAATGTGGAAGTGAGAATAACTTGGTTTGATACCATCTAAAATCATTTCGTTTTTAGTCAAACTGTGTAAATTGGAACTCACCTTAGTTATGAGTTTGATCATTTTAGGATATATTCACAGTGTTCCGATGAATTTGCTGAATTGAATTTCTCTTTCTCAAATCTGCTCTGTTTTCTTCATTTTATTTGTGTCTTTGTTCCTCTTGTTGGCTTCCTTTTTTATTTTTCCATTTTTTTTTCCCATTTTCTTTACTTTCTTCTTCTTCTGGTCTAGTAGTAGATGAGAAAAGTAAAATTTGCATAATGAAGGCAAAATGGAAAAACCTTTTGGAGGTAACTAAGCTAATACTTTCAATCATCTTCAGAGCCCACAAAAATGTCTAGATTTTAAAGGTTTTTAATTCTGCTTAGGCTCTAGTTTGGACATAGGGATCCTAACTAGGTTGGAGGTATTAAAATCATTTAAACTTAGGATAAAAGCGAGTAAATGTTCCTAGTGTGCTTGCAATGTGTCTTACTGATGGGAGCGATTGCCAGGAGAATACCAAGTTGGTAGTCGATCAGAGTTTTGTTCAACTGCACTTATTTCTACCTTGTGGAATGGGCTCCTCCTGCATCATCATTGGCTAGTTTCCTAAAGTTAGAGAGTCCTGTCAGTGCTATTTATTCTCCTAAGTGTTTTGGTGTTTTGAGCTTGATCTTTATGACCTATGCTTTCTTTGTTTCTGTGTTATGTCAGAATAACATTCTCTTCCTGCATGGAATTAGGATTTTCCAGTTTAAATAAAAGGAAAAGAAAATGTCTGGTTTAAAAAATATATATATTATTATATTATTTATATAATATATAATATATAATTGCACATGTATATAATATATAACACATAATTGTACATGTATCTATATATGTATTATATATGTGTATATATACGTATAATACATAATACATATATACATATATATAATACATATATATGAATAATATATATATGTGTATATATACGTATAATACATAATACATATATACATATATACAATACATATATAATACATAATACGTATACACATATATATACACACATATATACATACATATATACATATATATACATATATATACATACGTATATATACATATATACATACATATATATATACATATATATACATATACATATATATGTATATATACATATATATACACATACATATATACATATATATACATACATATATACACACATATATATACACATATATGTATATATATTATATGTGTATATATATATGTGTATATATGTATACATATATATTACTTTGAGGGAGTTGTTCTGTATGGACACTGGAGAAAATGGAAGGCTTTTACATTTCATAGCCGTGTGATTTTTATTTTTATAGTAACAATGTGTAACTTTTATCATTTAAAAAATAGTTATAAAATAACCTAAGAAATGAAGGAAAAAAAGAAGAAAGCCATAATCACTAGAATCTTGCATAGTTTCAGTAGGACCATATTCTGTTGCTTCATTTCACTTTGTACAAGTTTACTAATCCTGTAGATGAGAGATATGTAATAACACAATATTTGACAATCTCTCAGGTTATTATTGAGGACAAGCTGAAGAAATGTGTTTTAGTTTTCTCATATACCTAGGCATGTTTGAGACCCAGAGGAATATCTATAATGGTGTGCTGTAAATGACTGACATATCAAATTATTAAATGATATGAAGACACTACTTAATAAGACATATAAACTCATTACTGAGTGAGGAGCCAAAGAAATACACACAACAGAACAACAGACCAATAAAATAATGCATCTCTGCTAAAAATCTAGGGTCCCCAAACAAAATTACTTATATATGACCAAGATCAAGAAATGGGGCTTATTACCTGCATGTGTTTAACTTCAATCAATTCAGTAAGCATCAACAGTATGATAGATTCATTACAAAACTCAGTTGATTTATACCACAATAATAGTTCCCAGAAGGTTGATGAGATTGTACTAAAAATTTTAGATTAAGTGGAGCATGCTCTAAGAACACTCATGCTGGTAGCAGAACTTTAACACCATGTGTTAGAGTCACTATTTGGAGATTTGTCTTTATGTAAGTCACATGATACAGATGTCTTTAAGTCACATGATAGAGAGCACATGTGGATCTGATGTGGAAGACTCTAGTATTTTCATGTGGTCCTAGAGTTAGACTCAATGAGTCATAGATACACAGAGCTAGATTCTGGTGCAGTACAAAGAAGATCTAACCGGCAGTGTTCTGACTGGAATAGACTGTCCTAGAAGGTAATAAGCTTTTGGAAGGTGACGTGTAGATGACTTTCAAGCAACTTATACCCTTCTAATGCCTTCAACCCTAGGATTCTTTGGTTCCATATATTGCCCGTTTTCTCATAGATAAAAATATGACTTTCCTCAGGTCTCCACATCAGCACATTGGTGCTAAATTTATATTACTCTAGTTATTATCTTCACTAGATGATAAGTACCTAAGATGTGAGGGGAATTGTTAATAAAAGGGTCAGTTTCCTGGGCTGCTGAATTCCTATTAGCCTGCATGTAAAATCGTCCGCAGTTTTCAAAGTTCCTTTTGGACTCCTTCTTCTATACGTACATAATTTTCTATCTGTCAATATCTCTGCTTGGTTTTTTTCTGTTCCTTTTATCTTTATCTCCTCCAGTGTCTTACTTCTAAAGCCTTCTCTTTCTGGAACTATTTACCTCCTATGGTTTGCTAAGTTTTTTTTTCAAACTTTTCTTTGACTAAGCTCTGATTGACACTCCACTCTCTTGACCTCTCTCCTCTCATTAGCAATGCCTTTTATTCTCTTTTCATTATGGATCATCTGAGGGAATGTATAGTTCAAGTTTTTCAACTTCTAAACTTCTTACATTTCTATCTTTGAATTTTGTTCATTTCTTTCCCTTTAAAATACTTGTCTATACTGTTTGCTATTGTTTTATCAAAAGCATGTTAATTATATAAGTATTAATTTTTGAATGCAAAATATTTTATTGTATCATTGACCCATGGCTAGTTTATTTCCTTAGCCATGCAAGACACTTCTTCTGTATGTATTTCTCCATTACCAAACTTTGTTTCTCCCCATGGAGGGAAAAGATATTCAACCTATTGATATTTAATAACTATTAGAGAAGATTTACTATGAAATTCCTAGCTTTTACTCCAATAATCCTATGTAAGCATTCAAGGAAAGTGGTACAATACAGTACAAAAAAATTTTATTCTTGGCCTGTTGAGCATATGGGAATTCCAGAAGAATGTACAGAGATTTGATATTTAAACAAAGTCTGATTCCTATATATCAAGCCATAGGTGTTTTGGGGGTGGGTGTTGCATGGTGTGTCCATAGTGGCTTTTCAAGTTATATAATTTGCCTTCAGCTCCTAAATGAACCTAGGGCCAACATTTTAGACGCTCAGGATACATTATAGTCACCTTCATCTGGTCAATAAAACAAATTTTCCCTTTTTTAGGGACCCCTTCTCCATTTCTAGGGCACAAAGACTCATGAATACTGATTTTCTAGATATTAGCTTCACAAAGGTTGCCAATAGTTTGGTTCAACACCAAAGATTGACTTCTTGACATATCTTGTATTAGATGAGGAAAAATCATTCTCTCAATATTGTGTTGCAATATGAAACGAGTTCAGAATCTTCAGTATGTGCTTGGGCCCCAGAAAGTTAGGAAAGGAAGTGAGAAAGGAAATAAAATAGGTTCCACACAACAATAATACATTGTGATTTGTCTACATTCTTCAAACTGAATATCTCGAGAGCAGTTTGATAGATGCAGGTGATATTCTACTGAAATAAAACTTTGAACATATAATTAGATTACCTTTAAAATCAATTTTACAAGTTTTAAAAGATAAAATGCATCAAAATAAAGATGCTGACATCCAAAAAAGCACAGCTGGGAGACATACTTGGCTGTGATGGTGGAGCACAGGTAATGAGGGAAGGCTATTATGGCCATGAAGGGACTCACCCCAGTGTGCAGAGGTTGGTGGGCTAATGAGAACCCCCAAAATATGCCATTTTCTTTCTTTATCTCTAAGATTCAGAGTGCTTCCTCAAAAGTATTTTCATCATAATGCACCTGCCAGCAAGTTAAAATTTATCTTAAAAATTAGTGGAGAGGGTGGCATTTCTACTTCAGAAAAATCCAAATACTGTAAACCAAAACTTTTTTTCAGGTTGCTTATAAGCTTTTTTGCTGAATTTTTTTGTTTGTTTAGAGTTGTCATTTGCGATAATTACCCACCAGAAAACTTTACAACATATTAGTTTGTAATCCTTAGTATGGCAAAATTCTTAATGGAAGTTTTGCTGAGTATGGGCTTCCAAATAAAATCCGATGAGTGCTTAATAATAAAATGAGTATTCATAATGTCTTTATGCTCTCCAAAGTCTTTCTGTTGTATGCTTTCTAACTATGCAAGTAATAAAAGGCTTTTTCCTAGGAAAGTGAAATAGAGACCTTTGATTTCAGTACCTGGAAATTCTTTGATAACTTCAAATAGTTTATATTTAGTTACATCAAAAATTATACCTTCATAAATTATTATAAGTAAGCCCAAAATGGAGGGGTATTTCCTCACACATATTGAGAGGTTAACATAAATATGGAGGGGAAGCTTTCTAAATTTGAAATTATATCTCCATGTATTATACCGCTGATCACAAACATAAGGAGCTTCTCAGGATAAAGGTCACATTTTGGTGAATGATTTTATAGTCTCAATTGCCACCACTTCCTTGTATTCCATTTTGCTCCCAGTGATTGCTTTTGTAATCATGACCAGTTTTCCTATTAGGTTTTGCACACTCCTGCCCTGGAGATTACAATAGACATTTCTCTATCTGGATTATCTTGACTTCCTGACACTACCCTAAATTTATAACTTTCCTGAAAATATGAGTTCAAATCTAATTTCCTGCTTGAAGCCTTCCTAGACCCCAGCTAAGCATAGATGATATCTACTTTTTGAATAGGTGCAGTTATTGCCTATACCACTGATTTTACATCTATACACTACTATTTTTAGCTTGTCTTGAATTGTGGACTTTCTACTTACCATTGTTTTTTTCTTTTCTGTATCACAGGACAAGACCATTGTGTTCCATCATTCTACATAATTTATTGTTTTAAGTAAATTACTCTTCTTTGGAATCCTGAGGGAGCCATCACAGTATTATATAGGAGATGCTTGATAAATATCAACATTAAGCAAATGAATGAATAGATATATCTGAGAGAAAAAAAATACAGTACTCTCAAATTCAATGACAGTAAATTTAAATATACATCACGGTATTATAAAAATATATAAAGGCTACCCAAATGAGAATAAGCAGAGGCAACTTATGTAGATTTGCAAGAAAACAGTCACAATTACTTGCATTTGGCAGACTTGCAGGCAGGCGAGGAGGTTGAGGGAAAAAGGGAGTTTCTCCCTTTCTAGAGGGGAAAAAAAAGAAGGCTTCAGGAATGCTCTTATTGGAAGTTGCTGGCAAGGGAAGTTGGAGGGAAGAGTCCCTTGTGATTGTTTGAGGACCATATTGGTTTTCTCTGGTTGGTTCTGAGTTGGAAGTGGAGAGGAGTGGCAAAAATTAGGGAAACTGGCAATTATTGAATACATTTTGGCCATTTGGGGCCAATTGCTACAGAGGTTGTGATTTGGGTTGCTGGGCTGTTTGCTACAGAAGCTGTGTGTCCAAGTTCTATTGCCATGTATGCTTTGGCTATATTTGTCTGTTGATATATTCAGTCTCTCAGTATAATAACTTACATGTTTACAAAACCTTGTAGGGTCCGTCGCACTCTAAGCCTCTCTTTCATGTGTTCCTAATGATAGTTCTGTGAGCCTCATAGTTATTAATACTTAAATTTTATTGAAAAGGGGACTGAGGCTTGGAGAAGCAAACCATCTTGCCCAATATATCAGATCTAGTAAAAGAAAGTGCTTCTACTTGTACTTAAACCATCTGAATTCAGATTCAAACTTAAGAGGAAATAATTATGGATGTGTATAGAATCAGACAAGGGCTGGTACAAATGAGAAGGGTAAAAGCCCAGGGAAATTCCATAAAATTTCTGATAGTTAGAAGGATGGAATCTTAAAAGTCTGACTATCTGGAAAGACAGAACATCATTCAGAGTGTAGCTTAAATATTTTGAGAATATTTGGAAGTAAGAATGTGAGTGATAGCTAAAGAAGAAATATTTCTAAAAGGGGTGACTAGAGGTCAAGGAAGCAACAGCTTCTAACTTTCCAGTTGAAATTTCAGTCAATTTCTTTCAAAATGCACGTACCATCTACCATGGATACCCTCTGTACAATCTGTACCCTCTGAGTGTTGTAGTCTGATAAGAGGGAGACACTTGTAAAAGAGATATTTCCATACAATTTAGAAGAGCTTGATGTAAGAAGTGTACTAGAGAAAGAATTTTAAGGATATGCAGGGAGAAGGAAGAGACATGGGAAGGGGCTTACTATTTATCCAAGTGACATTTAGCAAAGTCCACTCAGCAGAGATACCAGTTGCGGAAATAGTGCTTGAAGTAGGAAGAACTCCAAAGAGGTAGTCTCTAGATGATCTTGCTACTAGTAATTGCTAATTTAAGGTTAGAGAGAAAGTTGAGGGGATAGAAAAGCTTGTGAAAAGAAAAGTTCATGCTTTATTCAGGCTATGCTTTATGTCCCATCCATAAAGAACATGATGGGGCATGAAGAACATGAGCAAGAAAATTGAGGATTGGTCAAAAACATGAGTCATTTGTCGCCTCCTCTATGAGACGTCCTCTGATTGCCCTCTCCCTCTGCACTTCTACAAGATGTAGGCATGTTTTTCCAGGAATTTGACCATGAGTCTTTATTAATGCAGGAAAATATTATTATGATGATAGCATCATTACTGTTGACACTGTATTCATTCTTGCTCTAATACTCCTACTCTTCTTATCAAATAACAAACCTCATACTCCAAAATTTGGTCATTAGTATAAATTATGGAAACAAGAGAAGCTTGACAACTTTTTATAAATGCTAATTCCTCCTTATTCCAAGGAAATTTTTCCTGAACTATAAAGAAATACTTGAAAATCCCCAGATTACACTTCCTGTGCCACAACGACAGTTACCTTTCCTAGACATTCCCACCCACAGTAGGTTCCCTACTCCCCCCAATTCCAGGGAAATTCAGCCTTCCTTGGTATATGTCAGGATGCTAACAACCTAAAAGCGGCCGCTCTGAGGTAACTGTGCCACATGTGGCCTGCTTGTGAATTTTAGGCCCTGTGAAGGACAGCAAAATTTCAGCCTTTGTACAATGCCATCACTACAATTCCAACATATATTCCCTGCCCACAAAATATCAAGTGAAGTGAGTATTGGGGGAATTAGTGGCTTCATTTCATCAGTAAAAAGTTAAACCAAAACCACCACACCAGAATACTATGTAATATCAATTAGAAATATTTCAGTTTTAGCTGCCACTCATGTTCTTACTTGATTTACAGAGCTCAGTTACCTGAGGGGATATTTTTCAGTGATCCAGGTAAAGGTAGAAAGCACAGCAACCAAGTTATCTAATAGAAGTCCCGGGGCTCTGTAAAGCAAGTTTTGGGGCACGTTTCTATTCAGTTAAGCAGCCAGTATATGACAGGGAGCATCATTCAGTTCAACCCTGGTGATAAGTTGTACAGAGAGTGATACATTTGGTTAAAGCATGACCCAGCAGGTCAAAGTGATATGACTTCAAGGAATTGGACTATTTAGTGTCAATATAATTCTGTTGCATTTCCTTCAGAGATGTCACATTACTTACAGCTTTATGAAATGTGAGCATAATTCCCTTTCCTAGTGCATCTGATAGACACACTGATAGACACACACTGATAGTCTGATCTTTTCTAACCACTGCATTCCATCTCCCATGATTAATCACATCCACCTCTTTGAGTGACAAGAATCTTTTTTCCTATCACTATGGCTGCAATGGCTATCACAAGATCATCTGCTTCTTCCATTGATTATCTTATTTAATTCTTATCTGAATCCTGAAGGTGAGGTTAATTATCCACATTTTGCAGAGAGGGCAGCAAACTGAGATTAAGTAAACTGTCCCAAGTTTTCCAGGGTCTATGATGAAGTATAGATGTCTCTCTTTTAAGCCCTATGTTCACAACCCTATGTCAGACAGCCTCCTACTACACACTTAATAACATCTAGTTCCTATTTTATAAAGAAATACGGTTCAGAATTAGGGTGAAGATATTCTTTTAAAGGATTACTCTTGTCTTTTCTTTTTAAACATTTTTAGTTATTTTTGAGAGAGAGCAAGACACAGTGTGAGCAGGGGCAGGGGAAGGAGAGAGAGAGGGAGACACAGAAGCCCAAGAGTTTCTAGGCTCTGTGCTGTCAGCACAGAGCCAGAAGTGGGGCTTTAACTCACTAACTGCAAGATCATGACCTGAGCCAAAGTCTGAAGCTTAACCCACTGAGCCACCCAGGCGCCCCTACTCTTTGCTTTTCAAACTATGGAAACATTAAATGTAGAATTCTTAGGAAGGAGAGAACCTGTTTACTGTCTTTGTAATTCCTTTTCTCTAAGTTTGCTGTGGTGTACTCGCTCTCCTCTCTCTCTCTCTCTCTTATCTTACAGATGTCTTTAAGGCAAATAAGCTTTGCTTCACCAGCTTTACTTCCTCAGGTGCATTTATTAGATGCGTGTGGTTGAAAACATCAGTCAAATCATTGGCAGTTATGTTTTTAAGGCATGATTTTGTAGAAAGGCTTAAACAAAAAGTTTGTAAAAAAGACTCCCATATGAGAATCTGTGCAGCTTTTAATGTTAAAAGAACAGTACTGGGAAGGATTTGTGTGGTTGAAAAATCAAATACTTTGGAATTTCTTTTTCTAAAGTATGACTATATACAAGGATTTAAATTTTTAAAATTCTGAAAGTGAGAATGAGTCCTTCATGAAAATATGAACAGCTTTTAATGTTAGAAAGAAAATGCTGAAGAAAAAGAAAATGCTAAAGAAAAAGCTGTAAATAAACAATAAATAGTTCATTAAACTGGCCTTGTAAAAATATTTAGGGGAAAGTTTCCAGAGCAACAAGAGGCTTAATTTTTTTAAGTCTAGTGTATTGCTCTGCATGTCTGTGAGGGACCACAGGACCAAAGGACCATGTTCTTTAGCTTTGTCATCTTTATTTTAGAGCAAATTGGTGGGGGGGGGTGGTGAATTAGCTTTTATCTTCTTTTTTTTTTCAATATATGAATTTTATTGTCAAATTGGTTTCCATACAACACCCAGTGCTCATCCCAAAAGGTGCCCTCCTCAATACCCATCTCCCACCCTCCCCTCCCTCCCATCCCCCATCAACCCTCAGTTTGTTCTCAGTTTTTAACAGTCTCTTATGCTTTTGTTCTCTCCCACTCTAACCTCCTTTTTTTTTCCTTCCCCTCCCCCATGGGTTTCTGTTAAGTTTCACATAAGAGTGAAAACATATGGTATCTGTCTTTCTCTGTATGGCTTATTTCACTTAGCATAACACTCTCCAGTTCCATCCACGTTGCTACAAAGGGCCATATTTCATTCTTTCTCATTGCCACATAGTACTCCATTGTGTATATAAACCACAATTTCTTTATCCATTCATCAGTTGATGGACATTTAGGCTCTTTCCATAATTTGGCCATTGTTGAGAGTACTGCTATAAACATTGGGGTACAAGTGCCCCTATGCATCAGTACTCCTGTATCCCTTGGGTAAATTCCTAGCAGTGCTATTCCTGGGTCATAGGGTAGGTCTATTTTTAATTTTCTGAGGAACCTCCACACTGCTTTCCAGAGCGGCTGCACCAATTTGCATTCCCACCAACAGTGCAAGAGGGTTCCCGTTTTTCCACATCCTCACCAGCATCTATAGTCTCCTGATTTGTTCATTTTGGCTACTCTGACTGGCGTGAGGTGATATCTGAGTGTGGTTTTGATTTGTATTTCCCTGATGAGGAGCGACGTTGAGCATCTTTTCATGTGCCTGTTGGCCATCCGGATGTCTTCTTTAGAGAAGTGTCTATTCATGTTTTCTGCCCATTTCTTCACTGGGTTATTTGTTTTTTGGGTGTGGAGTTTGGTGAGCTCTTTATAGATTTTGGATACTAGCCCTTTGTCCAATTTAAGCTTTCACTTTTTGCAGATGACATGATATTATACATGGAAAATCCGATAGACTCCACCAAAAGTCTGCTAGAACTGATACATGAATTTAGCAAAGTTGCAGGATATAAAATCAATGTATAGAAATCAGTTGCATTCTTATACACTGATAATGAAGCAACAGAAAGACAAATAAAGAAACCGATCCCATTCACAATTGCGCCAAGAAGCATAAGATACCTAGGAATAAATCTAACCAAAGATGTAAAAGCTTTTATCTTCTTTATTGATTTGTGGGATCTTTAATATAAATTCACATAAAAATTTCTGAGACAACTGATTCTTTTAATTTTTCTATATTCATAGCAGCTGAAATTGTAAGTATGTTACCTTGCAGGGACAGAACTTCAACACTGATGCAATACATTTACTAGTTGTAAACCCTACTAAATTGAAAATAGACTATGAAAATGGACTATGTCGAATTAGGGCCAAATAAGTTAAAGTATTGATAGAAAAGCTATTGCAAATAGGAGATGATTAAATCTGTAGTTTGGAGAGGACAGTTACTCATTTCATACAACTATAATACATTGCAGAAGACATAGTGTGACTCCCCTCAATAAACTGATTTGAAATGAACAAAAGGACGTCTCACACAGGACAGGTTGTGTGAAAGAGGTAACTTTAGAGATGTGACTTGACTGATAAGTAGGAATCAGTAAGGAGGGATGATACTATGTAAATGTTGCATTAAATGTTGCATTTAAGTTCTGGAAAGAGGAATTGGATCAGTACTACATGAGTGAATCACTTTTGTGAAGGAATATGCTAATCGAGTACATAGATCATTCTGTCATATGGCTAAGTCAGACCCGTGAAAACAGTAGGCAGAAAAACCTGTTCTCTTGTTAGAGAAATTGACTTAGTTCAAGTGAAAGGAAATAAAGCCTATAAAGTAGGTGGAGATAGTGGAAATGAAATTTCCTGAAGCAAGAATGGGCTGCAGCAAGAATGTTGCAGAAAGTCCCATGATGGCAGGAAGCATGACTGGTTGGTCACCTCTGTAGCTCAGCACCCAGTTTAATGCCTGGAAGTTAGTATGGACTAATTATTTATTTGCAGAAGGCATGACTAAATGAATGAATAAATGAAAGCTAGTGTTTATAGGATCTCGTATCTAATTAAGTTAATGTAAATAAGTGAGTGTATAAATAAATATGAGTCAGGCTTACTCTGACATTAACAGAAATACTTACTTAGAAACAGGAGCCAATTCCAGGGGAAAGGGGTGTATTCATATTGAACAGATTAGGTTAAAAAAAAAAACCCAACAGGATATCCAGGTAGAGGTGTCTAACAGACAGTTGAAATTCTGTTACTAAGAAAAGTGTATGTTTGTTGAAATAAATAAGTGAGCCAACTTTGAAGAAGTGCTACCTTTTTATTATTTAGATATATGAGATTCTGGTTTTTTTCTTATCTTGATTAGTTATGAAATAAGTTTCCCACTTTATTTTTTCTATGTGTTCCACTCTCATTCTGTTCCAGTTATCTATTGCTTCATAGCAAACCAACTCAAAACTTAGTGGCTCAAAATATCAATTTATTATTATTATCTCTCATGGTTTTTTGGGTTGACTGGACTCAGCTAGATGCTTAGACACTCTCATGAAATTTTGTTTAAGTTATGGGATTGGAGTTATATAAAGACTTCTCTATTCATGTATCTGGTGCTTGGGCTGAGATGGCTGGAGCAGCTGCAGGCTGGTTGGACATCTGTCTCTCCAAGAAGCCTCTCCACGTGACTAGCTTGGGCATCTCCATACCATGGCAGCCTCAGAGTAGTCAGACTTCTTACATAGTGGTTGGCTTTCCCTGGAGTGAACATTCTCAGAGGATGAGGGCAAAAAAACTAAATGGCTTCTTATAACCTATATGAGAAATTATGCAGTATCACTTTCGCCATATTCTAGATTCAAGAGGAGGGGACAACATTAAATGTATGGTTCATTGGGAGATCATCTTTAGAAGCAAGTTACCAGATTTCTTTCATCAATTCTTTCGCATGTGGTTGTTTTGTTTTTTAATTGTGGGAGGTTTAAGGATTATAAAGCAAACATCTATTTCTATAAGTGCCAATAGATCAAGAAACAACTTGGCTAACACAGCAGAAACTCCCTCCACCTCCATCCCTACCTTCTGTGTGCCCTACCCAATTACAATGACCTTCCTCCAACCACAGGTAACCACTATCCTTCTTTTTATGATAGTCATTATTTCCTTCTTTTTTTTTTTTGAGTCACCATCTATGTATCCCAAGGCAATATAGTTTAACTTTCTTGTTTTTAAACTTTATATAAATTATACCCAAGCATTATTTTGAGACTTGCTTAATATTATGTTTATAATCACAAATGTTATTACATGTGGACATTGTTTATTTATTTACATTGCTATATAAATACCGTTGCATGAATACATTAAGAATTATGAAATATATTTTAGTCCATTTTAGTTTGACATTGGGTTGTTTCCTTTTTTTGTCAAATGTAATTTTATTTTTTATATTAAATATAATTTATTGTCAAATTGGTTTCCATACAACACCTAGTGCTCATCCCAACAGGTGCCCTCTTCAATGCCCATCACCCACTTTCCCCTCTCCCCAACACCCCATTAACCCTCAGTTTGTTCTCAGTATTTAAGAGTCTCTTATGGTTTGCCTCCCTCCCTCTCTGTAACTTTTTTTTTCCCTTCCCCTCCCCCCTGGTCTTCTGTTAAGTTTCTCAGGATCCACATAAGAGTGAAAACATATGGTATCTGTTTTTCTCTGCCTGACTTACTTCACTCAGCATAATACCCTCCAGTTCCATCCACAATGCTACAAATGGCCAGATTTCATTGTTTCTCATTGCCAAGTAGTATTCCATTGTATATATAAACCATATCTTCCTTATCCATTCATCAGTGGATGGACATTTAGGCTTTTTCCATAATTTGGCTATTGTTGAAAGTGCTGCTATAAACATTGGGGTACAAGTGCCCCTATGCCTCAGTACTCCTGTATCCCTTGGGTAAATTCCTAGCAGTGCTACTGCTGGGTCATAGGGTAGGTCTATTTTTAATTTTTTGAGGAACCTCCACACTGTTTTCCAGAGTGGCTGCACCAGTTTACATTCCCACCAATAGTACAAGAGGGTTCCCGTTTCTCCACATCCTCTCCAGCATCTGTATTCTCCTGATTTGTTCATTTTAGCCACTCTGACCGGTGTGAGGTGGTATTTCTGTGTGGTTTTGATTGGTATTTCCCTGATGAGGAGTGATGTTGAGCATCTTTCCATGTGCCTGTTGGCCATCCGGATGTCTTCTTTAGAAAAGTGTCTATTCATGTCTTCTGCCCATTTCTTCACTGGATTATTTGTTTTTTGGGTGTGGAGTTTGGTGAGTTCTTTACAGATTTTGGATACTAACCCTTTCTCTGATATGCCATTTGCAAATATCTTTTCCCATTCTATTGGTCGCCTTTTAGTTTTGTTGATTGTTCCCTTTGCAGTGCAGAAGATTTTTATCTTGATAACATCCCAATAGTTCATTTTTGCTTTTAATTCCCTTGCCTTTGGAGATGTATTGAGTGAGAAATTATGGCTGAGGTCACAGAGGTTTTTTTCCTGCTTTCTCCTCTAGGGTTTTGATGGTTTTCTGTCTCACATTCAGGTCCTTCATCCATTTTGAGTTTATTTTTGTGAATGGTGTAAGAAACTGGTCTAGCTTCATTCTACTGAATGTTGCTGTCCAGTTCTCCCAGCACCATTTGTTAAAGAGACTGTCTTTTTTCCATTAGATACTCTTTTCTGTTTTGTCAAAGATTAGTTGGCCAGACATTGGGTTGTTTCAACTTTAGGACTCTCACACATAATGCTGCCATAGATACTCATGTACCTGACTTCTTATGCACATCACTTCCTATACACATTTACAACAGTTGTCCTTTATACTTAGAAGTATATTTAGAAGTGGAATTGATGGGGCATCAAGAATGAACGTCTTCAACTTAGCTAGATAATTTAAACTTTCAACATGGCTAAACACCTAACCCTTCCATCTGCATGTGAATTCTCATTGTACTACATCCTACCAATACCTGATATATTTAATGTTTTAATTTTTACTAATCTGGTGAATGCATGGTGCTCTTTCAAAATCGTTCTAATTTGGATTTGCCTTATGATTATTGAGGCGCAGTAACTTCTTGTTTATTGGTCATTAGAACTTCCTTTCTTTGAAGGACCTGTTCAGCCCTTTTCTTATTTTCCAATAAATTGCCTCATTTTATTGATTTGTAGGAATTTTAATATTTCATGGATATTTCCATTTTGTGGTTTATCCTTTCATTCTCTGTTGCCTAGTGCTTAATTAATTAATTAATTTATATTTATTTATTTATTTATTTATCTTAAATGTTTATTTATTTTGAGAGAGCAAGTGCAGGAGGGGCAGAGAGAGAGGGAGACAGAGAATTCCAAGCAGACTCTGCCCTCTCAGTGCAGAGCCTGATGCAGGGCTTGAACCCACTAACTGTGACATTGTGACCTGAGCTGAAACCAAGAGTCAGATGCTTAACCAACTGAGCCACCCAGTTGCGCCGCATAGTGCTTAATTTAAATTGATTCACATTTATCAACATTGTCATTTATTCCTCTATTAAAATGGCATTATTTGTTGTTCCTACGAAGTAGCTCAGTCAAAATGGGAATGCTAAAATATTTTTTAAAAGGCATTCATACACTGTGCCTGTTTTTAAAAAATCATATAAAAGTACCATAATGAATGGAGAGTTTAAAAGAGAGAACAACAGGACAGAAAGAAAAGAGAAGAGGACCAGGGGCTACAAAGAAAAAAAAATCATGTAGAGAAGGAGTAGCCTGGGGACACAAGCTACATGCGTCAATCAGAATCACCAAGGTAGCTAGAAAATTGGGCATGAGGTAATTTTTTACTGATGGTTTTCATGCGAGATGCCCCTCTTCAGTGTTCTGCTCCAGTCATCACCAGGTCTCAGATGTCAGTTTCTACCATTCAGTTATTTATACTCTGGGGACATTAAAAGAGAGCTCAAAAGGCAAACAACCCCAAGATTACACTGTGAGCTCGTTAAAGTGCCACTATGTTGCACGGTAGAATGAAAAAGACTTTAGAATTGAACTTCACTGTATTTCTAGATAATCGTTTCTTCAGTTGGGGATAACATGGTCCTACCACCAAACTACTCAATTTTGCAAATAACCAAACTTGATACAGAGTTTACACTTCCTTAAAATAATGCTGTTAGAGGAGAGATGAATAAACATCACGTATTAAGTTGGGTTTTCTGAATGGTAGTGGGAGAGATATCTTCCATGACTAATGGTACATTATTTGTCCCTCACTATAACTTTGAATAACAAAGTGATTTTTAGTGGATTTTTTCTTTAGTTATAAATAGATAGATATTCATTTATTTAACCTAAAGAAGGCTGACACGGTAACAGTGTTCTTAATAAAATGTTTTGTAATCAAGTTAAAAAAAACTTTTAATGGAGTTAACTTCTGCAATTTTATTTAAAGAAACTTTAAATGTTTTTCAAGCTATTACCCAACAACACTATAATCTCTTTGTGAAAGGTATAAGTGTCCATTACGGAACTGAAGAATAATATAGTTCTTTATCGCTTTTTACTTCTGTGCCTTCCCTCAAATAGGCTGTCAAAGAACCTTTCTGATGTAATTGCAGTTGTGATAATGGCACGTCCTACCACCTGTTAGTTTTTGGTTTCTTATCTGCTATGTGTTCTGAAAACACATAGAAAAGCTTCTTTGGAATTTCATGGTAAAAAAAGAATCTAGACGGTCCTGAAGGAGCATGAGCATAATGGCTAAAAATAAAATTAATATTTTCACGTTCTAAAATTGCACCAGTGTTTAAAAATATGCATGTCTCATATTATTTGACTCTTATCTTAATTCTATAAGATAGCTACTATTATTATGTTTAATTTTAAGGATAAGTAAATGAGACTCTGATAGGTCATTCTCCAATAAGTGAGAATCCTGGGTGGCATCTTTTTATCTTTTTGAATTCCCCTTCAAAAACTAAAGCAGCGATTGTGTAGGCAGGCAAACAAACAAACAAAATGCCCATGTACAATACCTACTACAAAGCAGGGTAACAACAAATTCTCATGAATCTCAAATACGTGTGGGAAGGGACCAAATTCTAATAGCGACTGGGTTCAATAATACCAGTGACTGTGTGTTGGAATGCGGGAAAAAGAAACAAACAAACATGGCCCCCAAATAAAAACCATAAAGTTAGATTGGATAATCCATGAACAGGGGTGGAAGCTGGGAGGAGACCTGGCAGGCTCCAATGACAATGAGGTGAGGGGAAAAGGACTATAGAAAGACCTAATATTATTGGTAGGTCTGGACCCTATGAACCTGCCAAACTAACCAAATGGAGCTCCTTCCAGCTCATAGTCTTGTACTAAAAAGAAATTGATGGGAAGAGAATTCAAATTGAGATTGTTAGCTGGATTTATATCTCTAAAATAATTTGAGATAAAGTCTATGAGCTGGCATTTGGGTTATTGACCTGGAGAGTGCAAATACTAAATATTAGGGATGTGGCTGCTCTCTCCCTTCAAGCCACAGGGACCACAAAGTGACTTCAGGAATTTACAGTACAGTTGCCCCTCCAAACAATCAGGCATGTGGAGCCCAGCCCATCCTAGAAAATCCATTCTACTTACTAGTTAATCTAAGTTTGAGAACATGAACTAATATCAATTTTCCTACCCATGCAAATATAGTTCATATTTTAGTGGCTGTTTTCTTGTTTTATTTTTTAAACAGTAGAAAAAGAAACATCTCTAAGAGAAATTCATAGCTTGTCTTCTCAAATTTCTCAAAAGTCTAAAGATATTGAGAGAAAATTTTGATGAAATATTTGTCATAATGTAAAGAATTTTCTTCGTGTAATTTCCCATCAAGTGGACTTCAAATCATGGGAAATGTGACTCCTGGCCATATTCTTTTCCTTTTGCAAGTATACACTGTTGCATTTTTAAAAATCTTACTTATAAATCAAATTCATTTTCAAGGCATTGTTGTGGTGGAATTTTTTTCACTTTTCCACAGAGGATTATTTATTTAGTAAGGTGCAAAGAATTTAAAAAGTGTCATCACAGTTTTAATAAAAAATGTGTGACACAATAGTTTTTAAATCATCTAGTGAGTAACTGCCCAGTCGAGGACCTGATGTTCATTAGCGCCTAAGCTCTAGCTGGGCCTCCCAAAATATGCGATTCTAACACAGGACAGCTTTTCTCACACAACCAGATTCAAAGATTTGTTCGAAAGGACAGAACCTCTGGGACACTATTAGTCTTCTAGGACTACCGTAACAAATTACTATGTACTTAATGGCTTGAAGGAACAGAAATTTATTTTCTCACAATTCTTAAGGCCAAAAGTCTGAAATCAAGGTGTTGGCAGGCTGCAATCCCTCTGAAGCCTCTAGGGGTGAATCCTACATTGCCTCTTCCCCAGTTTTGGGTGTCCCCAAGCATCCTTGACTTATGGAAAGATACCTCCAATTTCTGCCTGTCTTCACATGGTCTTTTTTGTGTATGTTTCTATATCCTCTCTGCTTTTATAAGGACACCTGCTACTGGATTTAAGGCCCATCCTAATACAGGATGAACTTATCTTTAAGAGCCTTAACTTCATTATATCTGCAAAGACCTTTTTCCAAATAAAGTCATATTTGCAAGTTTCAGGTAGACTTATCTTTTTGAACGCCATGATTCAATCCACTATGAAGACTGATATATAGATAAGTAGGGGAGGTCTTTTCATATACTTAAAATCCATCTATCATATCTTGAAAATATATTTACTATTTATCAGTCTCATATGGAAAGATTATAGTATATTATTTCAAAATAGTAATTAACTTATCAACCTATGATATTTAATTAAAGGAGATATTTACACCTTGAGTTGATTCCCAGTCATGGTAAAACTAAATACACTTTTATAAGCACGAAAAGTTTTGTATTTAAGAAAATTCATACTTCATTATGAAGCTTCTCAGAATTGTGCATTATACATTAAATTCAGTTTCTTATACTGGGATGTTAAAAGGATAATCTTGTACCCTAGAAATAAAAGCCAAGTCATAAAATGATGAGGCACTTTTACAAAATAATTTAGTTTAATGCCTTCATTTTGGGCCATAACTTTATTGTTATTATTCTAGTTGTTGTTTTTACATTGTTCCTTCTTGGGTTCAATCAACTGTGAGATCAATGACCAGTGAATATGATATACAACCAGGGAATTCTAAAACAACTGGAATTTTTCTATAACATAAAGAGAATTGAAGGGAAAATATTGTCTTCAATTTAATGTTTCTTTTGTATATTTCCCACATAGGAAACCTAAACAAATATTGTCAATTTATGAATAAAAGGAAAGCATTGTATTCCTAACATGATGAGGCAGAAACAAATTTTAAATGAAAGTCACATAAAGGAGAAAATCATTGCATGTATTATTGTTGTCTTTCAGAGACTATGGAGTTTTCAGGTGCGAGTGAGAGGAAGAAGCAGGTACAGAAATAGGTAAAGAGCCAGAGAGAGACTGAAATTGCTTTACATCACATACAGCAATGTTTGCTTGCTGCTCATCTTATAGTCTGGTAGGAAATACTTGTGTTTACTCCTGCCCAAGAAAAAGAATTAGCTGAGAAAGAGAAAGGCAGTAAAGACTACAGTACAGAATTGGTGAGCCTAACTTATTTGGGAGTCTGACTATGTTCCTTTCTGTTTCTGTTTCTTCACCAGCAATATAAATTCTATGTAATCAAAATCTTACCCTACCTTATAAAACATTTTGTATGTAAACTCTGGGAATTCATATCTAGGAAAGAGAATATTGGAAAACCTCTGCTCTTTCTCAGGGCTGGTTCTTACAATGTCCGGTAATCTAGTTCAACAAAGATACTGATGCTCAGCAAACATTTTATCTGTCTCCCTACATTTTCCAATCTCTTTGCAGTAAGAAGGGACCTTGTGACTAGTTTTGGACAATGAAATGTAAGCTGAAGCAGTAAATCTCATTTCCTATTTAAGGCAAGGAAAAGCATCTCATGATTCTCGAGTTCTGCTCTTATCCCTTCAGGGTAAGAGTAAATGTCACATGTTGTTAATGGTGGAACTACAAGTTTGCAACAGCCTGTATCTCTGAGCCATCACATAGAGTTCAGCACCCTGGAGAGTTCCAAACCCTACAGAAGGCTTTACATGAGCAAAAAATAAACTTTATATTTTAAGATATTGCGATTTGAGAATGGAATATCAAAACAACTTAAACCTATCCTAATATGTCTAATGTATCTGTATTATTTGAGATAAACTAATCTCTTAATAGAAGTGAAATAAAATTAAATGTTACAAAGTAGACAGAATCTGCTTTTTAAAAACTATACTCTTTCTGATGCTTTTGTTACTGTTGAAAGAAAAAGTTGTCTCGACATTCTTCACATGGATATATTAGTAATCATTATTTTCAATTTTACTAACAGAAATATCTATGACTACAAATTCCTCTTATATTTTTCTTGACCCTCATTAACTTAATCAGTTTTTTTTCCACACAATTAAAATTGAATGGGAAAACCTGGAAACCATAAATTTCTTTATCAACTATTTTCTTCCATATATTTATAAATGAAATATAGTAAAGTCCATTATCTAGCATGACTTAATGGGAGTTTTAGCAAAACAAAAATTTAAATTCTCACATTTTTTAATTTAATGAAACCTGATAAGGTAGATTTGGAAAAATCACCAAAGCTTTGATGCACCCATCTAAATCATTCTCCTTTTTATGGAATTACATGACAGTCAGATTATGGCTGTTGTTCTTAAGCCTTTGAGCCATCTAAGTGAGCCCTTTCTTTAATAAATTTTTATATCTGCATTGAGACATCATCTCTTAGTGATCTTGACAAGAAAGGTACATATGACCCATCCACCCAGCTATAATCAGGGGAGATTACTAGTATATACTAAAATAACCTGCAACAAACTGTGCATAAGTTTCAAACTGTGCATCAAACTGCGCATAAGATTCCTTGGCATCAAACTGTGCATAAGATTCAAAGCTATTATAGTTACTTGTTGTACAGGTTCTCTGAGTAAATATTGATAACCTTCACTGATTAGAGATAGGTAGGTAGAAGCTATATGTTCTTTTTCTGTCAAGATCACTAATAGGTGATATGGTTCACTGAATACATATTTGAGACTAACTTCTCCTGAGCAGGAAGAAACATAGCCTGTTTTATATAGGTAATAGAAATCCCTCACTCCTATACACCCATGTAATATTATTAAAATAAATGATCATAATACAATTTAATAGTGCTTCAAGAGGTTATATTATCTAATAAGGAGATGCCAATTTTAAAGGGCATTTCCTGCTGCTTCATGTGGCATTATGAAGTTATATCAGGGTAAAGTGGAAGAGGAAGGAGACTCTTTATTTGCTTCTAGCATACTTCTAGTGCCCCTTGGTATTTTTTTTCTACTGGTGAAATATTATAAGAACTGGAACAATATAGATTTGTACTATAATCCCAGCAGGTAACATCATTGCAGGATTTTCTTTCTGTATAACTATCAGGAAACAGTAATAATCTTGGGCTATTTAAACTAAGGCATGAATTAAACAACAACAACAAAAATCAACAGTTAACTATATTTATCTGCACATTTCCATGCTTTCAAATTGGACAAACAAGTGTCATTCTAAAGTATTTTATTCATCTAAATGAGGATTGAATGGAAGCACTGGGAAACATAAGGGCTTTATTCCAACAACAACAACAACAAAAATGTTATTTCTGAAAGATAAGAGGAAAAGGCAGTAGTATGATGTATGCTTTAAAATTCCCTAAAAAGTACACTCCAAGACCAGGTGGATGACTGACCCACCATTGACTATATCTATGGATTGACCTCTTTTGCAAGATAATTAAGGCAATATGGTACTAAAATGAGTAATTAGATGTTAATTAAACTCTCGGGCTGGTAATTAGTAGGCAATCGTGGGGGTGTGCTTTTCATTATAAATTGGCAGCTGCACATTCATTTATTTTTGTTGTCTAGTGCTCTTTGCACAAAGACAGCATAAATAACCTAGGGAAATTAGTAGCCATTTTGATTTTGCGTTTAAATTCAGCAAGTTAGTTTTATTGTTTAATTTCAGTTGAATCTCACACAACTGAGGGTGAATTTAAAGACCAAGGAGAGAAAATTTTCATTCAGAATATTTAGCAAAAGTATACATCCAATAAGCTTTACCCTACTGCTATCTTCATTTCTAATTTACTCCTGCCTGCCCCACCCACACCCTATATACGAACTAATAGCACCAATTCATTGTAACCTGACCTTCCCCTTCCCCTAAGCTTTTATTCCTTGAAAAGTGAAAATGATCAGAAACCACTTAGAAACTAGAAAAATTCCACAAATAGCATCATATGTTTTGCAGCATGATCTAGCCCTGTTATTAAAAAGGAGATTCTTGGTAGATGCAAGTCTAAAAAAGAAACAGAAAGGAAATCCTAATGTGTTCTGCCACAGGAACAGAAGGTTTCACTCCTTTTAACAGGCTCTTTATGAATACTCTTTGAAGGGAAAATCATAGTGCTTTTAATAAAAGTCCTTTCTTTTGGTTTCCTTCCCAAACTGCATTTCTTTTCCTATACTTTATGGATCACAGTTTATTAAAAGGATTCAATCTACAAAGGAGGAGAGAATTAATATGCTACTTCCTAAAGGGGTCAGGAACATTGTAGTCTCATCTTTCCTCTATTTTAACTTGATTTTATATTTCACCATAAGTCTACTTGAATCAATAATAGACGATATTCTTATATTCTAAAGAAACAGAATAGAATAGAATTATAGAATACATTTGAAATGCTCAAATCATAATATATATGTATACATGTATCTGTACAGATGGATAGTTATTAATGATTACCTAGTAAAATAAGTAGTAGCCAACAGATGATTTGAAAAACATGATAAAATACAAACATTAATATAATAAAACAGAAAGAGCTAACATTTTCTGAACTTGTATGTATAAGGAACTAAAATTTATGTTTTACAAGCATAGTCTCATTTAAATGTCAAAACAGTGCAATTTATTATCTTAGTCTTACAAGTTAGGGAACTTAGGCATGGCAAGGTTAATTAACTATGTAAAATAGGTTTAGTAAATAATTATCTCCATTATAAATGCAACTAAATAAAATATTTGACATATGTATTTTAATATATAATACATAAGCATGTAAAATTAATAAACATATATGTAATAATGTATATATATAATTAATATATATTATATATAAAACATTTTATATAATTGAACTGCATATAATACATAAGTAATTGAACTGTATATAATTGAACTGTATATAATACATAATCGAACTGCATATAATTGAACTGTATATAATACATAAACTGAATATACATATACAGTATATATGTATATACATAAAGAGTACATATATACAGTATATTCAGTATATATGTATATACATAAACTGTATATAATACATAAATATCTGTTATAAATATATATTTATATTTATAATATAATAAATGCATTTTATATTATATAATAAATATTATATATAATATAGTAAATAATAAATACGTACATGTAATAAATGTATACATAGAATAATAAATATATATAAATAATACATTTAATATGTAATACAAACATATATGTGGAGTTGACCCTTGAACAGCATGGAGGTGAGAGGCACCAACCCCCTGTATAGTCAAAAATCTACATATAACTTTTGACTCCTCAAAAACTAAACTAATAGTCTACTGTTGACCAGAAGCTTTACCAATAAACTAACACATATTTTATGTAATATGTACTACATGCTATATTATTATAATAAAGCAGCCTAGAAAAAAGAAAATATTATTAAGAAAATAATAAGGAAGAAAAAAGACATTTACAGAACTGTACTGCATTTATTTAAAAAATCTTGGACTAAGTGGACCCATACAGTTCAAACCCATATTATTCAAGGGTCAGCTGTATATATTTAAAAAAAAAATCTCTGGTTGGTGATAGTTAATTCAATCAATCACAAATAAGTATTTATTAAACTCTGTTCTACATAGTTAATTAACCTTGCCATGCTTTACACAAGTGCAGAATGTTCAAATATATAGATCCTGAGGACAGGGAGAGAAAATTCTCATATCTGTGAGTTTTGCATTTGTATACATCTTGAGAATGTGACCTTGTTTACTACCTTTTGTTCTGAATTATTTTCTTTCAAGGATGTTTTTATACTACACAAGTGTAGTATCTTTCTCTGGAATGAAGATAGGCTTGCTTACATCCTTGGAAGATAATAGTATTACCCTCCAGAACAGAGATCTGGCATGCTATCCTTTATAAAGGATAAAGATTCAGATTTTCTAAGCTCAGGGTCCCTTTCCTGTAAGGCAGTCCTTTATGTGTTCCAGTGTTACTTGATCCTCTTTATATCTTTGTGGAAATTATTTGTTGTTGTTTTTTTAAATTGAAGTGGAAGTTAGTTTTCTTTAAGAAGTATAATTGGCACACAATATTGTATTAGTTTCATCATAGTTTTTCAACATTTTTATGCATTATGAAATTATCCCATGATAAGTTTAGTTATCACCTTTCACAATACAAAGTTATTACAATATTATGGACTATGCTGTACATTACTACATCCTCATGACTCTTTTTATTTTTTTTAAGTTATTTATTTATTTTGAGAAAGAGAGACCACAAGCAGGGGAGGGGCAGAGAGAGAGAGAGAGAGAGAGAGAGAGAGAGAGAGAATCCTAAGTAGGCTCCTCACTGTCAGCACAGAGTCTGATGTAGGGCTCGACCCACAAGCTGTGGGATCATGACCTTTGCCAAAATCAAGAGTTGGACACTTGACTAACTGAACCACCCAGGTGCCCCCCTCCCTTGCCCATGACTTATTTTATAACTGGAATTTTGGACCTCTTAATCCCTTTCATGTATTTGCCTATGCCCCAATCCTCCTCAGTTTGGTAACGAACATTTTGTTTTGTGTATCTATGAATCTGGTTCTGTTTTGTTTTATTTGTTCATTTGTTTTATTTTTTAGATTGTACATATAAATGAAATCATATGGCATTGGTGTTTCTCTCTGTGGTTTATTTCACTTAATATAATACCTTCTAGATCTGTCCATGTCATCCCAAATAATAAGATTTTATTCTTTTTGTTATTTTTATAACTGAGGAATATTCCTGTGTGTGTGTGTGTGTGTGTGTGTGTGTGTGTGTGTGTGTGTGAAAAATCTTCTTTATCCATTCATCTATTGATGAACACTAAGGTTGCTTCCATGTCTTGGCTATTGTAAATAATGTTACAGTGAACATAGAGATGCATGTATCTCTCTGGATTGGTGTTTTCGTTTTCTTTGTATTAATTGTCAGAAGTCAAATTGCTGGATCCGATGGTAATTCTATTTTTAAATTTTTGAGGAACTTTCACACCATTTACTTTTTTTCACAATTAACTTTTCCACTGACAGTGTAAGAGGGCTTCCTTTTCTCCACATCCTTGTCAATGCTTATTATTTCTTGTCTCTTTGACAATAGCTAATCTGACAGGGATAAAGTGATATTGTGGTTTTAATTTTGTATTTCCCAGTTGATTAGTGATGTTGAGCATCTTCTCATATGCCTATTCTCCATCTGTATGTCTTCTTGGGGAAAATGTCTATTAAGCTTCTCTTTTCAATTAGGTTATCTGATTTTTTAATATTAATTTGTATAAATTCTTCACATAGTTTGGATATTAGCACCATATTGGATGGATGACATTCAGATGTCGTCTCCTATTCAGTAGGTTGCCTTTCCATTTTGTTGATGGTTTCCAACTCTGTGCATAGCTGTTTAGTTTGATGTGAAACTATTTGTTTATTTTTGCTTTTTTTTTTTTTTGCCCTTGCTTGAGAAGACTAGTTCAAAACAATATTGCAAGCCTAATGTCAAAGGGTTTACTGCTTATGGTTTCTTTAAGGAGTTTATTGGTTTTTAAATGTTACATTCAAGTCTTTTTTTTTTTTTTAGTTTTATGTATTTATTTTGAGAAAGAGAGAGAGAGTGAGCGAGCATGCACAAGTGGGGTAGGGGCAAAGAGACAGGGAGAGAGAGAATCCCAAGCAGTTTCTGCACTGTCAGCACAGAGCCCAACATGGGGCTCGAACTTGCAAACTGTGAGATAATGACCTGTGCCAAAACCAAGAGTCAGACGCTTAACTGACTGAGCCACCCAGACACCCCTACATTCAAGTCTTTAATCTATTTTGAATGTATTATTATGTATGGTATAAGATAGTGGCCCAGTTTTACATAGCTGTCCTTTTCACATAGCTGTCCTGTTTTCCTAACACCATTTATTGAAGAGACTGTCTTTTGCCCATTGTATAGTCTTGCCTCCTTTGTCATATATATATAAACTGACCATATATGCATGGCTTAATTTCTGGGCTCTCTATTCTAATCTATTGATCTATGTGTCTGCTTATGTGCAAGTACCACACTGTTTTGATTATTATATCTTTGTACAGTTTGAAATCTGGAGCATGATACCTCTAGCTTGTTCTTCTTTCTCAAGATTGCTTTGGCTGCTTGGGGTCTTTTGTGGTTTCATAAAAATTTTATGATTATTCTAGTTCTGCAAAAAATTCCTTTGGTAATTTGGTGGGGATGGCACTAAATCTGTAGATTGCTGTAATTAGTATGGACATTTTAATAATATTAATTATTCCAGTCTACAGGCACAAAATATCTCTTTATTTGTGTCTTCTTCAATTTCTCTTTGATGTTTAATAGTTTTCAGAGTACAGGCTTTCACCTCCTTGGTCAAATTTATTTGCAATTATAAATGGGATTTTTTTTTAAATTCCTCTCTCTGATAGCTCATTATTAGTGTATAGAGACACAACTTATTTCTGTATGTTAATTTTGTATCCTGCAACTCTACTGAATTCATTTATTAGTTCTAATACTTTTTGGTGGAGGCTTTAAGGTTTTCTATATATAGTGTCAGGTCCTTAGCAAAGAGTGACAGGTTTACTTCTTCCTTCCCAGTTGGAATGACTTTAGTTCTTTTTCCTTCCTAATTGGCATGGCTAGGAGTTCCAGTACCATGTTGAATAAAAATGGCAAGCATGGGCATTTCAATCTTGTTTCTGAGTTTAGAGGAAAAGTTTTCAGCTCTTCACCATTGAGTATGATGTTAGCTGTGGGTTTGTTATATAGGGCCTTTGTTATGTTGAGGTACATTCCCTCTATACTTAGTTGAGAATTTTATCATAAATGAATACTGAATTTAGTCTAATGCTTTTTTCTGCATCTGTTGAGATATGATTTTTATCTTTTTTGTTGTTAATGTGGTGTATCATCTTGATTCACTTGCAGATGTTGAATCATCCTTGCATCACTGGAATAAATCCTACTTGATCATGCAGTATGAGTCTTTTCATATATTGTTGAATTTGGTTTGCTAATATTTTGTTGAGGTTTTTGCATCTATGTTCATCAGGGATATTGGCCTATAATTTTCTTTTTCTCCCTTCATTCCTTCCTTCCCTCCTTCCTTGCTTCCTTTCTTGTTTTTCTTTGATCATGTATATACATGGATTCAGTATCTGGATAATGCTGGCCTCATAAAATGAGTTTGGAAGTCTTCCTTTTTCTTCATTTTTTTTTTGGAATACTTTAAGAAGGATAGGAATTAGCTCTAGTTTAAATATTTGGTAGATTAACTTGTGAAGACATCTGGTTGTGGACTTTGCTTTCTGGGCAGTTTTTTTAAATTACTGCTTCAGTTTCATTACTTGTAATAAGTGTAGTGATATTTTCTATTTCGTTGTGATTCAGTCTGGGAAGTTTGTGTGCTTTTAGGAATTTATTCATTATAAGTTGTCCAATATGTTTGTGTATTATTGTTCATATGATCCTTCATATTTCTGTGGTGCCAAGTGTAGCTTTTTCCCTTTCATTTCTGATTTTATTTATTTGAGTCTTCTTTCCTTTTTTCTTGATGTGTCTAGCTAGAGCTTTATAAATTTTACTTATCTTTTCAAAGATCCAGCATTTAGTTTCATTGATCTTTTGTATTTTTAAAAAATCTCTACTTCATTTATTTCTGCTCAGATCTTTATTTTCCTTTTACTGACTATGGGCTTTGTTTGTTCTTCTTTTTTTTTTAGTTCCTTTAGGTATAAAATCAGATTGTTTTTCTTGTTTTATGTTAGACCTGTATCAGTGTAAACTTCTCCTTAGAAGTGGTTTGCTGTATCCCATAGATTTTGGAAATTTGTGTTTCCATTTGCCTTGGGACATTTTTGTTATATTCTCTTTGATTTCTTCATTGACCCATTGATCTCATGTTGTAGCATGTTGTTTAGCCTCCACATGTTTTTCTTGTACTTGATTTTTAGTTCATATTGTGGTGGGAAAAAATGTTTAATATGATTTTAGTCTTCTTGAATTTAGTGAGACATGTGAATTGACACGATCTATCCTGGAGAATGTTCTGTGTGCAAGTTTTGGGATGATAATTTCTGTATATATCTATTAAATTTATCTGGTCTAAAGTATTAAGGTCAATTTTTCCCCATCGATTTTTTTTTGTCTAGATTATCCACATGTAATTATCCCATGTAAATGGGTATTAAGGTCCCCCACTTTTATTGTATTACTGTCACTTTTTCCATTTATGTCCTTTAATATTTGTTTCATATATTTAGGTGTCCCTATCTTGGGTATATAAATATTTACTAATGATCTATCTTCTTTGTATATTGACTCTTTTATAATTATGTAATGCTCTTCTTTGTCCTTTTTTATAGTCTTTGTTTTAAAGTTTGTTTTATCTGAGTATTGCTACACCAGCTTTTTTTTTTGTTTCTGTTTGCATAAAATACATTTTTCCATCCCTTCATTTTCAGTCTGTGTGTGTCTTTAGATATAAATGAGTCTCTTGGGGGAACCTGGGTGGCACAGTTGATTAAGCAATCAACTCTTGACTTTGGCTCAGGTAATGATCTCATGGTTCGTGGGTTCAAATACCATATCAGGTTCCATGCTGACAGTGTGAACTTGCTTGGAATTCTCTCTCTCTCCCTCTCTCTGCCCCTTCCCTGCTCATGCACTCTCTGTCTCTCAAAATAAATAACTTAAAAAAATTTAGAGTGAGTCTCTTGTAGTAGCATGTATATAGGTTTTATTTCTTTTATCCATTCTGTCACCTTTTTTTTTTATTGGATCATTTAGTCAATTTATATTCAACATAATTATTAGTAGGTATGTGTTTATTGCTATATTTTGGATTGTTTTCTGTTATTTATTTTTTTTGTTTGCTTTTTTGCAGTTATTCTCTGTTCCTTTCTTCTTCCTTTCGTCTCTTCCCTTGTGGTTTGATGGTTTTATTTAGTGTTCTATTTGGTTCCTGTGCTTTTTAAATTTTTTTTTATTTTTTGTTTTTAATTTTTTTAATATTTATTTATTTGAGAGAGAGAGACAGAGACAGAGAGACATAGCATGAGTGGGGGAGGGGCAGAGACAGAGGGAGACACAGAATCCTAAGCAGGCTCCAGGCTGAAGTGTCAACACAGACACCGACATGGGGCTCAAACTCATGAACTGTGAGATCCTAACCTGAGCCAAAGTGGGATGCTTAATTGACTGAGCCACCCAGCACCCCCCCCCCCCACCGTGCTTTAAAATTCTTTTTATGTATCTATTGTAGGTTTTTGTTTTGTGGTTACCATGAGGGTCATTTATACTAACACATATACCAGTTTATTTTAAGCTGATAGTCACTTAAGTTTGAACACATTCTACAAGCACTACATTTTTACTCCGCCCACCCCATTAAATGTTTTTAACATGTTATTTGGTATCTTTTTATTTTGTGTATCCCTCAACACTTATTATAGTTACAGTTGTTAGTCCTTTAACTTTTATACTAACCTTTTAGGTGGCTGATTTACTGCCTTTGCTTTAGATTTGCTTTTACCGGTGCTACTTTTTCTTATATTTTTCAAATATCTAGTTATGGCCTTTCCTTTTCCACTGAAAGAAGACCCTTTAGCCTTTCTTATGAGGCTGGTTTAGTGGTGATGAATTGCAAAATGCAATGATGAAAAGCAAACTTGCTTTTGCTTGTCTGGGAATCTATCTCTCCTTCAACTCTGAATAGTAATTTTGCTGTCTACGGTATTCGTGGTTGTAGATTTTTCTCTTTCTGTGACATTCCCTCTGGCCTGCAAAATTTTTGCTGAAAAAGCTCATAATCTTATGAGCACTTCTTTGTATGTGACTCTGTTTTCTTTTGCTCCTTTTAAGATTTTTCTAACTTTGCCATTTTAATTATAATATGTCCTGGTGTGTATCTCTTTGCATTCATCTTGCTTGGGACTCTGTGCTTCCTGGACCTGAATTTACCCAGCTTAGGAAGTTTTCAGTTGTTATTTCTTCAAATGAAGTTTTTTGTTCCTTTGTTTCTCTCTTCTCCTTCTGAGAGCCCTATAATGTGAATGTTAGTACACTTGATAATATCCCAGAAGTCTCTTAGTCTTTTTTTTTAAAAAAAATTCTTTTTCCTTTTTGCTGTTCAGCTTGGATGATTTCTGCTATTGTGTTTTCCAGATCACTGATCCATTCTTCTGCATCCTTTAATATGCTGTTGATTCCCTCTACTGTATTTTTCATTTAGCTCCTATATTCTTCGGCTCTAATTGGTTCTTTTTTAATATTCTGTATCTTTTGTTGAAGTTCCTACTGAATTCATCCACTTCTCTCAACTTTAGTGAAGATTTTTATGACAATTACTTTGAACCTTTTATCAAGCAGATTGGGTCTCTCCATTTCATTTAGTTCTTTTTCTGAGGTTTGTTGTCTTCTTTCATTTGTAACATTTCACTTTTCCTCATTTTGTTTGATTTTCTACATTTTATCCTATGAATTAGGTAGAATAGCTACCTCTCCCAGTCTTGAAGGAGTGGTCTTGTGTAGGAATGTCCCCACTGTTGACTGCATATCCTTAATGGCTTTGGCTGATTGGCTGGAGCTGGAGTATGTGCAGGCCAGGAATCCTGGGGTGTTTTGCTGTGTCACCACACTGATGGGATGGCCAGACCTTCATTGGCCTTTGGCCAGATGGTCCCAGGCACTCTGCACCAGAACTGTCTTGGTGATGTGGCGTAAACTAGAGCAAATGTGGGCCAGGGGGCTTCCAGGATGCTCTGGCCAGGGTTACTCTGTATAGAGCTGGGGTGGACATACTCAGTCTGTTTTGTGCAGGGGGTACCTTGGTGGGATGGATGGGGCTTTCCTAGTGCATACCATTCTAGAGCTATCTTAGTGGGATGGATATAATTAGGGCAGGGGCCACCTTTTGGGGGATGGCTGGAGCTGGTGTGGGCTAGGGGCCCAAAGCTCACTACAGTGGCTCTAGCAGGTAGGCTAGAGCACCTAGATAGACCTGTCCTGCGTGCACTATCAAGGTGAAGGGGAAATGTAAACCATGGCACTAACCAGCACCTTTGACCCCAGAGAGAGTTACAGCAGTTTTTCCACCACTTGGCATATGCTCTAGGGTAAGTCATTTGTAATAGTTGCCCTTTAAACTACTGTTTGTTTGTTCACTGTGCCTCAGGTTGGGCAAATCTTTGTGCAGACTCTCTAGTGATATACCTCCTTTCTGTGGGTTGTCGCATGGGGGTTCCATGGTTACTGTGTTTCTGTCTCTCCTATCTTTAGCTATGTGGTCCTTCTATCCTTTGTTGTACAGAAACTGTTTAATAAGCCCTCAGTTCTTCAAGTGGAATTGCTCTATATATAGGTGTAGATTGGTTGTGTCCATGGAAGTATGTGAGTTCAGAATCTTCCTATGCCCACTGTCTTGGACTCAGAAACCCTGGAAATTAGGTTTGAGGAAGCATGATAACTTCCAATGTTCTGACTGCTGACATTGGCGTGAGTAGTAAGTTCCTTTGTCTCTAATCTAGGTGTCTTGTGTCTGTTGGTAGCATCCACAAAATGGACAGGCTGACTTGTTAACTTACAAGTAGGGTGAAACCCTTCAAAAGTTCTTTCCTGCTTTCTGATTTTTCTCTAAGTTCAAAAAGTAGCAAAATTCACTTATTGATACCTTTACCTCATTTTTTATTCCCACCAGATAGTGCTAAGGGCAGATGGAGATGAATATGAAAGAATACAAAAGGGCTCAAGAATGACAGCTTGGCCAAAAAAGACACACAAACATAGACTTTAGGTGCTTTGGCTGTCTTACTCTATCACATGCTCTTGGAGCATTTGAGACTAATTAACCTGCTAACAAGACCCATATTCCTCTGAAAAGTTCATCTATCCCACATTCTTTCTCTAACAAGGTCTTGAATATTTCCCCCCTAAAGCACAATCTGACAGCATGAATATAGTTCAGTCATAGAAAATCAGGTCTTTAAAAGAGCTCTTCTGTTGAAGGATAGCAATTCCCTGGAAACCAGGTAATAAACTCTGGCTTCTTTTTAGTGGCAACTGAAAATGATCTCCTTCTTAAACCTTTCTTTCATAATCCTAGATGTATTATAAAATGATACTCCTAACAGTGATCACAGTTTTTAGGTTTATATCTACAATAGCAAGTGTATTCTATAATCATGTAAATATTATTTTACCAACACCAAAACATCACTATGATTTTTAAAAGGGATAACAATCTTTATGTAAGCCAATTTGATAATAAATTATCTTAAAAATAAAAAAAATAATTAAAATAAAGATCATGCTAAATAAAAATGGATCTATTTTGCTGTAGGAAACAAATATTTAAAACATTTAGAAAAATTCTATAGTAACTTTCATGGGTTTTACATTTATACCCAAGACAACTGGTTTATTTGGGATTTGTTTGTATGGCTCTATTTAACTGTCAGAATTAAAGGCTAGTGCTCAAGTTTTCTGCACCCTCTGCACATCCAGACTATCTTGGACTTGCAAAGCAGTCCATTATGTTTCTGGAAGTTCAGTAAAGTATGCCTTTGCTGTGTGAGGTGGGGTAATGCTTGCTATTTTAACAAACCAATTCCCAGATTTTAACAAACCAATTTAACAAACCAATTCAGTGCCCTAATATAGTAAATGCTTATTTTTCACTATGCTGTGCAGGTGCTTTTGGTTACTGGGTTAGAGAATTCTACTTCATGTAGTCATTTAGACACCCAGGATATTGGAGGTTATAACATCATCAAACAAATGTCTTCCAAGATCATCTCGAATTCATATTCAGCTGACAGAGGGAAAGAGAACATAGTAAACTATTTCCACTTCAAAACTACCTTGACCTGAAAGTGTCACATATTACTTCTGCTCACATTCCACTGGCAGGAATCAAGTACAAGCCCTACTGAGATACAAGGATGACTGACAAGTATAATCTATGACTGAGTGGTCACTTCTTAAAGATAACTTCAAACTACTGAAGTAGGTCATGAATATCCAGTAGAGTAGCTAGCATCATTTTCCACTGTTAACCATTACTCTCCAAGCCACCTTTAGAGACCTCTCAGTATCTCAATAATATATTCATTTATTCTTATGAAATATTACAAATGAACCTGAAAATAATTGTGTAGCTATATGGAGCCACTGATTCATCATACTACAAATAAGGTAGTATAAACTTGTTCACACTTATGCTATTATGACCAGTGTAGTCACAGTGGGGCAATCTGTACAAGATAGGATGAAAATAGTAGCTCATCCTCCTCTCTGTCACAGATGGCTTTAAGTGCAATGAGATGATTTAAAGAAATAAAAATTGACAATTTTTAAAAAGTGTTTTTTAAAAATCAAAAGTGATCTGTGTATTTATTATAGCCAAATATTACATTAAACTCATTCAAACACAATTCAAACTGTGAAAATATAATCCTTAATATATGCTAAGTTCAGTGAGACACATGAGAAATTCTCAGTAAATGTTAGTTATGTAAAGTGAAGCTGTTCATACAGCTTTCATTTATTTGTACTTCTGTTCCCATGGTGAAAACATTTGATATTTATAAGTAAGTGTAACTTTTCCATTTTAATCAGATTTTCTTTGGGAGCCAGGACCATCTTGTATTTTCATTTCCAACATGGTCATTATGTTATCTTTACAGAACTCACATGAGGAAAGGATTATTTTACTAAAATTGACTTTGAAAAGGTATTTTGTGTTGTTTTCCCGTTTAAATATGGTTAAAGCTAAGTTATTTCAAGGAAAAAGCTGAGAAGCATATAGCCCCAAATCCCAGGTATAAAGCAGACATTAGTTTAGTGGGAGAAGTTCATTGGTATTCTATGTAAACAGTATCACTAAGTGAGATTAGATCTGTTAGATTATACATTTTAAAAATTCTGTAGGTGCTGATTTTTCCATTTGCATCCACAGGATACTGTCCCTTTGGAAGTAGACTTGTGGCCCAGTGAGTGTCATTTCTGTCTACAGAATTCTATTTTTCTCATGCAAATGGCTTGCACTAATAAAAGGCAAGGCAGTTCTAAAAGACAAAAAAAGGCAGCTCTACTTCTGTCTAGTAGTGAAATAGGACTTTTCTAGGGACATGACAGGGGGAGAGGAGGGAGGGAGAATCATTTTAATTGTGGCAAATCTTAATAGAAGCAGAGAGAAGCTATTATGAAGGAAAAGATGTACTACGGCCTGTCCGAATCAGAAGTTTCATTTTTAGGCCAGAATCTGCAGAGTATAGAAATAGTGCTTATGTTTGTTGAAAGGTCAACATTGAAAAAGGACTTTTTCAGGCATATCTAGATTTGTCAAATAAATGCTTATAATTTTTCATTTATTCTTGATGTGATCCTTTTGTGGGTTTTAAAAGCTGTGGTGTTACCAGTTACCCCAACTATTTGGCCAGAGTCCTTTTAGTAGATAAAATATTGTCTAAGGTCATGTTCACACTGCTCTTTGTTAATCCATAGTTATGTTCTTGCTATTTAATCAAGCTATTGTCTCAACATATCAAGCATTTAATATATGCAAAAATAAATATAAAAATTATTACATCCAGTCCCTACATATATGTATCCAATCTTATGACTTATGCCATTTTAAGCTGCATGTCTTTCAGTCATAAACCTTTTTTCAAACTGAAGACTTTAGTAAAACATCAATAAATAGCATAAACATGGAAGAGAAATGAAAGTAGAAAATAGGGGATACAGAAAATACTTGCTCAGTTTTTTTAATAGATATTTTATTTTAATAGTTCTAGATTTACAGAAGTTATGAAGAGTACAGAGAGTTCCCAGATATCCTACACCCAGGTTTCTCGATCATTAACATCTCGTATTACTATAGTTAGTAATTTGTCACAGCTAATGAACCAATATTATTATGTTATTAACTGAAGTCCATGCTTTATTCAGATTTTCTTTATTTTTACCAAATAACCTTTTTCTATTCCAGGATCCCATTCCCGATACCACATCCATTTATTTGTGATGTGTCCTACTTCCTCTTGGCTGTGTTTCTCAGTGATGGGTTTTGGGGAGAAAACCCACAAGTTAAAGTACCATACTCATCATGACCAAGTGTATCTTATCAATATGACTTACCACTTTTGGTTCCCTTGAACTCCTGGCTGAGGAAGTATTTGTCATATTTCTCCACCATATTATTCTTTTCTCCTTTTTTTTCCGTACTATACTCTTTGGAAGGAAGTAACTGTATGCAACTCACACTAAGGAATGGGGAATTGTGTTTTACCTCTGTGAATGAGGAATATTGTAGAAACTATTTGGAATTCTTCTGAGTAAGAAATTTATCTATTCTCCTGATTTATTTATTCAGTCACTCATTTATATTAGTATAGACTCATCAATAATTATTTTACATTTTGTATTATCATCCAATAGAAGTGCTTTTTTGTTGTTCAAATTATTCTAGCATTGGCTATTGAGAACTCTTTCAATTGACTCCTGTATCTCTTTGACATAGCATCATTATGTATTTTTTTGTTTGTATGTTTGGTTTCTGTTTTTCAGAGGGTTTTTTTAGCATTACAAGATGTTCCAAGTGCGTCTTTTTTTTAGTTTTTATTTAAATTCCAGCTAGTTAGCATACAGTGAATATTAGTTTCAAGTGTACAATTTAGTGATTCAACACTTCCATACATTACCCAGTGCTCATTACAACAAGTGCACTCTTAATCCTCATCACCTATTTAACCCATGCCCCCACCCATTGAGATATCACCTCGCACCCAACAGAATGGCTAAAATTAACAACACAAGAAACAACAGGTGTTGGCGAGGATGCAGAGAGAGGGAAACTGTCTTGCACTGTCAGTGGGAATGCAAATGGGTGCAGGCACTCTGGAAAATAGAATGGATGTTCCCCAAAAAGTTAAAAATAGAACTAACTACCCTATAATTCAGCAGTCACATTACTAGGTATTTACCCAAAGAATACAAAACTACTAAATCAAAGGGATGTTTGCACCCTGATGTTTATAGCAGTATTATCCAAGTGCATCTTGTATATCCACTGACACAGCCTTCTAGGAGGTAATTTTGTTAAGGAGCCCTACTTCCTTTTATTGTATTAGGATCCAAGATCTGTGCCTTAGTTGTGCTATTTGCTACCTGGGTGTCAGCATTACTAGGCCCTGTCAGCTGACAGAGCAAACTATATACATATTTTTATAATACATATATATGTTTATAATAATACTTATACATGCACATATCTATACATATTTATATTAAGCTACACATGGGTTCATATTGATGTCTTTACCTCATTGGTCATTCTGGACTTCTCCCCCTGCTTGTCCATAACTTCCTACTCCAACACTGAGAAACCTGGCTCCTAACATCTGCCATCTGCCATTCTCTTGACTACTGTAGATTCACAAGTCTTAAAATCAAATACTGTGAGTCCTCCAGTGTTACCACTCTTCAATATTTTATTGACTTTTCTACATCCTTTGTCTTTCCATATAAATTTTAGACAGTATGTTGATATCTGTGAAATGGCTTGCTCAGATTTTAATAGTGATTATGTTGACTAAACAATTTGGGGAAAATTGTCATCATAAGAATATTGAGTCTCATTCTGGAAACATGGAATATCTTTCAATTTATTTAAATCTTTGATGTAACCCATCAATGTTTTGTAGATTTCTGAATACAGTTTTGTACATGTTGTTACACTGATACCTAAGCATTTCCCTTTTTTGTGCTATTGCAAATAGTACTTTTTGGAATTTCAAATTTCGGTTATTCATATTGGTATATGGGAAAGCAACTGTGTTTTGTATACTGATGATGTATAGTGTGATATTGCTATTATTTCCAAGACTGTTTTCTACAGATCCTTTGGGTATTTCTATACACTCATGTCATCTACAAATAAAGACAGTTTTATTTCTTTCTTGTCTAATTTTCCCTTCTTATTGTATTGTACTAGCTAGGGCTTTCAGTATGAAATGGTAAGATGATCTCTTTTTCTCAACTCTTTTATCATTAACTATGATATGAAGTATAGGGTTTTTTGTAAGTATTCTTTATCAAGTTGCAGAAGTTCCCCTCTATTCTAGAGTATTGAGAGTTTTAATCATGGATGTTGGATTGTGTCAAATGTATTTTCAGCATCTTTCTTTTTCATCTTTGCCTGCTTACATGGTGGGTTACAGTGGTAGATTTCCAAATGTTAAGCCAGCTTTAAGTGTCTGGGATAAATCTCACTTGTTCCTGGTGTGTAAATTTTTTTTTACATATTGATGGATTTTATTACTGGTGTTTTATGGAAGATTTTTGCATCTGTGCTCATGAGAGATATTTTTTCTGATGTTTTCTTCCTTGTAATGCCATCTGTTTTACATATTAAAGTAATTCTGGCTTCAGAGAATAAATTAGAACATACTTTCTCTGCTTATATTTTCCCGGAAATGATTGTAGAGAATAGGTACATTTTTTCCTTAAATATTTGGTGGAATCCATCACTGAAAACATCTGAGTCTGGTAATTAATTTTTAAAAGGTTTTAAAATATTGATTCAGGGGCTCCTGAGTGGCTCAGCCAATTGAGTGTCTGACTTTGGATCAGGTGATGATCTCACAGTTTGGGAGTTCAAGCCCCACATTGGGCTCACTATGGTCAGTGCAGAGCCTGCTGCAGATCTTCTGTCCCCCTGTCTCTCCCAAAAACAAAAACAAATGAACATTTAAAATACTGATTCAGTTTCAATAGTAACTTCAGGCTATTTAGGTTTTCTGTGTCTTTTTGCATGAATCTTGGTAGTTTGTGTTTTTCAAGGAATTTGTTTATTTTAATGACATCAAATTTGCAAAAATAAAGTCTTTTGTAGTATTTTATTATTAGTAGTGTTGATCCCTTTTTTTGATTCTGATATTGGTAATTTGTGTCTTGTCTCATTTTTTCTTGATGGATTAATTAGATGTTTATTAATTGTGTTAATATTTTTAAAGAACCAGATTTTTAAAACAGTCTTCTCTATTGGTTTCTTGTTTTCAATTTCATCAATTTATATTCTAATTTGTATTACTTCTTTTTTTTCTCCTGCAAAATTAGGATTAAACTACCCTTCTTTCTCTGACTTCCTAAAGTTAAATCTTAGGTTTTTGATTTTATATCTTTCTTATTTTCTAATATAAGTACTGAAAGCTGTAAACTTCTTTCTATGCCCTGCTGTTGCTTCATCCCACCAATTTTGATGTTGTGGTTTAATTTTAATTTAGTTAAAAAATATTTTAAGATTTATTAGGGGATTTTTGAGTCATCAATTATTTAGAAGTATGTTATTTACTTTCTACATATTTGGGCATTTTCTAGCTCTCTATAATTTATTTCTAGTTTAATTCCATTGAGGTCTGAGAACACACATTGTATGATTTCTATTCTTTTAAGTTTATTAACGTGTGTTTTATGGCCTAAAATGTGTATTTTGCTGAATGTTGCATGTAATTTTGAAAAAAATAAAAGCTCTGCTATTGAATGAAGTGTTCTATAAATGTCAGTTAGATCAAGTTGATTGGTAGTGCTATTTAGGTCACCTATATTCTTACTGATTTTCTGTCTGCTTGATCTACCAAATAATGAAAGAGGTGTTAAAATCTTTAATTAAGTATGAATCTGTTTAGGGAGGAGGGGCCAAGATGACAGAACAGCATGGATGTTCTCTGCTTCTCTCATCCCTGAAATGCAACTAGATCAGCAGCAAACCATTTTCCATACCTGGAAAATTGATCTGAGGAATAGCATAACAATCTGCATAACTTGAGCCACAGAACTTGACGGTACACAGTGATAGGTTAACTGGGGGAGAGAGAAGCTGCAGAAGGTAGTGATCTGTGTTTGATTGTGGAGAGAGAACAGAGATGGGGGAGAGTACAGCAAAAGCACTCCCCTGAAAGCAGATGAAGAGAAAGAGTGGAAACACCCACAAGGGTCTGAACAAGAAAGGGAAAAGGAGAGGGTTTAAATACCATTAGGACTCTATAACAGGGAAATACAGAGTTGGAGATTCTGCAGAGTTGGAGATTGATACCTGGTGGTGCTCTGGTGGAAAGGACAAATCCCCAGGAACAGAGAGTGAGGTCCTCAGGGTCCTTGGACCACACAGGGAGAGGCAGTTCCCCTGATGGGAGGACATTTGGTAGAAGTCATGTGGCTTCCCCATGGGAAAAGGTACCAGGGGACCCCAGAGAATAGCCACATTTGCTGGTGTTGGAACAAGGATGCCAGGGTGTGGTGAAGCCTGGCCCCAGTTGTGTGTTGTGATTTGCCATGGTCCCCAAACCACTGCTACTACATGATCTCATGAACTTTTACTGGGGCTGGCTGGCACCTGGACACAGTCTCTACGCTTTTGCAATGGCACCATTGCACAGGCGTTCCTGGGGCAAGCCAGCACCCTACCATTGCTCTGTGCAACCCTCTCCAGAGGGTGGGAGTGGGCCCAAGTCACAAGGCCCTCACAAGTGAAAGATGTGGAAACACAGCCACATCTGAGATAAAAATCAGGACAGAGATGCCACCTGGTAGGTTGATGGCTTGGTTGCAGACAGTGTAGAAGTTGGGAGTGTCCAGAAGCCAAAGATAAAAGAGGGGTGCCTGATGGCAAGTCAGTGAGAACAGAGTTCTGATGCTAGAGACTGGGAAGCTGGGTGATGCCATTTTCGCCTCTCCTGTGCCTGTGCATACATTCACATGAGTGCCACACCAATCCACCACAGTAAGCTAAGCAGTGCCACTTAGTGGAAATGGAGCCTTTACACCAAGCCCCATCCAACTGCACCAACCAAGCCCTAGAGGATGACTACAAGTCTCTTTACCTGTTTAGTGTATGGACTAAAAAGTGCTTCATACTTTGACTTCTGACAGAAACAGGATGTAATTTCTTTTTAATTTCATTCTGTTCTCTGATCCATCCATTCATTTTTATTTCTCTTTTCCTTATTCTTGGCTACAGAAAAAGAAAAAAAATTATTTTTATTTTCCATTTGTATAAATTTTTTTTAATTTTTTAATTTTAAAAAAGTTTTTAAAAATTTTTTAATTTTTAAACTATATTCCTTATGTTTTTGGTAAATTTTTAAACTCTATTTTACTTTCTTCATTTCATTTTATTCTATTTTATTGCATACATTTTTTTTATTTTAAAAAATTTTCTTTTTTTTTCTTTTTTTCCTTTTATTTACCTTTTATCAAGCTTATTTCAACAACTAGACTAAAACACTCCTAGGATCTATCTTCCTTTGTTTAATTTTTTTGTGCTGTTTTTACTTTTTCAATTTTAATTTTATTAATTCATTTTCTCCCTTCAAAAATGTTGAAAAGAAGGAATTCACCCAAAAAAAAAAGAACAGGAAGAAATGACAGTCAGGGACTTAACACAGATATAAGCAAGATGTCTAAACTAGAATTTAGAATTGTGATAATAAGGATACTAGCTGTTGTTGAAAAAAAAACACAGAATCACTCTCTGTGGACATAAAAGAAGTAAAATCTAGTCAAGACAAATTAAAAATGTTGTAACTGAGATGCAATCTTGAATGGTTGCCACAGCAGTAAGGATGGATGAAGCAAAGCAGCAAATCAGCGATATACAAGACAAATTTGGAGAATAATGAAGCAGGAAAAAAAGAGGAGAGCTCAGGCAAAATAACACAATATAGAAATGAGAGAACTCAGTGATTCATTAAAAAAGAATAACATCCAGATCACAGGAATCTCAGAAGATGAAGAGAGAGAAAAAGGGGTAGAAGGTTCATGTGAGCAATTACAGTGGAAAACTTTCCTAACCTGGGGAAAGACACAGACATCAAAATTCAGGAAGCACAGAGAACTCCCATTAGTTTCAACAAAAATTGACCATCAACAAGGTATATCATAGTCAAATTCACAAAATACACAGACAAGGAAAGAAGTATGCAAGTAGCAAGGAAAAAAAAAGGTCCTTTAACCTATAAAGGAAGACAGATGAGGTTCACAGCAGACATATCCACAGAAACTTGGCAGGCCAGAAAGAAGTGACAGGATATATTCAACGTGCTAAGTCGGAGAAATATGCAGCCAAGAATTCTTTATCCAGCAAGGCTGTCATTCAAAATATAAGGAAAGATAAAGAGTTTCCCAGACAAAAACTAAAGGAGTTCTTGACCACTAAATGAGCCCTGCAAGAAAGAGAGGGGGACTCTGTGAGAGGAGAAAAGATGAAACAAAACAAAAAAGACCAAAAGCAACATAAGACCAGAAAGAACCAGCGGACATCACCAGAAACTCCAACTCTATAGGCAATACGATGGCAATAAATTCATATCTTTCAGAACTCACTCTAAATGTCAATGTACTAAATGCTCCAATCAAAAGACATATGGTAACAGAATGGATAAGAAAACAAGATCCATGGGGCGCCTGGGTGGCTCAGTCGGTTAAGCGGCCGTCGTCGGCTCAGGTCATGATCTCACGGTCCATAGGTTCGAGCCCCGCGTTGGGCTCTGTGCTGACAGCTCAGAGCCTGGAGCCTGTTTCAGATTCTGTGTCTCCCTCTCTCTGACCCTCCCCCGTTCATGCTCTGTCTCTCTCTGTCTCAAAAATAAATAAATGTTAAAAAAAAATTAAAAAAAAAAGAAAATAAAATCCATCTATATAATCCTTCTATATATCTATATGAAAACAAGACCCACTTTAGACCTAAAAATACCTTCAGATTGAAAGTAAGGGGTTGGAGAACCATCTATCATGCTAATGGTCGCCAAAAGAAAGCAGGAGTAGTCATACTTATATCAGACAATCTAGATTTTTAAACAAATCTAGGTGATGAAGGACAAGAGATGAAGTAACAAGAGATGGAGAAGGACATTATATCATAATTAAGGGGTCTATTCAAGAATATCTAACAATTGTAAACATTTATGTCCCAAGGTGGAACACTCAAACATATTAATCAATTAATCACAAACATAAAGAAAATCATTGACAATGGTACCATAAAAGTAGGGGACTTCAACACTCCACTTAGAGTAATAAGCAGATCATCTAATCAGACAACCAACAAGGAAACAAAGGCTTTGAATGACACACTGTACTGGATGGACTTAACAGGTATATTCAGAATATTTCATCCTAAAAGAATGAATACACATTCTTTTCAAGTGGACATGGAACATTTTCCAGATTAGATCACATACTAGGACACAAATCAGCCCTCAATACACACAAAAAGCTTGAGATCATACTATGCCTATTTAGAGACCACAGTGCTATGAAACTTGAAGTGAACCACAAGAAAAAATTTGCAAAGGCAATAAATACTTGGAGATTAAAGAACATCCTACTAAGTAACGAATGAATTAACCAAAAGTTAAAGAGGATATTAAAAAGTACATGGAAGCCAATGAAAATGGTAATACCACAACACAAAACCTGTGGGATTCAGCAAAGGCAGTCAAAGAGGGAAGTATATAGCAATCCAGGCCTTACAAAAAAAGGAAGAAAGGTCTCAGATATACAACCTAATCTTATACCGTAAAGATCTGGAAAAAGAACAGCAAATAAAACCCCCAAACAGCAGAAAGCAGGAAATGATAAAGATTAGAGCAGAAATCAATGCTATCAAAACCAAAAATCAGTAGAACAGATCAGTGAAACCAAGAGCTGGTTCCTTGAAAGAATTAACAAAATTAATAAACCCCTAGCCGGTTTGATCAAAAAGAAAAATAGGAAAGGATCAAAATAAATAAATAAAATCAAGAAAGAAAGAGATCACAACCAACACTGCAGAGATAAAACAATAATAAGAGAATATTATGAGCAATTATATACCAATAGATTGGGCACTCTAGAAGAAATGGACAAATTCCTAGAAAAAGATAAACTTCCTGAAACAGGAAGTAGAGAATTTGAACAGACCCATAACCAGTAAAGAAATCGAATAAGTAATCAAAAATCTCCCAAAAGAACAAGAGACCAGGGCTGGATCACTTTCCAGGTGATTTCTATCAGACATTTAAAGAAGAGGTAACACCTATTTTTTTGAAGCTGTTCCAAAAAAATAGAAATGGAAGGAAAACTTCCAAACTCATTCTATGAAGCCAGCATTACCTTTACTCCAAAACCAGACAAAGAACCCACTAAAAAGGAGAACTATAGACCAGTTTCCCTGATGAACATGGATGCAAAAATCTCAACAAGATACTAGCCAACCAGATCCGACAATACAATAAAAGAATTATTCACCACAATCAAGTGGGATTTATACCTGGGATGCAGGGCTAGTTGAATATCTTCAAATCAATAAATGTGATACATCACATTAATAAAAGAAAGGACAAGAACCACATGATCCTCACAATAGATGCAGAGAAAGCATTTGACAAAATACAGAATCCTTTCTTGATAAAAACCCTCAAGAAAGTAAGATAGAAGGATCATACTTCAAGATCATAAAAGCCATATATGAAAGACCCACTGTTAATATCATCCTCAATGGGGAAGAACTGAGATAATTTCCCCTAAGGTCAGGAACACGACAAGGATGTCCACTCTTGCCACTGTTATTTAGTATACTATTGGAAATCCTAGCCTCAGTAATCAGACAACACAAAGAAATAAAAGGCATCCAAATTGACAAGAATGAATTCAAACTGCTAGAACTGATCCATGAATTTAGCATAGTTTCAGGATATAAAATCAATGCACAGAAATCAGTTGCATTTCTATACACTAATAATGAGGCAACAGAAAGAGAAATCAAGGAATCAATCCCATTTACAGTTGCACTAAAAACATATAATACCTAGGAATAAACCTAACCAAAGAGCTGAAAAATCTATACACTGAAAATATAGAAAGCTTACTAAAGAAATTGAAGAAGACACACATACATAAAAATAGAAAAAATATTCCATGCTCATGGATTGGAAGAACAAATATTGTTAAAATGTTGATACTACCCAAATCAATCTACATATTCAATTCCATCCCTATCAAAATACCACCAGGATTCTTCACAGAGCTAGAAGAAACAATTGTAAAATTTGTATGGAATAGCAAAAGATCCCGGATAGCCAAAGCAATCCTGAAAAAGAAAACCAAAGCTGGAGGTATCACAATTCTGGACCTAAAGATATATTACAAAGTTGGAATCATCAAGACAGTATGGTATTGGTGAAAAAATAGATACTTAGAGCAATGGAACAGAATAGAAAACCCAGAAATGGACCCACAAATGTATGGCCAACTAATCTTTGACAAAGCAGGAAAGAATATCCAATGGGACGAAGACAGTCTCTTCAGCAAATGGTACTGGGAAAACTGGACAGCGACAGACAGAAGAATGAACTTGGACCACTTTCTTATGCCATACATAAAAATAAACTCAAAATGGTTGAAAGACCTAAACATAAGACAGGAATCCATCAAAATCCTAGAGGAGAAAGCAGGCAAAATCTTTTTGACCTTGGCCACAGTAACTTCTTACTCAACATGTCTCTGGAGGCAAGGGAAACAAAAGCAAAAATGAACAGTTGAATCCTCATCAATATAAAAAGCTTCTGCATGGCAAAGGAAACAATCAGAAAAACTAAAAGGCAACTGATGGAATGGGAGAAGATATTTGCAAATGACATATCAGATAAAGGGTTAGTATCCAAAATCTATAAAGAACTTATCAAACTCAACACCCAAAAAACAAATAATCCAGTGAAGAAATAGGCAAAAGACATGAATAGACACTTTTCTGAAGAAGACATCCAAATGACTAACAGACACATGAAAAGATGCTCAGCATCATTCATCATCAGGGAAATACAAATCAAAACCACAATGAGATACCACCTCACACCAGTCAAATGGCTAAAATCAACAACTCAGGCAACAACAGATGTTGAAGATGCAGAGAAAGAGGAACACTTTTACACTACTGGTGTGAATACAAACTGGTACAGCCAGTCTGGAAAACAGTATGGGGTACCTCAAAAAGTTAAAAATAGAACTACCCTATGACCCAGCGATTGCACTACTAGGTATTTATACAAAGTATACAGATGTGCTATTTTGAAAGGGTACCTGCACCCCAATTTTTATAGCAGTGCTATTGACAATAGCCAAAGTATGGGAAGAACCCAAATGTCCATCAACAGATGAATGAATACAGAAGATGTGGTATATATATATACAATGGAGTATTACTTGGCAATCAAAAAGTATAAAATCTTGCCATTTGCAACAATGTGGATGGAACTAGAATGTATTATGCTAAGGAAAATTAGTCAGAGAAAGACAAATATATGACTTCACTTAAATATGTGGAATTTAAGATACAAAACAGATGAACATAAGGGAAGGGAAGCAAAAATAATATAAAAACAGAGAGGGGGACAAAATATAAGAGACTCTTAAACATAGAGAACAAAGTGAGTGTTGCTGAGGGATTATGGGTGGGAGAATGGGCTAAATGAGCAAGGGGCATTAAGGAAGACACTTGTTGGGTGAGCACTGGGTGTTATATGTAGAGGATGAATCACTGGATTCTACTCCTGAAATCATTATTACAATATATGCTAACTAACTTAGATGTAAATTTTAAAAAAGAATAAATTTGTTTATTTCTCCATTCAGCGATCAGTTTTGCCTTGTGTATTTTTTTTCTTTTTAAAATTGAGATATAATTGACACACAAAGTATAAGTTTAGGTTGTACAGCATAATGATTTGTCTTATAAATATTGTCAAATGATCACCACAATAAGTTTAGTTAACATCTGTTAACATATAAATATGCTTTTGTCCCATTGTGATGAGAACTCAAGGATCTATCTACTCTTTTTTCATTGAAGTATAGTTCACCACAATATTACATTAGTTTCAGGTACAGCATAGTGATTCCACAAGACTATATATTATGTTATGCTCACTGGTGTAGCTACTGTGTGTCACCCTCCAACACTATTAAAATGCCATTGGCTATATTCCCTGTGGTGCACCATTTATTTCTGTATTTCTATTCACAGAAATACAGCTTTTTTTCTCTGTATTTGAGTCTGTTTCTGCTTTGTGTCTTTTTGTTTGTTTGTTTGTTTTAGATTTAACATATAAGTGAAATCATATGATATTGGTCTTTGTTGTTTTTTTGTTTTGTTTTGTTTTGTGTTTTTTTGTTTGCTTTTGTTTTTCACTTAGCATAACCCTCTAGGTCCATCCATACAGTAACAAATGGCAAAATCATTCTTTTTTTTTTTTTTTGGCTGAGTAATTTGTGTGTGTGTTTGTGTATATATACTACATCTTTGTTATGCATTCATCTGTCAGTGGACATTTGGGTTGCTTTCCTATCTTGGTTATTGTAAATAATACTGCAATAAACATAAGACTGCATACGCTTTTTTAGTATTTTCATTTTCTTTGGGTAAATACCCAGTAGTGGAATCACTAAATCATATGGTATTTCTATTTTTAGTTTTTTTGAGGAGCATCTCTACTGTTTTCTACAGTGGCTGTACCAATTTACATTTCCACCAATAGTACACAAGTATTCCTTTTTCTCTACATTCTCACAAACAGTTATTATTTCTTTTCTTTTTGATTCTAGCCATTCTAATAAGTATAAGACAAATTCTACTTGTGGTTTTGATTTCCATTTTCCTGATGATTAGTGTTGCTGAGCATCTTTTCATGTGTCTATTTGCCATCAGTATGTCTTCCTTGGAGAAATGTCTGTTCAGGTCCCCTGCCAATTTTTGACTAGATTATTTGGATTGTTGGTGTGTGTGTGTGTGTGTGTGTGTGTGTGTGTGTGTGTGTGTGTTTATTTGCTTGTTTTGGAGTTGAAGTGTATAAGTTCTTTAATATTTTGGATGTTAAACCCTTATCAAATATTATTTGCAAATATCATCTCCCATTAAGTAGGTTGCCTTTTCATTTTGTACATGTTTACTTTTGCTGTATAAAAACTTTTATTTTGCTGTAGTCTCATAGTGTATTTTTGCTTTTGTTTCACTTACCTACAGAGACATAGTTAGAAAAATGTTGCTAAGGTCTATGTCAAAGGCATTACTGCCTATGTTTTCTTATGGGACTTTTATGGTTTCATGCCCCACATATCGGTCTTTAAACAATTTTAAGTTTATTTTGTGTATGGTGTAAGCAATTGTTCCAATTCTATTCTTTTGCATGCAGCTGTCCAATTTTCCCAGCATCATGTAATGAAGAAATTTTTTTCCCCATTGTATATTCTTGCCTCTTTTGTCATAGATTAATTGAGCATATAAATGTGGGTTTATTTCTGGGCTCTCTATCCTGTTCCATTGATCTAAGTGTCGGTTTTTGATAGCTTTGCCATCAGGACCATACTGTTTTGTGCTAGTACCACACTGTTTTGATAGCTCTGCAGTATATCTTGATATTTGATATTGTACTACCTACAGCTTACTTTTTATTTCTCAAGATTGCTTTGGCTTTTTGGGATTTTGTTTTTGGTTTGATACATACTTTTGAAATCTGTGTTCTAGTTCTGTGAAAAATGTTATTGGTATTTTGATAGGGATTGCATTAAATATGTAGATTGCTTTGGGTAGTATGGACATTTTAACAATATTTGTTCTCCCAATCCATGAGCATGGAATATCTTTCCATTTCTTTGTGTCATCTTCAATTTTTTTCATCAGTGTTTTATAGTTTTTAGAGTGTGGGTCTTTCATCTCCTTGGCTAAGTTTATTTCTAAGTATTGAATTCTTTTTGGTGCAATTATAAATTGTTTCCTTAATTTTTCTCTTTCTACTACTTCATTATTAGGGTATAGAAATGCAACATATTTCTATATATTAATTTTTTCTCCTAAAACTTTACTGAATTCATTTATTACTTCTAATAGGTTCTTGGTGGAATCTTTAGTGTTTTCTACTATAGTATCATCATCTGCAAATAGTGACATTTTAACTTCTTCCATACCAATTTGGATGCCTTTTATTCCTTTTTCTTATCTAATTCCTGTGGCTAGGACTTCCATTACTATGTTGAATAATAGTGATAGGAGTAGACATCTTTGTTTTATTCCTAATCTTAGAGGAAACTCCCTCAGTTTTTCACCATTGATTATGAAATTAAGTGTGGATTTTTCACATATGGCCTTTATTATGTTGAAGTATGTTCCTAGTAAGCCCATTTTGTTGAAAATTTTTATTATGAATGGATGTTGGATTTTGTCTAATGCTTTCACTCTATATATCAAGATGATTATATGATTTCTATCCTTCATTTTGTTAATGTGGTGTATCACATTGATTGATTTCTAAATATCAAACCATCCTTTCATCCCTGAGATATATCCTACTTGATTGTGGTGAATGATTCTTTTCATGTATTGTTGAATGTGGTTTACTCATATTTGTTTGAGGATGTTACATCTGTGTTCATCAGAGATGTTGACCTATACTTTCCTTTTTTTGAAGTGTCTTTGTCTCATTTTGATATTAGGATGATGCCAGCTTTGTAGAATATATTTGCATGCTTTCCTTCCTCTTCTATTTTTGAAATAGTTTCAGGAGAATAAACATTAACTCTTCTTTAAACGTGTGGCAGGACCCACCTGTGAAGCCATCTGATCCTAGACTTTTGATTGTTTGGATTTTATTTATTTATTTATTTATTTATTTATTTATTTATTTATTTATTGAGAGAGAGAGAGAGAGAGAGAGAGAGAGAGAGAAGGGGAAGGGGAAGGGGAAGGACACAGAGAGAGTATTCCAAGCAGATTTTGCACCTGCAGCGTGGAATCTGATGTGGGGCTTGAACGCATGAACCATGAAATCATGACCCCAGCCAAAGTCTAGAGTCAGACACTTAACTGACTGAGACACCCAGGAGCCTCTAATTGTTGGGACTTTTTGATTACCAATTCAGTTTTGTTACTAGTAATTGGTCGGTTCAGATTTTTGTTTCTTTCTTATTCAGTTTTGGAAGATTGTATTTTTTCTAAGAATTTATCCATTTCATCTAAATAGTCCAATTTACTGCCATATAGTTATTCAGAGTAGTCTCTTACAATTTTTTGAATTTCTTTATTGTCAGCTGTTACATCTCTTTTGTTTTGGGTTTTATTTGTTTGTCTCCTCTCGGTTTTTTCTTACTGAGTCCGGCTAAAGGTTTATCTTTAACTTTACAAAGAACCCACTCTTGGGGCACTGTGCAGGTTGAGCATCCAACTTCAGCTCAGGTCATGATCTCATGGTTGGTGAGTTTGAACCCCAAATCAGACTCACTGCTGTCAGCCTGTCAGTGCAGAGCCTACTGTGCATCCTCTGTCCCTCTCTTTTTGCCCCTCCCCCATTTGCACTATCCCAAAAATAAATATTACAAAAACAAAACAAAGAAACTGCTCTTGGTTTCATTGATTTTTTTTCTATTGTTTTAAGTCACTGTTTCATTTATTTCTGTTCTAATCTTCATTATTTACTTTTTCTACTAACATTGGGCTTTGTTTCCTCTTCTTTTTCTAGTTCTTTGAGATATAAAGTTAAAATGTTTATTTGAGATGTTCTTGTTTTGAGATAGACCTCAAATTTCCTCAAATTGTTATAATTTTCCATCCTAGAACTTTCCTGGATCCTAAATATTTTTGACTCCTGTGTTTTCATTTTCATTTTTTTACATGTATTTTATTTTCTCTTTAATTTCTTCATTGATCCATTTGATGTTTAGTAGCATTTTGTTTAGCCTCTACATGTTTTTTCTAGTTTTTCTCTTGTGATTGATTTCTACTTCCATACTGTTGAGTTCAGAAAAGGTGTTTTATATGCTTTCAATCTTTTTGAATTTATTGAGACTTCTTTTGTGACCGATTACGTGATCTATCTTGGAGAATGTTCCACATGCACTTGAAAAGAATGTATATTTGGTTGTTTTTGGATGGAATGTTCTGCATATATCTATAAAGTCTATGTGGTTTAATGTGTTTTTCAAAGACACTGTTTTATTATTGATTTTTTGCTTATTGGATTGTAATGGGTATTAAAATCCCTTACTATTATTGTATTTTATATTTTGTATATTGTATTGTATATTATGTATATTAATATTTGCTCTATGTATTTAGGTGCCACAATGTTAGGTGGATAGGTATTTACAACTGTTATATTCTCTTGTTGGATTGATTCTTTTCTCATTATGTTATGTCTGTCTTTTTCTCTTTTTGCAGGCTCTGTTTTGAAGTCTATCTTGTCTAATATAAATATATAAGAATTTCTATCCAAGCTTTTTTTTTTTTTACTTTTGTTTACATGGAATATCTTTTTCTATCCTCTTTTAGTCTTTATGTGTCTTTAGGTCTGAAGTGAGTCTCTTGTAGGCAGCCTATAGATACATGTTTTTTGTTTATTGCTTTTTTTAAAATTCAATCCCTCTGTTTTCTGATTTGAGCATTAAGACCATTTACATTTAAAACAATTATCAGTAGGTATGTACTTATGACATTTTAAAAATTGTTTTCTCTGCTGTTTGTAGCTTTTCTCTGTTCCTTTCTTCTCTTGTCCTCCTTCCTTGTGGTTATTGACTTTTTATATTGTTATGCTTGGACTTATCTTTATTTTTTATATGTATCTATTATAAGTTTGGGGTGTATGGTTACCATGAGTTTCATATATAACAGCCTAAGTGTGTAGCAGTCTGTATTATGTTGCTAGTCACTTAAATTAAAACACATAAAATAACTTTTTTACTCCCTCCACATTTTATGTATATGTTGTCATATTTTACATCTTTTTACTCATAATTTTCTTCTAATGAAGGCCTTTGCTGCTTATAGAAGTTCCTTTAATGTTTCTTTTAAGGCCAGTTCAGTGGTTATGAATTCCTTTAACTTTTCTTTGTCCAGGACATTCTTTATCTCCCCTTCAGTTCTAAATGATAACCTTGACAGGTAGAGTATTCTTGATCGTAGGTTTTTTTCCTTTTAGATCTTTGAATGTATCACATTGCTCCCTTCTGGCCTGCAAAGTTTTTAATAAAAGAATCAGCTGATAGCCTTATGGAGTTGCCGTTGTATGTAACTTTTTACTGCTTTTCTTTTGCTGCTTTAAAAATTCTCTCTTTATCTTTAATTTGAAACATTTTAATTTTTGTGTTTCTTGGTGGGTGTGAACATCCTTCGGTTCATCTTGTTTGGGACTTTCTGTGATTCCTGATCCTGTATGTCTTTTCCCTTCCCTACACTAGGAAATTTTTAGCTATCATTCCCTCAGATAAGCTTTCTGCCCTTATATCCTTCTTCCTCTAGGACTTCTATAATGTGAATGTTTTTTCACTTGATGTTGTCCAGGAGATCCCTTAAAGAATCCCATTTTTTTTTCCTTTTTGCTATTCAGCTAGAGTTCTTTCCATCATTACCCTGTCTTCCAGATTGCTAATCCATTCTTCGACCTCCATTAATCTACTGTTGATTCCATCTAGTGCATTTTTCATTTCAGTTACATATTCTTCAATTCTTGTTCTTTTTATATACTTTATTCCTTTGTTGAAGTTCTCACTGAGTTCTTTCACTCTTGTCTCCAATCTGGTGAACATCTTCATGATCATTACATTCAACTCTTTATCAGGCATACTACTTATCTCCACTGCATTTAGTTTTTTATCTGATGTTTTTTTCTTGTTCTTTCATTTGGAACATATTTCTCTGTCTCCTTATTTTGCCTAAATTTCTGTGTTTGTTTCTATGAATTAGCAGAAACAGCTACCTGTAAACTTGAAAATAAGGTCTTGTGTATTTTTGTCCACTTTGTAGGCTATGTGTGCCTGGTGACTTTGGCTGACTAAAGCTGTAGCTGGTGTGGGTGGGGGTCTTAAGTCACTCCATGCTGAGGCTGCCCTTGGGAAATGGCCAGAGCTGTGGTGGACATTGGCCAGAGTGCTCCTGGAGTTCTCCATAAAGAGAATACTCTGGCAGAACAGCTAAAACTGAAGTGAATGCAAGCAAGTGGGTCCCAGGTCTCTCCACAGACGGTGGTCTGGCAGGACAGCTAAAACTAACATAGGTGAGGGCTGGAGCTGTCCCTGGGCTCTTGATGTAGAAGGTGCCCTGGCATGACAGCTGAAGCTAACATGGGTTCAAGCCTGGGTGTCCCACAGTGCTTAGCACAGTGGGTACCCTGGCAACTGGTGCCAAGGTGGGATGTGTGGGAGCATAGGGCCTTAGTGTGGTCTACACAGGGGTGTTCTGGCAGGGCTGAAACAAAGGCAGGCACAGTCCAAGGATTCCCAGGTCACTCAGTGCAAGGAACACCCTGGTGGGGTGACTGAAGCCAAATCAGGCATGAGTCAGGAGGTCTCAGAGCTCTCTTAGCCAGGGGTGCCTTAGCAAGCCATCTGGAGCTTAAGTGGTGTGAGCCAGAAGTGTTCTGGGGTCTATACATCTGTGTCACCTTGGCAAGATGGCTGGAGCTGTAGCGAAGGCTGACCAGGAGTGTCCCAATATGTGCCACGGTAGGGGTGCATTTGCAGGATGGCAGGGGCTGCCTTGGTGGAATGGCTGGGGTTGGAGTGGGCTAGGGGCCTGGGGTTCCCGAGGAAGTAGGCTGGCTAGGGCACCCAGACCCTGTTCCCATGCATGCTTTCAAGGTGGAGGGGCAGCATAAACCATGGTACTCCTCAGTCCCTCTGACTGAATGATTTCTACTAGCTTCCCCACCATTTGGCAGGGTTCTAGGGCTGGTTCCTTTGTATTGTAATTGCCCTTTAAACCTTGGCCTTTTTTTCTGTGCCTCAGGACAAACAGATCTGCTCATTATCTCTTAGAACTATCCTTCCCCACTGTAGTTTGTAGTGTATGCAGTGGGGGTTCCCTGCATTACAATGTCTCTCTCTTGCCATTCTTTATGTGGTCTCTCTATCTTTTGTTGTGTTGTTCAGTCAGCCCTCATTTCTTCTTTAGGAGAAATTTCTCTGTATGTAGGTGCAGATTTGGTGTGTCTGTGGAGTTTAGGGTCTTCCTACGTTGCCACCTTGAACCCTACTGAAAAACTCTGTCTCTTGTATTTTCACACTCTTATTACATGCACACACCTTTAGGATTCTTATGTTTTCTTGGACAATTGATTCTTTATCATGTTATAATGCTCCTATTTGTCTCTCAATCTTTTCTTTCTTCTGAAGTCCTTTTTGTCTGAAATCAATATTGCTACTCCAGATTTATTTTGATTAGCATTTAGCATGGTGTCTCTTTTTCTCATTCATTTACTCTTAAAATATTAGAATCATTATATTTAAAGTAGGCTTTTACAGACAACAGATAGTTGGGTCACTTCTAATTTTAAATCTCCTACCTCCCCTCCCACATTCCTCCTCATTATCTTTGCTACTGCTTCTCTTCTTTCCCCTCTCTTCATCCTTCATTTGTTTTTCTCTCCCTCCTCCTTATCTTCATCATCCTGTTTTTTTTTCTCTTCTCCTAAAAACTAAAGCACTGAATCTTCTTACCTTGGATTTAACTAACAAGATATCAAGTAGAATAGGAAGATATACCTTTGTGGCAAGACTATGAAGTTGCCATATGGGAATAAATAAAGTAAAAGGAAATGAAATAAATTAGTCAGCTATTTACACATGTGCTTTATTGGTGGGTGGAGTATAGCTGTTTCAAGGCAGTGGGTGAATGGGAACAGGTTTGGCAAATGTTATGCCCAGAATTCGTGATCCCCAAAGACCACTAGGGAGCCGAGTCCAATGCAAAAGCAAAAGAGCCTTTATTAGAGCTAGCTCGAGCTCAATCCCCTACCTGCACCGATCCAGTGGTGAGATACTGGGGAGAGAGAGCGAGTTTCAAAAGGACAAAGGTTTTATTGGGGCCTAGGGGCAGTTGGTGAGGTAATGGCTGTGGCCTCAGCTGATTGGCTGGGGAAGGGTCCAAGTCCTGTTAGGCAGGTGAGCGGGAGGTTACTCAAGGGGAGGAGGCGTGGTCAAGGTGAAGGACACAGAACAAGATGGAGTCGGCAGGCGTAGGCCCGCCTTTTCAGCAAATAAGCTGTCTATGATGCAAACAGAATTTTGAATTTTGTCAACATATCTGGATTTATGGTTTCTAGATGATCTCTTGTTGGCCTGTTATTCTTTCTAAGAGTTCCAGCTTGCTTCCAAAGGGAAAGGACACAAAGTTGAGCCAAAGTGCTGGAGGTAGGATGAGGGCAGTGTTTTTGTAGGGCCCAGACATGTGGTATGGGCATTATAGTAAAAAATGATACAATTCTAAACAGCAGGTGAATCTCAGAGTGCCGAGTCAGAGATACTTAGCAACCTAAACACGTTTCTGTTTCTGCTAATTTTAGGAGGCTGGGTTTGGTTTTATAGTTAGTAACCCTTTACAGGAAGCAAGGAACACTACCTCAAATCCATGTTTGAATTCTGGACCACAAATAGCATTTTTATCCTTCTGAAATTACAGATATGGAAAAAATGAGTGAGCTTCTTAAAGTGATGGGATTTGAATACAAGCATGTTTAGAGAATGATGGGCATGTTTTCTTTGCACCTTAGTTTCTCAAATTTTAATATGCTCCAATGCAGTGCATTTCATAGACACTTGTTACTTCACACTGGTGTTCTCAACTTTAACTGTATGTTAGCGTCACCTGAGAAATTTTTGAAAAGTGCCAGTTCTCAAGCTAATTTAATTATTCTGGAGCTTGGTAATTTTTAAAACTTTTAAGTGAAATAATACACTTAGGGATATAATTTACTATTTTACACACTTAGAAATGTATTCCCATGTTTCATTGGAATTTCAGCCTATTGTTTGTTGGTTTGACCTTCACAGTAATGGAGGACAACTGGTCACTAGTATCTTAGAACAGTGCTCCACATGTTTGAACGTATATCAACCCCTCAGGCTCTTTTCTGAGCTAAATGAACATAGTGTCTTTTACCCTGCCTCTTAGAAGACTTTCATTATTTGTGTACTTCTTATGAGGAATTATTGCAATTTTAAATGTCTTCAAAGGTGAAAAGCAAAGGTTTTTTGGGGAAAAAAAGACTTTAATTATAATGACAAAATTTATTACCATTTCCTACCGATTATTCCCTTGTCAAAACAGTCTTACAGTATATTAATATTTCCTATTTTTGAAGTAATTATTATCTATTCAACACCTATTATTGGTGTTCAGCTTACATTCTGATATAATTATGTGTTTCTCAAAGCTTATATTGTAGATTTTTCTAGTTTTTTTTTGAAGTCTTCTGCTGAAAGGAAACAACTTAGGTATTTCATTAAACTTATTGGGATAAGAGAGGGCACTGTTGAGCAGTAAGTTTTAAGGAAAGATTCTGTGGAAAAACCATTTCTATCTTATTACTGTAACAATTAGGTATATTGGATTCCTGCTTTAAATTCTGCCTGAAGCTTGTCAAATGGAAGGAAAAGCAAGGGAGAAAAAGGAATCTTAAATATAAACTATTGAGCAAGCTGTAAAATTTTCCCCAAAGCAATGAAGCATTTAATTTCTACCAGTGTTATCTGGGAAATAAAATATATCAGTAGAAGAAACTTAGAAATCAGAATGAGCACTCAGCCTACAGAGATTCCAAAGAGTCTGTTTCAGGGAAATCAGAATATAAATCTGCCTCTCAAAACAACCTTGAATGATTTTTTTTTCCTTTTATTTACAAATTAAACTAAATTTGCCAAAAGAGTGACAAGAATACATAGTTCTTTGGGACTTCACAATCTATTCCAAATCAATTTAGCACTATATCTGTTTGGCAAGCTTTGTATTATGAAGGGGTAAAGAAGCTTATCCTAAAATAATGAATGGATAATATTTTAAGATGTCAAACACATGATACTTAAAACTTACTGTATTTGCTTCTGTTAGGTTTTTTTTATTTATTTATTTTTATTTTTTTTATTTTTTTTATTTTTTATTTTTTAATATATGAAATTTACTGTCAAATTGGTTTCCATACAACACCCAGTGCTCATCCGAAAAGGTGCCCTCCTCAATACCCATCACCTACCCTGCCCTCTCTCCCACCCCCCATCAACCCTCAGTTTGTTCTCAGTTTTTAACAGTCTCTTATGCTTTGGCTCTCTCCCACTCTAACCTCTTTTTTTTTTTTTCCCTTCCCCTCCCCCATGGGTTTCTGTTACGTTTCTCAGGATCCACATAAGAGTGAAACCATATGGTATCTGTCTTTCTCTGTATGGCTTATTTCACTTAGCATCACACTCTCCAGTTCCATCCACGTTGCTACAAAAGGCCATATTTCATTTTTTCTCATTGCCACGTAGTATTCCATTGTGTATATAAACCACAATTTCTTTATCCATTCATCAGTTGATGGACATTTGGGCTCTTTCCATAATTTGGCTATTGTTGAGAGTGCTGCTATAAACATTGGGGTACAAGTGCCCCTATGCATCAGTACTCCTGTATCCCTTGGATAAATTCCTAGCAGTGCTATTGCTGGGTCATAGGGTAGGTCTATTTTTAATTTTCTGAGGAACCTCCACACTGCTTTCCAGAGCGGCTGCACCAATTTGCATTCCCACCAACAGTGCAAGAGGGTTCCTGTTTCTCCACATCCTCTCCAGCATCTATAGTCTCCTGATTTCTTCATTTTGGCCACTCTGACTGGCGTGAGGTGGTATCTGAGTGTGGTTTTGATTTGTATTTCCCTGATGAGGAGCGACGTTGAACATTTTTTCATGTGCCTGTTGGCCATCCGGATGTCTTCTTTAGAGAAGTGTCTATTCATGTTTTCTGCCCATTTCTTCACTGGGTTATTTGTTTTTCGGGTGTGGAGTTTGATGAGCTCTTTATAGATTTTGGATACTAGCCCTTTGTCCGATGTGTCATTTGCAAATATCTTTTCCCATTCCGTTGGTTGCCTTTTAGTTTTGTTGGTTGTTTCCTTTGCTGTGCAGAAGCTTTTTATCTTCATAAGGTCCCAGTAATTCACTTTTGCTTTTAATTCCCTTGCCTTTGGGGATGTGCCGAGTAAGAGATTGCTACGGCTGAGGTCAGAGAGGTCTTTTCCTGCTTTCTCCTCTAAGGTTTTGATGGTTTCCTGTCTCACATTCAGGTCCTTTATCCATTTTGAGTTTATTTTTGTGAATGGTGTGAGAAAGTGGTCTAGTTTCAACCTTCTGCATGTTGCTGTCCAGTTCTCCCAGCACCATTTGTTAAAGAAACTGTCTTTTTTCCATTGGATGTTCTTTCCTGCTTTGTCAAAGATGAGTTGGCCATACGTTTGTGGGTCTAGTTCTGGGGTTTCTATTCTATTCCATTGGTCTATGTGTCTGTTTTTATGCCAATACCATGCTGTCTTGATGATTACAGCTTTGTAGTAGAGGCTAAAGTCTGGGATTGTGATGCCTCCTGCTTTGGTCTTCTTCTTCAAAATTACTTTGGCTATTCGGGGCCTTTTGTGGTTCCATATGAATTTTAGGATTGCTTGTTCTAGTTTCGAGAAGAATGCTGGTGCAATTTTGATTGGGATTGCATTGAATGTGTAGATAGCTTTGGGTAGTATTGACATTTTGACAATATTTATTCTTCCAATCCATGAGCACGGAATGTTTTTCCATCTCTTTATATCTTCTTCAATTACCTGCATAAGCTTTCTATAGTTTTCAGCATACAGATCTTTTACATCTTTGGTTAGATTTATTCCTAGGTATTTTATGCTTCTTGGTGCAATTGTGAATGGGATCAGTTTCTTTATTTGTCTTTCTGTTGCTTCATTGTTAGTGTATAAGAATGCAACTGATTTCTGTACATTGATTTTGTATCCTGTAACTTTGCTGAATTCATGTATCAGTTCTAGCAGACTTTTGGTGGAGTCTGTCGGATTTTCCATGTATAATATCATGTCATCTGCAAAAAGCGAAAGCTTGACTTCATCTTTGCCAATTTTGATGCCTTTGATTTCCTTTTGTTGTCTGATTGCTGATGCTAGAACTTCCAGCACTATATTAAACAACAGCGGTGAGAGTGGGCATCCCTGTCGTGTTCCTGATCTCAGGGAAAAAGCTCTCAGTTTTTCCCCGTTGAGGATGATGTTAGCTGTGGGCTTTTCATAAATGGCTTTTATGATCTTTAAGTATGTTCCTTCTATCCCGACTTTCTCGAGGGTTTTTATTAAGAAAGGGTGCTGGATTTTGTCAAAGGCCTTTTCTGCATCGATCGACAGGATCATATGGTTCTTATCTTTTTTTTTGTTAATGTGATGTATCACGTTGATCGATTTGCGAATGTTGAACCAGCCCTGCATTCCAGGAATGAATCCCACTTGATCATGGTGAATAATTCTTTTTATATGCTGTTGAATTCGATTTGCTAGTATCTTATTGAGAATTTTTGCATCCATATTCATCAGAGATATTGGCCTGTAGTTCTCTTTTTTTACTGGGTCTCTGTCTGGTTTAGGAATCAAAGTAATACTGGCTTCATAGAATGAGTCTGGAAGTTTTCCTTCCCTTTCTATTTCTTGGAATAGCTTGAGAAGGATAGGTATTATCTCTGCTTTAAATGTCTGGTAGAACTCCCCTGGGAAGCCATCTGGTCCTGGACTCTTATTTGTTGGGAGATTTTTGATAACCGATTCAATTTCTTCGCTGGTTATGGGTCTGTTCAAGCTTTCTATTTCCTTCTGATTGAGTTTTGGAAGAGTGTGGGTGTTTAGGAATTTGTCCATTTCTTCCAGGTTGTCCAATTTGTTGGCATATAATTTTTCATAGTATTCCCTGATAATTGTTTGTATCTCTGAGGGATTGGTTGTAATCATTCCATTTTCTTTCATGATTTTATCTATTTGTGTCATCTCCCTTTTCTTTTTGAGAAGCCTGGCTAGAAGTTTGTCAATTTTGTTTATTTTTTCAAAAAACCAACTCTTGGTTTCGTTGATGTGCTCTACAGTTTTTTTAGATTCTATATTGTTTATTTCTGCTCTGATCTTTATGATTTCTCTTCTTCTGCTGGGTTTAGGCTGCCTTTGCTGTTCTGCTTCTATTTCCTTTAGGTGTGCTGTTAGATTTTGTATTTGGGATTTTTCTTGTTTCTTGAGATAGGCCTGGATTGCAATGTATTTTCCTCTCAGGACTGCCTTCGCTGCGTCCCAAAGCGTTTGGATTGTTGTATTTTCATTTTCGTTTGTTTCCATATATTTTTTAATTTCTTCTCTAATTGCCTGGTTGACCCACTCATTCGTTAGTAGGGTGTTCTTTAACCTCCATGCTTTTGGAGGTTTTCCAGACTTTTTCCTGTGGTTGATTTCAAGCTTCATAGCATTGTGGTCTGAAAGTATACATGGTATAATTTCAATTCTTGTAAACTTATGAAGGGCTGTTTTGTGACCCAGTATATGATCTATCTTGGAGAATGTTCCATGTGCACTCGAGAAGAAAGTATATTCTGTTGCTTTGGGATGCAGAGTTCTAAATATATCTGTCAAGTCCATCTGATCCAATGTATCATTCAGGGCCCTTGTTTCTTTATTGACTGTGTGTCTAGATGATCTATCCATTTCTGTAAGTGGGGTGTTAAAGTCCCCTGCAAGGACCACATTCTTATCAATAAGGTTGCTTATGTTTATGAGTAATTGTTTTATATATCTGGGGGCTCCGGTATTTGGCGCATAGACATTTATAATTGTTAGCTCTTCCTGATGGATAGACCCTGTAATTATTATATAATGCCTTTCTTCATCTCTTGTTACAGCCTTTAATTGAAAGTCTAGTTTGTCTGATATAAGTATGGCTACTCCAGCTTTCTTTTGGCTTCCAGTAGCATGATAAATAGTTCTCCATCCCCTCACTCTCAATCTAAAGGTGTCCTCAGATCTAAAATGAGTCTCTTGTAGACAGCAAATAGATGGGTCTTGTTTTTTTATCCATTCTGATACCCTATGTCTTTTGGTTGGCGCATTTAATCCATTTACATTCAGTGTTATTATAGAAAGATACGGGTTTAGAGTCATTGTGATGTCTGTACGTTTTATGCTTGTAGTGATGTCTCTGGTACTTTGTCTCACAGAATCCCCCTTAGGATCTCTTGTAGGGCTGGTTTCGTGGTGACAAATTCCTTCAGTTTTTGTTTGTTTGGGAAGACCTTTATCTCTCCTTCTATTCTAAATGACAGACTTGCTGGATAAAGGATTCTCGGCTGCATATTTTTTCTGTTTAGCACACTGAAGATATCGTGCCAAGCCTTTCTGGCCTGCCAAGTTTCAAAGGAGAGATCAGTCACGAGTCTTATAGGTCTCCCTTTATATGTGAGGGCACGTTTATCCCTTGCTGCTTTCAGAATTTTCTCTTTATCCTTGTATTTTGCCAGTTTCACTATGATATGTCGTGCAGAAGATCGATTCAAGTTACGTCTGAAGGGAGTTCTCTGTGCCTCTTGGATTTCAATGCCTTTTTCCTTCCCCAGTTCAGGGAAGTTCTCAGCTATAATTTCTTCAAGTACCCCTTCAGCACCTTTCCCTCTCTCTTCCTCCTCTGGGATACCAATTATGCGTATATTATTTCTTTTTAGTGTATCACTTAGTTCTCTAATTTTCCCCTCATACTCCTGGATTTTTTTATCTCTCTTTCTTTCAGCTTCCTCTTTCTCCATAACTTTATCTTCTAGTTCACCTATTCTCTCCTCTGCCTCTTCAAGCCAAGCCGTCGTGGTTTCCATTTTGTTTTGCATTTCGTTTAAAGCGTTTTTCAGCTCCTCGTGACTGTTCCTTAGTCCCTTGATCTCTGTCGCAAGAGATTCTCTGCTGTCCTGTATACTGTTTTCAAGCCCAGCGATTAATTTTATGACTATTATTCTAAATTCACTTTCTGTTATATTATTTAAATCCTTTTTGATCAGTTCATTAGCTGTTGTTATTTCCTGGAGATTCTTCTGAGGGGAATTCTTCCATTTGGTCATTTTGGATAGTCCCTGGAGTGGTGAGGACCCGCAGGGCACTTCCCCCGTGCTGTGGTGTATAACTGGAGTTGGTGGGCGGGGCCGCAGTCCGACCTGATGTCTGCCCCCAGCCCACCGTTGGGGCCACAGTCAGACTGGTGTGTGCCTTCTCTTCCCCTCTCCTAGGGGCGGGATTCACTGTGGGGTGGTGTGGCCCGTCTGGTCTACTTGCACACTGCCAGGCTTGTGGTGCTGGGGAGCTGGCGTATTAGCTGGGGTGGGTAGGCAAGGTGCACGGGGGCGGGAGGGGCAGGCTTAGCTCGCTTCTCCTTAGGTGATCCACTTCAGGAGGGGCCCTGTGGCAGCGGGAGGGAGTCAGATCCGCTGCCGGAGGTTTGGCTCCGCAGAAGCACAGAGTTGGGTGTTTGCTCAGAGCGAGCGAGTTCCCTGGCAGGAACTGGTTCTCTTTGGGATTTTGGCTGGGGGATGGGCAGGGGAGATGGCGCTGGCGAGTGCCTTTGTTCCCCGCCAAGCTGAGCTCTGCCGTCCGGGGGCTCAGCAGCTCTCCCTCCCTTTGTCCTCCAGCCTTCCCGCTTTCCGAGCAGAGCTGTTAACTTATGACCTCCCAGACGCTAAGTCACGCTTGCTGTCGGAACACAGTCCATCCGGCCCCTCCGCTTTTGCCAGCCAGACTCGGGGGCTCTGCTTGGCCGGCGAGCCGCCCCTCCGCCCCGGCTCCCTCCCGCCAGTCCGTGGAGCGCGCACCGCCTCGCCGCCCTTCCTACCCTCTTCCGTGGGCCTCTCGTCTGCGCTTGGCTCTGGAGACTCCGTTCTGCTAATCCTCTGGCGGTTTTCTGGGTTCTTTAGGCAGGTGTAGGTGGAATCTAAGTGATCAGCAGGACGCGCAGTGAGCCCAGCGTCCTCCTACGCCGCCATCTTCCGGAACTCCTGCTTCTGTTAGGTTTAAAGGGAAAGAGAAAATATGCATTCACACATGTTAGCATGAGCATGTGCACACTTAGAAATATATTTTTATTATTTTTCAGATCAACCCTAAAATAAGACTTTCAGAGACTGGTGAGGTGGTGAGGCAATAAGGATCAAGGAATCACAGTAATGTTTTACCGTTAATGTTAAAATATCTAGTCACAAAGAAATATTGACCACATAATAAAAAAATATTAAAATAGTCTAAATCCATTTTTTTATGTCTAGGAAATTTTATCTTGGTTGGACCATGAGTAGTAGATGAACCAGAAAAGGATTCTATTTAATGTGAGGTCTGGGTAACTTGGGGGAATGGAGAAAGTACATTAATGTTTATATAATTTATAAAATTGTAAAAGTTACTGAGATCAGTATTGACTAAAGATTATTTTGAGAATTATCCAAGGTTAATTATCATATCAGTAACTAACCTGCCATTTGACTTTAAAGAATTATTGACCTTCATACTGATGATTAAAGAGTAAAAAAAAATTATCATCTAACTAAAGTATCGCCATTGTGTGATATCATACTGGTGTTAATGTCAAATCTTGTTTTAGACACACTGGGATTTAAAGTTTGCATAGATACTTTGTGGGAATCTTTCTTGTTTTTTTTTCTCTAAGAACAGTCTACCTATCCATAATGGTGAGGCCACAGGAACCATAGTTTTATCACATCATACTGGTTCTCTGGCAATATATAACTGGACTGAGATGAACATCTGACAAACACTTGGTTAGTCATGTATTCCTTCGAGGATGTGAACTGAGGTACATAGAGCCTGGGACTTGGATGTCAGTCACTTTAATAATGGAACTCTATTGAAAGGCCCTCAAACTTTTGATTCTATTAAGCCCTACATCCAGTTTCATACATTCTTAAGAGTTGCTTCTTCAATATATAAAAAATTTTGTAAAATCCCCAGTATTCTTACCATAAACTCTCTTTTAATGGTGAAGCCTTCCTCATATTGGTGTTGTTTCTTAAAAAAAAAATTACTAAATAAGCAGTTATGGCAGTGGAGCTTAACAAAAGGCCTTAAGGAATCAGCTAATATAGTTTCATCACTGCAGAAGAAGAAACTGACAGAGTTCGAGTCAATTGTCTAACATATAGAAGAAGTAGGGGTATGGGATAAAAACTTAGTTTTTACCTTTTCTAGGTGTTCCATTCTAGTTTCTAAGGTTTACCTAAGTTATAACTGAGGCTCAGGGAGTTCAAGCCTCTTGGTTTAGTAACCTCTAACCTTTATTAGAGACATAATAAACCTGTCGGTTTATTATGCTTCCTTTCCTCCTGCTAAATTTCATGCTCTTCATATTTCTGATATTTTTTATTCCTTTCACTTTATGACTGAAGGCAAAGGACCAAGGGTTTTCACAAATGCTCTATATGGCCCAAACCCTAAATTAGGCCTTCTAGATTATGATTTATAAACAAAATTTATTTGGATAAGTATAATCCAAAATAATAAATAAATCAAGTGATTCATTCAACAAATATATATTGAATCCTCAATATGGACACTGTTCTAGTTGCTAGGGATATACTAGTAAACATAGAAAAAAAGCTGTACCCTCTTGGAGCTTCTATTCTAGTTGGGGAAAAGACAAGATATGTAAAAGATATGTAAGATATATAGTCTATTATGTTGGAATGAATACCAGTAAGAAAATACAACAGAAAAGAGAGATCATGTGTGGTGTTATATTGTAATTTTAGAGAGGGTGGCCAAACTGAGTGTGTGATATTTCAATAAAATCATGAAAGAGATAAAGTAGTGGACCGTACAAATGCCTGGAGACAAACACTTCAGAAAGAGAACAGCACATACAAAGGTCCTAAGGCAAGGGTATATCTGGTTTATGCCAGAGATGACGAAGACACCAGTATGGCTGATGCAGACAAAGTGAATAAGGGAGAAATAGTAGGAGATGAGGTTAGAAAGGTAATAGGGTCTTGAGGACACCGATCACACAGGGCCATATATCCTTTTGACTTTGTCTTTTATTCTGATAGCAAACCATCATGGAAATGTGAGGAGAGGAGGGATATAGTACAACTTCTGTTTTAATTGCATCCCAGTGGTCGCTGAGGGGGACCACTAGGGTAGAAGCAGGTAGACAAGTTAAGAAGCTTTTGCAATAATCCAGGAGAGAGATAATGATGGCAACAGAGGGATGAGAAGTAGGAAGATTCTGGATACATTTTTAAGGCATTGCTGACAGGATTTATTGATGAATTAGATGTGGAGTATGTGAGTTAAATAGGAATTAAGGAGACCCAATGTTTTCCACCTGAACAACTCAAAAATAGAATTGCCGTTTACCAACAAATACTCTTAAGATTAAAACAGATCCCACAAAGTAATGTAAAAATAAGACTGTGAAATAAGGTGTCAAGGGTTAAGGATATTCCAAGTGGAAGTTTCCTAAATGTTTATCCCATGCTCAGACATCTCTAAATGTGCACTTTAAGCCTATGTCTGAGTGTGGGTATGTTTTTATCCCCAACTTCTGAGATGTTTCAGCCATTTGAAATTACTTATCAGGATGTTCTTACCACATTTCTAGGCAAGGTGAATCACATGCTTTAATTTTTTTTTTTTAACTTTACAGCATAACCCAGTGACTCAGACACAGTGACATCAGCCCATTTTTCCTGATTGTCCTATCCAAGAGATTGATTCATGAGTGAAACTGATCCAATGTTAAATTTCTTGTGTCAGGGCCTGAATTGGGGTTGTTAAATGAAGTACCAAACACAATCGTGCTTAAAATGCTTTTTGGATGATTAATAATTGTGTTTAAGATTAAAGTTTATTCTTCATTGTGATTTTGCCAAATACAGCAGAAAAGCATTTGACTAATGCTTTAACAGTTAACAGAAAACATAAGGGATCAGAGAAATTGATTTAAATTCAACATGTTCTCTTTTTTGTGCCAATTTCAAGTACATCTGTGAAAGTGAAAATTTTCTTCCCAAATTAAACTATTATCAGATGACAGATTTGTCTTGTTTTATTCTACCCCAATAATGGACCATCTGCTCCATGACCTTGACTTTCTGAAAGCCCAAGAGAGCACAGTGCCACCCACTAAGGGAGAAGATGGAGATAATTATTTCTCTCTTATTAAAGACATACCCATCTCCGATAAATATAAGCCATTTTTCCTTCTTGTTTCCTATAAACAATTGGTTTCTTAAAACCAACTGGTCAGTCTTTGCAAAATAAAGCCTTCTTCATGATTGTATATTCATTTAGTGTTAGGACATGAGTAGGATCTAACATTTTCAATTTTTGAATATAAAAAAAAATTTGTCCCTTTCACTAAAAAAAAAAAAAAATGAAGCCTTTTCTTTTGTATTGCTGCTTGAAAGAGGAATGCTTTCTCATCTGTTCCTTTTAACTAGATTCAAGAATTCTAAAACCCATTATCTGCTTATTATTTACCATCCCTTCCTTTCTTCTCCCCCTTCCTTCCATAAGCACATATTGAACATCTAGTATACACCAGGCATTTGCTAGAGTTGAAAATAAAAAAATGAATATATCAAAGTCCACCTTTAAGCACTTTACAGTAAAAAATAAATGAATAAATATAAAAAGTAAGTGCCACCATTATCTCTCAGCGGTACTAATCTCCTCTCAACCCGTCTTGCTGCTTCCACTGCTGCCCCTACTATATTCTGTACAGAGCAGACACATTAATCTTGCAATATTAGACCATGCCATTCTTGTGTCCAAACCTCTCTGTGGCTTCTCTACACTTACAATAAATTTCAAAGTCCTTACCATAGTAAGGTCATCACCTGGAAGACCCTACATGATTTGACTCAATTCTCTCTCACTGCTCTCCCCACCATCACATTGTTCAGGACACATTGACTTACTTGCTCTTCTTAGAGCTCCCAAACATGTTCTTGCCTCAGGGCCTTTGCAAGTGTTTCTGTTTGAAGTAATTTTCCCCTAGACTTTTTTTTTTATGATCCACTCTCTTCAAGTCTCTGCTCAAATGCCATTTCCTCAGAGTCCTTTCTGTCTACTCCATCCCGTCTATAGTAACAGGGACATCAGGGAAAGAGTCTGTGATATTGTGCCACTTTATTTTTCATAGCATATATCACCATTTGATAACATATTTATTTCTTTATGGCACAATCCACTTCCTAGATTTTAAATTTCGGGCAGGAAGGGACTTTTCTTGTTGTTTTCTTTACATTGACATTCCCAAGCTTCTAGAAATGGGCCTGGCACAGAGGAAGTACTCAACTAATACTAGTTAAATGATTTCACAAATTATGAAAGCACAGATGGGCAAGTGGAGTGACTGACAAGCTGGGGAATTCAGGGAATAATTCACAGAGGTAACATGTGAATAGGGTAGGAAAGATAAACAGCGGTTTGATTGATAAGGAAGGGAAGAAAGGGAATTTCATGAAAGTTAGGTTCCCAATAATGTGATAAATTAAATTAACTCAGGGCCTGGTGTGCTTGGGGAAAATTAAATTCAGTATACCTGGAAGGTACATGTATGGTAATCACTGATGTTAGAGGACTGAGTTAGAGCAGTGGAGTTTCTTTGAGGGTAAGCATTAGGGAAAAAAAATAACAAGAATTGTTCTAATACCAGGTAATGCTTTATTTTATAGCAATCTGTGCTTTCTCCTAAACCTCTTATTGGTGACAAGTATTCCTCCATAAGGAATTTACATTCCATTTTAAGGAGTTTATGATAAGTAATTTTAAGGTATGAAATCTTTTGTCATTTTATTAAAATTATTCATGAGCAGACAGGTGTACTCTCTACTACAAGCTTGAGATTCAGTCCTCTTTATCCTTGTATCCCAGCTCCAAGCACAGTGCCTGACACATGGTGAGAAACTCAGGAAATGAAGACTAGAGCAACGAGTTTTAAATTTTTTATTTCAAATCTAATTTTTTATATAAATCAGGAGCACTATTTAGAGAATCTCTACAGAATTTTTGTAAGAGTAATCTTTAACGTATCCATCTGAATTTTGAATCGCCGTGAATATTTAACATGGGCTATATCTGGCAGATCTGAATGCCCGTTTATCATATTTGCAGTGGTTTCATGTCATTGCCGTCCTTCAGTGACAGGAGAGGTGCTCCCTCCTCTGAGAGATAGTGACATTTTGTTTTCAGTCGTTGGAGCTCTCAATGTCATTGACACCATGACATTGGTATCAGTCACCCTTCCTCCTAATAATGTAGATTTATAAATGTGTGTTGAAGATAAAGGGATAATTAAAACATTTGTTCTACCGCTTACCTGTATTTTGGATTTCTCTAAGGGGAGTAATAGTTACTCAGTCTTAACTGTATTTCAAGTATCTAGCACAGTGTTTTTCACTTATTCAATTAAACACATAATTCTGAAGCTTATATAAGTCAGGCACCATTTAGCATGCTTCGTATGCTAAGGAACATAAAACGTAAGACAAAGGACAAAAAGACAAAAACTCTTGTACTGTGTCATATATTCTAGTGGCAGTAGATAGGAAATAATAAAATACATAAGATATGTGATGTGTAAAAAGTTGATAAATGTTAAGAATAATAAAGCAGGGAAGAAAGTTGGTGATGTTTATCACAGGGAAGCCCGCAAGTTGATGTAGGGTGGTCTCAGCAGGCCTCAGAGAGAAAATGGCATTTGTGAAGACCTCAGAAATGTAGAGCTATGTGTTTGTCTCTAGCCATTTTCAGTTATCTGGGTACAGAGAGATATTTAAGAAGAGAGTGCTCAGATATGGAGAGCAACAGTGGAGAAGACCTGAGGCAAGGGCATACTCAGAATACTCTAGAACAATGAGGACAGAGTGGCTATAGCAGAGGAAGTGAGGAGGATAGGAAAAGAAATGGGGTCAGACAGACAATGGGCACCCAGAGAGTAGAGCACCTTGTAGGTGATGTAAGGGTATTATCTTTTATACCAGTATATATGGGACACTGGAGAATTCTGAGCAGAGGAGTGACATGACTTGATTTATGAGCTTACTCTGACTTCTTTGCTGAGAATAAAGTGTAGGTGGCTTGGGTAGGATATATTTTATGAAGTGCTCACAGGAAGTTCATCAAACCTGGAGATCTTCACTGAAGATTGGTAAAAACGAGTGTGAGAGCCTTTGTTATTGGCTTCTGAGTTCCAGAAATCTCTTAAATTTAGACTTTTGAACACTGAGTTGCCTGCTTCTTTCATATCACCAGCCTTTAATCTATCCTGAGAGCTGAGTTCTGGCCAAGTTTTACCTCATATGGATAAGACATTTTTTACTTTACCATTTTTTCCCTTTGAGTGAGGGTAAGGCACACTAGATTAGCAAATCAAAATGTGCCAATAATAAAATATCTGTTCTAATAAAAACAGTTGGTTGTTTATTAAAAAAGAATTATTTTATGAAAATATGAAATTGTGAATGAGGAAATATCTGGAGATAATATAATGCCAAGGTTGGGCCTTATGTAAAATTGTGAAACTGTCAGAAGAGTAACTAAATGAGGGTATCTTCATTTTTCATATTCCTCCAGTCAATCCCCTGGCTGCTCAGCATTCTCATTTCAGCATATTTCTATCTTCTTCACTCATATATAAGCCTACATGGTACAGCCCACTCTCTTCTAGGTGCTTAAGAGTAGAGATGAGGAGGTTGAGCACAATTTGATTTAGGAAACTCGTTGACACCTTTCAAACCAGCCAGAGTGTAAATGCTCACTCAGACCAAAATAAATGACCATTATTATCCCTGGGAATATTATGCAATCTGGGATATTATTTTTAAACATAGGATTTGTTATTATTCCAGTAAGGTGAGGCCAACACATCACAGAACAACTGCTCTTGAAAAGATAGTTTATTGACAGATCCCAAGAGGGCGGAGGACATACCATGCTATGGAGGGCTGCTTGGGGAAGCACCAGGGTCAGATAGAAAGCAGAAGGATTAGGGGAAAACATGGGTGATAATCTTTATTGTGGTTTCCATAGTAAGAAACTGGAGAATCAGGATAAGCAGATTTAGGATTGGCTAGTTTGAACAATGTCAACAGGTTTTAGGGCATAGAGTATCTAACCCTGAGTGATTGGGGCAGGTAGATAGTGAGTGGCCTGGTATGGGAGAGCCTTGTGAGAGCCCCATAAAGGAGGTGGAAGGAATATGAGCTCTCAATTAGTTGGTTTGCATAGAAAAGATGTGTTCTCAGGCAAATGATTCACTCTAAGAATTGGCTAGCCATGGGATGGGCAGTCTCTCCAGGGTCCACAAGTCCCCAGAAGTCAAAGAATCAGAGATATATAGTTAATACAGGCATTGAGACATATATCCTGTCTCTAGAAGAGTTTATGTCTCTGGGTAATGACACATATCTCAACAGAAAAAGCACAAAATGGATCTTCCTTGAGTGTAAACTGCAATAAGCAAAGCAGATATACTGGTGAGATTTTAAATTTCTTTCAATCGATGAAAGGTTTTAAGAGATTTCTGATGATAACTCTAATACAATGGAGCCTGACAGGCTGCAAGCCTCTTTACCTAAAATAAAATCCTTAAAGAGATCTTTGACCTGGGTATGATGGTAGACAAGTTGTGTTGCCCACAATAAACCTCCAAGTAGTGTCCAAATCATATATTTGCCCCTAAAAGTTGTGTGTCATCGGAAATTCTTTATATATGTAGAAAAAATCATTGCAGATCATTCTTTAATTATACCAGTACTCTTTTAAAACATGCCAGAAGACTATATTGCAATTGCGTTTTAAGTTCTCTTCCTTGCTGTTTGCCACGACGCTTGTTATTTCTTTATTTCTCTGAACAATATCCAGGCAGCTTCAAGGGAAGATCCATTAATGCTCCTAAATTTGCATTTGTATAGTTTTCTCAGTTCTTCAACATAGTATGAGAAAACCTATTTATGACAGCCCCCATGCACCCTTCAAAGAAACACTGTGATGAAAGGTAAGAGCGATCTATGGAGAATTTGGATGCATTTAAAAAAAAAAAAAACCACCTGTGGGATCTGCCAAATTGCTACTATCTATTCCAAACACAGTGCTCATTAACAAACCCCAATGGCTCATGATTTATTGATTGGAGACCAAATATCCTGGAAGACTCATAAATTACTCTTTGAATAGGCTTTTAAATATCCTCTCCTACATTCCATCAATGGATTATGCTTCAGATCCATATGCACCAACTTAATCTATATGAAAATTTACCTGTTCTCCTTTCTATCACATTACTTAGATTGTTATATAAATAGATTATGTACTTGGATCTATTTATATAATGGTTTTTATTAACAGGATATTATCAGTCATATTAAATACTAAAAGTGATTTTCAAATAGATGTTATTTCAAGTCTAGGTTTTAATATTTGTGTGATTTTCTGAAGTGCTTTCTGTATGTAAGGGTTAGTATATTCTCATGGATTAAGCTGCAGATATTTTAAATCCAAAAGGTTTCCTTTTAATTTGAAGGGGGAAAAACCCAAGTATCAGAATTTTTGGTTTTCTTCTGTACCTCCCCAGATATAGAGGACTTTTAATAGTTTGTGTAAATACCTGAATCCAAAAAAAATATCAGCATTCTGTGCCAGCATGAGGTATGAAAAATAAACAGACCAACTCCTGGTTTCCAAACAATTAAGAAGATTGAAACTAAAATGCTTCTCAATGAAAGCAATAAGCTGAATATAAGTAGAATAAATGAAAAAAAAAAGAACAGATGGGCAGATAATGTGATGTAAACATCAAACAACAGGGCATTTTTTAATTTTTCCAAGTTGAAAAAGCTAAACATAAACTTAGGTTGGTGGAACAATCAACAAAAAAACAGAAGTATGGTAAGGATGTGAAAGCATCTTCTAGGGGTCATTCATTCATTTACTCAACTTCAGACCCTCATTCAAAAAAATGTCACCAATTACATACATTTTGTTAGGCATCAAAGAAACAATGGCAGACAAGTCAATGTTTTCTTCATCTGGGACCTTAAACACTATTTTGGGAAAGCAAACCTCAAATGAATTATAACAAAAGGAGGATAAGAGTGAATAATAAGTGTGACCTTCTTTGGGAGAATGTAATTGGAGGATCAAAGAATAGAGGCATGTTTCCTAAGGCAGTGGTGTTAAGCAAAGATGTAAGGAATGCATGGGCATTAGAAAGGAGAGTGGGTGGATATAGCAAGATAGTGGTGGTCACAGTAGAAATGGGTGTAATGGAGTAGTTAGAGAAGAGTCTAAAGATTGAGGAAACAATAGCAGGAACATAAGCTATAAGGTAGGAAAGAGGATAGCACATCTTAAGAATGGAATGCCAGTCAGCGCTTCTGGAGAAAAGAGTAAAGTTATGATGAGCAAAAGACTAGACCATGAAGAACCTTTAAGATCTCAATCAGAAGCCTCAACTTTATGCTAAGCGAAATGAGAAGTCATTGATGGTTTTAATGAGGAAATTTTAAATATCGAATAATATATTGAACAATGAAAACATATTAGCTATAGTGTGGAGGCTAGGTTATAAGGCAGTGATAAATATGCATAAGTAGATATGAGGCTATTTCATTAAATCGTGTAAGAGTTGATTGTTTTTTGGATTGGCCTTTGGAAGTGGGGTTCAGGACTATAGAAATAGAGGAACTGAAAACCATAGTACTTGGAAGTTGACAGTATATGAGTAATAGAAAACGGGAAAACTCAGGAAAGATTCTTATGTTTTTAGATTGAGCAAACACGTGATTGTCGGATTTGCTAAGGCAGGAAACGCTGGAGGAAGAATAGTTTATAGAAATGCTCATGAGTTCAATTTTGGGTATATTGAATTAAGTGCTTTTGTGATAACCTTGTGTCATGACTTGTAAGCTGTTATGTATATACAATATAAAAAGTACAATTGAAGAAAGATCTGAGATTCTATCAGTCAGCATGAACATGTCACAGCAAAATTTCAGGGAATTAGAATCAGTTTCATTTCTTGCTTTTGCTACATGCCCATTACAGGTCAAAAGGGAACTTTTTCAGATTATCCATTCAGATACCCAAACTGATTGAGACCTTACTTTGTTATGATGCTACCATATCTATTGGGGGATTCAGTGTTCACTATGGCAGCGCAAGAGAGTATTTAAAAGGCATATCAGCTCAAAAAGATTCTGTCCTGAAATGACAACTGTCACATCCATTTACACTTCATCAGCTGAGGTAAGTTATTTGACCTCTGCTGAATTCTAGAGGGAGGTAAATGTAGTTTCCAATTATTACCTCAGAAGAGAAAGAGATCCAAAAACACCGGTGAGTAAAGTAATGACTATTACTGGATTGATGATATCATTTTAGGTGATTTTAACATATGGCTCATGTTGTAGATATTTATTGTTCATTGTGGCCCAGTATTTTCTCTCTATTTTGGCAATTTTTCACGTTATAAATCTTTCTTTCCAAGGCTGAGGACAGAATAATTATATTCCCAACTTTCTTGCAGTTTTAGATGCAGGTATGTGACTTTATTTTCTCCAATTATTTGAATCCACTTGATATTTACACTAGAAAGCTAGCATTGTGAAAAGGTGACCATGAAAAAGGGAATACACACACTGGCACATGTAATGACAGAGACTTTGTTTTTTTCCGATGTTTGAGGGAAGGAAGGGAGTGGAGCATCAGGCATCCAATCCTAAGGGCAAGCAGTTCCAAGTGGCATGACCATGATATCTTTTTTTCGGAGCAGCCTCTATACTGTGGTGTCATGGATCCTGTATCTTCAGAATCTTGCCCTCTGGCTCTTCTCTAATTTATATGACCTCCCTAAGATCCCTTTAAACATTAATTTTCCCCTCAAATAGAATATTTTCTAATGTTTGCAGTGAAGAATCCTGACCAATATGGTATTTGGTGCCAGGAAAGGCAACAAGCCATGAAGAAAATAAAAATTTGTGAAATAAGCCAGGTAGAGAAAAACGAATACCATATGATTTTTGTCATATGTGAATAGATTGTTTATGCTCGTTGGGTTTGAAGACACTGAAGACACAGTACAGAACTGGGAACTCTGGTAGTTAATGGCACAGCATGTGAAAGAGTTACTTAAATTATCTTCTAAAATGAAATGGCTACTGAAGACAAGATTTTGAAAAAAAAAAAAAAACGTAGCTGTTGATAGGAAAGACTAGGGATTACAAGGAAGAAAAGGAAGGGGCTTCAACTATACTGCAGAGGTTAGCAACAGCAAATGATAATATCAAAGTTTTGTTCTTGGCCCAAGGCATAGTAGGAGAACTGGGGACTTCCTGTGTCTGAGTCAAAAGCGTTACAACAACAGGACTGACATAGCCAAAAATAAAACATTCTATCTGATGCTCTGGCTTGTTGAATTTCATATTAGTCTGAATTCACATCTTTGGCAGATTTCTTAGTTAACAGGATGTTGAGTAGAAAAGAGCACAACACCAGAATTACAAAGCCATTTGGGAGAACCCCTAAACACCCTAACTTCCTGGAGTGTCTTTGCAGCAAAACAGAACTTTCCCAGTTCAGGCCTTGCCTCAAGACCCCTAAGATTAGAACCTTGCAAGGGAAGCCATTTTTCTTGTGCCCTTTGCTGTTGCTTCTTTTTGCATTCAGTCAACAGCAAATTGTAGTTGCTTTCTTGGTTGCTTGACTGAAACTTATACATAAGGTTGACCTATGCTGAATGAGGTAAAGATGCCATAAAATTTCTTGAGTTAATAAAATAAAGATAAAGCCAATAAATTATGGAAATTTTTGTAGTGAATTATCATAGATGGTTCTAACTCCTAAACTGATTCCCTGGTAGAACCCACAAGCCTGGAGTGCAGCTATTGATCAAAATAATTGGGAAGGAGAGACTCAGAGTTATTTAAAATCATGGTAATGAATTTTCTTGATAGATCTTTGAAGACCTTTGAGACACTGCTTTTGGAAGGAGTTCCCTGGGGCACCTGGGTGGCTCAGTCGGTTAAACATCCAACTCTTGATTTCAGCTTAGGTCACGATCTTACAGTCCATGAGATCAAGACCCGGGAGGGGCTCTGCACTGATTGCGCAGTGGGATTCTCCCTCCCTCTCCCTATATCTGCATTCCTTCAAATTAATCAATAAACTTAATTTAAAAAAAAGAAATGAGTTTTCTGATTCCAGTGGGGCTTATATGATCACTGGATAAGGTGATAAAATAAATTAATATATGTAAAGCACTAGAAAATTGCCTCATACATATTAAGCAGTCAATAAACTCTGGCTATTGCTCCTCTTCTCCTAAGAAGCTTGTGCTATTTACAAGGCCAACTGTATACTAAAAGAAGAGAAATACCTAGACATTTCATTAAGTCTTAGACACCAATTCCAGGTTAATACTGCTGGCTGAACCTAAACCATTTCTGTAATTTACTAACAATGCTGGAGTTATTAGATGCCAGGTGATTAATAATTGTCTTAGCTCAGCTTGGTTGCTATAAGAAAGTACCATAGACTGGGTAGTTTAAATAAGATAAAATTTACTTCTTACAGTTCTGGAAGCCAGGATGTCCAAGATCAAGGTGCCAGCAGATTAGCCCCCCTTCATGACATCTAGACCTAATTGTTTCCCAAAGGTCCCACCTCCAAATACCATTACATTGGGGGAGTTAGCTCTTCAACATTTGAATTTTGGGAAGGATACCTTCTGTCCATAACAATGGAAGTTTAGTGTGAGTCTACTCAAAGTAGGACACATCCTACTTTACAGTGGTTTACAGGCACATCCTGTTGCTATTTTCTTAGTTCCTACTGATAGTTCAAATGATTATAATCAGTAACTGGAATGATTCACAGATTGGATTCATAACCCAAGGACCAAATTCTATTATGTCAGGCTAAATATATGGTCCTGGCAATCTTCAGTTGTAGGAGATACATGTATATCTCAGAGGGACAGAGGAAGGATTCACAATGGTAAGGCTTTGTTAGTAAATGCCTTAACAAAGGAAAGTCAGAGGCCTACTTGATGATGTACTGGCTAGAAATGGTAAAAATTATTTTGGCAGCCTTGAGATTTATTTCAGGCAACCACTTTAAAAGGGTTTGGGTCATCCTAGGGATGCAACTTTGAGCTGTTAGAAATTATGCTAGTGCTTGTTCAATTCTTTTAATGTGGGATCTGTCTCTCTCTCTCTCTGTCTCTCTCTGTCTCTGTCTCTGTCTCTCTCTCTCTCTCTCTCTGTGTGTGTGTGTGTGTGTGTGTGTGTGTGTGTGTGTGTGGTGGGTGGACAAAACAATTTGTCCTGAGAGTTTATAGTCTTTGTCACCAAAGTTGAGGCCTTATCAAGAAGAGGGCTCAGAGGAGCCCAACTAGATTTTCTCTGCTACTTCTCTGTCAATTCACATGTGTGACTCTTGAGGAGGTCCTATAACAAATGGACTGAGAAGGAAATAATTTGACTCTAATTTAAGTTTACTTGGCATGAAATGCCAGCACTAATCAGAACTGGACTGTCACATTAAACCCATGCAAGGGGGGCCATAAGGGCCAGTAGAAAAAGAGAATCCTCTCAAAATGTAGAAGTTCAAGGGGGGCATGGTTTGGTTTCTGCTTAGTCTAGAGACAGGTGGCTGAAAGCTAGTTCTGTACTGATTCATGAGTAATAACCAATAGTTTGATCAGGTGGTCTGAATCCAGATGGACCAAACTCAGAGAAGATTTGGGATTAGATTTATGGACCCCGTACTCAAAATGGACTGAGATGTTGACAATATTTGCATCCCACATGAATACTCTGTAAAAGATTCCCGTTGTGGAGCAAGCTCTCAATAATCAGTTGAACAAAATGACCCGATAAAGGGATGAAAGTCTGATTCCTTGATAGTCACCACAATACTTGCCCTGGACACTCAGGAATAAAATGGCCCTGGTGACAAGGATGGCAGATTTACATGGATTTCCCACAACAGGGGTGACTTGGACACCGCGACAGCTGATTACCCAATTTACTTGCAGCAGGAAACAATCCTCAGCCATCAGTAGGGTTCAATGCCTCAGGGAAAGTATCTGATTTTTGGTGGTAAATTAATTACATGGGGATAATTTCATTATGGAGTAGAAGTAGATTGTTCTTAGTAGGATAAATGCCTACTTTGGATTTATATTTGCCTCTATGCTCATCTTACTTCCTACAGCAACATCATTCACAGACTTTATGGAATATCATATTCATTGTTAAGACAATTCATGCAACATTTTTGCCTTTTTGAGAGCTCTTTTTTCAGGAAAAGAAATAAATCAGTGGGCCAGCTGTCATGAAATTCACTGGTCCTACCATCGGGACTATGATTAAATGGTTTCTTCTTGAGCAGGTGATGATATATTTGTTTATAGGTCATTGCAATAGGATAGGTGGGAGCATGTTGCTATTTGAAAGATTATATTGGGAAGAAAGATATATATTAATGTCAAGTAGATACGAGTGACTGCAGTAGATTTTTGCCATTTCTGATCACCTGTATCTTAGAATACTCTCCCTATTTTCTGTAATCTCTGTACTATAAATCCTGTCTTCCCTTACTAAGAATCAGAAAACTCAACATTTGTTAACTCTTTGCAGTCTGAGTGAGGACAGACACATGACTTAAGTTCCTCTAATCAGACACAATTTTGAGAGACTTGGATGTATACATGAGAAATGTGAGATGCCTATGTATAGCGGATGAAGCATCGCCGCAGGGCCTCCTGTTCTTCCAGAGTTAGCCACGGTGTTTTCACTAACACATCTTCCTAGTACAGATACTGTTTCCAAGATTTGCTTCAGAGCCTCTCAAATCTTTGTTAAGATTTTGTGAGCATCCTAATATGAACTAGCTCTTCTGGTTAAGCTAGTTTGTACACAGGTGTTTTCAACTAGATTCTCTGACCTATACAGCAAAGTTATGGTCAGTGAAACCATGGGAAATAAATATTTCTCGTAGAGGGTGTACCAAAGAGAGCACCTAAGAACAGACCCCTGAGGAACTTCACATCGACTCATCAGCTGGCATAAGAAAAGTCAACAAGAGAGCAGGAGAAACAGGCATCAGAGAGGTAGGGAAACAATACAGATAATATGCACCATTATATCCAAAAGGAACTGTTTCAGGAGGAGAGTGGTCATCCCATTGAATGCTTCTGAAAGAGCAATGGGTGAATAGTAGTTATCTTTTATTGTGCTTGTCACTTGATTAATTCATCTCATCATTATAAAACTTGATCAGAGAGGCATTGCCATGAATTGAGAAGATGAGGATGGTAGAAATAGTAGTAGAAATAATAGTAGGGACTATTGACAACTATTCAATTTTGATTAGAAGTGGGATATCGGCTGGAGGAGGATGTGGGGTTCAGGGAGCCTTTTGTTTGTATATGGAAAATTGGGAAAGCTTAAAGTTAAAGGGGTGAATGTGTGGGTCAAGTTTCTTGTAGACATAGGATGTGGTACAAAGTTCAGGTAGCCTCATCACCATTGATAAGAGGAGGCAAACATACCTTTTTATTATAAAGTTGGTAAAGAGAAGAAAATGCTTATAGGTGATAGACAGCTTTATGTTTGGTAGCAGGGATTTAAGATACTTCCTATATTTTCTAATTTCTATGTAAGGTACAGGACAAGTTTATCTGCTGACAGTGAGAGGAAATGAGGAGACCTCAGAGATCTGAGGCAAGAAGAGGTGGTTTGAACAAGTTCTTGCAGAGATGAGATTAAAGTGAGAAAACCAGAAAAGGCTCAGTGATATGGCTATGCTGAAATTGATAACAATGAATATATAATGGTACAATTAGGTCTTCCTTTGTGATTTTTCTCAGGAATGCTCAGCAAGTGGTTGTAGGATGCAGAAGATGGGTTACTGCACTCATTCTGAGTCACAGAACTGGAGATATAAGATATCTGCCACTGTATTTGTCAGTGGGACTTACATATGCACACACTCTATTAGAACTCAGTACGGGCCATGAGGGGGCAAGAAGAGGAAGTGATCAGCCCTAGTGGAAGATGTTTCATAGAGAAGGTGTCCCTTGATTGAGTGCTTGGAAGACTTCAGGATTGGGATATATGTGAAGTAGAAGAGTACTCAGGACAAAGGCAGAGCTGTGGGAAAGTGTCTTGGTTTTGATAATCCACTCCGTGCATTCTGAGTAATGTAGGAAAATGGTTCATAAATATTTCTTGCAAAATAATTATTAACCTGAGTTTTCAAATTCAATTCAAATCATTTAGTAATCTTGTATTATCATCTTGTCATTATAACCAAGTGGGGAGTCTAGGCTAATTTTTTCAAGACATTACATTTTAGCTATGTCAAGGAATAACAAGCACCTTGATATGATTAACAAATAAAGTTTTACTGTGCTCATAGAGCCCGAGGCAGACAATAGTCATCGTGGTTACAAACCAAACAAATGAACAAATGAAAATGATGTTTCTCTGCCTATGCTGCGACTTTACTTTTCAGTGTTAGGCTAGTGCTGAGCATATCAGTACTTTACTTTCATATGGTGTTTTCCTGTATCTAAAGCAAATGAACAAGGGTATCATTTATGTTATCTGGAAATTGGTCAAAATTTAATGTGATGGAGGTAAAAGAGAGAAAGTAAAATAGTTTTCAACATATATTAAGTTATATTTGCAAAAACATACACAGGTTGTGAGATCATGTCTGATATATTTTCATCCATGTAGTTTTGAATGTATCCTATATTTTCACACTTAGGTTTTTTTCTTTTATAAACAATGAGAATAAATCCTATTTACTGTTAGGATTTAAGAAATATTTATGAGTACTTTACCAGAAGGTTAATGGACTTTAAATGTAAATGTTACAATTTCTTTTACTTTTTAACTTAAAAATTATTTTTGTTCATTTTACTTAAACAAAAGAAAAAATGTAAAGTTTATCCATTTTTTTTCCCCTGCTACCTCCCACCTCTGGCAGCCACTAATAGTTACAATTCTGTTCTCCGTATCTATGAACTTAGAAATATGTATTTAGATTGCATATATAAGAGAGATTGCATGGTATTTGTCTTTCTCTGACATATTTCACTAAGCATAATGCCCTCAGGATCTATCCTTATTTTTTACGTGGTTGAATAATATTCCTCTGTGTGTGTGTGTGTGTGTGTGTGTGTGTGTGTGTGTGTGTGTGTGATGGCCACCTAGATTATTTTCATGTCTTGGCCATTATGAATAATGCTGCATTGAGTACAGGGGTTGTATATATCTTTTGGAATTAGTGTTTCTGTTTTCTTTGGAGTGGAATTGCTGATCACAGGGTTAGTTTTCAATTTTTTTTAGAAATTTACTCCTTACTGTTTTCAATAGTGGCTGCATCAATTAACATTTCCTTCAATAGTGTTCAGGGGTTCTTTTTCCCCCCACATCCTTGCCAACACTTCCTATATCTAGTCTTTTTTGATAATAGCCATTCTAAAAGGTATGAAGCAATATCTCATTGTGGTTTTTTTTGAATTTGTATTTAAATTCCAGTTAGATAGTATACAGTGTAATATTACTTTTGGTTGTACAATATAGTGATTCAACACTTGCATACAATGCCGGGTGCTCATCATAAGTGCATTCCGTAATCCCCATCACCAATTTAACCCATCCCCTCCCTCTCCTTACCTCTGGTAACCATCCGTTTGTTCTCTATAGTTAAGAGCCTGTTTCTTGGTTTACCTCTCTCTCTCTTTTTTCCCTCTGCTCATTTGTTTTTGTCCTAAATTCCGCATATGAGTAAAATCATGTGGTATTTGTCTTTCTCTTATTTCTCTTAGCATTATACTCTCTAGCTCCATCCATGTCATTGCAACTGGCAAGATTTCATTCTTTTTTATGACTAATATTCCATTATATGTGTGTGTATATATATACGTATGTATATATATTTATATGTATGTATGTATATATATATGTATATATATACATATATATGTGTGTGTGTGTGTGTGTACACATACTATATCTTCTTGGTCCACTCATCAGTTGATGGACACTTGGGTTGTTTCCATATTTGACTATTATAGATAGTGTTGCTATAAACATTGGGGAGCATGTAACTCATTGGATTAGTATTTATGTATTCTTTGGATAAATACCTAGCAGTGCAATTGCTGGATTATAGGGTAGTTCTATGTTTAACTTTTTGAGGAATCTCCATAGTGTTTTCCACAGTGGCCACACCAGTTTGCATTCCCACCAACAGTGCAAGAGGGTTCCCATTTCCCTGCAGCCTCATCAACATCTGTTGTTTCCTGTGTTGTTAATTTTAGTCATTCTGACAGGTGTGAGGTGATATCTTATTGTAGTTTTTGTTTATATTTCACTGATGATGAATGATGTCGAGCATCATTTTATGTGTTTGTTAGCCATCTGTATGTCCTTGGGAAAATGTATATTCATGTCTTCTGCCCATTTTTAACTTGATTATTTGTTTTTTGGGTATTGAGTTTGATTAAGTTCCTTATATAGTTTGGATACTAACCCTTTATCAGATACGTCATTTGCAAATATGTCATTCCATAGGTTGCCTTTGTTTTATTGATTGTTTCTTTTGCTGTGCAGAAGCTTTTATTTTGATGAAGTCCCAATAGTTTATCTTTGCTTTTGTTTTCCTTGCCTTGGGAGACATATCTAGAAAGAAGTTGCTACAGGTGATGTGAAAGAAGTTACTTCCTGTGTTCCCCTCTAGGATTTTCAGTGTTTCATGTCTCACACTTAGGTCTCTCGTCCATTTTGAATTTATTTTTGTGTATGGTGTAAGAAAGAAGTCCAGTTTCATTCTTTTGCAGGTAGTTTTCCAGTTTTCCCAGTAGCATTTGTTGAATAGACTGTCTTTTTTCCATTGGGTATTCTTTCCTGCTTTGTCAAAGATTAATTGACCAGATGGTTGTAGGTCCATCTGAGTTTTCCTTTCTATTCCATTGATCTCTGTTCCCTTTTTGTGTCAGTACGATTCTATTTTGATAACTACAGCTTTATAGTATAACTTGAAGTCCAGAATTGTGATGCTTCCAGCTTTTCTCTTCTTTTTTAAGGTTTTTTTTTGTTATTTGAGTCTTTGGTTCCATACAAATTTTAGGATTATTTGTTCTAGCTTTGTGAAAACTCTTGGTGGTATTTTGATAGGTATTGCATTAAATGTGTTGATTGCTTTGGATAGTATGGACATTTTAACAATGTTCATTCTTCCAGTCCATGAGCATGGAATATCTTTCCAGTTCTTTGTGTCAACTTCAATTTTTTTCATCAGTGTTTTCGTACAGACTTTTTACCTCTTTGGTTAGGTTTATTCCTAGGTATCTTACTGTTTTTGGTGCAATTGTAAATGGGATTGATTCCTTAATATCTCTTTCTGCTGCTTCATTATTGGTGTATAGAAATGCAGCAGATTTTGTATGTTTATTTTGTATCCTGTGACTTTGCTGAATTCGTGTATCAGTTCTGGCAGTTTTTTGGTGGAGTGTTTCAAGTTTTCTATATAGAGTATTGTGTCATAGGCAAATAGTAAAAGTTTTACTTCTTCCTTGCTGATTTGGATGCATTTTATTTCTTGCTGTGGCTTGGAATTCCATTATTATGTTAAATAACAGTGGTGAGGGTGACATCCCTGTCTTGTTCCTAACCATAGAGGAAAAAGCTCTCACTCTTTCCTCATTGATGATGATAATAGCTGTGGGTTTTCATATATGGACTTTATGATGTTGAGGCATGTTCCATCTAACCTTACTTTGTTGAGGATTTTTATCATGAATGAATGTTGTACTTCATCAAATGCTTTTTCTGCATCTGTTGAAAGGATCCTATCATTCTTTCTTTTATTAATGTGGTGTATCACCTTGGTTAATTTATGAATATTGAAACACCCTTGGAGCCCAGGAATAAGTACCACTTGATTTTAGTGAATGATTCTTTTAATGTTCTGTTCGATTGGATTTGCCAGTATTTTATTGAGAAAATTTGTATTCATCAGAGCTATTGGCCTGTACTTACTTTTTTTTTTTTTTAGTTTTTGTCTTGTTTTACTATCAGGCTAATGCTGGCCTCATTGAATAAACTTGGAAGTTTTCCTTGCCTTTCTATTTTTTGAAATAGTTTGAGAAAAATAGGTATTAACTCTTCTTTAAATGTTTCATAGAATTCACCTGTGAAGCTGTCTGGTCCTGGACTTTTGTTTTTTGGGAAATTTTGATTACTGATTCACTTTCTTTGCTGGTTATCAGTCTGTTCCAGTTTTCTATTTCTTCCTGTTTCAGTTTTGGTAGTTTATATGTTTCTAGGAAATTATCAATTTCTTCCAGGTTTTTCAATTTGTTGGCATAGTTTTTCATAATATTGTCTTATAATTGTATTTCTGTAGTTTTGGTTGATTTTTTCTCTTCTCTCATTTGTGATTTTATTTATTTGGGTCCTTCTCTTTTCCTCTTGATAAGTCTGGCTGGACGTTTATCCATTTTATTAATTTTTGTGAAGAACCAGCTATGAAACCAGCTATGGTTTTGCAGTGAAACTAGCTATGGTTTCATTGATCTGTTCTTTTGTTTCTTTAGTTTCTAAAACTCTAATATTTCTTTCCTTCTGCTGGTTTTAGGCTTTGTTCTTTTTCTGGCTTCTTTAGGAGTTAGATTAGGTTGTTTATTTGAGGGCTTTCTTACTTCTTGATGTAGGCCTGTATTGCTAAATACTTCCCTCTTGGGGCTGCTTTTACTGCCTCCCAAATGTTTTGGACTGTTGCATTTTTATTTTCATTTGTTTCTATGTATTTTTTAAATTTTGTCTTTGATTTCCTGTTTGACCTATTCATTGTTTAGTAGCATGTTGTTTAACCTCCATGTATTACGGTCTTTCCAAATTTTTTCTTGTGGTTGACTTCTAGTTTCGTAGCTTTGTGGCCAGAAAAGTTGCATGGTATCATGTCAGTCTTTCTGTATTTGTTGAGGGCTGATTTGTGACCTAAAATGTGATCTATTCTGGATATTGTTTTATATGCACTTAAAAAGAATATGGATTCTGCTGTTTTAGAATGGAATGTACTGAATATATGTTAAGTCCATCTGGTCTAGCATGTCATTTAAAGCCATTGTTTCTTTGTTGATTTTCTGTTTAGATGATCTGTCCATTGATGTAACTTGGATGTTAAACTCCCCTAGTACCACTGTGTTGTTTTCATTTGGTTCTTTTATGTTATTAATTGTTTTATATATTCAGGTGTCACTAAGTTGGGTGTATAAATATTTATAATTGTTAGATATTTTCATTGGATTGTTCCCTTTATGATTATAAAATGCCCTTCCTGGACTGTTTTTACAGTCTTTGTTTTAAAGTCTCATTTTTCTTATACAAATATTGCTACTCTGGCTTTCTTTTCACATCCATTAGTGTGATAAATTTTTCTCCATTCCCTCACTTTCAGTCTGCAGATAACAGGTCTGAAATGAGTCTCTTGTAAGCAGCATATAAATGGATCTTGTTTTTTTCTCCATTCTGACATCCTGTGTTTTTGATTGGAACATTTCATCCATTTACATTAGAAGTAATTATTGATAGATATGTATTTGTTGTTATTTTATTACTTATTTTGTCATTGTCTCGAGATTTTTTCTGCTCCTTTCTTGTCTTTGTGACGTTGGTCTCTCCTTTGCACTCAAAAAGTCCTCTTTTTGAGTTGCCTTTTCATATTTCTTGCAAGGATGGTTTAGTGGTCATCAATTCCTTTATTGTTTATTTGTCTGGGAAACTCTTTATCTTTCTATTCTGAATGATAGCCTTGCTGGATAGAATACGCTTGGCTGCAGATTTTTCCTACTCAGCCTTTGAATATATCATACCACTCCCTTCTGGTTTGCAATGTTTCTGTTGAGAATTCTCCAGCTAACCTTATGGGTGTTCCCTTGTAAATTAAGGACTTCTGTTGCCTTTCTCCTTTGAAGATTTTTATTTATTACTATATTTTGCAAATTTAATTACACTATGTCTTGGTGTTGGCCTGATTTTGTTGATTTTAATGGGAGTTCTCTGTGCCTCCTGGATCTGGATATCTGGTTTCTTCTCCAGATTAGGGAAGTTTTCAGCGATTTTTTTCTCAAATCAATTTCCTGCCCCCTTTTATCTCTCTTCTTTTCTGGACTAATATAATATGAATTTTTTTTATGTTTGATGAACATCTTTTGTTCAGCTTCATTATTTTCTCTTCTCCATTACTAATTCATTCTTCATTCCTCTGCTTCTTCCAGGCTGCTCTTCATTGCATCAATCCTGTTTCCAATATCATTTAATACATTCTCTATCTCTGATTAATTCTTTTCTAACTCTTTTATCTCTGTGGTAAGGGTTTCACGAATGTCAACTATTCTGTTCTTAAGCCTAGTATTACGATTAAGTTCTCCAACAAGCATACAACTTATATCTGTTTAACTTAGATCTCTGACTGTGGCCTTATCTTGTTCTTTCATTTGGGATAAATTCCTCCATCCAGGCTTTTTGTCTAAATCTCTGCCTTCTTTTCTGTGTTGGAAAAACCAGTTTTGTCTCCCGCTCCTGAAATTTATGGCCTTATGAAGAAGATGTCAAGTAGTGCCCAGGGCCCGATGCTTCAGAGAGTATCCCCAATGTGTGCTGCATGCATTCTGCTGTTGTGTTGTGGCTGCTCTCTCCTTCAAGCCAGTCATTTGTAGGAGCTCTCATTGCCTGCTGTGGGCAGTGTTTGGTCCCTGGCCTGAATGTGGCAAGTTTTAACTAGGTGTGCTCTGGTATGCTTGTGAAAGGAGACCTGACACCAGTTCCATCAGAACTGAGGCCCTGCAAAGCTCTGTGGTTGGGAGACATGTGTGGACAGGGGTTTATATTGGTTTTCTGGGGGAGGAGCCCTCCATACTGAGACAGAGGCAAGCTTGACTGAGGACAGTTCTGCTAGAGTGCAGTAGGATAGCACTTGGTGTACCCAAATTAGGCAGCCAGTGTCAGTGCTGTGCTGCTTCCCACTGGTGGCCCTATGTTTATGCTGAGGGGCAGAGAGGGAAATGGCACCAGCCAGTTCCTTTGTTCTGGAGGGGCATCTCTGTGAATATTACCTCTCAGAGACACACTCTAAGAACAGTGAAGAGTGCCCCCTCTGTGTGCCCCATGCATTCCCCAGATTACCATTTTTATGCTGTTCACCCCTCCGTTATTTGCTTGCCCTCTCTCCAGGAGCAGCACAGTGTCCTCTGAGCTCTATCCCAGTCAAGCCTGCTGACCATTGAAACTCAAGTCTTTAAGCCCTGCTGGCTGCAAGAATCATTGTTTGTGGTTTTGATTTGAATTTTCCTGATGGCTAATGACATCATATTTTCATACAGCTATCTTCTTTGGAAAAATATCTATTTTTCTTCCCATTTTAAAATTGGATTGTTCAGGTGGTTTTTTTTTTGCTATTGAGTTCTATTACTTTTTATATATTTTAATTTTTAGCCCTTTATCGCATAAATGATTTGCAAATATTTTCTCACATTCCGTAGGTTGCCTTTTCATTTTGTTGATAATGGTTTTGGCTGTGTGAAAGTTTTTTACTTTGATGTAGTCTCACTTGTTTATTTTTGCTTTTGTTGTTTTTGCTGTAGGTGTCACATTCAAACAATCATTGCCAACATCTATGTCAGGGAGCTTACTGCATATTTGTTCTTCTAGGAGTTTTATGGTTCATGTCTTAAGTTCAAGTCTTTAATCCATTTTGAGTTCATCTTTGTGTATGTATAAAATAGTAATCCAGTTTCATTCTTTTGCATGTGGGTGTTCAATTTCCCCAACATTATTTATTGAAGAGACTGTTTTTTCCTTATTGTTCTTTTCCACTGACGTATGTGTCCGTTTCTATGCCAATACTATACTGTTTTAGTTGCCAGAGATTTGTGATATACTTTGAAATCAAGGAGGATGATACCTCCAGCTTTGTTTTTCTTTCTCAAGATTGCTTTGGCTATTCTATCTGTTATGAATTCATACAAGTTTTAGGAAACTTGTGAAAAATGTGATGGGAATATTGATCGGGATTGCAGTGACTGTGTAGATTTCTCAGTAATATGAAAATTTTAAAATAATAATTTTGATCCATGAAAATGGGATATCTTTTTATTTTTGTCTTCTTCCATTTCTTTTATCAAAGTCTTGAAGTTTTCAATATACAGTCTTTTACTTCATTGGTTAAATTTATTTTTAGGTATTTTATTCTTTATGATGTAATTGTAAATGAGATTGTTTTCTTAATTTCTCTTTTTGATAATCCATTATTAATGTATAAAGACACAACATGCCTTTGTGTATTGATTTTGTTATTTGCATTTTTATTTAATTCATTTATTTTAATCGTTTTTGATGTGGTCAAAACGTTTAGGATTTTCTGTATATAATATGTCATCTGCAAAGAGTGACAGTTTTATTTTTCCTTTCAAATTGGGATGACTTTCTTTCTTTCCTTCCTTTTTTCTTTCTTTCTTTCTTTCTTTCTTTCTTTCTTTCTTTCTTTCTTTCTTTCTTTCTTTCTTTCTTTCTTTCTCTTTCTTTCTAAGTATAGCTCTGGCTAGATTGTTTAATACCATTGAATAAAAGTGCTGTAGTAGAAGGAAGGAAATAACAAACATCAGAGCTGAAATAAATGACATGAAGACTAAAAACACCATTGAAAAATCAATTACACTGAGGGCTGTTTCTTTGAAAAGATAAGGAAAATTCTCATACCCTTATCTAGACTCACCAAAAAAACTGCCTCAAATACATACAATCAGAAATGAAAGAAGAGATGTTACAATTGATACCAAATAAATACAAAGGATCTTAAGAGACTACTTTGAACAGTTATGTACTAGCAAATTGGACAACCTAGAAGAAATACATAAATTCCTAGAAACATAAACCTACCAAGACTGAATCCTGATGAAATAGGAAACATGAAAAAAATCAATTACTAAAAAAGGGCAAATTACTAATCTAAAACCTCCCAACAAACAAAATTCCAGGACCACATAACTTCACTGGAGAATTCTATTAAAACATTCAAAGAATAATTAATATTAATCCATCTCAAACTCTTACCAAAAAACAGAAGAGGAGAGAACTCTTCCAAACTCATTTTACAAGGCCAGTACTATCCTGATGCCAAAATCAGTCAAATATGTCAAAAGAAAGAAAATTACAGGTCAATATCCGTTATAAACATAGATGTAAAAATCCTCAAAATATTAGCAAATCAAATTTAACAATAAATTAAAAACATAAATTATGATCAAGTTGGATTTGTTTCAGGGACATAAATATTTGATTTCTAGTTTCATACCATTGTTGGAAAGATACTTGATATGATTTCAGTCCTCTCAAATTTATTAAGATGTATTGTGGCCTAATGTATGATCTATCTTGGGAATATTCCATGTCCACTTGAGAAAAATGAGTATTCTGTAGCCTTTGGGTGGAATGTTCTGTAAATATCTGTTATGTACATTTGGTTTAATGTGCTGTTTAAGGCTGATGTTTCCTTATTGATTTTCTGTCTAGATGATCTATCCATTGATATAAGTGGGGCATTAAAGTCCTCTATTATTTTATTGCTGTCATTTACTCCCTTTAGGTCTATTAATATTTACTGTACATCTTTAGGTGCTTTCATGTCGGGTACATAAATATGTACAATTATTCTATCTTTTTGTTGGATTGACACCTTTTTCAGTATGTAATGCCCATTTTTTTTGTACAGTCTTAATTTTGAAGTCTGTTTTCATCCTCTATAAGTGTAGGTTCTACAGTTTTATTTCTGTTTTCACTACATAAAATAGCTTTTTCTATCCTTTCACTTTCAGTCTGTGTGTGTACTAACATCAAAAATGAGTTTCTTGTAGGCCTTATATACATGGGTTTTGTGTTTTTATCCATTCAGCCGCTCTATGAATAAAATACTTGGGAATGAACTTAGCCGAGGTGGTGAAATATCTACACTTCAAAAGCTATAAAACCACTGATAAGAGAAATTAAAGATGACATAAACAAATGAAAAGTTATTCTGTGCTCATGACTGGAATAACAAATATTGTTAAAATGTCCCTACTACCCAAAGCAATCTACAGATTTAATGCAATCCCTATCAAAATACCAACAACATTTTTCACAGAACTAGAACAAATAATATTAAAATTTATTCAGAACCACTAAAGGCCCAAAGTAACCAAAGAAATCTTGATAAAGAAGAATAAAGGTGGAGGTATCACAATCCCAGATTTCAAGATATACTGCAAAGCTATAGCAATCCAAACAGTACTGGCACAAGGAAGGAAGGAAGGAAGGACACATAGATCAGTGGAACAGAATAGAGAGCCCAGAAATAAACCCATGCTAATATGATCAATTAAACTATGTGAAAATAGGCAAGAATATCCAATGGGAAAAGGACAGTCTCTTCTATGAGCGTATGAGCTCTTTTCTGTGTGATACTGGCAAGCTGGAGCAAGGAAGAGGGAGAACACCAAGATGAGTGTCCACAGCTTACATTCCTGACAGTAGTCCATAGGTCACTAAAGGTGTGCCAAATCTGAAGCCTGCTTTTTAGGCAAAAACTCCAGGACAAGCAAACAGTTCTCCTTTACAGGATAGGAACAACTTTATATATATAGATAATTTGCTTTTTAGTTCTATTGTTGTTTTTGTATGTTCCTTTGTTTTTGTTCTGCAGAAGCACAGAATTAAATCAATCATGATTCTGGGGTTATGGTACCCTGTCACTGTGGGCCCATTCATAGCCTGTGCCCTTCCTTCCTTCATTTATTTCATTAGTTATCTTTTTTTAAATAACAGAATAACCATTGACAAATCTAAAACAAACCCTAGAAAGTCTGCATCTAACCATTTGGTTTATTTTGGCTAATGCATTTCTCTGCCTTCTGTTAACTTGAATTTAGGATTGTTCTGAATTCTATTTCATTATTTGTTACATTTCCTTTTTATATAGTTTATCATATCTATATGCATTTATAAAATATATATTTTATATTTTAATTATTTTTAAGTCTTTAAAAAGGTTTCATGTTATATAGAATCATTACCATTGATTGATGAATCAGTTAACTTTCTTTCATATGTATTAGTACATATTATTATATTTCTTTTATTTTAACTGCTGGATAATATTTCATTAAGTGAATATAACACTGTTTACCCACTTTCTGATTTAGGAGCATTTGGGTTTTTGTTATTTATTACAAGCAGTGATAATATGAACATTCTTGAATTAATAAGTGTTCCCTCTTGCAGCAAATACAGTGGTTTGTTTTGGGTATATACTTAGGAATATTATTAATATATCATAGAATACTTATAGTTGTTTATATTTATTATGAATATTTGTCAGGTTTTAGTTTTTATGATTTAAAACTACCAAACTAAAACAAAGGAATTGAAAGATGGTTTCTTCTTCAATGGTGTTTTGAAAATAATGTGATCTATATTTAGCTTGAAAGAGTTCAATTGTAGATGAATATAGAAAAAAATGCTTATAAATGGGCCCTCTTGTACTTTGAGAATCTCATTTTGTCATGATGCTCTTTATTTCTTTGTAGTCACCGAGAAATAAATTATCTTAATTGTAAATCAAGTGGTACATTGACACAGTTATAACCCAACTTTTGGCAGGTAAATGATACTATAAGGAGATGAATAAAGATCAATTATATCTAGAAATATTTAAAATGCTTACTCCATTATAAAGAACAACTTTCAGGGAAAATGACTTCTGTGTTCATAACTATCCTTCTTCTTTCCTTATTAACATTTATTTTAGCATTTTAGATTTTCAGTGTTTTCTAAAATGTTATAAACTAAATGCTTTTATATTATTTCTACCCATTTAATCACTTTCACAATTGCTAGGATGCCAGTAATTTTATTTTCAAATTGAAGTTGTTGAAATTCAAATTATGTTGAATCTTCTAGCAGCAGGGATCAAATCTAGTTCTTGTTATGTAATTGCCTATTCAGAAGTATACCCTTGTAAACATTGCCTCTACAATATATGCTTTTTGACATTCTAATGGATTTTCCATATTACCTCTTAAGTAGCAGCTTGAATTGATGATAGTCCTTCGGACTATTAATAAATTCTGCCATCATTCTGCCATAATTGATCACATTTACTACTATGCTTTCCTTGCCCCATTTTGAGGAGAAAATATAGATAAAATATTTTTGCATATAATCCCTTTTAATGCACATTAACATTTGCTATAAATTTTCCTTTGTACTGTCAGCAAAAGTATCCATGAGCAAAAAAGGGCTTATCTGTTCTTTGAATGATTAAAAGGTTGAAGCAGCCACAGTAAACAGTGATTGTAGAAAGTGAAGCAAAAGTAAACTAAACCCTTTTTCATACTCCTGATTTTCATATAGTGATGGTTTTCCCTATTTTGGTAACCACTTTTCATTCTCTTGAGCTAGTAAGAGCCATAATGTACTTTCAAATGTGTAAAATTATGTAGGAATCAGTATTAGTCTGCATTGGCTTCCTGGTCCCTTTTCCTTACCACCAAAATTACCTCATAGGAAATAATAAATGAAATCCCACCATTTTGTTCACTCATGTATTCAGTAGTAAATGAAAATTACATGAGCCCAACATGTAAGTTCTACATCCTTCTTTTCACTATGTATCACCATTATATATATATATATATATCATATATATGATATATATATATATATATAACTTCCTTTAAGGCCATTCTTTAACAGTATTTTCTTTTAGAAAAAGATATACATGATACTTTTATCACTGATAGCTGTCCAACCCTTGATGCAGAAGTGTTCTTTAGTATATATATATACTATATATTTTAAATATATATTTAACTAGTAACCTAGTTAAAAACTAGGTTAAAAACTATATATATATATATATATATATATATATATATATATATATATATACTATATATTTTAAATATATATTTAACTAGTAACCTAGTTAAAAACTGTAATAAGTGATTGGTTGTCAAGGGCGGAAATGTTTGAAGTTCTTAATAACAGTCTATATAATAGAAATATGTTGGGACACAAAATCTCACTTATTAGGTTAAGTAGAAAGTGAATTTATTTTGCATAAAAATTATGTTATAGGTGGAGATAAGGTTTTTCATTAGGACAAAAGTCCTCTCAATCCAAGATTAATCTATTATAGTATGTACTGTTGTTTGGCTTATAACTACTTGCAATTGGTAATATTCTTTTTTTCCCCTAAGGAAAACTTTCTGAATTTCAGCTCATTTTCTACCTGGGTAACAGCATTTGAACATAAGATAGCTGCATAAGAGAATACATCTGCCTACATACCTAGATTGCAGATCTGCTTTAGGTCATCACTTCTGTGAAGTGAAGGGCAGTTGCCTGGACTGAAAGTGGTAGTGAGTGCTTTAGACATATTCATTAACCTACTTGAGTGTACATCATTCACAATTTGGGACACTGACCGTCGTTGCAGAATATTCTCCTAGGCTTCTAACTCGCATGTGTGAGAGGGAATGAAGAAATCAATAGCTATTCATGGATTAATACAGCAATGTAGTCAGTAATTATTGATCACTTACTATGTGCCAGAAACATTATTTAACTCTGCTACACATCAGGGTCAGTGTTTTGAAGGGCTCTTCCAAAGTGTTCAAAGTGTAGTGGCCAGACATCAAACCCACCTACATTAATTATTTTAAAAAAGTGGTTCTAGGTTAGCCAATCAACTATGTGTGACTTGGGGTCACTGCTTAATTTTTCTGGCATGTATTTTGTCATCTATAAAATGAGGGCAATAACTAGATATTATCAAGATTCTTTTAAGTTAAAATTTTTTTGATATTTTAAAATACACAAACCAGAAAGTATGAATAATGGCCCAGTGAAGGTAATGGTGCATTTCTGTAATAAGGTCTTCTGTGTTCATAAATTGCTAGATTCATGGGTAAAAGGCAGCACAACTGATGTCTGTCCACAGTTGGGGGAAGTGGACTGCCAATGAAGTTGTCACCATTTGGAATCACAAGGTCCAAGAGTCATGCAGAATTTAAACTCAATCCAGGCAGATTAGATTGGAAAATGATGTGTGCCTGGGTAGCTTCTGCTTCAAGGAGCAGTGGTCTTTAGTGCAAGGTGACTAACAAAGTGATAGTTCACAGGAACTCTTGTGATTGATGCAGGTATCCGCTAGCCAGAATGTCGTTAGATGCTAGAACTGTAAGAGAAAACTGCGGGAAGAATGGTCCAGCCATGTTATGGGGAGCATTCATAGGAACAAACAAGGGTAACAGGACCACAGTTTTATGGGCATATTAGTTAGGGATCAGCAGTTCTAAGCTATAGAAGTCATCTCTGATTAACAGAGACAGAAAAGCAATGCCATTAAAGAAAATCTGTTAGCTCACACATTGAACTGCAAAGCTGAAGGGTCAGGTTTAGAAAAAGGTAGAAAGCAGGTAGTCTGGGAGGCTGGCAGCAAAAATTGCTCAGCAGTACCACTAGTGTGTTGCTGCCATAATGAATAAACTACAGTTAGTTTCAGTGATTCTGCACAGGATTCAGACTTTCGAGAGGGAATTTCCAAATGACTTAACTGGTGTCATGTGAACACCTTTCAGCTAGGAATAAAGGCATCTTGATTTTTTAGTATTAAAAAAGACTCTGCACAATGGGGTAGGGACACAGGACACAAAAGGAAATTAAGATGTTATTTCCAAAAGGAGAACTATTGTCCACTGCCCTGGTAGCATTCCGGATGAAGATCCAGATTCAATGGGGAATGAGAATGACAATCAGGAGCCAGGGCAAAAAGTCCGGCATGTGAACAATGTGCAAAGAATTTGTTTGCTGAGGGTTCAGTCAGGTGAAATCCATTCCTGAGCTCTCTGGTTGGTAGAAAGATGTCTCCTAAATATACCACTATGTCTCTCTGAATCAAGAGCTCAAAGGACTGATTTATCTACGGCAGGACAGCAAATTAAATTATCTAATAAAGCATGTTACATAGTTTCTAGCACACAGACTTATGGCTAACATTTATTGATTATCATAATCATCATAGGCACCCTTAAATTTAAGTTGAGTAGGAAGAGATTCAGGCAGGGGTTGAATTTCTGTATGACTCAACTATAAGTTCACTTATAATTAATGTAAAAGTCTTGGAACAGCAGGAAATAGGAATAAATAAATGTTTAACACTATCTCTGTTCCTGTTTGTATGACTCCATACCAGTCACTTAACCTTTCTGTGCCTCTTTCCTCCTTTGTAAAATGAGACTAAAGAAATGATAGTATTGCCTATTTTGGAGTTAGCTATGAAGATTGAATGAAAAAGTAACATGTAAAGCACTGAGAGGAGTGGTTGGTTCATAAAAGACACTATCTAAGTGCTCATTTTCTTAGTTTTCTTTCTTTCTTTCTTTCTTTCTTTCTTTCTTTCTTTCTTTCTTTCTTTCTTTCTTTCTTTCTTTATATTTTAGTTAACATGCAGTGCAATATTGGTGCACTGACAAGAGTAAAAACTATTATTTTTTTTTTACTTTGCAGTTCATAAAGTGTTTGATATTTTTATTTCATTCACATAAATAATACTGTGGTGAGATTAATCTTTTTAAAATTAACAATGAAGAAATGGAGGTTTTATTTATATAACAGGGATATAGTGATAACCTCATCTTTTAACTCTCAATTACTGGACCTTGTAAACTGTGTAAAAAAGTTTATCACTGAAGGACCTTCAGCAAAGAGACAAAATCCCCTGTGCTTGGCAATAACATTCAGTAATAATGGGTAGTTGCATTTAACGTTGTTGATCTAATCATCAATGCATACATTCTGAAGAAACACATTTCCCGAGCAGAAATACAGATACTCTTTGTTCTCTATACTTTAAAACTGAAAAACAAATGTTCTATATTATAATGAGGAAGCGAGGGTGTTGAATTACTTGTCAGGTCACAGTATGGCTTGGCCATGATGGCCCTCTGTTCTCTGTTCTTCCATTACCCCACAAGCCACAACCTGCCTTTTCATCTCTGCCTTCTACAATGTATTCTCTTCTGGGCTTCATTGTTATTTCTGTGTATTTCTGTATGGTAAAAACAGAAAGCCTCTCAAATGGAACTGGATGTAGTGCTGATTGACAAGACAGAGTGCAAGGAACAGTCCTCACATCTCTTTTCCCCAGACTGAAGGAAAATGACTAAACAAGAACCGCCTAAACTTTCTTTGAGAACATATCACTGAGATGTTTTTAATTCATTACTTATTAATATGTTTTCCCCTGTGATGTAAAGAGTTATGAAGACATTTTCTTTCTACTTCATAAGATGCTTTAGAAATGTCAAATATTGTCAACAGGATTATACTGATCAATTCTAATCATGAAATAGGGATATTTTTCTTTATAGTCACAACAAAAAAGTATGATTTTGCAGCCAGTATACAGAAGTTATGCTTCATGTGTATTATTTGTTTCCATGTCTAAGACTTAGGAATTAACTCTAATCCATACATGGTTGTCTGATCTTGATCCTTGCATTTTGGAAGATTTAACTTGCGTTTCCTTAGAAAGTGTTATACTGGCTTACAAAACAATCAGATACTAGAGTTGAATTTATATCTGTTTCAAATGCGACCAATTGGAAACCTCTTACACACTTCTTTTGTGTTTCCAAACATGACAAGATGCTTTCAATCATCTGATTTTACTTAATAGAGTGTAAATTTCCTACTACTATAATTCTCATAAGTGCATGAAGCATATGTCTAAGAACTTTTTTTAATGTTTATTTATTTATTTATGAGAGAGAGAGAGAGAGAGAGAGAGAGAAGGGGAGGGGCAGAGAAACAGAGAATCCCAAGTAGGTTCCATGATGTCAGTGCAGAGCCCGATGTGGGGCTTGAACTCATGAACCATGAGATCATGCATGACCTGAGCCAAAAATCAAGAGCCAGACACCCTACTGAGTCATCCAGGTGCCCCTAAGAAGAACTCTAAAAAGAATGAAAACTGGAGTTTTACTTCCAGGGTAACTATTCTCTGCACTCAATTTCTATTTTTGCACAGTTAGAGTGTGGCAGCTGTGGATAGTTGAGTGCTGAGAGTGAAGACTGTTGACTCAGTGGCTTGTTGCTATTTTAATCATGGCTCTGATTTCTGTTTCCAGTCCTGTGACTATGGGCAAATTGCTTACATGCTCTGTGCTTGCTTCCTCATCTAACTGGGGATAATAATATACTTAAATCAAAGATTGCTAGAAGGATTAAGCAAAACAATAAATTTAAAGAACTTTGTGGAGTGCCTAGCACATGCCAAGGGTTTATTATGCTGGGTATTACTACCAGCCTTAATCAAGTGACAGTACAAAGGCACATGGCTTATATGATATGTGTGGAAGAGAATCTGTTTAAAAGCAAAGTACCTCATGAGCCAAGATCATACTAACTTCAGAAATTATTATTAAATTTTTACATAGGAATAATATCAGTATATTTATTTGGAATTGGAGTCATCCTCACATTTCTATAGAGTTATTTCCAGCTGTTTTTTTGTTTTTGTTTGTTTTTTTAATAATTGGACTAACCATATTCTCTCAGTCTAGTCTCTGATGTGCTCTTTCCTAGACTATATTAAGTTGCAAGATAAGGTGCGTGGTCATATCCGGTAAACCCTACTTCCTGGTCATGGGCCACTGTGGAAGGGAGTAAGCCACACATTTTAAAGGCCTGAGGTCCCTCTGTTCAGAGGAATGTCCTGACTGGAGTTCTAGAAAGGAAGGTCATGACAGGTCAGTTCTGAGGGCCTCTTCACATCCTTGATGCAAGTCAGGGCAAAAAGATACCAAAGGTGTAGCCACTCCTTGTGGTGGGACCCCTTAAAGGACACAAGGTAAAATAGAAGAAAGGAAACTTTTTTCCCCCTCCAAACTTTAGAATTCCTTTGAAAAGATTTTTAGATCTCTTTTTTACAAAACAAATGTTGAATTTCAGTGTGTATGTGAGAGCAAAATAACAAATACATCCTTTTCCCTGATGGTTGAATGTCTGGCCTCTCTAATGCTCCTGAAATCATTAATCATTCATGAAAATGTCTTAATGGTTAAGTTGTTAAAGTTAAAGCAGTGATAGCTCTCTGTTCCTTCATTATGTCAAGGGTTCTGTCCTCAGGCAACTTGGAGCTCACAGTAATGTGGTAAGGATGCAGTGTGGTGGAAATAAACACAAGAGTTGAGAATAAGCAATCATTTATTAACTATTTATTTATATCTCATCATATTCCAGAAGGATTTAAAGAAGGTAGAATTTCATCTCTATGGCTGTGATATAGAATAATATATTCATAACTAGGCTATATTTACCTTATCTATAAAAACATCTCTGGGAATAAGATGAATATTCTGATATTTGGGGGTGCCCACTTAAGAGTGAAGTACCATCACATCTACATCTCTCTGCATTTTATACCAAAGACTAATACAGAAAGCTATAGTTAATTTGTATCTCATAAAGTTGAATTATAATTTTTTTAAATGCCACCAATAGGGAGTAATTTTAGTGAAGTAACTAAGAAATAAATGTAAAGATGGTAACTGTTTAAAGTGCTATTCAGGTTGACTGATATGTTTGTAAATTTGTTACTCATTTTTTTTTTTAATTTTTTTTTCAACGTTTTTTTTAATTTTTTTGGGGGACAGAGAGAGACAGAGCATGAACGGGGGAGGGGCAGAGAGAGAGAGGGAGACACAGAATCGGAAACAGGCTCCAGGCTCCGAGCCATCAGCCCAGAGCCTGACGCGGGGCTCGAACTCACGGACCGCGAGATCGTGACCTGGCTGAAGTCGGACGCTTAACCGACTGCGCCACCCAGGCGCCCCAATTTGTTACTCATTTTAAGTGAATTAGGAATAACTAAGTTTCCTCAAATCCTACTTTGGAATTTAAGGCACATACATAGAGGGAATGCTAAAAATTTTTCAGTTAAATAACTTGGGATGATTGGATTTCTATTTTGTGAATGATTTTTTATGTATTAAGCCTTCCTGTTCAGTAAAATCCATGATTATAGCAATGGTTCTCTACCATTAGTGGGTATCAGAATCACCTAAAGGACTTGATAAAACACAGATTTCTGGCTCCACCCTAGCCTTTCTGATTCTGTAGTAGATCTGGAGCGGGACCCAAGGATTTGTGTTTCTAACATGTTTGAAAGTGTTGCTAATAATTCTGGCCTAGGGATGATATTTGAGAACCACTGCTTTACATATAGATCAGAGACAAATGAGGTTAATGTTATCTATAAATCTTGATGCCCCCGTGGATTGGCTATGGAACATTTGGAACTACTGACTGAAATACAGCAAAGTTCACCAACCTATAAGCAACTAAAACAAAAATTATATTAAAATATCCAAAGAAAATATTGCAATATATATATATATATATATATATATATATGAATTATAAAATTACTTCAGTGTCTTGAATGTTAGACTTATATTATCTTTATACAAGCTTTGTTTCCTATTAGTAATAGATTCTTAAAACTAAAGGACTTTCATATTAAACAGAAAATAAAAAAAGAGGCCAACATCATTTCCTATATGTATGGAACCATACTCCATAATACTGAGGCAGTTCTTAAAAGAGCAGCCTATTCATTGACCAGATAAATTTAGTGCTGTCCAATTCTATAAATAATTTAAAAAGAATGAATTGGCTTTCGATAATAAAAATCTTTTGTTTTCAAAAGCAGATAAATATTTTCACTCTGATTATCTCCTTCAGAAAATACAAGCTATTGATGCTGTTGCATCATTATAGTGACCACTAAAAGAAAGCTCTGCTTTATAAATTTGCTAGAAGCTAAAACTTAGTATGTTTATTTTTCATATGTGCAGATAACCTGTTTGTACACAAAGTTGGTGCATAATATTTGATGAATAAATGAAACCAAGTTATCATGAGCTAGAACCATCAATATTTCTTAAAAATCTACACATTTATATAAAATTCTGGAAATGTAAATGGCTTGTTTCCTTGTCTCTCTAGGATAACTACCCTTATCTGTAGGATGCCAACAAATATAATGGAAAAGTACAAGTTTGTGAAAGAATTGCATTACACACCACCAATATCTATTTATAGATCCAAGGATAAAACAATCAGATTTGTTTCCTCTCCCCACCAGGTGGAGCACTGTAGCCTGACAGTTCACTTAGCCCATCTTTAAAGAGAGCTTTGTATTTTTTAGAACATAATTGTTTGAAGATTATCTGTAACTTACCTAAAGAGTCTTTACTATCGTAAATGCTACTATAAAAAGAATAAGAATTTAGAACAGAATAAATAAGCTGTTGCTCCAAGATGATGGTAGATAGAACAACTGCTCTGCGGAGGCTGAAGAATCCAAAATAAGCTCATCACTGTCATGGTGTAAGATTTGTAGTTAAAGGCATATAAGGCTTTGATGACAATTGCCAAGAAGTGGTATTTATGAAACTTTCACGAAGTGCTGGCACAATTTGTAATGAGAAGGAAGTGTAGTAGATTAATCAGGAGTGTGGACTGGGAAGATAGAATTCCTGGGGGTGAAACCTTAGTCTTCCACACCTGGTGGTGTAAACTTGGGCAAGTTGCTGAACATTCCTTTGCTGAGTTCCTCATCTCTAAAATGGAGATAATAAGGTTATCACATGGGTTGTTGGGAGAATTAAATGAACAAATACAGGCAAAATGCTTAGCTAAGTGCTGGCTGGCACCTACTGTACTCTCTACATGAGTGTTATACTATATGAATGTTGGCACTTATTATCATTGTTATCATTTCTTCCATTTTTAGGATTATGTGGTTCTCTTTATTTCCTATCCTATGCTAAAATCAATTTCAGCACTGCCTAATTTCTACTGTCTCCATTATTCTTATCCCCCAAATTTTAATTGTAAAGTTAGATTTAATCAAATCTTAATTGCTACAGTGTTCTTAAATAATTTTAATTCTAGTTTAAATTATTCATTCATTCTCTCTTACACCATCTTACTGAAACAGAGATACAGATGTCTCATTTTGTCTTCTTTTCACCAACATTTTTAGACCTCAATATTGGACAGTTAACACTGTTGGAAATTGAAACCCAGGATAATGATTAGGTATCATATAACTGATTAAAGTTAATTGTTTACATAAAATTAATACCAAATGGAAGTAAAATGTATCTCCATTCTGCACATTAAATGATGATCTCAACATCTTGTCTGTTCCTCTAAAATAAATACATTTTCTAGACTAATTTTCAGACAATGAAGCTTTGAAGACTACTGGAATTAAGAAATCTGTTCTAGTTACAAAAGGCTTCTTAGGAACATTGTGTTAGCTGACTGCAGTGGAAAAGGGCCACTGCTGTTGCTTATGTAATTACCAAACTTTGTCTAATCATTAAGAGTAAGGATGGGGAGATGTCATGGGTAGTGGATTTTGTGTAGTGTCATCAACTATTCAAATCCCAGGAATCAAATATTAGAAAAAAATCCTCCTAATTCAAGATATGGATTACACTTCTTGTGCTCAACTTGTATGTGTGGAGAACAATTTGCCCCAATTCTCCATCCTCTCCTATATCCATGCCCTTTGCCATGTAGCTTTGCAAGTTCTCCCACTCTGGGCACAGGGTTCTCTGTGCTTGACCATTTGGTGTACTTTGGCTTATGAATGTAGACAGATTAGTGTAACTTTCTCAACCTAGCCCTTTTCCTTTCACCAATCTGTCATTGCCACAGAAGACCTGAGTTGCTGCCCTGAGTAGCTGCCTCCCTCTTAAGCTGGGCCCCAGAGTAGGAACAAATGGAAGAGACCAAAGTCCAATTTATAATAAATAACCTAGCCCAGTGGGGTCTGCAACGCAAGAAGAGCTTTCCAACAGAGCCCAGTTCAGATGAGCCGATCCCCAAATGACTGACCCACAGACACCTGAGAAATAAATATTTATTGTTGTATGCCACTGAGATTTTGTAGTAGTTTGTTTCATAAAAATAGGTGAATGGTACATATGTTGAGTTTCAGTATAAAAAAACAGTTTTCTACAAAGCCAGAAATAATTCCAAAAATAACTATGGTAGATGATGATATACTTTTCTGTACATTGTTTTTTTTAAAGACCAGTGGCATTTAAGAATGGTAATTAACTTATGAAGCAGTATCACACATAATTAAGAAAGCAAATTTGTATTTGTTGTGCCCTAAATTGCACCATAGGAAAGTACATAATGTGTACTTGTTAAGCTAGTTGGTTATGATTTTAATAATTGAAATAAAGTTGATGTAACTGGAAAATTCAACTAAAACTTTTAATAAGTATAAATATACTTTCAGTAAGTATAAAGTATATTTCTGGACAGATGTTAGATTTGTAAAAATTTGTAAAATATTAATGACAAAAATACATGGTTTAACTACATTTTAATAATAACAAGAATATTATATACAGTAAACAAAATGAAAACAACATTTTAAGCAATGAGTTAGTACTTTCAGATGACTTGAGAGGTGTGTTGATTTTATGATACTGAGGGTCATTAGGTTTATAAATGTAAAAGACTCTTCTTCTACATGACTCCCCCTAAGATGATAGACAATGATGTAAGTTACACTATGTAAAAAATGTTTAAAAATTTCACTTATAACCACTTAAAGACTGTGTTGATAAAGCAGCAAAACTTTTAAGATCTGTTCCCTTTTAGTATCTATTACATATAAATCTTTTAAAATGTAAATATCACTTATGAGATAGGCAATTAATGTCCACTATAGAGAATAATAGAGGAGACTATATTGAGTAATATATTGTAAAATACAGTTACATGGAAATAAGGGCATTCTCAACTGAAACTGGCTGATTTTAGTATAGAAATAGGACTCATAATCTTTTATACACAATTTAAAACTATTGAATTAATGATTATGTTTAGAGATCCATTTAAAATGTTCATTTAAAAAACATTATTGAAAATATTTTAAGCAGAAGATCTTCATACTTCAGTATGCTTCTGACATTTAGTAAATTGCTAAGGAGGTGAGTTATTTTCAACAGTTTCAACTGAGTTCAAGAGAATGCCTAGTCTCCATAAATAAAAGGTAAATAAAGGAAATGCATCAGAAAGTTGGAAAATAGTTTCATCATGCTTTTGAAGAAATTTCTGGATTTCTTGGTCTTCAGGCCCTATACCTGAAGTGTTGCCTTCTTGGGTTTCCTTTTGAAGAAGTTGCTCCAGAACCCAGAACAGGGAGAAGATATTTTCGTAGTGTGTCACATAACTGGCTTGCACCTACAAAGAAACAACAAACTCCTTTAAAAAACATATTGGTTGTAGCTCAGCTCAGACAAAGCCAAATTAAGATATTAAACTTTCAGACAAAAAGTAAATACTTGATATATTTAAAACTGTCTTCCTGTCCTTTAACTTGGATGGAGAGAGAGAGAACAAGGGAGGACATTCCTTATTTTTCAAAAACTTTATGATTTTGGTGAATGATTTCTCTTAATGGCTTACAAAGCTCTAAACCCCTTGTCTGTATTACTCCTATAATTCATTACTCAGATGAATCTGAGAATATTTGACAATGTCTTGTGTGTTGAATTCAGTGTTGTGATAAAGACTTCTGATGCATGCCACCCTTGCCGATGATAACGCAAAGATGCTTATGGATAGGGTTTAAGAACACATTTCAATGTATAACTCAGTCCTAGAACAGTTATGATCTGTAAGAGACTAGACATGATCTCATTCTACACAAATCAAGGAGGAATAGGATTAGACTGTGTGGAATTGGATACATGGTCATGAGGAAAAATGTGGATGTGTCTTGTAGAAGTTATTACTTGACTCTAGATGGTTGAAAGTGGGATGAGTCAAAGTGAGGCCTAAAAGCACAATAGAAAGCATAACATGAGGGAAGACAGGAATCAGTTTTAAGATATCAACTGGCTTTATCATTTGCTTATTAAGACATGTGTTGGAAACATTCCCCAAATCTACCCACTCTAATAATACATAAAAGAGACATTCTCTTAGAGTTCAGAGGAATGTATTCTTCAACAAGGGGGGGGGGCTTAAACAATTAAATATATACAGATATCTGATACTTTCTTTTATTAAGGTGCAATTGACATAACATGTTTCAGGCATAAGGTAATGATTTGGTATTTATATACATTGCAAAATGGTAAATCTAGTTAACATCTGTCACTATACATAGTTAAATTTTTTCCCTTGTGATGAGAACTTTCAAGATCCACTCTCCTAGCTACTTTCAAATATGCAATACAGTATTATTAACTGTAGTCACCATGCTGTACACTATATTCTATGACTTAGATTCATTTTGTAACTGGAAATTTGTACCTTTTCATTCCATTCACCCATTTCAGCCACCTCCCAACCCCTACCTCAGGCAACTACCACTCTGTTCTGTATATCCATGAGCTTGGTTTTGGTTTTGGTTCAATTTTGTTTTGTTTTTAAATATCCCACATATAACTGCATTATATGCTATTTACCTTTATTCTGTCTGGCTTATGTCACCTACCATACTGCCCTCAAGGTACATACATGGCACAAATGGCAAGATTTCATTATTTTTCGATAGCTGAATAACAATCCATTATGTGTATGTATGTGCATGCATGTGCACGCACACGTATGTGCACACACTCACACACACATGAATTTTCCCTTCTGATAAAGGCCATAGCATCCCAGGAAATTTGAGGGCAAGAGTGTAAAGCAGTGAGAGTGTCTTGGTACCTTTCCATTGGTTTTGGGACTCTTACTTTGGGCATGTTCAACTTTACTTACAGGTGGACTGGGATCCCCACTGTCATGTTGTTTTGGACTTTGCTCTTACCCTCACCAGGATTTATCTGTCTTGGGTTCTACCTACATCCTAAATGCCTATACTAAATCATTTGATACATTCCTTTAAGATATTGACAGTTATAGAATATTATTTTGAAACGAACTCCTCTCTGTAGGGACAGCATGCACTTACCTAACATGCCTTAGCGGCCTTTCCTCTCAACACGACTAAAAGGGCATGTCTGTCAGGGAGGTCTTTCCTGGAGTTCCCAAATTTCATCACACTGGCAGCTGCCTGTTTTGCTTAATCATGTGCTCAGGCATTTTCTGAATTAGTGCCTAAACTGAATGAAAACTAAAATAAATGCTATTAAGACGACTGTCTACTATATTTTGATGTAATTTTTGTACTCTCAGCATTAAACTGGACTGAGTCACATCAGTGTTGGAAAATACCCAACACAGGTGGAGCTCGTCCACTAGGAAAATACTCAAGTGTTTTGCCTGAAATCCTGCCAAAAGACTGAATGACCCCAGTACAGGATCAAAATGGCTGTGTGTATCTGATAAAATGCTATCAGTCTGTCTTTCTATCCAGGTCTTTTAGAATTAAGGAGCCTTGAAAGGAAGCTTTGAGAGTCCCATGACTACTTCTTAATCCCATTTTATATAATAGGAGACATTCCAAAGGGAAAATACCTTCCTGGTAGAAAAAAATCACCAGATGTTTTTGCAGAGTATTTTCAGAATTAAAACAATTCTTATATTTATTTTTCTATCCTTGAGCTGGGCTTAAGAAAGCTAAAGTCTCTAAATATTTTTTCTAGTGGTAAAAAATATTAATTTTCTTTATATGCTGCTAAATTTCACTTCAAAATGTAGATTCTGAAGTTAGGCTATAGACACTAAGGCCAGTTTCTTAATTATTGTTTTAGTTGGAATTCAGTCAAGGTTAACCTGTTTCTGTAGAGACTAATTATTCTTGAAGCAGACACTGCTATTTACTTATCAAATATCCCTTTTACCCTTCCTTTTCATCAAAAGAACCCCAGTTTTACTCAGAGTGGCAATGGATCACCTAAAAATGCATATTTTCCCAGTCTGTTTTAAGGCTAATTCTGTTCAAAGAGATGTAAATATAAGTAATAGGGTGGGGCTTCTGGGAAAGCTCTTTAATAGAAGGCAAAGTCTGGTAGAAGGCAGCTTTGCTTCCCTCTTCACCATTGTTCCTGCTTGGAAATACCCATGCAGTGCTTGGAGGCAGAGTGGCCATCTTGTAAGCTTGAGGATGAGGGTTACCCATGGATCAGTAAGAAGGGGCAGATTCTGGAGGCCCGGTGCAGCTCAATACCCCCTCGCAGGATGACTGTACCTTCCTGCACTATGCTGGGGTCCCCTTCTTCCATTTCGATCTTTTAAAATTGGAACCTTGAGACTTCATTTAGGCAGGAAGGGAGCTCTGAAGGTCTCTTTGCCTTGAGTAGGTCCTGATTTCTGCTGTCTCTGACACAGAAAGGACAGAGTTGCCTAAGGGGGCAATAACAAAGTCACAGTTCTTGACAGCAGATGATGTAACAAAATGTGCTGTGTATGTGAGGTGTGGCTCACAGTTTGGATGTTTATATTTAATACTGAAAATATGAAAATGTAATAGTTCATTAAATTCAGCATATGATAATTTATGTGTGCTAGTCAAAGGTATGCAGAGGTGAAGTCTCACACTATCAGAAATAAACATGCTGTTACGTACGGAAGGGGCGAAAACACAACACAATGGTTTTCTTATTGCTACAAGCACAAGAGGTGAAGAAAACTGGATCATTACAGAGCAGAAAATCAAGTCAAAGAGTGCAGGCAAGTAACTAAAATGTTAAATTAAATGTTCATTGAATATAAATATACCATTGGCTCTGTATCCTTCATGCCAGAATTTATTAGACACAATAAGTAAGGTACAACTAAAATTGGTAGTCTCTAACAGACTGAATTAAACATAATACTTTGGAGGAAAAGGTCAGTTGTCACCATGGATAATTAAGTGGGAAACTTATCCTTGAGTTTTAATAACTTAGCCTTTTTTATCTACTAGAAAGCAAAAAAGACAGTAGGTTTCAGTGAAGGAGATGAGGAGGATGAAGTTAACCCTCTATCAACAGTTTACTAAGCAGCTTGCATGGAGCTTCTGAAGAGCAGGAGAACGTACTGGAAGAGCTGACAAATAAGCCGGTGCTTAGCTAGGGGCCCAGCACAATCCTGAGTATCACCGTGCTAGCCAACAGTGCTTGAGAACAGAGGAGGAGCACCACATGCACAGTATATATAATGTATGTACATATAAAATCAATGCACTCATGATTGCAGTAGAAGCACACATTCACTTAAAACTTTGTCTCCGTAAAAACTGTGTTATATGCTTTTCTGTTCCCTACAAGCTAGGTGCCAGACCGTACTGAAAGTGTATAAAGCAAAAAGGCTGATCAGAACAGAGTATAGTTAATTAGGGAAGATTTCCTAGAGATGAATTGTGAGCCAGGGCTCAAAAGGAATGAGGGTGCAGATCGGTGAATCATCTTTTGATCAGATTGCCAGGTAAAGAAGAGTAAAAAGGATACAATAGGTATTAATCCAGTTTGCTTTATTCAGATAATGGTGTGACTGTCTGCCTAAAATGTTGAATCCTGGAGATGGGTTTTAAGGGCCTATTTCTAATTTTGGGAGTAATAGATAAAAAGTTCTAAACTATTAAAACTATCATCATTTGCAATCTTGATTTTTGCCTTGTTTCCCATGGGAAATAGTTCACGTATGCAAGGTTTATACGTAAAGCTACTTAGGGGGGCACTTGGGTGGTTCAGTGGGTTGGGCGTCCCGCTTCAGCTCAGGTCATGGTCTCACTGTCAGTGGGTTTGAGCCCTGCATTGAGCTCTGTGCTGCCAGCTCAGAGCCTGAAGCCTGCTTTGGATTCTGTGTCTGACTCTCTCTCTGCTTCTCCTCCACTCATGCTCTGTCTCTCTCTGTCTCTCAAAAAAAAAAAAAAAATGAATAAATGTTAAAAAAATCTTTAAAGCTACTTATGAATTTCATATACATAACAAAAATTAAATTATGTCATTATGAGCCTTGTTTAAAAATGATTTTCTCATTAACCAATTGTACCTGGTTTTCTCAAATATGTTTCTTAAGGTTGAAATTATATAATAAAGTAATAGCAAAATGAATAGACTGAAAAAGAAAATGGCCCACAGTGTACAAGGAATCTGGACAAGAATCACAGAAAGGGGAAGGATGATTTGTATTTGTTTGACAAAAAGATCTAGGCTGACTCCAAACAAGAATAGATATGGCAAAGGCCCCTATGGGTTGAGATCTTTGAGAAAATAGAATCTTATCAAGCAAGACTTTTTTTTTTTGATAAAGGAAGACCATCAATTGAAAACATATTCATTGCTTATTAAATTTCAATTCTGCCATTTATGAGCTATGTGAGCTGGGAAAGTTATTTAATCTCACTAAACCTCGCTTTCCTCATCTAAAACTTGGAAATAACCAGGGTAACTCCTCCCTGGGGTTGCTGAGAGAATAGATTAAATTACATATTTAAAACACAGCACAGGACACACACGCATACTTACATATTTAAAACAGATTTTCAAATCCGTATTATCTGTTATCATCACCATTATTATTATTATGTTTTTACCCAAAGTGAAAAAGAAACAGTCCCTATCCATAAGGTACTTTGCACCTGGAAGAAGGCTACTGGTATTACTCAAGTACTGTACTGTGATCAATTTTTGGAAGCATTTCAAATTGTTCATCTAGGGCTGTGTAAAGAACCTAAGGATGTGTCTTCATCTACTTTCCTCTATGAAGAAAGTTGTTCATCGACAATTGTAGCAGAGCATTCCTTTTTGCATAGAAGGGTGATGCTGAGGAACCAAAATGTGTGATAATTATTTTAAAGCCTTTCTGATATTAGAAGGCCCTGAGGAAGGTGTAAGTATGGGTTAAATGCAGTCTTATGGGATATGAACAACTGTAAAAAAGTCCATCAGCCCAATCCGTTACCTCTATCTAGTTCCCTAACAAGACATGATATTTAAGCACCCAGCTTGACGGTCTTTTTGAAAATGTTAAATTCTCCAATTATCTGACTAGTGTGAAATAGATCAACTTGTTCAAGTCTATCCTAGAGGCAAGCTGGTAAAAATGAGTTTCTGATTCCTAATAATTTGCCCTTCTAGTGAATAACCCAATAACATCATAGATTAAATCCCAGGTACTAAAAATTTTTATATTTGCACTTTTCTCTGGGGAAATATCCTGTGATTTGACTCTGATTTATCACTTTCTTGGCCATCAGAATAAGCATATTGATGGATATGATAAGATAGATTCCACATAGATTTTATTTCTCAGATTTCTTCACATAAAGAATACAGAATTCTTGGGATGCCTGGGTGGCTCAGTCGGTAAGCATCTGACTTCAGCTCAGGTCATGATCTCGCGGTTCGTGAGTTTGACCCTACATCGGGCTCTGTGCTGACAGCTCAAGCCTGGAGCCTGCTTCAGATTCTGGGTCTCCCTCTCTCTCTGCTCCTCCGCCACTCACACTCTGTCTCTCTCTCAAAAATAAACATTTAAAAAAAAAAAAAAGAATACAGAATTCCTGATACATGGAGATGGCATTTTTCTCTTCTAACATTTCCTAAATCAACTTTAAATACTTTTACACTGAATCCTCACTGCTTTCTCAGGCTCTTTCCCTTAATTATGGGGTCATCAATCCCACTCATAGGAAAGTTGTCACCATTTTATACCATAATATTAAACTTAATCTAAGGCTGGAAATCTCTTTCAAGTACATTTGAGAGGCAAATAGATCATTTACTATTTGGACTTCTATGACAGTAGTTTCTGACAAAGCAGAACAAACCAGACAATTTGGTTATTAATAGAAGAGTCTATTAAGTGAAAGAACAGGGTTCAGAGACTGGGATAAAAGCAGCTAAATTCTTTTAGGACTAATTCAGCTGGGAGTACTTAGCACTTTACAATTTTGTTTCTGCTTGCTTTGCACTCCTCCCTCTCTTCTGTCAGTCCTATTGCAGTTGTTGCGTTCTCTCAAGTGCCATACCCTATAGTAAGTGCTGCGGATACAGAGATGAATAAGACAAGATGCCTACCTCTATAGAAATTCCTAGTATGCCCCTAGGGAGACAAAGAAGTAAATAAATAATGCCAATGCAGAGTGCATGCCGTAAGGGATATTAAAAAAAAAAAAAAACACTCTAAAGACAACTGAGTCACATGGTATGAGAAGACGCTGAACGTCAGGAAATGAGTTTAGTCGTGATGATGTTGTAGGCTCACTTCCTCCTAAGAGGATGGCAGGATTCTTTCGGAGAGATGACTTGAAAGTTATTATCAGCATAGGTAAAACACCTGTTTGGCTACTACCACAGGGGCCTCTGTTTTTGGCTGGTGAATATGTATTGAAGCCAGGGAGAGGCAGAAAGCTTAAAGGGATGTGGGGAAAAGATGTCATTAATCTCTGCAGAATCCCTGTACTTCAGCCTTCTCTAAGGCAGTGGAACCAGACTAGACTAACTGGTGTGTGCAGTCAAGGGCCAAATCAGTTCTCTATGTTAACAAAATCTTAAACAGTGTTATTTGGTTCCTTGAGGTCTACTGTCACTTAAATGTTTTATACTTAGCTTCATGAAGGAAGGCACAGATAAAGAAGCACAAAAGTAGTATTCTTGGGAGACAATGCACTGTTTCACCAAGATAAGCCATTCCCATCATGTAATTAAGATAGAGCTTGAGAAAAAGAAATCAAAATTGGTGAAGTGTCCGATATATATTAAAAACGGATGGCCATTACTGATGTAAAACAAATGTCCAAATTGCCAGCGGGGGTAAAATCAACAAGAAACATTCTTCTTTAGGAGTCTAAATAAAGATTATCTAAGACAGCATCAAAACCTACCCAACTAGGAAGAAGGCAGGGGGAGCCAGATTTGTTGGAGTAGCATCAATGACTGCCTAGCCAGAACAAACAAAGCCAGAGGCAAAAATAGTTTCCTAGAGGCTGCTTATCTAAGCTTTGATACATTAGCCAAAGTAAGCAAGAAATGTGTGTGCATGTGTGTGTGTGTGTGTGTGTGTGTGTGCGCGCGCGCGCGTGTGTGTATTTAAGAGCACTGGATCCAAAGCCCAAGACCAATGACAACAAGAAGATGGGCTCATAGTGACCAGATCCTTTGCAATAATTTTGTTTGTAAACTGAAAGCCAAATCTGATTGGCCTCAGGTGATCTACTAATTATCTCCCAAAGGCCAACTGAACAGGGTTGGAATCACAGAAATTAAAAGTCAACACATTCGTCCCTTTTTCCTTCCTATTTTCAATATATATCACCACTAATTCACTGAAGCCAGTTTATCAGAACTTGATATTGAAGGTTAAGTGAAACTGCACAACACACAGAAAAATTTGGAAACACAATGGAGGAAAAACTATTCTTAAGAACACTTTATATCGTTGAAGTGGAGCCTGGGCCTAGAGCAAAGTAATACATTCTTGTTCTTTTCTTTTCCTTACTTTTCTTTTGTTTTTTCTCTCTCTTTCTTTCTTTCTTTCTCTTTCTTTCTTTCTTTCTTTCCTTTCAATCAACCAACTCCTTTTTTTAAAATAAGGCTTTTTGAGATATATTGACCTACATAAAAATTTACTCCTTTTAAATATGTTTATGAATGTGATAAATTACTTGTAAGAACAGAGAAATGTCATAATAGAAATAATCTCTGAATAAAGAAATAGCAGTCATGCTACAACCATGTGATATTGTTTAATAACATTTTAAATGTTACCTTATATCTAGTTGATTTTTATTAATATATATTCATTTATTGTTATTTTCTCTACTACATGAAATACTTCTCCACACTCAACTGTAATTTTGTTATCTGATGATACTCTAGAGAAATTTTTGAAAAGAAAAGATCCACATGTAATGCAGAATGCATGTAATGCAGAATGCTTAGGAGAAGGAACTAGATTTCAAACTACGAGATAGCTTTTCCGGTTTAACTATTTTCATAATCTTCGTGGTGAGATGCTGCTGGGGGAATTTATCTGTCATAAAAATGCTAGGTGACCCTATAGGAAGCCTTCTTATGTTAGGAGCATGTGAGAGTCATTATCTGATGACAGATGGGGGTGTGTGTGACGTACAGAACCAGAGAACTTAGGCTTCCATTGGCTCTCTTGTTCAAATAACATTTCCTCAGTAACTACTGCCAACCACAATATGGATGGAATTTACAAAAAAATGACAGGAAATATGGCTTCATATCCTTTGGGCATCACAATTCAAGGTGGAGTTAAATACATAAACAATCACAATAAATGTGATATAGAGTATAAGAATGTTAGGTCCACAGCATTATCATAGTGGCATTGCTGTTAAGTAGATTACAGTAAAAAACAAGGTGAATAATGCACTCAGCAAATAATATCAATGGAGAATTCTAAATGCTACTGCTTGGAAAATTAAATAGCAATGGCTTACAATGGAAATGAAATACACGATGGGAAATTCACATAATTACTTAAATGCAGTGGAAATAAAATAAGTAGTAGAATAATTTACTATGCATATAATATGCAGGTGTGTAAAGTGTTTCTTGTCTTTTTCAGATACATATTACAAAATTAAAATCAAATATTCTGGGGAGATACTTGCATTTAGAAGATGTATCAATTAGCATACTTAACCAATAATGTAGGGACTTGGATACATGCTTTATAAGCAATTATTTTCAGAAAAAAATAATGTTCCCAATAAGTTGACTATCATTGGTTAATTTCAAAGACATGTTTAAAATAAACATTGACTACATTTTAAATGTAATTATATTTTTTAGTTTGAATCTGAAATTCCAAAAATTTTACCTTTTTTAGGAACTATGCTGCTAACATTAGAAGAGTGATAAATTCTTTATTCAAATTCAAATGGATCTGATATAACACTGACATTAAAGCTTTAAGATGACATATTTACTAATACAACAAAACCGTCCAAATATTTAAAGAAAGGGGCTTCAGAAAGAAAAAAAATGAGTATTTTATTCAAAAGCTTTTTAGTACTCTAATTCACAATGTCTCATGAATAAGGGAATACACACGTTCTCATAAAATGCTCCACTTTTTGGGAATAAAGCCCCACTTATCAGGATGTCTAATTTCCAAACAACAAAAATCCTGGAATTTGCAGTCCCTGAGCCAGTGAAACATTCCAGTGAAACTATTCCTGGTAGACTGTGCATGTGACTCTGCAGGAGGGTCACTGGGTCCTCACTTGGATCTTCTCAACTCATACCATGAGCTAATTCTCAAGGTTACAAGGGCAGAGCAGGAAATGCTGCCAGAGGAAATTCAAAAATTTAAAAAGTATCTTGTTCATGTGGGAAAATTTTCTTATGCAGAATACTTAATTTTTCTAATGATCTTAGATGATATGATGTACCAACAAATAACATTATCTATTTTAGCCTAACTTTAATATGTTTCTGGGATTACCCAGAGAAAATTACTATAAAAGTTACTCTTCTCAAGTATACTAGAAAGTTTATTGGTATTATCTTTTTAAGGACACAGTTTTAGAAAACTCATTTAGAGACAAAGAGTACCCAAAGTATATATACAACTATTTTAGGAAAATGTGTGTATATACATACACACATGCATAAATATATTTATATGTGTATACAATTGCATATAATTAATATGAACATAATTACATACTTTAATGATCCATGAGAGCATATATAATATCTTGGCAACAATACCATTTTATGTACAGTTTTGAAGCAATTATGGGAAAACCTGTATAGGCTCTCATAAAAAAAAGAACTTTGGCTTAAAGGTACGTTATTTTTCATAAAAGCATAGTAAAACAATTTTGTAAGCATGTATTATAAAATGAAGAATTTGGTCTTTGTACCTCATTCCTGGAAGACATCCTATAAATCCTCACAATTTCCTTACCGATAGGTGTGTTTTTGTTTTTTATAGTGGGCCTACAGCTCACACTTGAGATTACACTAACAAGAAGGGGCTATCACCTGAAACACCAACCATGTATTTAGAGAATTGGGGCATGAAGCCAGCCTGGCCTTTGTGGAGGGGAGTGGATGGAGACTGAATTCAGTCATGTGTCCAGTGAGTCAATCATTCATTACATAATGACTTTCCAGTAAAAACTCTGGAAAATGATACTAGGTGGATCTTCCTTATTGGCGAACACACTGATATACCAAAAGGGTGCTGCACCTGTATTCCATGAAAAGAGAGCACATAAGCTCTGTGTTCAGGATTCTCCTAGACCTTGTGCTATGTGTCTCTACAATTGACCCGATTTGTATCCTTTGTAATAAAATGAAATTTCCTGAGTTTTGTGAGTTATTCTAGTAAATTATTGAATCTTAAGGAGGTAGTAGGAATTCATCCACATTTGTAGCAAGTTGGTCAGAAGTACAGATAGCCTGGAGGCCCATGAACTTGGGGCTGGCATCTGAAGTGAGGGGAGTCTTGATGGGGACTATACCTCTAACCCATGGGGTTTACAGTAATTCCAGGTAATTAGCACCAGAATTGAACTGAATTGGAATACACTAGTTTGTCTTGAAGTTAAGCCACATTATGTGAAGGTATGCATAAGATCTAAGGAGGTCACAAAAATATAAACATAAATTTCACAGGATTTCCCCCTCATATTTCACACTTTTATAAATTGAGGTATAACTGGCATATAACATTATATTTGTTTCAGGTGTACAATGTAATATGATTTTTATATATGAAAAATCACAATAAGTCTAGTTAACATCCATCCATATATAGTTACAGCAAATTTTTTTCTTTGATGAGAACTTCTAAGATTTGCTCTCTTAGCAACAGTCAAATATGCAATATTGTATTTATTATAAACTTTAGCCAACATGCTATCCATTACATCCCCGGGACTCATCTATTTTACAACTAGAAGTTTATACTTTGGACCCGCTTTTCCCATTTTACCAACTCACCACCTCATGCTTCTGTCAAGCACTAATTTGTTCTCTGTATCTGTGAGATTTTGTTTTTTAAATTCCACATGTAAGTGAGATCATATGGTATTTGTCTTTCTTTGGCTCAATTACTTCACTTACCATAATGTCTTCAAGGTCTATCCAGGTTACTGCAAATGGCAAGATTTTTTTAATGGCTAAATAGTATTTCTGTGTGTGTGTGTGCGCGCGCGCGTGTGCGTGCATGCCTGTCTATATATCTCACATCTTCTTCCTCTTCTTTATCCATTTATCCATCAATGAACACTTAGGTTGTTTCCCTACCTTGACTATTGTATATCATTCTGCAGTGAACATGAAGCTGCATATACCTTTTCAAATTCATGTTTTCATTTTCTCTAGATAAATACCCAGAAGCGGAATTGCTGGGTCATATGGTAGTTCTACAGTTTACATTTCCGCTAAGAGTGCACTAAGCATTCCCTTTTCTCTACATTCTTGGTAACACTTGTTATTTTAGTCTTTTTGGTAATAGTCATTCTGACAGGTGTGAAGAGACATCCCATTAAGATTTTATTTTGCATTTCCCTGATAATTAGTGATGTTGAGCATCTTTTCATTTACCTATAGGCTATGTGTATATCTTCTTTGAAAAACATCTATTCAGATATTCTATCCATTTTTACTTGGACTATTTGCGTGTTTTTTTCCCCTATTGAGTTGTCTGAGTTCTTTGTATATTTTGGACCTTAATCCCTTATCAGGTATATTTTTTGTGAATATTTTACCCCATTCACTAGATTGTCTTTTCATTTTATTGATGGTTTCCTTTACTGTGCAGAAGCTTTTTAGTTTTATGTAGTCCCATTTGTTTATTTTTGCTTTTGTTTGAGGTGTCAGATTCAAAAAATCATTCCCAAGGCTGTGCCAGGGAGCTTACTACATAATTCTTCTTCTAAGAGTTATATGGTTGAGGTCTGATGTTCAAGTTTTTAATTCACTTTAAATTGATTTTTGTGTACGGTGTAAGATAGTGGTCCAGTTTCATTCTTCTGCATGTGGCTGTCCAGTTTTTCCAAAGCACTTAAGAGACTCTTCTTTCCTCATTGTATATTCTTGGCTCCTTTGTCATAAATTATATAACAAATATATCCATGCACGTATTCATGGATTTATTTCTGGACACCCTATTCTGTTCCATTCATCTAGTATCTATTTTATGCCAATACCATACTGTTTTGATTACTATAGCTTTGTAATATGGTTTGAAATCAGGGAGCATGATACCTCCAGCTTTGTTTGTATTTCTAAAGATTGCTTTGGTTATTTGAGGTTTTTTGTTGTTCCATACAAAATTCAGAATTATTTGCTCTAGTCCTGTGAAAAATGCCATTGGAATTTTGATAGGGATTACACTGGATCTGTAGATTGTTTTGGGTAGTATGGACATTTGGAAAATACTAATTCTTCTAATCCATGAGCATGGAGTATTCTATTTATTTGTGCCATCTGCAATTTCCTTCATCAGTGTCTTAGAGTTTTAAATATATAGGTCTTTCCCCTCATTTAAATTTATCCTAGGTATTTTATTCTTTTTGATGCAATTGTAAATGGGATTGTTATCTAAATTTCTCTAATAGTTCATGTTAGTGTATAGAAATGCAACAGATTTCTGCAGATTAATTTTGCATCTTGCAACACTACCTAATTCATTTATTATGATAACAGTTTTGGTTTCTGTTTGTTTTTGGTGGAGTCGTTAGTGTTTTCTGTATATGGTATCATGTGACCTGCAAATAGTGACAGTTTTAGCTTCTTTATTTCCAATTCGAATGCTTTTATTTTTTTCTTGTCTAACTGCTCTGGCTAGAACTTCCTGTATTATGTTAAATAAAAATAGCAAGAATGGACATCATTGTTTTCAGGGAAAAGCTTTTAGCTTTTCACCACTGAGTATGATGTTTGCTGTGGATCTGTTATATATGGCCCTTATTATGTTGAGGTATGTTTTCTTTATATTCACAGTGTTGAGAGGTTTTTTTTTCCATAAATGGATGGTGAATTTTGTCATCTACTAAATTGATCATAAGATTTTTACCCTTCATTTGATTAATGTGATATATCCCATTGATTTATAGATGCTGAACCACCCTTGCATGCCTGGAATAAACCCCACTTTATCCTAGTGTATGATCTTGTTAATATGTTATTGAATTCAGTTTGCCAATGTATTTATTGAGAACTTCTGTATCTAATTTCCTAAGGGATATGGGCCTCTAATTTGTGGCACATGTGGTATCCTTGTCTGGTTTTAGCCTTGTGAGTCTGGAAGAGCAACAATATGGATGGAGTTAGAGAATATATTGCTAAGTGAAGTAAATCAGAGAAAGATAAATACCATATGATTTCACTCATGTGGAATGAAAGAAACAAAACAAATGAACAAAGGGAAAAAAGAGAGACAAACCAAGGAACAGACTCTTAACTATAGAGAACAAACTAATGGTTACCAGAGGGAGGTAGAAGGGGGGATGGGTGAAATAGGGGATAGGGACTAAAGAGTACACTTACCACGATGAGCACTGTGTATAGAACTGTCGAATCACTATATTGTTTAAAAAAAAGAAAAAAAGGGGTGCCTGAGTGGCTCAGTCGGTTACGTGGCCGACTTCGGCTCAGGTCATGATCTCGTGGTCCATGAGTTCGAGCCCAACATCAGGTTCTGTGCTGACAGCTCAGAGCCTGGAGCCTGCTTCTGTTTCTATGTCTCCCTCTCTCTCTGCCCCTCCCCCAATCGCATTCTGTCTCTCTCTGCCTTTCAAAAATGAATAAATGTTAAACAAATCTTTTTTAAAGAAAAAAAGAGAAGAAAAGAAAGAAAAGAACAAACAAAAAGAAAAAATGAGTCTGGAAGAGTTCCCTCCTCTTCTATTTTTTTGGAAGAGTTTGAGAAGGATTAGTATTAATCATTCTTTGAAAATTTTGTAGTATTCACCACTGAAGCTGTCTGGTCCTGGACTTTTGCTTGTTCGGAGGTTTTGATTACTGATTCAATCCTCTTACTAATAATTAGACATTTCAGATTTTCTATTTCTCTGTGATTCAGTCTTAGAAGACTGTATATTTTTAGAAATTTATCTATTTCTTTTAGGTGGTCCAATTTGTTGCTGTGTAATTGTTCATAGTAGTCTGTTATTATCCTTTGTATATCTGTAGTATCAGTTGTAACTTTCTTTCATTTCTGATGTTATTTAATTGAATCTCTTTCTTGGTGAGCCTAGATAAAGGTTTGTTAATTTTTTTATCTTTTCAAAGAACCAGGTTTAATTTTCATTCATCTTTTCTATTTTATTTTGTCCCAATTTCATTTATTTTCTGTCTGATCTTTATTATTTCCTTAATTTTAGCCTAATTTAGCCTTAACTTTCCTAATTTTGGGCTTCATTTGTTATTCTTTTTCTAGCACTTTTAGTTGTAAAGTTAGATTGTTAATGTGAGATTCTTTAACATTTTTTTATTTAATTTCACCCTGTTTATTTATTTAAATCATCAATAATTATGACAATTATTTTGTCCTACATTGGCCTCAGAACTACAAAAAGTAAAGACAACTAGAACAACAGCAATGTTTTGCCTCAAAATATTTTTTTTTAAGTCAGGACCATCTTTATTAAGATAAATTTTTTTTAACTTTACTTTTTATTTTTTAAAATTTATATCCAAATTAGTTAGCATATAGTGAAACAATGATTTCAGGAGTAGATTCCTTAATCCCCTTTATCCATTTAGCCCATCCCCCTTCCCACAACCCCTCCAGCAACCCTCAGTTTGTTTTCCACGTTTATGACTCTCTTCTATTTTTATCCCCCTCCCTGTTTTTATATTATTTTTGTTTCCCTTCCCTTATGTTCATCTGTTTTGTGTCTGAAAGTCCTCATAAGAGTGAAGTCATATGATTTTTGTCTTTCTCTGACTAATTTCACTTAGCATAATACCCTCCAGTTCCATCCACATAGTTGCAAATGGCAAGATTTCATTCTTTTTGATTGTTGGGTAATACTCCATTGTATACATATATACCACATCTTCTTTATCCATTCATCCATCGACGGATATTTGGGCTCTTTCCATACTTTGGCTATTGTTGATAGTGCTGCTATAAACATGGGGGTGCATGTGCCTAGTAGTGCAATTGCTGGGTCATAGGGTAGTTCTATTTTTAGTTTTTTGAGGAATCTCCATACTGTTTTCCACAGTGGCCGCATCAGCTTGCATTCCCACCAACAATGCAAAAGAGATCCTCTTTCTCTGCATCCTCACCAACATCTGTTGTTGCCTGAATTGTTAATGTTAGCCATTCTGACAGGTGTGAGGTGGGATCTCATTGTGGTTTTGATTTGTATTTTCCTGATGATAAGTGATGTTGAGCATTTTTTCCTGTGTTGGCTGGCCATGTGGATGTCTTCTTTGGAGAAGTGTCTATTCATGTCTTTTGCCCATTTCTTCACTGGATTATTTGTTTTTTGTCTGTTGAGTTTGATAAGTTCTTTGTAGATTTTGGATAATAACCCTTTATCTGATATGTCATTTACAAATATCTTCTCCCATTCTGTCAGTTGCCTTTTAGTTTTGCTGATTGCTTCCTTTGCTGTGCAGAAGTTTTTATTTTGACAAGGTCCCCAGTAGTTCATTTTTGCTTTTGTTTTCCTTCCCTCCGGAGACGTGTTGAGTAAGAAGGTGATGCAGGAAAAATCAAAGAGGTTTTTGCCTGCTTTCTCCTCGAGGATTTTGATGGCTTCCTGTCTTGCATTGAGGTCTTTCATCCATTTTGAGTTTATTTTTGTGTATGGTGTAAGAAAGTGGTCCAGGTTCATTCTTCTGCATGTCGCTGTCCAGTTCTCCCAGCACCACTTGCTGAAGAGACTGTCTTTATTCCATTGGATATTCTTTCCTGCTTTGTCAAAGATTAGTTGGCCATACGTTTGTGGGACCAATTCTGGGTTCTCTATTCTATTCTAGTGCTCTATGTGTTTGTTTCTGTGCCAATACCATACTGTCTTGATTACAGCTTTGTAGTAGAGGCTAAAGTCTGAGATTGTGATGTCTCCCACTTTGGTTTTCTTTTTCAAGATTGCTCTGGATATTTGGTGTCTTTTGTGGTTCCATACAAATTTTAGGATTGTTTGTTCTAGCTTTGAGAAGAATGTAGGTACAATTTTGTTTTTGTTTTTGTTTTTTTTTTAATTTTTTTTCAACGTTTTTTATTTATTTTTGGGACAGAGAGAGACAGGGCATGAACGGGGGAGGGGCAGAGAGAGAGGGAGACACAGAATCGGAAACAGGCTCCAGGCTCCGAGCCATCAGCCCAGAGCCTGATGCGGGGCTCGAACTCACGGACCGCGAGATCGTGACCTGGCTGAAGTCGGACGCTTAACCGACTGCGCCACCCAGGCGCCCCTGTAGGTACAATTTTGATTGGGATTGCATTGAATGTGTAGATTGCTTTGGATAGTATTGACATTTTAATAATATTTATTCTTCCAATCCATGAGTATGGAATGTTTTTTCCATTTCTTTGTGTCTTCTTCAATTTCCTTCATAAGCTTTCTATATTTTTCAGCACACAGGTCTTTTACATCTTTGGTTAGGTTTATTCCTAGGTATTTTATGGTTCTTGGTGCAATTATAAATGGGATCAGTTTCTTGATTTCTCTTTTTCTTCATTATTGGTGTATAAAAATGCAACCAATTTCTGTACATTGATTTTGTACCCTGCAACTTTGCTGAATTCATGTTTCAGTTATAGCAGCATTTTGGTGAAGTCTTTCAGATTTTCCATGTAGAGTATCATGTCATCTGTGAAAAGTGAATGTTTGACTTCTTTGACAATTTTGATGCCTTTTATTTCATTTTGTTGTCTGATTGCTCAGGCTAGGACTTCCAACACTGTGTTAAACAACAGTGGTGAAAGTGGACATCCCTGTCATGTTCCTGATCTCAGGGTGAAAGCTCTCCATTTTTCCCAATTGAGAATGATATTAGCTGTGGGCTTATCATATATGGCTTTAATGATGTTTAGGTATGTTCCTTCTACGCCGACTTTCTGGAAGGTTTTATTAAGAAAGGATGCTGTATTTTGCCAAATGCTTTTTTGCATTTATTGACAGGATCATATGGTTCTTATCCTTTCTTTTATTAATGTGATGTATCACATTGATTGATCTGCAAATAGCGAACCAGCCCTGCAGCCCAGGAATGAATCTCACTTGATCATGGTGAATAATTCTTTTTATATGCTGTTGAATTTAATTTGCTAATATCTTGTTGAGAATTTCTGCATTGATGTTCATCAGGGATCTTGCCCTGTAATTCTCCTTTTTTGTAGGGTGTCTATCTGGTTTGGGAATCAAGGTAATGTTGGCTTCAAAGAATGAGTCCAGAATTTTTCCTTATGTTTCTATTTTTTTGAGCAGCTTGAGAAGGATAGGTATTTACCCTGCTTTAAATGTCTGGTAGAATTCCCCTGGGAAGTCATCTGGCCCAGGACTCATTTGTTGGGGGATTTTTGAATACTGATTCAATTTTTTCACTAGTTATGGGTCTGTTCATATTTTCTATTTCTTCCCATTTGAGTTTTGGTAGTGTGTGGATGTCTAGGAATTTGTCCATTTCTTCCAGGTTGTCCAGTTTGTTGGCATATAATTTTTCACAGTATTGTCTGATAATTGCTCATGTTTCTGAGGGATTGGTTGTGATAAATCCATCTTCATTCATGATTTTATCTATTTGGGTCAGTTCTCTTTTCTTTTTGAGAAGTCTGGCTAAGGGTTTATCAATTTCATTTTTTCAAAAAAAAACAGCTCTTAGTTTTATTGATCTGTTCTACTGTTTTTTTTTTTTGATTCTGTATTATTTCTCCTCTGATCTTTATTATTTCTCTTCTTCTGATGGCTTTGGGGTTCCTTTCTTGTTCTGTTTCTAGTTCCTTTAGGTGTGCTGTTAGATTTTGTATTTGGGATTTTTCTTATTTCTTGAGATAGGCCAGGATTGCAATGTATTTTTCTCTTAGGACTACCTTTGCTGCATCCCGAAGTGTTTGGACTGTCATGTTTTCATTTTAATTTGTTTCCCTATATTTTTAAATTTCTTCTCTAATTGCCTGGTTGACCCACTCATTCTTTAGTAGGATGTTCTTTAACCTCCATACATTTGGAGGTTTTCTAAACTTTTTCCTGTGGTTGATTTCAAGTTTCATAGCACTGTGATCTGAAAGTATGCATGGTATGATCTCAATTCTTTTATGTTTATTGAGGGGTATTTTGTGTCCCAGTATGTGATTATCTTTGAGAATGTTCCATGTGCACTTGAGAAGAATGTGTATTATGCTGCTTTAGGATGAAAAGTTCTGAATATATCTGTCAAGTCCTTCTGGTCCAGTGTATCATTCAGGGCTACTGTTTCTTAATTGATTTTTTGTCTAGATGATCTGTCCACTGCTATAAGTGGAGTATTAAAGTCCCCTGCAATTATTACATTCTTACCAATAAAAGATTGCTTAAATTTGTAATTAATTGTTTTATATATTTGGGTGCCTCTGTATTCAGTGCATAGATATTTATAATTGTTAGCTCTTCTTCATGGATAGACCTTGTAATTATGATACAATGTTCTTTTTCACCTCTTGTTACAGCCTTTAGTTTAAAGTCTAGTTTGTCTGATGTAAGTATGGCTACTCCATCTTTCTTTTGACTTCCAGTAGCATGATAGATGGTTCTCCATCCCCTCACTTTCAATCTGAAGGTGTCCACAGGTCTAAAATGAGTCTCTTGTAGACAGCAAATAGATGGGGCTTTTTTTTTTTTTATCCATTCTGATACCCTATGTCTTTTGATTGGAGCATTTGGTCCATTTATATTCAGTGTTATTATTGAAAGATAGGGATTTAGAATCATTGTGTTATCTCTAGGTTTCATGCTTGTAGTGATGTCTCTCGTCCTTTGTGTTTTTGTAACATTCCACTCACAGAGTCCCCCTTAGGATCTCTTGTAGGGCTGATTTAGTGGTGATGAACTCCTTCAGAGTTTGTTTGTCTGGGAAAACCTTTATCTCTCCTTTTATTCTGAATGACAGGCTTGCTGGATAAAGGAGTCATGGCTGCATATTTTTCCTATTCAGCACATTGAAAATTTCCTGCCACTCCTTTATGGCCTGCCAAGTTTCAGTAGATTGGTCTGCTACTACCCTTATGTGTCTACCCTTGTAGGTTAAGCCCTGTTTGCTGCTCTCAGAATTCTCTCTTTATCTTTGTATTTTGCCACTTTCACTATGATATGTCATGCAGAAAATTGATTCAAGTTACATCTGAAGGGAGTTCTCTGTGCCTCCTGGATTTTGATGTCTGTTTCCTTTCCCAGATTGGGGAAAGTCTCAGCTATTGTTTGTTGAAGTACACCTTCTGCCCCTTTCTCTCTCTCTTCTTCTGGAACTCTCTAATTCTCCCCTTGTGGTGTAGAATTTTTTTATCTCTCTTTTTCTCAGCTTCCTCTTTTTCCATAATTTTATCTTCTATTTAATCTATTCTCCCCTCTGCCTCTTCATTTCTTACTGTCATTGCCTCTAGTTTATTTTGCACCTCATTTATAACATTTTTTAATTCATCCTATTTTTTAGTTCCTTGATCTCTGCAGCAATAGATTCTCTGCTGTCTTCTATGCTTTTTCAAGCCCATTGATTAATATTATGATTATTATCCTAAATTCTTGTTCAGTTATATTGTTTATATCTGTTTTGATCAATTCTTTAGCTGTCATTCTTCCTGGAATTTCTTTTGAGGAGAATTCTTCGATTTCGTCATTTTGGCTAGTTTTCTGTCCCTTATGTGTTTTAAAACTTCTTATGTGTCCTGCACCTATGAACACTATTTTATTAAAGAGGGGTCACTGTCCTCTTTAATATACAATGTCCAGGGCCTGGCCCTTCAGGAGGTGTTTTTTGAAGTTTGTTATTTGCTCTCTGTTGTTGTGACTTTGGTTACTTTCTCTCCTTGTAGTGATGTTTTGGACCCTCCACCAGGTGTGCTTTGATTTGCTTGTTGTAGTAGCCCTGGAAAGGAAGACAAACAAACACACACACACACACACACACACACACACACACACAAACAAACAAAAATAATAATTAAAAAAACACCCCAAACCCCCAGTTAACATCAGCTACAAGTAAATAACAGGGTGGAGGTGGTGACGATGGAAGAGGCCTTGTCCCATACAAAGAGAGAAATGACAGAGGCAGAGAAAAAGAAAAGAAAATTGACCAGATAAATTATATGGCTTGATCCAGTGAGAGAGAAAGGAAAATAAAGAAGGAGGTGTAGAACATGTATAAAGACAATAGATTAAATATGTCTGCTTAAACAAACCAACAACCAGAATAACCAGACTAGAGGAGGGATGAGAGAAGAAGGAGAAAAGGAAGGAAGAGTATATTATATATATAAGAATTGTCTGAGAGTTAAATCAGGCAATGCAGCAGCGCTGGTCTGGAGGAGGGGCTGTCTGTTCCTCCGCATCAATCCCGCTCCTGTGGATACATAGTTACCAGGCACAGAGGGGAGTGATTCCTTGTAGGTAGCAGCTTTTAAAGTGTGCAAATATGCATAGTCCTATGGAACTGCAATATGATGACCTCCAGATCTCCTGGACCCTCCTCTGAGTGACAGTTGCAGGAAACAGGGCTTTAGTCGAGTATAAGCTCCTTTCTGTGAGATACCAGTGAACTGTGGCAAGGATAATAGAGGACACAAAGATGGTGTCTCTCTGCCTACATTCCCTGAGAGTGCCTCTGTAGCCTCTAAATGCGCAGCAAAGCTGAAGCATGTCCCTGAAACTGAAACTCCAGGACAATGAAACGGGCCTTTTTCAAAGGCAGACTGGGGATGTTTCTGTTGCTGTCTGTGTATTGTCCTGGTGTGGTAACTTGCCCAGAACTGTCTTTCCAATTGTTAGTCCCATGCAGCCCAGGAATACAAGCCCCTCTGGCTACCAGAGCCAGGTAATTGAGGGGCATCCCATGTATGGACTATGCTTTCCCATTAGCCTTAGCAATACTGCAGGAGAGTGTTGAGGACAGGGCATGTCTACAGCTTTTGTGATGCAGGGGAAGAGCACTCAGGTGAAGCACAGTTGGGGTTTTAGTAAGGCCAGGAAAGAGTGCAGGGAGTAGGGCACACCCATGGCTTTAGTGAAGCCAAGAAAGAACACTGGGGGCTGGCAAGATTGTGGCTTTAGCAGTATAGGGAAAGGATGTTGGGGGCAGGGCACATCCTTGGCTTTAGCAAATCTGTTTCCATATACACCTGCCAGCACTAGCATGGTAGAAAGAGAGTGCAAAAAGGATGCTCACTAGCACTTCTTTTCCCAAAGTAAGTCCCACCTGGTTGCTGCCTTTCTGGCATATGTTTTAGGAACAGCAAACAAATCTCCTTCACATATATTCTAGTCACCTCTCAAGTTTCTGCCTTTGTGCTGGGTCCCAGGAAATTGAGTCCAAGCATGAGCCCCCTCAGAAGCATCTGAGATCCCCAGGGCCCCCTGAGTCCCCTGGATGTAAACTTTGTTTCTAAAGCTAGACATTTTTTGGTCTTCCTCTTTCTGGTACAGGTCCCAAGAGTTGTGATATTCAATTTGGGACACAAACCCTTCTTCTTAGGTAGAAGCTCTGTACTGTGGTTTGCCATGCCCAGAGTAGGGTTTTTGGTGAGCATGTGCCTCTGCCTCACCTACTCATCTCAAGGTGGCCTTTCTATCCCTTGTTGTATTGGGAGTTGTTTAGCTAGTTTTCAGTTTTTTTTTCCTGTGGGAAATATGTAGCTATAGATCTGATTGGTCAGTAGGAGGAGGTGAGTTCAAGTTCTTCCTGTGCCATCATCTTGGACCGCTTCCACGATGCAGTTTTCAGAAAAGTCATACAATGGATTATCTTTTCCAAGCAATCTTTTTGTTCTCACTTAAATAATTTAATGTTTATGTGTTTGTGTCTCAAGAGATTTGAGATTTTTGAGAGGAGAAGCATTCTCACAACTTCCATGGTCTTTTCTAGTATTCAATACTCAGGGAGTTTTCCAAATAAGACTGTTGACTACTTGGTTCCTGGAGCACAACATTTTTACCCTCTCTAAAATAAAACCACTAGGAAAATAGACTTAACCAAACTTCTATCACCTGATATTTTAAAAACACTCATTTTTCAAATAGCTAGAGTTTGACATTTCTGGTTAATCAATATTTAATATGGTTATTCAAGTCTGAACTATGAGCCATCCATCCATTTGAGTATGGATGTGAACGAAAAAGTTTGGCAAATCTAAGTGGGTGAGGAAATCTTCCCTTGTCAGCCACCACCAACTGGATAACACTTAGGGAAAATGGCCAGATAGATAGATAACCCTTGAACAATGATGGTGTTAGGGACGTTGATCCCCTGCTCAATCTAAAATCCATGTATAACTTTTTGCTCACCCCAAGTTTAACTACTAATAGTCTAGTATTGATGGGAAGCCTTACTGATAACATAAACATTTGATTAACATATTTTATATGTTGAATGTATTATACTCTGTATTCTTATAATAAAGTAAGTTAGAGAAAAGAAAACGTTAAGATCATAAGGAAGAGAAGATACATTTAAAGTACCATACTGTATTTGTTGAAAACTATATATAAGTGGACCCATGCAGTTCAAACCTGTGTTGTTCAAAGGTTTTTTTTTTTTTAAATTTTTTTTTTCAACGTTTTTTATTTATTTTTGGGACAGAGAGAGACAGAGCATGAACGGGGGAGGGGCAGAGAGAGAGGGAGACACAGAATCGGAAGCAGGCTCCAGGCTCCGAGCCATCAGCCCAGAGCCTGACGCGGGGCTCGAACTCACGGACCGCGAGATCGTGACCTGGCTGAAGTCGGACGCTTAACCGACTGCGCCACCCAGGCGTCCCTGTTCAAAGGTTTTATATATATATAATATATATATATAAGCTCCTGTTTGTAGCTAGTAACACTAAGAATTAAGAGGAATTATATTTTATGCTAACATTTGAAATTTTCATTCTGCATTTCCCATTTTCTTTTCTTTCTTTCCCTCCCTGTTTTCCCTCTATTTCACACTTACTTTATGTCTCTTTCTAATTTGAGAAGCATTCACTAAGACATTTTGTCACTTGAGTTGTTGTAGTACTTTGTCTTATATTTTTCTAAGTCATGATAATTGACATTTTAATAGCTTTAACTGATCAATAAACAGATTGTCTTGGCAGCAACACTATGGATTTCCTATTATATTGGACATTATATCAAGAGAGGTGACATTTAAGGAAAGGTAGAGGATACTAATATTTATTGAATACCAGTTATGGTTCACATACTATGCTAAAAACTTGACATAGGAATTCTTATTTAAATGACAATGGATTAGGTGGTTGTACTGTTGCTATTTTATAAAGAAACCATCAAGCTGTCCTGGATCATGATGGAGCTGTGATTCCCTCCAGGTCCCTATGGCCCTGAAGCCTGTGTTCTCTTATCCTAAATTCCAGCATCTGGTGGTGTAAATTTAGAGAAGTCAGTTATATATTGATTTATATCATCACATTCCAGAAAAAGGATGTGAAATAGATATATCACCTAATCTCTCTGGATTACAGTTTGTCAAAAATGAGGCTCTCCAATTTCATTTTAATACTCTGCTTTGATAGCTTCCATATGGACTAGAGCTCCCCCCAAATACACAGATTAAGTGTTCATGCATCTCTTGTGCTGTATAATGTGCATTTTATCACAAATATGTATTTCACATTCATAAAATCTGTTAAATTCTGTTGCCACAAAACTTTATTAAGATGTTGATTTAGCATGAAACAATATGAAACAGTGTTAATTCAGTGTTTGTTATTAAAGAAAATTCCTTCCCAAGATTTCAGAATTTCTGATCTTTTGAAACACTACAAATCACTAAATATGGCTAAAACTACTTTTTGTCCAGTTGACAGACTTTTTCAAGGCTTGTTCCACAATTTCAGAGAGTTACAGTGTGTCATGAAGGATTCTACATCTTTTACAGTTGTGTCAAATATACTAGAAAGCTAAAGCCATTGCTAAACTACACTTTGATCACAAACAACTCCTTCAAACTTAATCACATAGCCGTTTATTCATGAAGTCACTCATTCACATAACATTTCCTAGGTGCCTACTATATGTAACAAAAACCACAGGGCCTCTTATGGAATAGTGAACCAAAAAGATACAGAAAATGCCTTGAGTTTACAGTCTAGTAAGTAAGGAAGAAAATAAATAACTAAACACACAGTCTCTCTCTCTTTCTCTCTCTCTCTCTCTCTCTCTCTCTCTCACACACACACACACACACACACACACACACACACACATGCATACACAGTGCGATGAATATTATGAAGAAAATAAATGGAATCAAATCAGGAGATGGGAGCTATGCATGATTCTGCCATCAGGGGAGTAGAGAGCCTATAGAGGAGCCACCTTTGTGAAGGGAAGTAAGCAGATCACTCCAGACAGAGAGAATAACATGAATTGGGCCGGATGACTGGGTCCATGTGGACACTTGGATAATCTGAACCCCCATCCTTTAGCTAAAAGCCCTTCAGCTTTTAAAGCAATTAAATTAAAAATAAGCAAGACCTCTACCTTCCAGCCTTCTTCAAGGCTCACAAAAGACAATTTTGCTTTTTTATATAACCATTTCTACTGAAGGTAATTTTTTACAGCATTTTGGGGCATCTTTATTTAAATCTACCAAATTAAGTTCAAAATGAACATATTCTACGGGAGCATTATAAAATTTCAAGTATCTTTTCTGAAAGACTTATGATTGTTTCTTTCTTTTTCTCTTCTTTTTGTTTTTTAATAGGACAAAAGAACAATAGAGGCCAAAAGCTTCCAGTCCTAGTCCTGTCTTTGTCACCTGTTCTATTACCCTGAAAAAGTCCTTGCTCTCCCTTGAGTTCTGTTTATTTGTAAAAAGAAAGACTGGTGGAGAGGTAAGTAAATACTATAAACCAACTCCAGCTAAAAAATTCTGTGATGATCAAAAAATAAGGTAAGGCTCATGGTACTAAGTATACAAATAGAAAAATATGCACAGGAGATGTGCTATTAGTACTATAGAAGTTCTCTTTAAACATAACTCATAAATATTTGCCAAAAAAATGATAAATTAACTGATGAAACCTTAAACAAACCTAGTGTTCAAATTCTAATCTAAAACAATTATATTGTCGTCATTATATTAAAAGGAAGAACTAGTTACAATAATTTATTACCAGAATGCAATATGATGAGCAGATATTCATTACAAATTCAAGACACAAGCTTCTTTTAGAAACTACACTTCTTTGCCTTAAAAAAACTTTTAATAATGCAACTATTGCAAACCAGCATATCACAGCTTCGCTCAGTGTAATTACGGTTATGCTAGCTCTGTAACATTCGTGTTTGTAAACAGTTTGAATGGCATGTAATTATCTGTTTTCTCCTAATACTCTTCCTGACCCTCTGTGTTAAATGTCTAAAAAAGTCATTCCAGAGTTAAAGAAAGTCAAAGCTATATCCATTTAGCTTTATAGTTTGGACATATCGCTTTATGAAGTAAAGTGACATTTAGCAGCATTGTATAACTATTCAAAACTTAATGGATGATTCTTTTGTTCATTCTCCTTGGAATTCAAAATGTGGATTGCACATGCATCACTGAAATGTTTACATTTGAAGAGGACCAGTTTACCCATATCCTTTCTGTCTTTCCTCATCCCATCTGTTCCTCTCCTTGTGTTAGATCCATACTGTAGCACTCGCTCCATCTCCTCTCCAGTGGATGGTGGGGTTGCCCTGAGAACTGCCCTCTCCATAAAGCAGTGCCATATTTATGTCCAACCTACCCTCCAGAGCCCTGAAAAGATGGAGTGTCCAGCAGTGGTGGAAAGTTGTTGGCCAGTTCATTCATCCCTATACCTCCCAATTCAACAGATAGTTCCTTTATATCCTCTTCCACCCTCCCAATCAGTCATTCATGCATTTACTAATTATTTATTCCAAGCACTCTGCAGCCTCAGGACCTTTTTTCCTTCTGCCTTCTTTCCCTAATGTCTTCTTCAACTACCCAGAGTCCATTTCCTTACTTTATCCAGGCTAGTATTCAAATGTCCCCTCTTCAGAGGTCCACCCTGTCCACCCTGCCTAATGACATGGCTCCATAATATTCCATCTCTTCACTGCAACTTATTGTCTTCATAGAACTTATTATTTGACATTATTTATATGTATTTGCTTTTTTTCCCCCCTCTGTCTCCCTACACAGGAATATAAGATCTAAGAAATAATTTGTTTTGCTTACTGCAGTATTTCCACCACGTAAACCAGTCTCTGACACAGGGTTGCCATTCAGTATATAAACGCCGAATGAGTGAGTAACTTTTCTGAGGATCTCTTTGGCATCACACACTGGGCTGGGCGAAGCAGGAGATGCATCCAAGAACAAGTCACATTCCAAGAGTAAGGGAGCAGACCCCAAGCAAGGGCATGGGCTGTATGAAGTTCAGGTGTTGTTCTTCCAATTGCCAATCCCCTCTTTCCCACACCAGTGGCCTTGCTGTGCTTCATTTGAGCACTGCTGGTTGTAATCTCTCTTAGGGATGATCACAGGATCACTACTACTGCATAGCTAGACTAGATTATCTATATAGTTAGATTCATTCTCTGCAGAGTTTTGCTCAAGAGCTTTGTCTGCTTTTGACTTAAGGACAGGGGACAACAGCTTTACAGGTGCATTCTTATCTTCATTTCTCATTAACCTCAACATCTACAGAAGTAAGGAGCACGAGGTTGATATCAGACAGACCTGGGTTTTAATTCCCATCTGATACTCATAACTTTTTACTCTTGGTCAAGTTATTTATTTTCATTAAGCCTCAACTTTAGTATCTGTAAAATGGGGATGATGATAAGATAAATGAGAAAATGCTTAGGAATCATTTAGTCTAATGCAAAAACCTTACAACTGATATGTACTTCCTAGGAATTAGGGATTTCTCCCATTTCTGTCCTATGTGTGTCTACCCCCCCCACACAAATTAGAAAGAGAAGCTTCACCTATAAAGCACAGTTGTTAACATACCATAGGCTCAGCCTTCCTTAAAGTAAACATCTTGGGATGTCAATATGGCAACACAAATCATGTACATAGCTCCCTAATTCTCCCAAACTCCATTTCTAGGTAAATAGTAAATGAGGCATATCCTCACATAAGTAGCATGATAGAGAGGGACCGTGGAAGGCTTGGAGAGGTCCAACCAACAGATGGTGAGGCAAGCTACAGGATGGAGTAATGAAGAAATCAAACCAAAGAAAGCTGTAGAGAATGTGAATATTATGAAATTGTATGGCTGTTTTAACAATTATAGAATGTCAACCTTATAGAAAATACAGTATTTATTCAATTGTCTATTAAGTATTTATTAAAGCTGATCCTACATATGATATATGACTCAATATGGTAAGTAAACATTAAAAGAAATATGTGGGCCCCATGATCTAACCAGAATGCAACAGAAATAGTAATTGATAATAAAAATTTAAATAATAACCGAAGAATAATAGTTAGGATTAACTACATACTACAAACATGGCTTTAGGCATTTTACTTGTATTTGTTAATTTAATGCTGCCAACCAGACCTTGAAGTACTTATTGTTATTGTCTGCATATCATAGATGAAGAGGACAAGTGAAGCCCAGTTAATCAGAGGTGATGCCAGCACTGAATTCAGGAAGTCTTATGTCAAAACTTTCAGCTTAGCCTCTATCCTGCATTGCCTCCTGAACTCTTGGAAATGAACTTTTCTTAGAAAGAAAGTTTAAAATCCAAGTTTTTTTTTAAATAACAAAAGAAATGTAATTCAAGCAAGAAGAAAAAGTCGAAAGTTGAAATTAATGAATTAAAGAATGAAAACCAATATACTTACTAAAGCTTTAACATTCTTTTTTTGAAGTGTGAACAATAACAAACAACTGTATAGTTAATTATAAAATAATGATGATTAGCAATATTACTTCTAGTAAAAATAGTAACAATGCAAGAGCTAACTGTCATACAGAATTTACTGTGGGCTAGCCTGTGGACTAAACATTTCATATGTACTATATCACCAATTAATCCTTGCAATAAACTTTTATGATAAATAGGAGTACTCATTTCACAGATGAAGAAACCAAGTCTTACAGAATTTAATTAACTTGCTTAAGTTCGCCCAATTACTAAGTGCCTCCATCAAGTTTTGATATCATGTCCGCTTGACTCCGGAACCCAAATTTGTAATGATTATATACGCAGCTGCTCAGAGAAAACAAATATCTAAAACTAAGAATTAAAAGGCATATATAACAAAATACATGAAGAATATTAAAATTTGCAAGAGAATATCAAAATTCTTGTGGCACAAGTTTAAATTTCTATTAAATGAGTGATCTTTGCAGGAAAATGTAATTGACACAAGTTGACATAAAAAGTAGTTAAAAAACCCAGCAGCCATGAAAAAAGTAGGAGCTGCTGTTTAAAAACAAAATGAAAGCAAAGCCTTAAATGAAAGAACCAGGCTTAGACAGTATTATGGGCAAATTTTGTTGAGCTTTAAGAAGCAGATAATTCAGTTACCATGCCTTTGCAACCAATCAAACAGGCATTATGGAATAAGACAGACAAATGGAGATAGCATTATGGAAGAGCAAGGCCATTTCAAAAAGTAACACTGACTGTATGTAAAGATGACTTCAGCTAAGTTCTACATGGGTGATGGGGTTGAGAGGAATTCTGTTTTAGATGCTACTGCCAGGATAGCCTTCTCTAAACAGGTGATACTGTTACTAGAGTAATACCGTGTAAGACAAGAAGCAGCCGGACATGATAAGATATGGAGAAACAGCATTCAAGGCACAGAGAATAACAAGGAAAATGGTGAGGCAGGAATGCATACAGCATGAACAAGAAAGAGAAGAACAGAAAAAAAATATTCACAGTGAAATGCAAAGAACACGTATAAGAAAACTGAAGGAACCGAAAAAAATTTGGAGTGAAGGGGGAGACAGTATGAGATCATTTTGGAGGGGCAAATTCAGTAATCCAAGTGACACATGGTGGCAGATGTGATGGTGATAACAGAGAAGATGGTGAGATGTGGAAAGGTTTGAACTGGATCTGGAGATACTCATATTCAGTATACATGTATAATACGTATACTGTATATATGTGTCTATATGTATATTACTCAACTCATTATGGTCAAAGAGGTATAATTAAATGTAAAATAAAATTATTATTCTATAAGTAGTTTGATATGATATCACTGTTAGAAACTAAGCCTGGGATAAGAGATATGGTTATTATTAAAAATTTTTTTAACGTTTACTTATTTTTGAGACAGAGAGAGTGTGAGCAGAGGAGGGGCAGAGAGAGAGGGAGACACAGAATCCAAGACAGGCTCAAGGCTCTGAAATGTCAGCACAGAGCCCTATGTGGGGCTTAAACCCACAAACTGCAAGATCATGACCTGTGCCCAAGTTGGACCCTTAACTGACTGAGCCACAGGCGCCCTGGTTATTATCAATGAAAAGATGCTTCTTTATGAAGTAAAATAATCATATAGGATTTCAATCCACCTTGATTATCTCCATTAGCACTTAGCTGAGCATGAACAGGTTTTTTAATAAAGTACATCGACCAAAATGCTTGGTCAATCTTTCTAAACAACATTATGACTCCATTTTCCACTGGAATCATAAACCAGCATTTAGGTACACACAGCAGCTGCTATCAACTCTCCCCTCTGACTTTATTCAAATTTCATTTCCTTTCACAGATTTTTCACAATCATTTTTTGAGAAGCATATCTTATAGTAGAGAGCAGTGGGATAGGGTCAGAAACTCCAGATCCACATTACCTCTCCTGCTAATCAGTAAGGGATGCAGAGTCTAGTTTATTCATCTGTAAAGTGAGATCCCAATGCCTGTTCTACAGGTGGCCACATTATTATGAGAAGAAAATTAGTTAAGAGGATTGAAAGGAATTTTTGGAAATTTTAAGATGTTAGGATTTGGTTATTCTGTAATAAATTTTTCTTCTTGGAAGTACAGGAGTTTAATAATGCACTGATATCTAATGGAATAAAAGTCAGTAGAGTCAATTCATGTTTATAGGATCTGCATCACCTTCTGAGCAAGGGCAAGTCTGTGATGTAATGATCAGCCTGGATCACAACTAAACTGCTGCCAACACACAGATGGGCCCAACAGCCTCCTCTCTAAAATGTGGGTATAGGATCTTTACGTCTTGCAGTTCAAATGGATCTTTGAGCACATGAGATCAGTAACTCAGAGGAAATCAAGAGACTGCTTTTTCCATGATTCATTGTTTTGTGTGGGTAACCTCAATAAAAATTCTTCTCTCACCTAAGTCTACTAAAATTCTACTTATTTCCCATTAGGGTTGTTTCAGAATTCAGAATACCAGATTAGAAGGGATTACCAAAAACTGAAAAACCATCCTGCTTAAACTGTATCCAATTATATAAATTATAGGCATTTCCTTTCAGTAGGACAGGAAGAAAGGCACTGTTAGAAACTGAAAAATAACTAGCGACTGAAATATATAGAAAGGAATTAAAAAGAAAGAAACATATGCTAGACCAAATCTTACCAGCTAAAGATGTTACTTGTTTCTTAGGTTTGAATTAGACTTTTTAAAAGATACTTATATTGAGTAAATGTTTCTTCCTAACCACAGTGAAGTCCTTTAAAGGCCCTCCTCAATTTCTTTAAAAAGGTGATTGATGTTTTTTGAACACTGTAGTCAATAAGTGTTCATGGAAATCTGACCTAGCAGGATCATTCAGTATTATAATTAAATGAAAAAGAAAAAAATTCCCAGTTACTATGTGCTTATATAAATTTATTGCTTTAAAATAGGTTTAAACTGTTTATACAAATAATTAAACTGTTAATACATAATTTTTGGGATTATAGTTATCTTTCAAATAATGTTACCAAAATGCTGAAAATTTTAAAAGTTCTGGACAATTGTATACATGCCTCTGACCATTAGTAAGCATATTATTCATTTGTGGGAAATTTTTGTGTGTTATCTAACATCAGCATTTATCAGGTGACATATTTATTTTATTATGCCTTGATGGTAAAAGGGAAAAATTAGATCTTCAGATTTTTTAAAAAAGAGTTCATGGTCACATAAAATCACCATTAATCCAGTCTTTTTAATAAAGCTCAAGTCCAGTGAGAAGGGACATTCACAAGCATCATACTCTCCAAGATTGTCTAGAAAATATTTAATTATGTTGAACTAACTCTTAAACAGAAAATCTAATTAACAATTAACGATAATAGCCTGTTACTTGGATATTCAACAAAATGTTGCATAATCTTTGAAGAATTAAAGTCATCAAAAACAGATCTTCTCTAACATAGTTATCTTTTAGATTATACTCTCTAAGCCTCTCATTATTTCATTCTGTCATCTTCTAACACAACCTAATTTATATCCTGATGCAGAAAATTCATGAGACACATGCAAGGATTCAGGTCATGTTTTGGGCTTAACTCTTCTGGAAAACACTGAACGTTAGTATTTTCCCAGAGAATAAGAATTCTCCAGACCTTGATCTGTCATAGAGTTTCAGTATAGTTTTCAAAGCACGCTGAGCACACTTTCATATGCTTTTCATAGCCCTCTAAGTTATGGAGTCCATGTACATATTGTTATCTTTGACTTACAGCAAGGAATCTGAGATTCAGAGAGATCAGATGTCTTTTTTTCCTAAGGACACAAAACTGAAATTGCAGAGCCAGTTCAGCACTGGTATTTTTGTGATTAAAATGAGCAATCTCAGGCTAGTCACAGAACCTCCTTGGAGTCTTTCACTAGGAAAAAATGCAGGGGTCAGTCAAGATGATCTTCCTCTTCCCCTGTAGCTCTATTATTCTATGAGCTACAACCCTCTAGAGCACACTGCTATATCCCTAATACTTAGGTATTAGGGTATCTTGTTTTGTTAGCACGAACCTTTCTTATTGGATTTACTGATCCCTATTCTTCTCCTCCATGAGCAGTTCTTAAAGTATGGTTCATAAACTGCTGGGGGCCTAAAGCCTATTCTGAAGCTAAGCTACCAGAATACAATTTTAAAATTATTTGTCTTTGGGGTGCTTGGGTGGCTCAGTAGGTTAAGCGTCCGACTCTTGATTTCAGATCAGGTCATGACCTCACAGTTTGTGAGACAGAGCTCCTCATCCGGCTCTGCACTGACCGCCAGGGCCTACTTGGGGCTATCTCTCTCCCTCTTTGCCCGTCTGCACTTCACACACATGCACGCATCTTCTCTCTCTCAAAATAAATATTTTCAAAAGTTATTTGTGTTTTTCACTGTGTTTGTGAAAAAGACAAATAATTTGTACTGATTGAATGAAAGCAATAATGGATCAATCAATCATGGGCACCTTAGCACCAAATCAAAGAAATACAAGGAACACAAGAAAACATTATTTTCTTCATCACCTAGCATGACCATACAAACAAAAGTAATAATACAAATTAACAACAAAATTCCAGTTTCAAGAATGTCCTTGATGAAGCAGTAAAAAATATTAATTTTCTTAAATAGTAATTCTCGAATGCACATTTTTTAATAGTCTGTGACAAAATTCAAAGTATGAATAAAGCACTCTTGTATGCTTAAGTATGATGGTTTCCACAAGAAAAATGACTTGGGTGATTGAATTGTGAGCCGAATTAATTTCTTTTTTTACACGGAACACCATTTCTACTTGGAAGCAAGCTAACAGAAAACTATGAAGTGAAACTGTCATTTCAAAGAAAAAAAATACAGTATTTGTTACCAATGCTAAATTGAAGCTTTTAAGTAAAAATCATAAGTCTGAAAAACTTGTATCCACCACAGTGGGCTGGAAAGTTTCCTAATATTTAAAGACTTTTCTGATGAGATCAGTGGTAATATTAACAGATGTAATTCTTTTTAAATATTGTGCGATGAAATGTATCAACATTTAGAATATTTTTGTAACTCACTGAGCCAATATTTTCCAATTGACTAATGCATGAGTAAAAGATCCATTCAAAGTGCAAGATAAACCAATGGGTTTTAAGATAAGAGAGTATGAAAAGTTCATTATTGTGGTTTCAAACCAGTGGACACCCAGAATAATTTCTCATTTGTTTTGCTCATGTTCTTTCCCATTCCTACAATTCTCTCCCATTTTCTTTGTGTCTCTATACTGTTTTCGTTCTTTAAAGTTGATCAAATCTTGGATATAGGAGGTACTAAGAAATATGCATTCATTTGTGTTATAAGCCAAATCTTTCAAATCTCAACTCGAGAAATAAAGAAGCGTTTATTGGCCATTTCCTATAAGATATTGAGGGTTCAGAGGTCATGGAAAATACTTTCTCTCTGGAGGATACAGATGCCTCCTGCACACTCTCTACCTGGAAAGGCCCTGTGGCATCTCAATTGCCTGTGTTCTTTTACCCCACACTGTGCGCTGAATTTACTTGAAGACTATCAGTTATTACATACTTTACAGCTCAGGAAGACTGCAAGCCCTTTGAACACCTGCTAGATTGAACACCTGCTAGGTTCTAGCACAAGGAAGAATTCACTTGCTTCCATGCCCATAGTTTAAGAAAGAACATTTTAAAATTTCTTAGTTGTTTTTATGTAAATTTTTGCATTTATTTGTATTCCATCTTTATTCAAAAAGTTATCAAAACATAAAAAATAGGGCAGTATATATGCTTTACTATATTTACAGTATTATGTACTATATACATAATACTGCTTATGAATGAATTAGCTGACTCATAATGAGTAGGGCTTGTTCTGCTTTTCTATATCAACATAAAAAAAAATGATAGCAGCTTGGATAATTCATAAGTTTCTTCAAAATGCACGAATGATACCTGCTAGAAATGCAAATAGCAATGAACTTTTTGATTCCCTGACCACAGTGGGTGGGTCTTTTTTTTTTGCTTTGTGAATCGCAAACATCTGATTTAGATCATTGCAGATAGGACGTACTAAAAAATATTTGCTGATTTGGGCTCAATTCTAAGACACATATACCAGAAGCCAAATCTAAACTTGTCTCTACCTGGAGCTATTCATATTAGTTTATTTTCAAAAAAGAGAAAGCACTATGCCAGCTTTTTATCAATAAAAATATATCTTAAAAGCTTTCTTTCTGCTTTCCAGCATGAATATTTTAAGTAATAAAGTTGTCCTTAGGATGAGTATAGCACCAATTGAAGACAGAAGATTAAAGTAAGATTTAATTTATGCATTTTCATTTTTAAAGCTTTTTTTTTTTTAACACTCGCCATATCCCATGAACTTTTGCGATTTTCTGATACAGGGAAGCGGACAGCTTCCTAACAGAGGGAGATTACAACAACATAACCAAGCTCAGAAGGCATTTTTATTTCTACAAAAAAGAAAACAATATTACTTAAGCTAAAGGAGCGAACTTGACTAAAATTCTACAACTGGAACTTTATTACATATTTGAATCCTTAATCTGGTCCACTTACATATAGAACTTAGTTAGATGTTGTTCTTTTTAAAAAATATCCTAGGCCCATTTGCAAATAAGCAAGTTAAGTTATATTTGAATTGGAATGTATGTTTAGCCCATTAAAGGGTTAACCAGTTGCTATTTAATAATAATAATAATAATAATAATAATAATAATAACAAAACCTCATTGTTTTAGAAGCTATCAGCATTTTCTCCTTTCCCAAATCCCTACTTTCAACTTCCGTAGGTGCTTTTCAGTATATTCGTCCTTTAGAGGCTAGATGAAATGGAATATATAATTTAGTTATCTCCTCAGATGCTTAACCATATTGTACATGTTTAAGATGAAAATGGAAATAAAATTGCTATTACTTTTTCCTAAATTCTGTCACTGCTTTCACATTTTAGTATCAGATGTGCTCATCGGTGAAGGGTTTAAAATCAATCAGCCACATGGGATGAATGTTTATGGAAACACCGCCTCAAATGTTAATGTAATATTGTGTAAAAGAGCAATTCCACAAAAATGCCAGACTCTTAGGAATAAACACACACTGAGAGTCAAAGAGGTTTTCCTGTACTGCTAGAGAATCACATGAAATGATCGCTTCGGCATGCCAAGCACCACCGAATCCCCAGTTGATTCTGTATTACACACTACGGATCTATAATCACCAGGACTATAAAGGAGAGGCCTTTCTTCATGAATTTCTTTGGCGTTAGCTTTTTTCCCTATTTGCATTCTTTGAACATCTAAGCACTTTCAGGAAAATATTTATAAAAAGCCATAAACCATGGGTTACGGTTAAAGTTATAATCTCCAAGGAAGGCATTAGCAAAGACATCAAGTGTGATTTTTCCCACAGCATACAGGAATGCACTTCTGATTTTGCCAATCCATCCTTCTGACATACCCAGGCCTCGTGCTGTGCTGTCAGTACCCTCAGCTGACCTGAAATGTTCTCCTTCAGTCTGTCCTCACTTCAGTGCCTTAAATCCTTTCTCCCCTATGAGACCGTCAGGGGAGTGCCCAGCCGACATAGTTTTATTTTTTCTTAAATCTTTTTGGACTTGCTCTCCGTATTAAAATACTAACATTATCTCTCTCTATAAATCTAAATATATTAAATGATATGAGACCTGTTCCTTCAACAATTGTTTTATTTATGGGCTCCTTCAAAATACTTATTCATGACCTGTTTTGGTTTGGATGTTACAGCAAGCATTTATCTGTCCAGTTAAACTGTAAATGTTCCACATGCTTCACCCTCCAGGGCGTTCAGTACCAAGACTTGCCTCATGGTAAGAACGCAATAAATATTAGATTAATAATATTGACAGCAATAAAGCTGTGAAAGAAGCTACAGTTCATGTTCAAAATAATGTGCTTAATAAGTGAGAGCAGAAGTACGATGGTATTCTGATTAGTAGTGCAAATCATGATTATAGAGACTAACTTCTGCCCCTGTGACCTCACAGAAACCTGGCTCTGCACTTAACTGTGGCAACTCTAGAGTTTCCTTTAAAGAGGAGCTCAGATGGTGCCAATCTATTTGGGAAGGGGGTTGGACAATATGGCAGAAGAGAGGAGCATGCTGTATCACAACCATCAAACATAGCTTCCCAGAGATTGTGGGAGAGTTGAGCCCATTGCCCACAGCAGGGACTTTAATAATAAATCTTTATACCAGTATTTTTCTTCTCTACCTCTCATCCAAATAATTCATTCTTTCATTCATTTGTTGACATAATATATGCCCTACACTCCTGTAGGCACTAAGTGTCAGGCATGTTTCTCTTAGGCCCCTTTCCTTCTGCCTGACATGCTGCCGTCATCTTGAATGATTCTTATGCCCCTTGGATGAACCATCCAAGGCCCCTGACAATATCTTGTCCTATTCAACTGCACTGAACTTGACACCCACTCCATAACCAACAGCTAAAAGGGCCTCAATTCTAAAATCTTAAATTCCAAACTTCCACAGGCAGAATACAGCTTTCCTTCTGTCTTTCTTTTATTCACTGGACTTGTCATTTGACACCTCTACCCTATCCAGAACAACTCTATCACTATACCTTTTAGTAGCTTTCATTCCCCCCCCCCCCATGTTATGGCAGTATAATTGACATTCAACTTTGTATCGGTTTAAGGTGTTTAGGAAAATGATTTGATAGATGTATATATTGTAACATGATTACCAGAATAAGTTAACATCCATCACCTCACATAGCTACAAATGTTTTTTTTTCTTATGATAAGAACTTTTAAAGTCTACTCTCTCAGCAACTTTCAAATATACAATGTAGTATTGTTAACTAGAGTCACCATGCTATACAGTATGTCCTCAGAATTTATTTACCTTGTAACTGGAAGTCTGTACCTTTTGATCACCTCACTTATTTCCCCCACCCTCCACCCCCATCTCTGGCAATCATGTTTTCTGTGAGTTCAGTTTTCTCAGATTCCACATATAAGTTATGGGTATTGGTCTTTCTTTATACGACTTATTTCAAATAGCATAATGCCCTCCAGGTCCAACCACGTTGTTGCAAATGGCAAAATTTCATTCTTTTTTATGGCTAAATAATATTCCAGTGTGTGTGTGCACGTGCACAAGTATGTGTGCATCATGTTTTCTTTATGTATTCATCCATTGATAGACACTTAGGTTGTTTCCATGCCTTGGCTATTGTGAATGAATAATGTTGCAATAAACATAGGGGTGTAGGTATTTCTTTAAGATCCTGATTTCATTTCCTTTGGGTATACACCCAGAAGTGGGATTGCTGAATCATACAGTAGTTCTATTTTTAATTTTTTGGGGATCCTCCATACCCATAGTAGCTACACCAATTTACATTCTTACTAATAGTGCACAAGAATTCTTTTTTCTCTACCTCCTTACCAACACTGTTACCTCTAGTCTTTTTATGATAAGTCATTCTATGATAAGTCTGAGGTGATCTCTCCTGATTGTGTTGATTTGCATTTCCCAGAAGATTAGTGATGTTGAACATTTTTTCATGTACCCATTGTCTATTTGTAGATATCCTTTGGAAAAATGTCTATTCAGTTTCCCTGCCCATTTATTATTATTTTTTATTAATTTTATTTTTTTAATATACACCCAAATTAGTTAGCATACAGTGCAATGATTTCAGGAGTAGATTCCTTAATGCCCCTTCCCCATTTAGCCCACCCATTCCTCCCACAACCCCTCCAGTAACCTGTTTGTTTTCCATATTTAAGAGTCTCTTATGTTTTGTCCCCCTCCCTGTTTTTATATTATTTTTGCTTCCCTTCCCTTATGTTCATCTGTTTTGTATCTTAAAGTCCTCATAGGAGTGATGAAATGAAGTCATATGATATTTGTCTTTCTCTAATTTTGCTTGGCATAATACCCTCTAATTCCACCCAGGTAGCTGTAAATGGCAAGATTTCATTCTTTTTGATTGCCAAGTAATACTCCATTGTATATATAAATCACATCTTCTTTATCCATTCATCCATTGATGGACATTTGGGCTCTTTCCATACTTTGGTTATTGTTGTCCCAGCCCATTTTTTAATTGGATTGTTTGTATTTTTGTTATTAAGTTGTATGAGTTCCTTATATATTTTGGATATGAACCCCCTAGCAGATATATGATTTGCAAATATTTTCTCCCATCCCATTTCATTTTGTTGGTTTCTTTTGCTGTCCAGAAGCTTTTTAGTTTTATGCAGTCCCATTCATTTATTTTTTCTTTTGTTGTCAAATTGTTGTTTTCCATTCCTCCAGTAAGTGCTTTTTAATGTAACAAATTTGTGCCATACACATCCCACCTTCTTAGAAAAATATCGAGAGCCAACCATTCATCTTTTTCCTGGAATCATTCTTTTGAGGCACTCAAGAATTTGTGCTTAAAGTGGACATGGTGAAGAGGTGTAAATTCCAATGATCTTTTCTTCCCCTTTTTCCTTTTCAATTCTGAGAACTAGAGTTTACGAAAGAAGTGATGTGAGTTTCAGGGTCATGACAGTTGTTCACTGTGGCTTGCTTCCTTTATACTTTTTTACAAATTGATTTTTAAAAAGTGTTTATTTATTTATTTTGAGAGAGAGAGAGAGAGAGAGAGAGAGAGAGAGAGAAAGAGTGAGAGAAAGTGCATGAGCAGGGGAAGGGCAGAGAGAGAGACAGCAAGAGAGAGAATCCCAAGCAGGCTCTATGCTCAGAGCATAGCCCAATGTGGGTCTTAATCTCACAACTGTGAGATCATGACCTGAGCAGAAATCAAGAGTCGGAGGCCTAACTGACTAAGCCACCCAGGGCACCTGGGTTGCTTCCTTTCTGTTTAAAGTGAAAAGTTCTCATTCAGTCAACACACATCTTTTTTTTATAAGTGAGTTATAGAAATAAAACTATGGATAAGACATTTTTCACTAGCCTTGGTCCAAAGAAAAACACATGAAAACAATACTGGATTATAATTATTTCCAATAAAATGTGTGAATATTTCCCAAAGGTAGATTCAGTAAGGACATGGGTGTTCCTGCCGTGGTGATTAGGTTACAGAAGGCTACAGAATTAGATTTTAATTGCGTCAGAAAATTGTTCAGAACAAATATGGTTTTACTTGCCACAGGGAGCAAAAGAAAAGCAATCAGGAAAAGATACCTTATTGAAATACATGTGGAATTTTCTCATGACACCACAGTGACTCTGATGATTTCTTTCAGTACCAATAGACCTCATCATGACAGCCATTAAAACTGCAGCAACACAAGGGGCGCCTGGGTGGCTCAGTCGGTTGAGTGGCCGACTTCGGCTCGGGTCACGATCTTGCAGTCCGTGAGTTCGAGCCCCGCGTCGGGCTCTGTGCTGACAGCTCAGAGCCTGGAGCCTGTTTCCGATTCTGTGTCTCCCTCTCTCTGACCCTCCCCCGTTCATGCTCTGTCTCTCTCTGTCTCAAAAATAATAAACATTAAAAAAAATTAAAATAAAAAAAAACTGCAGCAACACAATCTCATGCTTGTTGAAAAAAAGTAAAGATTAATCATCCTTAATTGACATTTTGTTGTTACCATAGCCAAATACAGAGGGAATAATTGGCTTTATTTTCTGTACTTAATCAAAACTTCTCCTAAATCAAATATAAGCTAAGGCACAGAACTGTGACAGCAACGGTGCACCTGGCTCCCCCACTATTTGCTCCTGTATGTAATGATTCCGTGCACCATTTCACAACTTGTAAAGAGAATACCACTGGTTCTTTTATTTAGGCACATTTTTCATTAACTCACCAAAATAAATAAATAAGGAAATGTTCCCTAACTCCTTTCAACTTCTAGTAAGAGCACAGAAACCTTAAAGGTGACAAGAATTCTTGTTAAAAATGATTTTCCTAAGAGTCCTCCAGTTTCTCAGAGGAACTCTGAGCCAGAGGCTGATTGAAGTGGATAGAAAAACATAACCCAGAGCCCTCCATAAATTCTCCTGTTGTTGCCAAACAACAGGATGGGGGATCAAGGAACACTGATGGAGCAAAAGCTTTGGAAACTCTCAATGTTTAGCGCTCTGATCTTACTGTATCTCATAAAGTCATCTAAGCTCAATGACAGGCTTCCATGTTGAGGTGAAGAGAAAAGTGCTGGACACAGGTGCCACAGTCTCTCCAGCAGAATAGTGGAATGGGAGGGGTATTATCACCTAGAGCACAATGACCAGGGGCAGAGACAACTGACATGGGCATGTGGGGAAATCTCAGTCAGATCCAATAATTTTCTCATTAGGAGATAAAGGCAAAGACGGGGCGCTTGGATGATTCAGTTGGTTAGCATCTGACTTTGGCTCAGGTCATGAATTCATGGTTTGTGGGTTCAAGCCCCGCATCATGCTCTGTGCTGACAGCCCAGAGCCTGGAGCCTGCTTCGGATTCTGTGTCTCCCTCTCTTTGCCCCTCCCCTGCTCGCTTTCTCTCTCTCTCTCTCTCTCTCTCTCTCTCTCTCTCTCTCTCTCTCTCTCTCTCAAAAAAAGGTAAACATTAAAAAAGGAAGATAAAGGCAAAGGGAAAAGGCAATTAAACAAACAAAAACACAGGTACCATGAGAAACACAGATGATACAAGAAAAAGACTAGTGTCCTAAATATGAGGAAGACTGAAACTGACTTACTAAATAAACCAGAATTAACAGAGGGAAGATGGTTCGGCCAGTTTGGTGCATGTCCATTACAAAAAGGTGAAAGCCAGGAAAAGATAAAAAGACAAGCATATTGAATTCTAAAAAACATAAAGAGTGAAATAAAAGTGAAATGTGGTCAAATGAGGAAAAATCAAAAGATAACTAAAATCCCCAAAGAAAAACTGAAGTCCACACTGAAGATAAACTGAAGAAGCAGCATTGCAGAAAACTGCATGAAGAGCTTGAGAAGTTTGCATATACAATGGGTAGGGACAAAGGGATGGGAATGATGATAAAATATTATAGCATAGAGAATGTGAGCTATAAACCACAATCACTGGTCTTTTTGAGCAAATAATTTTAAAAGATGTTTCCTCAGGAAAAAAAATGCTGTTTTAAGGGCTCATAGCATGCAACAAAAATTATCAAAATGTATACGGTTTTATTTTTGAACTTGAAAACATTATTAAAGGCATTCATGAGTATAAACAGGAAGAACACCTAATAAAAGGCAGTTATGACAATCAGGCATTACAATATATAACGTAATGCTAAAATAACTCGTGTGGTAGCAGTGTGAGAACTGACAGTGAGGTTAATGAACAAACAACATACACGTGAAAACTAAATACATAATGAAGCATCACGAAGGAACTGAAGGAAAAGAGTCAGAGATACTCCATAAACACTGGGAAGTTGGTTTTTTTCCACATAGAGCCTCAGCTCACTCCATGCACCAATATCCTTTCCAAATATCCTGAATAAGTGTAGAAAATTGAGGTATAAATTGATATTGATTCCCAGCAATATGATGAACCGGGTGACCAAATTAGCCCTCATGCTACAGAATACCTAAAAGTATTAAGTAAACACACTCCCCCTCACAGACTCATGAAGACACGCAGACCTAAAATTGACAAGAGTAGAAGTACTGAGCTGTCTGGAAGATAACGATCATCTCAGACTCAGGAATCAGAAAGGCTGAATACAAAGAGATGATCTGTTTGACAGGGCTGGAGCTGTCCCCTCAGGAGAATTTGCCAGTCCTTGCTGAGCAACATCTTGGGTTTCACCTGGCTACCTCTACGCAGGGTGGAAGACAAAGTCCGAGGCCTGGATAAGGTGCAATTTTGGAACTGAGGCACCCATGTAAGGCTGAAGCCATCAAAAGTCACTGCGAGTAGACAAACTGCAAGAAAAAGCCCACAAACTCAAAGAGCAAAAGTGTGAATTCCCACCTGCTTCACCTGGTTCCCAGTGGATAAGGAAAAGGGCAGGTACTTTCTAAACATTTGGAGTCAGAAACCTACACACGATGGAGATGCAGCTCAAATCTATTGTAAAAATTTTAAGATGGTCTTATTAAGCTACGTAGTCATAGGTAATAAAGCCATTTTGTATATGACACATTTTTCTGAGAGGCTAGGGAAAGGGTATAGAGATCTCAGACTCCCTTTCATTTTCTATTATCCATATAATACTAATATATAAATTATATTACATTGTGGTTATATATATATATTTATATATTTATAAATAATCACTTATGCTCATCACAAGTGCACTCCTTAATCCCCATCTATTTTATATATAAAATTAAAGCCATTGCCTTTAACTTCTTTTCTCAAATGTGGCAAGAACTGGGGGATGTATTCAGGCATGGTCACTGATAAAAATGTAACAAAAAAATATACTCTGATATGCTCACTGCATAATTTAAATTTTGGAATCAAAACATTTACCAAATTACTGATTTGTGTGTATTTATTTAGTGGTTTGTATTCACCCCTTCAGTCTTTAATATAAAGATATCAACTGGCAATACAAACTTCTGAACTCATAAGTAGAAATTTAGAGAGCTGAAAAAGTTTAATCAATTCATGGAGAAATAACTAGATCTTCAAGATGAAGGTGCACGCCGCATTCACCGCATTCACGCATTGCTGGAAGGTTTCTGTTATGTTTTTAACACTTTGGAAGATGTTTCGCTGTGACTTTTCAATGTAGCAGAGAGTCTTTGCTCGCAGGTATAAAAATAGTCAGGAATTCCAAATCTAAATTTTAGGACATGCTTCGTGATCACAAACCGTTCTTAAAGAGCTATTCATATCATGATTCACAAACCTACAGATAGTGATTGTGTCAAGAGAGAGGCAAACACAAACAGATTCATGAACCATTCCAACAAATACCAGTAATGCTGCTGTGCTTTGTGTGGTCATCTGCTCTATGTTACCCTTGAGACATTCTCCAAACTAAAATGGTAAAGAGGCCAGAAAAGTGGGTTGATCAAGATGTAGTATGTGTGAAGAGTACCCATAAACCGCATGTTGGATTGTCTGCCATTCTAAATCTTTGATTCAACTGCCTGGGATAAAAAAATATACTTCCCATCATATAGCAGCTGCATGGCTCAGAGTGGTGGATTTTCCAAAGCCACTAAACTAGTTAACAATAACTAGAACAGTGGGAGGCCTCAGTTGCTCAGTTGGTTAAGCATCTGACTTTGGCTCAGGTCATGATCTCATGGTTCTTTAGCTTGAGCCCTGTGGACTCCCTGCTGTCAGCACAGAGCCTGCTTGGGACTATCTCTCTCCCTCTCTCACAAAAATAAACACCAACAAAAAATAACAACAAATAATAACAACAGAAAAGAACCCAGGGTTTCCAACTGGCGCTCGATTCTCTTTCTAACCATTTTGCCAATTCTATTATATCTCTGTTTTCACCCATGATCAAATCATGAATTAATTACTTTAGACTGTCAGCTTATCACTTTTAAGAAAGTCATAAAATAATTCATTTTCATATTTTGTGTTGCTTTGTCACAGCCTTTTCAGATATGTCTTCTGAAATTAGGGCACAGGGACCATTATAATACAAGTATACAGTAATGTATGGCCTTTAGTGAGAAATCATCCTGTTCTTTATCTTTGATTGATTATGCCCTCTAGCATGAACTAGGTAGGGATTCAAATGGTTGGTCTGAACCACCTGTTCTTTAATAGCTTTGAAAAAGAATAGCCTGACTATATCTTTACAACTTTGTTGTTTTTTCTCAACAAGGGTGTAGCTTTGAACTGAAACAGAAAAAAAAGGGTAATTAAAATCACCAAACATTTAGTGAGAATATTATGGTAATAGAGAAACTTTTGCAAAGTAAGTATTTTTAATTGATCTAAAGATATTTACTTTTAGGCAAAAATAAAACTAAACTTCCAGTGTTAACTTCTCAGCAGAATCATCTAAGTGGAAGCCGTAGTCCACAGAAATACTGTGATGGTGTTTTACTTTTTGTATTTTTTTAAGCTAATTTATTAATTTCTTTTTCAACGTTTTTTTTTTTTTTTTTAATTTATTTTTGGGACAGAGAGAGACAGAGCATGAACGGGGGAGGGGCAGAGAGAGAGGGAGACACAGAATCGGAAACAGGCTCCAGGCTCCGAGCCATCAGCCCAGAGCCTGATGCGGGGCTCGAACCCACGGACCGCGAGATCGTGACCTGGCTGAAGTCGGACGCTTAACCAACTGCGCCACCCCGGCGCCCCATTAATTTCCAGAAGCCAGAGCAAGTGGAGAAGGGGCAGAGAGAGAGAGAGAGAGAGAGAGAGGAGAGAATCCCAAGCAGGCTCCACACTGCCAGCACAGAGCGCAATGTGGGGCTGGAATTCACAGAACACACAAGATCATGATGTGATTCGAAACCAAGAACTGGAGGCTCAACTGACTGAGTCACCCAGGTGCCCCATTATTCTGTTTTTTTTTTAAGTTTTTATTTAAATCCCAATTAGTTAACATACAGTGTAACGTTAGTTTCAGGTGTACAACACAGGGATTCAACACTTCCATACAACACCTGGTGCTCATTGCAAGTTCCCTCCTTAATCCCCATCACCTATTTCACCCATCCCCCCACCCACCTCCCCTCTGGTAACCATCCGTTTGTTCTCTACAGTTAAGAATCTGTTTCTTGGTTTCCCCCTCTATGTCTCTTTTTTTTCCCCTTTGATCATTTGTTTGTTTCTTAAATTCCACACATGAGTGAAATCATATGGTATGTGTCTTTCTCTGATGACTTATTTCTCTTAGTATTATACTCTCTAGCTCCATTCACATCATTGCAAATGGCAAGATCTCATTCTTTTTTATGGCTTCATAATATTCCATTGTATGTATATATAACATTTTCTTTACCTATTCTTTAGTTCATGGGCACTTGGGCTGTTTTCATAATTTGGCTATTGTAGATGCTGCTGCTATAAACATCGGGGTGCATGTTGTCCCTTTGAATTAGTATTTTTCTAATTTTGAGGTAAATACCTAGTAATGCAATTGCTGGAATACTTTAAATAGTCACCACTTACATGCCATTCAACCTTAAAGCATTTATCTGAACTAAGCATAGTGTCCAAAATATCAATAGATTTCTAAAAGGCTGTTTTTAAAAAAAATTTTAATGTTTATTTATTTATTTTGAGAGAGAGCGAGAGAGAGCAAGTGGGGGAAGAGCAGAGAGAGAGGGTGAGAGAGAATCCTAAGCAGGCTCCGGGTGTCAGCACGGAGCCCAATGCAGGGATCCAACTCACTAACTGTGAGATCATGACCTGAGGTGAAATCAAGAGTTGGATGCTTAACTGACTGAGTCATCCAGGCACCCCAAAGGCTAAGTAATTTTTTAAATCAACATCCCACCACCCCAGAAACTTGCGATAGTCAATTTTGTGAAAATCAACCACAAAACAGAAAAGAACATGATGCCCATGTCTCTAAAAGATAATCAGAATTTATATATCCCCACCCCTATCCTCTCTTCTTTTTCCTCTTCTTCTTGCCAAAAAGGCTTAGGTTTCTCTCAGAATTTTAACCATCCCAGCTACTCATGCACAGTTCAATGACCATGACCCTTACTGAAGGGCCTGGAGAAAACAAAAGCAAAAATGAACATCTTAAGGATTCCTGCTATAGTCTCCAGCTCACAAAGGCTCATTTCCCAGTTTGCTTGCCAGAAGACCTGTTTCTGTGCAAGCTCTTGTTATTCTCAAGCACTGTATACTTCCTTGAGTGGGGCTGCTCTTGGATCAAATCTGGGAGATAAAAGAGAAAAAAAAAAAAGGAAACATATTCCATACATTTTTTCCTTCAAGTTTTGTCCTACTTAACAATTCACATACTATTGTTTGTACATTTTGGAGTCCTCAGGTAGTTATTTATTGTATTTCTTTTCAAAATTTTAAGTTTTAATCAGTGGGAGATAGCCTGTAATGATGTATACCATTTCATCCAGCATCGTAAGTCACATTTTGGAAGGCAGCTATGCTCACACTGTACCACCAATGCAAAGTAAGTCACATTTTAGATTATGAACTTTAAGAATTTCAAATATAATTCATTATGCAAAAGCAAAATCATAAAGCAAGAAAAATTTATTTTCTGACCTCCCATGACAAATCTTTCAGCCCTCTTCATTTTCTCAGTGCCATAGCCAACACAAGGAAATTCAGACATTAGCAGACTAATTTGGCACCTCTTCAAAGTGTTTCTTAAATATTTGTCCAATGTTTATATTGAGCAGAAAGAGTAAACAACAATATTTATGGTTACCCATGACTGTCTTCCACAGAAGATGGTTTAAAGACCATGAGGTGTCAAACATAATACTTGAAACACTGCCCTTGAGGATGATTCTAATATCATTCATTTTTATAAATGCAAATCAATATCAGAGGATTTTTATTATTTTAGGTTTTATATAATAGCCACTGGACACATAGTGTTGTTTGCTAAATGCAAATATGGATTATTTAACGAGACCCACAAAAACTATATGTGATAGATACTATTGCTGTCAATACTTAAAAGAAGAAAAATTCAGGTTTAAAGCATTATTATTTTTATGTTATTTAATCCTTAAATATTTAAAATTTATTTCTAAAAGATAAGGACTTTTAAAAAACATTACCACAATAATATTCCCACATTTAAAATATTTAACAATTCCTTAGTATCTTCATATACAGTATTCAACTTTCCCCAAGTGTTTCATAATTTATTATATTTTCTAGCTTGTTCAAATCAGTTATACAAATGAGATTCATATGTAGCAGGTATTGGCAAACCCTTTTGGTATAGTACCAGATGGTAAATATTTGATGTTTTATAGGCCATATGGTCTCTGCTGCAACTACCTGACTCTGCTGTTTGGGTGCAAAAGCAGCCATAGACTAATCATAAATGAATAAAGGTGGCTGTGTTACAATAAAACTTTATTTACAAAAGCAGGTGGCAGGCCATATTTGGCCCACAGGCCACAGTTCATTAATCTCTCATATACAGCAATAGGTTAATATGCCTCTTTACTCTCTTAAAATATAGGCTCCTTCTCCCCCAACGCACTACTTTCTCATTATAATGCAGTCTATCTGTTGAAGATGATATGATGAGTTATTTTTCCTATATAGTCTGGATTTTACTGACTGCATCCTCATGGCTAATTTAACATGTTCCTCCCTTCTGTATTGCCTTAGTTTGTCATTCATTCTAAGGGCCTTTGGGTTTGATTTGTTGACAAAAGAAACTACTTCGGAGATCACATGCCATTTTAACCAGGCATCTGATTCCAAAGCTCATGCTCTTAGCCACAATGATTTAGCTTACTCTTGGAGACTTCTGTTAAAAAGATCTAGCCTATGTGTGGCAAATGCCCTAGTGAACTTTCAACTTTGTTGCCTGTTGAGCTCACAGATAGAACTTTTTCTTAATAAGCATCAGCTTCAAAAAGTCATTCAGCAACATAGAAATATTTAGGTCACTAGTGTATTTTGGAGAATTTTACAGCTTGCTTCATCCATACCTAGTATTTGCATCAAAACACCAGTAAAGGAGAAACAGCACTAATTTAAAATAGAGCTCATTATCATGAATTTCTCATAAGTTCTTGTTAAACAATCCAAAATAAAAAGGGAAAAGCCGGTGCTGAGAGCCCCTAATCTCTATATTGTCCACTTGAGCAGTTTGCTACAAACTGCGATCCCTAACGGACTGACTGCTGACTGAGCCAGGCTTCCTAGATCTTAGATATGATCGAAATATGCATAATTTCAGAAAATAATATGGTTCCCCCCTTAACTGAAATAGGTCAGCTGTTTCTTGCTCAGAGCTATGACTACTTTTCTCTTCTTATTAAAAAATGCTTATTTTGTTGTTATGTTTTGCCCTGATATAGAATATTAGTTTACTTTGGAAAAAGTATGTACAAACTCATTCAAATTCAGAATGTTTAATTTGCATGTTCTATTTTTATAAATGAATTGATTAGCTTTTATTTTATTTAACAAGTTAGTTAAACAGACATCTGAATAATAAAACTGCTCCCTGATGTAGGCAGCAAAGTTTTTGAGTTTTCTTCTGCTAATATGCTTTTCTTCCAATTCAAAAAAAATCTATTTTCATGTAGAAATTTCATCTACTTTGTAAACATTAGGTTTCTTAAGTATTTAATGTGAGTATGTATGGGATACTCTAAATTCAGATTTCACCCCATCCTTATTATTCATTTTTAATAGCCTGGCTACCGTACCCAAAAACATGCTGATTCGACAGAAGTATGAACTGTATCTAAGGAAAAAATATTTCTGTAAGGAAGCCATTAAAAACTGAGGCTTCACTTTAAATCAATATAGTTCTTATACCCAGGGAGACTTTTTATTTTAGAATCTGTTTTACATTTTTAATTCTTAAATATTTTTCAACATAAAATATTTCACATGTGCAAAAATAATACATAGCATTTGAGTCTACATGCTGTAAATTTTCAATGCTCATTAATAGTTTCTCACATTCACTTCAGATTCTGTATCTTTACAAGACATTTTAAAAGTAGGGACTATATTTGCAAATCTATGTGATATATCACATTAAAAGAAGAAAGCATAAGAACCATATGATCTTGTCAATAGATGCAGAAAAAGCATCTGACAAAATACAGCATCCTTTCTTAATAAAAACCCTCAAGAAAGTCGGGATAGAAGAAACATCTTAATATCATAAAGGCCATATATGAAAGGCCCACAGCTAACATCATCCTCATTGGGGAAAACCTGAGAGCTTTCCCCCTGAGATCAGGAGCACGACAGAGCTGTCCACTCTCACCACTGTTGTTTAACATAGTGTTGGAAGTCCTAGCCTCAGCAATCAGACAACAAAAATGAGATAAAAGGCATCCAAATTAGCAAAGAAGTCAAACTTTCACTCTTCACAGATGACATGATACTCTACATGGAAAAACTGAAAGACTCCACCAAAAAACTGCTAGAGCTGATACATGAACTCATCAGTCACAGGATATAAAATCAATGTACAGAAATCGGCTGTATTTCTATACACCGATAAAGAAGCAACAGAAAGAGATATCAAGCAATCGATCCAATTTACAATTGCAACAGAAATCATAAAACACCTGGGAATAAACCTAACCAAAGAGGTAAAAGATCTGTGTCCTGAAAACTATAGAAAGCTTATGAAGGAAACTGAAGTAGACACAAAGAAATGGAAAAACATTCCATGCTCATGGATTGGGAGAACAAATATTGTTAAAATGTCAATACTACCCAAAGCAATCTACACATTCAATGCAATCCCTATCCTTATAACCCCAGCATTCTTCACAGAGCTAGAACAAACAATCCTAAAATTTGTATGGAGTCACAAAAGACCATGAATAGCCAAAGCAATCCTGAAAAAGAAAACCAAAGCAGAAGGCATCACAATCCCAGACTTTAGCCTCTACTACAAAGCTGTAATCATCAAGACAGTATTGTATTGGTACAAAAACAGATACATAGATCAATGGAACAGAATAGAGAACCCAGAAATGGACCCAAAAATATATGGCCAACTAATCTATGACAAAGCAGGAAAGAGTATCCCATGGAAGAAGACAGTCTCTTTAGCAAATGGTGCTGGGAGAACTGGACAGCAACATGCAGAAAAATGAACCTGGACCACTTTCTTTCACCATAGGCAAAAATAAATTGAAAATGGATGAAAAACCTAAATATGTGACAGGAAACCATCAAAATCCTACAGGAGAAAACAGGCAGCAACCTCTTTGACCTTGGCTGCAGCAACTTCTTACTTGATATGTGTCAGAGGCAAGGGAAACAAAAGCAGAAATAAACTATTGGGATCTCATCAAGATAAAAAGCTTCTGCATGGTGAAGGAAACAATCAAAACTAAAGGCAACCGATGGGAATGGGAGAAGGTATTTGCAAGTGACATATTAAAGGGTTAGTATCAAAAATATATAAAGAACTTACCAAATTCAACAGCCAAAAAAAACACACCACCAAATAATCCAGTGGAGAAATAAGCAGAAGACATGAATAGACACTTTTCCAAAGAATACATCCAGATGGCAAACAGATGCATAAAAAGATGCTCAACATCGCTCATCGTCAGGGAAATCCAAATCAAAACCAAAATGAAATACTACCTCACGCCTGTCAGAATGGCTAAAATTAACAACTCAGGAAACAACAGATATTGGTGAGGATGTGGAGAAAGGGGAACCCTTCTGCAAACTGGTGCAGCTGCTCTGGAAAACACATAGAGGTTCCTCAAAAAATTAAAAATAGAACTACCCTACAACCCAGAAATTGCACTACTAGGAATTTATTCAAAGGATACAAAAATGCTGATTTGAAATGGCACATGAACACCAATGTTTATAACCATGCTATCAACAATAGTCAAATTATGGAAAGAGCCCAAATGTCCATCAACTGATGAATGGATTAAGATGTGGTGTATGTACCCATATATAGGTATATACATAATGGAATACTACTCATTGATGACAAAGAATGAAATCTTGCCATTTGCAACAACGTGGATGGAACTAGAGGATATTATGCTAAGTGAAATAAGTCAGAGAAAGACAGATATCATATGATTTCACTCATATGTGAAATTTGAGAAATTCCAGATGAACCTATAGGAAGGGAAGAAAAAAATAAGATAAAAACAGAGAGGGAAGCAAACCATAAGAGACTCTTAAATACAGAGAACAAACTGAGGGTTGATGGAGGTGGGGATGGTGGATGGGTTAAATGTGCGACAGGCATTAAGGAGGGCACTTTATGGGACGAGCACGGGGTGTCATATGTAAGAGATGAATCACTGGGTTCTACTCCTGAAACCAAGACTACAATATATGTTAACTAACTTAAGAATAAAGAAATAAAATAAAAAATAATAACTAACTAACTAACTAAATAAAAGTAGGGATTTACTGAAAGAGTGTCTCATGTGGGGGTGTGTGTGTAAAATTTTTTGTATATATAATTTTCAAACTTGGCATATTTGGGTAGCTTTATTACTTCAATACTTTGTTTTTACTTCTAACTCAACATTACAGTTTTCAAAATTTATCACCGTTAATACATGAAAACCTGATTTATTCACTTTAACTGCTAGAGAATATTCATATTTAATATACCACAGCCAGCCACCTTTTATAAATGGACACTGTTATTTCCAATTTTTAGTTATTATAAAAATGTTAAAATGAGTACAGATCTCCTTTGTCTAGTAGCCCTGTTTAATATCCTAGAAAATACACATCTTTAGTTTTACTCAGTGATAAATTCCATTTCCTCACATAATCACTACCACCTGATATTGTTGTTAATTTTTTTAGCTTATGTCAATATAATCAGTATGAAACATCCTATTGCTTTTTAAATTTGCATTTCCCTGTTACTGCTGAAGTTGAATATCATTCATGTCAATTTATTTTTCATGTTTCCTCTTCTATTAAACTGCCTTTTCATATTGTTAGCTCACTTTTCTATTGGATTGTTTATCTCCTTTTCCTGTGGGTGTGTACTGCATTTTATAATCTTAGTATTCATCTTTTATTTATTATAAATATACAGACTTTTTGAGGGAAATATCATAAACCTATTCATCATGTCAAAAGCTGAAATACACCTTTATAAAGAATTTTCTTTCTTAGGTGACTCACGTTCATAAACAATTCTCCTAGCATAATAAGGCCTCAGGAACTTGACAGCAAGTTTAGAGGAAGAAATAAAGCCCCTGGTACTAACTGGGAATATGCCACAGGGTAACAAAAAGGCTGAAGACCAGGCCTATCTCCTCAAGTGGACCTCCTGGGATTTACTATCAGGAGGAAATTTTATCTATTCAATGTCCTTAGAAAGTTCCTATCTAGAGGCACCTGGGTGGCTCAGTTGGTTAAGTATCTGACTTTGGCTCAGGTCATGATCCTGTGGTTTGGGAGTTCAAGCCCCTAATGGGGCTCACTGCTGTCAGTGCAGAGCCCCCTTCAGATCTTCTGTCTCCCTCTCTGCCCTTCCCCTGCTCTCTCTCTCTCTCTCTCTCTCTCTCTCTCTCTCTCTCAAAAATAAATAATAATAAAAAAAGTTAAGAAAAACTTCCTAGCCAAAGAATAACTTACATTAAAAAGACTCAGAATCTATGATACATGGCTCCTTGTATATTCTAAGCTCCTTCTATTCTAAGCTATAGAATTCTTTGGGTTATGAAATGGAGATACTTACCAACTTAAAGCTCCCTCCCTGTGAAAAACCCTGCAGAATTTCACTTGGGGGACCTCATCTGTCATTCAAGGATGGAGAGACACCTCTCAAACAAGGACCTTGGGAGCCAAACTGATGTCCCATATCCCTTTCTACTTCATCTGTGCCCTTTGATTATCTATCTCTTTAAAATTTTACTGAAGCTGATATTGAATAATATCTCTCTGATTCATAGAATTCAATTTGACAATTCAAGTGTAAGTTTCACAAGTGTTGGCAACTATTTTGCCAGGGCTAAGAATGATCCCCACTGAACCTCTACATTGTCTGCCTCTTGTCTTGCTTCTGCATTGTCTGCCCATCCTGTTTTACTTGACACTCTACAGAAACTGTTTTTTCTATTGATTTAAGCTTCTTTATAAAATCTTATGTTTGCTACCTTCCTACTTCTCATCTCAAGGTGAGTGGTTGGCTAATAGGGCCCAGATTGGAGCTAGATTTGAGTTAGTATTCTTTGACATTCATATAAAGTATGAACTAAACATCTATACTTCTTTTTGTTTTTTTTTTTAGTTTTTATTTAAATTACAGTTAGTTAGGGGCACCTGGATGGCTTAATTAGTTAAGCTTCTGACTTCTGACTTCGGCTCAGGTCATGATCTCATGGTTTGTGAGTTCAGGGCCCTGTGCTGACAGCTCAGAGTTGGGACCCTGCTTTGGATTCTGTGACTCCCCTCTCTCTCTGCCCTCCTCCACTTGTGCACTGTCTCTCAAAAATAAACGAATATTAAAAAATAAAATAAAAATAAATACCAGTTAGTTAACATACAGTGTAATAGTAGTTTCTACTGTAGAATTTGGTGATTCAACACTCATATACAATACCTGGTTCTCATCACAAGTACCCTCCTTAATACCCATCACCTGTTTAACTCCAACTCCCACCCCCCCTACCCCCACTGCCCACCCCCTCTCTGGTAACGATCAGTTCTTTCTCCATAGTTAAGGGTCTGTTTCTTGAATTTCCTTTTTTTTTCCTCCTATGTTCATTTGTTGTTGTTGTTGTTTTTTCTTAAATTCCACATATGGGTGAAATCATATGGTATTTGTCTTTCTCTGACTTATTTCACTTAGGACAATATTCACTAGCTCCATCAATGTTCTTGCAAATGGCAAGGTTTCATTCTTTTTGATGGCTGAATAATATTCCATTGTATGGATATATACCACATCTTCCTTATCCATTCATCAGTCTATGGACATTTGGGATCTTTCCACAAATATAGACACATAGATCAATGGAACAGAGTAGAAAACCCAGAAATTAACTCACAACTATATGGTCAATTAATCTTTGACAATGTAGGGAAGAATACCCAGTGGAAAAAAGTCTCTTCAACAAATGGTGCTGGGAAAACTGGACAGAAACATGCAAAAGAATGAAACTGGACCACTTCCTTACACCATACACAAAAATCAATTCAAAATGGATGAAAGACTTAAATGAGAGACAATGTTCTCTAGAGGAGAACACAGGCAGTAAGCTCTTTGACACTGGCTATAGCAACTTCTTAATAGATATGTTTCCTGAGGCAACAGAAACAAAAACAAAAATAAATTATTGGGACTTCATCAAAATAAAACACTTCTGCACAGCAAAGGAAACAATCAGCAAAACTAAAAGGCAACCTAAGGAATGACATATTTGCAAAAGACATATTGGATAAAAGGTTAGTATGCAAAATATATAAGGAACTTATACAATTCAACACCCAAAAACAAATAATCCAGTTAAAAAATGGGCAGTAGATGTGAACACTTTCCCAAAGAAGACATACAGATGGCAAAGGCCCATGAAAAGGTGCTCAACATCACTTATCATCAGAGAAATATAAATAAAAAACTACAATGAGATATTACCGCCCACCAGTCAGAATGGCTAAAGTTAACAACACAAGAAACAACAGGTGTTGGCAAGGATTCAGAGAAAGGGGAACACTCTTACCATGTTGGTAGGAATGAAAACTGGTACAGCCATTGTGGAAAAACAGTATGGAGGTTCTTCAAAAAGTTAAAAATAGAACTATCTTACTATCTAGCAATTGTACTACTAGGTATTTACCCAAGGAAATGTATGTATCCACGGAATACAAAAAATATAATTTCAAGGGACACATGCATGCTGATGTTTACAACATTAGCAAAAATAGTTGTGCTTGTTTTTCCATGTCACCTTTCCACATAAACACTCTACTTTTGTTAAAATTTAAAAATAAAATATATTGGGGCACCTGGGTGGCTCAGTCGGTTAAGCTAGGGTCATGATCTCACGGTTCGTGAGTTCAAGCCCCACATCCGGCTCTGTGCTGACAGCTCAGAGCCTGGAGCCTGCTTCAGATTCTGTGTCTCCCTCTCTCTTTGCCCCTCACATGCTCATGCTCTGTTTCTCACTGTCTCTCAATAATAAATAAATGTTAAAAAATTAAAAATAAAAATAAAATATATTGATAAGTCAGCTTTCAGCAGTATAAAATTTTAGTAATGACTGACCAGAAGGCTAATTCTATGAAAATCACAAAACATCTAGATATCCAGAGAAACTGGTAAACTTATTAACACAATTCTTATAAACAAAGCAGAAAATTTACTAGAACCATGTCTGTTGCTTTTGATGGAGATATTTACCCCATGGATGCTTTGTAACTATTTGTTTACTGACTGGCTTTTCCTAGATGACAGATGCTTGAAGAGGAAAAAAAGTCATTCAAAGGAGTTGCTCACAAAGCTCTCCAACACAAGGTCCCAATGGCATAATGATTGAAAAATGAAAATCAATATCTTGATTTTGTTCTCAGTTTTGAAAAGCCAAACAATTCATGCCCTTAGAAACTCAATATGTCAGCAGTCTATGGAATCCTACAGAAGCCACTTTTTAAAAGTCATTTTCAAAATAAATATAAACCAAGGTAATTGTGTTGCAAGATGGTAAATCTACAATAACCATGATGAGAAAATTCTGTCACTCCAAACAAATAAAAACTCTTAATTCTAATCCGTTGATAAAGAAAATACTCCAAACAGGTGTATACAAAATACACATCTCTCAAGATATTAGGAAAGTGTTATCCTTAGCATCATATAAATGATTTTTTCAAGACTCAAGAAAACTGCATTTAAATAAGCACAGCTATGGAAAAGGATGATAAGATAGAGGATACAAACCTACTTTCTCAAACATCCGGTTCAGTTGATTATGGAAGAATATATTAAAACCAACACAAATATATTATCTACTATAATTTTACTTATATAAGAAATAACTGGAACAATATACATATGAGTTGCAGAGGAGAAATTAAAATATAAAACAATGTCAGTTAAATATAAAGAATTAAGGTGGTCAGTCAGTAACAGAAAATATTGCACAGTTCATCTTCCAGACTCTGGAGTCAGACTTCCAGAGTTCAATAACCTAGCGCTGTGCTTACTGTGACCGTGGACTGGTTACTTAAAGCCTCTAGTCCTAATTGTTTTGTAAAATGGCAGTAATACTACTTAACAGTGTAGTTGGGAGAATTAAATGACATAACCAAAAAATCAAAGTTAGTAAATATCTACTGTAAACAAACAAAAAATATATGTAAAAGCCTTGGAGAAGTCGAAAATGTTTACAACAGTGTTTGCCACATAAAGCCGCATTATTACCTATGGCAAAAATGATGAGATTTCTTACTTATTTTTATAAAATAGGATCCCTCCTGCATTGTTAGAGATTGAATCAGATCCATATGGGGCGCCTGGGTGGCTCAGTCGGTTAAGCGGCCGACTTCGGCTCAGGTCATGATCTAGCGGTCCGTGAGTTCAAGCCCCGCGTTGGGCTCTGTGCTGACAGCTCAGAGCCTGGAGCCTGTTTCAGATTCTGTGTCTCCCTCTCGCTGACCCTCCCCTGTTCATGCTCTGTCTCTCTCTGTCTCAAAAATAAATAAAAACGTTAAAAATTTGAATCAGATCCATATGTATTATATTATTGTACTATATGTTCTTTTTGACTTAGTGATTATTTACAAAGCTTTCCATCATTAAAAACTGTTTTTCTGAAACTCCACATATGAGCGAAATCATATGGCATTTGTCTTTCTCTGACTGACTTATTTTGTTTAGCATAATACACTCTATCCAGCTTCACCCACATTGTTACAAATGGCAAGATTTCATTCTTGAAATGAAAGATTTGATGGCTGAGTAATAATATTCCATTGTATATACACACCACATCTTCTTTATCCATTCTGAATTCTACTCCTGAAACCAATATTGCACTGTATGTCAATTACAAGTTAAATACAAATGGAAAAAAACCCTGTTTTTTTTTTTTAATTTTTTTTTAATTTTTTTTTTTAATTTATTTTTGGGACAGACAGAGACAGAGCACGAACGGGGGAGGGGCAGAGAGAGAGGGAGACACAGAATCGGAAACAGGCTCCAGGCTCCGAGCCATCAGCCCAGAGCCTGACGCGGGGCTCGAACTCACGGACCGCGAGATCGTGACCTGGCTGAAGTCGGACGCTCAACCGACTGCGCCACCCAGGCGCCCCAAAAACCCTGTTTTTATACAGTTCTTGATGACATGTTAGCATTCATTATGATATGAACAAAAAATAGTATTTAAAGTGAGCTAAAAAAAAACAGTATAAAATCAGTAAGAAAAATTATATCATTATATTTATTTGGGGTTCAGATAAAAAATACTTAGATTTCAAAGCATATATTTTAAGTGAGGTATAATTCACACACAATGGAATGCCCAGATTGTCAGTGTACATTTGGATAAATAGTTACAATTGTATACACTCATAAACACACACCCCAACCCTGTTTGCCCCTTTCCAGTCTCTCCCAGGCCCACTCCCTAAGTCAACCACTACCGCAGTATCTTTCACCATACATTAGTTTTGCCTAATTTTAGAACTTCATAGAAATTTAATTATATCATGTATATTCTTTTGCGTCTGGCTTATTTTTCTTAGCCTAGTATTTTTCAGGTTCATCCATGCTGTTGTATGTATCATTGATTCAATACATTTTACAGTATTCTACTGAAAAGGTAGAAGATAACTTGCTTATTGATTCTCCTGTCAATGGAGATATGAGTTACTTCCAGATTGATACTCAAAATTAAAAATGCTATGTACATTCCTGAACAGCTGTTTATGTCAACATAGTTGTTGAATTGCTCAGCCATATGGTAAGTGTATAATTAACTTTCTGAGAAACTGCCAGTCTGCTTTACGTTCCCAGTAGCAATTTATGAGCTCCTACTACCCCACCAAAATTTAGTATTAGTCTTTGTAATTTTAGCCATTCTGGCCAGTGTTCATTCAGTGCATTTCTCTGATGACTGATGATATTGTGTGTTATTCACGTATTTATTGGCCATTAGAATATCTTCTTTTCTGTGTTCAAATCTTTTGCTTATTCAGTTGTTTTTGGTCCATACTTTCTCAATTGGATTACCTTAGCTATGTCTAAAATTCATTAACCATATGTGGGTGGTTCTATTTCAATATTATCTATTTGGTAGCTTTCTGTAAACTAAGATTTTCTATATTCCTGATCATGTTGACTGTAAATATAGTTCCACTTCATCGTTCCTAAAAGTACATTAGCCTAATTGAAATGGCTGGGATCTCTAGCACAGTGCTACATAGAAGTGATGAGAGAGACTATCCATACCTGATTTACAGTTTTGGGAGAAAAACATTCAGTCTTTTTTACCACTGGGTATTTCTGGAGGTTTCTCATAGAAAAAAAACTTTGATCATGTTTAGAAATTTTCCTTCTATTCTTATATGTTTTGTTTTTGTTTTTTTAAGTCATGAAAGGGTGGTGAATTTTGCCAAGTGCCTTTTCTGCATATACTGAGATCACATGAATTTTCTTGGTAAGTGTTAATACTGTGGATTATATTCATTGTTTTATGAATGTGAAAACAACATTTCATTCCTGGGATAAATCCCACTTGATCATCATGTATTATTCTTTTTATATGTTGCTGGATTCTGTTTACTAATATGCAGTAAGGCTTTTACTTCTATGAATATAGAAGATACTGGTCTGAGTTTGTGTTTTTCTTGTGATGTCTTTGTTTTTGATACTGAGGCAATGCTGATCTCATAATGAGTTAGGAAATCTTCCCTACTCTCTCTTGTAAAAAGTTTGTGTAAGAGTGCTATTACTTCTTCTTCAAATGTATGATGGCAGAATACATTTGGCACTAGAGTTGTATTTGTGGCAAGGTTTATAATTTTAAATACGATATTTAATTAGAATAGGGTAATTTATGTTTTCTACTACCAGTTTTGGGAATTTTAATCTTTCAAGGAATGTGTATGTTAACCTAAATTATTGATTACTGGCAAAGATTTTTTTCATATTTATACTGACCTGTTATGTTTTTAATAGCTTTATCAATATATACTGCTCTTATTTTTATATTTAAATTTCCTGTTTTTCCCCTTATTATTCATGTTTTCTTCTAACATATTTATAAGAGCTGTTGGGACCTGTATGCTAATTCTAATATTTCTGTCCTTTCTGGTTCTATTTCAATTAACTGATTTTTTTTTCTCATGGCTGTGGGTTATACATTCTTCTTCACATGTTTAAATTTATGAATGGATGCTAGACATTAATGATACCATGTTGTCGACTAGCTGTGAATCAGCAAGATCCTTTTCAAAGTTTGTTTCTAAGCTTTGTTAGAATCATTCTACCATAGCTTTTATCCTACGGCTACACATTACCATATGGTTAAGTTGTAAACTTTTAGGGTCTCTACTCAACGCCCAGAGTATTAAATAAGGTCTTGCCATTATGGCTGGATAGAATGTGGATGGTCCCAACCACTTGTGCGTTGTTCAGTTCACAGCTTCTTGGCAGTAGTTCTTTTCTCAGCAGTTTTTCCTTCTTTGGCCTTGTGGAATGTCTTCCTGCACAGGTGCAACTTAGTAGTCAACGAATAATCAAGAAAGCCTCTGTGTAAATTTCTTGAGCTCTTCTTCATAATTTTCTTCTCTCCATGACCATAACCCAGAAATAATACCTACATCAGTACTCCTGAACAGTTCAACTCCATACTGGGCTAAAACTTATAAACCGTGAGATCATGACCTGAGCCAAAGTTGGACAGTTAACCAACTGAGCCACCCAGAAGTCCCTCAAATTCTTTTTTAGAACCTCCAAGAAATTATATTTGTTTTAAATAATTAGGTATTTTGATAGCTATGCTTTTCAAAAAAAAGAGATATGCTTTTTAAAAAAATCATCTTAATATGCAAATTTGGGGGGCAAATCGCCAGTTAAGAGTCGCATGCAGTTAAGACTAAATAAATGAAGAATGTGAATAGCATAAAATACTATTGAGTCACTAAAAATCACATTACCTTAGGCAATCAAAATCATGAACAGTGCTAATGATATACTTTTACACAAGAAAGCAGAATACAAAACTATGTGCTGTATGATACAAATATTTTGGGGACCAAAAACTCTTAAGAGTTAAAAAGAAAACTGGAAAGACATAAAATGTGTAGTGTGGTATTAACATTAATATTTTTACTTATGGATTTTCTGCATAATCCACATTATATGAAATAAATATATACTACTGTATATTTGACAACAATTTTATTTTATTTTACATTTATTTTGAGAGACACACAGAGAGAGAGAGAGAGAGAGAGAGAGAGAGAGAGAGAGAGAGAACGTGTTCACATGAGCATGGGTAGAGCAGACAGAGAGGGAGAGAGAGAATCCCAAGCAGGCTCCACTCTAAGCCCCAACATGGGGCTCGATCTCATGAATCTCAAGATCATGACCTGAGCTGAAATCAAGAGTTGGACGCTCAACTGACGAGCCACCCAGAGGCTCCTGACAAATATTTTAAACCATTTAAGTCTGACATTTAACAGCCATCTAACATACATATTGAAATAAAGCTTGTCTTCTTTTCTTTGTTCATATATTCTTTCCCATTCCACCTTACTTTTCTCTGAGACCCTGTTCTCTTTCTGATTTCATGATTGCCATATATTTGTGGTATTTCCCAAATTTTTAGGTATGCCCCTTTCCTTTCTTTCAAATTTTAATTTCATATTTCCCTGTGCCTACATTTAGATTAATTCAGTTTTTCCTCAAATTCAATATATCTAAACTAAACTTATTCTCTTCATGAATAAACATTCCTTCCTGATTGCCTAATTCTTCTCAACAACATCATTTTTCTTATCTCTTAGTTTTACAGTATTAACTTTTCCAGTGATTCTCCTCTCTCCTTCACATTAAATTTCTCCTCAAGTCCCTTTGGATAACACCACTTATATACAGTGGTTATCTCTTTTGCTGCTTGTGGAAGCTTTATTGTATTGACAGTCCCAAATAAATGGCTTCCCTCTATTCACACCCTTTGCCCTGTGTTCTGCCCTGTGTCCTACTCTGATTCCATCTCTTAAAAGAATATTACTGAATCTCTTGGGGCGCCTGGGTGGCGCAGTCGGTTAAGCGTCCGACTTCAGCCAGGTCACGATCTCGCGGTCCGTGAGTTCGAGCCCCGCGTCGGGCTCTGGGCTGATGGCTCAGAGCCTGGAGCCTGTTTCCGATTCTGTGTCTCCCTCTCTCTCTGCCCCTCCCCCGTTCATGCTCTGTCTCTCTCTGTCCCAAAAATAAATAAAAAACGTTGAAAAAAAAAATTAAAAAAAAAAAAAAAAAAAGAATATTACTGAATCTCTGAACCTTATATATGGACTTATATACTGGACTGACTATATCAATAGCCATTCTGTCATCTTTTTAGAGTAACAAAGCTGAAAAAGCATAAACTACATTATCTTTTTTAGTTGAATTATAATAGACAAACAATGGTATATTAATTTCAGATAAACAAGACAGTGACTTGATATTTTTTTTCATTAGGAAATGATCATCATGATAGGTCTAGTTACCATCTATTACTTCATAAAATTTATAGTATTATTGACTATATTCTCTATGTTATACATTACATTCCCATGACAAATTTATTTCATAACTTGAAGTTTGTACCTCTTAGTCCCCTTCACCCATTTTTCCTGTCCTCTCACCTCCCTTCATTCTGGTAACCACCAGTTCTCTAAGAGTCTGTTTTTGTTTTGTTTGTCCATTTGTTTTGTTTTAGGTTCCATATATAAGTTAAATCATACTTATATGATTTTATCTGTCTCATTTGTTTCACTTAGCATGATACCTTCTACCACCCTCCCTGTTGTCACGAATGGCAAGATTTCATTCTTTTATTTTTTCCCACTGAGCAATATTCCATTGTGTGTGCTGTGTGTGTATATCAGCTCTTCCTTATCAATTCATTTATCAATTGACACATATGCGGTTTTCATATCTTGGCTATTGTAAATAATGCTGCAATGAACACAGTGATATATATATCTTTTCAAATTAGTGTTATCATTTTGTTCAAATAAATACTCAGAAGTGACACTGCTATTCACATGGTAATTCTATTTTTAATTTTTTGAAGACCCTTGATACTTCTATCCATAGGCGTTGCACCAACTTATATTCTTACCATCAGTATGAGAGAGTCCCCTGCTTATATTCTCAGCAACACCTGTTATTTCTTATCTTTTTGATACCAGCCATTCTGATAGGTGTGAGGTGATATCTCACTGTGGTTTTGATTTGCATTTCCCCAATGATTAGTAATGCTGAGTTTCTTTTCATGTTGTTGTTGGCTATCTATATGCCTTTTTTGCAAAAATGTTTATTCAGATCCTATCCCCATTTTTAAGTGAGTATTTTATTGTTGTTATTGAGTTGTGGGAGTTCTTTTGATATTAACACCTGAGCCAATATATCATTTACAAGTATCTTTTCCCATTCAGTAGGTTGTTTTTTCATTTTGTTAATGGTTTCTTTCACTGTGCACAAGCTTTTTGTTTGATGTCGTACCATTTATTTTTTCTTTTATCATGCATAAGGAGACATATCCAAGAGAAAACTTCTTAGACTGATGTCAAAGCAGAAATATGTATATTTTCTTTTAGAAGCTTATTTTTTCAGGCCTTACATTTAAGTCTTTAAAACATTTTGAGCTTATTTTTGTGTATGGTGTAAGAAAGAAGTCTAGTTTCATTTTTATTAATTTATTTATTTTTGAGAGGGAGAGTGAGCACAAGCTGGGGAGGGGCAGAGTGAAAGGAGACAGAGAATCCCAAGCAGGCTCTGTGTTGTTAGCATAGAGTCCAATACGGAACTCAAACTCATGAACTGTGAGATCATGACCTGAGCCGAAATCAAGAGTCTGACGCTTAACTGACTGACCCACGCAGGAGCCCCTAGCTTCATTATTTTGCATGTAGTTGTCCAGTTTTCTCAACACCATTTATTGAAGAGACTGTCTTTTCCCCATTGCATATTCTTGTCTCCTTTATGGTAGATTAATTGATCATATAAGTGTGAGTTTATTTCTGGGCTCCCTATCCTGTTCCATTGATCTATGTGTTGCTTTTTATACAAGTACTATAACTATTTTGATTATTATAGCTTTGTTAGTACAGTTTGAAATCTGGGAGTGTGACACCTTCACATATTTTTATTTCTTGAGACTGCTCTGGCCTTTTGGGGGTCTTTTGTGGTTCCATACAAATTTTATGATTACTTATTCTAGTTCTGTGAAAAAATTCATTAGAATTCTGATAGGGATTCCACTGAGTCTACAGTTTGCTTTGAGTAGTATGGATATTTTAACAATATTAGTTCTTCTCACCTATGGACACAATATATCTTTCCATTTATTTCTGTGTGGGGGGCCGGGCCCCGGTGCCAGGCTGAGACCGGGTCGAGCAATGTTCCCTGTTGACTCAAGCCAACCCGGTGGTTCCCCCTCCCATTCCCCCACTCTCAAGGGCATACGAAAGCCTTGTCAAGGCTGAGAAAGTTAATTCCTGAAGCCTGTGGTCTGCAGGTGTTGGCAGTAATGCTACCTCCCTTTTTCTATCCCGAGTCAGATAGAAACAAACATGGGAATTGTGTTTTGCTAGCAATCTTATCAACAAGGTCTTGTTGTGACCTGTCTAGAAAATGCACAAGAAACACAGAACTAAATGTTTTGGTTGGCAGCGATTATGTGAAACCTGATTATTCTTAGAATGACCTGATCCATAAGAGTCTTATATTATAAAAGATTGTGTACAGTAACAATAAAGCCGTCACTTGGGCCATCAGCCCAGGGGACCCTCCTGTTCCCAAACTTTCTCTCTTCTCTCTTTTTTTCTTGCTTTCCCCTACCCTCAGAACCCTGACCTCGGTGTTTGTCGCGCCGGTCGCGACATTTCTGTCACTTTCAATTTCTTTCACCAGTGACTTTCTTATATTTGCAGTGTACTGGTCTTTCACCTCCTCGGTTACATTTACTCCTTGATATTGTATTCTTTTTGATGCAATTTTTAAATGAGATTTTTTTCTTAATTTCTCTCTCTGATACTTCATTATAATTATATGGAAACACAGAAGATTTTTGTTTATTGATTTTGTATCCTACAACTTTACTGAATTCATTCTAATAGTTTTTTGGTGGAGTCTTTAGGGTTTTCTATCTATAGTATCATGTCATCTGCAAATAGCAACAGTTTTACTTCTCCAGCTCTAAGTTGGATGTATTTTATTTCTTTTCTTGCCTAATTGCTAGAGATATAACATCCTACAGTATGTTGAAAGAAGTGAATAATGGGTATCCTTGTTCCTGATCTTAGAGGAATAGCTTAATAGCTTTCAGCTTTTCACCTTTAGGTATGTTAGCTGTGGTTTGTCATACATGGCCTTTATTATGTTGCAATGCATTCCCTCTACACCTACCTTCGTTGAAAGTTTTTAATCATAAATGATGATGAATTTTGTCAAATGTTTTTTCTGCATCTATTGAGATGATACGATTTTTATACTTTGTTAGTGTGGTGTATCCCATTGATTGATTTGTGGATGTTACACCATCCTTGCATCCTTGGAATGAATCCCAGTTGGCCATGGAGTATGATATTGTTAATGTATTGTTGAGTTTGGTTTGCTAACATTTTGTTGAGGATTTTTGCATCTATGTTCATTAGGAATATGGGCCTGTAATTTTCTTTTTCGTGTGTCTTTGTGGTTTTGGTATCAGGGTAATGCTGGCCTTGTAAAATGAGTTTAGAAGTGTTCCATCTTCCTCAATTTTTGTAATAATTTGAGAATATGTATTAACTCTTCTTTAAATGTTGGGTAGAATTCACCTGTGAAGCTATCTGGTCCTAGACTTTTGTTTGTTGGGAGCTCTGATGACTAGTTTCGTTTTGTTACTAGCAATTGGTCTGTTCAGATATTCTGTTTCTTCATGATTTAGTCTTGGAAGATTGTATGTTTCTAAGAATTTAGGCATTTCTTCTAGTTTGTGTAAATTGTTGGTATATAATTGTTCATAGTATTATCTTATGACCCTTTGTGTTTCTGTGGTACTAGTTGTAATTTCTCTTCTGTCTGTTTTTATTTACTTGAGCTCTCGCTCTTTTTTTTCTTGATGAATCTGGTTTAAGGTTTGCTAATTTTATCTTTTAAAAAATGAACTCTTAGTTTTATTAATATTTTCTCTTGTGTTTTCTTTGTATCTATTTAATTTATTTCTATTTTTATTTTTATTATTCCCTTCCTTCTACTGACTTTGGGCTTTTTTGGTTGTTTGGTTGGACATCTAAAGTGTCATTTAGATCCTCTGCCTCCTGATTAATTTTCTGCCTGTATGATCTATCCATTGAAGTAAGTGGTCTCTTAAATTTCTCTATTATTATTGTTGTGCTACTATGAATTTCTCCCTTCATGTTTCTTAATATTTGATTTATATATTTAGTGCTCCTTTGTTGAGTGCATGGGCATTCACAATTCTTACATCCTTTTTTGGATTAATCCTTCTATCATTATGCAATGCCCTTGTTTGCCGTTTTATCTGATATACGTATTTCTATCCCAGATTTTTTAAAATTTAAATTCAAGTTAGTTAAAATACAGTATAGTCTTGGCTTCAGGAATAGAACCCAGTGATTCATCTCTGACATATGACACCCAGTGTTCATCCCATAAAGTGCCCTCTTTAATGTCCATCACCCATATAACCTATATGTCCACCCTCTAACCCCACCCCATCAACCCTCAGTTTGTTCTGTATTTAAGAGTCTTTTATGGTTTGCCTCCTGCTCTGTTTTTATCTTGTTTTTCTTTCCCTTCCCCTATGTTATCTTTTATGTTTCTTAAATTCCACAAATGAATGAAATCATATGTCCATTTGCATGGAATATCTTTTTCCATTCCTTCACTTTCAGTCATGATGTCTCTAGGTCTGAAGTGGGTCTCTTTCAGGAAGCATATAAATGGGCTTATTATTTTTTTTCTTTATCCATTCAATCATCTTATGTTTTTTATTGCTGCATGTAGTCCATTTACATCATTTGCATTTAAAGTAATTATTGATAAGTATACACTTATTGCCATTCTCCTAATTGCTTTCTGGTTGTTTTTGTAGTTCTCTGTTCCTTTCTTCTTCTCTTGCTCTTTCCTTGTGGTTTGATTATGTTTTTAGTGTTATACTGGAATTCCTTTCTCTTTATTCTTTGTGTATCTATTACATGTTTTTGGTTTGTGGTTACTATAAGGTTCATATAGAACATCCTAAGTATACTTCAGTCTACTTTAATCTGATGGTAACTTAACTTTGAACACATTGTAAAAGCACTACATTTTTTACCCTTCTCCCCACATTTTATGTATTTGACATATTTGACATATTTTTTATTTCGTATATCCCTTAACTAATTATTGTAGATATACCTGGCTTAACTCCTTTTGTCTTTTAACCTTCATAGTAGCTTTATAAGTGATTAATTTACTACATTTACCATGTTTTCTTTTACCAGTGAAATTTTTTATCTCATAATTTTCTTCATCTTCTGTCTTTTTCCACTTAAATAAGTACACTTAACATTTTTTGTAAGGCTGGTTTAGTGATAATAAACTCCTTTAACTTTTGTATGGGAAACGACTTATGTTTCCTTTAATTCTGAATGATAGCCTTGCTGGGTAGAATATTATTTGTTGTAGTGTTTTTCCTTTCAGTACTTTGAATAATATAACATGCCACTCTCTTCTGGGCTGCAAAATTTCTGCTGTAACATAAGCTGATAGTCTTATGGGTGTTTCCTTGTATGTAACTAGTTGCTTTTCTCTAGCTGCATTTAATATTTTATCTTTGATTTTTCACATTTTAATTATGAATGTCTTGGTGTAGACCTCTTTGACTTCATCTTTATTAGGATTCTCTATGCTTCCTGGATCTGAGTATCTGTTTCCTTCCACAGGTTAGGGAAGTTTTCAGCTTCAAATAATTTTTCTGGCCCTTTTTCTCTCTCTTATTCTGGAATCCCTATAATGTGAGTGTTATACATTTGATGGTATTCCAGAAGTCCCTTAACTTATCCTCATTTTTAAAATTATTTTTTCATTTTGTTGTTCAGTTTGTATGATTTATACTACCCTGTCTTTCAGATTGCTGATCCATTCTTTTGCATCCTCTAATCTGCTGTTGATTCCATCTAGTGTATTTTTCATTTCAGTTGTTGCATTTTTCAGCCCTGATTGGTTCCTTTTTATATTGTTTGTCTCTTTGTTAAAGCTTTCACTGTGTTTATCCATTCTTCCCCCAAGTTCAGTGAACACCTTTGTGACTATTACTTTGAACTCTTTATAAAATGGAGACTGCTTATGTTAATTTTACTTAGTTTTTTCCCCTGAGGTTTTGTCTTGTTCTTTCATTTGGAACATATTCCTGTTTCCTCATTTTGCTTGGCTTTCTGCATTTGTTTCTATGTTTTAGGTAGTCAGCTATATTTCCTGGTTTTGAAAGTAGTGTACTGATGTTGAAGGCATTCTTTGGGGCACAGAAATGCAATACTTCCTGTTCTTCAGAATAAGGCACTCCAGTGGGTGTCATCTGTGTGGACTGTGTGTGGTCCCCAGTGGCTGGTTAAGAGTCCCAGCTGCAGCTGCTGTGGGCATACTGATGGGTGGGTTTAGTTCTTGGTGTTGCTGGCCGGGAGGCCTGGTGGCAAGTGTTGTGGATTTGTTGCTGGGTAGGGCTCTTCCTTCCCTCTCTGAGGCAGAAGTTGCTTTGAAGGAGTCCTGATCCTGGATAAGGCTGCCCACCATGTATGGCAGGGTGGGAGCCACGTTGGAAGGGCAGCTGCCAGGGTACGTGGGTTTGGTCAGGGCAGCCACAGAACACCAGGGTGGGTCACACAGTGCTATCAAGGTTGACGGAGAGTGTTCAGAACTGGCATGGGCCAACTAGGCTGAAGAAGGATAAGAAAAATTGTGCCTGCCAATACTTCTGTCCCCAGAGAACGTTCCTACAGATCCCTGACCCTTCAGCATGCCCTAAAAGTAGTCGATAAATGTCCTTCACTTAAGGCCCAGGTACTTTACAAACTGCTGCCTCTGTGTTGGGTCCAAGAATGAGTAAGATTGCGTGCAGGCTAATCCTACAGGCCTCCAGCTCTCCTGAAGCTAAGCCCTACTGATTTTCAAAGCCAGATATTAAGGGAACTTACCTTTCTGGTACATATCCTTGAAGGGAGGAGGTGCTCAATGTGGACTTTAACTTCACTCTTCAGGAAGGACCTCCACACCTGTGATATCTCTCCCATTTGTGGGATGGTGTGCTGGGGGTCTGGGTCCCAACCAGACTACCTCTCTGCCCCTATTCTTCTTGATGTGGCTTTTTCTTTCTATCTTTAGCTGTGTTAAAGTTGTTCTGATAGTCTTCAGTTTCTTCTCCAATACAGTTGCTCTATATGTAGTTATTGCATGGTGTGTCCATGAGAGGAGGTAAGCTCAGGATCTTCCTACCTTGACATCTTGAACCTTGACCTCCGTATTTTGTTAAACTACATTTCCTATACTCTCTTGCTGGTAGGGTTATGAATATAAAGTTGGTTTAGAAACAAATTCACTCACAAAAACTTTGTAGTTCAAACTGAATCACATAGTGAGACAAGTACAGCACAGGTCACACATTTGTCTGTTGTACATTCTGGCAGGACTGTTTTCTGGAACCTGTGACTGTAGCAGCATCTCCTTGATTTATTAAGAAGCTTCCTGGTCATGATGGCAAAGGCAGCAACTCCTTTGGTAGTCAAGTTCTGCTGTGTGATTATGGGAGTCATTCATGAAAGTGCAGCCTGAAATTTCTTTCCTCAGCCCTCTCAACAATCCATAGCTACTCATGCATCCTTTCTGCTTAAAATGGCTGAAGTGGATATTGTCATATACTATAAGAATACCAACTAATAGTTTCCTTGTCTTTAAACAAGGAAACCAACTAATTGTTTCCTTACCAACTAATAGTTTCCTTGTCTCCTTGATGGAGAAAATTTATGTAAAGCATGTTAATACCCTATTTATCACCTGCCAGAAAGTAGTTATTGTTCCATTGTTATCCTTCTTCCCAAGTGATTTAACAATCAAGATGCCTGGGTTTGAATTATGGCTTTAGCATATGTTCTTTCTGCAATCTTGGTCAAGTTGCTTAACCACTCTAAGGTTTTATTTCTTTATCTATATATTAGGTAAAAGGTACAATTACTTCATGGAGATTCGTGAAAATTAAATGAGAATATGTAAATAAAAATTTCTTGTCTGTACTTTGTTATTTTCCATACAAGCAATCTAATTTCATCAAGTCATTTCCCACATGGCTTCCTGTTTTTAAATTCCATGACCTTACCTTGCACTTTCAGAATGCGGGGCACACATTTTAAAAAGTACAGCCAGTGCCTCTATTTTCTGTTATCTTCTGCTTTTCAAATACATTTTTCAAGTTGTTCCTTTTCCATGACATCTTTTCAGGGACCTGCAACCTACCTTGATCACTTCCTTGATGTTGGAGCTTCTACAAACACCAGCAAGTGTTTTAGCACTTCGCTGTTTTTTTTTTCCATTTAGTAAATGTGTCTTCTTTCTTTCTCCAATGCACTTTTAGCCCCTTAATACCAGTAACAATTACTTAAAAAAATCTAACAGAGCACTTAAGAGAGTTTACCATTTAGTAGTCACCTAGATGACTTATCATGTCATTCACCGAATTCAATTAGATTAAATGGTATTTTTGGAATATATTATTAAATATAGGGAACTTAGACGTAAGCAATTGGTGAAATATTATGTAAAATTATATACATATTTTTCTAATTAATTTTTTTCTTTTTTACCCAAACGTTTCTTCCTGTCTCTGATTTCCTTTAATTGTGCTTCATTCTATCACAGAGACAGTAATGGTATTAAAAGTTGGCAAAGTGAACACATGATATACCAGTATCAACATGAAAATAAAGGAATGACTTCTGTTCCTTAGACACATTTGTCAGCATTGATGTAAGAGTTTGCACAGATAAGAGAGCTGAGAGCACGGTGTTTCAACCCTGGCTGAAAATTGGGATGCCTGAAGAGCTTTAATAATACCAATACCTGCATCTTAAATCCAGATACTTCCTTTTGACCAAACTAGCATATGGCTTAATAATAGGGTATTTAAAAGTTAACCAGATGATTCTCATGAGCAATTAGAAATAAAAACCACTGGTTAGAGGCTGTTCTTCATACAGCATCCTTTCCTATTCACTTTCCTCTCAATGTTTTGCTCTAGGAACATGATGCCTGATTAGAGAGATTTAAGGCCATTCATCTAAGCATTCCTTGTCACTGGTGGTACCTTTGGCACATATATGCATGTAAGGGTGATAAGATGGTATTATTTTGAAAACTGTTTTCTGAAAATATCTTTACAATTTTAGTAGACAGTAATTTTATTCACATACTTTGGGGAAAAAAGGTAATGAAACTAAAATATCAGCCGGGCAAGAAGAATAGAGAGGAGAAAAGGAAAGAAAAGTCTATAGCTGTATTAAATAAATAAGAGTTACAGTTTCGGGTTACATGTACCTGATTGATGGTACCCAGAATGTCAGTGAAGCTGTTTACTTCTGATAAAAGCTGAGATATTATAGATTTTCTCAACAAGCTGCAACTTCCCAGGGTTACCAGACTCTGAGACACATGGTGCTGCACCTGAAACTAAAGATAAAAATGAAAAGGTTTCTACTTTCTATCAAGTCAAGTCAAAATATATTTAGTGGGCATTTTCTAAGACTTCATTACTGAATTCATACTGTCAGGAGTATAAAAAGTGTCAACATAATTCTGGGTCAGTCTTAAGCGAAATTATGAAATAGACACATTATAACTATATAAGTAATAACATCTTCTATAGCAGTTAATATTTTGAAATGTATGACAAAGTGCTGAAATATAAGTTTTAGCTGAAATATCAAAATAAATAATTATATTTAGATGATAGACCATATATAGGATGAATGAATAAAAAAATAAAAGATGATAAAACTCTTAAGTGCTTATCTACTAGATATAAGGATAGATATAGATATATATAAAAAGTGAAAGAATGGAGTTTGAAAATGTCTTTTGGGATAGCTGTTGGTACACTATGAATCCCAACTCCACACTGGAGAGACAGGTAGAAGGACTTCTCTATTCTCCATAAGTCAGGAGAGAGGCATTTGACAGAGAGGAGAAAAATGTAGAACTATAAATTTTCATCTAGAGGCAGCAAAAAGTACTCACGACTAAACAAATATAAAAGGACATTAGGAGACAACAAACTGTATCCCATACAATTATTAAGAGAAAGGCCATCTGATTATAAATCACATTAAAGTTATGTATAAATCATAGCTGGAACTTCATTAAATGTACCCTTTAATATATTTTGGAGAAAGGAAGCTTCACAAGTATCTTAAAGAAATAGCACATACCTTGTCATGTTAAAATCATATTAAGGAGACATTGCTTTTGTATATAAAACGTTTAAATGATAACGTTAAGCAAATAATGGTCTATGAAATTAGGAAATGTCACCTGTGTCCTTTAAGATAAACACTTAATGTAGATATTTCTCAAATAGATATTGTAATAATATACCTTAAAATTTAATCAATGACAGTAAAATGGTGAACATATTAGAGTTCAAAAGAAATTTCTATTAGAAATACAGATTTATGTAACTAATTCTTAGTAATAGTTTCCTAAGTCAACTTGTCAATACTAAAACCACATTGATTTGTTACCATAAGAAATCATAGTTATTTATCATTATTATTTCTTAATAATGTAACTGGCTAAGACAACCTCTGTAGCTCTCCACTGCCAGTTTTTTGCAGATTTTTCACATTTTTGTTTGTACCTGAAAAAAGAATACTCCTATATAAACTCTAAAAAAATTTCTGTTGCGTATTCCACTGATGCTTTAGTTGTACTTATGTCTTTTCTTAATATTTAATTCTTTAGGAGATAAAGTGCAGAAAAAATTCACAGTAAAATAAAAGATACTTCAGACAGTGGGAATGAAATTATGAGGGTATTAACAAGGTTAGGTTTGTGGACTCTGGAACCTAACTGCCTGAGTCAAATGTCACCTCTACTGCTTATTAACTTTTACTAGCAAGTTACCTTTTTTAATGTTTGAGCTTCCACACCTGAAAAATAATGATTGTGATAGCACCCACTTCAGCTGTTGTGCATATTAATTTAGACAGTAAAAATGGTTAACACAGTGCCAGGCATTTAATAAGTGTTCAATAAGTGTCACATGTTATAATGTAAAAGCACTGAAGGATACAGAAATTTAATTTATTGAACCCTGAAAAGTTAAATACTAGTAATCAAATAAAAATAAATGTTTTTCTAGAGTTAATACAATCCTATTAGAGAACACTGATAAGAAGAAAAGTTCATCATAAACACCTTTTCCAGAATCTAGATAGGAATTGTTACTGTCTCCCCAATATGACTGAGGTTTGTAAGAGAACAAAGACTAAGTATATAACTGTTAAGGTAATGTAAAATTCTGTTAATGTTTTATAAAAATGGCCTCTATACTTCTTTACATTTTAATTGACACTTGCCCTTTTGAAAACACAGTGGAACTTTTGAAAGAGGCTGGCATGGAGGCTAGGGCTTACATCATACAATATACAAGTGGCTACTGTGGTGGAAAACATGGAAGGTCTCACTCAATACTTATGCTATCTTTTTCTACTGTAGCACATCTTCCTGTATTTCAGGGACTGGAAAGTTATTAATAATTACCCCCAGATTCCTGTGCAGTTAGAATTTTGGATATTATTTGAGTTCTGCCCATCAGAAGTACTCACTTGAGATTTTTATTTAGGAGAACATTACGGAAGAAGAGAAGCAGGGCAGCATGCATTCTGTTAGTGACGACTGGCAGAGGGGACATGGTTTTGGCTCATCCTGCAGCTGGTTCAAAGCTTCCTACTTTTGCAAATTCTTAATCCTGATGGAAGCAGTAGGATGCTACCTTGGTGGCTTAGTGGTTTGGGAGTCATTCCTGTAAACTCAGCCTTCTCAAATACTTGTGAACTCAGCCAAATCAAACGTGCGTTGATCCACATATTCCACTGGAGGATTCACAGAACCCAGTGCTGACATTTAAGTCTTGAAATATGCAGAGGCAGAAGTTCCTACCACATGTTCAATACATTTGCCTATCTGATCTGTGTAAAAGATAGAAGGATCTTGGAGAATGGCAGTGAATTAGCACAGATTTCATCAGGGGTAGTTCTACTGTTCCAGTTGTAGTTCCTTTCTTAGCACAATCAACACTGCTTCTGATATTGTTAGACAGGTCTTAATCTGGGAATATATTTTATTATCCCAATAAGGATAGAATGAAGCAGCTTGCATTCACCTAATGAGACATTCAGTATAATTTTTCTGTCCTATTTAAGGCCATGTCAACTTCCTGGGCTCTGTGTCATTACTTAGTTCATAGGACTGTGATCAAGAAAACATTCCACAGAACATCATGCTGGTGTACTGTATTGATATCATGCTGATATGGCAATTGTTTTAAAGTCCCTGGTAAAAAATACATGCATTACAAGAGAGTGGACACCAGGATTCAGGTACCTGATACACCTGGGACGTGTCTGGGTCTGATGCATGTTAGAATACCCCTTCAAAGTGAAAAAACAGGTTGCTTTTGTATGTATTTCCTATCAGTAATAAAAACATATTAATACTTGATGGGAATTTGTGGATATTTGGGGCAGCATATATTCATTTAGGCTTACCATTTGGATGGCAACATTGAATAAATCCTATTTATAAACTTTGAGAAGAGTCCAGAGTCATATAAAGATCTCTAGCTGGTCTAAGTTGAGGAACAGGAAGCTCTGCCACTTGGGCCTTACGACAATAATATCTAAAGTTCTTGGAGTTCATCAGTAACTTTATGAAGCCTGTAGCTGATCGTAATAAGAAAATCATAAAGAAAATTACACTTGGTTTGGGAAGAAAGTCAAACCTTTCTTGGCAAATAAGTATAATCTTACACACGCACACATACACACACATACATACATATAACTATTTGGTCCTACAAGAGATTAAATAACTGCCTGATCATGGGACACCGATTAGTCACATATGCCCAAAGCTGCTCATTTGAACAGTGGTACCTAAAGTCAGTTATACACAGCAACACTCTGTCATCAAGTAGCTATACTATATATAAAATCATGATCAAGCAGGAAATAAAAGCAGAAGTGGTGCTTGAACAGTTAGTTCCAACTAGAATACCACTCCTTATAAGGTTGAGTTATAAGAAATTTATGTTCTAAACCAGTGACAAATATATGATGCTCTTTCTCTGATACCCAGAATACATGAGTTCAGGAACCAAGGTATGAAAGAGACTGGGAATTCTCAATATTATATCTAATGATTCATTGGTAAAGTATTCTTTACATCCTTGTGACTGGATTCTGGTTTAGAAGTCTAAATAAACAAGTAAGAATGGTTTCTACTAAAGAACCCCACAATTGTTTCAAGAATTGGAGGCTGAAATTTCCACCTGGCTATATGAAGTTCTTTGTGCCACCCTATCAATAGCAAATAGGACATTCCTATGTTGGCTAGAGCAATTGATCTCTGGTTGAGGAAAACAGACATTTAAAACACAATGGCAGCAGGGAAGATTGTATTTGGAAGCCAGGCGTTACCTGGTATGAATGTCCAAGTAATGTAAGTAAATAGAATATTATAGCAACCTCATGAGGCAAGACCACCAAAAGGCCAGATCCTTCAGAGATGAAACTGTGGGTAAATCCAATTAATTGAGGTTCTGGCTAAGGACAAGTGGAGGGTATAACTTCAGTGGAGGAAGAAAGTCCATATAAATTGTAGATTTATAACTAGTTGTACAACTGAAGGCCATGGAGGGTTATTTTTCTCTTCGTGTGTGTGTGTGTAGGTATGGCATTTTGGCAGTGGCTCACTTTATAATTTAGTCCATGAACTGCAACATATTGTGATGGAACTGGCATAGCCATGATTATCACATCATCACATAAAATCACATCACATCACCTCACATCACATGAAATGATTGACTCTTTGAATCTTTCCTTTGGAGAAGAGGTCTACAGATTTTTGTTTCTATAGAGAATTGGTACATTATGTCTTCCAAGTACAGTTTTTGCTATTGATAGTTTGGGGAAGTTTGAACAAGGGAAAAAGCTTTATTGAATTCATATGTAAGTAAGTATATAAATAAATAAACCTAAATCTCTCTCTTGTTTGCACATGCTCTATCTCTCTATATATAGATATACACATATTACATAAAAGAGATCAGACTCTGAGGCCAGACTGCCTGTTCAAGACCTAACTCAGCAATTTACTACCTATGTGACCACTAGTAATTTACTACACTTCTCTGTAGCTTAGTTTTCTCACCTGTAAAAGGAGGATAAGAATAGCTACTATTTCCCAGGCTTGTTCTGAAAAATAAATGAGTTAATACATGGAAATATTTGTAATGAATGTTAGCTATTTTTAACTCTAAGGAAAGAAGATAACCAAATAGAAAGGTCTCTCTCTCTCTCTCTCTCTCTCTCTCCTCTCTCCTCTCTCTCTTTTTCCATCACATCTGCAGGAGAGCTCATACCTCCTCCACCCCATTGTTTCTTTCAAGGAGAAGAAGCACAGGTAAGACTGAGGTCTAGAATAACATGCCAGAGGGAAAACACTATAGATAAAGACTGGCAGAATCTTTCCTTAGGCTTTAGTTGCCAAAGAATTTAATCTCTTTGTGACTACAGTGATAAGAGACTCTAAGAGTGTGCCTATCTTCTAAGAATACTTCTCAGTTTAAAAAAGAAAAAATAAGTGAAAATTAGGAAAAACAAGGCATTGACCAAGAATGCTTAGATCAAGCTCTGTTGTTGGTCAAAACTATGACTGACACTTGGTACAGTCCAATTCTTTAAGGCAAAATTCCAAGTAGGCCTGTATTATAGTAGGGTTTTGCTCTAAAACTATGTATAAAACCAGGGGCAGTATTCCAGAAATCTTCTCAAAGGTGTCATTAAGTGGAAATCTACAAACTAGAGAGCATGGCAGTTTCCAAAGGGAAGACCTGGGCTTTATAAACACAGGGAGGAACTCCTACAAAGTGTGTTTGGAAAGACAACAATAGTAGACAAGTTCAGCCCACATCAGAAGAATAGCAAGAAGTAACAGGCACCCTGGCAAGGGAGTACAACAGAAGAAAGGAGGCTCTGAGAAAAGGTCACGTTTGAAGACCCATGATCTGTCTGTAGACAGCAGGATCTCAGTTTTAAGTAGCTGGTAAGAAACTGGGAAGGCAGACAATGCAGAGAAGCAAGAAGACGGAAATAAGACAGGAACTCTGTTTCCATGCCTGCCAGATAGGGAACAAGGCACAGAAAACATTTGTTGGGACTAGAATGTAAGGTAGGTCAAATTTTTTAGACGCACTACTCATCTGCTAATTTGTAATGAAATTATCCATGGCCCTTTGAATCATTGCCATGGTACAGGTGAGAGCCCAGAGCCTGAGAAGGAGTTGAGCACACACATATGGGTCAACTGACTGCTGGAAAAAGAGGTATAAGGGGAAAAATTAAACTATGTAAGGCACTGATATACATCAGGATATATTTATCATTGAGCTTCAAAACAAAGCAAGACTTAAAAAATCAAAAGGCAAACAAATATTTGCTTAGGTTTAGAGCAAGGACGAGATGGAGCAGTCTCATGAAAAAAAATGATACGGAGTTAACACATGACAAAAAAAATCTATTTTATTCTCACTTTTCCCATTCAAAGGAATGATCTTCAGTCTGGAGATAATAAACATAATAAATATAAACGATAAAGCAGAATTCAAGGTTCAAATTCAATGAGTATGTAAGAATCTAGTTATCTGAACTGAACTCAAAGTTGGAAGAAATTTATCCTAAAGTACACAAAGTACTTGTAGATGTAATTAATAATATATTCCATTATAATTACTGAGAAACCATACAAAAGGCAACATAGAATAGAGGCAACAAGGAATAGGCAACAAGGAATAGAAGTAGGAAGGGCTATGTGAATTTTTTAAAAATGAAAGTAGTTGTCTCAACCCACGGAATAATATATGTGGATTCTAGCACAATTTTAGGATGCTGCTGTGCAGGAAATTTGTCAGAAAAGCATACAGAGTCATTAGGAAGGTGCATCAATTAAAGAATAACGTCAGGCCACGCTAACTTTAATTCCTGTCCTATTATGATAGAGTTGCTATGTTTTATCAAAAGAAGTCCCAGACATAGAATACGTTGATTTCAACAAGAACTCTGAGCAAGCCCTTAGGATTTCTTTTAGATACAGTAGGGACCACATAAGTTTCAGGATGGGTGAATAAACTGCTCCTAAAGAGAATGGGTTATAATTTGCATGGGTTCTTCTAATAGCAGATTGTAGTACTTGGCTCTATAGAGTATCAGAAAAGAGGTGAGTACTCGGAAGGTCACAAATAAATTCTGTGAAATAAATGTTAAGAAAACACTTTCAGATCAAAGGTATATAATCATGACAGAACAAGTGACAGAAACTGGTCATGTGGAAGGGCTGCCTAGGGACATGCCTTGGAAGATTCATGCATTCCCTCTGTTTCTATTGTTATTTACTCATCTCACTCGACTAATGCACAAAATCAAGTAAAACCAACTAAAAACTATGGGGACAGTAAGAATTATGTGCTTTCTTCTGCCTAGACAAAAGAGTTGGGACACTCCATCTAGTATCCCAACAACCTGGATAATTACATTTCTCATTTTTTAAATGGAAGGAAATAACACTCAGACATGTTAAGTTCACATGGTGAGGGGCAGAGTCTAGTGTTAGGTTCAGATTTTTTTTTAACTTGAATGCCTATTATCTCTTCTGCCAGTGAAGTAAAACTTACAGGAAAACATGGCAACAGAGGAGCAGAAAACAGTATCAATATAAATATACTATGATTCATTAATATAATATGATTTATTTTGCCTTGTGTATAATTCTTAGTGTTTATATATCGTATCACTGAATCCTTAAAATAACCCATTGAGGAGGTATAATCTCAATTTAAATAACAGGGACCCAGGTATAGAGAGAGTAAGTAACTTGTTCAAAGTTAGGTCAAATATGCATAAGAATCAGAATTGCCTTGTGCTGTTAACCATTATATATCCAAAGCCATCACATCCCGATCTCTCGTGAAGGCATAAAAACTCTGAAAGCCCCCAGGAACACTTATGGAAAATTTCCAACCACTTGCCAGATTCTGATTACAATGTTTATCAATTGCCACAGTAAGTGAAGGAAACACAATTGCTAGACTGTGCACCATCAATTTCTGTTAGTGCAGCAGCCCTGGAAGCAAACTGAACAGTAGGGGAAAAGAGACTCAGATATACAGGGACAGATATACAGGGACAGATACACAGCCCTAAATCTGGGTAGACAACGCACTAAGTGTTCCCTACTTTCTTTTTTTTCCCAATATATGAAGTTTATTGTCAAATTGGTTTCCATACAACACCCAGTGCTCATCCCAAAAGGTGCCCTCCTCAATACCCATCACCCACCCTCCCCACCCTCCCACTCCCCATCAACCCTCAGTTAGTGTTTCCTACTTTCAAAAGCATCTAATGTATTCCACCTCTTTATTTTCCTATTATTCTATAATTAATATTAATTAATTGTATAAAGAAAACCAAAGTACTTAGGACAAGGAAACAATATTTTAGGGGATGTTACTTCTGAGAAGTGGGTAAATAAATAGGTATGAAAACCCTTTTCCCATAAATGCTATAAGTGCACCTAAAAACTTCTGAAACAACCCAAATCTTCAGCAATATCAACCATAGCTATTAATTAAATCTGGCTTATCAGAATGTAGAGGATCACAGTAGGCAAGCAATTAGCAGACAGTAATGTCCAGAAAATTGACCTCTGGAACTAATCATGGCTTTAAGCAAACCAGCATGAGTAAGGGGCTGGGCCACTCCCCTAGCTCTCTGGATCAGAGCAGTGCCAATCTGTGCTGTAGAACAGAAACTGTTGTACAAAGATCTTAAAACTTCAGTGCATTAAAGTTAAAAGTAAATTATCCAGACTCAATTGAAAGTGAATCAGAAAAAAACCAAAAAACAAACAAACAAAAAAACGCTTTTTAAAAGCTCTCACTCAGGTGAAAAAATATATATTATAAAAATAAATATGTTACATAGTTTAGAGTAAAAGTTACTGTTGCAATTACTTACATAAAATGATGTTTTAAAAATAACTAGATGTATTAAGATTCTTATAAGGTAGGCAATCATTCATGAAAAAAACATGATTCTAAAGAATAGGACACAATAAAATTAAAGCTATCAGAGCCAAATGTAAATGGTTCTACATTCATTCATTCTTTATGGCAAATATTGACTGAGTATGGTCCATGTGCCAGTGACTGTGCTAGACCCCATTACCACTTAGATTCAACGAAGAATAAAATAAGATTACTTTTGCTTCAGTAGTTACTTCTGTTTATGGTTGGCAAGATACTTTAAAACGCTATCAAAATGCAATTCAGCTTGATCCTGATGTGAAAGAATACTTTCCAAAAAGTTAAAAATGTGACTCTAATACAAATTTAGAGTAAATACATGTCAATGGTGTGTTTATATTATTAGTGAGGGTAAAGAACACTTAGGAATTGAGTACTGGATTTAAAGAAAAACACTGAAATAATACTGTTAAGTTAGATACACAACTGGTTAGTATCTGACAGGATAAACCCCTAACATAACCTCTGGGGATGCCTGTGTATGTGTGTACACAGAATTTTTTTAAAGATATTTTTAATGTTCTTTAGTTTTGAGAGAGAGAGTGAACGAGCGTGAGCAGGGGAGGGGCAGAGGGAGACACAAATCCGAAGCAGGCTCCATGCTCTGAGCTGTCAGCACAGAGCCCGACACAGGGCTCGAACCCATGAACTGCAAGATCATGACCTGAGCGAAAGTCAGATACTTAACCCACTGAGCCACCCAGGTGCCCCCAGAATTTTTATATATAGAAATTGTTTACGTCTATACCAGGTAAGAATTATGGGTTAATCTGGAACTTCACAGAGTCCAAATAAGTCTGACAAAATACACCCCCAGACATTTAAATAATCCTTGGGTTAGCCTGCTAAATAATGGCTTACAGTGTCAGAGAGGATAAGTTACCAACATCTTGCCTTAGTTATAGGATCATGATAATGTATTGTAACACTAGATAAAGTAACATATATTAGTGTATCACTGAATTCTTAAGAAAAAAAAGGAAATCCTCAGAGGCCAAAAGAAATAGAAGAAATAAAAATATGATGAAATCAAACAATTAACTTTCAGGGATGGATAAGCAGCACTTGTCGGCAAATAATGTTAGCAGCACGGAACCCTCATCTAAGGCCTGGACCCTTCCAAAGTGGCAAATTGTCTAATATCCCTCAGGTTAATCTTACAGAGCTAAAGTACTAATGGAAGACAGGCTGATAAACATCTGTGTGCCAGCAAAAGGAAGGAACGTCCAAGTTAGTAAGAATGGTACCCACAGTAGAACAAATCATAGTCACCCGTGAGAATGTGCAAAGTCAGCCATGTCTCCGTTGGGTCTGCGATTCAAATTTACACTACTGAATATGCCAGGACCCCAAGCTGAGAAAGTAAGCTTTTCTGGAGACTAGAAGATGCAAATCTAAAACCACTCTTCTCTTTTCAGCTTTACTGAGATATAATTGACATACGACATTAAGTTTAAGATGTACACTGTAATGATTTGATAACTTACATGTTGTAAAATGATTACTACAACAGGGTTAGTTAAAACATCCATTGCTTCCCATAATTTCTTCTTTGTGGTAAGAATGTTTCAGATCTACTCTTAGTATCTTTAAGTATATAATACGGTATGATTTTTTAAATTTATTTTTAATTTATTTATTAATTTACATCCAAGTTAGTTAGCATATAGTACAAAAGTGATTTCAGGAGTAGATTCCTTAATGCCGCTTACCCATTTAGCCCATCTCCCCTCCCACAAACCCTCCAGCAAGTTTGTTCTCTATATTTAAGACTCTCTTATGTTTTGTCCCCCCGCCTTGTCTTTATATTCTTTGCTTCCCTTCCCTTATGTTCATCTGTTTAATATCTTAAATTCCTCATATGAGTGAAGCCATACAAGATTTGTCTTTCTCTGGCTAATTTCACTTAGCATAATACCATCTAGTTTCATCCACGTAGTTGCAAATGGCAAGATTTCATTCTTTTTGATTGCTGGGTAATACTCCATTGTATGTATATATGTATGTATGTATGTATGTATGTATAGATAGATAGATACCACATCTTCTTTATCCATTCATCTGTCGATGGACATTTGGACTCTTTCCATACTTTGGCTATTGTCAATAGTGCTGCTATAAACATTGGAGAGCATGTGCCCCTTCAAAACAGCACACCTGTATCCCTTGGGTAAATACCTAGTAGTGCAATTGCTGGGTCATATAATACTGTACGATTAACTGTAATTGCCAAGATGTACATTAGATCCCCAGGATTTATTCGTCTTCTAACTGGAACTTTGTATACTTTGACGAATATCTCCCCACTTCCTATACCCTACAGCTCTTGGTAAACACCATTCTATTATGTGTTCAGCTTTTTAAGACTCCACATGTAAGTAATATCAATAGTATTTTTCTTTCTCTTACTTAATTCACTTTACTTAATGCTCTCAGAGGTCCATTTATGTTTTGCAAATGTCAGGATTTCCTTCTTTCTCATGTTTCAATAACATTCCACTGTATTTATATATACCATATCATCTTTATTCATCTACAGATAGACACAGGTTGTTTTGATATCTTGGCTATTATGAATATGCTGCAATGAACATGGGAGTATAGCTATCTCTACAAGATCCTGATATCATTTCCTTTGGAGATATATACATACATGTGTGTGTGTATATGTATATATATATATATATACACACACATATATACATATATGTATGTATATACATGTACATGTATATACATACATACATGTATGTATATACATATATATGTATATGTACATACACACACACACATATATATACACACATACACACACACACACACACATACATACCTAGAAGTTGAATTGCTGAATCCTATGATAGTTCTGTTTTTAATTTTCTGAGGAACCTCCATTCCATATCCTGTTGTGACTGTACCAACTGATATTCCCAGTGCTCAACAGCTCCTTTTTCTTTATATCCTCACAATGCTTGTTATCTCCTCTTTTTGATGACAGCTCTTCTGACAGGTATGAGGTGGTATCTCATTGTGGTGCTGATTTGCATATCCTTGATGCTGAGTGATGTTCAGCATCTTTTCACACACCTGTTGGCCATGTGTATACCTTCTTTGGAAAAGTGTTTATTCAGTTCCTCTGACCATTTTTTAAATGGACTGTTTGTATTTTTTATACAGCTGTAAGAGTTCTTTTTCTATCCCATTCTGGAGGCTGCCTTTTCATTTTATGGATAGTTTCTTTTGCTGTGCATTTTTTCTGTATGATGGTCCCATTTGTTGAATTTTGCTTCTGTTGGTTGGGCCTTGTTTTTGTTTGCATGCTTTGCAAGTGCTCAGTTCCAGGTTCATCTCTACATGTCTTTTGTTATCAAAGAATAACCAATCTACAATATTATATTAGTTTCAATTATATCATCTATATTATACTACTTATTTATATTATATAACTCTACTATATATAATCATTATATAGAACACAGTGATTTGACATTTATACACACCGTGCAATGATCACCATGATAAGTCTAGTTACCATTTGTCACCACACAGGTCTTTAAAATATTATTGACTATAATCACTGTGCTATACATTACATCCCTGTAACTTATTTATGTTATAAATGAAGATTGTACCTCTTAATCAATTTCACCTATTTTTTCCAGCCCCCAACCCTCATCCCTGCTGACAATCATCAGTTTGTTCTCTGTATCTATGAATCTTAGATACAGATAAACAATAGTATTATTGTTTATAATCCCCATGTTGTACTTTCCAACCCAGTGACTTATTTATAACTGGAAGTTTGTACCTCTTAATCTCCTTTATTCCCCCAAATCCCTCAACTCTGGAAATGAGCAGTTTGTTCTCTCTATATATAATTCTGTTTCTATTTTTGTTAGTTTGTTTGGTTGTTTACCTGTTCTTTTGTTTTAGAGCCCTCATAAAAGTGAAATCATATGGTATTTGTCTTAGACTTATTTCACTTAGTATAATGTCCTCTAAGCCTATCCATGTGGTCACAAATGAAAATATTTCACTCTTTTTATGGCTCAGTAATATTCCATTATATTTATACACCACATCTTCCTTATCCATTCACCATCAGTGAGCCTTTTGGCTGCTTCCATATATTGGCTATTATAATTAATGCTGCAATAAACATAGGGGTGCATGTATCTTTTTGGTTTTTTTAAGTTTTTATTTAAATTAGTTATTTTATACATATATATACACACACATATACATATATATATATATACATATATATACACACACATATATATACGGATATATATATATCCGTATATATATGTGTGTGTATATGTATATATATACACATTTATACATATATATACACACACATATACATATGTATATATACATATATATACACACACATATATATACGGATATATATATATCCGTATATATATGTGTGTGTATATGTATATATATAGTGTAATATTAGTTTCTAGTGTACAGAATACTGATTCAGCACTTCCACATAATACTTGGTGTTCATCAATGTGTGCTCCTTCATCCCCATAACCTATTTAACTCATCCCCCTACCTACCTCTGATTCAGCACTTCCACACAATACTTGGTGTTCATCAATGTGTGCTCCTTCATCCCCATAACCTATTTAACTCATCCCCCTACCTACCTCCCTCTGATAACCATCAGTTTGTTTTCTGTAGTTAAAAGAATAGGGAAAAAAAGAGAAGGGGGTATGCCACATATTCTTTATCCATTTATTAGTCTATGGACACTTGGGCTGTTTCCCTAATTTGGCTATTGTGGATAATGCTGCTATAAACATTGGGATGCATGTATCCCTTTGAATTAGTATTTTTGTACTTTGGGGGTAAATACCTAATAGTTCAATTGCTGGATCATAGGGTAGTTCTATTTTTAACTTTTTGAGGAACTTCCATGTTCCCTTTCCCACAGTGGTTGCACCAGTTTACATTCCCACCAATAGTACACAGGGTCCCTGTTTTTCCACATCCTTGCCAACACCTTTTTTTTTCTCATGTTGCTGATTTTAGACATTCTGATAGGTGTGAGGTGATATCTCACTGTAGTTTTGATTTGTATTTCCCTAATGATCAGTGGTATTGAGCATCTTTTCATGTGTCTGCTGGCCATGTCTTCTTTTGGAAAAATGTCTATTCACATCTTCTGCACAATTTTTAATTGGATTAGTTGTTTTTTGAGTTGATTTTATAAGTTCTTTATCTATTTTGGATACTAACCCTTTATCAAATATGTTATTTAATAAATACCTTCTCCCATTCTGTAGGTTTACCTTTAATTGCCTCTTAGTTTTGCCGATGGTTTCCTTCCCTGTGCAGAAGCTTTTTTATTTTAATGAAATCACAATAGTTTATTCTTTTCTTTTGTTTCCCTGTCTCAGGAGACACACCTAGAAAGAAGTTGCTAAAGTAATGCCTGTATTCTCCTCTAGGATTTTGATGGTTTCAGGTCTCACATTTAGGTCTTTAATCCATTTTGAGTTTGGTGTAAGAAAGTGATCCAGTTCCATTCTTTTGCATGTTGCTGTCCAGTTTTCTGACATCATTTGTTGAAGATACTATCTTTTTCCCATTGGATATTCTTTCCTGCTTTGTCAAGATTTGTCAAAGACTAATTGACCATATAGTTATGGGCACATTTCTGGGTTTTCTATTCTCTGCATCTATTTTTGTGCCAATAACATATGTTTTGATCACTACAGCTTTGTAATACAACTTTAAGTCTGGAATTGTGAGGTCTCCAACTTTGCTTCCCTTCTTCAAAGTTGTTTTGACTATTCGGGTTTGTGTGTGTGTGTGTGTGTGTGTGTGTGTGTGTGTGTGGTTCCATACAAATTTTAGGATTGTTTGTTCTAGCTCTGTGAAAAATACCAGTGGTATTTTGATAGGGATTGCATTGAATATGTAGATTGCTTTGGGTAGTATTGATATTTTAACAGTATTTGTTCTTATCTGTGAGCATGGAATGTTTTTCCATTTCTTTGTGTCATCTTTAATTTCATCACTATTTTAATTTTATCAGTAATTTAATTTCATCAGTATTTTATAGTTTTCAAAGTACAGGTCATTCACAAACTCTTTGGTTAGGTTTATTGCTAGGTATCTTATTGTTTTTCATGCAATTGTAAATGGAATTGATTTCTTAATTTCTCTTTCTGCTGCTTCATATTGGTGTATAGATGTGCAACAGATGTCTGTATGTTGATTTTGTACCCCATGCCTTTACTGAATTCATTGACCAGTTCTAACAGTTTTTTGGTGGAGTCTTTTTTTTTTAGTTTTTAAATTTTTTTTTAATGTTTATTTTTGACGAGAGAGAGAGAGAGAAAGAGCAAGCATGAGTGGGGGAGGGTCAGAGAGAGAGGGAGACACAGAATCCGAAGCAGGCTCCAGGCTCTGAGCTGTCAGCATAGAGCCCCATGCAGGGCTCGAACTCACAAGTGGTGAGATCATGACTTGAGCCAAAGTCAGAGGCTTAACAGACTGAGCCACCCAGGTGCCCCTCACCCCCGCCCCGCTACTTTTTTTTTTTAATTTATTTTTTCTTTCTGGTTTTCTATATAGAGTATCATGTCATCTACAAATAGTGGAAGTTTTATTTCTTCCTTGACTATTTGGATGCCTTTTATTTCTTCCTGTTGTCTGCTGTGGTTAGGACTTCTAGTACTATGTTATATAATAGTGGTGAGAGTAAACATCCCTGTCTTTTTCCTGACCATAGAGGAGAAGCTCTCAATTTTCCCCATTGAGGATTAGCTGTGGATTTTTCATATATAGCCTTTATTATGTTAAGGTATGTTCCCTCTAAACCTACTTTGTTGAGGGTTTTTATCATGAATGGACGTTGTGCTTTGTCAAATGCTTTCTCTGCATCTACTAAAATTAGAAGTTACTGTGTCCTCTAGGTTGCTCATTCATTCTTCTGCTTCCTACTGTTTATTCTATCTAGTGTGTTTTTAATTTAATTCATTGTGTTCTTTATCTCTGGTTCTTTTTAATATCTTTGTGAAGGGTATCACTGATGTCCTCCAGTCTTTTCTCAAGTCCAGTGCGAATCTTTACGATTATTACTTTTGAATGCTCTATCAGGCATATTACTTATCTCTGTTTTGCTTAGGTCTCCTGCTCTGATTTGGACCTGTTCTTTCATTTGGGACATATTCTTCAGTCTCCTCATTTTGTCTAACTCTGAGTCTTTTTTCTGTGTGTTACACATGTCAGCTATGTCACTTGCTCTTAAATGTAGGGGCATTATTTAGAAGAGGTGCTGTAGTGCCCTACAGTGCAGTGTCCCCTGTTCATGAGAGCCTCGTGTTTCAGGGCTATCTTCTATGTGTTCTGTGTGCACACTGCTATTGTGGCTGAGTCACTTTTTCCTTCAGTCCAGTGGTCAGCAGTGGCTCTCTTTGCTTGCTGTGGGCAGTGTTATGTCCATGTATTAGTGAGCCAGTCTAGGGGTCCACCTTAGGCTTCAGTTGAATTAGACCAGGCTTTGCCAGAGATGCAGTATCACCCAGCTGCAGGGTGTTGTCCTGGGAGAAGCTTTCATTGTTAGGTGGGGCCTGTTGTCAGACCAGCTGTCTGCCTCCATCCCACTGCTGGGGTTGCAGTCTTACTGGTGTGTTTGGTTATTATTCCCTCTCCCCAGTGCAGAGTCATTCTGGAGTAGTACTGACCCTTGTCAGAGCTGCTTGCACACTGCCAGGCTTGTGGTAGCACTTTAGATGGTCTCTGGTCAACAGTGTGTTAGAAGAAGTGAACCCACAGTGTGCACAAGGGGCTGGGCTCACATTGTTAGCAAAGATTGCATGCAGATACTTTGCAAGAGGGGACCCACTGCAGTAGCCAGGACCAACGCTGTCCAGGTTGCAAAGGATGGATCCACAAAGTGTGCACTGCAAGGATCTCTCCCCCTCCAAGCTGTACTCTGAGATCAGTAAACAACTCTCCCTCACATATGCTCCAAGCATTTTTCAAACTGCTGCTTCTATGCTGTATTTCTGAAGGTTTTTGTTGTGCCGTGTCTTTAATGGCTGGGACTCAGTTTCCTCTCACCCTCCAGGCTCTCCCAGAGCTGAGCCCACCGCTTTTTAATATTCTGGGTTTTAAGTTCCACTGGTTGTAAGAACTCATGAAATTCAGCCCCTTGGGATTTCAAAGCCAATATTATGGGGATTTGTCTTCCCTGTATGGGGTCCCTGGTGCAACAATCTGTTTCTCTCCCCTTTCTGTGCCCCTAAGTCCCTCCCTCTCGAGGACAGTCCCACAGGTGTGTTTAGCTCCTGACCTGTCTCTGCCCATCCTACTCTCTTTTTTCTTTCCTACATGTTTTTTCTGCAAGTGTGGAGTTTTTCCCTGCAAGTCTTTGGGTTGTTTTCTGGGTTATTTACACTGATATATTATCTAGTTTTATCTGTGGGGTGAAGTGAAATTAGGGTCCTCCTCCACCATCTTCCCAGTGATTCTGACTTTACTACTTTTGTCCTTTAATCTTCATACAAGCTTTAGAAGTGATTGCTCTACTAACTTTGTTTTCTTTTATCCTTGAAATTTTTTCCTTTCCTAATTTTCTTCTAATTTGGCCTTTTCTTTTCCACCTAAAGTAGCCTCTTTAACATTTCTTTTGAGGCCAGTTTAGTGGTGATTAAACCGTTTAGCTTTTCTTTGGGAAACTCTTTATCTCTCCTTCAATTCTGAAATCAGTTCATCTGGTCCTCTCCAGTGCAATGAGGATCTTTGTTACTATTACTTTGAACTCTTCATTTTTCTGAGGTTTTGTCTTGATTTTTCATTTCAAGCATATTCCTCTGCCTCCTCATTGTGATTGACTTTTTGTGTTTGTTTATATGAATCAGATACAACTACTTCTGAACTTGAAAGGATGATCTTGTGTATGATCATCTCCTATGTAGACTGTGTGACTGGTGACTTTGGCTAGCTGATCACAGCTGAAGTGGATGTGGGCCAGGGCAGTCCTGAGGCTTTCCATGCAACAGGTGCCTTAGCTGGATGGCTGTAGTAAAGAGGGTGCAAGCCATGGGGTCCGAGGGTGCTCCATGCAAGGGGTGCCTTGATAGGGCAGGTAGAACTGAGGCAGGAGCACACCAGGGGGTACTGGGACACTCTGGTCAGGGGCAGCCTGACTGGAGCTGAGGTGGTCATGGGCCATGGAGTGTCTGGGTGCTCTACTCCAGAGGTGCTCTGGCAACTTATCTGGAGCAGAAATGGTATAAGCCTTGAGTGTTTGAGTGTTCTGAGGTTCTCTGTACCCATGTCACCTGAGTGAGACAGCTGTAGCTGTAGTGAGCACTGATTTGGGGTATCCCTGTATAGGCTATGCTGGGCATGTGTGGGCTAGAGCCCCAGGGATCACTGAAGTAGTATCCCACTTAGGGTGACCAGATCCTGCTCCTATTTATGCTATCAAGGAAGAGGAGAAATGTAAACCATGGTACTTGCCAACCCCTCCAATCCAGAGAATGTTTAAGCAGCTTTCCTAGAGTTCTAGGGCTGGATCCTTTATATCCTAGGTATTCTTTCAAACCGTGTTTTTTGTTTGTTTTTTCTAAGCTCAGGATATCTGGAGTTGGTGTGGGCTAGTGACCTGATGCTCACTGAGGTGGCAGGATGTTTATGGCACCTGGAACCTGTTCACATCTGAGCTATCAAGACAGAGCGGGTACATAAGCAGTGGCAATTGTCAGCCCCTCTGACCCACAGAGTTTCAATAGTTCCCCCACCATTTGGCAGGGTTCTGTGGCTGGTTCCTTTACATACTACTGCTCTGTTAAAACATGGCTTTTTTTCCTTTTCTCCAGGGTCCTTCAGTACTATCTTTCCCCACTGCAGTTCCCAGCATCAAGGATCTCTCTTGTACTTAAAACAAAAATGTTGTTTTTTGTTTGTTTGTTTGTTAATTTTAGGGAGAGAGAGACAGAGGGGGGCAGAGTGAAGAAGACAGAAAGGGAGAGACAAAGAATCCCAAGGAGGTTCTGGCTGTCAGCACAGAGCCCAATGCTGGCCTCTATCCCACAACCCTCGGATCATGACCCAAACCAAAATCAAGAGTCTGATGCTCAACCGCCTGAGCCACCCAGGAGCCCCCTCTTGTCATTCTTTTTATGTAGCTTTACTTTTGTTGTGCAGAACCTTTTCAGTCAGACCTCAGTTCTTCAGGAGGAACTATTTTACATATATATATGTATATAAGTATATATATATATGTATATAAGCATATATATACATGTGTATATATGTATGTATATATGTATATAAGCATATATATACATGTGTATATATGTATATATATGTATATAAGTATATATATACATGTGTATATATGTATATATGTATATAAGTATATATATACATGTGTATATATGTATATATGTATATAAGTATATATATACATGTATATATATACACATGTGTATATATATACATATATATATATATATATATATATATATATATATATATTTAAGTATAGATTTGGTGTGTCCATGAAGAAAGTGAGTTTAGGGTCTTCCTACATTGCCCTCTTGGTTGGGTACCTCATTCAGGTTCCTCTTTTGCTCCAAACAAATATTATTTGTTGTAGTTCTGTGAAACATGCCACTGGAATTTTGGGAGAGATTTTGTCGAATCTGTAGATTGCTTTAGGCTGTATGGACATTTTAACAATATTAGCTCTTCCAATCCATGAGCACAGTATTTCTTTCCAGTTGTTTGTGTTGTCCTCAATTGCTTTCATCGTATCTTATAGTTTTTAGAGTACAGGTCTTTCACCTCCTAGGTTAAATTTATTCCTATGTATTTTATTATCTTTGTTTCTGTTCTGAATGGGATTGTTTTCTTAATTTATCTGATGGTTTTTATTATGTATAGAAACACAACAGATTTCTATATATTAATTTTGTGCCCTATAATTTTACTGAATTTATTACTTCTAATAGTTTTGGTGGAGTCTTTAGGGTTTGCTATGTATAGTATTATGTTATCTGCAAATAGCTTCACTTCCTGCTTTTTAATTTGGATGGCTTTGTTTCTTCCTCCTGCTGCTTTGGTTATGACTTCTGATACTCTGGTGCATATAAGTGAGGAGAGAGGGCATCCAAGACTTGTTACTGATCTTAGAAGAAAAGTTTTTAGCTTTTCACCATTGAATATGATGTTAGGTGTGGGCTTGTCATATATGGCCATTATTACATTGAGGTATGTACTCTGTATACCCACTTTGTTGATAGTTTTTTTCATAAATGGATGTTGAATTTTGTCATATGCATTTTCTGTATCTATTACAATGCTAATAGGATTTTTATATTCTGTTTTATGTATGTGATATATCATGTTAATGACTTACAGAGGTTAAACAATCCTTATATCACTGGAATGAATACTACTTGATCATGGTGTGTGATCCTTTTAACATATTGTTTGATTTTGTTTGCTAATATTTGTTGAAAATTTCTGCATCTATGTTAATCAGGGATATTCAATATAATTTTTTCTTTACTTTTTTTTTTTTTTGTAGTTTGTCCTTTTGGTTCTTTGTGTGTGTGTGTGTTTTCCTGTGTTTTGTATCAAGGCAATGCTGGCCGTGTAAAGTGAGTTTGGAAGTGTTCTTTCGTCTTCAATTTTTTGGAATAATTTGAGGATACGTGTTAACTTTTCTTTAAATGTTTGGTGTAATTCACCTGTGATACCACCCAGACCTAGACTTTTATTTGTTGGGAGGTTTTTGATAACTAATTCAATTTCATCGTTAGTAATTGGTCTATTCAGGTTTTCTACTTCTCTATGATCCAATGGTAGAGATTATATGTTTATAGGAATTTACCCATTTCTGCTAGGTTGTCCAATTTGTCGGTACATAATTTTTCTTAGTAGTCTTTTATATTTTTCTGGCATTGGTGGTAATACCTCTCTCACTTCTGATTTTATATATTTGAGCCATCTCTTTTTCTTGATGAGTCTAATGGTTTATCCATTTCGTTTATCTTTTCAAAGAGGCAGTTCTTAGCTTCACTGATCGTTTATTGTTTTTTGGTGTGTGTGTGTGTGTGTGTGTGTGTGTGTGTTAGTCTCTGCTTTATTTATTCCTATTCTAATATTTATTTGCTTCCCCCCCCTTTGTGTTTTATGTTTTTGATATAATACTTGACACCTTTTTATACTGTATGTCCCTTAACTAATTATAGTAGTTACAGTTGATTTTTACTACCTTTGTCTTTTAATCTTCATACTAGTTTTATAAGTGGTTGATCTTCCTATATTTATCAGTGAGATTTCTTTTATATATTTTTTATTTCTAGTTAGGATCTTTTCTGTTCAAAATCTATTTAATATTTCTTATAATGTTAGTTTTGTGGTGATGAATTCCTTTATCTTTTGCTTGTCTGGAAAACTCTATCTTTTCTTCAGTTTTGAATGATAACCTTATTAGGTAGAGTACTATTGATTTTACATTTTTTTTTCCTTTCAGCACTTTATATATACAATGTCACTCCTTTCAGGCCTACACAGTTTCTGCTGAGAAATCAGCTAATAGCCTGACAGAGGTTGCCTTGTACATAACTAGTTGTTTCTCTCTTGCTCCTTGTAAGAGTCTCTCTTTAATTTTTGACATTTAATTATAATGTGTCTTGGTATCAATCCCTTTGGGCTCATCTTCTTTGTAATTCCCTGTACTTCCCAGACATGCACATGTTGTCTTCCCTAGGTTAAGAAAATTTTTAGCCACTACTCATTTCTTCAAATAACTTTTCCCTTTTTACTCTCTTTCTCTCCTTCTGGACACATGCAGTGCAAATATTAACATGTTTGATGCTGTCCCAGAGATAATGCAATGGCAGAGGCTGTGGAGTGGCTGAGGGTGGGGCTTTCTCCCCAGCTGGGATGCTTGATTTACCACAGCTGTAGCTGGGACTACAGAGATGGGAGGTGCTTGGTTGCACCTGTCATAGCAACTGTAGCACTGGGCAGGGCTCTCCCCTCTCTCTGTCTAGTGCTGTGGCAGTGGATATGGCTTTCTTCCAGCTCAGCTGGAAGAGCTCTGTGACTGCCACTAGGGACCAATGTAGTGGACAGGGCTCTCCCCGACCCACCCACACATACAACAGGCTGGTGGAGGTGCTGTGGTGGCTACTGCAGCTATGGTAGCTGGTGGGACTTTTAATGGACTGTGCCTGCCAGCATTAATAGGTAAAGGGAGAATACCAAAATGGTGCTTGCCAGTGTCAGAACTAGCAAGGTAAAATGTAATCACAAAAATGGCATCCAATTGTGTCTCCATTCCCAGACAGTGTCTCACCAGTTTCTTGCCCTCTTGAAGATACCCGAGGACTAGTAAGTGGGTCTCTTCACCTATATTTTCGGCAACTTTCCAACTGGAGTCTTATCATTGGGTCTCAGGTGAGTGAGACTGTGCTTAAGCTCTTTAACAGCAGTTTCTCAATTCCTATAGCTCTGTGGTTTTTCTGAATGTAATCACTGTTAGTTTTCATAGCCTGGCTTTTGGGGGACTCATCTCTTCTCAGGATCTAAAGGTTGGAGTGCCTGCTATGGAGCTTCAACCTCTTATTATTTAGGGAGAAGTTCCATATTTTTGAGAGCCCTCCCAATCTTGGATAGCTGTGCCTGGGGTAGGGCTTTTCTTTTTTTGGAAAGACCTCGTCTTTATCGCTCATTTGTGGATGCTCTGTTCATCCAGATTTCAGGGCTTTTAATGAAGACATTATTCCATATTTAGTTGTATATTTCTTGTTTCTGTGGGAGAAAGTGAGCTCATGATCCTCTTTGCTGCCATCTTGAAACCCCTTCTGTTGCTTGTGCTTCTGCTGTAATCTCCAAAAACTCACTGCCAAAACCAATGTCAAAGAGCTTCTTCCTTATGTTTTCTTCAGGGAGTTTTACAATATCAGATACTTTCTTTAATTGTTTCATCCATTTCAGTTAATTTTTGTGAGTGATTTAAGAAAGGAGTCTAATTTTATTTTTCTGCATGTGGTTATCCAGTTTTCCCAGTATCATTTGTTAAAGAGATTATCTTTTCTCCATTGAATGTTCTGGCTCCCTCATTAAATACTAGTTTACATATAGGTGGGGGGTTATTTCTGAGCTCAGTATTCTGTTCCATTGATATACATATCTGTTTTTATGCCAGAAACATAGTGTTTTAATTACCATAACTTTTTAGTATTTGAAGTTTGAAATCAGGAAGTGTGATGACTCCAGCTTTGTTCTTTATCAGGATCGCTTTGGCTATTCAGGATCTTTTGTGGATCCATACGAATTTTAAGATTTTTTTTCCTATATCTGTGAAACATACCATTGGGATTTTATAGGGATTGCACTGAATGTATAGATGGCTTTTAACAATAATTCTCCCACTCTACCCAAACAGCCAAACATCTTTTAGAGAGAAGAACAAAGCTGGAGGTATTACAATCCCAGATTTCAAGCTATATTGCAAAGATACGGTAATCCAAAAAGTATAGTACTAGTTTAAAAAACCAAAAACAGGTACATAGGTGTACAGAATAAAATAAAAAGCCCAGAAATAAAGTCATGCTTACATGGTCAATCAACAAAACAGGCAAGAATACACAATGGGGGGAAAGACACTGTCTTCAATACATTATCTTGGGAAAACTGGACAACTACAAGCAACAGGATGAAACTGGACCACTTTCTTACATCATATACAAAAACACACTCAAAACGTATTAAAGACCTACATGTGAAACCCAAAACTATTAACGTCCTTAAAGAAAATATAGGCAGTAGACTCCTGGACGTTGGCCTTTGCAACATGTTTCCAAATAAGTCTCCTGAGTCAAGGGAAATAAAAACCAAAGGAAACTATTGGGATTACACCAAAATAAAAAGTTTGCACAGCAAAGGAAACAATCAACAATACAAAAAGGCAACCTCCTAAATGGGAAAAGATATTAATATCCAAAATATTAAAGAACTTATATAGTCCAACACCAAAAAAGAAAAACAAAACAAAAAACAAAACAGAAACAATCTGACTAAAAATGGGTAGAGGACTTTAATAGACATTTTTCCAAAGAAGACACACAGGTGGCCAACAGGCAGATGAAAAGATGCTCAACATCACTACTCATCAGAGAAATGTAAATCGAAACCACAATGAGACATCATCTTATACCTGTCAGACTGGCTAACATCAAAAAGAAGAAATAACAAGTGGTGGTAAGGATGTGGAAAAAAGGGAACCCTCATGCACTGTTGGTGGGAATGCAAATTGGTCCCATCACAATGGAAAACAGTATGGAGGTTCCTCAAAATATTACAAATATAAATACCATATGATCTAGTAACTTCACTACTGGATATTTACCCAAAGAAAATGAAAACACAAATTTGAAAAGATACACACACTCCTATGTTTTTGCAGAATTATTTATAATAGCCAAGATATGGGAGCAACCTAAGTGTCCATTGATAGATAAATGGATAAACAAGACGTGGTACATACATACAATGAAATGTTACTCAGGTATAAAAAAAGAATGTGATCTTTCCATTTGCCACAACGTGAATGGACCTCAAGGATATTATCCTAAGTGAAATGAGTCACACAGAGAAAAAGACCACATGATTCCACTTATATGTGGAATCTAAAAAACAAACAGATCCATAAATACAGAGAACAAACTGGTGGTGTGGGGGAGCAGGGAAGGGCAGAATGAGTGGAATAAAAAAAAAAGTCTTCCTATCATTGAACATGGGGTATTTTCTCATTTATTTTTATCTTCATTTTTTTCATCAAGGTTTATACTTTTCAGTGTACAGACCTTTCACTTCATCGGTTAAATTTATTCCTGAGTATTTTATTTTTAATGCTATTGTGAATGGGACTCTTTTCTTTATTGCTTTTTTAGATATTGTTAGTGTAGAAATGCATCTGATTTCTGTATGTTGATAACATACCCTATGACTTTTGAAAATTCATTGATTAGTACTATTTTAGTGGAGTCTTAAGGATTTTCTAAATAGAAGATTATTTCACATCCAAACATAGAATATTTATTTCTTTCTTTCCCATTTGGGTGCCTTTTATTTCTGTTTCTTATCTACTTGCTCTGCCTAGGATTTCCAGTACTTTTGAATAGCAATGATGGGAGTTTACACTTTTATCTTGTTCCTGATTTTAGAAAAACTTTCAAATTTTTACCATTAAGTGTGTTGTTAGCTGTGGACTATCATATGTGGCTTTTATTATATTTGAGATATGTTCCTTCTATACCCAATTTTTTGAAGTTTTTAAGATGAAATGATGTGTTTGTCAAATGCTTTTTCAGCATCTGTTGAGATGATTACATTGTATCCTTAGTTCTATTAATGTATTGTATCACATTTACTGATTTGTGTATGTTGAACCATTCTAGCATCACAGGGGTAAATACCATTTGATCATGGTGTATGATCCTTTTTTTTTTAAGTTTATTTATTTTGAGAGTGAGCAGGGGAGAGCAGAGAGAGAGGGGAAGAGAGGATCCCAAGCAGGCTCCATGCTGCCAGTGCAGAGCCCAATGCATGGCTCAAACTCACGAACCTGAGATCCTAACCTGAGCAGAAACCAGGAGCTGGATGCTTAACTGACTGAGCCACCCAGGCGTCCCCATGGTATATGATCTTTTTAATGTGCTATCGAATTCAATTTGGTAATATTTTGTTGCGAATTGCTGCATATTTATAACAATTACATTTAATTTTTTTTATGTTTTAATTTATATTTGAGAGAGAGTGAGAGACAAAGCATGAGCAGGGAGGGGCAGAAAGATGGAGACAGAATCTGAAGCAGGCTCCAGGCTCTTAGCTGTCAGCACAGAGCCCAATGAGGAGCTCGAACTCACCACCAGTGAGATCATGGCCTGCAGACTCAACCGACTGAGACACCTAGGCACCCCTTAAAAATTTTTTTTAATGTTTATTTATTTTTGAGAGAGAGCACATGAGCAGGGGAGGGGCAGAAAGAGAGGGAGACACAGAATCAAGAGCTGGCTCCAGGCTCTGGGTTGATAGCACAGAGCCCGACGCAGGGCTTGAACCCACGAACCATGAGATCATGACCTAAGCTGCAGTCTGACACTTAACCAACTGAGCTACCTAGGCACCCCTAGAATTTTTGCATTTTTAATTATCAGTGATGTTGGTCTGTAGTTTTCTTCTATTGTAGTGTCTTTGGTGTCAGGGTAATGGTGGCCTTGTATAAGTCTGAAAGTGTTCCTTTCTCTTCATTTTTTTTTGAATACTTTGAGACAGCCTGATATTAATTTTTCTTTAAATATTTGGCAGAATTCTCCAGGAAAGCCCTTGCAAACCATCCTTGATGAAAACATTCCAAGTTCAGTTTTTCAGAATATCCACAGATAAAATTCAGAGAAACATGGGATAATTAAACTTGAAAATAACAAACCTGGATCTCCAAATACTTCAGGTATTAATTAGGCTTATCAAATAGCTATGAATGAAATGATAAGATTTGAAAAAAATAAAAGCAAATGGAACTGAGAAATAAAAAATCAAAATTAAAACCTCTGTGAATGGGAGAATATCTGATTAGTGACAAGTAAGGGGAAAAGTAGTAAGCTGGAAATGGATATAAAGAAATCACCCATAATGTAGGAAAGAGACAAGATGTATAATACATAAATAGAAGAGACTTAGAAAATAGAATGAGAAGGTATAATATGTGTTTATATAGAGTTTTTTTTTTTAAAGAGAGACATCTGGAGAACGGTATAGGAAAACATAAAGGACAGAAGTATTCCAGGCATAAGACAAAAGAAAAATTCACAGATAAAGGAAGCATAATGTATAACTAACAAAAGAAAAATTCGACTGGCAGCATAATTCCTCAATAGCAACAATAAAAGCCATAAGTCTTTGCTATATTACCATCAAAATATTTAGAGAAAATATTTATTAATCTAAAATTATATAGCTAGTATAACTATTCTTAAAGAACAAAGAGAAAATAAGACATTTTTGTAATGAATAAAAAATGAGTTAGTTCGACACTTGGAAAGCCGTACCAAAGAGGCCTCTAAAAGACTTAAAGAAAAATGGATCTAGGAATCTTTTATTGTTTAGTATTGAGAAGAGGCCTGGTTCCCTTTTCTAATGTCTGTTTTAAAGTTTTTTTAGATATACTTTTATATTTCATGTTAATCTGCATCAAAAGAATTCAAATCCTGATACTGACGTTTGTTGGATGTGTTAGTACAACTACAGAGTGCATAGCGAGGAAAGAAAAAAAATAGGGAAAATAAATAACATTTGCTCTCTATAATAATAAAAAGCTAACTCAAATGTAATCAGTGCATGGAGGCAATAAATGCAGGAAAGAAAATAAGAAACGCAGGTACACATGAAAGTGAAATATTATGAAAATCAGAGCTTCTTGAAGAAGAAAGTTGAACAAATGAATCAGAATAAATCTTCAGAGTTCAAAGTAATCTTCCTTGAACCAACAGAAGATCAGATATAGGAAACGGAAGGACTTCTTCAGGTTTTAAACAAAACTGATACATTGAAACCAACACCATGATATATATAGGAAATACTAAATCCCAGTTAAAAAAAGGGCTCTTATTATTTCCTAAGTCATTAACTGGTAGATGTCTTTATAACCCAGTAAAGCTACCAGCCAAATTTCAGTTCTACATCATCACTTACAAGAATTTCCCATATCAGAGGGAATCTATTCACTGGGAGAAGAAAAAGGCAAAGTGAAGAAAACTTTGCATGGAAAGAATTTGGGGTGTTCACAGGTTAATCATAATATTCACATCAAATTGAATTAAAAGTAGATTAAAAGGGGTTAAGTTTTGTTGTTTTTTAATCCTAGGAAAAATGCCAGAAAATAATACATATATACATTAGAGTTCTGGACAGGTCATAATTTTTCTAAGTTTTGAGAAGTAAAATGAATAAGACAAAAAATATGAAAAGATTAAGCTACGATACCAAAACATTAAGTCAACTGAAAGTAAAAAAAGCATTGTGAGGGAAAAACCTATTAAATATGACAAAAAAAGAGTAAATGATAGTGATCAAAAAATGTTAAACCAGTTAAAACATTACTGAGCACCCAATAGATTAATAGCAAAAAAAATATTAATAGGTAATTCACAAAGTAAACAGAAATAGTAAATAAATATATGAAAAAAATTCTCTACATCTCAAAATAACCAAACCAAAAGTTTAAGAAGGTACCACCTTACACTCATTCAATTAGAACATAATATTTAAATAATGTGAAAGAATAAAAAATACTGTATGTTTACATTGAAATTGTATTTTTTTAAACAGCTAAATATCCAACAGTGTGTAAATAGGTAAAATTGGGTTGCATCCACTAAATACATATCACAAACATCACAATTATGTAATAACATAGAACACTTAACATTATAATACACATTAAAAAGTATTAAAATATAAAGATATAAAAGAAAACAAGTGATGGTTTTACAAATTTTACAAAGAGCAGGAAGGAAATTTTAAGTTTCGGAAGAAGAAGGATTGTGAAAATTAATTCCACTTAATTTTAGAGTTGTATTGATATTGGTATTTGTTTAAAAAGCTTGAGAAAACATGAATATAAGAAACCAATTAGACTGATACGTAACTCAGGTACTGTTATACTTTAATGGGACACCTGATTTTTTACCTTATGAAAGATTTGCAAAGTAAAGCTCCTATTTTGAAAGATCCTCTAATGCTTTCCAGATATGATCTAAAGGAAAATTAGATACAAAAGAAACTTTTCCAGGGACACTAATTTTAAACATTAGTTTCAATGAAAAGGCAACAAACACACAAGTACCAAAATATATTGAAAATTCTGAAACAGAGGCTATGGAGCAATATAAATTGTCCAGACTTACAAGGGTAGATGACAGCAATCATATTAAAAAACAAAAACCAAAAAACCCAATTTAATAACACTTTGAAAAAGCCCTGTTCTATTGGCATCTGATTCTAATCTGATGTAATCATTTACAGATTCTAACAAGTAGGTTCTTATACACTGGCTAAGATATCTGCAGTCCATGAACAATGCAGTTCAAGTCAGTGTCAATACAGCAAGGACAGTGAGCCGATCATAGACACTGTCGGGGTGAGAGCGAAGCAATGCAGAATGCTGCACTTAAAGGCATGGTAAGCCGAGGGAAGCATGGGGTCTTTCTCTCCAGGCCTGGGCCCTAAAAGCTAGTCTGTCTGTATCATTCTGGCCTACAAAAAAAAAAAAAAAAAAAGAGAAAGTAAAATAATTTTTGAAGAAAAAAAAATTCTGGGAGTAGTAAGAGTGAGATTAGAGAAATAAGATTTTAGGGTCTATAAAGGCTAGTTATTGCTTTCTCTGTGATATGTGGCAAACTTCCTTCAAGATGGTACAGGGGTGCTGCGTGGTTTAGGCAGCTGAGCATCTGACTCTTGGTTTCAGCTCAGGTCATGATATCAGGGTTTGTGAGTTGAAGCCCCCCATCGGGCTCTGCGCTGTCAATGTGGAATCTGGTTGGGATTCTCCCTCTCTCTCACTGCCCCTCCTCTCCTCATACACACACACACACACTCTCTGTCTCTCAAAATAATAATTAAAAAAAAAGATGGTACGGATTTATGGGGAATGAAAAGAGCACAGGCAAAGTCTAGAGACAACCTGATGTGCCATCAGCAACAGTCAGAACTGGGGTCAATAGAGGTATCAGCAGAGACAACCTTGATGAGGATTCAGGATCAGGCAGTTCAGGTCACCCTGGATATAAGAAGTGAAATCCAGAGCCTCTAAACTCAAGGATGGTCCTTGCCACTCAGGGAACTTTACCATTTCTATCCTCACAAAGAGCTACATCTTTCAACAGAGTAGAGTACAGCAGAGAAGGACAGCTTCTGTCAAATTTCTGCTTTCTGGGGACTTCTCTGAACCTAACCTGTGGAGTGGAGAAATGTCTTTATTGACTTTTTTTCCACCCTAGTATCTCACTTATACCAAGATAACATATGTACAATCAGAACAGAATTGAGCTAAAGATAAAATGCTGATAAGCATGAGTATTTAAGAAAGTGGGGGGTGGGGGGAAGAAACACATATATACACAGACCTTGGTGTCATTCAGTAATGAATACAGGACAAATCACAGCTTTACTCAATCTGATTGTATCTTACAGATAGAACACTGAGCAAAGCAAGACACTAAAGAATATTTGCGATTCTAAAGTTAAAATATGATCTTTAGGGACACATACACACAGGTGATATAACTATTTCAAAAAAGGGAGTTATCAGCATAAAAGCCAGAAAAGTGTTTAGAGAGAGAGTTACACGGAGTTTGTTAACCATTTGTTAAAATACGATGTGTGTATGTATAACAAGGCACTTTTCTGTGTATGAGTTATATTCTGCAATAAAGAGGTGTAAAGAGTCATCCTACTCTTGCAAACACATAAGGAAATGACAGAAATTGAGCTTAGGAATGTATGGGTCATTATAAAAAGGGTAATCAATAAGACATTTGGTAGAAGATTCAGGCCTTCACTGCATTCAGTAATGGGTTTTCTGGCAATGTGATACTGAGTTTTGTTCTGAGGAGAACAAAAATAGGGATCCTGTCTAGGAGCAGAATCAAGTAAGAAACCATATGGGAAAAAATATGTATATGTTGGAAGTTTAGGGGCACGTTCTTTTGGATACCTCAAACACATTTTGGCTATGGTGTGAATCTAGAATTTTGGCAGGTATAGTGTTATTTCACCTCAGTTCTCTGTTGCCCCTTCTCCACCCCACAGAGAATGGCAGCAATTGGGAATCTGTCTATAGCTGGACTGTGGTCTAGCTGTTTCCAAGAGCCTATATATCTTTTAATTAGCACTCCCTGTATATGGTCCCTTATATTTTCACAGATGAGAAAACATAAGAAAGAAAATGGTGATTATAGGAAAGGAAGTAATGGAGGCTTCTCTGAAGTATCAATAACTTATACATTGAGGATGCGGCAAAGACAGTCAGGGGTCAGGGGCTCCCACAGTGCGTGAAGGTACTCAGCAGAGAATGGCCTGAGAGGCCGTGTCAGGAGAGTGGCATGGAAATGCCTCGAGATGATTTCCTCCTACTCCTGGGGCTTGATTTGATTTTGTTTCTCCTCCTCTGGGTCTTTACTTTTCTTTGGTCTGTGGGCTGATTTCTATGGAGCTGAGGCAGATTTATTGTCCACCAGAGGCCAAAACTAATTTCCAAATGTGCCTCACTATATACAGCACTGGCTAGGAGTCCTTTAGGGTGTCTCCTTAATACCTTTTATGTCACTTCTGTTGAACACTTGAAGTATGGAGCTAATATTTTATGACCAAGACATTTTTATTAACAAAAAAGGGTTACTGATTCTTTTCTTATTGACATTTTAGACTAGGCAGTTCTCTTTTTCTTATTTATAAGAGAAGTTTGCTTTGTTTTGCCCTTCATTTCCACTTATTCTAGAATAACAACTGATCACTTATTCCTTTCCTTCTTAAAATTCCTATAATTGATCTTGCTGTCTTCATCTAGGTAGCCTCCGTTTTGTTTTCTCTTCCTTACCCTTACTTAGCTATGTGTGTCGTTAGTCTCCCTTCTATAGACACTTAACTGTAAATACAATGTAACTTCCTAAACAATTTAAATAGCTGAATTAAGCTGAAACACCGCCTTGCCTACATGTTTTAATTGTCTACCTGACTGGCTTTTTATTCATTCTAAGTATATATTTTAAGTTAGCAGTAATAGTAAACATTTAAACTATTACTGGCAATTTTTTAGCTTAAAGTTGATCATTTCAAAATTGACCCATACCTAATCCAATTTGATTCTGTTATTAAAAATACTAAGTCAGGGCCACCTGGGTGGCTCAGTTGGTTGAGCGTCCAACTTCGGCTCAGGTCACGATCTTGCAGTTTGTGAGTTCATCTGTGCTGACAGCTCAGAGCCTGGAGCCTGCTTCAGATTCTATGCCTCCCTCTCTCTCTGCCCCTCCCCCGCTTGCACCCTCTATCTCTCAAAAATGAATAAACATTAATAAAAAATTTAAACAAATACTAATCAAAGCTTCAGATTAAATAAGAGCCAAAGATAGATTGCTAATGTAACTCTAACTTGACTTCAAGTAAACATTTGAACAGTTTACTCCCTAAATGATGCTCTGAGCTGTAAGCTTATTGTAATTGTGAATCTACTGTTTGGAATACTCTGTGGTTTAATGTTTTGTTTTTTTTTTTTTTTTTTTTTTCAACATTTTTTATTTATTTTTGGGACAGAGAGAGACAGAGCATGAACGGGGGAGGGGCAGAGAGAGAGGGAGACACAGAATCGGAAACAGGCTCCAGGCTCCGAGCCATCAGCCCAGAGCCTGACGCGGGGCTCGAACTCACGGACCGCGAGATCGTGACCTGGCTGAAGTCGGACGCTTAACCGACTGCGCCACCCAGGCGCCCCGTGTGGTTTAATGTTCAATTCCAACTTGGCCTGAGGAAATTCTTGCCATCACCTGAATGCCACCTTCATCGTATTTATCTTTTAAAGACTATATTTGCTTACCCTTTCAGGCAATAATTCATATTCTAGTTCTTTTTCATACAAAATCAAGGACACAACTTATTACCAGGCTAGAGACTACACAGCGTAAACAATAAATATTAACTTGTTAATCAGTGTAAATCCCTAGGCACCATTACACTTCTGGGCATTATTTTATGAATATAAAAGAATGTAATGATGAAGAATTCTGGGGCAGAAACTTCCTTCCTGCTCACCACATCCCTTTTCTTTTTCTCCAAGCACAGAGACCATATTTGCCAACTTCCTCTGCAGTGGGGATGCTCTGGCCCATCAAACATGCCACATATCTCTCCACCTCCCTTCTGGCTGCATGCAGAGAATCTGGCAGAGAGCTCCAAGAACTGAGGGGATGTGAAGGCACAACAAAGAAGTTCAAGTTCCCAAAGAACCATCTGTAAAGCTGCTCAAACCTTCTGATTAGACACAAAGAATGCAAAGACACAAAGAACAATCTTGCACTGCACTAAACCACCAAGAGATGAGGATTATTACACTAGTCAACCTATCCTAACATGAATTTTATCACATTTTCTCCACTCTGTTATGAAGAACTCTAACCAGATTATTATGGGTCTTTTCTTTTTTAATTAAGTTACTGAGGATTGCATTTGAATTTTAATTACATTACTGAATTGACGGACTTCCACAATAACTGTATTTTTGCAGCCTTTCACTTGAAATACAGATCATAACGCAAGTAAAGACTGGCAATCCTGTAGGTGCTCAGATATCTAATTGCTGACAAGAATCTGCACCAAATTGGAAGGCTGAGGTGCCCTAAGTGACCTTATCTTTTAGAACTGATGAGTGTTTTCACTGGCACTAGCTTTTGCCATAACACTAGTAGCTGAGCAAAGGTAACCAAAACAGATACTGATCCATCAAATGCCTTTAGACTGGTATACATCTGCCAGAATATCTAATATTTGTACTCAGCTATACTACTCAAAATTAATGCTCAGCAAGGCTGACTATACCAGGGTTTTGGTATCAAGTCTTTTTTTTTTTTTTTTGGAATATAAAGGGGCATAGTAACATACTGTACTATCTATAAGTTTAGAGTTAAACTAAGGGGATAAGGGAGACAATAAAAAACAAAAGGTTCTGCCAGTGACTGCTGTTGAATTCTCTTCATTCTTTCTTATGCATCCATAATTGAAAAGGTTTTAAGTGTAAGCCTCTTCTAGTTCCCAAGGAATTAACCCATGTTAAACATTATGCTGTAATCCTGTCCACCAACTTGCTTTAATAATTGCATAGAATTGCGTAGAATTGTGGAGGCTTAAAAAGATGGCCCCAAATTCTCTGAAATTCCTTCCACTGAGAGGCCAATTTCTGTGTCCCTTCCCCTGGAAACTGGGTAGGCTGTGTCTAGCCAATCAGTAAAGACAGTAATGCTATATGAATCCAAAGGATAGATTATAAAACACCATGTAGCTTCTGCTTTGCTCACTGGAATACTTACTCTTGAAACCTTCAGCTACCATGTAAACAGTCCAACTGCCATTAAACCACAATGTTGTGAGAAAGCCCAAATGAGACTACACACAGAATCCATATACAAAGACTGAAGACAATATGAAAAGAGAGACTCTAAGACTATATGAAGAGCTAGTTACCATCCGATCCATCTCCACATCATGTCTGATTGCAACTTCATGGAAGGCCTCAAGCTAAGACTTTCCTAAAGTATTTACCAACAGAAACTGTGTGAGATAATACAAGGATGACTATTGTTTTAAGCCACAAAGTTATGGTGTTTTGTTAAGCAGCAGTCATAACAGAAATAAGAATATCTAGTCATTGAAGAGAAAATCTCCACTGAATTCCAGCTATCAGTCACTAAGAAATCTTTTTAAATTTGATACTATCCTTTTAACACATGTTAGTTTTAGGAATTTCAATATATTTTATATAAAACCAGCTAGTTTTAAACATAACCACTAAAGATAACTAAGCAGAGCTTTATTTCACCATGAAAAAAAGCTAAACACAACAAAAGTATGGGGCTCTGGTTCAAGATGGCAACATAGGAAGATCCTGAACGTACTTTCTCCCATGGACACACTGAATCTGCAGCTATCTATGGAACAGCTTCCTCTAAAAAAACAAAAACAAAAAACCTAAAAACAGGTGAAGCGACTCCTTCACATCAGGTAAATAAGAAGGAAACCATATTGAAACAGTGGGAAAGGTGGAGACACAATCTCACCATAAACCCCATACCTGGCACTATGAACCACAATCAGAAGAGAACTCAAAACCTGGAGCTTCTCCCTGAAGAACAAAGGGCTCCTACCCTACATCAGACACCTCAACTTTTAAGGCTGTCACCTGAGAAAAAAGCCCCGAAAACATTCAGCTCTCAAGACCCATGGGGCTCTTGCTTACAAGACCCACAGGGCTGTGGGGAACTAAGAAACAGCTTGTAGAGGACACGCAGGACTCATTGGCTCCAGGGCCTGGTGCAGAAGCAACCCTTCGAAAAATGCCCAGACTTTATGTGATAGAGACTCATTTTCTAACTTGAAAGCATTGGTCTGAGGAACAGGGGCCTTCTAGATATTCTCTTGGATGGAGGCTAGTGGGTGCCACCTTCCTGCTCTCCCTCTGCCTTGCTAAGTCAAATGAATGCCTTATCTCCCCCTTTCCTTTTCCTCCCTTTTTTTCAGTGAGTGTTATTTTTGCAAACCCCTTATGCTATACTCCAGAGCACTAGTACCTGCCAGGGGGAGCTTCTACGCACAGTGGTGCCCCAGTATTTACATCTGGCTAACTGGTCTTTGTGGCTGCCACCCAGAGGACACCCCTTCACCATCTGGCTCTGGGTGCATGGGACTATAACAATCGGAAATTCAGCTCTTGGCAGACTACCACTCACTGGACACTATGCAGATAATGGACTGAAACATGCCCCCAGCCTTTCTTAGAGGTCCATTTGTTACTTGTTCAGGACCTTTGGCCTGAGAGCAGGTTTCTGGCTTGGCACATGTGTAGGGACCTACGGACATGCTCTCCGAGAATGGAGGCCAATGGACACAATCTTTGTGCTGTCTGTATGCTTCATTCCAGCTAGCTGGTATCTTCCAGAAAGGATCTTACACCCATCTCTGGTGCCCTGATTCTAGCAGCTGCTGCCAGGAGAAACCTCTGCATTATCTGCCTCTTGGTGGACATTTAGGCTTATGCTCACAGGTTCCACAGGACTATAACCAACAGAGAAAGAGTTACCACACCCTGAACACTGTAAGAGGCAGCAGACCCAGGTGCTTAATCTTTCAGTGAAAGAGGCCTATTAGGGGGCGCCTGGGTGGCGCAGTCGGTTAAGCGTCCGACTTCAGCCAGGTCACGATCTCGCGGTCCGTGAGTTCGAGCCCCGCGTCAGGCTCTGGGCTGATGGCTCAGAGCCTGGAGCCTGTTTCCGATTCTGTGTCTCCCTCTCTCTCTGCCCCTCCCCTGTTCATGCTCTGTCTCTCTCTGTCCCAAAAATAAATTAAAAAAACATTGAAAAAAAAATTAAAAAAAAAAAAAAAAAAAAGAAAGAGGCCTATTAGGTTATCTTCAGTAGTTGCAGCCAGAGGGGCAGGCTTCTAATTTAACACACATCAAAGGGCTGACTGAGACCTTTAGAGGGCTGGAACTGTTTTCACACTCTCCCTCTGCTCTGTGCCAGAATGATAGCATCTCCCAGAGTGGAGCTTTTACATGTGTCTGGGCCCCAGTTTTTAGTCTGCTGCCAGGGCATAACCCTTGACTGCCTTGCTCTGGTGGCAGGAGGGTTGGCATTCCTGGGTCTCCAGGACTACAACAATCAGAAAGACAGTCCTTAGCAGGTACCAACCCCAGGGCACTAAGAGCAGACTCAAATACCATCAGTCTTTCTGTTTTAAAAACAAACATAAAGAGAAACAGGTTCTGCTGGAACTATGAGTAGAAATGTTTAATGTCAACTGTGAAAAGAGAAACGTCAACAGCAGAAAGAGAAAATCATTTGCAATACTCAAAATCAACCACTATTAGGTCTAGTTCAAAGGAAGGGATTCTTGGGGAACAAAGAAGGTTACCCTGATCATAAAGATTCCTGCATATTTTGAGGACATATTTCTTTTTTTTTTTAATTTTTTTTTTAACGTTTATTTATTTTTGAGACAGAGAGAGACAGAGCATGAACGGGGGAGGGTCAGAGAGAGGGAGACACAGAATCCGAAACAGGCTCCAGGCCCTGAGCTGTCAGCACAGAGCCCGACGCGGGGCTCGAACTCACGGAACCGTGAGATCTTAACCTGAGCCGAAGTCGGCCGCTTAACCGACTGAGCCACCCAGGCACCCCTTGAGGACATATTTCAAGGGCCCTGTCTGGTTTCAGAGTAAGTGGCCCCATAAGAATGTCTTAAGGATGGTACTGGGCCAACACCATTGGGAGAGTTAAGAGACAGAAAAAGGAAGAAGGGAAGAGTATAGTTGTTTTGTTTGTTTGTCTTGGAGACAGGTTTGTATCCACATGTGAATTTAAGCCAGCAAATGCAAGGAAACTCATCTCTAGGTCGATGTGGAAAACTAAGACCAAGAGTTAAACAGTTAAGCAATACTGGGACCAGGCACAATTTCCTGACCCTATGGTAAACAACAGGGTTACAAAGACTTCTTCTCTGTCCCTATATTAGAAAAAAAATACCAAGTCCAGTTATTAAAAAACTTAACTGCTTGCTCCAGAAAATAACTGTTTCCAGAAGATAAGATTGTGTTCAACCAAAATAATTTGCTTAAGAAGACTTGCTTTAGGATCCTCACCTGCCTATGCCCGAGAGTCTAAAACTATTACATCACAGATACTTTCCAGTCCCAATCAGCTCCCCACTTGGCCAAGACCTACCTGAACATCACTGACTCAGGCTCTAAAGTTCCTTTAGAACTTCAGGAACTAACCTTCCTTAATTTTCCCATTTGGAAATACTATGACTCTGTCAAGAAGATGTTAGTAAAACTTGTCTTTGTTTTATCAATAGTTTTATTCTGGTGGTCTTTTAGGGATTTGAGAATCAACAGCCCATGTGCATCTTGACCTGCTCAAATGAGTAGACACCACTACACAGAAAGATCCATGGACTAGGAAACACAAAGGCTCTCTTTTGCCATGCTCTGAGGAAATTACCAGAGATCTGCTCAATCTAGGCAACCTGATATTTACACCTTGCTAACCCAACTCACCCTCCACCTCCAGAGAGTCAAACTTTGTGTCACCACTAGATGCCCTACCTCAAGATCAGGTCATTTCCACTCCTTCTGACTACAGGAGAAATCAAGGACAGCAGCTTGCCACAATTCCCTACAGCATAATGTATGTAGACACTTTAGTATAGTTATTTATTTTCTCCTTCACAAGTCCTACCTGCTTAATCTTTTCCTTACCAAAATTAATATATTAATAATCACTGGGTGTTGTATGTGATAACCACTGAATTCTACTCCTGAAACTAATATTGCACTCTATGTTAACTAAAATTTAAATAAATATAATAATAATCTCTGAGAAGTAGGAACTACATACTGAAAATAAATATTTAGTATTTTGCAAAAACTTGTGATAATTAAGGAATATAGGAAATGTTTCTTTGTGGATTCCCCAAAGAGTAGTAATTGATATGAGTTCATGACAGTTTTTATATATTCCAGTGTTGATCTTTTCAAGAATCATTCATGAACATTAGCTCCAAATTAAAAAGCAACTACTCAGGAGAAAAACAAAAAATAGCAAAAGGTTTCAGCTGTAACTTCATAGAAAAAGATTGTTCATTACCATTATGTAAGTACCTTCATAAGATGTATTTCTCGGGGCGCCTGGGTGGCGCAGTCGGTTAAGCGTCCGACTTCAGCCAGGTCACGATCTCGCGGTCCGTGAGTTCGAGCCCCGCGTCAGGCTCTGGGCTGATGGCTCGGAGCCTGGAGCCTGTTTCCGATTCTGTGTCTCCCTCTCTCTCTGCCCCTCCCCCGTTCATGCTCTGTCTCTCTCTGTCCCAAAAAAATAAATAAATAAATAAAAAAATGTTGAAAAAAAAAAAATTTAAAAAAATAAAAAAAAAAAAAAAAAAAAAAAAAAAAAAGATGTATTTCTCAGGATCCTAAAATACATAACTTCATATACTATAAGAGTTTATTAATTACCTGAAAAAGATCTTAGAAATCAAGTACACACACCAAATAGTTATTGCGAATGTCCAAAATTAGGAAAAAAGATAGCTAATTGGTGCATGTATTTATGTGTATACAAATACCTTCCTATTATCTATCAAAATGTTAAAATGTATTATTAAGACATACTTCTAAGATGATTATTTCAAATGTTATTTTATGAACTATTTCAAAATTACATCATTTATAGAAGGTATCAATCTTACCATAATTTTATGAACAGATAATAACAATAAAACATACTTTATAGGGTTTATCATGCTAGACAGCATTCTAAGTAAATTTTCACAATAACCTCACAAAGAAGGCACATTTATTCACCCTCTTTTACAAGATTAGGGAACTGAAGTTCAGGAGGGTGAAGTGACTTTCTCAAGGTCGCACAGCAAAGGAATGGGGAAGCCAGGACTAAACCTCAGACCATTTCACAAGCTGATACAAGTCTGCATTCTTAACTACAGGCCAAACTACCAAATACACATGCAGGCTTAAACAAATTTGTTTTCCAACACTGGAGATGCATCTATAAACAATGGAATGATGTCTCTGATATCTATTTACACAGTTTTAATCAATTGTTAAAAGAAAATTAGAGTACAACACAGCTTTAATTAAATACTCTTGAATATCCAATCATGCAATCAATTTCAATATAAGCAGTTCTGATTTTAAGTAGATTTTTTTCTTTCTTTCTCCTCCCAGCAAGAGATCTAATCAAGAAGATATATTCAAATGCATTAATCTGGAGACAGATCATGGATTCTTACAATATAAAAAGAAACCATTAAAACATCCAAAATACAAATAAGGATAGATACTGCTGCTTATGTAACAGGAAAAAGATGTATTTCATTTTTTGTGATCCTCTATATTTTGTGATCCATTTATTTATTAAACTTTGGTTAAGAATTCAGGCGGTCTGTGACACATATTTTCCCTTTAATAGCAGTAAGATTCTATTTATAGGGCCAAATACTAAAAAAAGTTCCCAAAGCCTCAGTTTTAATTACTTTTTACATTATTAAAATAACTGCTTAGGGACTTAATATAAGCTTTACATGAACACTTCTATTACAACAAATGTTTGTGAAATGTATTGATGAACTTATCTTTACCATTTATTCTCTGACACCAGGCAAATGCCTTCTTTACCTCTTGTCAAGCCCACAAACAGTTTTACTTCCATGATCAAATTCTTAAAAATGCCTTCTCTGGACAGCAGCTGGCCATGTCTAATCATGGTGAACTGGGACAAACTGCTCCTATTCCCTTTTTTCCAGAACATTTACCATTCTGAAGCCTAAGCAGGCTTCCAGAGTCCCCAACAGGTGGCCTAGAGGAAGATTTGAAGATCCATTCGAGTGTTAACTACACATTTTTGCTGCTCGGCACTACAAAACGCTAGACCATCTGCCAGGCACACCTCTACACTCATTAAAACTATCTTGTCATGTCTCTTCTCTACGTGGGAAGATTGGGGTGGGCATTAATGAGATTCCACATCTCAGGGTGGGCAACATATACCATATACACCAGACTTGCTCAGCATGTATTGATTTAGCTCATTTTAACTTACATTCATTTATTCATGCCCATCAATATAGGTCTTACATTTGGCAGGTCAGGTCTTACAGTGTGGTCAACTGCACATGCTATCAGGGGATTTTTTTTTTTTTTTAATTTTTTTTTTTTCAACGTTTTTTTTTTTTTTTATTTATTTTTGGGACAGAGAGAGACAGAGCATGAACGGGAGAGGGGCAGAGAGAGAGGGAGACACAGAATCGGAAACAGGCTCCAGGCTCCGAGCCATCAGCCCAGAGCCTGACGCGGGGCTCGAACTCACGGACCGCGAGATCGTGACCTGGCTGAAGTCGGACGCTTAACCGACTGCGCCACCCAGGCGCCCCAGGGGGGGATTTTTTTTTTAAGCACCAACTATAAAGGAAGCTGAGACTCACTGTGTCACACAACAAGAGCTGCCAAATGTATCAGATTAAAATACAGGAAATACAGTTGATTTCAATGTCAGATAAACAATGAATAAGTTTTTAGTATAAGCATATCTCAGATATTTCATCTGGCAACTCTACATGCAATGTTATGATGATTTGAATTTGATAAAAGGTATTTAAGTCCTCCCTATTATTATCAACCATTTGGTTGGTCACCTTACTTGAAGGAAAGACCAGGGAAAGAAAATGCAAAAGATGCGATTCTTAGCCTCATTTCACCTCCTACCAGACTTTGACTCTCCGTTTATCCTCTAACCTTTGAAGTACCTCTTTCCAGTACCCTTACTTATAAAATGGGGATAATAACACTTTCCCTGTCAACCTTACAAGGCTGAGAATCAACTAAGTGAACAGAAGTGAAAGAATTCTAAAAACTGAATAGAAGCCAACTTTATCTGTGAGTCATTATTAATCAGTATGTTTTTAATAAAGGAAGTTAATGCTATCTTTTCAAATAGAAAGAAATCACAACTTATGCATCTGAAAATAACATTATTACATTCATTGCTCAAATTACTCCAGTCTGTTTCTACATATGCCACTCCACTAAACTACTATTGTAAAGGTCACAAAGTCCTCTTTAAATAAGTAAATCTCAACTCTACATTCTCCATTACTTAACTGTTCATGTAGTTCACGACACGTATTACAAGGTGTAACAGTTGTTTTACACATTTATCTACCAGCACTTAGTTCACTGCCTGGCACATTGTGATGTTCAGTAAGTATGTTGAGTAAGTAAAGATCACTCATTGGTCCTCATATAGCTTCCCTGTGTGGTAGACACTACGATGGGCCACCCCAAATCCCCGTCCAATGAAGCACGTGCTGCCCAAGCTGCTAGGAGTGCTGTCAGCAGGATAGCCTTCAACTGCCAGCTCCTTCAGACATTTCCTCAGCTGCAGAGAGCCACCTTGGTCCAAGTCATACCCTTCCTTAGTGTGACCCACATTCCTGTGGGAATATAATGAGGGGGGCCTTTTGGTCCAACTCAGGACAGCTCCTAAGGACCATTCTATAGCTCCAGAGTCCCCTGGGGTGTCAGCTAACATTGCCACTGGGCTACACCACAGCCCCACTTCTCCTGCTAGTCCTCCCTCCAAACCTTTCTTCCACAGATGTTGATCCCAAAGGTCTTCTAGATAAACACCCTGCACATTACACTTCTTCCAAGAAACTGCTTCTCAGGGAATTCAACCTGTGACATCTTCACAAAAGTATTTACTAGAGATGAAACTCCCTCTTTGAAACAACCTCCTCTCACAGTTTTCATCTTTTGACAGTCCTCTGCTTTTCCTATTACACTAGACTCACAGCCAGCCCTGGTCCTCTTCTTTTTTAATACTCCCTCAGTTGACTTCAGCCATGTCAGTACTTCTGGAAGCTAAGGGTTCCCATGGTGACTGCTAATGAATCCTACTCTCTGAATCTCACACTTAGCCAACACTTCATTTGAATGGCATCCCCATTTGGAAGCTGGGACACTGTTGTTGCCTTCAATCAATTCTTCATATCCTGGTCACTAATCTTTTATAAACATAAAATGAACCACATTAGTCTTCTGTCTCGGTGGCTTTCTGTTGTATTTTCAGACAAAAATTCAAATCCTTTTCCATGATCTAAAAGTCCACTGAAAACTCTTCATATTAGAGAATGTTCATTTTTCATATTCAATCATATCCATAATTACCCAAACTGGGATCCTTTTGAGAGTTAAACAGAGTGCTACTAACTACTCCAGGACAACAGACAATAACCAGAACTAACCCAGGCAATGGGAGACATATGTTCATACTGTGTGTAAGGCATCCACTGCACTGTTTTCAAACTTTCTAAAGTTCCAGAAGGCCTACGCATAGTCTAATGTTCTAATACTCACAGCCTTAGTATTGACAGGTCCCAAAATGATGTGATAGCCAAAAACTTAGCAGCTACTTTTTGCGAAACCCATAGAGACATCTCATGGTACTATGGTATTTGACTAACTTGGTGCTTCACAGCCTTTGGTGCTTATCAGCATTACCCCTGGGACATTTTCGAAATACATGACCGCAAGACTTTTCCAGAACCACAAAATCAGAATGTCTGGGGATAAGTCCAGGAATTTGTATTTTGGAAAGCTTTCCCAGAGTGAGAACCATCATGCTATTCTATGACAAGCACTGTTGCAGCCACATTTTAAGTTAAATGAGCAAACTAACAATGACTATGTACCCTTACCTGTAGAAAAAGTATCAATAGCCTTAGCATTATTGATTACTCTTAGATTTGCACTTATTTTTTATTTAGAATACTCCAGAAAAAAACAGTATTTTATTAGGAGTGAGGATAGAAAAACATGATTGGCAAATGTTGCTTACTATTGAGACGAGGGAGTCACCACATGGTTGTTCATCCCTACTTTGGCATATATTTAAAAATTTCAACAGGGGTGCCTGGGTGGCTCAGTCGGTTAAGGGTCCAACTTCAACTCAGGTCATGATCTCACGGTTCGTTAGTTTGAGCCCCACACTGGCTCTCTGCTGTCAGCGCAGAGCTGGCTTCATATCCTCTGTCCTACTTGCTCTCTCTGCCCATCCCCTCGCTTGTTCTCTCTCTAAATAAATAAATAAATGAAAACTTTAAAAAATAAATAAAAAAAACCAAAAAAATTTGATAATAACAGATTAAAAATAAGAGTCATTGGTAAAACAAATAAATGACTGGTTTACTAAAATGATTAAGTCATGTCCAGCTAATTCTATTTTTCAAATAACTTTCATTTAGACCCTCTCTTTACTATTCCTCTTGCTGATCTCCTTATTTCAGGACTTTATTATTTCTCACCTGAAATCTGAATTTAATTTTGACTCACTGTGCTATGCCCTAATGAATATATTCATTCGTTTACTCATTCATTCTTCAAAATATCTTTATGAAGTACATCTATTTGCAAAGAACTAGGATATGACAAGAAACCAGTATCTTCTCTGTCTGCCAAAGCCAGTTTTGTAAGTCATAAATCTGATCAGACTATTCCCCAGGGAAAACAAAGCAAAATTATCTATGACAGAAGTGGTCAAACTTCTTCTGTAAAGGGTCATATAATAAATGTTAGGCTTTGTGGTCCATAAGGTCTCTGTTGCAACTACCCAATTCTGCCACTGTAGTGCAAAGCAGCCACGGATAATACATAAAGAAACGTATGTAGATATGTTCTATTTACAAAAACAGGTGACAGGATGGATATGACTAAATAGCACAGTTTTCCAATCGCTGAGCTATGTTAAAAACCAAATTCCTTTAAAATAGTAAAGCAAAGTACTTAATATGATCCAAACCACCATTATAGCTGTATTTCCGACTAAAACCCCATGCAATGGAAGCTTCTTCATATTTTTTTGCATTGAAACAGACTTGGTAAACCTTTGGCTGAGGACATATTAATACTCCGATACCAAGAACAAATATGACTCTGTAGGTGAAGTCTTCCTTATATTCCTTATATTCTATGCTTACCCTGAATCTTGATAGCGTTAACACTACCCCATAGATACATGTATATAATGCTGTGAATATATCACATATCACATATTACGATTCCCTAAGTTATATATCCCCACCATTACTGCCCCTGCTGATTTGTAATCAAATGGTCTTGAGGGCATTTCTGGATCCTCCAAGACACCAAAAATCACAGTATTGTGAACACTGCCATTTCAGCCTCTCAGAGCAGAAACTGTATTTCTAGGGGGAAAAAATGAACAGTACAAATAAAATCGAAGCTTATCTCTTTTTGTTAAAGTCCAAAGCAATAAATAAGCAGAAACAGGACTTCATAGAAATTAAGAGCATGATTCATATGTATGTTATGCACATGCTTTGTTCTCAAGTTATTCCTTTATTCCTTTTTTTCTTTTTTTTTTCTTGACAAGACCTTAATGACGTTTCTGACCATATTTTCTACTCACACACAGCAACTTGCAACAGGCCAGAAAAAAGGGACTGTTAGAGGTCAAGTTATTCATCCCTCTTCTCTGAGGAAGAATTTGTAAAATACCAGGAAAAGGAGAAATGATTCTATTTTTAGGGACCTCAAGGGAAAGCGATTTTACAACCTCCCCTGGTATCTGTTCTAATGCTTAACAAATTTTGCTCTCAGAAAATAATTTTCATAAGTCCCTTATGCTGTAGAATAAAATGATTTTTTCTTGTCCTGTTCTCAGGAGAGATGGAAAATAGCATACATTACCTGTGTAAGAGATATGAATATGTTTTAAAACTTCATAAAATTATCCCTAACCTATCTGCCCTCATCCTTTCAGAATTTTCATTTCTTGAAGCAGTAACCCCGGTTTCAAAACCTGCAAGGTATCTGAAACTTAATTCCAAACATTTATTTTTCTGATCTAACCTACTAGTGCTAAATAACTGCTTATAGTAGCTTTCTTTCCCTATGTGTTATGGAAATAAGAATTATTCATCAGAATGTAAAATTCTAATTATTAAATAGAATTTAAAAAATTAGAATTCAAAATTCAGCTCCTATCTTTTGTTTAGCCCTTGAACAATAATGTTCCTCTAACAATTTTTTTAACCTGGTTATGCATAGAAGATTCTTCAAATATCCATTTTTATATAATAATATCTAATTGAAAATAAATAAACATAGCATTATCTAAAGTAGGAGGTTCACAAGCTCATGAAATTGTAATGATTCACTTTGAATAAGAAAAACATATAGCAGGGAATGGTGATCGTTTGCAGAATGCTATTTCATTCATATTCAAAGCACTACAGTTCAATTTAATCTAAAGGATGAGGTGATGACACAGAGAGAAGGAATTCTTATTTGTGTCTAGGTCTTCTCATTCTTCACTTATTTAACTTTCCAACTGAGGAAATTTTCTCTTTAATAGAATAATCTTATCTTTCTCATCCCAGATCAAAATATCTTCTATTATTTTATTGTACATCACTGTATAAAAACAAAAGCTACAAATAACACTTCTAAATTGGATTTCAAAGCAAATTTTTATTGTTCAAGTGTCATATGCTTAATAGCGATGCTGAAAGTACAGATAAAACCTGCTGACAAAAAAAAATCAATGACACATAAAATATATATGATTGGCATATTTTACTAAAATTAAGACATCTATAAGTATACATGTGAATAAAACTCTACTAAATAAAATTAATAGATGACTCTTACCTTGGAAGACTAGAAAACTATCAATAACTCTCAAAGTTGCATATACTTCAGAATCACCTGGGAAGCTTTTAAAATTATACTGAGACCTGAAGCTCATCACCCAGATATTTTTGATTTGTCTGGGTGCGTCCTGGACATCAGTATGTTCAAAAGTTGGCCAAATAATTCTAACACACAGCAAGTGATATGAACCACTCCTGGGACAAGATAACAGAGAAGGAATTATATAAAACATACAAAAAAGAAAGGTTAGATTCAAGATGGTGGCATAGCAAGATCCTGAGCTCACCTCTTCCCATGGACACAACAAATCTACCACTACCTACGGAATAAGTCCCTCTGAAAAGGACCTGAAAATTGAATGAACAAAGCCTCCACAACAAAGAATAAAAGAAATGGCATCGAGACAGGAAAGAGAGGCAGGGACACAGACCCACCAGGGGAAAAAAAATCCCATCTGCAATGAGTCACAGTTGGGAATAATATCAAAGGTATGAAACTTTTCTTTGAGGAGCAAGGGATTCAAGTTTGAGAGAACCCAAGCATTAGATCCTGCAGAGGTGAGACAAGCCCCCAAAACAAGCCCCCAAACAAGCCCCCTGTATATTTCAGGTTTGAAAATCAATGGGGATTACATTCAAGAAAACTATAAAGCTGTACAAAATGGAAAACCACCCCTAAAGTGCTTATGCACAGATTCCATCAACCCAGAAACCAACACAAACACAATGAAAAGCTCATAGATCACAGATCATAGATCCATTTACTAAACTTAAAGCATCTTCCAGAAAGGCAGAAAACACTCCCCAGGGATGGAGACACTGGCAGGAGCCATATTTGTAGTCTTAGTGTACCTTACAAATACCTGGCTGGTGAGGCCATTTTGAAATTCTCCCTCTAACCTACTAGCGCCAGTAGGCAAGCCTCATAGGGACCCCACCCACCAAATCACCAGAGAAGATGGGTCTAAGGATCCAGCTGGGGTAGAGACCAGCCCTCATCCCTAAAATGCCCTAATAATTGTGACTGCACTGGGAAGCCAGGCCAGAGCTTAGCACCAACCACCACCCAGCCTCATTCACCAAAGCACTACATCAGTGGCCTTGCCACAAGAGGGCACACAGAGTCCACGTAAAGGATACTCCTGAACTCCTGGCTCTGGTGACCAGGGGAGATTCACTTCTGGGCACCACAAGACATCTACAAAAGGGCCCTCCTTGAAGACTGGCAGAGGTAGCTGACTTAACTAATACATAGAAACAAAGAGTTAGACAAAATGAGCAGACAGAGAAATATGCTCCAAATGACAGAACAAGATAAAACTTCAGGAAAATAAATAAACAAAACAAAGATAAGCAACCAACTTGATAACAAATTGAAAGTAATGGTTATAAAGATGCTCATCAAACTCAGGAGAAGAATGGATGAACACAGTGAGAACTTCAACAAAGAGATAACAAATATAACATTCCAAACAGAAGTTATAAATGAACTGAGAAATAAATTAAAGGGGTTCAATAGCAGACTGGATAAAGTAGAAAATTAGATCAGCAAGCTGGGAAACAAGGCAATGGAATTCAGTCAAAGGAGCAAAATGCATACAGAATTTAGAAAAGTTAGGGGCACCTGGGTGGTTCAGTTGGTGAGTGTCTGACTCAATTTCAACACAGGTCATGATCCCAGGGTCATAGGATTGAGCCCCACATCGTGGAACCTGCTTGGGATTCTCTCTCTTTCCCTTTGCCCCTCTTCCCTGCTTGTGCTCTCTCTCTAAAATATAAATAAACTAACAAATAAACAAACAAATAAAAGCTCTCAGTTTAAAAATATATACATATATAGGGACTCCTGGGTGGCTCAGTAGGTTGAGTGTCAGACTCTTGATTTCAACTCAGGTCATGATCTCATGGTTATGAGATCAAGCCCTGTGTCAGGCTCCACACTAAGGGTGGAGACTGCTTGGGATTCTCTCTCTTCCTCTGCTTCTGCCCCTCTCCCGCTTGCATATTCATGTTCTCTTTCTCTCAAAGAAAGAAAGAAAGAAAGAAAGAAAGAAAGAAAGAAAGAAAAGAAAAGAAAAGAAAAGAAAAGAAAAGAAAAGAAAAGAAAAGAAAGACTTCAGGGGCACCTGGGTGGCTAAGTCAGTTGAGCCTCTGACTCTGAATTTCAGCTCAGGTCACAATCCTAGGGCCATGGGATTGAGCTCTGTGTTGGCCTCTGAGGTGAGCATAGGGCTTGCTTAAGATTCTCTCTTTCTCTCTCTCTCTCTCTCTCTCTCTCTTTCTCTCTCTCCCCCTCTGCCCTTCTCCTCCACTCACACACTCTCTCTCTAAAAAATAAATAAAAGTAAAATAATAAAAAAGAAAAAAAGGAATAAAGAAAAGTGAAGATACCTTAAATGACCTGTGAGACAACTTAAAGTGGAATAACATTCACATTACAGCAACCTCAGAAAAAGAAGAGAGAAAGAAAGGATTAGAAAAATTATTTAAAGGATTAATACATGAACACTTCCCTAACCTAGGGAAGGAATCAGACATCCAGGTCCAGGAATCCCAGAGAGTTCCAAATAAGATGAACTGAAAGAACTCCTCACTAAGAAATACTACAATTAAAATGGTAAAATTAAAGGATAAAGAGGGAACTCTAAAGGTAGTAAGAGAATAAGAACTTATTATGAACAAGGGAAACCCCGTAAGGCCATCAGATTTATCAGCAGAAATTTTGCAGTCCAAAAGCAAGTAGTGTGATATATTTAAAGTGATGACAGGAAAAATAACTTACTGCCTAGACTACACTATCTATCAAGGTTATCATTCAGAATTGAAGGAGAGATTAACTTTCCTGATAAGGAGAAGCTAAAGGAGCTCATCACCACTAAATAGGCCCTAGAAGGAATGTTAAAGGGACTTCTTTAAGTGAAAAAGAAGTGGAATTAATTAATTAAGAAAACATATGGAAGTAAAAATTGATAAATAAAAGTCACTATTTGCAGATAACATGATACTATATATAGAAAACCCTTAAGAATCCACCAAAAACTGTTGGATGTAATAAGTGAATTCAGTAAAATGGCAGGATACAAAATCAATACAAAAAAATCGGTTGCATTCCTATACAATAATAACAAAGTATCAGAAAAAGAAATTAGAAAACAGTCCCATTTATAATGACATCAAAAAATAAAATACTTAGGAATAAATTTAACAAGGGAGGTGAAGACTTATACACTGAAAACTGTAAGACACTGATTAAAGAAACTGAAGAAACATAAATGGAAAGATATTCTGTGTTCATGGGGTAAAATTAATATTGTTGAAGTATCTACAGTACCCAAAGCAATCTACAGATTTGATGAAATTCCTATCAAAATACCGATGGTATACTTCACAGAACCATAACAAATAATTTGAAAATTTGTATAAATTATCTAAAACCATAAATGATCCTGGATATCCAAAACAATCTTGAGAAGAACAGAGCTAGAGGTTATCATGCTCCCTGATTTCTAACTATACTACAAAACTATAGTCATCAAAACAGTACAGTATTGGTACAAAAACAGACACACAGATCAGTATAACAGAATTGAGAGCTCAGAAATAAACCCAAACATATATGAGCAATTAATCTATGATAAAGGAGTTAAAAACTTACAATGGAGACAGTCTCCTCAATAAATGGCACTGGGAAAACTGGATAGCAACATACAAAAGAATGAAATTAGACCACTGTCTTACACTGTGCACAAAAATTAACTCAAAATGCATTATGGAGTTCAATGTGAGACCTGAAATCATAAAACTCTTCAAAGTAATATAGATGGTAAGCTCCTTAACATCAGTTTTAGTAACATCTATGTGGCTCTGACTCCAGAGGCAAGGAAAACAAAAGCAAAAATAAACACAAATCAAACTAAAATGCTTCTGCACAGCAATGAAAAACATAATCAAAATGAAAAGGCCACCTACTGAATGGGAGAAGATATTTGCAAACCAAATATCTGATAAAGGCTTAATAGGTAAAATATATTAAAATAAAACTAATATAACTAATAATAAAAAAACACAATCAATTAAAAAGTGGACCGTGGATAGAAACAGACATTTCTTCAAAGAAGACATACAGATTGCCAACAGGCACATGAAAAGATACTCAACACCAATAATTTATTATGGAAATGAAACTCAAAACCACAATGATATCACCCGACACCTATTAGACTGGCTTTTATCAAGAAGACAAGAAATAAGTGTTGGAAAAGATGTGGAGAAAAGCAAACCACTGTATATTTTTGGTGAGAGTGTAAATTGGTGCAGCCACTAAGAGGAACAGTACAGAGATTCCTTAAAAAATTAAGAATAAGGGGCGCCTGGGTGGCTCAGTTGGTTAAGCGTCCAACTTCAGCTCAGGTCATGATCTCATGGTTTGTGAGTTCGAGCCCCGCGTCGGGCTCTGTGCTGACAGCTCGGAGCCTGGAGCCTGCTTCGGATTCTGTGTCTCCCTCTCTCTCTGCCCTTCCCCCACTTGTGCTCTGTCTCTATCAAAAATAAATAAACGTAAATTTTTAAAAATTAAGAATAAAATTACCATATTACCTAACTATTCCACCCTTGAGTATTTACCTGAAGAATACAAAAACACTAATTTGAAAAGATATCTGCATCCCTATGTTCATCACAGCATTATTTACAATAGCCAAGATATGGAAACAACCTAAGTATCCATCAATAGATGAATGGATAAAGAAGATGCATACATATACAATGGAATACTATTCAATCATAAAAAAGGAATGAAATCTTGCCATTTGTTACATCATGAATGGACTTTGAGGAGCAAAATAAGTCAGATGGAAGACAAATACTGTATATGTATATGTGTGTATAATCTTAAAAAATAAACAAACAAAATAAAACAAAAACTCATAGGGAACAGACAGACAAGTGGTTATGAGATGGGAAGTGGGTTGGCGGGTGGGAGGAATGAGTTAAGGGGAACTGTTTGGTGATGGATGGTAACTAGACTTGTGGTAAGGATCACTTTGTAGCATATACGGATGTCGAATTATAAAGCTACAACCTGAAACTTATTTAATAAAAAAATACTTTCTCAAAAAAGGCAGAAAAAAAATTAAGGAAGGAAGAAAAAGAGAGAAAGAAAAAAGGAGAAAGAAATCGTTTGACAGGAAAGGAATAAATGTGTGGTGTGTGGATAGGGCAAATGTGCTGAAAGAAGAGACAGGCCCATGAGAAAGTCGTCAATGGCGAGTTTTTCCGTCTCTGTTGGGAACCACTAGTTTTAACTGTTTCTACTTTTCTATTCACTGCATTCTCGTCTCAAAAATCTGTACATCATTTTCCTGCAACTCAACATTTTGTTCAATCCTTAGACTGTATGACTCTGAAGCTCTATAGTGTTCACCATCAGCGAACTCAGGCTCTTTTTTAACTATAAATTCCTACGAGAACAAATCTGTCTGTCTCTGCCGGAATTAAGTATCCTTCTCTGGTAAACTTATTATTTGCAACCAAGAAGAAAGTAAGTACAAAACATGGCCACCTAAACCCATTCTCCAGAATGACCTGTGGATAGAAGATTTTCTTAAATCTTATGTTAGAGAGACTAACTGGAATCAGAGGGTTGTTTCTAATTCTCAATATACTGGTTTAGCCAGAGTGGGTTTGTCTATTTCACCAAATTTTGGTATTTATGTTTGACTTTAAAGTTCATAGAATACACAATACGTATAAGCACTTGGACTCTGCAAGCTCAAAAGGCAGTATTCCAGGTGGGTCCATCCATGGTTAAGCATTCCCAAGTGTCAACCATCTCTTGCTTAATTCTTTGGCTTTAATTTCTTCTGCTTATGTTCTCAGTTATTAGAACTCCTGTAAACTGCATAAAATCTAGTCCAAGAGGGCTGGAATGAAACCAGAATGGCTGTAATTATGGTACACTACTTGCCCTAAGGCTTACGTAGTCACAGCTCAAGCGCAGAACATTTCCATCACTCCTGAAAGTTCTATTGAATGGTGCTGGAATCCTTTTCTATTAGCCAGGCAGTAGTATTCCAGGTTTTCCACCATGTGCTTAGGTATCCACATTCATTTTTATTTCAGTTACCATACTAGAACACAGCACAAATACAAAATGTGGGAAATTCCTGGCCTGAATCTGATTAATTCCTGGTATTTTATATGGATATCCTGAGAGCTATGCCCAAACGATTGTCCGATCCATCAACACCTTTTCTGATAGTACAAGTAACTAAACTGATGATCTCATATCTTTGCCTAAATAGTAGGAAATAAGCACTCATATTATTTAACAGTATTTTCAGTATGTACTCTTCCCAGAGTATCACAGGCCACTGCTGTATTTCTTCAACTAGAACCTAAATGGCAACTTCTCTCAAGTCTGCAATAAAAATCAGATTTTTTAAAACATTTGTCAAATAAGTAATATGACAGTGGCTAATGTCTCACTTCCAAGTTGAATTGTAGCTAAATGCACAGCCATAATTCCTTGAAAATGTGGCACAAAATTTTTACCACCTCTATATTTCTTATATCCAAAACATATAAGGAGTATATTCTGAATAATGTTCAGCCACTGAATTTCGGTATTAATATACCAACTTGATTTCATTAAAAAGTAAATAGGATCACTCTGAATGTTACTATCAAAATCTAAAGATCCATAGTGAATAATATTAAATTATGGAAAAAGATAACACTAAAGCTATATACTTTAGAGTGGTAAAAAAAAAAAATTGGGAGATAAGTGAATCTGATTATTCCCTGTTAAAGAAATTTCTTCCCAAATATGTAAGTAATATTTTGAACCAGATTTTTTTTCCTGTCTGACTCATGTCTCCTTATTTTATTTTACTTTTTATTTTTTTTTTTAAATGTTTTTAATGTTTATTTATTTTTGAGACAGAGGGAGACAGAGCATGAGTGGGGGAGGGGCAGAGAGAGAGGGAGACACAGAATCCGAAACAGGTCCAGGCTCTGAGCTGTCAGCACAGAGCCCGATGCGGGGCTCAAACCCATGAACCGTGAGATCATGACCTGAGCCAAAGTCAGATGCTTAACTGACTGAGCCACCCAGGCGCCCCTGTCTCCTTATTTTAAATTTGGAACATACCATTAACCATGACAGAAATAAAAACATGATAATACTATTAATAAATATTTGTACAAACCTGATCCAAAATTAAAAGTCATGAATATGGTGAAATAACCATAGTCAATTTTTAAAAGCTGATTTAAAGTTGGGGAAAGGAATTGGAGTTAAGTTAGTAAGACTAGGCTCCATTGATTTGAACCTTTAGTTAATGACTATCAAAGACTATTTTATAAAATCCATCACTCTTAGTATCAAAATAGATCATTTCTATTCCAAATAATTCTGTTAAAGATATAAAGCATTCAATCCACACACATCCACCAGCAGCCCCACTGGTCTGCTTTCAGTCACTACAGTTTTGCTTTTTTTCTAGAAATTTCATATAAGTGGAATCATGTAATATATACTTTTTTGCCTGGTATCTTTCACTTAACATGATGTCTTTAAAATTCAGCTATGTTATATACAGGTAGCTTGGAACTTTTTATTCATAGTATTTCATTGTATGGATATACCATACTTTGTTTATTCATTCACAGGCAAATGTTCATTTGGGTTGTTTCTAATTTGGGGATATTATAAATGATGATGTTATAAAAATTCTTCACAAGCAGGTACTTTTAGGGTCTAGTGAATAGCCTATGTTCATGAATGTTTTATGCGTACTTAAAAAATGTGCATTCTGCTGCTGTTGGCTGATGTTTTCTAAGTCAGTTAGATGAAGTTGGTAGATGGTATTTCATATGCTTACTGAATTTCTACCTACTTAATCTATCATTTATTGCAGGAGGAGTATTAAAATAGTCTATTACTCCTATTAATTCTTTCAGTTTTGTGATTCTGTTAGGTGCACATACATTTACATATATCTTCCTAATATATTGACACTTCTCTACTTTTATCATTATGAAATGTCCTTCGTCTTTCTAGTATTATTCTTAAAATCTTTTTTGTCTGATATTAATGTACACACGTCAGCTTTTTAATGCTTACTATTAACATTGGGTATCTTTCTTTTTTTTTTAATTTAAGTTAGTTAACATACAGTGTAGTATCAGCTTCAGGAGTAGAACCCAGTGGTTCATCTCTTACATATGGCACCTAGTGCTCATCCCAAAAAGTGTTCTTCTTAATGCCCATCACCCATTTGACTGATACCTCACCAACCTCCCCTCCAACCTTCAGTTTGTTCTTTGTGTTTAAGAGTCTCTTATGGTTTGCCTCCCTCTCTGTTTTTATTTTATTTTTCCTTCCCTTCCCCTATGTTCATCTGTTGTATTTCTCAAATTCTACATATGAGTGAAATCATATGATATCTGCCTTTCACTGACTTATTTCACCTAGCCCATATGTGTGTGTGTGTATATGTATACATATACATGTCACTCCAGTGTGTATATGTATACACACACACACACACACACACACACCCCACATATTCTTTATCCATTCTTTATCCATTCATCAGTCAATGGCCATTTGGACTCTTTATATAATTTAACTATTGTTGATGCCACTGCTATAAACATTGGAGTGCATGTACCCCTTCAAATTAGCCCCCTCCATACTGTTCTCCAGAGTGGCTGCACGAGTTTGCATTCCTTCCAACAGGGCAAAAGGGCTCCCATTTCTCTGCATCCTCACCAACATCTGTTGTATATCTTTTTTATTTTAATCTGTTACTTTCCATACATTTTTGTCTTTGAATTTAAAGTTCCTCACTTCTAGACAGCATATAGTTATATTTTATATTTTTTGTCCAGTATGACCATCTCTGTATTTTAATTAGAATGTTTAGTCTTTCAAATGTAATATATTTTAACTATTAACTAATATTTAATTATTTTACCAGTTAGATAAATAACATGCAACATATAAAAGTAATTATTTAACTGATTATTTATATGTTGGGATTTAGGCTTGCCATCTTGCTTTTTGGTTTATATTTGTCTCCTTTTTATTCTATTATTCCTTTCCTACTGTCTTATTTATGTCAAATGTACATATATTTTTTAATTTATCTGTGAATTTTTAGTTATCTTTATTTAAGTTTTTAGCATTGTGGTGGGTATTAAAATAAGTATATTTAATTTCTCATAATCTCCAAGTTACTACTGATGCATCTTCAGGAAAATACAATAAACTTACTCTAGTTTAGCTTATTTACCCTACTTCTACTATTATTATGTGTTATATTTATTTATATTACAATCCCACAATATAGTATTTTGTGTATTGTGTATCTATAATTTTTCATTTACAGAGTAATTTTTTAAAGAAATTAATAGGAGAAAAAATAAAAATGTATTTCCTTACATACTTGCCACTTCCAGTATTCTTCACTTTCCCTTGGATCCAAATTACCAGTCTGCAGCCATTTCCTTTCATTTCCTTTCACAATTTCCTTTAGCATTTCTTGAAGTGCAAGTGAGCTAACAACAAATTTCCTCCATTTTACTTTATCTGGAAATGTCTTTATTTTGCCCTCATTTAAAAAGGTAAATCTGCAGGATGTAGAATTTTGGTCATTGGTTGTTTTCTTTCAACACTTTGACTATGTCACTCCAGTCCCTTCTTGCCTCAGTTGTTTTTGATGAAAAGCTGGATGTTCACCTTACTGTGCTGTCTTTCTTCTCTCTGCTCTAAATATTTTTCTCTTTGGTTCTGATCTCAGTAGTTTCACTATATTGTCTCTAGGTGTGTCTCTCTTGTATTTATCTTATTTAAAGTTCACTTATCTTCCTCAATGCATAAATTAACGTTTTGTTTTTTTTTTTTCATCAAATCTAGATGTTGTATGCAGAGGATAGAAAAGCTCCATTACCAGAAGTAGGAAGTGACTCCCAACATTATGACTTAAATCTTTTATAAATTAATCTAGTTCATAGAACATAAATTTTCACTACACACACACACACATACACACACACACACACACACATAGATCTAGATATAGATATATAGATAGAGGGAAGGAGAGAGGGAGGGAGAGAAGGAGAGAGATCTCAATTTGGAGAGAGCTGACATCCTTACCCTATTGTTTTTTCTTTGTTAACGTTCTTAATTTTTGTTTCCACAGAGATCTTACATATCTCTTCTAGGTTTACCCATGTATATTTCTTATTGCTATTAAGTAAACTGTGAATTAAAGAAACATTTTAACTAAATAATTTCCATGCAATTCCTTTTTCTTAAAATTCTTTTTACTTTGAAACAGAAATAGTGGATACTTAAAAAGACATTTAGGTATGCTAAGTCAGAGATTTGTCAAAGGTAAAAACAAGATTAAACACCAGCTCTGCCTCAGATGTCTTTATGCTACTCATTCAAAATGAAATATATACCACAGGTACCATCTAAGATTCTAACACTATAAATGTAATGGGAGCCATCTGGGTAATTCTGATGTCTAGTGAGAACTGAGGATCTCTGGGCAAACCAAGAAAGCTGATGACTACCTACATAGACACAACTATGGTAAGGAGAAGGACAGCTCCTTGCTCAGTTCCTTGTTTCTATCTAGCTGCTTCTTTCTCCACTTTTTAATAATCCATTTCCTCCAAGTTATTTTTGCTAGGTTATTCTTACCCTGGGGACCAAGGCCTTCCTTATAAAGAAAAGTAAATTCAAAGCTCTACTCACCTCTCCCACCCCCAAAATATAATGCTGGCAATTTCTCCCACATCTCATATAAATAAATCAGCAAACGTCCAGTGGCACATACATACACAATCCCCTACATAATGTCTTGCTTTTACTTGTTCCTTCCAGATAACTCCTTTACAGAATCATGCAACAGAGTCAGATGAGAATGAAGGAAGGAAGAATGAAATGTGAGAAATTTCTAGTCAATGTCCTACCATTTTCCTTCTCAGTGGCCTCTTATTCTTCTACTATGCCTTCTCTCATTCCCTAGTGTTTACTGCAAATATGTAAAATATGATACCTCTGATACCAATCTAGGCCTTTTATTTCCAAGCTATGATCTGTAGTTGGGATTTTAATGACGAAGGTGGCCTTTATATATCCTTTCCCACTTTAGAGAGAGCTGAATTTAATAATAAGATAATAGTATTTGCATACAGCTTCAAATATTTACAGTGCTCCCTAAAACATTTTGTCTTCCCTAATCCATTTTCTTTTTTTTTTTTTAAGTTTATTTATTGATTCTGAGAGAAAGAGAGAGAGCATGAGCAGGAGAGAGGCAGAGAGGGAGAGAGAAAGAATCCCAAGCAGGACTCAAACTCACAAACCTCGAGATCATGACCTGAGCCGAGACCAAGAGTCAGAAGCTTAACCGACTGACCCACCCAGGTGCCCCATCCCTAATCCATTTTCAAATGACAAAATGCAATTGCACAGACATTATGTGATTTTCTAGTAAGTGAAACATTCTCAGTCCCCACTCCAAATCCCTAGTGATTTCTTGTATTCTATATTATCTCAACTCAAATGTTTATCTGAGGAATTTTAGTGCCAGTGTGTTATTCATAAAAGTACCTGGGATGGAAGGAAGAAATAATGACAACTTCTAATGAGTTCCAATCCCTGAGTAAGCAATGTGCCTTGTAGCTGATATCCTGGGAACTCTGGACAAGTAGCTCATCAGAAGGTGAGAAGGAAAAATAGGAGTAATAAGGGTTGCCTAGGATGGCAACTGAACAGAACCCAGTTGGTCAATTTATTTTCCTCTTTATCATGGAGTATAAAAGGAGAAATTATGCAAGTAAATACAACACTCTGAGAAACCAACCCAGGGCAAGTCCATTTAATTTGACATTTACATTTAACAATGATCAGCATCTAGCCATTTGCTGTTACTCACCCAACTGCAAACTTTCAAAGAGCTTCTTAATAACCCCTGTGATTGAACTGTCATTCTGCCAGCTTTAATTGATACTCCTGCACCTAAGAATGTACAGTATTCTTCAGTATTAATTCCCTTGGTATTTAATTAATTCGTAGAGAATAAACTTCATGTCCATAAATTAAAAATGCATCAAGGAGATACATTAGTCTATTTTTAAATAGCATTTGTCCGTAAACAGGAAATCTCTCCTGGTTGCTGAATCAGGTTATGTCAACCCCAAAGTTGCCAAAACAACCAGCATGAGATGGGCTGCTCAGCTCACATTGTTTCCTCCATAACAGCTGAAACTGGATGACACATAAACATCACACTGAAAGATCAGTGCTCATTCCAGCACTCGAAAACTTCAGAACCCACACTAAATCATCTAAAAAATATATATTTTGGTGTTTAAGTTACTAAATGGTGTGTGTGTGTTGCTTTTGAAATATACTGCCCCTCTAACTTACTGGTTCTCCAACATATTAAGCATTAGAATCACCTATGAAACTTTTAAAAGCATCAGATGCCTAAAGATTCCATTTCAATAGGCCTGGTGGGAATTCAGGCACCAGCATTTTTTTAAAATAGGCTAATGACTACTGCTAATTTCATGTCAGTTAGTAGAAATTATTTGAAGACAAATTCTACACTGAAGTTCTCTGTAACTCTATCCAACTTGATTTCTCTTAATTCAATTATTTAAGATTAGTTTGCTATAAAAAGGAAGTTTCAGTACTGCTTTCTAGAGAATCATCTCTTAGAAAAAGACTGAAACCAAGTAAACATCAGTAACATATATTTACAACTAACTACATACAAATCTTGGTTTAAAGGTAGCAGGTAGTAGTGTTTAAGTATTCTGATTTTATTATTTGAATTTACTAAGAAGCGATGAAAAGATCAGGCTGGCAGTATCTACTTCCTAGTATTTTGTTCAATCTGATGAGTCTCAAGAAAAATTGCTTATCATAAAATAACAGAAATATTCATGAAAATGGCTAAAAGAAACCTTTTACTTTGAACAAAAATTGATCTCATATTTCAGAATAACTTGCTTCCACAGTACAAGGTAAAACTCCCACCAAAGGAAATTAAGAGACCTTTCTAAGCCTATTCTGGTTTCAATTATTTACAAGGCCAGAAATGGAATATATATTATTATTATATGTCCCATATTCCTTACATCTGAAATTATTATAGTCATGTAGAGAGATCAGCCTCATCAGATTCTTCATGGTTTCTATTTAGACTCATGGAAAGAAAATGAACTAATGTGAAAAATAAAACAAGCTATATATAATGAAGGAAGGTATATTTTTAAAAATCACTTTGCCATTTGTCCCTTTTCTGCCCTTAGATATATACCTGTCACAGACTAAGCATATATTTCTATATATATGCTCACCTGCACCCCAACTCATACTACTGAATTCCTTGTCTTAGATAAACCTAAATTCATTGTGTTTTGTGATTGCTAGGGAATCAGGAGAAGAAAAAGCCACCACGTTGAGATGGTGTTCACTGGAATCTATAGAAAAGCTCAATTTTTTTTCTGTTTCCCAGACAAATACATTCTAGAAGGCTAAACAAAGCTGCGATTGACTACAACATAAGTGTGGGGGACAGATTTACAAAGAAATTTAATAGTCCCTTCTGAATTTCAGGTGAACTCCCTATGGAGAATTACCTCAACTTAAACGGTAGCTTACTACAGCACTGCATGTGCTATACTTACTCAGCCACAGACTGCTATAAATATGAAGTTTCTAGGCCCTTGATTAAAAATAGTAAGTAATTTTACATATCTTCACTAAGTTATTCATTCAAAACCCATATTCAATTTGCTAATTCAGGGCAATGCATACAGAAGCAATGATCCCACGTCCGGTTCAATCATAGCTACATGCAACTACCATTTTGATTATAGATAATAATAAAGAGGCTGAAACAGTGAAATTAGAGAAGTTGCTCCAATCTTCCTTTATCTAAATCTCATCTGTATACTTCCCTTTCCCCTTGAAGGCCGTCTGTGACTTCTTTCTTCTAGACCTCTTCTCTTATCAAAACAGATAGGAGGTTTTCAGGTAGGAGGGTTCAAGACGCTGGTATAGGAGGATCCTAAGCTCACCTCGTCCCCTGGGCACAACAAATAAACATCTACATATGGAATGATTTCCTCAGAAAAAGCCCTGAAGACTGGATGAACAACTTCCACAACAAAGGATAAAAGGGTATCACTGAGCCAGGTAGGAGTTTTGGAGACAAGGCCTCACCAAAAAAGAAAAACTCCACCACAGCAGTGTCTATCTATAACTGGAAAGGATCTCAAAGACATGGAACTTCTCCCTGAGGAGCAAGGGTTGAAACTCCACAACACATACTCCAACCCTTAGATCATGTATAGGAAAGACAAGGCCCCAAAATGTCAGGCTTTAAAAACTAACAGGGATTGTGTTCAAGAAAACCACAGAGCTTTAGGGAATGGAGCACTTTGTATTAAAAGGGCTAGTACAAGGTCTCCTTTGCCCCAGAACCAAGTAATAAACCACCAGCTGGAAAAACAACCAGAATACAGGTAAAGGAGACCCACCAGCTAACCCTGGATCATCTGCAGGAGAGACAGGGAACTGCTGAAGACTCTCTGGGGAAAATGACACTGTTGGGTGCCAGTTTTGCAAAAACATTCTACCCTGCTGGTGCTGAAGTTGGTGGGCAACATCTTGGAACTCTCATTCTAACTTTCTGATGTTGGCAGGCATGCCCCCACTGAGAAGCCTGCCTCATGCCACAACCCTAGCCAGCCAGGCAGGGGGAGAGCCCTGTCCATTGTCACAGCTGCTAGGGTGGCCATGGAACCCCACACAGGTGGGCAGCAGAGAGAGACCTGTCCACCTCCACAATGAAAGCAGCAGCCATGGCACTCCAGAAAGCCAAGCTGGGAAAAGAGCTCTAACCAGCACCATGCAATAACAGGCAGGTGCACACAGCTCACACAGGGTACAACCCTTGAGCACATAGCTTGGTGGCCAGGAAGTACCGTGCTTCTGGCTCCAGAGGTTATCTCCTACACAAGGCTACTTCTTTTTTTTTTTTTAATTTTTTTTTCAACGTTTTTTATTTATTTTTGGGACAGAGAGAGACAGAGCATGAACGGGGGAGGGGCAGAGAGAGAGGGAGACACAGAATCGGAAACAGGCTCCAGGCTCCGAGCCATCAGCCCAGAGCCTGACGCGGGGCTCGAACTCACGGACCGTGAGATCGTGACCTGGCTGAAGTCGGACGCTTAACCGACTGCGCCACCCAGGCGCCCCCAAGGCTACTTCTTTAAGACAGGGAGAGGTAGCCAATTTGCCTAATACATAGGAAAAAAAAAAAAAAAAACAGAGGCAAAATAAAGTCACAGAGGAATATATTCCAAACAAAGGAGCAAGACAAAGTCTCAGAAAAAGAACTTAATGAGATAGAAATAAGCAATCTGATAAGGAGTTCAGAGTAAGGGTCATAAAGATGTTTACAAAACTTGGGAGAAGAATAAATAAACACAGAGAAAATTTCAACTAATAGATAGAAAATATAAGACATTATCAATAACAGCTGAAGAATACAATAAATGAAATGAAAAATACACCAGAGTGAATCAACAGCAGATTAGAGGACACAGAAGAATGGATAGGCAATCTGGCAGACAGGGTAGTGGACATCACCCAGTCAGAACAGCCAAAAGAGGGGCGCCTGGGTGGCTCAGTCGGTTGAGCGTCCGACTTCGGCTCAGGTCATGATCTCGCGGTCTGTGAGTTCAAGCCCCGCATCAGGCTCGTGCTGACAGCTCAGAGCCTGGAGCCTGTTTCAGATTCTGTGTCTCCCTCTCTCTCTGACCCTCCCCATTCATGCTGTCTTTCCCTGTCTCAAAAATAAATAAGCGTTAAAAAAAAAATTAAAAAAAAAAAAAAAGAACAGCCAAAAGAAAAGAAATAATTAAAAAAAAATGAAAATAGTTTATTATAAAAAATGTTCATGATAAAAAATGAAGATAGGACCTCTGGCTATACCAAGTGTACTAATATTCATATTATAGGAGTCTCAGGAGAAGAGAGAGAGAAAGGGGGCACAAAATTGACTTGAAGAAATGATGGCTGAAAATTTCCCTAGCCTGGAAAAGGAAACATACATCCATGTCCAGAAAAGCCAGAGAATCCCAAACAAGATGAACCCCAAAAGATCCACACCAAGACATATTATAATTAAATGTTAAAAGTTAAAGATAAAAGGAGAATCTTAAAGAAGCAAGAAAGAGAAAAAACAACTACTTATGTACAAGGGAACCCCTGTAAGGCTGTCAGCTGATTTTTCAGCAGAAACTGCAGGCCAGAAGTGAGTGGCAGGATATATTCAAAATACTGAAGGAAAATACAACCAAGAATACTTGACCTGTCAAGGTTATAATTCAGAATTTGAGAGAGTTTCTCAGACAAACGAAGCCTAAAGGAGTTCATCACCAATAAACTGGTCTTATGGTAAATGTTAAAGGAACTTTAAGTGTAAAAGAAAAGGCCATAACTAGAAATAAGAAAATATTTCAAAGAAAAAAATCTCAGTGGCAAAGGCAATTATATAATAAAGATAATGGATCAACCACTTACAAAACTAATGTGAAGGTTAAAAGACAAAAGTAGTAAAACTAATTATAACTACAATAATTAGGTAGGAATACACAATAATATGGGAAATGTGATATCAAAAACATAAAACTAAAGGAGGTGTGTAGGGAAAGCGCTTTTAGAATACATTCACACTTAAATTGCCATCAACTTAAAACAGACTGCCATATATGTTGTTATATATGAAGTTCACAGTAAACACAAACAAAAACCTACAATAGATACACAAATAGATATGCTAAAGAAAGGCATCAAACCACAAAAGAGCAAGATAAGAAGAAATAGAGAACAACAAAGACAACCAGAAAACAATTAACAAAATGGCAAAGTACATACCCATCAATAATTATTTTAATGTACACTGACCAAATTCTCTAATCAAAATATAGGATGGCTGAATGAATTACAAAAACAAGATTCTTTTATATGCTGACTATAAGAGACTCACTTCATATCTAAAGATACATACAGACTGAAAGTAAAGATATGGAAACAGATATTCCATGCAAACAGAAGTCAAAAGAAAGTTGGGGTAGCAATACTTATATAAAACAAAATGGACTTTAAAGCAAAGACTGAAACAAAAGACAAAGTAGGCATTATATAATTACAAAGGGTCAGTTTAACAAGACAACATAATAGATGGCCAACAGGCATATAAAGAAGATGCTCAACATCACTAATCATTGGCAAAATGCAAATCAAAACCACAATGGGATATCACCTCAAACCTGTCAGAATAGCTATTATCAAAAAGAAAAGAAGTAATAAATGTTGTCAAGGACATGGAGAAAAGGGAACCCTTCTGCCTTGTTGGTAGAAATGTAAGTTGATGCAGCCTCTATAGAAAATATTATGGGGTTTACTTTAAAAATCAGAAATAGAATTACCATATAATCCAGCAATACCACTTCTGGATATTAATCCAAAGAAAACAAAAATAGTAATTTTAAAAGATATATGCAGGGGCGCCTGGGTGGCGCAGTCGGTTAAGCGTCCGACTTCAGCCAGGTCACGATCTCGCGGTCCGTGAGTTCGAGCCCCGCGTCAAGCTCTGGGCTGATGGCTCAGAGCCTGGAGCCTGTTTCCGATTCTGTGTCTCCCTCTCTCTCTGCCCCTCCCCCGTTCATGCTATGTCTCTCTCTGTCCCAAAAATAAATAAAAAACGTTGAAAAAAAAAAAATTTAAAAAAAAAAAAAAAAAAAAAAAAAAAAAAAAAGATATATGCACCCCTATGTTTACTGCAGCGTTTTTTACAATAGCCAAGATATAGCAGCAACCTAAGTGTCCACTGATAGATGAATAAAAATGTGGTGTATATATATGGAATATTCCCTAGCCTTAAAAAAAGAATGAAATATTGCTATTCGCAACATAGCAGACCTAAGGGTATTATGATAAGTGAAATGAGTCAGACAGAGAGAAGTACATTCACTTAAATGTAGAATCTAAAAAACAAAACAAAGAGACAAACAAAACAAAACAGAAATGGGCTCATAGATACAGAAAACAAACTAATGGTTGCCAGAAGGCAGGGAGGATGGATGGAACAGGTAAGGTGATTAAAAGGTACAATCTTACAGTTTTAAAATTAAATAAGATATGGTGATTAACGTGCAGCACAGGGCATATATTCAGTGATACTGTTAAAACTGTATATGGTGACAGATGATGATGAGACTTACCGTGCTGCTCATTTGTAATGTATATAAATAACTGTAGCAGTGCTGACAATACTGATTCCATAGTTGGCCTCCATCTTGTTCATGTCCACTTGATGACTCCTCTTGGAGCTACATGTTCCGGGCCCCTTGGAGATTAATATACATACCTGGTATAATAAATGTCTGCCAAGACCAGAATATGGAGGAGGGTTGTTTTGGCCTCCCATGACTCTGTTAGAGATAACATAGTCTTTCCCCCTCCTGATGCATAGATAGTACCACAAGATCTATTAAATGTTAGCTGTCAATTAGGTGCATGCAGACCCTTTGAAAAAGTGCATGTGAGTGCTCTGATCTCACTACAATGCCCTCCTTCACATCCCTTCACTCTATAAAGTCTGTAGAATAAGATCTGGACTTTGCATAGAATAGCTGTGGAGCGGGGCGCCTGGGTGGCTCAGTCGGTTTAGCGTCCGACTTCGGCTCAGGTCATGATCTCGCGGTCAGTGAGTTCGAGCCCCGCGTCGGGCTCTGTGCTGACAGCTCAGAGCCTGGAGCCTGTTTCAGATTCTGTGTCTCCCTCTCTCTGACCCTCTCCCGTTCATGCTCTGTCTCTCTCTGTCTCAAAAATAAATAAATGTTAAAAAAAAATTAAAAAATTAAAATTAAAAAAAAAAAAAGAATAACTGTGGAGCTGTCCATATCATCCTCTACCTGACCCTCTTTAAATTAAGTTAACCATGAATTAAACTCTATGCACACAGTATGGAGTTGGTGATTTCTTTTTCAATCTCAAAATGCCTTCTTAGTTTGGAAGAAATCCTCACCTTCCAAAAATATGAAGTTCCCTATTATGGGCGCCTGGGTGGCTCAGTTGATTCAGCGTCTGACTTTAGCTCAGGTCATGATCTCACAGTTTGTGAGTTCGAGCCCCACGTCAGGCTCCGTGCTGACAGCTTGGAGCCTGGAGCCTGTTAGGATCGTGTCTCCCTCTCTCTGCCCCTTCCCCGCTAATGCTCTGTCTCTCTCTGTCTCTCAAAGATGAATGAAAGTTTAAAACAAAAACAAAAAAAAAAACCCTCGGATTTAAAAAAAAAAAAAAAAAGTTCCGTACTGTGTCATTTGGCCAAAATCTCAATCATAGTGGTGTAAACTCTCCCACAGAGTTTCATCTTTGCATTCTGTAGTATAACAGTGTTTGTCTCCCATGGGAAAAAAAATCAGACAAAACTGAGTAGATGAAAATTTATCAAATTGTTTGTGTTAAGTATGTGCAGTGTATTTCATCACTCAATAAAGCTGCTTTAAAACCTGAGTAAATGAAGAAAATATTTTTTCTGAGATGGATATCCTTTCCTTATCTCTAAATTCACATGATGTCCTAAGCTGATACTGAAGATTCACCTATCTTCATTGTTTAGGGTGCCTAGACCAAAAGGGACCCAGGGTGATTCTCCTCTTCTCTCATCTTTCCCTTAATCCTAACTGTTTGACTTTTATTTCCCAAAGGAATTCCACATATCAGAATCCAGATGGCATTCATAACATTCCTGTCTTTCCATCCATTGTGAGTCTTCCCCAGTGGCCCATGCCTCCTCAGGACTGACACACAACAGACACAATCCCTGAATGTGGCTTTAAACCTTCCAGTAACCAGGGCAGAGAGAAGGCAAATATTCTTCCAAGAGATTTTTACAGTTAGGGTGTGGGGGAGAAAGAGATTCTCTGAGCTTGAAAGACAGATGCCACCCCAGTGGAATACACAAGGTCTGGGCTAGCAGGAGCTGGCAGTAAGGAAATCATAGCTTTATGAAGGTAGCTACTGTTTTGCTGGAGAAGGGAGCCTCTTGAGTAGGACTGCCTGTGTTAGATCCAGGGTGTGCCTACCTGTGCTCACAGAGAAGTGATTTTACCTCTTTATGTGTCAATTTCTCCCTCTGTAAAAGAAGGATAATAAAAAAATAAATACTTTTCTGGGTTGTTACAATGATTAAGTGAATTGATCTCTGCAAAGCACTCAGCAAGAACTCAATAAAGGCAGGCCTTAATTAGTGGGGAACTAGAATCAAAATTTGTCTTTTAATGCAGTGTTCCTCAAACTTTAACATGTATCTGAATTACTTGGGGATCTTGTTAAAATACAAAATCAGACTCTGGAAATCTGAGATAGGGGTCTCAGGTTTTGCATTTCTAACAAGCTCCCAGATGATGTCACATGGCATGGCTGGGCCCTGGACTACATTTTGAGTAGCAAGGTTTTAATATATATAGGAGTAAGCATTCATGTGTTGTAAGAGAGAACAGCACACAATATTTGGGAAATCTAACTACACTGATGTGGGCAAATCATAGGCATTCAAAAAAAAGCAAAGTAAAGGAAGGAAATGTCTGTTTAGCTTTATAAAAAAGCAATCTGGAGATACAATGTCAGTATATACATTTGACTATTGGATTAATTTTACCAGGATGTACCTTATTTTAAAAGTAAATTTTATGTAAAAGTATTAATCTTCATATGTGAGACTTACAGGAACATGTTTGGTGATTCTAGCATGATGTTCTTGATAAACATTTTTAACAGAGGGAACATTATCTACTCACTCATTAATTCGCTTATTCAATACAAAGAATATATATTAGAATTATTTAATTCAATTAGACTATAATATACCAGGGGATGTGCTAGGCCCTTAACTTGGTTTTAAGCATGAGGGAACTGAAAGGTCATGATACAAAGACAGATAAACAATAAGCCAAAATTACAAGGTCGCTAAAGAAGCTCATCAGTGGAGTAACACCCATATAACTTAAAAAGAAAAACCATGAGGGGATGAGAAAATACCGTGACCCCCTGACCCCACAGCTACCTGTGGCCAGCCTGCCAACCCACTCTGCATCCATCCTTATGACAACCTGCTTTTTCGGGGGCGTCTGGGTGGCTCAGTCAGTTAAGCGTCTGACTTCAGCTTAGATCATAATCTCACAATTCGTGAATTCGAGCCCCATGTCAGACTCTGTGCTGACAGCTCAGAGCCTGGAGCCTGCTCCAGATTCTGTGTCTCCCTCTCTCAAAGGGTAAGAGTGAAAATGAATGCTGTGTAGGTGAGGTAGGCTGAAAAATAGTCCCCAGAAGATATTCACATCAAGTCCCTGGAACCTGTGAATGTTAACCGTATTATTTAGGTAAAAAGGTAAAAGGAAAAGGGTCTTTGCGGAGGCAATTAGGATAAGGATCTGGAAATGAAGAGATAATTCTGGGTTGTTTATATAGTTCCTAAATGCCTTTATAAATATCCTTAGAAGACAAAGGCACAGGGAGATGCCAAACAGAAATGCAGCCACAAGCCAAGAAATGCTAGCAGCCACCAGAAGCTGAAAGAGGCAAGGAAGCAATTCTCTCCTAGCATCTCTGGAAGCATATGATCAGGTCAACACCTTTTTTTTCATATTTCTGGCCACTAGAATTGTAAGAGAATAAATTTTACTGTTTTAAAAGCCATCAAGTTTGTGGTAACTTGTTTCAAAAGCCCTAAGAAATTAATACAGCAGGCACCTTACCAATCCATTACAATCCGTATTTTTCTACTCATTATGCAGTTCTCTGCCTTTCGCTTTCTCAACCTGAGCACACCGCCTCGCTTCAAGAAATTACTCAAACAGGGGTGCCTGGGTGGCTCAGTTGGGTAAGCATCTAACTTCGGCTCAGGTCATGATCTCACAGCTTGTGAGTTGGAGCCCTGCGTCGGGCTCTGCGCTGACAGCTCAGAGCCTGGACCTCCTCTGGAGTCTGTGTCTCTGTCTCTCTCTGCCCCTCTCCTGCTCATGCTCTGTTTCTGTCTCTCAAAAAGAAATAAATATTAAAAAATGTTAAAAAAATAAAGAAATTACCCAAATACATCCTGTCTCAGTAGCACACGTTATGACCACTGTCTTGAGAGCCCTTACTCCAAACCTCTGTTCCTTCTATTTTAAAGCTACTTCCTCCATGAAACCTCACAAATATCACCAATCTAAATTATGTCTATTCTTTTATTCTCTCCCATTGTACCCTGTTAATTTTTACATCAGTTTACATCACTTGTTCATTTATTCAATGGCCATCTGGATTATTAGTTACCCTTGGCAGGGACTCATTAGTCTACCAGACTATATCCAGCATCTGTGACAGTACCCAGCACATGAGAAGAGTCCCATGTTTCATTTTAGAGACCTAGCCCTGGAACAGCACCATGGAATAAAAGAGTAAGTGGGTTAATGGTTAATCTCTGTATGCTCAAAATGTTCTGCTTTAAAACCATTATGCCTATAAATAAATGAGAAGCAATTTCATGTTCTCAGAAATGTTTGATTTTTCCAGGCCTCACATCTGATAGCTATGTATTAAGTTTTTCCAACTCTTAAAAGTATTGATAACTATGGGCAGAGCAGGGAGGGGAGTTACTTTAAGCAGATTCTGAACTCAATGGAGAAACTGAACTAAATGATAGCTTCAAAATCTCATTTATAAAGCTTCAAGAAAATTTAAAATGTGTTTCACAATATTGTTAAAGCAGAGAGGAAAACATTTTTATCTTTATGTAGACATAACCAAAACCACAAAGTTTATATTCGATTAGAAACTAGAATCTATATGTGGGTATAAAGTTTTCAACAGATATGTTATTTATAGCCAAAAAAGAAAATGAAAACAAGGAACAGGTGATCCTACAATGTAATACACAGTCATAGTTTTTTTTCTTTTATGCTTTCTGTAAACATAAATCACTGTACTAAATAAAATGCAGCAACTTACCCAAACAAACTATAAATATTCTCATTATAAAATTGTGAGACATATTGGTAAGGTCTTTGATTTCTAACATTTTTAACCCATAAACTGAAGTCAATTCATTTCTTTTGCATTTGGGACAAAAGTGTATGGAATTTTTTTTTTTTTTTAATTAAGATGGAGGGGCACCTAGGTGGCTCAGTTAGTGGCTTGATTTTGGTCACTATCTCATTGTTCATGGGATTGAACCTCATGTGGGGTGCCATGCTGACAGCATAGAACCTGCTTGGGATTCTTTCCTTCTCTCTCTGCCCCTTCTCTGTTTGCTGCTTGCTTGCTCGCTCTTGCTCTCCCCTCAAAATATGTAAAAATTGAAAAATAAATTAATATGGAAATAAGATATAGAAGAATGAGGGAGGTATCTGTAGTCACATACATAGGTTTGAGACCCAGGTCTTCCATGACCGGTTAATTAAGTACTTTAAGTGAGTCCTTTAACCTGCCTGCCCTCAATTTTTTCATCTATAAACTGAAGATAGTATTAATACCCATGACACAAAGTTGTTGCCTGAACAAATAATAAACTCCAGATAAAAGTGCTTTAAAAACCATAAAGTATAATATGAAGGTAGACTGCTGTTAATTATCTCAGGAAGAGATGTTGGATTATAAAGTATACCTTGAAAGAACCAAGTTCTGCTCTATTGTTCCTTCCTCTGCATCAGCACTGAAAGTGTTCAGAAACACTGTTCTGAAAATCCAAAAACTGTTTGATTTATACACTGATGCAGTGATCAAAGTAAGTATTAAGATTTGTGTTTGAGTTTATGATACAACTTGTTTCAGTAAATGCTTATTAGAGTACAGCTGTAGTTGCTTTCAACAATAGCCAAATTATGGAAAGAACCTAAATGTCCAACTGATGAATGAATAAAGAAGATGTGGTTTATATATTCAATGGAATACTACTTGGCAATGAGAAAGAATGAAATCATGCTGTTTGCAGCAAAGTGGATGGAACTAGAAGGTTTATGCTGAGTGAAATAAGTCAGAGAAGGACAGATATCATATGTTTTCACTCATATGTGGATGTTGAGAAAGTGAACAGAAGACCATGGCGGAAGGGAAGGGGAAAAAAATAGTTACAAACAGAGAGGAAGGGAGGCAAACCATAAGAGACTATTAAATACAGAGAACAAACTAAGGGTGGATGCAGGGGTGGGGGAGAGGGGAAAATGGGTGATTGGCATTAAGGAGGGCACTTGTTGGGATGAGCACTGGGTGCTGTACGTAAGTCAACTTTACAATAAATTATATTCATAAAAAAAATAAAGTACAGCTGTAGGAATGTTAGCCCAGATTTTTCCTTCTTTATTATTTTTTAATTTAAATACAGCTCTGCACAAAGATGAGATCAAGCATGGGGCCTCAACATTCAATTCCACTTTTATTTCCCCAGGAATATCCTAAAACAAAACAAACTGTGAGCAGCCTTAAAAATCCTTGAGGCAAACTGCAAGAAACTGATGAACACCTATGACAAAAACAAAAGCAGCAGAACATAAGGCTCTTTGGAAAACTCAGCGCAGGAGCAAAAGCCTATGTCATTACTAAAATGATGTCCTAACTCAGAGCAGAGAAATCAATAACAAATATTGCTACTGGAACAGAATTAAGAGTTAATAGGTTCTACAGGTTGATACAATTGTGGCATGAATGAGCTTTAAGATACAACTAAGAGGTACACGCTGGTGAACAATACATTTGATTTCAGGAACTGTATCTTCAGATTTACCCATATACTTCCTGAAGGCCACATCACTGGTGATCTAAGTAAATATGGCAGTCTAAGAGGGACTTGTCGACTACAAAATCCTACAAAATCAACTACAAGATAAGAGATGCGACCCAATGGAGCTCTACAGGAAGGGATTGGTGCAAAGGATAAGTGAAACCATGACACTCAAATAGTCCATTTACAATTGATTTTCTGTAATTAAAATAGAAAAAAAGCCCGTGATGCCTACTAAGCTCGTCAGTGGGCAGCTGTGACTGGGGCTGGATAGTGACATCACAAGATGATACCAGCTATCTGGTACACAGAGGTGCTTCAGGAATGCTATTATAGTGCCAATAACACAGAGCTGCCATAAGGGAGGTGCCATACACAAAAATTTGACCAAAAGTCAGAAGATGGTATTTAAAGGTATGAGGACCTATGAAGTATTACTTGTCATTTACTTTGTCTTATTTTCATTTCAAAAAATACCTCATTTGGGGGGGTGCTGTGATGAGGGAGCATGGGGCAAGCTGAGGGCAAAATACTGGCTAACAGCATACACCAGGACCCCCAGGTGGAATATGTGTGATAGTTCTCAAACATTCCTGGCTACCCAAGAACAAAAGAAAGGGGTTTAAGTGTTGCCATGGTAATGTGGGAAACTAAGGCAAATGAAAAATTAAATTCCCTTACTGCCTACAGCACACTGACAAGTCCTTGAGATGGGCAAAATGACCTCCCTCTAGGAGCTCAGCTTCCTCGATGATGACACTTTGCTGGGGGCAAAAGAGAATCTTAGTTTAACACTATCCCAACCTCGAGGATCCTGTAAGTCTGCTTCCTTTATCTTAACTGCCCCCAAGATATATGCTGGTAATCTTATTCCAAACTTATGGCCCCCCAATATGCATCTGAAGGGTCTTGTGACTGAGGTTTTATTACACGGTAATAAATGGCATTTCCATAGCAACAGCTAGCTCCTCAAGGTCCCGGAAACCTTGCTTCCAAAATTCCTTAGAGACTTCCTCTATCCCTGACCCCCTCCCAACCTGAGGGTATATAATGAGTTACCCCTGGTGACCCCAGTGCATCTCTTCCTGCCCACAGGTCCTGTCCCCATGCTTTAATAAAATCACCTTTTTGCACCAAAGATGTCTTTAAGAATTCTTTCTTGGTCGTTGGCTCTGGACCACCCCCCAATCACCCCAAAACTTCATCACTAGGAGGTAATCATATTTATTATCTCCATTTGTAGATGTGGAACTTGAGGTTAGTTAACTTGTAAGGTGACAACTAACAAATAAAAGTTGGGGATTCTAACCTAAGCTATTAATCTCTGTGATGAAAACATTTGAAAAGTAAATATTTTTTAAAACCAAGTCATATCAGATAAGCCAAAATAAGACAGCATGTGGCAAACTGAAAAGTGAATACTGTAGATAATAGTCACTACAGAAGTTTAGAAGAGAGGCCCATTTTTGGATCAGATTGATAAGAAATAATTTATGAGTAAAGCAAGATTTGAGCCATGTTTTGAAAATTGGGTAGAACTGGATGAGAAGAAACGATTCATTTCAGCAAAGTGTGCCAATCAGTCCAAATGATTTCCGAGATGTTTATTTTGAGGATCACAACATCCTTTCAGAATCATATAAAAACTATAAGCACCTTCCTAGGAAAAAAGAGCACATGCTTCTATATACAAAATTATGCATGCAATATTTAATTGTGCACCTCAAGACACTCAAATATTTAACAAAACATACAAGAGCCTTAATGACCTGGCCCTTCTCCATCACATTAGGCTCATTCATTACTGAGTTCCACTCCTTCCCAAATGAAACCTGTGGCTGTTCCAGGGCTCTCCAGGCTTTCTCTTGCCTAACTGGCTCTTCCCAAACAGCTTCCATACCACTCAGCACACTTCTACAACTTATCTGTCAGGTGGCCATCTTACGTCTAACCCATCCTTCCAGATTCGCTCAAGGCACCATAAAACCCTTAAAAATGAAGATTATATCAACTGAGATACAGAAATCAAGACTAGAAGAAAATAGAGGCAAAGCAGGGAGCTAAGAAAATATAAACATTTTATATCTTATTGATATAAAACAAGAACTGGAGGCCATCAAAAGGAACAATCAAGAGAATAAGAACTCCTAGAAACTAAAAATATTTCAGCAGAAATAAAAATTTCAATAGTTGGCTAGAAAGAAAAAGTGGAGGAAATCTCCCAGGAAAAAAACAAAAATTAAAAAGAATAAACAGTATAATAAAAGAGAAAAGAAATTTAGGGGATTAGACCAAGAGGTGTTCTAGAGAAAGGGAACAGAGAAGACAGAACTATATGAGAAAAAACTTAAAAAAAATTCAGAACCAAAGGATAAAATCCCAGATTCAAGGACTTACTAAGGACTCAAGAAGAAGAATTTTAAAAGACCCACACTGAGGTACACCATCCCATAGTCACAAAACAAAGTTAGAATAAGAGAGATTCTAAATGCTTCTGGGGGTACATGATGGTGCGGACTAAATCACATTCAAGGAATTAAAATCACAATTACATTGGAATTCTCAGCAACACGGGAATCTAAAAGTTAGTAGAAAAATGTCTTAAAATATATGGAAAAATGATTTCCAACCTGGAAATCTATCCTAATCCATTAATAAAGTTTGAAGTTGGAATACAACATTTGAAGTAAACAAATATTTTAAGATTATATCCCATGAACCCATTCTAAGTCAGCTCATAAAGAATGGGCATCACTAAATGAAGTTATAGACCAAGAAAAGTAATAGATGACATCCAGAGACGACAAGACAGGACACAAGAAAGCAGCAGAAGGAATTCCAGGTGGTGATTAAAGGAAAAGGAGTCCCTAGAGTAATGCCGAGCAGCAGGCACAGGAGCATCGGCCCAGATTAGAACAGGAAGATGGAGGGCTCCAGAAGGTGTTTCTTTAAAAATAAAAGATCAAATTGATAAATGGCTTACTTTGTTTGGCCACACTAAGAGGATGTTTACAATCCTAGCAAAGTATTTGAAAGAAGAATCAATTATGGGTACACAGAAAACTAAGCAAATGGGGGGGAAATTATTCTAAGCTATTATCTTTAAAAAAAAAGTTGTACAAAAAGGAAATGAAATCATTCTGTATTATATGTCCCAGTGCTAATAAAATTACATACTTAATACAAATATGTAATACTGATTTAACGAAACCTATGCTTGGAGAGTAGGTAGAGGAGGGCAGTGACATAAGACATAAATTTTTACCTTCCATGATACAAAGTGAACAGATAAAAAATAAAATAACCATGGCTCCTGGCTGGCTCACTATGTATAGCGTGCAACTCTTGATCTCAGGATTGTGAGTTTGAGCACCACATTGGGCACAGAGCTCACTAAAAAATAAACAAAAATGAACGAGTGAATGAATGACCTAAGAAATAGCAGTGTAAGACTTTTATTTTTTTTAAAAAAGAGGTGTAAATGGTGGTAGAACAGAAGTATAGATCTGGCATTTCTGGTCTCTGAGCAGTGCACTCAGGAGCTGGAGTGGGGATTATACAAGCAATATCTGCATATATCCTAGAATCTGGGTCAATTTTACCAAATTTGAGGGTTTTGAGGAGGGAGAATGAAGAGGGAAAGCACGGCCACATTCAAATCTCATACTAGGTGTTAGTGTTCACAGTGCTAACCAGCTTGGTGGCCTTGGGCAAATCTCTCTAAGCCTCATTTTTCTTATCTAACAAATGGCAATGATGCCCATCTCACAGAGTTATTGTATAAATATATAATGACATGATGGATGTGAAACACTGTAAAAATATTAAACCTAGTGTATTATTTCCTATTGCTGCTGTATCAAACTACCACAGTCTTAGTGCTTAACCCAACACAAATTTATTCAGCCACAGTTCTGGAGGTCAGAAGTCTGAAGTGCGTCTCACTGGGCCGAAGTGAAGGTGTTGCCAGGCCTGCATTCCTTGTGGAGGCTCTCAAGACGAATTCATTTACTTGCCTTGTCCAACCTGCATTTCTAGGCTCATGGCCCCTTCTGCCATCTTTAAAGTCAGCATCTTCAAATTCCTCTCCCACCTGGACCACTCTCCTGCCTCCCTCTTTCACTTACAAAAACCCGTGTAAGTATTTGGCACACACGGATATCCAAGCTAATCTCATCCCAAGGTCAGCAACCTTAATCCCCTACCCCCAACCCATCATGCAACATAAAAGATTCACAAATTCCAGGCAGGGATTAGGATGTGGACATCTTTGGCAGACCATTATTCTGCCTACTATACATGTGAAAGATTCTAATTTAATATCTACTTGGCAGTAAATTGTTTTATTTTTTTTTTTTCAATTTCACAGCTAATATGTCCAAGAGTTGTTTTATGGTTTAAGAAATAAGAAATTGAAGACAAAGTTTTCTAGGTAATTCACTATTATACCTCTAAGATTTAGCAATAAATGCTAAGTACCTGAAAACTCAAAGATAACTATACATTTTGATATTTACCTTAATATAATCTTTCTCATCTTTCAAAACAAAGGAAATTTAAGACAAAGAGACCATTGCTAAATCTAAATAGAATCATAAGCATTCTGTTGTTAAACTTCTATGATAGTATCCTGGCCTGTGAAAAAATAAGTGGAAGAAATACCTAATAATAGAAATAAACACATTTTGGGGTCTGGAAATATAGGAAAGTCAGGCTATCAGTCAAGCAAAGGGCATTAAATACCTCACAGGCACACATTCCTGACCCCAAGGCAAGTATGCAAGTGAGAGGTACTTGCCATGCTGGGGCCTATAAGTAGAAGACAAGTTAAGTCAAGACTGCTTCCCAGAACCCCTAGAGCAAGCCTACTGCAGACCTCTGTAAGCCATCTGGTTTCAAGATACATATCTTCTGTATCTGTCAGATATGTCATTGTGAATTACACCTTCTAGTCCCACACTAGTGGTTATCCTAAAAATATGATGCAGGCATAGCACTAAGATAACAATTCCTAAACATTTGTTATTAAATAAATATAGTATATATTATAGCACAAAATAGCACAAAAATAAATAGGATTTATCCTAATCTGAAAAACCACAAATCACATATATTTACCCCAAACTTACTAATAATTTCAACCAAGCTAATATTAGGGAATTATTCAAGACAATTTCCATGGTGTCTCATTTCAACCTCCTATCTCTTTAGTATATATAGCCCCAACATAAGTGACATTCACGATAATAACCTCAAGATTTTGAAAGATAGCAGCTTCTTATTGATCACTAAAGAAAAACTAAGCTATGGTCAGAATAATTTTACTACTATATGTATTGAGAGCATGTAAAAGATACATATTTTATTTAAAACCTGGCTAGAGATGAACTGTAAACACATGAAATCCCTCTGTCAGACTCAATTCATACCACAACTTTTCTTATTTCCTATCACACTGCACAAACAGAAGTTTACTTTAACAAAATCGATAGCAGGGCTCGAATTTCTAAGCAATACAACTTAAACACTTCCAATCTATGGGAACAGGTTTTTTCCAAAAAGCAAAATTTTTTCTGAACTATGTTTTTTTTTGTTTTAATCAATCCAAAATAGTATCAGTGAAAAAATGCAATGATAGGAGCTATCTAGATTTCACATCAGAATATATTCTTTCTTCAAACTAAAAAAGACAAAAAAAAAGCATTTTTAAGAGCAATCATTAGTCATTTTTTCTAATAAAGAAGCTTTATGAACGTATCTGGACGAAGATGATGATTGCAATAATGACAACAGAAGTTTGAATGGTTTTATCTAAGAAGCTTTTACTGGTAAGAAAAAAAAACAGAGACAGTGTCATTAAAACTTATGTATAAGTTATCATCCTAATTGCAAATGCAGTGAGCAATTTTATGTTTCTACTTTCTCTAAATACAACAATTACCTCTCAAAAAAAAAAAATACCAAAGCCATTCATTCACTCACTCCCCCACTGCAGACCAACTATTCAACAACAGCTGGAACCATGACAAATGGTATAGAAAATATTCTTCAGATCCATCTGTACCATCACAAGATTCTTCTACATACTCCTTTCCTTCCATACAAGTCCCAAGGCTACTCTTGTGTAGTCTAATCCTTAAGTGAAAGACTAGACTGAAAAAAATACTCACGCATCATCTGGTAATTGATAAAGAATCAATTCCTTCCAATATCTGGAAGGTTCCAAGTCAATATAAAACCTGCTTAGTTTTAAAAGAATGCAACAATATATTAAGAAATATTAAGTATGAGATATTTATTAATGGTTAAGAAACAGATTATATACCTCAGATACTACTATGAAAAATCTGATATTTAATTCCTGATTGACCATATCAGGTAGAAAAAAATTTAGTTTGCCAGACAGAAAATTCAGTATCTTTCACAAATGCCAAAAGCTTAATTGTCAAGTTTTCTATAATATTGGTCAAATCATACATTAACAGAGACGAAAAAAACAGATGTATGTGCAACAATTAGGTGACAACTAGTTCACATTTTGTCAGTGTCTTAAAAATTCAGGTAAAGTCTACACTGTACAACATTCAGATAACGGCACTGAGGACAAACACTTGACAATGATGTATCAGAAGAAACAAGGTCTAACAACTTTCTTCCTACAGTGAAATACAGTTAGTAAGTTAGATAGACCTTTTAGTCTCCTCTGTGGTATTTTTAGTAGTCAATTAGAAGGATTAAAATGCATTTGGAGTTTCCCAAATAAAGGATCAGATAGGAAGAAAGATAGGAAGTAATACAAAAAAGAAACCATCCATTATGTCTCAAGAGCCAAACCACAAAACGATGTCAGGTTACCTCAATGTCACTTGTGAAAAAAGAATCTCTGAGTCAACCTTACTAAGCTTTGTTAAATAAATAAGAAAAAACATAATAAATCCATATATTATATGTACTTCAGCTGATTTGCTCACTGAATCCACAACTGCAGAGGGTCCATGAGGTATTATACCACTTACAATGAAATTTCTAAAAGAAGAGAAAAATGTTCTTTGACCTCCAGGCATCTGCTAGTCAATGCCAGAAAAAGAACAAATTCAATACAGTACAGGTAATCCATCATGAGGAATTTAACACTCAAGAGAAGTTATAGATTGGGAAACCGTAAGTGCTAGTGGTTTTCTGAAAAATATTGAGATTTTTTGAGCAATAGGAAGTAAATGTAGGCAGGGGGAAACAAAAGAAGATAATAACTCAAGGATACCAATAAAAAACAAGGCATATAACTCAAAGTAGTGATGCGCAAGCTGGAAGTAGGCACCTAGGTAGAGAATGATGCTTTAGCAATCAGAGGCCAGAGAAGGGGACAGGACAATGGGTAAGAGCTGCAGATGGCTGCAAAAGAAGGTCTTCCCTGGAGACTCTGAGCCACAAGTCTAAGGGACAGCAATTGGTATTATCCAATGGGAATGTTCACAAAAAATACGGACATATTATTCATGAATAGAAGATATTTTATACTTACCCGATTTATATGGTTGCTCCTTAAAATAACCTGTAGTAGGGTTTTCTCAAATTCTTCCAACTTCTTGGAACACTTTTTAAGAATATGATTAGATAAGTTACAGTCACTGATCAGTCCAGCTAAAGTATCAACAGCTTCTGTCCAAAAGCTCGAAAAAGGAAATTTGGGTTTACGGTAAAAAGTGATCAGGCCATCCAGCAACTGACAAACAGAATGAGATACTGTGGAAAAGTCATTTTCAAAGTGGCTTAAGTCTGTTTTCAGACTCCCTGATTCTGTCAAGTTCTTCAGTTTAAGTAGATGTTGCAAGAATTGCATGTGGGAAGACAGAGGGTTTTCCAGAGTGGCACAATGTCTTCTCACAATGGGGAGTGGTAGAGGGGGTGTGGGGGTGCAGGTCTCCACAAAATTCTGGGACATCTCTGAAGGTTCACTTCTCTGCTCATTTGATAAATCACACCCAGAATCTTCCAGCAGATTTAATGTATTTTCAGAACTGCTAGGTTCCTGAGCTTGAAATTGGGAAGATGGGTCTCCTGGAAACAGAAAAGATTAGAAGCGTTATCTTTCTATTGCTAAAATTTCTTCATATAAACACTAGACATTGATTTTCCTAATTTAAAATACTAAATGAAGCATGCAGATACATATTAAGCATTTAAAAACCAGGGGTGTAAAAAAATCAAATAGAAAAAAAACTGTGACAGAAATTGCTTAAGCTGACCATAGAAAGATCTTTCTCTTTACTAATAGAAATCAAAGGTGATTCCCCCATATATTTTCAGGTCACTATCTCTCATTCAACTATGTGCCATGCTTGAAAGATACAGAGAAGAAACCACAAGACCTGAAGGAGGTAACTACAAGGCAATATGGTGTATCCAGAGATAGAGATTTACTCAGGGCACTATGAAAACAGGAGGACCACTGAACAGCACACCCTGTTGGATCAGTGCATCCTGGAAGAGGAGATAGTGGAACTAATTTATAAAGCATAAGTAGGAGGTCAAAGTGAAAAGTTAGGGAAATGCAGGAAGAGAATTCCATATACCAAAGGGGTAAGACCTAAAGCACAGATTTGAGAAGGAAAAGACAAGCACTGTGTGTATAAGGACCAACAAGTGGTTTGATACTCCTTTACAGAAAAATATAAGGCAAGATACTAAAATAAATATGTAGAGGTCAGGTCATAAAAAATCTTAAAACACATATTAAGGACCTTAGAATTTATAGGTAGAGTGAGTGTAATTCAAACTTGAATTATGTAAGACCCCTTTGGAAAAATTATATACACATCCACACATATACCTGATATACAAAAATCAGTATCTGTAAGCAACTTCTATATATATACGTACTTATAATTATTCAAGTATACCCATATCTGTATGGAGAGATAAACAGATGGATAGATAGAACTAGAGTTCATAGATCCTTGAAAGTATGTCATAAAACACTAGAATCTTCTGACGTTGGCTGAGAAATACTGCAGTTAAAGCTAACTTAGTAATTTTAGGTCATTCTTTTACAGAGATGTCATCATAAGCACAAATAAGGTTATCATCTGTAAAATGATTATCAGTAAAATATACATGCAAAATTGAGAAATTCTCATTGAACATTCTAAAGCACATGCATATGTCTATGAAGCCAAGTTTGGGAAATATTGCTGCCAGCAAGGAAAGAAGGAATGGGACACTAAATGGTAATGCAGGAAAGTGAAATGGTCTTATTTTTCATTTCACGGATCACTCACTCTGTTGGCTGTATGAAGGGCAGATTTGAGGAGGACACAATGACACTGAAGAACCAGTTAAAAGGCACCTCTATTAGTCCTAATAGCCAATGACTAAAGAAATGAACCAAGCAGTTGCTGTGGAAGAGAAAGGGAGGAACTGACTAGGGAAATAAATACAAAACCTCAAACTAGAACCTAGAAGCCAGTGGTTTGGCTGGATATGCACAATGAAGTGGAAGTAGGAATAAATGCATCTTTTGTTTCTGACTCAGGTGGCTGGGGAGAGGACAGTGTTACTAACTGAAATGGTAAAAATACAAACAAAAAACCTGGCTTAGGAGAAATCATGAGAGTTCAGGTTTGGTCTTGTAAACTGTGAAGCAACTGGAGGAAGTCTAGGCAAAGAGAGTCACCTGGAAATTGGCCACATGAGCCTATAGGTGGGGAACAGGTCTAGACTAAAAATACATTTCAGGAGTCATCAGTGTGTAGGTGATATCTGCAGTTATGAAAATGGTTATGATCACTTGGACAGAGTATGAGCAGTGACTACAAGATCAAAGAAGGACACTGAGGAGTATCAATATTTGAGGGCTGAGTAAAGAAAAATAACACAATTACTAAGAAGACAGAGAAGGAACAATTAAAGAGGTACAAAAGGAATAATAAAAATGATTTTGTTATGGGGGTGCCTGGGTGACTTAGTCACTTCAGTGTCCGATTCTTGATTTTATCTCAGGTCATGATCTCAGGGTTCATGAATTTGAGCCCCACATCGGGCTCTGTACTGACAGTGCAGAGTCCGCTTGGGACTCCCTTGCCACTTGCATTCTCTCTCTCTCAAAAATAAATAAATAAACATTAAAAAGTGATTGTGTTATGAAAGTCAAGGAAAAAGTTTCAAGAAGAAGAATTACATATAGTATAAAAGTCCATAAAACAAAAAGCTGAAAAAAAATATGCTGGAATCACTCATTAGAAAATCACCAGTGATTGTATCCACAGAAACTCTGGCCAGTCAGGGTGGTGGGCTAGAGGCCAGAGTGCAATGGGAGTGACTGGGCAGAAAGTTTGAGAAGAAAAGCCAAGGCTTCTGAGGAGTTGTATCAGTAGAGTATAAAATGGGAGAGTAATTACAGGCAAATGTTGTATGTCAAATTGGGAGAAACTCAAGCAATTAACAGACTAAGAAGAAAAAAAAATAACACAGAAGCAAAATCTGGAGATATGAGAAAAAATTAAAAATTCAGGTGGGGTGCCCGGGTGGTTCACTTGGTTAAGTGTCTGACTTCAGCTCAGGTCAAGATCTCACGGTTCATGAGTTCAAGCCCTGCTTTGGGCTCTGTGCTGACAGCTCACAGCCTGGAGCCTACTTCGGATTCTGTCTCTTTCTCTCTCTCTCTCTCTCTCTCTCTCTCTCTCTCTCTCTCTCTCTCTCAAAAATAAACAAACATTAAAGAAAAAAAAAAAAAGCCAGGTGGGGCTTGGCCCTGGGAAAGGCAAAGGGAGACAGAGTCAAAGACCCCAGTGAATGGGTTGTGCTTAGTGATGGAGAAGTTTTGTTTATTTATTTTCTTCTGAGGCTGAAGGAAAGAGAATGAGAATGTATAGGGATGAGAAAGAAAACAAAAGAAAAGAAAGAAACCCCTAGCATACAGGAAGTTAAAAGAGATCTCACCTAATAGTAATCTTTTAAAGTTAAAGACAGGGGGAGACTCATTGAACAGGGCATGGGAAGAATAATAAAAGGAAAATCTACCCTCCCACCTTAGATTTAGAAATCTACTCGATTTGTTGCTCTTTCGTCCTTCAATACAATTAGAAGGTGATGATGAAGCAAAATCGGAAGATCAGGCTTTAATTTAGACTTCATTCCGTTAACAAGTGCCTACTATAACCAAAAATGTGGCCATAACCCAAACAGTAAACTACCAGCAAAACTTTTAACTATGTGTGGCTATTTCTATACTAAAACAGGCACACAGTCTGCTTGTTTTAAGCCAACAGTTTCTTTATCTTATGAGCAAGAATAAATATTTGAAATGACTTCTCACTCTTCACAAAAGTAAAGGGTGGGGATGACAGTAATTATTTAGGTAGATTATATTTTTTCTGGAATTCAAAATGGTTCTTTACTAAGAAAATGGACACAAATTTAAATATTTTATGAACCTACTCAATTTTCCATCAAGTAAGCTGAATGAACTTCATGGGTGATGATTTCAGGGAAGACATAAAATGAATTCGCCTAACAACTATACCGGGAAGCAAAACACTTTTATTTCTGCTTTTTACTCTGCAGTGGTGCACCTTCTGGCAAGTCACAACCACTCCATCTCATCTCTTTCATGTGCTGATAGGTACATATTTGCAGGGAGTGGTTCTACCCGTGCATGTGCTACGGGCATAGAAATGCACAAACTGACCGTCATTCTTCCTGGCTGTTCAGAAAAGGCTGATGAGGGCATATATTGGAGACACCAATGCAGGAAACCACACAGAGAGGAATGTTCTTTCAGTGCCCAAAAGGAATGCACAAACTCCTCAAGAGAGGGCCACAGTGAGATTTTATGAAATACAGACTTAACAGTATTAAAGTCACTTTGTCAAAATGAATACAAGAATCTTATATCCACATTTCACTTTACAAAGCAGTTTCATGATAATAATTTGATTGTTGTTTCAAACAACCTTTGAACATGTGTTATTATTATCCCTAATTTAGCAATAAGGAAACGCAGGCTCAACTTGATTAAGAGGTCTAAGAAAAGCCACCTAGGGATAAGCAAAACCAATTACTCCGTTCCAAGTCCAATCACTTCTAACCACACCAAAAGGGTCCCTGTGTCCCCACACCAGCTTCTGTACATACCTCCTTAAAGGAGCCTTACATAACTCATGCTACTCAGATGCTACTCATTTGCTTGGATAACTTTTCTCAAAATAAATCTCGAAATTGGACTAACAAAGCATCAAACCCAAAGGAGAAAAGAGAAGATGAAGCCCTGCTACTTACTGCAACTTTCTGTAATTCCTGTTTTTTTCAGGAGGGACTAAGGTGAAGCAGAAATCAAATAACGCTTCTCTCTTAATTTGTTATTGGGCTGAAGGGACAGAGGGCTGTAATTTCTCTCCAAGTCATTTGATATGATCCAACCAACATGTGTGTCATTAGATTGAAAGAGATAATAAAGAATGTGCACACACATCCTAATCGAGCAGAGTCCAGCACATATTAAGTGCTCAGAAATACTACCCATTGTTATTAAATGATAATAGGCACCAAGAATCTAAATTATGCTAAAGTATGACATCAGATGTCAAAGTACATAAAATAAGATACCAACTAAAACTACAGATTCTGTCTAAAATATCCTGTAGTCCCTCTTCTATCCTGGACCTCAAAGACTTTCAATTCCATTTTATGGGGCCCTTGTCTCTTCCATCTTCTTTCAGTTATTAAATTCCATCCTAACCCCGCTTACCATTTAAGAGTGGATCTCCAGCATGCTCAACCAAATAGAGCTGGTGCCCTCCTGCTACACAGCCTACCCCAGAAATGCCCACCCCTGAATCAAATGTATTTTCTGCAGCCTCCCAATTTTTCACATCCACATCGATTCTTGCATCACTTATAAAATTACACCATAGAGGGGCACCTGCATGGCCCAGTCAGTTAGGTGTCTCACTCTTGGTTTCAGCTCAGGTCATGATCTCACAGTTCCTGAGTTCAAGCCTCGTATTGGGCTCTGCACTGTTAGTGCTGAGCCTGCTTGGGATTCCCTTTGCCCCTCCCTGCTCCCATTCTCTCTCTCTCTCTTTGTCAAAATAAATAAAATAAAACTTAAAAAATAAAATAAAATAAAGTAAAATTAGACCCACAGAACCAACTGTATAAAAGGCATATTTTTCTGTACAGCTTGAAAATCCCACGAACTTTCTATTTATACAGCTGTACAGATCATCTTCATACACTGCACACATAAACATACAATTCTTGTTCATACTGCATGCTGCCAATCTCAGCCAATAGCAAGACTATTCCTCCAGCCATAAGGCCCAAATGAGGAATCACCCTTGGCAACTCTCTTCCACCCTCCACATACAGTGAAATACCACGTTACGCTGATTCTACCTTCTGTACCTGTATTAGTCAGGACTCTCCAGAGAAATGGAACCAATAGAATTTATATACAAAGAGATAGGAAGAAAAGAGATTTCTTATAAAGCATTGGCTCATGCAATTATGGAGGCTGAGAAATCCCAAGATCTGCAGTCAACCAGCTGGAGACCTAGGAGAGCAATGGTATTATAGTTCCAGTGCAACTACAAAGGCCTACAAAGGAGAGATGACAGTGTAAGTTCCAGTCTAAAAGCCAGCAGGCTCCAGCCCCAAGAAGAGTCAATGTTTCAGGTCAAGTTCAAAGGCAAGAAAGACCAATTCCCAGCTCAAAGGCAATCAGGAAGAAGGAATACACTTTCACTCAGCCTTTTTGTTCTCTTCGTGAGTTCATCTGATTGGATGAAGTCCATCCACACTAGGGTAGGTGGTCTGCTTTACTCAGTCTACTCAAATGTTAAGTTCATCCAGAAACACCTGTACAGACCCATCCGGAATAATATCTGACCAAATATCTGGGCACTAGGTGACCCAGTAAAGTTGACACATAAAATTAACAATCATTATACATGTGAACCTGTCCTTCCCTGGTCCTCTCCCTTGCTCTAGCTCACAACATCATCATCTCTTTCACTGATTACTGAAATACCCTTGCCTAAGTGATCTACCTACCTCTGGTTCTGTCCTCTTCTAGGCCATATTCTGAACCTGACAGTCACCCTGCTGAAATACTAGTTTGATCACAGGATTGTCATCCTTAAAACCTTCCAAAGGCTTCCTTTTACCAGATAGAATCCTTCAAGATTTGGAGCACCTGGGTGTGTCAGTCAGTTGAGCATCTGACTCTTGATTTCACCTCAGGTCATGATCCCAGGGTTGTGGGATCAAGCTCCATGAGTCTGCTTGACATTTTCTCTCTCTCTCCCTCTGCCCCTCTCCCCTGCTCTCTTTCTCTCTTTCAAAAAGAAAAAAAAAAAAAAAGAAAGAAAAGAAAAGAAAAGAAAAGAAAAGAAAAGAAAAGAAAAGAAAAGAAAAGAAAAGAAAAGAAAAAGGATCCTCAGTTTGGCCCACAAAGCCTTTTACTGTGTGGCCCTGCTTACTTTTCCAACCTTGCCTCCATTCTCACTCTTATTTATGTGTAAGTAAAAGTGAGCCCTCACAGTTTACCAGAACACACACCATGCTAATTCATACAACTATGCATTTGCACAAGTTGTTCCCACTACATGGTGTGTTCTTATGCTATAACCCAGAGATGGACTGATTCTTTAAACCCTGATTCCAGTTCTCTGTGAAACCTTCCCTGCTCTGCCCAGAGCAGATGAAAATCACTCCCCATCTGGGCTATCATGTACCATAAACATACTTCTATCACTGCATTCATCAACTTGTTCTGAGTATATGAGTGACTCCCTGTTGGAAGGGAGAGAGTCCTGAGGGCAGACAGAGTTTACTAATCTAGGAATTTCTGTTGCTTGATGCCTGCCCTCCTACATAGTTGGTGGGTGAATACTTGTTTAATACATATTAACAAAAAGAGAAATGAAGTAGCATCTCTTCAAATGTACTGAAATGTCATCACAGACATACAGAACTTGTTACTACCGACTAGGACTTCTTAGTATTAACAGTCACTCACACGTACTGATGAATTGAACTTAAAAGTAGTGTTTACGCCACCTGGTGGTCAAATAGAAAATGCTATTTTAAAGTACCACGCAATTCTGAAATGATGGTGTTTCACTTGTTACCATGAGCACTGGGTGTTTCATGTAAGGGATGAATCACTAAATTCTACTCCTGAAACCAATATTATACTATATGTTAACCAACTTGAATTTAAATAAAAATGTGGAAGAAAAAAATGAAAAAAAAAATGTCTTCCACCTTTAGAAGATTGTATTTTGGCATACTAAAAAGCATATTTGAGAAATGCTGACCAAAAAAATGCGTGCAGTTTGGTTTGAGCTCACTGTAGCAGTTGGCACCATAATTCCAGTTTTGAATGCACCAAGAGAGACGGCAATGTCAAATGCATGAAATGACAAGCTAATGGAATGATTGGGCTTAACAGAATTGTATCCACTGCATCAGGCTCATGAAACAAAACAGTGTGTTTATGTGTCAGCTTGGTCCAGAACTACTTGACAGTACATTGCCTCCCACGTTCAGTGCTCAGACCCTGAGCTTTCCTGGTTGTCCCCATCCCTCTCTCCCAAGCCAGACTCTCAGTTTGCCAATTTAAACCTTCCTCATTGTTGTCATTGGCTTTCTCTTCATGTTCTAAATTCCTGGAGGTCACCACCTTTCCTAGAGCCTCAAAGGAATCTCTTGGGCAGATGATTCACAAATTTCTATCTCTAATCCTACCTCCTCTCCCAAGCTCAAGTCCCTATGTATTTCAACATGACTTGGTCTCAGCACTTTAAACCACATATGCCCAAAATAAACCACATCCTTCACTTAACACTTGGTCCAATTCCCTGATAACACCGCTACCATGGTCTGTCTCCAACGTTTGAAACCTAAGGGTCAACTGTGACTTCTTCCTTGACCCCCCTCATATATATTTCACAGACAAATAATATTGATTCTGCCTCACCCTTCTGTTTCTTAGATTCACTACATCTGTTCTCATTTTAGGGCCTTTGTATTAAATATTCCCTCTGCCTGCGATGCTCTCCCCCACCGAACCCCAATTTTCTCAAGGCAGGTTCCTTGCTATCATTCAAAGGTCTCTTAAAATGTCAATTCTGCAGAGAAGCCTTAGATGACCACCCAATCTAAAAATGTCACCAGAGCAGTGTCTGTCACATTTCTGTTTTAATTCTCCAAATCTCACTTGCCACCGCCTGATCATTTCCTGCCAGTATACTCTGTCTCACCCACAAGAATGTACACAGTATGGCAGTCTTGGACTGCCTGATTTACCGCCATAGCCCACAGCCTGGAGTACGGAGTGAGAGCTCAACAGATATTTACTCAGTCAATAAAAACTGTTTTTTATATCACCTCTTTTTCCCCATGCCAAAATAATTACATGTAAGACGTGGGCCAGGACTGTGATGTTCCTGTCTCCAACTCCTCCCTCTTCCAAACAACCCTAAACACGATGCCCAATTATTGTGTCCAAATAACGTATGCCTCACATCACCTAAATGCACCACTTTCAGAAAGCATACTGCTTGGCACATGCATAGCACACACCCAATAAATTCTACTTTTTCTTCTCTTTTCCTGCTGGAAAATCTCCAAAGGCTCCTTGCTGCCTACAGAACAAAGAATGTTTTCCCCTGGTTGTCACACCTCTTCTTAATAGGCTCCAACCTAGTTTTTCATCTTACTTTCCTGAACACCTCTTCATGCTCTGTATGCCATAGTCAAATTAGACCATTTGCCAGCGGATTCCTGTGTCTGTGCTTTACACTGTTCCCTCTTGCCTGAAATTTCCTCATATCCATAGCTTTCTAAATCTTACCCATCCTTCAAAGTCAGCAACACCCTCAAAAAAGACTTTGAAAAGTCCTTTCTCTAAGGCAAACACTCTCTATTCTATACATTAGTATCTTTCTCTGGACCATAGTTTCATTGGGTATCATTAGTGATGTGGTCTTGCTCCCAATAGACTCTGTGAGCCCATGGGCAGGACATAGACCTTATTTCTCCTTACATTCTCCACATTGTTTGTGCTGAACAGCTACAGAATAAAAAGGGACTGAATAAATGAACAACAGACTTTCTCTAACAGAAAAGGATTTTTAGGACAAAATTAGAAGCTGATAAGAAAATGCAATTTCTTCTTGGATTCAGTTATTTGGGGGGCAAAGATAGCAATGCAGGTAAAAAAGCATAGTCCTAATTTCATTTTCTAACAAACAGCAAATACCATGGTGAGAGACCATGAACACCCATATAAAAGCCCTACAGAATAACATCAAGTCCCTGAAAATACAACCCTCTACCAAATGAACCAATGAATCCACCTGCATAACTTCCATCCATCAGTGTGAGGATGTCATGAATGTCATGCAGAATTGGTAAAAACAATACAATCACTGACATCAGCAATACACCACATTCATTGGCCTCCCAATGCTGTGAATGCCCAATGACACAGCTCTCTACAATCTAGCCCTAATTACCTTTCCTGCTGAGATCACACACATCTCCAATCTCTCCTTGACCAAGTCTCTTTCCAAAAGAATTTGCCTGAATCTATTTTCCACCAAGCCCTTGATGCCACTGCTTTGACTTCAGCTCTTCACCATAGGGTTTCAACAGCTCACATCTGTACTGCTGAGATGTTACCTTCAAGCTGGCTCGGTCCCCCAAGCTCACCCTGCTAGACAGCTGAGGCTGGCATTCATTTCCGGTGATGTGCCCACTTCACTCTCTTTATCAAAAATCAGAAGCACTGAGATCTTTTACACAGTACAATTTTTCCCAACCTATATCGCCATAAGGGGAACATATTAAAATTAAGTATTCCTAGGCACAATAAATCAGTGTTTCCAGGAGAGGGCTCCAGGAACTTGTAGCTTAAATAAACATCTCAAGGGAGTCTTATAATTGGGTAAGTCTCAAAAACACTGCTCTGCACTACTCCCAAACTTAGGCACTCAGCCTGCTTCATGTGTTTCTTGCTGGGCTACAGTTCTCCTACTTATGAGATCTTACACTGGTGGTTTTCAACCTTCCCTGCACACTAAAGTGACTTTGGGAACATTTCACAACTCCAATGCCAGACCACATCCCATTCTAAGTACCATGCCAGAATCTCAGGGGTCTATCCCAGATGTCAATATTTTTTTAAAGCTCCCCAGGTGATTCTAGTGTGTGAATCACTATCTTAGATTAATTTATATTTGTTCTGATTTCTCCAGATAGCAGAGAACTGGACTGTGGCCCATTCCTTCATGCCATTGCCATTTCCATCTTCAAGTCTCCCAGAAATACCCATTTCCAATTCTTTATGTGTTCATGTTTAATTCACATTTAATCTTTCAGAGTTCAGCTGGAATCCCACTCCCTTTTCAGGGTCATCTTTGCCACTGCATCTCCTATTTTGCAAAAGTAGAGCCTTCTATTTTCTAGCCTTCTCACCTTATTTAAGCCAGCATCACGTCCCTTGTGGACCACAGCCTTGGACTCCCACCCGGAAGTCTGCTTCCCCTCCCACTTACATTCTCCACACAGCAACTGCAGCAAAAAGTTCAGAGCTGCTGTTTCATGCTCACCAAAGGATTCCCACTGTGCCTAAAGGCCTACCCACTGGAGCAAGCCCTGCGTCGTCAGCACCCCCGCCCTCTCTCTGGTCTCATCTCACTCACTGTGCTCTCTTTCTGCTCACTAAACGTGCAAGCTAGTTCCCGCCTCAGGGGCCACTCAGATGATGCTGCTCCTTCAGGAGTCAGCTCAAACACCTCCTTCTCCTTCAGGTCTCTCGGATCACCCAGTCTGTTAGTAGCCCTGCCCCATCCCCAGGCGCTCCATCACTCCAACCTGCTGTATATTTTTTTTTCCACAGCTTTTAACACTCCCCAAACTTTTCCTGCTTATCAGTTTACTTGTTATTGTCTGCCTACTCCACAGGAGTATCGATTCTGTTTCTTCATTCTCTTTTACCACAACCTCCAGAAATCACAGCTTCTGAGGAAATGAATCAACTAACGAATGAGTGACCATGAATAAATATAACCCAAAATGAAACTGTATACATCATATGTGGTTCTTTATATGTGTCCATCTCAGGAGATCTTGCCTCTCCAACCAGACAATAAACTCACAATAGGTAGCAAATAAACTTCTTTTTTTCCAATCTTGAAAGTCAAGCACAGTACTGAGCAAATATCATACATGTAAGCACTTACTTGTTGATTATTTTGGGCTATTTTATTTTTTTTTTTAATTTTTTTTTTTCAATGTTTTTTATTTATTTTTGGGACAGAGAGAGACAGAGCATGAACGGGGGAGGGGCAGAGAGAGAGGGAGACACAGAATCGGAAACAGGCTCCAGGCTCTGGGCCATCAGCCCAGAGCCTGACGCGGGGCTCGAACTCACGGACCGCGAGATCGTGACCTGGCCGAAGTCGGACGCTTAACCGACTGCGCCACCCAGGCGCCCCTATTTTGGGCTATTTTAGAAGATCTTCAATATTGGATTGAAAGAAAAAGATAAGTGTTTTTTTTTTTTTTTAAATGTTTATCTTTGACAGAGAGAGACAGACAGCACATGAGCAGAGGAGGGGCAGAGAGGGAGACACAGAATCCGAAACAGTCTCCAGGCTCCAAGCTGTCAGCACAGAGCCCAACACGGGGTTCAAACTCACAGACAGCGAGATCATGACCTGAGCCAAAGTCAGATGCTCAACCGACTGAGCCACCCAGGCACCCTGATAACTGTTTTTTTTTAAACTGTCTTTCAGTGTCCTACAGTCTTTTGACCCACAGGCATCCACACCAAATGATAATGTTTACTATATCACACCTGAACAAACACAATACGAAGTCTCTCATTCTAATTCACCCTCCAATTTTTTCACGTTTCAATTCCATTCTCTAAATTACACCCATCTTATAAAGTACCATCCAACTTGTAAATCCATGATTGTAGGCTTTGCCTGTTTGTGGCCATTGAATTGCCTGGTACAGAGTCAAGCCCATTTTTGTCTGACCGATGTACTTCTGTGCAGATCAAGCAGAGAGAGATCTCAATCAGGTAACTGCTACAGGGATGGTCCAAGTCTCAGCTGCATCTCTAGAAATAAGGCCTTCCTCTGACTAGAATGTTTTTTAAAGCCTTCCTTGTATAGGCTTGTGGTTACAGGCTTTGGTTTCAAGACTTTATTATCATTATTATTATTATGTACATATGACATATCAAAGCCAGTCCTTGAAATCTAGGTGTTGTTCAAAAGCTATCAAAAAGTTGGGGCACCTGGACAGCTCAGTCAATTAAGCCTCTAACTTCGGCTCAGGTCATGATCTCACAGTTTGTGAATTTAAGTCCTGCGTCAGGCTCTGTGCTGACAGCTCAGAGCCTGGAGCCTGCTTCAGATTCTTTGGCTCCCTCTCTCTTTGCCCCTCCCATGCTCATGTTCTGTCTCTCTCTGTCTCTCAGAAACAAATAAAAACATTTTAACGGGGCGCCTGGGTGGCGCAGTCCGTTAAGCGTCCGACTTCAGCCAGGTCACGATCTCGCGGTCCGTGAGTTCGAGCCCCGCGTCAGGCTCTGGGCCGATGGCTCGGAGCCTGGAGCCTGTTTCCGATTCTGTGTCTCCCTCTCTCTCTGCCCCTCCCCCGTTCATGCTCTGTCTCTCTCTGTCCCAAAAAAATAAATAAAAAACGTTGAAAAAAAAAATTAAAAAAAAAATAAATAAAAAAATAAAAAGCTATCAAAAAGTCACTCTGCACTACTAAAACCAATGTTTAAAACCTTACTGACAATCACAAATACTAAGGAAATTGCTTTCTATGAACCAGAGGAAAAGAAAACACAAAATTTAGGTAATTACAGTTATTTTGCTAGTATCACTTAAAATAATATTTTATTTATACCCAATGGGGGCAATACTACCTTCCAACATCACTTTCTTATTTATTTCAGAATCAATAACAGTTCAGTCTGTCCCCAGGTAAATGTGAAACATATATCTTCAAATAACTTAGGCTTCCCTAAGTCTTAGGATACACATTACATTTATAAAATCCCCTTTAATCTTCAGTTCTGGTGACTAAAGATAATGTTTCTCCCAAGTGCTGAAAATTATAATAACAAGCCATGGTACAAGCCTGTCATCCTACAAGTGCCTTTCAAAGCCTTGATGTATTTACCTATCATCTCCCCAGGGTGCTAGCAGTTCCCATAAAGTCTGTTAACCCAGGTGAGGGGATCCCGCTCCAAGACCCTCACTGACCCTTACAGGGCTCAGAAATCACCACTCCTTTTCATACAAAGATGTCACTCCAAGAGGAATCTGATAATGGATCTTGCAGGTACCAAAAAGAAATTATAAAATGTTGGCTCATTAAATGCACATTCCCTTTCTCTCCCAAAATGCAAAATCCTTTTTGACCTGATCATCAGCAATTTCTGCTAAGTGAATGTTATAATAGCATTATAAGAAAAGCATTGTAAAAGCTCAGAGGTGAAGATTATTCCATTGTAGAACCACATACATGACCCTTTTCTCTAAAAACTCACAAGACTTGAAAATATTGATAATACCTTTAGACCGACAGACAATCCAGAAATAGAAAAATACTGTAACTGGCCAATTTTGAATCTAGGAATGAGATGCCTTTCATTTCACCACGGAATACAACATTTGATGGATGACAGAATAGCTCATCATATGCCTTAAGTATATGAACCAATTACCAGCTTGTTATGAAGACCAAGAATCAGTCACGTGGCACTGTTTGGAGACATACGCATTTCCATAGCAAACATTCTCTTTTAAAAGTATAATCTGTCAGTAAATCCCCAAATGACAACTTTGTAAGAACATACGGATGTGGCCAAAAGTCATATACTTAATTCCATAGAATCTGTTCTTTAGCAGAAGGAGACAAAGCAAAAATATTCTTAATTCCGAAAAAAGAGGCATAGCCAGAGACAGCTTGGTAGTCAATTATCACACTGCCAATTATGATTAAAATATATTCTTGTGAGTAGTAAAAAGGAGAGCTCAAAGTCAATTTTCTGAAGACACCACATTGCTAACCAAGCAAAACTCATTTCCACTGATAGTCCTGAAAGTAAAGTCCATTCTCAGAGGTTCTGGTTTTCATAACTTGTGAGGCCAAGTTACAGAGCAGGACAACACAGCTTTGGTATTATGGTCCATTCATTCATCACTTATTGTAAAACTCAGTGGCCTAGGAAATTAAGTAAACTTGACCAAAGAGCAACATAATCTCTTAACATTAAAATGAAATTAAGACACATTTTTTTTTTTCAGGGAGAAAATAAACCACACTAAATATATTCTGCCTTGCCAGAATAGATGATTCCACAGAACATATGCTGTATTCGATGCTACAATATAAAGGCACTGGAATAAGGGCTGAGAGGACTCACATGGTAAATAAGAACATATGGATATAGCCAAAAGTCATAGACCTAACTGTCATGCCTCCTACGATCAAAGAACTAAGAAAAAGGCCAGCCAACAAATACCTCTGCTACACGGCAAAAGTAGTGTCAAGCAGAGGTACCGAGGTAGAGGGGATCTGTTATAGAAACACAAAGGAATTAGTTCAAACTGGGGGAAAACCTGAAAGATTCCACAGAATACGAGAGTCAAGGGATCGATGACAGTGCTTTCATTAGGGAGGCCTTTCCTACCAGGAAGGTGTGTGAGCAAAGGTAAAGTGACAGCGGTCTGAGCAGTGGCTCAGAAAAGGTGTGGCTGGAGCAGAAGGAAAGCAGAGGCATCCAAGAGTACGGTACGGGGCTGAGAAAAGATTCCGAGTTCACAATGGCAAAGAACTTGAACGCAACCTGCTCCTAGACAACAGAAAACTATCCACTGCTTAAAACATGATCTATGGCACAAAAACAGACACATAGACCAATGGAATAGAATAGAAACCCCAGAACTAGACCCACAAACATATGGCCAACTCAGCTTTGACAAAGCAGGAAAGAACATCCAATGGAAAAAAGACAGTCTCTTCAACAAATGGTGCTGGGAGAACTGGACAGCAACATGCAGAAGGTTGAAACTAGACCACTTTCTCACACCATTCACAAAAATAAACTCAAAATGGATAAAGGACCTGCATGTGAGACAGGAAACCATCAAAACCGTAGAGGAGAAAGCAGGAAAAGACCTCTCTGACCTCAGCCGTAGCAATCTCTTACTCGACACATCCCCAAAGGCAAGGGAATTAAAAGCAAAAGTGAATTACTGGGACCTTATGAAGATAAAAAGCTTCTGCACAGCAAAGGAAACAACCAACAAAACTAAAAGGCAACCAATGGAATGGGAAAAGATATTTGCAAATGACGTATCGGACAAGGGGCTAGTATCCAAAATCTATAAAGAGCTCACCAAACTCCACACCTGAAAAACAAATAACCCAGTGAAGAAATGGGCAGAAAACATGAATAGACACTTCTCTAAAGAAGACATACGGATGGCCAACAGGCACATGACAAGATGCTCAATGTCGCTCCTCATCAGGGAAATACAAATCAAACCCACACTCAGATATCACCTCACGCCAGTCAGAGTGGCCAAAATGAACAAATCAGGAGACTATAGATGCTGGCGAGGATGTGGAAAAACGGGAACCCTCTTGCACTGTTGGTGGGAATGCAAATTGGTGCAGCCACTCTGGAAAGCAGTGTGGAGGTTCCTCAGAAAATTAAAAATAGACCTACCCTATGACCCAGGAATAGCACTGCTAGGAATTTACCCAAGGGATACAGGAGTACTGATGCATAGGGGCACTTGTACCCCAATGTTTATAGCAGCACTCTCAACAATAGCCAAATTATGGAAAGAGCCTAAATGTCCACCAACTGATGAATGGATAAAGAAATTTTGGTTTATATACACAATGCAGTACTACATGGCAATGAGAAAGAATGAAATATGGCCCTTTGTAGCAACGTGGATGGAACTGGAGAGTGTGATGCTAAGTGAAATAAGCCATACAGAGAAAGACAGATACCATATGTTTTCACTCTTATGTGGATCCTGAGAGACTTAACAGAAACCCATGGAGGAGGGGAAGGAAAAAAAAAAAAAGAGGTTAGAGCGGGAGAGAGCCAAAGCATAAGAGACTCTTAAAAACTGAGAACAGGGGCACCTGGGTGGCTCAGTCGGTTGAGCGTCCGACTTCAGCTCAGGTCATGATCTCACGGTCCGTGAGTTCGAGCCCTGCGTCGGGCTCTGTGCTGACAGCTCAGAGCCTGGAGCCTGCTTCACATTCTGTGTCTCCCTCTCTCTCTGGCCCTCCCCCATTCATGCTCTGTCTCTCTCTGTCTCAAAAATAAATAAACATTAAAAAAAAAAAAAACTGAGAACAAACTGAGGGTTGATGGGGGGTGGGAGGGAGGGGAGGGTGGGTGATGGGTATTGAGGAGGGCACCTTTTGGGATGAGCACTGGGTGTTGTATGGAAACCAATTTGACAATAAATTTCATATATTGAAAAAAAAATTAAAAAAATAACATAAGGAAAAAACCAAAAAAACATGATCTAAACTATCTTAGAAGAAATCTCAGAGGCAAAAAAATAAATAAATAAAAAAGGTGTGTGACAGATAACCTATAGAGAAACCTCTTGAAACAGTCAAGGAAGGAGTGATGACATTTTCCTGATGAAAGAAAAATCACAGGGTTCATTGTGGAAGGAGAACACATCGAATTATATGACTGAGAAATGAAAACAGGACAGAAATCAGATTAGAACTTTTTGTAACAATATAGAGACAGTAGAGAATGAAAATCAAGTTTCATTAATGTATCTCTCAAAATAATTAAACAGAGTAGCAGCTGAATTCCTACAAAATTTTCTAAGCAGTTTACTGAAAGAAATCAGGCTGCCAGCCCTGAGGACCTTCCACGTTTGCTACTGGACTGGAACTGAGAAAAGTTTTACTACTGGAAAGAAAAAACCTTAAACACCCTTAAACCTTTGTTATTTTCTTTCCTACTAGTAGAATCTGCTAAACCAGATAGATCCAGGTCTTTGCAAGACAGATTTAAATAATAAAATTCTCATGTCCAAAGGAAAAAAAAAATAGGTTCATCTGCTGCTAAGCAATCAATGGCAATTCCCAGCAGACTACCAAGGCCAAGGAGGAAGGAAATGTATTTACTTCTTGTCCTTGCATCAGGAAGCTTGGTGCCAAGCATTCCCCATTAACCTTGATTGCCCATCTTTATCCTTCTCATCATCATCCTCATTTTATAGAGGAGAAAAGTGTGTTTCATGTGACATCTGTGATTTGCTTAAAAGAATTTAGTTAATGTTGGTGGAGCTGATATTCTACCCAGATTCATCTAACTCCAACCCTCTTGCTCTTCCCAATGAGCAATCTACCTCCAGAGTTTGCCCTCAGCAACCCTTCCCACCATCAATAACGCCTCCGCGCCCTCTGTTGGATCGTTCTTCCCTCATTTACGATTGTGCATTCTTAAAATAATCGTTGAGTATCTCCTGCATGCTTGACCTTGATGATGAGCATTCATTAGTGCATTAAATTGTTATATGTTAAGTATGGTGCTCTAGGCATCACCCTTTCTTTATTCAAACGTGTGTCAGTATGGATGTTACAATCACATCATTTCTATTTTCTTCCAAGATGCCTTCTGGTAAACAAATAACTCCATGATATTCATGCCATAAATACTGTACTACTTCCCAATAAATGTAGAAAATTTTAAATAGTTGGAGAAAAAAAGAGTATTTACTATAGAACTATTTAAAATATATTTTCTTAGTTATCTGAGAAATTTTAATAGCTGAGAATTCTTGGTAAAGTTAACACTGTTAACAAAATCCTAAATTACGACCATGCTGCCACAAGGCTTATAGTGTAACAACTAAGGGGTGTGTTTGTGTGTAAAAGCAAGTGTCCTGTTACTTAAATATTTACTGACAAATCACACAGTAGAAAACATCTCTGCATCAATGGATATAGGATTTCTCAGAAAAGTCTCAAAAGTATTGCCAATAAGATTTTATAGCCTACTTATACAAGAAGTCACCTATTACACGTGAGTTGACCTTTCTCCAGAGGCTTTTTGACTCATCACAGGCTGCTAAGTATTACTACTAACTCAAGGACTCTGAACAGTAATGAAATAATGGCAATCACATAAGGAGATCCATTTTACAAGTGCACCACAACCTGTTCAATAAACTACCTACTATAATAAACAAATAATACTGAAGGAAGAACAGAGATACAACTATCCCCTAATTTTTAAAAACAAATGCCTTATGACATTGCTTTTACAGGGTAAAATGAGCTATCTGCTACTATTTACACTTACAGGAGAAGAAAAAAAATGGATCGGAACAAATGCCAGTTTTCACTTTATAGTTGCTCACTATTCACACAAAAAGGCTTGAGATGCCCACCCAGGACCCAACTTCAAACCCATCCGTGTTGCGAGCATACCCAAACATGTATGAAGACAACTAAACAGTCCTTCCCCCAGCTGCCCACAGACCCACCGTCCCCTCTCACCGGTGTCAGGACATTAATGTAGACTAATTTTATAGTCAGATGTTTCCCCCCAGTGGGCCAAAAGCAGTGTCTTCTACTCTAATAAAGATTTGCAGCATACCACAGAGATAGCCCTAGTGAAATAAGAGTATTAAAACTAGGTAGGATTAACAATGAAAACAGGTAATACGAACATTTGAGTTAAATATAGAATATAAAAGTTTGCCTTAGAGACGTCTGGGTGGTTTAGTCAGTTAGGCGTCCGACTCTGGATCTCGGCTCAGGTCATGATCTTATGATTCATGAGTTCGAGCCCTGAGTTGGGCTCAGTGCTCACAGTGCAGAGCCTGCTTGGGATTCTCCCTCCCTCTTTCTCTGCCGCTCCCCTGCTGGTGTGTGATGTGTATGTGTGTGTGTGTGTGTGTGTGTGTGTGTGTGTATGCGTGCACGTGCACGGGCGCACGCATGAGCATGTGCTCTCTCTTTCAAAATAAATAAACATTAAAAAAGTAATAATAATAAAAAATAAAAGTTTGCCTACACCAGTGGTTCTCAATCCTGAGGGTACTTTAGAATAACCTAGAGATTACTAAAGAATACTGATGCTTCAATCCAATCCACAGAGATTATGATATAATTGGCCTGGGGGGAAACCTAGGCATCAGGATTTTTAAGAGCCCCTCAGGCGATTCTAAGGTATAGGCAGGGTTCAGGGCCACCGTCTGAAACTCTAGCCTCACATCTACAAAGAAGGCAAAGTCTTTCAGAAAGACACTTTAAAAATAAAAATAAAATTTTAAATTTAAAGTTGCAAATCTGACTAATGGTACTTTTCTTTTTCACATGGACCTATAGGTACAAAAGGCCTAGATTCATATGGCATTTGCTGTTAAAAAGGTAAGTGAGCAGTTAAGTTTGTTATCACTGCGTTCACCATCACAGACGTCTGTACACGGACGAAGCACTTCTTTAAAGAAAAATTTCAGAGGAACTGGAAAAGTACAGATCACTGAAGCATACAGTTCTCCAGGTCCGGCTCCTGCTGTATCTCTCGCCCCATCAGACATCAGAGAGCTGCAGAGCCACACAAAGCAGCTCACCAGCGTGGACTTGGCCTACTTTGGACTGACTCCTGCTTGGAAATTACCGATATGATGAGACACCTTGCGGTTCACAGGATAAACACTTCATAAAGTACACAGGTAGAAGTAGCTTCAGAGTTATTAAAGGCACAATTATTAGCAAAACAGTTTATTAAAATATGCAAAATATCATCTAATTTGTACGACCTGGGTTGAAGAATAAGGTCACTTTTTCCTGTTACTGGAGTATCAATGGAAAGGAGAAAGGGGCCTAAATTCTGTATATTCTGCTTTATTGATGAATTAGAAAAACTTCAAATATAATAAAAAGTATGTAGAAGGATCAGAAGCATTGTTCAAATTTTTATCAGTTACTTCTACACCACTGCGGTTAGTTGTCAAACTGATACAAAATGTCGACATTTTGTATGTCTTATATTGCATTTTACATAGAAAACCTGGCCTTAGGTCACAAAAATTATTTCTGCTACAAATATTTACAAGCCTAACCAGTAGTGATAAATCAAATATCAAGCCCAGAAACATCTTTGAAAAACCACTGTGTGAAAGATCTTGCTGAATCAAGCACCAAGGGAGGGCACAAAAGCAACTTAGTCTTTGTTCTTCATGTGACTTATTAATTAAAAGAGTAATGCAGAATTGTTACAGCTAGGCTTCTGCAAGCATGAAGAACCAGCTTTCTCTGGAAGCAATCTTTCCCTTCTTTATTTCAAAGTGTAAAACTTGGCAGACATGGTCTGAATGTATTAAAGACACATAGGCAATCCTTCTCTCTGACTCCGAGAGAAATGGGAGAGACTGAAAACAAGAAAAATTATCACATGCTCACTATAAAATAATTGATGATGGGAAACAATGGATTCACTGAATAGTTGAGAGTGGCTCACAACCTGGGTCTCCCTCACAGCCCACATACCCCACAGCTGAGTGCTCTCTGATGCATTTTTTTTTCATGCTATAAGAAATGCTTGCAAGCAGTTTAAATTTTAAAATTCACATAAATGAGGTTTCCAAAACAGGAGACCTGAGTGAAAAGACCACCATCTCCCTGCAGTATAAGGAAAGCATAACGAGGCTCCTCCTGGTAATGAGCCCTCCCACATAAATGATAGAAGAGCTAAGGGTGGTCCCCCATGCAGCCCCTCCCCTACACATATTCACTCCCAAGCGCAGTACTTTGCTGCTGGTTTTCTGCCACTTTCACTGAGACCCTTGCTTTGTCTTCATATTCAATTTGGGAATTCATTCAAATTCATTTTGTACTGAAGTTAGCTATTTACTTCTCAGTATGACCAAGAATATAATGCAAGTGTGTGTGTTTATTGTTCCACAGACATGATACGAGACTTTATTTATGAGTAAATGTGTTTTGTCTTATTGCCTGGAAAACGCTAGCATTCATTTGCTGCAATATAGTTCTTTTTAGCTATGTTACTTTATGTACTTTTTAAGGATTGGTAAAACAGTATAATCAGAATTTAAGGCTTTCTACTGAATTTTAGGATAAAGCATCCTACATTTCTGATCCGAAAATTTTCCTCTACAAGATGTATTCAAAATTACTTAAAACAGATATTAAAAAGGATGTTTCCCCTGCAAAATAGGGGAGGGGCTATCTTACACAAATGCACATCTTATATACCAGGATATCTGTATCCAGAATCTTCTATGATAGCACATACCAGTGCTTATGAGGATGGGATGAGGGAAGTAAGGATGGAGGGAGGGAAAGAAGGGCAAGGGGATAAAGAAGGAAGAGAGAAGTTCTCCTACATCAAAAATCAACAGTATACATTCCTTGGATTCCTATTATATTTATACACATATTTCACTGAACAGTATGGAACAGTATGAAACACAGTTGTTAGAATGATGTCAAGGTTACTAGTTTTTGTTTGTTCATTTTCTCTAATTTCTACTATCTGTCAGAGCTCCTTCAGGTTCTCAGTGAACACCTTCTCAATTCTTGGGTGACCAGGGCCAAATATTATCTGTTGGTATTAAGAAATCTTTCAGAGGCTAGCCTACAAATCCCTCTTGATTTATCACTTACATGTTTTGAACAGGGGATGAATAGGTTTCTACTGACCCATTTTCTGGAGAGGTCTTATTATGTTCCCTGAACATATATTTCACTTTAATTTATTTAAACCAGGGGTTCTCAAACTTCGGTTTTCATCAGAATCAGCTGGAGGGTCTGTTAAGCCACAGGTCGCTGGGCTCTACCCCCAGAGTTTCTGATTACGGTAAGCAAAGGGTTGGACTGAGAATCTGCATTTTTAACAAGGTCTCACCTGATACTGATGCAGCTGGCCTGGGGACCACACTTTGAGAACCACCAGTTTAAGAAAACACCTCAAAGTACTAGAAAAGCACTGTTCCAGAATTTTACAAGAATTCCACTCCATTTACTATCTGTTTGACCTTTGGCAAGTTACTTAATTCTGCTTTCCTCATTTAATTTTCTACAACCAAGGCACCAGGTGGAGATGGCTGAGACAAGAGTTGAAGCAGCAGGCAAAGAAATGCGAGAATGAAAATCCAAAAGCTGTTTGAAACAGCAACAACGAAACAGTGGGACAGATTTGAGACTAAGGGACGCTGGAGGAGGAGAAGGGAACAAAAATGAACTTTACATGACAGCTGCCAGGAATGAACTCAGCAAAAACACGAATCAAGGGGCACTTACTCCTACCTTCAAAAGAGTCTCAGAAGAAGAAATGTTGGCCCCTTCTTGAGGTCCACAGGGCCAGGCCCAACACTTGTGCTCCATATTTCTTCTGGGATTCGGGTCCCAAGCCCTTGTGATTCCTTTACTGTCCTCTTCCTATCAAATCTTCCACTGTCCCCTCTCTACTAATTCCTTCCTACCAAGGTATCAGTGTGCTGATGTCTTTTCTATGTTGACAATAAAAAACTTTCTCTCTACTTTGCTCCCTCTCTAGCTACCAACATACCTCTTCTCCTTCCCTTCACAAACAAACTCCACCCCAAAATAGTCCACAGTCCTTTGCTACTCAAACTCTAGTCCTCAGACCAGCACTATCAACATCACCTGAGAGATTATCAGAACTGTAGAATCTCAAGCCTTCTCCCATTTACCCTATTTACCCAGTTTCTGTCTTGCTTTGATAATGAAATTGATATTACTCCTTTAATTTTCCCAGTCTAAACAACAGTCCGCGGTCATCTAACTGGATTCTACTCACTCCACAATGAATTTATTGTAAAAAATAAATTTCAAGATGTCTAGGGTCAAAATATTAAATTCAGAATCCTCAATGATACCTTTAGATTTCTAACAGAATCTACAAAATCAAATCCAGAGAAACAGCAGGACATTTAAAAACACAGACAAAACCTGCAAAAAATAAACATAATCCTAAATATAAGGGCCAGATTAAAGTTTACCACAGGTTAAACTATTCAAAAAAATTACACTGAAAAAGATCCTGGAGTTCAAAGGTATTTTGAACAGTTTTAGCTTTTGTTCCATAGATGAGAAGACAGAATTCTCACTCTCCATTTCTCCAGTTCTGGTCAAACTATCTATGCACACATGGCTCCCTCAAAGGTAGGAGCCCTGACACTCACCCTACCTTAGTGAGTATCTCCTTCCCTAGGATGCTTTGGTCTTGCTCTCCTGATCCTCCTTCAGCACTATAGTGGTTTTATAGATACCCAGAAATGACAAATCAGCCAGGCCCCTTTGTTCCAGGTAATAACACTCACATAAACCATGTCTAAACTTAGTCATTCAACAAATATCCCCAAGTTCCCCCACCCAGCCGCCCACCACCTCATGCCAGGCATTGTGCTAACCCTACAAATACAGCAGTGATGAGAAAAAGCACACTCCTGCAAGCATGGGCTTTAGGTCTTACAGGGAAGACAGGCTGCTTAAACAATTACAATTTGGCTCACAAATGCTGTGAAAAGTACAGAATAGTATAGTCCCCCAGCAGGAGAATCTAACCTAGTCTAAGGAGGCAGTCAGCAAAGGCAGAAAGGGTATTAAAACTACATCAGAAAAAAAGAATAGCTCACAACCAGACAAAAAGGATTGGAAGAACATATCCTACAGAGAGAAACAACACGTGTAAAAGCCTAGAACTGAAAGAGAACAAGGTGAATTCGAGTAAAGTGAAAGAAATTTTGCGTGTTTCAGTGCAGAATGTAGAGGACATAGTGATGACAGGTTGGGCTAGAGAAGAAAGCAAGCGCCAAATAGTGGAGAAACTTGCAGCCTATTTTAAGAGCTGTAGATTTAACCTAAAGTAAATGAGAAGACTTGAGTCTGGGCTGCAATCTAGCTTTGAAAATGGCAAGGCTACAACTCTGAACATGGAGTCTAACTGGGATAAATCAGGCAGGACCAAGGTCAAGGCTGCAACTCTAAACACGGAGTCTAACTGGGATAAATCAGACAGGACCAAGGTCGTGGCACTGGACTGGAGAGAAGTAGAAAGAATCCAGAGATACAAAGTAGAGTCGCCCTAATTAGGGGATTACCTGGACATTCACGATACCTCCCTGGAATGCAGCTCAGACAAAGAAGATGGTTGTGACACACAGTGAGGTTCAGAGCCTCATACGAGGAAGAGCAGGGCTGATGATGTCCACCTGGAACACTGCCCTCACCTGAGCCCAGCCTCCGGAGCTCCTTGTTTCTTTCAGGCCCAGGCCCTCCCTGGTACTCCTGTGGCCCTTCCTGCTCCCTCTCTCCACCCCCATTCCTATGGGAGCCAGCTCTTGTGATAACTGAGATGTTTACATGTCTAAAGGATTGCCTTGTCACTACTAAAGCCATTTACTATATTCTGAGCTTTTTTTTAACCTTGATTTCTCTGTATGTTGATGGTCTCTAATATCAGAAGATTAATTCAATTTTTATGTAATGAGTAAAGCACCTCTGATGTGTAATTATAAATGTACTTTATTTTGGAGGCTCTCATTAGAATCCATATTAAATTAGAGGCACATTTTCTAACATTCATGTACATTATGCATGTATGTTTCAAATAAACTGCAATTTTAAGAAAATTTCCATTATATTTGATAATTTATATCATAAAAGCCTATGTAAAAACTAAGATGAGAAATACTTATGCATTCATTTTCCATGCTCTTTCAGCATCCGTAAAACAGTGAATGCCCCAACATATAAACACTGAGCTCCAAAGCCATGACTGGATGTCAGTTATTTGTGATGTCTCCTCAGTATGTGGTTTGGGACAGGATGGCATGGGACAGAGGCTGAGTAAGCTGGGACCAGAAAAGTAGCAGCAATCAGGAGACAAAGACAAGCTCCGTGCTGGGTCTGGCAAAGTGCACACAGGTCACTACGATGTCCAGCCCCTTCATGACCCCTCATCAACACCAATGTAGCTAAAAGCCTTTTCCTGAATCCAGGCTCATACAACATGAGAAGTAGGATCTGGGGCAGGTAATGGGAGTACTGAGGATTGGATCCTCAGAGTATAAAGCAGTAAAGGGGGGGCGCCTGGGTGGCTCAGTCGGTTGAGCGTCCGACTTCGGCTCAGGTCACAATCTCGCGGTTCGTGAGTTCGAGCCCCACGTCGGGCTCTGGGCTGATGGCTCAGAGCCTGGAGCCTGCTTCCAATTCTGTGTCTCCCTCTCTCTCTGCCCCTCCCCCATTCATGCTCTGTCTCTCTCTGTCCCAAAAATAAATAAACGTTAAAAAAAATTTTTTTTAAACAAAAAAAATAAAGCAGTAAAGGGGACAACAGACCAGGGGGTGGGAAAACTTAAGCATTGTCAGCTAGAGGGAAGAGAAGCTTCTAAAGCCATCTAGTCAGTCAGTTGTTTCCCAGGACCCCAAACTTAGAAAAGCTAAGTCCAACTGAAAATAATAGTGCTGCTGAGCACACCACCACCACCCACCCCCAAACACTCTAGATATGAGCTCTACATTCAGTGAACATTTACTAAATAAACATGGAAATCAATGAACTAATCTGGTTTCATTGTCTCTCACTTTCTTTTCACTATAGCCATCTGCTCATCCAGGGCCTATCTCTAATCTATGAAGACAAAATTGTAGGGGGGAGTGGGGCGCCTGGGTGGCTGTGTCGGTTGAACATCCGACTTCGGCTCAGGTCATGATCTCACAGTTCATGGGTTTGAGCCCCGCATCAGGCTCTGTGCTGATAGCCCAGAGCCTGGAGCCTGCTTCAGATTCTGTGTCTCCTCCTCTCTCTGCCCCTCCCATGCCCATGCTCTATCTCTCTCTGTCTCTCGCCTGGGTGGTTCAGTTGGTTAACTGAATGACTTCAGTTCAGGTCACGATCTTGCGGTCCATGGGTTCGAGCCCCGAGTTGGGCTCTGTGCTGACAGCTCAGAGCCTGGAGCCTGTTTCGGATTCTGTGTCTCCCTCTCTCTCTGCCTCTCCCCGGCTCATGTTCTGTCTCTGTCTCTCGAAAATAAATAAACATTAAAAAAAATTTTAATTATAGGGGAAAAAGCATATACCTGACACTTCATCTATCCACTTCCCTCCCATGAATGCCAAATTACTGTATAATTGCAACTGCCCAGATTCCCCTTGCTTGTCCCACCTTCATGCACACATATACACACTCAAGTTTTAATCCTAAATCTGCTCATTGAAGTTCAATGTCATTTATCCCACTAATAAGGCCCTGCCCCTGCTACTATGTCCTCTTCAATCCCTGGTCAACAATTAAGAACACCCACTAATGCCTGTTAGTGGCCAGTCTCTATGCTCTGGGTCTCCCTCACTTACCTACTCAGACACATGAAATTCTTGCCAACGTTATGAAGACATCGTTAACAGGAAGCTGTTGTAGAACAAAGAACATAGTTTTTCTCACTCATTTCCTCCCCTATAGATCAAGAAGACTCTTGGCTAAAGAAAAAGTAGCGCTGGTCTAATTTATTCATGACCTCCACCCCTTCTCCACTCTACAAATTAGGATGTGCTCAGATACAAGGAAGGAAACACATGGACACAATGGATTAAACCCTTGTTTGTCTTTTTAAACATTCCTAATAAAGTAATCCTAGCGTTGCTTCGATTGCTTAGCAATGTCAGGAAGGACCCAGGTTCTTTTCACCCAACTAGTTCACTATCCTGAATGTGCTGGCATTAATTTCTCAATATTGCCTCACAGTTGCAAACTGGCTACCACAGATCCAGGCTCCGTATCTTCAATTGGCAGTGCCGCATACAGGAAACAAGTGGCTGACATAAAAAAAAAAAAAAAAAATTTAATTGTTCTCTTTCATGAGCCTCAGTCTCTTCATACAAAGAGGCAAATCTTTATCAAAAGTTCAGAAGATTGCTTTTTACCTTTCACTGGCCCCTGCCCAACCTTAGAACAATATTGACAAAACAAATCTAAGCCCTTCATGGATTAACCCACTGGGAATAAGCACATCTCTTCAAAACAAAATTGGAGTGCTTTAGGAAGGAAGCAGAAAGCTAAATATTGAGTAGACAACTAACTGCACCTGCCACACATCACTCAAAATGATTTTGGGAAATGTGTCAATGGATTATCTGGGCTTCTTTGATCCTTCCTTCCTTCCTTCCTCCCACTACTAAGGAGCATTTAAGTAAAATTACAATGTAGCAGAATTCTAAGAACAAGTTCTATTTATCCCTTCTGTGTACAGTCTGTGTATTATTATATTTAATAAATATAATAAAGAAGTATATCTCTCTCTAAGAAGCTGTGGGAAAATAAATCAGAATAAAGACATAGCTGGGTTCCCAAAATGCTGGATAAACGATACCATACTTTCTTATTTGTTTACTTTGCCATTTCAGCTCTGCTTTATTGAATTCTGGGTTGCTCAGTTGTTTCAATGGATAGTTGATGCTATAAATTAAGTTCCCCAGCCTCTGTCAATCTGTCAAGAAGCATCCCATTCAACATTTATTGAGGGCCAGCTGTCTCTAAACACTTGAGAACAGTTGCATATGTAAAGCAATCCTGAAAATCCCAATAAACAATATTTGATAATCTAAATATATCTGGAGTGCCTGAGTGGCTCAGTGGGTTCAGCGTCCAACTTCAGCTCAGGTTATGATCTAATGGTTTGTGAGTTCGAGCCCCTCTTTGTGCTTTCTGCTGTCAGCATGGGGGGCCTGCTTCAGATCCTGTCTGTCTGTCTGTCTCTCTCTCTCTCTCTGCCCCTCCCCAGTTCATGCTTTCAAAAATAAATAAAAATGTTAAAAAATTATAAATATATCTATAATATAGTTTTGAATCTCAGGTATGGAGTTTTCTTAGAGTAAGTTACATCAGTCTTTCAAATTATATGTCTTTATCTTTTTTAATGTTTATTTATTTTTGACAGAGACACAGAGCATGAGCAGGGGAGGGGCAGAGAGAGATGGAGACAGAATCCGAAGCAGGCTCCAGGCTTCAAGCCGTCAGCACAGAGCCTGACACGGGGCTCCAACTCAAGAACTGTGAGATCATGACCTGAGCCGAAGTCGGACACTTAACCGACTGAGCCACCCAGGTGCCCCTCAAATTATGTATCTTTAAATAACAGCTGTGTTCCTTTTTTATTTTCCTATCAACCTAATACCCCCCTTTGTTAGGTTTTGTTCCTTCCCCTTTAATAGAGACTCTATTTATCTGAATCCATCTATTTATTCTTCATTTTTCAAGTTTAAGCTAACAGATGGAGAGACAAGTTACTTCCAAACATCTGTGTGGAAACGCTTTACCTATAGCTCCTGCTGCAAGTAAAACTGATTTTAATTGTAAGGTAGTTGAAGATTTCTCTCACAGGCATTGTAAGTGAAAGTTTTCGGTGTGAGAACAAGTTCTCACCTAGGTTCTCACTGTCAGGCATACTCATGTTCCAAACAAATCATGCACACCACTAGAGCAGCGGTATAAACAGACCCTTGATGGTAAACAATGGTTTTGATATCACAGATGTTCTTAAGAGTCTGTTTAAGATTACTGGAGATGTTTGTGTGCCATTCTATTAATCATATAACTGCACATAAAATAATTAAGAATATTGATTGTGTTTGCATTCATTGAGTACAAAGAGCCCATTACCTAGAAAGACTCTAGAGAGACTAAAATGTGGCTATAAATTCTACAACACTATTTTCACTCACATAATAATGAGATTTTAGTAACATCTGTGTATTAGGTTAGCAGATTTTCCTGATAATACCCAAAAGTAAAGTTAGTGAGTACCCTATTACCCACAGCAATCATATGTGTACTACACCTGCTAATGTGTAGTCATTAGGTGACATTCCTAATGGGACAGTCATATTCTTTTCGTGGCTCCTTTTCCCATGCCCACCCCTGGAATGTTGGGACCCCCAATGCCGCCAACCTCCCAGCTCCGTCCTCCCTGCAAGTCTCATCCTTGGCTGAGACTTCAACTATTACTTAAATGTCAGTGGATCCTACGTCTATGTCTGTATTTCCAGCCTGTTCATCATCCCCTTTGACTCTAAGAACCATCCTTCCACCTTCCTTCTACATAATCTCTATATATTCAGGAACTAGCCTATACTCAGACAAACCTTAACTCCACATTTTATCCTATAAACTTATTTCTGTGTTCACTTTCAAGATTCAAAGCATTGCAATAAATTCAATAAACGGGGATTGAAGACCTCACTATCCCAGATGCCTCCATGTCCCTAATCACTCTCTGACATCATTTACAAATATCTGAAGTGTCTACTCTGAAATCGTTCCTAAATGTCTCACCTCCTTTCAGTTCTATCATGGATCGATTTCAATTCATCATTCTTCATATGGGTTTTGGTAAAATGTTTAAAACTGGTATCCTTCCCTCGAATCATTGCTATGACCAGAAACACCTTCTTTGCTCCATGGCCATGTGACAAATATTTATTGAGCACCGACTGTGTGTCAGGCTTTGGGGTGGGCATTTAGTAGAGGGTGCTCAGCAAATCAAAGACCCACTCCTCAGTGAACTTAAACTTTAGTTCAGGAGATAAGGCACCAACTAGGTAAACAAACAAATAGTCCACAGGGGATGTTTGGGTAAAAAAAAAAAAAAAAAAAAAACAACTAGTGGGGAATGCTATGTGTATAGAGTGGTATTTGAGGAGGTGTCATTTCGATTTTTTAAAATTTTTTTAATGTTTATTTTTGAGCAAGAGAGACAGAGAGAGAGAGAGAGAGTGAGAGACAGAGCATGAGTGGGAGAGGGGCAAAGAGAGAGGGAGACACAGAATCCAAAGCTGTCAGCACAGAGCCTGACATGGGGCTCAAACTCATGAACCTGAGATCATGACCTGAGATGAATTTGGACGCTTAACCAACTGAGCCAACTAGGCACCCCCAGGAGGTGTTATTTAGAATAAGACCTCTAGGAAGGGAAGAAGCCAGTCACAAAGAGAGTCAAAGAGACAAACATAACAAAGGTCCAAGGCTGGAAGGAAGCCTATGGTAACTAGGGCAAGGTGGGAGAGGTAAATAGAGGTGAAATCACCCACAGCATCACAGGCCATGACCATAAGTCTGAATCTAATGTGAAGCATGATTGGAAGCCAGGGAGAAGTTTTCAGCAAAGGAGTCACATGATCTGGTTTACATTCTTTAAAAATCACCAGAATTGTTTCCCAGTCCCAATACAAGGGTCAATTCTGTGCATCAAAAAAGTTGTATGGCTCCTGATGAATGGAGTAACCACAGGTTCCAGCTTGCTCAAGTGAGTCCTGGTTTCTGCCTATTGTCCCAGTGTAATTATTAAGAGTTCCCTGCTTTCAACTCTCACAAGGGTGGTAGGGAGACCATAAATTGCACAACTTACTATAGGGAATAAAATAAAACAGTCCTTGGGTTGACATTCAAGGCCCTTCTGAACCTGGTCCCAATTCACCTCTCTTCCTTTCTCCTACATGGTGTTCTGGCCACTTCTGAAATGTAATGCTGCAAGTATCCTAAAAAGGCAAGTATCCTGCCTTTGATTATGTTCCTGCCTGTTGCTGCACATTCTGTGACCACTGACTAGTAGATAGATCCTTGAGGGCCAGACCTGAGAAGTCTTTCCAAAAACCAGGCAGAATGAATGGCTTCCTCCTCTGTGCTTTGTCAATATCTTTATTAAAGTATTTATCATACTGAGTAAATTATTTAAAGGTCCATTTTCCTGCAAGAATTGTAGGTACTCAATGGTAGGACAGCACCTTAAGTGGTTTTTTTTGGGTCCTCACCACCCACTGCATACTGGTCCATTGCTGGTTCTTGATATATGACTGCTGGATGAATTATTTAATATAAGTGTAACATAACATACATAGTAAAATGTTAAGGTTGAGTAATGAGATTTAAAAATTTTTTTATCCAGTAAACTTAAAACATTACTGCCTTCACATCTACATTACTTTCATTCTCCAACTCCACCCCAATGTCTAATGTAGCCCCATTCATTAGGAAGTAACAATAAACTTTTAATGAACAACTACAAATAAAAACATCTTTATAGGGCAAGAATAAGTCTAGTTTTAGAAAACTAACCAATTTCTAAATAGTTGTGAAGATTAAATAAAACAGAATTGGTATAACCACTGTAGAAAATGGTATGGGGTTTCCTCAAAAAATTAAAAATAGAAATATTATATGATTTAGTAGTTCCACTGTTGGATATTTACCCGGAGAAAATGAAAACTTAGCAAGAAAAGATATATGTACCTCTATGGTTTTTTTCAAGTTTTTATCTAAATTCTAATATATATATATTAGCAATTTTACCATAACCATAAATAACCATAACCATAAATATAGCAATTTTACCATAACCATATGGTTATGGTAAAATTGCTTTCAGGTGTGGAATTTAGTGATTCATCACTTACATATAACCCCTATGTTTATTGCAGCATTATTTACAATAGCCAAGAAATGGAAGCAACCTAAGTGTACATCAATAGACAAACGTGTAAGGAAAATGTTATACACACACACACACACACACACACACACACACACAGAAAGAGAGAGAGAGAGGAGAGATAGAGAAATATTATACAGCCATAAAAAGGATGAGATCATGTCATCTGAGGTATGATACTACCCTAGAAGGTATATCCTAGGGCATTATACCACCACCCCCCCCCAGGGTATTATAGAAGTGAAATAAGTCAGACTGAGAAAGTAATTACCATCTGATTCCTCTCATCAATAGAGTCTTAAAAAAAAAAAGAATAAACAAACAAAAAGCAGAATCAGACCCTTGACAACAAATTGATAGTTGCCAGAGGGGAGGGGGCCGGGAGACTAGGTAAAATGAGTGAAAAGGGAGGAAGATACTGGCCTCTGATATGCATTAAGTCACAGAAATAAAAGACACAGCATAAGGAATAGAGTTGATAATATTGTAATAGCAATATAACAGGAGAGATGATAGCTATACTTATGGTGAGCACAGCATAACATATAGAGCTATGGAATCACCGAACTGTACATCTGAAACTAATGTAACATTGTGTGCCAACTATACTCAATTTATTTATTTATTTATTTATTTATTTATTTATATTTTATTTTATTTATTTATTTTTTTTTTTTAAGAAAGAAAGAGAGTAAGGGGAAGAAGGGCAGAGGGAGAGAAAGAAACAATCTCAAGCAGTCTCCATGCTCAGCCCGGTAGCCCAAGGCAGGGCTCGATCCCACGATCCGGGGATCATGACCCGAGCAGAAATCAAGAGTCAGACACTCAACCGACTGAGCCACCCTGGCACCCCTATACTCAATTTTTAAAAAAATTATACTAAACTAAAAATAAACAATTAAAAAAACCAGAATGATACATTACCAGAAGACAATTTCATACACTCACCAGTCTCAAGCAATCCTGAACACATCCTGCTCAGAAGAAGTTTTTGACGTAATTGCAGAACTTCAGTTTCCAAGGCTTCGACTTTTGATCTCCACGTTGACTCCTGCTCAGACACCACCTTCGCAAGGTGCTCTGTGTATTCTCTGCTGCTTTTGTCTGCTGGTTTTGAGCGGATAATGGCCACAGCCAGAGCCAGCTTTGAAGTTCTCAAATACCATGCTTGATCATCCATCCTGGCTTTTGTCCCTATGAGTTAGTAAGGAAAAAAGTTACAGAAATTCCTTTTAACTTTTGGAGTGCATTTCATTTGCTCAAAATTGATTTTGCAGAGTACCACTAATTAGTAAGTTTGTAATACAACTTGACACCAAGTAACAGAAAAAAAATTTCTCAGGAACTGAAAAGAGTACGAAAAATATGCAAAAGTAAAATGCACATACATGAATACTAAGTGTATTAAAATTCAAAACCACAGGTTCAGACAATCTGACAAATTCTTGGGGTGGAAAAAACACACATTAATTCATTTAGTGTTTTCTAACCAGAGGCACACTTCAGAATCTCTAAGGGAGGTTTTTAAATACATACATTTACATATATTTGGTCCCAGCTCCCCAAAATTCAGATCTACCAAAGCTGGGATAGGCGCTGAGGCTCTTACATTTTGAAGGGTCTACTCTGTAATCAGAACCACTAAATTAAACCATTTATTTAAACATAAGCCCTTCTGTTCCAACTCATTCTGCTAAGTCGCACAGTCCCTGCTTCCCGATTGAACCATTAACTACTTACTACTACATTGTTGCCTTTAACCAGGCCCTCCAATGATACTGAGAACAATCTTTAAAATATTTGCATCGTTTAAATTGTGGCTCTGCTCTGATTCTGTGCCTCCAAAGATTTCCAACTGCCACCATGAGCGTACTTTTCCAAAGTAGTACTACATCACAGTCTAACTATAGGAATGTATCTGTGAGGACACACACTGCCTTCACTGGATGAATACAACAACCAATACCGAAGTATAAACCCCTTGTGGACCTCCACAAGGGGGAGCTTTGCATATAAAATGTGCTGCATAAAAATTTGTAATGAATAGCACAATGGTCCAGAAAATTTAGGGCTTTGGTTGCCACATCTATTCTACTAACAAGTTCAAATTCTTTACTCCACATCTCACACTTTATTTTCTTCCATTTCTCAAGCCTATCCTTCCACTGTGGTTAAATCATATTCATACAAACAGATGCACACAGTCTCAGCTCGTTCCCATTCACATCTCTGCTCTGGAATTTTCCCCAGTTGTGACACTATGACTCTCACAGCTGCCAAGGTCCTGCTGTGCATCCTTCAAAAAACGATTCACATACCACCATATCAAATCCTTTCAGATTTATTACCACCCACAAAACTGTGTATCTATCTGATATTCTATAGTTTACACTGAAAATACACAATCTAAGAGGAAGCATCATGCTGTTTTATTATAATTAAGAGCAACACAGAAATGTATGTATGATATGCTCATAACAGAATAATTTATAATTGAAAACTGGGGCTAACAACCAAATAGTTAATAATGATACGACCATTCATATGAATACTATCTATCCAAATAGGGTTTTCAGAGATATTCTTTATTAGCATGAGAAAGTACTAATGATATGCTGACTGTAAAAACAGTGGGGGCATAAAATTATATATATGTAGTAGGATCCCAATTATATAAAAAATGGGAAATACAAAAAATGTAAATAGGATTTATCTCTACTATAGAGTGACTGATTTTTATTTTCTTGAAGATACTTCTCTGAATTTTCCTAATTTTCACCAATGAACATATGTCAGATTATAATTAGAAAAAAATTATGAAGAATAGATTTCCAAAAGAAGGTATACCTGCTATACTTTTAGCCTTTCATAGCTGTATAATACACCCAGGACTAGATACTGTTAACATAGACAAACTAATTAGAATTATAGCTCTGCGTATTTTAGCTTTCACAGCAACCATTTCACTTGGCTGGTTCATCCCTCATCTGCTGTGTCAGCAATGGTGAACAGCACCTCTCAGTGCTTCAGGAAACACCTGTGTGCCGAGAGCACAGAGCATGGATGACCCTCCCCAAAGAAATAAGCCTACTGGGCACCTGGGTGGCTCAGTCGGTTAAGCCTCTGCCTCTCGGTTTTGGCTGAGGTCATGATCTCAAGGTTTGTGGGTTCGAGCCCAACATCAGGTTCTGCACTGATAGCATGGAGCCTGCTTGGGATTCGCTCTCTCTGCACCTCCCCTGCTCTCTCACATGCTGTCTCTCAAAACAAATAAACATTAAAAAAAAAAAAAAGAAGTAAGCCTACTATCAGATGTAACAGTCCTGACAAAAAAATAAAAATAACAATAATGAAAATAATAAGTAACTTAAAGTATTTTGGTTAGAAAAGGATCTGATATTTACTTGTGAATGGTGGGAATCTAGGCTAAAACCTGAAAAGAAAAAAAAAAACCTGTTTATTAGCACAAGACAACAAAGTTCTCTGGATAGCAGAAAACACAGCAAACTCCCTGTTGTCTTGCAAAGATATTTAATTAATTGATTTAAGCGAGCAGATTAATTAAATGCTCTGATTTTTAAGCCATCATGTGATTTGTTAATAGTCTTCAAACCATGCTGAATATCAGTCAACAACATAAAAGGATCAAATTATAAAGTCCTTCTGGATTAAAACTATCCCAGGGTCACTTGTCTGAACATTAATTAGAATTGTACCACAAGTGAAGAGAAACAATTGCTAATAGATATGTTGGTACAGCCTTCTATCATATAAATTACACTAAAAAAACACAAAATTACAACCTACAGCTGGACAGAACCTAGACAGAAGCTTTTTAAACTGCTTCCTCGTATTTTGGAGTGTGTGTGTGTGTGTGTGTTTATAAACATGTGCTGTTTTTATCTAAGAAAAGCATTCCTATGCTGAGTGCCATTTGCAAGGTAAAGATAATTCTATTTCCCCTGAAAATTCATGGGAAAAAAGATGAGCTTCCCAAACACATTCTATACTTAATTGAAGACAGATCAGTAGTAACTTTCAGAAAGTCTTTTTAAAATTCAATTTATGCTCAAATAATTATCGTAAATAATTAAAACGAACATTTAATGTTCCCCAAGAAGGTATTTAGTGCCTCTGAATTCTTAACAGCAGAAAACACAAAATTTTAACAGTGTTTTTAGAATAGAACATTAGTTCAAAATGAGCTTTCTTTTTCTTTACAATTGGGAACAGACCTTACCATGGCAAGGTCCCCTATAGGGCTACAGAAAAATCTAGTCACATTCCCTAGGACCCCTGTATTCTCCTTCTGGCAATGCATGCAGAAATGGCTACTCTGTAAACAGTACTCTGGCGATGTTTACCTGCCCTATTTCTCCTGCCCTCATTTTCCCCTACCAAACTTTGCATCAACTAACCAATTCTCTGAACTGTCAAACTGTTTTGAATTAGAATTCTGGATTCTTTTTTTAAAGATTTTATATTTTTAAGATTTTATTTATAATCCTGAATTCTAAAGTTTGTTCATCCCTAAGATCACTGATGAAAATTCCATAAACTAAAGAGCCCCAGATAATTTCTATATAAGAAGTGAAATTTTAAATTTAGGTAACCAATCAGAATATTTCCCTAATGTGTATCAAACCCCTTCAAAATATGTATCCCCCTTTAGGCCAGTAATACAAATTCTAAGATTTTATCTTAAAAAAATGACCAGGACTACATACAAAACTTTGTGCCCATAGATGATCCTATAGGATTATTTATAACTACCAAAACAAAACAAAACCTGTCACCAGCTTGAACACTTAACAATAAAGTGACATAATGCATTAAATTGTGACATAATGTACAATTGAACTGAAAATGTTTTTTAAAACATTTAAAACTATGGGAAAATATTTCCTACATGTTGTTAACTGCAGAGTAAACATAAAACAGTAAGTGAAGTAAAACTGGAAACTGGGGGAGAAATCCATAGACTGAGATTGATATACTGATAGATGTAGAGATAGGAAGCAGGAGGGGAGGAGGAGGGAAAGAAAACAGGTAAAGAGAAAAGGAAGAGGGAGGGAAATTAGGGTTATTCACCAAAACAAACAAAACACTGACTGTGAATTGAGTTAAGTCTGATTTCATTTTCTTGTTTATACTTTTCTACAGTTTCCAAGTTTTCCACAATAAATATTTATAAAACATGTTATATACAACAGAAAAATGTCTACTCATACAAATATATTTCCTATCCTATATTTTTCAAATTACATGTTATATGAAAAATGAAGACGCGTTTTAAATGAAGTCTCAAGTCTACAACCTGTCATTTTATGGTTGTGATGAGAGGCTCCGGCCTGTAGAGCTCACCTCAATTCTGAGACATCTTCAACTGTAAAATACACCACCAGTTCAACTACAGCTTGAGAGAAGGGGAGTGGGATAAGAATGAAATCACAGCACACTAAACCTACTCAGAAATTTTAAACTAGGAGAGTACCTTCAGAATTGAGGAAACACAGTCAATGGAATGAACATTCTGTTCCATAAATTCTCAAATTTCCATCCCTCATCAGCTTTCCCCAAATTCCACCAAGCCTGTGGACTTCAGACCTTTCCATGTCCACAAGTAGATACATGCCCCTTCATTCAGATGTGTTTGGTGTTACTCCCACTAATCCAAAGGACACCGTGGATTTTGGAGGTGGGGCAGAAAAACTTTATTCAATATGACTAACCAGCAGGCTACTAGCCATTTTACTCCCAATGCCATGAACACAGACTGGCTACTAAATACCTGAATGAGTACATGAGTCAGTGAGTGAATTAATGAATGAATATATCAGTATAGGTCAGGCAGTCACAAAAGGCTGCTTGACCAGCTCTTAACCCTGGCTCTCATAAGAAAGTCTTTGTTAATCACATACCAGGGAGCATGGCACTAGAGGGAGAATGGATTAGGAGCGTAATTTCTAGTTAACCTGAAGGGTCACATCAGTTTCTCTTGACTCTGTGACACATCCTTTCCTGACTACTTCTAGTGAATCTACTCCCTCTAAACTTACACGTTTCTACAGTATACCCTTAAACTTTCACCAAAATAATCCTTGAGTAAAGAAAATACAAGAGGGGCACCTGGGTGGTTCAGTTGTTTAACTGTTCAACTTCAGCTTGGATCACGATCTCCTAGTTCTTGAGTTGGAGCCCCATGTCAAGCTCTGCTTTGACAGTGCAGAGGCTACTGGGGATATTCTCTCTCTCTCTCTCTCTCTTTCTCTCTCTCTCTCTCTCTCTCTCTCTCTCCCCCCCCCCCCGTCTCTCTGTGCCCCTCCCCCACTAGTGCATGCGTGGACTCTCTCTCTCTCTCTCTTTCAAAATAAATAAATAAAAACATTTGAGGCGCCTGGGTGGGTCAGTAGGTTAAGTGCCCAACTCTTGACTTCAGCTCAGGTCATGATCTCACAGTTCATGAGTTCGAGCCCCATATCGGGCTCTGCACTGTCAGGGCAGAGCCTGCTTGGGATTTATCTCTCTCCCTCTCTCTCTCTGCCCCTCTCCCACATGATTGCGTGCTCTCTCTCTCTCTCTCTCTCTCAAAATGAATAAACTTAAAAAAATTATATAAAAAAAGAAAATACAAGAAAGCTAAAATCTAGTTCATACACAGGTTTATATAAGAGGGTAAGTTATAAGGGAAAAAAGCCAGATTTAAGGTCATGTGAACCCTATAATAAATACTTGCCTTCCTCATAAATCAAGAAATGGAAGAACATTCCCTAAATCACTGAGATGAATATGATAGGACAAAGTGAGTACAGGAGGAAGTTCCTATGTACTATGATGATGGAATATGCAATTATCAAATATCAGTCCGGGACAGGGCAGAGTTATGGCAATGCCAGAACAGTGAGATATCACAAGATTTTCTGGATAATTAATTTCAGTAAAGTTTGGACAAGGTCTGACATCTGATTTTTGGATTAGATCCAGCTGAAAATTCTCTAATTATTGTTATAGTTTCAGCACACACTTACTGTGAAGTGCTCAGCAGATTAACATCACGTGAAATTTTACATAAAAGAATCAGGAGTTACTCAAGATTTCAAATCTCTCCACTTTATTAAGGGGGCCTTTAAAACCCTTCCCAGCAAAGAGAATCTGTTGAGGACAAGAGGCAAGTAAAGATAAAAGGATCCTTGCATTTTCCTCTTGCTGAAAAAGTTAACTAATCCTAGATTTTAATTGTCTCCAGAGTCTCTTCACACTTTCTTTTTATGCAAATCCCACCCTCCCTTTTGAAACCTCAATGATTTTTTTTTTTTTTTGTCACAGACAAGATTTTCTCTGGATTCCAGAAAGAGATGTTGCAGAATTTCATGTGGGAAAAATGCATCACACACATTTTATAAGGCAGCAAAAAGTACACTGATTCAGAAATGCAAAGTCATGTATATATAGCACAATCCTCAACCATCTTCCACTGCATAAATTCTCAGAAGGGAAAAAGACCTGATATCTAGTATTAACACATGTTTTAAAATATAATTCAGAAGGACTGCAGGTGTTTCCTAGTTACACTGGTATTTCACACATGGATATGGACATAATCCTCATCACAAAAACAAACCTCTTGTTCTCACTAGGTATATTAAAAAACCTGATAATCTACAGAACTCAAACCCATAAACTCCACAAATTTGGAATCTGTATGCGGCTATACTCTGGAAATGGAAAAAGTTATGTGTCAGAAAATGAGGAAGACTCTAGGATGAAACCAGAAGCCAAAGAAAGAGCCAGAGGACGCAACTGAGAAAGGTCAGCCAATACCAGGGGAGAGGAACAGCTGGTTGCTGGAGACCCATGGAGCCAGGGCCTGAGCTGCAGGGAAAACAGAAGACTAAGGAAGGAGGTGGTGAGGCAGAGTCTCCTGGAAGAAGTAAACAGCCCTATCCCAAAAAAGTCCCATTTTGGAAATCAGATTTGTTTTCTAACTGCTATAACATAGTATCTTCTATACTTCCCATCTGTGCATACTTAATACGTGAAGCCAAGAAAGTGCGAGAAACTCCACAGAACTTTCCTTAAGGCTGAAAAAGTGCCTCAATTCTCATCTCTCTCCCTCACTGAAATCTCACCAAGGTGACCACCACGAATTTCAGACAACTGACAATGCTTCATGCTCCTCACAGGCTTCATTTTACAAATAAATCTAATACTTCTGCTACATTCTACTTAGATTTACATTTAATAAGGGTGCCCAGGTGGCTCAGTTGGTTAAGCATCTGACATTGGCTCAAGTATGATCTCACAGTCCATAAGTTCAAGTCCTGCATTGGGCTGTGTCCTGACAGCTCAGAGCCTGGAGCCTGCCTCATATTCTATGTCTCCCTCTCTCTCTGCCCGTCCCCTGCTTGTGCTCTGTCCCTTTCTCTCTCTCTCAAAAATAAATAAGCATTAGAAAGTAATAGAATTCTACTTTTATTAGCCTAAAATAACCTACTAAAAGAGAGGGAAGGCTTCACAAATACTGAGCACATTGATTCTCGACATCCTCTCACACATGATGTCCTCTGAATTTTTGTCGCTTTAAACTCAGCCCCTCAACATGCTCCAGACAATAAACACACAAAGCCTTTGTTGCAGGCAAGCCATCACTAAAGACTGGTCTTTCAGGCTTTCATCTACAACTGTTTCATCAACATCCCACCTGCTCCATCCCAGACTCTCAACCTAGTCCTATGGCATTGTAGACTCTGAAATCAGACACAACACAGAATGTGCATCCTGTATCAATACAATGCTCTTCTCTACCAAGAACCTGTCAGTTCACTGGATTCATGTTGCCTCACTTAGTACCACTACAACAACTCCTAACCAACTGAGGAATATCAGAAGAAACTGCAGGCCATTCCAGAAGAACAGCACAACAAAAAACAGCATAAGGCACTTGTCCCTGGCACCAGGTAATGGCATCTGGAGCAGGAATGGGCCCCCAGCTTTCCTTCCACCATTGTAACCAATACCTATCTCCACTCATGTAACAGGAACCATTCAAGGTCAGAAGCATCAGCAGTCTTGTGGCCTAACTTTTGTCTAATTTTCCCAGGCAGCTATATCAAACTTCCCAAACTCCGTTTCTCCTACCCATCAGAACTTGCTGTCCTCCTTAAAATTTAGATCTGACCAACCCGAGATTATCAACCCAAATTCATGATAGCCAAGAAACGGCCTCATAATGACACCATGGCCAGGCTTGAACTTTGGTGTCCATGGAAAATATAGGCAGAACACCACTGCATGAGTGTCTATTTTTTCTTTTTTAAGTAATGCCATTTGTATTAAGAATTTCTAGGGGCGCCTGAGTGGCTCATTGGTTAAGTGTCCAACTTCGGCTTACTTGCAAGCGCCCAACTTGTTGTTCATGGGTTCGAGCCCTGCGTTGGGCTCTGTGCTGACAGCTTGGAGCCTGGAGCCTGCTTTCGATTCTGTGCCTCCCTCTTTCTCTGTCCCTCCCCCGCTTGTGCTCTGTCTCTCTCTCTCAAAAATAAATAAAGATTTAAAAAAAAAATTAAAAAAAGAATTTCTAGAACCTTTTTAACATGCTATTTTTTAACCACAAAAGAGGTCTTTCATTGAAAATAATATCAATATATTTCATCTTATAAATGGGATACTCATTTGGTTACTAGCCTTAGCTGTATCAGTAACCAGCCTTAGCTATATCAGTGTTCAGTTTTACTCCAGGGTAATCAATTAAAGTTCTTTGTTTAAGCCATAGGAATTTCTCAAAGTAGCTCATGCTATAAAAGAAATTCAGATCTTTAACTCGTCAGACTTTCTATGCCTAAATCTATTTGTCCTTTCAATTACTACAAGAAAATAGAGTTGAATTTTATCCCCTTACCAATTTTACTGAAATATAGAAAATAAAGAATATTCACTAACTTACATATATATTTGGCAATTTATCTCAAAAGAAAACTTCTACCTAGATGCTCTAAGTTATTTGATCTGTGTCTGAAGGGCTAAAGTACAAATATGTAGGCTAAGGTAATTAACTTTTTTCAGACAAGGATGGATTGAAAATACAAATAGCAAACGTAAGAAATATGGACTGCCTCTATATCAGACAAAAGAAACTTCATGACAAGAAAATATTACCAGAGATTAGAGAAACATTTCCTATGATTTTAAAAAGGTCAAGTAATCAGGAAGATGAACAATCCTAAATGTGTATGCACATAATGACAATAATAGAACTTCCAAATACATGAAGAAGAACTGAAAGAATGTGAGGGACAGTGACAAATGCACAATCATATGTGAAAATTTCAACACACTTCTTTCAGCAATTGATAGAGCAACTAAATCCTGAAGAGTAATGATGATGATATAAAAGATTTGAAAAATACTACCAACCATCCTGAACCAATTGATGCTTATAAAAGTTCACATGGGATATTCAACAAAGCAGATCATATGCTGAGACAAAGCAAGTCTCATTAAATTTCAAAAGATTGAAATCTTAGAAAACATGTTCTCTAAGACAAGAAAAACAATTATAAATGTCTAGAAAAATCTCTCAAATATTTGGAAAACAAACCACACATTTCTAAATAAAATAAGGGACAAAGAAAAAATTATAAACAGAATTAGAGTATATTTAAAACTGAAGAATAATGAAAACACAACTTATTAAACTTTAAGAAAGGAAACTAAAACAGCTTGTAAAAAAATAATAGCTTCAAGTATCTATTTTATAAAAGAAGAAAGGTTTAAATTCAATGACCTACATTTCTACATTAGAAAATTAGAAAAATAATAACAAAAAAAACCAGAGGAAGTGAAAGGAAGGATGTCATAAAGATATAACCAGAATGCAATTAAGTAGGAAATTGCAATCAAGAAAATTAGCAGGCAAAGTTAATTTTTAAAAAAGATTAATAAAATTAATAAAGGTCTAGTGGCGCCTGGGTGGCTCCAGTTGGTTAGTTGGTTAGGCGTCCGACTTCGGCTCAGGTCATGATCTCACAGTCCATGAGTTCGAGCCCGGCGTCAGGCTCTGTGCTGACTGCTCAGAGCCTGGATCCTGTTTCAGATTCTGTGCCTCCCTCTCTCTGACCCTCCCCCATTCATGCTCTGTCTCTCTCTGTCTCAAAAATAAATAAACGTTAAAAAAAATTTAAAAAAAATTAACAAATGTCTAGGACTTATCGAGAAAAAAAGAGAAATAGCACCATCATACCAAGATCAGGAATAACAGAAAGAATTTCCTGTATATCCTCTAGCGATTAAAAAATGAATGCAAAATTACCAAAAATAATAAAACACTTAGAATAAACTTAACCAAAGAGATGAAAAGCCTCTACTCTAACACTGATGAAAGAAATTAAAGATGATACAAACAAATAGACATTCCATGCTCATGGATTGGAAGAACAAATAATTTTAAAATGTCAATACTATCCAAAGCAATCTACAGATTTAATGCAATCTCTATTAAAATACCAACAGCATTTTTTACAAAACTAGGACAAACAGTCTGAAAATTTGTATGGAACTACAAAAGACCCCAAATAGCCAAAGCAATCTTGAAAAAGAAAAGCGAAGCTGGAGGCATCACAATTCCAGGCTTCAAGTTTATTACAAAGCTATAGTATTCAAAACAGTATGGCATTAGCACAAAAATAGACACATAGGTCACTGGAAAAGGATAGAAAGCCCAGAAACAAACCCATAATTAGATGGTCAATTAATCTTTGACAAAGGAGGCAAGCATATGCAATGGGAAAAAGTCTCCTCAATAATTGCTTTTGGGAAACTGGACAGCTACATCTACATACAATAGAATGAAACTGGACTACTTTCTTACACCATACAAAAATAAATTCAAAATGGTGATACACCTAACTGTGACATGTGCAACATAAAAATCCTAGAACAGAGCACAGGCAATAATTTCTCAGAGATTGGCCATAACAGCATCTTTCTAGGTATGTCTTCTGGGGCAAGGGAAACAAACGCAAAATAAATTACTGGCACTACATCAAAATAAAAAGCTTCTGCAAAGCAAATGAAACATAAAAAAAACTAAAAGACGACCTACTGAATGCGGGAAGATATCTGCAAATGACGTATCTAATAAAGGATTTGTATCTAAAATATATTAAAAAATGTGTACAACTGAAAACCCCCAAAACAAATAATCCAATTTAAAAATGGGCAAAAGATGTGAACAGACATTTCTCCAAAGGAAATAGATGGCCAACAGACACATGAAAAGATTCTTAACATTTTCCATCATCAAGGAAATGCAAATCAAAACCAAAATGAGATATCACCTCAGACCTATCAGAATGCCTAAAATCAAAAACACAAGAAACAAGTGTTGGCCAGGATGTGGAGAAAAAGGAACCCTCATATACTGTTGGTGGTAATACAAACTGGTGCAGCCATGGTAGAAAGCAGTATGGTAGTTCCTCAAAACATTAAAAATAAAATTACCCTACTGGGTCTTTACTCAAAGAATATGAAAACAGTAATTCAAAAGGATATGTGCAACCTTATGTTTATTGTAGCATTCTTCACAATAGACAAATTATGGAAGCAGCCCAAGTGTCCATTGACAGATCAATGGATAAAGAAGATGTGGTATGTGTATATACATATATATATGTGTGTGTGTGTGTGTATTTATATATATATGTGTGTGTGTGTATGTATATATATATATATATGTGTGTGTGTGTGTGTGTATGTGTATATATGTGTGTGTGTGTATTTATATATATATGTGTGTGTGTGTATATATATATATGTGTGTGTGTATGTGTATATATATATGTGTGTGTGTGTGTGTACAAAAAGGAACGAAATCTTATGATTTGCAACAACATGGATGGATGTAGAGAATACAATGCTAAGTGAAATAAGCCAGTCAGAGAAAGACAAACACCATACGATTTCACTGATATGTGGAATTGAAGAATCAAAACAAACTAACGAAGGAAAAAGAGAGAGAGAAAGAGAGAGAAACCAAAAAAACAGATTCTTAAACACAGAGAATAAATAGTTCCCAGAATGGAGGTGAGGCAGGCAAATAGGTGAAGTGGATTAACAGTACACTTATCCTGATGAGCACTGAGTAATACATGGAATTGTTGAACCCCTATATTGTACACCTGAAAGGAATAGAACACATATGTTAAGTACATTGGAATTAAAAATTTTATTTTTTTCAAATGTTTATTTATTTTTGAGAGAAAGAGCGTGAGTGGGGAAGGGGCAGAGAGAGGACCCCGAGCAGGCTCTGTGCTGTCAGTGCAGAGCCCAATGCAGTAGGGCTCAATCCCACAACTGTGAGATCATGACCTGAGCCCAAATCAAGAGTCAGGTGCTTACCTGACTGAGCCACCCTGTGGAACCTCAGAATTAAATTTTTTAAAAAACTCATGCAAAATTATGAACAATCTATGTTAATAAATTAGAGAATTTACAGTGAAATATACTGACCAACACTGACAAAAGAAGACAAAGAATTCTCAGTAGCCCTCTGTTAAAGAAATTGAACATTTATTAAAAATCTCACCATACTCAGAGTGCCTGGGAGGTTGGGTAAGCATGATCTCATGGTTTGAGTTCCTGCATTGGGCTCTGCACACTGGCCTGCAGGGAGCCTGCCTGAGATTCTCCCTCTCTCCCTCTCTCTCCCCCTCCCCCGCTCGCGCTCACTCTCTCTCAAAATAAATAAGCTTAAAAAATTAATTAAAAAATACTAAAAAATAACATTTTAAGAATACAGTATATAATACATATAACATACAAAATATGTGTTAATTGACTATATTATCAGTAAGGCTTCTAGTCAATAGTAGGCTATTTGCAATTAAGTTTTGGGAGAGTCAAAAGTTATACTCAAATTTTCAACTGTGTAGCAAGATCAGGGCCCCCATTTCCCACATTGTTCAAGGGTCAACCATATACACATATTAGAACTGTTTAAAAGGTCCCAAAAGGGGGCGCCTGGGTGGCTCGGTCGGTTAAACGTCCGACTTTGGCTCAGGTCATGATCTCACGGTCTGTGAGTTCGAGCCCTGCATCGGGCTCTGTGCTGACAGCTCAGAGCCTGGAGCCTGTTTCACATTCTGTGTCTCCCTCTCTCTCTGCCCCTCTCCTGTTCATTCTCTGTCTCAAAAATAAATAAACGTTAAAAATTTTTGTTTTAAATAAAAAAATAAAAATAAAAAATAAAAAAGGGTCCCAAAAGCTCTTTAAAGATAAACAAGGCTAGAATTAGGCTGCCATTCATAAAATTCTTATCAGAATCTGAACACTAAAGGATACGATGTGTTTTGGCAAAAAGCTTTTATGTCACTTAAGGCATAAGCCAAAGTCCACTTCTTCCAGAAAGCCTTCCCTAACCACTTCAGCCCATAGTAATTCTCCCTTTTTCCAACAACTGGGGTACCTGTCAACCGAACCACTCACGCTGGCACTTAATCAATAACCATCTGCTTTTGTCTTTTCTTTCTGGTAGGATTAAGTTCCTTGTAACTCAGGGCCTATGTCGCCTTCCCCTTTTTCTTTTTTTTTTTAATTTTTTTTTTAACGTTTATTTATTTTTGAGCCAGAGAGAGACACAGCATGAACGGGGGAGGGGCAGAGAGAGAGGGAGACACAGAATCAGAAGCAGGCTCCAGGCTCTGAGCCATCAGCCCAGAGCCCGACGCAGGTCTCGAACTCACGGACTGTGAGATCGTGACCTGAGCTGAAGTCGGACGCTTAACCGACTGAGCCACCCAGGCGCCCCCGCCTTCCCCTTTTTCACTCCTCCACCCACACCCCCAAGAGGGTCTGAATAAGTAGGTATATTCTCAGTTGGATTGGGTCGCAGAGCCAAGGCCCAGACTTCAGAATGAAGGGACTGCAAGCTGAACCCAGCTCTGTCCTTTGCCAACTGAATGACAAAGTAATTTCTGCATCTCACGTTATCCATAAAATGGAAAATATATTAGTAATATTCTCATATGACTGTTCTGCAGACTCAAGTAAAACATGATTGTAAAGCATATGAGATAGTACCTGGCATATGGTAAGCACTCAAGGATTGTTATTTTTATCACTACTAGGACGGTTACTACCATTACAGCTATGCCATTATGCTACTATTTATTAGGACGGGAGAAATGAGTCTTGGAACCACATGATTCCTAATTTTGTGCTCTCCTACCCAATTTTATTAGTTTAACCATTACATTGATCAACGTCTCCTTGACATCCAATTAGTAAGCTGGAATCCAAATGCAGTTCTGGTATAACTAGAAAAACAATTAGTCAATTCTGTGCCCAAACTGTTCACTTCCCTAGACAAGGGTAATTGTTTACTTAACAAAAGCCTTTATCATAATTGTTGTTATTAATTAAAAGTTTACATTGGCCTTGTACCTGTGATGTCTCCAGTGGAATTATTTTTGTTTCATTCCCATATTTTGTAAAATCATAAAGACATTTTCATACATCTACCACAAATACAGATTCTTCTAAAACATATTCCCTTTCCCATTTAAAACATGAGACATAAATAAACAATGCATTCATGTGGACATTATTTTCCCATGCCAAGTGTATTTGCAATGCTTTGGTATTTAGCAATGACAGATTTATAGCATTCTGCTGAAAGCTCCTTTGTGATTCAAATACACTTTAGAGCAAATTAAAAATAAGTTCAAATAAGGAGCTGCGGAATTTTTCAGGCATTCTTACCAAACATGATTCTGCAGATTTCAAATCAGAAGAGTTGGACTCAGCACTAGCTGCTGACAGCATTATTTGATCTCAGTAGACGTGCAAACGCTTAACAACAAGAAAGCATGTCAATAATTCATAGATCTAGAGACAACTCTCCTGGGTAAGGAAAGAGTATCTTTTTTTTTCCCCTACGTCCCAAGACACGACTCTGCTGTGTGAGAGGAAATTCTTCCCTCTTCAGCCTGCCAGTAGACGCATCACCTGTTACAATCAGATGTTTTGCTGACTTCAATTGTTTAGTCCATTAAGACCAGGCAACCAGTTAGCTCAATGTACAAGTCACTAAACCACAGACGACAACAATCAGTCTGGAAATTCAGCACTCCTTGCAACCCCAGGAATCTTAACCCCACAATCTACTTCAAATAGATGAATAAGGTTTTACTAACCCAACCTTGAGATCCATGTCTAGGCAGGTAGCATGGTTCCTAGACTCTGTTCACACTGGGAGGCAAGCTGAGATCCCAGCACCTCTCTGGCCCTACTTAGTCTCCTATCTGTACGGCCTAAATACATCTGCACTTCTGTCTTATCCTCCATCCATGAACTCAAAACAAAACAAAACAAAACAAACAAAAACATATTAATGCAGAAACAGCCAACTAGGTAGGGCTGTGTACTATGAGACAAAAGTTGTGGTTGTAAGATACACTACGGATCAGAAATCAGGATGGCGAATAGCTATAGTGAGCACATTAACAGGAAATTCAGTGAGCAATTGCTATTTTAAAATAAAAATTTATATTCATTTACCCACCAAACTATAACCCTGAGTCATTAGAAACTGAAGACAGTGATAATTTTTTTTTTCATTTTCAGTAACATTTCTTAATTTGAAAATTCTATTTTACTCCAGGAGTCTAGCTCAGATAACTGTTCTGTCAGAAAATACCCTTGTAGCACAAGGAAATTGACTGACCAATTAATTTATGAAATTGAATCATTAAAATAACAATTAAGGGGTGCCTGTGGCTTACTCAGTTGAGTGTCCAACTCTTGATTTCGGTTCAGGTCATGATCCCAGGATCGTGGGATCAAGCTTGAGATTCTCTCTCTCTCTCCCTTTGCTCCTTTCCCCCACTCATGCTCTCTCTCTAAAATAAAAATTAAAAAAAATTTTAAAGTAAAAATTTTAAAAGAACAATTTGTAAATGTGCCAACTATACTCTACACCAGAAACAGAAACATGATGGTAACTCATTCATTTATTCAGTAAGTATTTTTCGATTGCCTCCTATGTCCAGAGAATATAGCAGTGATGGAAACAGGTGAGTTCCTGAGCTCACAGTCTAGTGGACGGAGTCACAAAATAAATGAGTAAAATACATGTGTGCCAAATTGTGATGAACACAGCTGAGAGAACTCATGCAGGTAAGATGGAGGGAGACAGTAAGGGATTGGTTGCAATTTTAAATACAGTACTCAAGAAGGGCCTCAATTGGCAGATGACTTTTGAACAAAGATGCAAAGGGAGGTAAGTAAACAACGTTATGCTGACATGGAAGAGTGTAGAAGAAGAGGCCAAAGAGAGGGAAGCTGACAGGCCTGAGGCCAGGGCCATGATACACGGAGCTTCTTCCCAGCACCATACTGCTGTATTTTAAGGAAATTATTATTCCTATGTTATGAGTGAGGGTCTGAAGCTCAGGTCTTTTGCCACTTGCCCAAGGTCACACAGTTAGTAGTGCTGACACCTTAACCTAGGTGCTACAGCTCAGTCCAGCAGTCTTTCCACTGTACCTAAGTTGCCACACTGCTGCGTCCAGCTCTATATACCACAACTCATCAGCAGCAACCGATGAAACAGGATGGTCAGAATGGGTGATTGCAAGAGCAAGGGCTCTGGAGACAGCACATGGAGTTGCTGTAGAAAGAGAAGACTCTGCGCACAGCAGCATCTGAAAGGCTGCCAGACCAAAGAGGGAAGAGAGGTGTTCAATAATCCTCCAGAAGGCAGAACTAGGACAAGTGCATGGAAATTACAGGGAGACAAGTTTCCAATAAATAGATGAATACTGGAAGTGCCAGTATAGGAGCTGTCCAACAATGGAATGGGCTATCCTGTGAAGTTATGAAATTCCAATTACTGGAGTTACTCAAGCAGAGGCAGAATGGCCATCTGTCTGAGATGAAGACAGATTTCTACACTGATGTGAAAGCTACGTCGATTGACTGGTCTTACCCAATTCCGAGTCCGCAACTATACAAGCATCGGGGCAGTGTGGTGTACAGTGAAAAGTTCCAGCTGTGAAATCAGACAGCTTCACTAAAATCCAGTCTCCACCACTTATAAGTATTAAGCTTTGTGCACTCAACCCCTGCAAGCCTCAGTTTGCTTATCTGAAAAAAAAGGCAAATACAGAAGCTGCTTCATAGGGGTTATTGAGAGAATTCAATGACATATATAACCCATGTAAAGTACTTAACACAGTGCCTGGCACAGAGTAAAAACTCAGTGACATTTAGCCTAATAGGTAAATATACTGGGAAGCCTGTGTACAAAATGTATATATATAAGATGTGTGCGAATTTCTCTCTCTGTTTTAATCTTACTCAGTGGCAAGAAGAGTTCAATGTCCAAAGCTGAATTGTAACAGCAGAGTAAATTACAACATGATGATACTAACAATAATAGTCATAATAAACACATAAACAGTCAGCCTCTTAGACTAATCATTTCATATTATGTCTCTCTTCATTAATAGGATATACAGAAATCTTTTAAACATTTGATACACGAATTTAAAACTAATGAAAGAAAAATCAACATTTTCTTAATTAAAACAATTATGAACAATTTAAAGTCTTTCAGCAGGAGAAAGAACACCTAACAATCTGCAGCCGTATTCAATGTGTGTGTGTATACGCAAATACTCAAGTGTACATGTGTGTGTACACACACATACACACACACATTTACACAGGCTTTCTTTTTCAAAATTAAGGAGCTAAACTAGGAAACTCAGGGTAACTTTTAAATTAGATATTAATGAGCATAAGTATTCCAGATTTTTATTAAGGCCAAGTATTTTATGCATATATGTCTGTATTAATATAAAGTGAAGGAGAAATAACCACAGAAAGTAATATCTGTAACGCTGTAATCTGGAGATGCCTCTAGATGGTGGAGAGTGAGTTACAACTTTAGATTAACTTGCCATCACTCCTTTGCCCTTCTGGATAAACTGACATTTATTATTCAATGGGAAAACATTCAAGAATAGACCTCAGTGATGAAAGGAAGCCTCCACTTTAGAAAAAAACTTGGGTGATGTCACTATATTTTATTTCTGGGTGCTCAGTGCTGTTAGAAAGTCATAGTAAGTAAGACACAATACAGAAAAGGAAAAAAAGTACCTTCACTAACAGTACTTGCATGATGCAACAATATATATATGGATTCATATCCATCATATTTGATCCTTCCAATAACCCTGTGATATAATTCCTATTATCCCTGCTTTTTCAACATGCAAGTGGGCTCAGAGAGTAACTTATTCAGTCACATAATATTATGGAAATGAAGATACAATTTGATTCTAAAACTTTTCATCTTCCCATATTGTCTGTCATGTACACACATTAAATTAGTATATTTTGACACAGATCATCTATTTTAATAGATTTCAAATATAATAAAATATATTGAATACCAAAACAGTGTTGAACATGTGTAATGGACTCCTAAGAGCTTGGTGTCTGAAGAAATGATCCCATCTGTCACCCAATGACGGAATCAGGAGTCCAACTTGGTCCCCATGGACATTACAGTATTAAAAATCGGATTACCTAATGGTCAGTTCTGAGAAACTCCTTCCAGACACTCTATAACTTCTGCTTATGAAGCCCAGGTCCACTCTTGAAAGCAAAACAGTATAAAGCCGACTTTCCTGACTCACCCGCCAAGGATCTGAAGTAAGCAAAATCCTGTCAAATCTCCTATACCCATCATAACATCATAACATCATAATATTGAGCCTCTTTTGATTATTCTCTGACTCGGCAAAATCGCTCTTCAGTGGCACTCAGCACTTAGCCTCCAATTTGGCAATGAACATAATCAGTCACAACACTTGAACCTTTCTCTTCATGCACCCAAAATAGTATAAGTTGTTGGTCAGTCTCCATGATGGTTCAAATGGACATAATGAAGAAACAATTCAACATGTATTTTTTTTTCAAAATTGCTTTGAAGCTAGATCTGTCACACAACTGATTTGTTGAAAACCAAAAACACTGCTACCCTCTAGCTTGACTTCTCTCCCGTGCCCCTGGGCAATTAGCCACAGAGGACTTGTGGCTTCAGAACAAACCTCATGCTCTCATGATTATGCACCTTTGTCCATGATGTTCACTCCGTGACAGAAGCACCCTTTCCTTATCCCCTGTCTGCAGACTCTTCCCTTACCCTTTAAGGCCCAGTTCAACCTCCAGTGTCTGAAATCTTCTAGACTTCCTGTTCCTTCCTTCCTCCCCCTGGCTCTGTTAACTGTGCCCTTCTCTGCATTTCCACAGCACTCTGGAAATCTTACCATAAAGTAGTATCACCAGTCATGTGGGGGTCTCTCTACCCTGACAACAAGTGAGCTCATCAGAGGCATGGACTGGGTCTTCATCTTTTATTATTTCTAGCACTGGGCTCAGTGGGAAAGATGAAGCCATACAGTACACAGATGACTACGATAAAGAGGTCAGAAGTGAAATACTTCACAGAAAGGGGAAATTAATTCCAGCCAAGGGGTTGCAGAAAGCTTCATGAAGAAGAGAGTACCTAAGAAAAGACAGGAGAAGTTAAGGAGATTTTAGCAATGTGGAAATGAGGGCCTGCTTGGCTATAGAGACAAACGGAAGAGCGTCAGCAGAGATCAGAAAAGCCATGAGCCTGGCTGGAGTATGGAGCCTCAAAGGAAAACATAAATACCTCTTGAACACCTCTGCATAGTAGACACCGCGCATTCACTTTACATCCAGTACTTCATTAAATTACCTCATTTTATCATCTCACTTAATAATTCTGTGAAGTACAATTTAGTCTCACTGTTTAGAGCTCAGGAAATTAACATTCAGAGAGGGGGGCTTTCTCAAGGATATCCAGTTAACAAGTGGTAAAATTGTATTTTTTAATATTCATCTTTGTGCACACATTCTTTCTACAATATAGTTTCCAGGTTTGAGAGTAGGAATTAAGTGTAACCTGGAAAGGCGTCGGCTCCCCCAAAACTACCTTGTGCCTGCCTTGATACCCATCCCAGCTTGTCACCACAGCAAAACACGCACACACACAATACATATGCAGGCGCACTAACTCTAAACTCACTGTTAGATTTTCTTCCTCCAAAGACTGCTCAGTGAGACAGGAAAGTGTAATATGCATATCAATAAACCCTAAAAATCCCTATCAAATATGTCATTTCAAATATGTCTTCCAAGACAAGAATAGCATAGGAGAGGGATGAAGAGAGCAGGTTCAGGAGCCAAGCTTCCTAGCTCTGCCCCCTCCCTGGCTGAGTGACTTTGGACAGGTTGCTCAACCTCTCTGTGCCTCAGTTTGCTCATCTGTAAAGTGGGAATCAAAATAGTACTTTTTAAAAAATGTGTATTTTTGAGAGAGAGAGCGCGCACACGCATGAGCGGGGGAGGGGCAGAGAGAGAGGGAGACACAGAATCTGAAGCAGGCTCCAGCCTCCTAGCTGTCAGCACAGAGCCTGACACAGGGCTCAAACCCATGAACCGTGAGATCATGACCTGAGTCAAAGTTGGACACTTAACGGAATAAGCCATCCAGGTGTTCCCAAAATGATAAAATCAGTTTAGGCACGTGACCCCTATGAACTCTATCATGAACATAGTAAACACTCAATGCAATGTTTGGTCTACTTGAGACTAGTACATGGCCATGACTCAATCCCAGGCCCACTGTTTCCCAAGCCTGCACTTCCACATGGGTCTGACTATAAATCTATTAAGAGCTCAGAGAAGAGACACATATAGGCAAACATGAACAGGAGGAGAAAGACTCCAAAGCAGGCCTGGGAGATCTGAAGGATGAGCAGATTTCAGAGGGGCAAAGAGCAGGCAAAAGAGCACTTTAGATGGAGTCAGTAAGCAGACAGCAGATAATGGCATATATAGTTATGGGAGAGGAGTCCAAGAGACTAAAGAATAAGGTATTTTAGGGAATAATGGAAAATAATACAAGATAGGGAAGTTGGGATCTTAAGAGCCAGTCAGGAAGTGCTGACCGGACAAATGGAAACAGGCGTAGTCTTCTGAGTGAAGGAGTGAAATGATCCCAACAGTGTCTTAGGAAGTGAATGGTGCTGGGTAGGAAGGAGCTCAGGATTATTTTCACCACACACGAAAGAAGGGCTGGAAGGAGAGCTCGGCCAGGGCACTGAAAGTGAGCACACAGAAGACCAGAAGCTCTGGAAGATGCTTATGGAATGGTAGGGCTTGCTGCCAGACTAAAGAGAGGGAGAAAAAGTGAGGGAAGACTCCAACACCACGCCAATATTAGGCTGGTGAAGAATGGACTCTAGTCAGAAATCTATACTAAATGACTGGAAAGTACAAAATGTACAAACATTTACTCAGACCACATGAACTACGCTCTGAAGTTGTTTTTTAATTCTGTTCTAAATCTTAGCTTTTTATCAATGAGGCATGGTAATGAGGTAAGCACATTAATAATTAAAGAAGCCAGCCTCCTGCTATGTGCTTTGCATCAGTGCCATTCTCAGTGATTTTATGCCGGAGTCATATTTTTGGAATATACTGGGAAACTGGGAATCTGACTGTTATTTACCATCAGCCATCTAGTACAAAATGTACTGCGGGTCTTGGAGCTGAAATGGTTGCTTCATTTGCAATCCACAGTTATGCCATAGTTACTTGCATGCATGAAGCATGTAAAGCACATAATTTTGGCTTGGGGAAACTGATTCTGATGAAGAAGGCTTATTGGAAATATGTATTTTTTATAATCTATTCATTACATACACGAAATAGTGCTTAGTAATTATCAAATAAAAGGATTATGGATGGTGGACTTTTTTTTAATTAAAAGACAAAACAATCTTTATAAAACTGGATAATTTAGGACCCGTATTTATAAGAGACATTTTTTTTTTTTTTTTAGGAAGCAGCAACTTCTTGAGAACTACCTAAGTGTTTTGCGCACCGTTATAAAATGGCAGATTGTCATGATCCATTTATATTCTGCTGACAAATGTTGGGCCAGCCATTGGACCTAAGTATGCCCCTTCTCTTGGAGCTTTTCTTTTACTGGGGGAGGCAGACAAATAAGAAAATAAATAAAATACACGCTAATGCATGAATAATAGAACTTCAAATAAAGTATACAAATAGATCAGAAGAGAAAGTAGCTTTCTCCTACCATTGTTCTAAGAGATAAAAAGAAATGCATCATAAACAATCAGCTACTGTAAAACCCATTTGAGGAATCTGAAAAGAATCACAAGTATGTTTTGTTTTTTAATCTTGTCAGAAACAGATATTCATGAAAATAGAAGGAAGGCATGGGAAAAGGAGCAATCGGCAAGCATCCTCTGAAATATATTTCCAAGCAATTTTATTAAAAATTTAGAAAGTCACGTCTCTCTCTCTCTCTCTCTCTAACAATCAACATTACTTTCTAATGGGTTGTTTTCATTCTTCTACTCATCCAGCTTAAACCAAAGCACACATTAAATACAAGAGGATTTATTTTCCTGACTTCTGCTGCAGTGAAGCCAATCTAATCAAAAATGAAATGGGGAATGAGCTCACTGAATAAATCAGAAGGAAGAATTAAAGAAGCTGACAGATATTTTGGAGGTTTGTTAAAAAATAAATTGGACTTTCATTATAAAAATTGACTTAAATGAATGATATACTTAAGAACCTACTTCAGAGCATTTCCTTAAAGTCAGTTTGATTAGCAACCAAAAAATACTGCCTTTCAATAGTTTGTTATATTTCCAAAATGCAAGAGATATAGTAATTGGCATAAGTGAGAGTGAATGTCCAGGAAAAAAAAAAAAAAGGAAGAAAATGCTAAAAAAATCTGTGAGTCTGGTGATATATGCTGTTCAGATTTGAAACCTAAATGAAAAGTTCAGTAAGATACTTTATTATTTTTTTAAAGGTTTATTTACTTTTCAGAGAGACAGAGAGAGAGTGTGAGCCAGGGAGAAGCAAAGAGAGAGAGGGAGACAGAGGATCTGTAGCAGGCTCTGTGCTGACAGCAGAGAACCAGATATGGATGGGGCTCGAACTCTGGAACCATGAGATCATCGCCTGAGCCAAAGTCGGACACTTAACAGATTGAGCCACCCAGGCGCTCCAAAAGTTCAGTAAAATACTTTAAATAGTACTCCCTAAAATAATTAAATGATGATCAATGTACTTTTGATATTTGAAGAAAAGCAAAAGGAAACTGGGTAGTAGACATAGCCCTCTATAGACCTACAATTTGTAAACTACTTTACTCCCTTGATAGACAGTCTTTAAATATAAACTCAATAACAAGGAAAAAAATAAGTCATTGTCAAAGATAGCTGTTTACATGACATGTAACACTTAAATTGGCAGAGGTGGGGAATGTGGAATGGAGTCAGATCACGTTCCCTCTTAAATCTCCAAAACAAGGAAAGAGGACATATTGATCCTTCTATTCATCGGAGGTAGTAAGCCTTCCACGGAAAGTTATCATGCTCATTCTCAACTGAGCATGATCAGACAACAGATGGAAAAAGAGATTCTGTTCTAGGTACTGCTTGTAAACAGATAGAGATGGTAAAGGAACTCAGAAACCTGCTGTCTGAAGAAAAGAGGAATGGAATGTAAACTGGACTTATTCCATGAAACCCCAAGGAACAAGACAAGGACAATGGATGGAAATTAACTATACATATTCTACCAGTCAGTTGTGGCTAAAGATGTGTGAGAGAACATTAAGAGTAGTGAATTCTGTGGAAGGTGTTCAGGTACAATGAGCTCTGATAAGGATGGGGCAGAATGCACTCCAACCCTGAACAGAAAAGTTACATGGCTCACCTTCCAGGATCACTTTCACCCTGAGATCCTGTGATTGTAAGAAATAGAAGCCACGGTCGGTCACTGACTTTGGGGGACTTAAAAGTCATTCAGTGACATACAATAGGTGCCTTTGAAAAACTGGTAGGAATACTATATCCACCAGGGTCCAAGGAGAAAGCTAAGGGCACCACAATTTGGGTAATATAAGGAGAGTTTAATAAAGACACTGTTTCTATGGGGCGCCTGAGTGGCTCAGTCGGTTGAGCGTCCAACTTCGGTTCAGGTCATGATCTCGCGGTCTGTGAGTTCAAGCCCCACGTCGGGCTCTGTGCTGAGAGCTCGGAGCCTGGAGCCTGCTTCAGATTCTGTGTCTCCCTCTCTCTCTGACCCTCCCCCGTTCATGCTCTGTCTCTCTCTCTGTCAAAAATAAATAAACATTTAAAAAAATAAAAAAATAAAGACACTGTTTCTAAAAGTGTGGGTGACCTAAGGGGGAAACACAATATCCTGGTGGCCAACAACACAAAGGGGCAAGGTCATCCTTCATTTACTCCAGGCCTAAGGGGATGAGAGGAGGAAGCAGTTACCAGAACCAGGAGAGACAGCACCATGGGGAAAGGACCACCTGACAGGAGCTGTGACCTTTCATCCTACAGGCCACTGTTAGGACTGTGGAGGGAGCAGAGAGTGGTATGGATCAGCAGAATGGAGGGGTGGAGAAATCTGGAGGACCAAAAGAGGCTATCTAGCATAATGCTAGTTAGCAAGGCACACAAAACAGGGCAAATAATGAAAGCCCTAGCCTGAGTAAGAGGTTGGAATATATTCTCTCTCAGGTCCCTTCCAAAGGATGTAGTATGTATTTTTATTGGTGGAGACTCATAGACCTACTGTTCTTTACCATCATTTTGTATCACTGGCTCTTTTACATTTTGCAAGCATTCCCTGGATTTGTTCTCCGAATTAAGCACTCAACTGCAATATATTTGCTGTACCCAACATGGTAGTACCATAGAATACATGATGTGGAACCTGAAAATCTGAATATAGAACCACTTACCCCACCTTAGGTAATTTTCCATCAGAGAGCCTTGCTACTCCTTCCTTTATTCAACACATATGTTTAATCATCTCCTACTTGTCAGGCACTGTGTTAGACACAGGGACACAACAGTCAACATGACAAGTCCATCTCTGCCTTCATAGAGCTTGGAGCTGAATATCAATCACTCTAATCTATAACATCCCTAGTCTGTAAACAATTCTCAGAAGTGCTATAGATCAGAGGCTGGCAGACAATGGCCCACAGGCTAAATCTGGGTGGCATTGCTTGTAGAAACCATGTTTTATTGAAACAGCCATGGCCATTAGCTTATGTATTGTCTATTGCTGCTGTAGTGCTACAATTTCAGAGTCGTATGGTTGCTACAGAAACAGCATGGCCTTGCAAAGCCTGAAATATTTATATCTGGCCCTGTAGAGAAAAAGTTTGCCAACACTTGCTCTAAATAAAACCTAATACTTTAAGGATGTAGATTTAAGGACACATATTTTCACTTGTAAAACATCCCTGAGTACTGCAGTTACAAACCAAATCATGAGGGAGTTGGCTTTCTGAAAGATTGTATTTCTACTTGGTTTTGTGGGGGTTTTTTTCCTTCTTTCATTGTGAAAAAAGGTACCATGTGGCCAATGTCTTCTATCAACAGCTGTCTTTAGATGATGTTCACCTTGTCCCTTATTATTTCTAGCCTTTTGATTGATCAGTTTTCCCCATCACAGAAGGCCAGTTTTATAAAAGATTCCCTTCCCTGAATAACACCAAACAAATTTTGACAGGGGTGACTGTAGGCTCTCTTTTAAACTGAATAATAAAATTGATTGTAAAAGCACTTAGCTCACACTCAAATGCTATATAAATGCAAAATCATAGCAGCAAGAGGATGTTCACTTCCCTACAGACAGAAGCATAAGTAGTTGCTTTTTCCCCAATCACTTGTCCAAGAGAACATTAAAATTTTAAATCAAAGAAAACAAAACCTAGGTATCATTGGCAGTTACCAAATATTCCTAATAAGTGTCAGGATCTGTGCTGCTTGTGGTTCCTCCAAAGGATGTTAAGAGGCTAAGTCAGTGGTGGCTGTGGCTGACCATCAACTTGCCATTGCCCAAACCCTCTTCTTTCCCTAACGGTAATCAATGTAGCATGAATAAAATTAAATGGCCACTTAGTTCATATTTAGTCACTAAGATGCAGCAAACACTAGATTGAGAAAAGATCCTTGCCAAGTTTTGTTTCCTGAAAGTTTTGCCAACCCACCAATCCACTGATAAAATATACACCAAGTGTTCAAGAGAGGGGCGACTGAGCCTAACAATGAACAGAGAACTAAGAGATGACTAACAGGGAAACAGCAAGAAGAAGGACTGGCTCACAGGTAACAAGAGTGATCTCTTCTAGATTCCAGCTTAAACGTTCTATCCTTGAAAATGCCTTCCTTAGACCATGACAACTTCCTCTAATACATATGCTTTTAACATTCCATAGTCTTGTTTCACATCAGTTCTCACAACCGCAACTGGATAATTCCCTATTTAATTAGTTGTTTAATGTCTATGTCCCTCAATGACAAGCAAGCTCCATTGAGCTCATTATCTGTCTGCTCAGAGCAGAAATCCCTACAGCTAATACATGGTGCTCAATGAAAAATACCAGGAGACTGACCTAATGAATGAATGGATAGGTAAGCAAGCTAGATCCTAGGTACTCTGCAAGCATATAAGAAAGCTCTGGTTTTTCTGTGATATGCTACCGAAAAGACAAAATAGCCAACATCTTCCTGTACTTATGTACCACACACAATATTCTAAGAATATGCACTACTTGCATACCAACTCTTCTCTATCAACCATCTCTCTTCTCTTTTAATCTCTTTTTCTGTACTGACTTTATCTCTCAACATACAACCATGCTCAGGTTGCTTCCAGCTTTAAAAGAAAAAAAAAAAAAGCCCTCTCTAATCACCCCCACTCAACCTAGCTGTTCTTACCAAGGTCACAAATGGCATCCTAATTGTCAAACCTTATGGCTATTTGCAAATCCTCATTCTATTTCTCTGCATCATCTGACCACTCATATGATCCTAATGACCACTCCTCTATTCTTAAAACGCTTTGCTCTCTGACTTTAGTGACACTACTCCCCCAATTATCCTTCTATACAATTCCCTGTCAATTCTATAACCTAATCTAAAGATGTGTCTACTTTTTCTTCAAATCACTAATATATCTTGCTTTTATTACTGCATCAACCTTCTGACTGATCTCTTGGCTCCTTCCAATCCATTCTTCACAGTGCAGTCATATGCCTTCCTCAATAATGCTCCAAAGTGACCAGGCCTAATTTAACTGGCTCTATTAAATTGTGACTCTTGACCTTCAACTTCTAGTACCTTCTTCAAGAAGTTTAATGCATATGTGACATACACATGCCCCGTGAAAGAACTAAAATATTCTCTCCAATCTTCACCACAATGTCCACTGGACTCCTAATATCTTTATATATGCAAAAACATATTTAAGATAGTATTTTCTAAGCTTTAACAAGGCCTCCAAAATACTGGTTTTGGAAAGCTGGTTCCAAACGCTGGTGTGCCCTCCATCATTCATGAAAAAAAAATAAAAAATAAAAAGAATAAAAACGATGCTTATCATCAGTTTGTACTCCCGAACCTCACTCCCATATTTTGCCTCTGAATTTTGTCATTTTGGTCCACTTCCCTGCTCTGAAAGTCATCCAGATTATCCATGTCCCAAATTATACATGCTCTTTATTGCACTCGATCTAAAACCCTTCTGGAGCAGTAAGTCTTCCCAAATAAAAACAAGTAGAATAGCAGATAGCAACTCACAAATCTTTGCCAGGCGACTCTTATTGCAGTCACATGATGCACTGTAAATTCTCGATTTTAAATAGGAAAAAGGAAACACAAACAAGCCCAAGAAAGTGATCAATGTGCATGCAATTAATTTGGCAAAAACATCACTATTGAAAAATATACCCATCTCGTGAACAGAGTCCATCTTATTATGTGTTTTTTCGACATTATGAGCATTCTATGAATACTAAACACAGTACATTTCTTTATAATCTATGGATCCTGATGGAATCCAAGTCCAAAAACATGTTTCCACAATTCCAGACTACCAAGCTACCAGAAGCCTTTCATAATTCAGTCCAAGCAACTTCTCCTGCCACTTCAAACATTCTAGACACACTAAAACATTGTTTTCTCCATGCACGCCTGACTTCATGCCTTTGCTTACTAACCCCTTCATCTGTAATGAATTCCCAACTTCAGCCCCTATTTCCTAAATATCTGGTACTTATCCCTCCTTAAAATGCCCCCTTCTCCATGAAGCTTCTCTGTCCTACAGCATTTTATCTGATCCTTCTAATGCAAATTCACCCTTTCCTCTGAATGTTTCTCGGGCACCTGTATATCCATCCCCAGGACAGGCCTGTGAGGTCTTTGAGTGAGAAAGCCATGTGTGTGCCAATTAGATACCTACAGCACTTTATACAGTTCCTCCAATATAGTGGGTGATCAATAAAAGATCTATTCCATGATTTGACATTCCTACCAACAGCTTCAAAACACAGGTCCCTCCTTCTCTACGAAGCCTCAGGAACCATTTCGGTGGTCAAGCTAGGCTTAAACATGCTCAGAGGCGTGGAACAAAACACAGAAATTCATAGATTTCTGCGCCAATGTTCCTGTAACCCCAAGCACTTGAATGCAGGCGCAATCGACGTAATTAAGTGAAGGGAAACCCCAACAGCGTGCGTAACTCCACAGCCGTGTGACTGGGGTGAATGTATGTCCAAGCCCAGGGCCATGGGAAAGGCACCCGCGGGCCACCTGGGCAGAGAGCACGGCCGGCGAGGCTGGGCAGGGGAAGACTGCGGGGCGCTTCCCCACCTACCTTCGGGGCTCCAGCAGAGGAGGGAGGGCGCCCTCCGCCGGGAGCCAGTGCAGGCGGGGAGGGAAGCGCTGGGGCTGGGACTCTGAGCCCCCTCTCGGAGCGGGGGAAGCCTGAGTGCCCGCCCTGGAGGCCCGGCGCCGGACCGGGAGCCTGGAACGCTGCCCAGCTCGTCCTGCCTTCTACCCTTAGGGGTGGAGAGCAGGGCCACGGCCCAGAGACCACAAGCCCCAGAAGGCCCCGCGGCCGCTCGCCAGGAAAGTGAGTGGAGAGTCGGTCACCCGGAGCGGGCTCGGCACGGCGCCCCGAAGCTCTCTAAGGAGGGCTCGGCGAGGGAAAAGGACACGCCCCGTCGCTTTCCGAAGAAGTGCGCCCTCTGGAGCTTGCCAGTGACATGGAGGCCTTGAGGAGGAAGAAATCCTTGCAGAGACTGTCGGACAGAGACGCATTGATGCCATTGGGGGAGGGGGGAACTCGGAGAACTGAGGAAAAACTGAGTTCTAAAACAATTTTTCTTTTTCCCAAGGTGAAATTAAATTTCTGTCTCTTGCAAGAAATTATGATTATTATAAATGGTTTTGCTCACTTTTTACCTGTTACGTTGCACATTTAGTCTACGTTCTTAAATCGTTTTTGCCTTATTTCTTTCTAAAACTCATATTTTAGAATCCCAAATGGATTCTAAGCATACTGAGGACAGAGTCTTTGTAGTTTTCTTTGGTATTATACACAATACTTGGTTGCTATTGGGTAGAAGTTTCATTTATAGAATCAATCATCGATCATTTCTACGTGGAGTTCTGTTCAGCTTACTTTTCTAAACGGATGAGCCTTCTTTATTAAGACATGCATTTGCATGCAGTTATTGTAAATTTCTTTAAAACATTAAGTATCAATGTTCTAACCATCTGCCCATGAAAAAGAGTCAATGATTTCAAGTCTATTGTAATTTGTTTAATATCTAATCCTGCAGAGGTAAATTTCAGATAAATCAAGAGTGAATTATCTTGAACTCCAAATTAATGAACACTAAACTAATGGTTTACTGTATTTGCAGTTATTTGAGAAATGTAAAATCCAGTCATAGTTCATCTATCACAGAGATGATTAAGAGTCAAATAGGGGAAATGTTGCAAAGTTGCCTTTTGTACTGCATGTGTGAAATGCACTTCATTTCCACTTATTCATTCATTATACAAATTGGATTGAACTCCTATTTTGTGCCAGGCACTGAGTGAGGCATGGTTATTGCCCTTTACAACTGTAGTCTGGTAACTAAAACAAATAGGTAAACAAACTATCAAAATAACTGCAGTCACTGAAATCCTATTGGAAAACTGCTGTCAGTTTTAACGAAAGCATATCCTTTCTCATTAAGCCTTACATAGATATTTATTAACTAGGGTATATTTACAATTTTCTTTGAACTTCTAAAGATGGAATGGATTTTACAAAACTGTATAATGTAAAATAACTGTCATGAAAATTGTACAAGTTTTTATACTAGTTTTTATGCTAGCTTTACTCATCCCTAATGGGAATATGTAATAAGTAATCAGTATATGTTTGTTGAATAAAAAAATTAATGGATTCCCATTATCTTAAAACATTTAATTTATGCCTTTTAGAACTACTTTTCTATAAATGTTGTGATTCAGCTATTTGTGTCATGGCCCAAACAACTTTTCTAAAAGAGTTTATAAAGAAGGGTAAGGTGAAAGTGCAAAGATGTGCCTAAGATCTCTTATCTCTTCAGGTTGGTCGCTGCATTTAAATGCAAAATATTTGAAGGGAGTTTGGGTAAAGAGGCAGAACAGAATGTGTTAGAAAATCATGTTTCTCTCACATAACAGATTTTTTTTAAGAAAGGAAATTCATTAAATGCCAATCTGTATATATAGCAAAGAAAATATTAATGGTATCTATGAAGAAATTTTTAGGATCTATGTAAAAACATAAAAGAAAATGGTTTACCTCTACGCAAAATATAAAACCTTAGATGGAGAATACTAAGTTATTATTAGCCAGTTTAATGTAAACCTGAAATAAGTAAGATGGATAAAATGAATGCGGCATATGTAATCAAAAAACAATATTAATTTTAAAAGGCTATTTTAACCATAAACAAAATAACTCTCATAAAATTTCAAATAATATATAACATGTATTTTAAAAAGCCTGTTGTTAGAAAATGCTGTTGTTGGGAAAGTAATTTGCATTATTTTATACTATAAAATTGTGGAAACAGTAGTAAGCCTCTCTATCAAGAAATAGAAACTTCAATAATCCCTAGGCCAACACCCATTTACACAGAGAAAATTATTAATTCTGTGTTCAATTTAGTAGTTCAAGAAACATTTATCATGTTAGGTACCGAGTATAAAAAACTCTTCCTCCTAAATGATCTTGCTGTGCAATAAGGGAGCCAAGTTTTATTATCAAGACAATATAACTAGTAGGAAACTAAACATCCCTACTATGCCAGGTAATCATGGGCTACCTTGTTTAATTAATCTTCACAAAATCCATATAGGCCAAGTACTGTTTTTAATCCTTATTTTACAAGGAGGAAAATAAACGTTAGATTGGCTAATTCATCCAAGGACATTCAGCTTGTACACAGGGTAGCTAGGATTCCTACACCACACCCTCTTACTCCAAAATGAATAAACTTAACCCTTTCACTCTAGCACAACCAGGAAGCCAGTTAAGTCCCACTTTAGCTGCTGCCTTTAATTGTAGTCCTTATCCAGAATGTTCCATCAACTAACACCTTAACATACTCAGTGGCATCTGGGGCAGCTAGTTCTATAAGGCTTTTGTGTTTTTGAACCATTCATCAGACTTCTTGGAGCCAGGTCCCTTGGTTAGATTTCACCCTGATAACTTTAACACCTGCTTCAATTTCATTGACAATTTCATATGTCACCACTCACCATTTTAGCACCCCTAAGTTTCTCAAATTGATCTAAAACGCTAACAGAATTTTCAGCAGATTATGATCTTATGGTCATTAGAATTAACATTATACAATGGAATCCTGCCTACCATTGTCTTCAATTATTCAATTACTGTTAACATAAAATTAGTAATTCATACTATTATTTATATAATTATTAGCGTAGTCCAGATGACATCTTACAGTTTCCCAACCTTTGTCAAAATGGTTGGTATCTTTGCTTTAAGAAGAGCAAAGTCCGTGAAAGTTTCCAAGTGTTTAAGACCACTAAACTACATCAATTTCATGAAAAAAAAAAAAAGTTTGTTGTTAAAGTATGTAATTTTGAATCTTAAAGTTTCAAATTGTAGAAAAGTGGAAAGATTAAGAATATGGCTGAGGATAGGAAGCTTTTACAACTATGAATTACATCTTTTTAACATACCTAAAATCACATACTGTAAAAATAATTATTCCCCAAATTAAAGTATGTTACTTTACTTAAATATTTTTATTAAAGAAAAATTTTAAAAGTATTTTCTAGGAAACTTATATTCTGAATTTACAGAGAACATTAGGCTTTTAGAAGAAATATGCTCCCCCAAATCTATGTGTGAAGTGAATAATTCTTTTTCATATGAATATTAACTCCTAATTTATGTGATTGGAAATTCTGTTTTTAGTATTTTTTGTTTTCTCAGAGCAGTGCATTACTGAATTTCAGTGCCTTTTTGATTGAAAAGATTCACAGTTTTACCACCTGAATTGATGAAAAGATATAAACTACAAATTTGACTAATTCACCGGTATTAGAAACACCACAAAAGGCATTTTGGGTCGGTTAGGTAAAAAGAGGTGCTCTGTGAAAATGTGAGGTAAAAAAGAAGCTTGAACTAATCTTGAGACTCATTTAGGCATGTTACCAATTTGGAAAAAGCACTTTAGAGGCACATCTAAGAAAGCCTGCTGGGGTGCCTGGATGACTCAAACTGTTAAATGTCGAACTCTTGATTTTGGCTCAGGTCAATGTCTCATGATCATGAGATTGAGGCCCCCACGTTTGGATCTGCGATGACAGCAGGAAGCTTGCTTAGGATTCTCTTTCCCTCTTTCTCTGCCCCACCCTTAACTTGCGAGAGTGCACTCACACTCTCTCTCAAAATAAATATTTTTTTGTTTGTTTTTTAAGAAAGGCTTCTGTGGAACTGAAAGAAAGCTTGCAAAAGTGCAGACTGTTCAGTTACCATTGGATTTATTGTGACTTACTGAAAGACTAGATGACACATGCTGGCAAAGAAAGTTAAGGCAAAATAGATGCTATGAAAAAGATGCACACTTAAAACATTAATTTTAAATGAACAAAATATAAGAATCAGGCAGAAATATTCAAAATTGAATGCTGGTAAGGTGAACCATTAAAAATGCAAACAGAGGTGCCTGGGTGGCTCAGTCAGTTAAGCATAACCAACTTTGGCTCAGGTCATCTCACGGTTCAAGGGTTCGAACCCAGAGTTGGGCTCTGCACTGACATTGGGAGGCTGTTTGGGATTCTCTCTCTCTCTCCCTCTCTCTCTCTGACCCTCCTGCACTCATGCTTTCCCTCTCTCTCTTTCCAAAAACATATAAAAAAATAAAAATTAAAAAATACAAAAAAATTGATTTAATGATGGAAAATTTTAAACTGACAATATTTTGGTCATATTTAATAATAGAAATATTAATCTGTGTAGAACAGTTATGATAAAATGTTAAAGAAAGGAACATTAAGATTATTTGAAAAGAGGAAAAACTTATATTCCGGGAAGAAAAAAGCAGAGTAGTAGCCAATCTACTAGAGGGAGAGTGTCGAATTGACTACATAGACACAACACTAAGACAAGTAACCTGCCTAACGAGTCAGGAAGATAGATATTAAAAACACTGAGGAATAGAGTAAAGCCCATCTCTTACATCATTTTATATAGGAACACATCTGTTTTACCCTCAGTTGAGATGAATTTATCTTTTTTTTTTTTATACACATTGATAGAAGGTATATAGTTTGCCTCTTAGTATCAAGTGACCCAAGGTAAATTTCCATGGCTTTTAAGATCTGAATTTCCTAACTTATAAATTTTAAGATCTCAATTTCTTAATCTATAAAGTGGAGATGATGATAATTGCACTCATATTAAATGATATGATTCATACATAACACCTCAGTTTCTAGCACACACTGTTTTAAATAAATATTAGCTATTATTATCACTTGAATTTCTATCTTCCTTGCATTGTGATTTTTTTTAGCAACTCCAAACAAGACAAAGTAGATTACTGTAATTTATTGCAGAGTTTTCTCTGCCCACTAGCAAATGAGTATAGATAACTGCTATCCATAAGAAAACCCTCAATTCCTTGTATCCTCAGTAACAAGAATTTATAAGTAAATTTGGATCTCCCAAAGGAACATAATTTTTCCAGTAAACTTTTTCCAACCTCTTTCCTATGCATTGTGCCTCCAAAATCACATGGAAAACCATTGCCTTTGAGCACATCTCTTCCAAATAAGGCTTATTATAGAAAGGTGTAGTACCAGTTGAAAAAATATCACAACCACTCCAAATAACCTTCTTTTTGTGTGCTCAAAATGTAAATTTTAAAAAGCTCTATTAAGATTATCTGAAATCCAGTTTTTATTCAGAGAGATGTTTGGATAACAAGCAGTATCAATTTTTTTATATGACATACAGCCCAAGAGAAGAGGAAGAAAAGAATCTACACAGTTACTATGTGTTGAAGACAAATTATACGTATTATTTTTTGCTTCATTGTCTGTTAGGTATTTATTTGGGTGCAATCTTCAACCAAGGCTGTTTAAGCTGCAAACCTGAAATATGAATACAATCACAAGTAACAACAATATCTATTGTTTATTGATGTCTCAGTCTTTGCTAAGGACCTAGCATGCCTCTTCTCAAAATTTTTAGGAAAAAGTATTCTTATTTTATTTTCCTTCCAATACCAAATCACAGAAGTAACATACCCAAAATCACCTAGGCATTTTCAGTAGCAAAACCAAGGTTCCAACCCATTTCTGACACCCCTTTACTCCTCTGAGAAGATACTTTCTGGCTTCAGGTTTATTTCTTCCAGTGGAAACAAATGGTCTCCACCCAACGCACACTCACACACACACACACACACACACACACACACCCTGACATTTGGTGACTTTTGAAACTAACTATACCCTAAAACTATATCCTTATGTATTCTATTAGGTGGCTAGCCCACATTCATTTATATACCTTCTTCCAGATGATCTTATGTAAAGACTTATTCATTTTATTCTAGTGGTATTCCTTTATTATAGAGGAAGAAATTTGCATCACAAATGGCAACAGATGTTTTCTTCACTTACATTATATAAAGCAATAAACATATGTTGCTCAGATTGCTAACCTGGAGCCAGAAACATGCAGTTTCTATTGTCACTGTTTAAGGCTCTGTGATATCCCAGAAAAGACATTGGATTTGGAGTCAGAGCACTTGGGATTTAATCTATATTTTGCCATTTATTGCACTGTGGGACCCTGGGAAAATCACTTTACCTCTCTATAAAATAAAGTATTTGGGCAAGATGACCTCTTAAATTTCTCTCTGTCCTAAAATTCTATTTGTGTCTCAGACCATATTACTAATTTTCAATTTGCTTCAAATTTCTGAAATTGTTTCTTTATCCTTCTGCATAGCCTCAACACTATTTTTCTAGAAAAAAAAATTTCCACTTTTCCTGTTTAAAAAACAATAAGTTACATATGACCTTATTACAAGAAAAACTGATAAATGCATAATACAAAATATAAACAGAATTTAAGTAATCAATTGACTACTGATCTTGAACTGTTTTGGTATATCACGTGTAAGAATCAGGCTGCTGGGGCACCTGGGTAGCTCAGTTGTTGAGCTTCTAATTCTTGATTTCTATTTAGGTCATGATCCCAGGGTTGTGAAATCAAGCCCCACATCAGGTTTTGCACTGAGAATGGAGCCTCCTAAAGATTCTCTCTCCTGCCCCCTCCCCTCTCATGCTCTCTCTCTTTGTCTGAAAGAAGAAAGAAAGAAAGAAAGAAAGAAAGAAAGAAAGAAAGAATCACACTGCCTTAGTTGTTCCTGGAATATATAACCTAAAACTGTTGTACCATGGGGCATCAGTGAGATTAAAAACCCTGTATTCACTTCTTGGTGACCCATACTGGAAAATTGATTGAAAACCTCCGAGGTGTCATGCAAAACATGACAATGACACCAACAATGAAGAAATTGCCATTGAGGAACTCACAATGGACATCAGACTTAGCTGGAGGGGGGGGGGTGGTGGTTACAAGTGGCTTTTTAGAAGAGGCAATGTCAAAAGTGAATTCTGATAAGACAAGTAAAGTTATGCCAAGGGAAGATAAACAGGGGAGAAAATGCCCAGTCCGTAGGCCAGATCCTAGGTCTCATGAGGTCTGGTGTACCTGGTTTTGTGTCAAAGTGTATCTACTGGTAATTAAAAAAAAAAATGTTTTTTAATGTTTATATGTTTTTGAGAGACAGAGAGCACAAGCAGGGGAGGGGCAGAGAGGGACAGAGATGCAGAATCCGAAGCAGGCTCCAGGCTCTGTGCTGACAGCTCAGACACGGGGCTAGAACCCACAAACAGTGAGATCATGACCTGAGCCAAAGTGGGATGCTTAACAGACTGAGCCACCCAGGCACCCCTCTACTGGTAATTTTAAATTGCTGTCTGTTTGAAACAAACCAAAAAAGCCCCAATACTTTCCAATTCATATCCCTGATAAATGTTATTAAAATAAACTGAGCTAAGCTGGTAGGTTAATAACATCTGAGTGTTCATTTTCTTACCTGCTAGTTAGCTCCCTGCAAAAGTTATCTCCGATTATTTATTGTGAAAAGACCTTTGGGCCCTTGTATGTTCATCAGAAATTAGAGTATTCTTATTTATTCTAATTCTTACCTGTCCTTTCAAGATGTTCTCTTTAGGCCAAAAATCAGTAGCTTTTGTTCATGAATAATCATTCATTTTAAGAGTTAAAACTAAAGGTCTGATACTGTATCTTGAGATAACTAAAGCTCTTTGTCTTCAATGATTTCACTATTTGATTATCTTTTAGAAATGCTACCCTATTGAGGATTGCTTTTTATACCATCTAATGCCTCACCCAGATAAACAAATTTTAAAATGCCAGCTGGAGGTAAGTGTTTGCCTTCATGGTAAACTCATCAGAAGCCTATTGTCTTCTTTCTTTTCTTGCTCTTGCTTTTAAATCCATCCTCAAGCAACTCCTCTCCTCTTGTTTGCTTTTCGGTTTGATAGGGCATATTAATGGAACAGATGCAGCCACCATGTGAAAACGTATTTGAAAGAGATACAACTTCATTTATAAATGTTCCTGTCCTAATACGTCACAGAGTTGCTAAGTCTCTGTGCATTATTAAAAGAAGCCTCTGACATCCATAATGATCTTTTCCAGTTTTGAGTGACATGGTATACCGGCCTGGCCTATAAGTAAGCCATGCTCACTTCAGCGTCTCCATAGACAAGAGGAATAAAAAACAGGAAAATATTCATTGAAATATTTATGCATGTGTTTTAGACTTAAGGAGTAAGAATATTCTGGAAACTACTTTTAATATCAAATCTGTGCGGGGTGCCTGGGTGGCTTAGTTGTTTGAGCGTCTGACTTCGGCTCAGGTCATGATCTCACAGTTCGTGAGTTCGAGCCCCGCATAGGGCTCTGTGCTGCTAACAGCTCAGAGTCTGGAGTCTGCTTTGGATTCTGTCTCCCTCTCTCTCTGCCTCTCCCCACTCACACTCTCTCTCTCTGTCAGAAATGAATAAACATTAAAAAAAATTTAATATCAAATCTGTGCAAGTATTAATATTTTAATGTGTTGTCCAAAATAGGTGTTCTGTCTTTTAAAACATCTAATTTCCAATTGAAATATTTGATGAAGTAAATGTAGTGAGTCCTGATAAAAAATAAGAAAGTCATTCAGGATTTTTATAAATAATAAGAAGAAATAGCCGTGGAGGTTGAAGAGGCCGGTAAGCTGTGATATTAAGGATTAGTTTATTCTTTCATTGATTATATTAATTTTTGTCCAGATGTCTTTAGAATATGAGTAATAAGACAGAAATGCTTTCTGAGACTGTTAAGGGAAGTATGGAAAACCCTTGCTTGCTTGCTTGCTTGCTTGCTTTTTTTAAGAGAGAGAGGGAGAGAGTGAGAGCAGAGGAGGGACAGAGAGAGAGAGAGGGAGAGAGAGAATCCCAATGTCAGTGCAGAGCCAGACATGGGGCTTGAACCCATGAACTGTGAGATCATCACCTGAACTGAAATCAAGAGTCGGATGCTTAATCGACTGAGCTACCGGGTGCCCCTGGAAAACCCTTTTTGAAATCCAATCTTGCTTTAAGCTTCAGGCACATGTATCTTTTACCCAAATAATTACCCACCCCTCTAAATGAGTTATTTAAGAGTTTCAAAGGTACTGAAGACTTTCAGCACTGTGGTCAAATGTGCATATTCTAGATCAACTCAAATGCCAGCTTTGCCACTCCCTGGTTATGTGATCTTGGAAAACTTAACCTCTCCAAGTCTTTTCATATCTATAAAACAAAATGGTAATACAGTTATTGTGAAAGTTAAATGAGAATAATTCACTTGAAGCATATAGCAAAAAGTCTGGCACACTGAAAATGTCCAATATGTTAACTACCATTAACAGATAAAGAAGACATACTAATATCCTTACTATACTCAAGACTCTCGCAGAATGATTGTGGTGCTTGTCCATTAGAGCCATCAGTAATATGTGGATATGTCAGGATGCAGGTATATATATTAGTGGGGAAAGTAGGTAGTATCATCCCTAACTTTACACCATCTATGGTTCTGTATTCAACTTTTTTTCTGGATAATACATTGGGTTGTGGGTTTTGTTTACTATGTTCACAAATCCAACCTATTTTAGAAATTTGGAGTTGAAATATTCTTTCTAAATTTAGGACAGAACAACAGAAGAGAAAATTAGGTAGAAGTATTTTGTACTTCAAAAATTAATGCCAGAAGCATATTATAACTATGAACAGAAAAATTGCTATATTAAAAATTCATAACTCAACACATTAAGGTTTTATATCGCCTAAGTAGCTAATTAATTTACTGAATCAATCCAAAAGTACAGATTGTTAAATATGAAATATGATTAAATAGTCATGTTTTAACATCAAATTTGATAAGCTACAATTCTTTCATTTGCTTTGAGCTGCAAATTAAGACAAAATATAAATAGTCAAAATGCTTCCGTTAAAGTGTAGAGAAGGCAAAATAAGTATGCTTTAGATTGGTGCCTTGCACATCGTACATTGTTAGTAAATATTTGCTAAACTAAATTGAAATACAAAAAATGAGGTTCAGAATATCTAGAGAAGATTGAAGAACAGTTAAGAATAAAGATGGTGTCTTATTTAAAGATGTGAGGTTAGGGGGGCACCTGGGTGGCTCAGTCAGTGAAGCATCTGACTCCTGATTTTGACACATGTCATGATCTCACAGGTTTGTGGGTTCAAGCCCTGCGTCAGGCTCTACACAGACGTGTGGAGCCTGCTGGGGATTCTCTCTCCCTCTCTCTGCCCTTCCCCTACTCGCTCACCCTCTCCTTCTCTCTCAAAATAAATAAATAAACTTAAAAAAAATTAAAGATGAGAGGTTGTTTGGAAAAGTTTTAAAACTGGACCCATATTAACCCCTGTCACATCAAGAACATTGAACATCTAATTAAATCTCTAATTTTGCAAAGAAAGCTGCCCTGAACATGCATTATTTTAGCTTTTAAACAATTATCTGTGTTACTTTCAATCTTGTAATTTAACCTCACCAGGTTTCCATATTGTTTCTTCTGCAAAAGGAAGATGGCAAATGGCAAGAGTCTAGAGAGTATTATGCTAAGCGAAGTCAGTCAGTCAGAGAAAGACAAATACCATATGATTTCATTCATATGTGGAATTTAAGGAACAAAACAAATAAGCAAAGGGAAAAGAGAGAGAGGCAAACCAAGAAACAGGCTTTTAACCATAGAGAACAAACTGATGGTTACCAGAGGGGAGGTGGGTGGTCTGGGGTGGATGGTTAAACAGGTAAAGGGGATTAAGGAGGGCACTTGTGACAAGCACTGGGTGTTGTATGGAAGTATTGAATCACTAAATTGTATACCTCATACTAACATTACATTTCATGTTAACTAACTGGAATATAAATAAAAACTTGAGGGAAAAAAAGAAAAATCTTACAATGTGACTAAAAGGAAATATTAAAAAAAAAAAAAAAAAAAAAAGGAAGATGGCAATAATGTTCAGTGCTGTTGAAAACCCCCTGAATCGGGGCCAACTGACTGACCTTGTCAAACAAGCACATCCCAGGGCCCATTACAGGCCTCCTGAATCAAAAGTTCAGAGGCTGGACCTGGGAACCTACATTTTAAGAAGCACTCCTGCCCCATGTGGTTCTTATGCAGATTAACCTCTGAGAACCACTGGTCCTCACAGTCCCTATTACGGATTGGTTGAGGAAAGGAGCAGCTGGTAGCTTCAATGAGTGGAGATCGGGCATCCTTTTCTTTTGGAACAGTATTCAGATATATGTTGTTTTCTAAAAATTAGAAGATAAAATAATAAAAAATTATTAAATAAAATTAAAAAATAAATAATAATAAATTATATATATGGAAGTAAAAGTAAATAAAATTATATAGTAAACTGTTATGTATTGTCTCCAGAATCAAGTAAAAAGTAATGGAAAATATATTTTCTCATGTAATTAGTATATCACAAATTTAGAAATTCATGATTATTTCCTAGAATTTAGGCCTCTCATTACTATCTCCACTATGGTGTTTATATTTTTCATTTTCAAATCAGACTTTGTTATAAGCATGCTACAGATTCTAATAAATTTAATAATCAAGCAGCAGATAGTCTGGGTTTTTTTTTTTGATGTGAGTTTCCATATGTAACATATGTTCATACTAGCTTATCAAAAGAAGGATTGATAGAAAATGAGCTTTCTTCACACAATATCCTCTCTTCAAAATAGGAATATGAGTAAAAGAATGCATTTCTGTTTGAATCAATTTTATTTGGCTATGTGGCTGCCTTGTTACAGTAAAAGTGAAAAGACACACAAAGTTATTCATTAAATTTAGAAAAGAAAGCCCAGGATACAAGGGAAAAATCATTCAAAAAGTATTAATCTTAGAATGCATTTTCTAGGAAAAATAAAAAAAAATACTGAGAAAATTTAATATTCTAATATTCTTGGATTTTTCAATAATAAATGGTTTGGATAATGATTTTATCCAAATCTTTTTGAATTTTTTTTTCTTTTCAGAGTAGAATATACTATTACCAATGGCTCAGCTCCAGAAAGATTAAGGAGAATCAAATTTGCTTGATGTAGCAAAGGCCATGAATGTAGTTACCAAAACTGTTACATACTTTGTAGGGAGTCTAACTACTTCTGAGCAGCAGCACAAAAAAGAAACCTGCAAGTGAAAAAAAAATACATTAAAATTTTGAATTAGGTCAAATGATTTTTATGCTGGCAAGTGTTTCCTGTCTCCTTATAATAGAAATATATTTGATATTTCAGAACATCAGTGCATATGTCCATTACCTTTTTACCAAAGACACGCTTGAGTGTAAGCAGCTCATTGTGTTCTAATAGACGTGACACTACTAAGCTGGAGTCTGAAAACAAGGCTGGCTGGCTTGCTTGTTTTTTGTTTTTTTGCCAGTTCTGTTGCCTCACAAGTCATCTGGCTCTTTTGATCCTCATTTTATAATCCTCTTTGTTCACTGATTCAACAAACAGTTATAAGCTTAACATATGACACTATGTTAGCTATAGTAAGTAAAAGAAAAAACAACAACAACAACAACATGTGTTCCTTTAAAGAGTTGATCCTTCAATACCCCCAAACCTTCCAGACTTTGCTTTAGATAAATCAGATAGGTTCAAGGCACGTAATACCAAATTCTAGCCCATGTTGCTTTTATTCCCAGCACTAATCTGATGTATAACTCTATCCTGTATTTTCGTATGCCATGCCTGTACATTGAAATCATTGCATTTTCCAAATAGCCTTATTTAGTGAGGGGAAAGTGTCTTTCAAAAGCAGTCAGTACTCCTTACTAACAATCTCTGAACTACGAGTAAAATGGCAAACTACACAACCCAATGCCTATTTCTTTGGAGTTTGACATGCAATTAATATATTTAGCAATTTTTTAGCCATCTATACCACATAATCATAAACACTTTTCAACCTATGTTACCAGTATGTTGCTTAAGCTTATTTTCCATCAATAAAAATATTGCTGTTTCAAAACTAATAATAGTAGGAATTAAACTTAAGCTTTTAACCAAATTTTGAAAAGTTATGCTTTTTTAAAAAAATTCTCTTTTTAAGTTTATTTATTTTGAGAGAGAGAGAGCACAAGTAGAGAAGGAACAGAGAGAGAGGGATAGAGAGAGAATCCCAAGCAGGCTCCTCTCTGTCAGCACAGACCCCAAATTGGGGCTGGAACCCACGAACAGTGAGATCATGAACGGAGCTGCAATCAAGAGTTGGACACTTAACCAACTGAACCACCGAGGCGTCCCTGGAAACAGTTATGCTCAAATAATGAAGGATGGTTATAGATTTTCTTCTCTCAGCAGATTATAATCAGTGGTCCCTTGTGGACCCCCTAACAGCCTGGACATGTTTGAACCACCTAGAGAACGAATCTGATTTTACCCAGAAATGCTGAAGTGACTATGCAAGCAAGTCCTCAGACAAAGTAAGGATCAGAGCCGTGGAGTCTAAATGGCCGAAAGCAGGAGCAGGGCCATGGCGAGGAGGTGCAGCTGAAAGTTAGGAGCCAAGGGAAGCTGTAAAAAATAGAGCAACTCAGTAGTAAGCTGGACCAAGGTTCATAATCATCCAAATCTTGTCCTGAATGGACATTAGGTGGGGATATTGGGTTGTCTTACAGGAAAAGCACTTAGTGTGAATATTTTCAGTCCACAGCCACAGGATAAGAGAGTAAATACTGGCCTTGTTAATGATATCAGTAATAAAGGACATGGTCTTACAAAAAATTATACAATCATTTATTTCTTGTCACAAAATGTAAACAAATTTTCTATCATTTTTTCTTTTTTTTTAATGTTTATTTTTGAGAGAGAGCAAGTGGGGGAGGAGCAGACAGAGAGAGGGACAGAGGGTCTGAAGCAGGCTCTGTGCTGACAGTGGAAAGCCAGAGCCCGATGAAGGGCTTGAACTCACAAACTGTGACGTCATAGCGTGAGCCAAAATTGGATGCTTAACCAACTGAGCCACTCAGGCACACCTATGATTTTTTTAAATGGTGCAATAATACCAAGTTTTCTAGTCATTTGTTAGGATAATCCACCTTACTTAACCACACCACCGATATTCAAACTAGTGTGCTTTGAGGTGAAAAGACTGAAAAGCTACCAAGATCCAGAGGTACAAACCTTCAAGGCAATGATACAACTATGGCTCTTCCCTGTTTGTATTCCAAGAAAAGTATGTTGCTTAATAGATATTTACATTTGTAAAGGTCTACAGAGCTTAAGTCCTGTGTATTTTTAAAATCTTATTTCGCTAATAAAGGTACTGAAAAAATATATTAAAGAGAGAATAACCTTGCCATTCTCTATTGCCATTAGACCAATATCTAATTATTTTAAGATTAAGGAACATTTATTCTTTGAAATTAATATCCATTCCTCTGTCTTATTGATAAAAGTGTAAATACAGAGCTTCATGCACTAAAATTACAATAATAATTTTATTCCGTTATATGTACCCCAATCCTCATCTATTTATTTTTCTGTCCATTAATAACTCCTAGTAACAAAAATTTCTCGTTTATAAGAATAAGAAAATCCAGTCCCCACACCTTTCTTCCCCAGTCCCACCAATAGGTCTTAAGAACCATAGAGTATGTTAGGCTTAGAATACTTTACTAAAATAATTTATTCTTGTTATAGCATTCCTGATTTTATTTTTTGAAGCCCTTCAGTATGCCTCCTGAGACTCATGGGGCTAGCTCTAAGAGTTGGGCTGCATTGGTCTCCAGTGACCCCCAGGCTTAGTAATCCAGGTGTCTGGGGGTCTCACTTTTGACTCTCCAACCTCTGCACCTGTAGCCTGTGGCACTTCTGTTCCCCACAAGTTCTCTAACTCATCAAATTTGCTTAGTTAAAATGTGCTTATTTGAAAACAACAGAAACCTCAACTCAAAATGACTTAAAAATAGGAACAAATGACATAACAGGAGGTTCATAACTAAAGTAGATTTCAGAATTGTTTGATTTAGCAGCTGAAAATGTCTTGAGGGAACCAGATTCTTTCTGTCTCTCCATTCTCCTCTCCCTAGTCAGCTGCAGCCAGAGTGTGTGGTTATCAAACAGGTGTCATAAAGAATCAAGGCTACACAGTTTCTTGTTCAAGACCAGCTAGGATGAAGTTGACTTCTTTTCATTTAAGATTCAGGAAGAACTTTCCCAGATGCCTCCAGAAATCTCTTCTTTCTTCTGTGCTTAGCCCTATACATTGATTTTTTTTCATTTAATTTTCACAACAACCTTATCAAATAAGTACTATTCGTTTTTATTTCTTTTTCTCTCTTTTTTTAAAATTTTAAATCCAGTATAGTTAACATATAGTGATATATTAGCTTCAAGTATACAATATAGTGATTCAATTTCTGTACATTGGTCAGTGCTCATCACGATAACTGTGCTCTTAATCCCCTTCTCCTATTTCACCCATCTCTCATCCATCTCCCCTCTGGTAACCCTCTGTTTTCTATAGCTGAGTTTGTTTTTTGGTTTCTCTCTCTTTTTTTCTTTGATTTGTTTCTTATACTCCACATATAAGTGAAACCATATGATACAGGTCTATCTCTGACTGACATATTAGTTAGCATTATATCCACTAGGTCCACCCATGTTGTGGCAAATGGCAAGACTTCATTCTTTTTCATGGCTAAGTATTATTCCATTGTATACATATACCACTTCTTTTTTATTGATTCATCTATTGATGGACATTTGGGCTGCTCCCATAATTTGGCTATTATAAATAATGTTGCAATAAACATAGGGGCACACACATCTTTTCAAATTAGTGCTTTCATATTCTTTGGGTAAAGACCCTGTAGTGGAATTACTGAATCATATGGCAATTCTATTTTTAATTTTTTCAGGAACCTCCATACTGTCTTCCACTGTGGCTACACCAGTTTGCATTGCCACCAACAGTGTATGGAGGTTCCTTTTTCCCTACATCCTCACCAACATTTGTTGTTTCTTGTGTTTCTGTTTAGCCATCTGACTAATTGATTAGCCATTTGTCAGGTGTGAGATGATATCTCATTGTGGTTTTATTTGCATTTTCTTGATAATGAGTAATGTTGAACATATTTTCAAGTATCTGTTGGCCTTCTGTATGCTTTCTTTGTAGAAATGTCTGTTGATGTCTTATGCCCATTTTTTAATTGGATTATTTGTTTTTTGGGTGTTGAGTTTTATAAGTTCTTTATTTTAAATACTCTATCAGTCATGTCATTTGCAAATACCTTCTCCCATTCAGTAGGCTGTCTTTGAGTTTTGTTTCATGTTTTCTTCGCTGTGCAGAAGCTTTTTATTTTGGTATAGTCACAACAGTTTATTTTTGCTTTTGTGACCCTTGCCTCAAGAGACTTATCTAGAAAAATGTTGCTATGGATAATGTCAGAGAAATTACTACCTGTGCTCTGTTTTAAGCTTTTTATGCCTTCAGGTCTCACAGTTAGGTCCTTAATCCATTTTGAGTTTATTTTTCTTTATGCTGTAAGAAAGTGGTCCAGTTTCATACTTTTGTATGTAGCTGTCCAGTTTTCCCAGCACCATTTGTTGAAGGGACTGTCTTTTTATGCCTGTATATTCTTGCTCCCTTTACTGAAGATTGACCATATAATTGTGGGTTTATTTCTGGGAGCTCTGCTCTGTTCCATTTATCTGTGTGTCTGTTTTTGTGCCAGTACCATACCATTTTGATTACTACAGCTTTGTAGTATAACTTGAAGTCTGGGATGGTGATACCTCCAGTTTTGTTCTTCTTTTTCAAGATGGTGTTTGTTGTCTGTTCAGTGTCTTTCATGGTTCCACACAAATTTAGGATTATTTGTTCCAGCTCTATGAAAAATGACAATGGTATTTGGATAGAGATTACGTTGAATCTGTAGATTGTTTTGGATAATATGGACATTTTAATAATATTTGTTTTTCCAGTACATGAGCATATCTTTACATTTGTTTGGGTCATCTTCAATTTCTTTCATCAATGTTATGTGGTTTTCAGAGTAAAAGTCTTTTACTTCCTTTGTGAAGTTGATTCCTAGATATTTTATTATTTTTGGTGTAATTATAAATGGAATTGTTTTTCGTAATTTCTCTTTCTACTACTTCATTATTAGTGTATAGAAATGCAACAAATTTCTGTATATTGATTTTGTATCCTATGACCTTAATGAATTCATTTATCGGTTCTAGTAGTTTCTTGGTAGAGTCTTCAGAGTTTTCTACATGTAGTATCATGTCATCTACAGATATTAAAAGTTTTACTTCTTCCTTGCCAATTTGGATGCTTTCTATTTTGGTTGTTGTTGTTGCTGCTGTTGTTGTTTTATTGCTGTGGTTAGGACTTCTAGTACTATGTTGAATACAAATGGTGAGAATGGACATCTTTATCTTGATCTTAGGGGAATAGCTCATAACTTTTTTACCATTGAGTAAAATGTTAGCTGTGAGTTTTTCATAGTTGGTCTTTATTATGTTGAGGTGTATTCCCTCTAAACCTACTTGATTGAAGGTTTTTATCATGAATGGATGTTGTGCTTTGTTGAATGTTTTTGTGCATCTATTGAAATGATCATATGGTTTTTACCCTTTCTCTTGTTCATGTGATGTATCACATTGATTGACTTGTGGATATTGAACCACCCTTGCATACCAGAAATAAATCCTACTTGATTGTGGTAAATGATTTTCTTAATGAACTGTTGGATTCTCTTTGCTAATATTTTCTTGAGGATGATACTATTCATATCACCATTGTGCAAAGGAGGACACTCAGGAACAGAGAGGTTAAGAATGTTGTTCAAGACTACCCAGACTGTAGGGAAACAAGGACAGTCTCATCACCAAAATCATTGCAAGTGAAGACGGGTTTTTGCATATAGGTAGATTGAAACTAAAGAAATGCACTTTCTCTGAGAATTAATGTCATATAATTAGGTACAACAATAGTACTGGTACCAAGGGTTACCCACATTGTGGGTGAAATAAGGATGGGGGAGTCTACTTTAGGATAGGATTATAAGGGTGTTTACTACACATCATTTCTGTGGGAAAGATCATTCTTGTGTTCAAAAAGACTAATGGAAAAAAACATTTTAGAATGTTTTTACAACTCAGTCACGAGGTTAAGAGAATTCACAGTTAGGGGCTAGGCCAAAGACAGCATAGAATAAAGTGTGATGTCAGAGATTTAAAACCAAACCTTAAGTTTAAAAAAAAAATCCAATTTTCATAACAGCAACTAAAATACTTGGACTTTAAGACATTATCTGGACTGTTGCTGATCACATTTTGATGAATCATAGATTATTTGGTGACAAAAATTAGTGTGGAAAAATTATCAGATTTCTTTTATTTAGAATATACCTCAGTAGTGTTGAAACAAATTTTGAGAGGCCCAAGATGGAGGATGCCCAGGGTGCTATGTCAGCCACTTAGATAACTTTTGTATTTCTGTAAATGCTCCACCTTGTCAGAAATACAGAATATTCAGTTGGCCAATCCCCAAACCACAAGCCAACTCTGCGCTCTATACTTATTTTCTTGTTCCTTCTCACCCCAAGCAAGGTTGACTTTGCAGTTCCAGCAAATCAGGTATTTTCTATTTGCTTCTTTCTTGTTCTTTGTTCTTCATCTTGTTACATCTTCTTGCCTTCTCCCCATTTGGCAATTTTCTGAAGGGAGACTGTCTTACTTCACGAAGTGTTAAATAAAGCTTGTTTCTATCACCTAAATTGTCTTCATTTTGTTAACAGCAGGAATAAGCAGGCATGAAGAAAGTAATGGGATCCATACTGAGTGAAAAATAAAAGCAGCAAAGAAATCAATTAGAAAAAATAAATGGTAAGGGTGCAATTAAAACAATTTAAGAATGAAAAAAAAATGCCATAGTGAATGCAATCTAAAAGATTGGCTGAAAGAATGAATTAAATGAGTACTTTAATGGAAAAAATTACTTTTACATAGATATTTTATCCACCCCAAGGTTTGATAGGATGTATATCATGAAGGAGAAATTTGTAATGACCGAAATGGTGACATTAAGATATATATGAAGTTTTTCCAGCAATAACTTTATGGAAAAAGGGATAAATTTCAGAAGTTCTCTGAAGGGAAAAGTAAATTTAGCCAAGTGAGATGAAAGAAAAATGATCAAAGGTTTTCCAGGATTTGCTTGCTTGAAGGCAGTAACAATAACGGGTGGGAAAGATGAGAAGACGAATGGAGCAGAATCTTTTTTTTTTAATTTATGGACAGTCAGAAATACCACCTCGTTCACATGATAACGAGGAAATCAAACTCATCAGGGTAAAATTAATGTGGACCATGTACAATTGTGATTAAATCAAATCAAAGAAGAAAATTACAAACTTTGGTTTAAAAAGTTTGGTTTAAAAAAATTTAGTTTTGACAGAAACAACAAAAATTAAAGAAAAAAGAGAAAGAGAGACAGAGGGGTAATGGGGAAAAGCTTTAAAGCTGTGTCACATTTGAAATCAAAATACTCTAAATCAGAATAGTTTGGGATCACTGTTTACCAAACTTGTTCCTAAAGACCTTTTTATAACAGCACACCTAAGGAAAGTAGATTTAAAAGTTTCTATCAATAGAATAGTTTCCCTTAAGATATAATAACTTTGTTCTTATTTGGTAATACTTTTCTTTGAAAAAAGAGACATTACAGCTCCTTGTTTGCCAATATAACAGACTCTGTATGTCAGATGAATCACATAAGTTTTCAAAGTTTTCTGCAAGATATAATTCTCAATTTATGGATTCTCATTTATGTTAAATCTTGTCATCTTAAATAAAATTTCCAAAGACCAGATAAACATTCTATCATTTCAGATTGGAAACTGCTAAATTCAAACTACTAAATTCAAAAATATGTTTACAGGAGACTGGAAAGTTAGTTTTGCAGTGTTTTATGAATTTAGCTTTTTATGGTCAACTTTATTAGATTGATGAGAGAAAAAAAGCACTCTGACAACCCCTCTGGCAATGATTATGGATTTGATATGCTATATTTGTTGAATATTCCAATATTCCACACAAGTTATTAACAGCAGCCCAGAATGTAATATCCCTGTAGTATTGCTTCAGTGATTTTTTTCACATAAAGATTTTATGAACTTTGAAGTAAAACTGATATGTTATTGGCACTTTCTGTCTTGTAAGACTTGGGGAGAAAAGATCAGAAAACAATTTAGAATGTAGTGTTACAGTAGATAAAATTTGCAAGAACTGGCAATTCTAAATATTCAAATTATGATAATCAGTTCCTTATTTATAATGGTAATCATAATAACTTTAAAAATGAGCCTATTCTTTCACATTTTTTCCATTTGCCCCCTCACAACTTGTTATCATACTTGTTTTACATGTAGGAAACTAAAGTGTCAAGTGATTTGTCTAAGGTCATTCATACATTTTCAAATTGAGTAATTTATGTTATTTGCAAAGCAATCACCCCGAGATTATAATTAAAAGTGCTCTTCAATGATTATGGAAGTTCATAGTTTAATTATATACACATAGTCACAGTTCCTTTTGCACAAATAATTTAGTCGTCTTAGCAGAGTGGTTTACTCTGGTAGCAAGAGAAATGAGAGTCAGTTTCAACTGTAATTTTAATGGCATGTTGCTGAGAAATTCCATCTGTAATGGCATTTCCTACATTAACAGAAGTTGACAATATTTCATCAATTAGTGCCTGTGGATTCCAGAGGATTCTGTTTTGCCATTCCTAGATGGGCGTAGGGGAGTATCTTAGCTCCTTGTATAGAAATTCTTCTTTAATCAGAGCTAATGATTGGCATTGATTCTTCAAAAACTTTGGGACATATAGGTTTTCTTTCCTTCTCAAAATAAAAGCCATTTAAAAATATTTTTGATCTCCATTTTTAATGTTAATATACTTTTAATTCAACATATTATTACTAATTAAGCAGTAATCCCACATCTAAAGAAATAGCAAAACATGTGGGCACTAAAATGTCTATCTATGTTCATTATAACATGTTTTATAATGTAAAAAAAAATACCTAAATGTGTTGTAATAGAGAGTGGTTAAATAAATGATGAGAGCCCTAAACCATAGAATATTATTCCACCATCAAAAATGATTTAAAAATCTTTCTGTGATAGGTGCCTGGGTGGCTCAGTTGGTTAAGTGTCCGACTTTGGCTCAGGTCATGATGTCATGGCTTGTGAGTTGGAGCCGCGCCTTGGGCTCTGTACTGACAGCTCAGAGCCTGGAGCTTTCTTTCTTGGGATTCTGTGTGTGTGTGTGTCTCTCTCTCTGCCCTCCTCTGCTTTTTCTCTGTCTCTCTCTCAAAAATAAATAAACATTAAAAAAACTTTTTTTTTTTTTTTAATTTTTTTTTTCAACGTTTTTTATTTTATTTTTGGGACAGAGAGAGACAGAGCATGAACGGGGGAGGGGCAGAGAGAGAGGGAGGCACAGAAGCGGAAACAGGCTCCAGGCTCTGAGCCATCAGCCCAGAGCCTGACGCGGGGCTCGAACTCACGGACTGCGAGATCGTGACCTGGCCGAAGTCGGACACTTAACCGACTGCGCCACCCAGGCGCCCCTAAAAAAACTTTTTAATCTTTCTGTGATATAGAAAAATTCAATATTATCAGTAAAAACCAGAGCTCCAAAGTAAATATACAACATGACCTAAACCATGGTAAAATGATGTGCATAGATAAAATACTAGAAACACTGTTAACACTCCACTGTTTTTTTTTAAATTTTTTAATGTTTTATTTTTATTTTTGAGAGAGAGAGCATGAGCAAGGAAGGGGCGGAGAGAGACACACACACACACACACAGAATCTGAAGCAGGCTCCAGGCTCTGAGCTGTCAGCACAGAGCCTGACGTGGGGCTCAGGCTCACAAACTGTGAGATCATGACCTGAGCTGAAGTTGGAGGTTTAACCGACTGAGCCACCCAGGCGCCCCACTCCATTGTTAATAGTAGTTTGTTTTAAGTGGTGGGAATTGTGAATGATCATCATTTTTGTGTCTGTGCTTATCTGGATTTCCAAATTGCATCTAATGTGCATGCATTTCATTTATAATCAGAAATATATATACTGCTCTTTGGAAATGACTATTGCTCTTGATTTAAACTTTCAAAAGGTAAATCAGAGTTTTTTCTTTGCTGACATTCATATTCAGGAACAGTCATTCCTGTAACCACACATAATTTCAGTTCTTCCTCAATGAGGAAAATGAGAGGAAAATGAAAGGAAAGTCATAGTTATTGTTATTTTCTATAAGATCATTTCAGCCTTTAGTGCTTCTTGAACACTTTTAAAAAGCATGAGTCTTCATGAAATCTGAGAAACATGGCACGAATGATGCACAAAAGGAAAATAAAATGTGTTCAGTATCTAGAGGATACAGAGTTCATGCTCTCCTCCCCTGAGTTACTTACACAGCTTGCTTTGCAATGAGTTTTGTTTCAAGGACATAAAGCAGGAATTTCTATTTTAAAATTCACATAAAATGTAAGAAATTTTGAAGTCTTTGAAGAAAATCAATGACTAGAACACACGATACATGACTATATACAAGAAATTCAGTAAAAATGTGTATGCTTCCCTGCAAAGAGAGAAAAACTTCATGTCAATGTTGATGCATTGTGAACGTCAGCTTGATATTCCTCCATTGCCGTATTAGTTTCTTCATGCTAACTAACAAATTAGCACATACTTAGTGGCTTAAAACAACAGAAAGTTATTTTCTTACTGTTCTGAGGGCTGGAAGCTTGAAATCAAGTTGTAGGTGGGACCACACACCTTCATAAAGCTCTTGAGAAGTCTCCTACCTTGCCTCTCCCTAGTTTTTGGTGGTTGCCAGCAATCTTTGGAGATCTTTGGTTTGTGGCACCATTGCTCCAATCTCTGCCTCTTTTTTCACATGGCTCTCTTCCCTCTGTTTCTGTTTGTGTGTAAATTTCCCTTTCTAAGCTACATACTCTAATTCAGTATGACTGCATCTTAACTTGGTACAAAGCTTCTATTTTACAATAAGGTCACATGCATGGGTATTGGGATTATGACTTCAACATATCTTTTCTGGGCACACAAATCAAATTATAACACCCCTTGCTTCTGCCTTTCCTTCCTTATTTTCTCCCTCTCCGTCCTCTTTTCCTTCCTCTCTCTTTTCCTTCCTTCCTTCCTCCTTCCTTCCTTCCTTCCTTCCTTCCTTCCTTCCTTCCACAAATGAAACACTTCCTTCTCCTGTCCTTGAGGCTTCAATATTCATGTACTTAAACTTCATTGGCTACTCTTTCTCACTCTCTTGGAGGAGCCTCCTTTTTTTTATTCAGCCTTTAAAATTTGCTGAGCCCAGGACTTGATCCTGGGCATCTTGTCTTTAGAATCCTTACATTTTTCCCAGGTGGTCTTATTCATTTCCATCCTCTAAATACCATCTATTAAACTTTGTATTTTGGAATTTCTTGGAACTGGGTATCAGGCCATCTTACTGTACGCTACTATATACTCATTCCCTGGATGATGGTATTAATTTCAGACTTTCAAACATGATCTACCATCAGAAAATTCTTAACACTTATCAATCTCCCCTCTGTTTTCTGAATTCCAATCCTCCTTTCCACATGCCTGCCAAATATCTCTGTTTGGTGTCTCACAAGCATCTCAAAATGAGCACGTTCAAAATCCATTGTAAAGGGCTCTTCCTCCCATTCCTAAGAATTTTTTTTTCCTTTTAGTGTTTCCCATCTCAGGAATGGCCCTAACCTCTATTCAGTTGCTGGTGTTAGGAATTGATCTCAATTAGTTCAGACTTCAACTCCCTTTCCTCTAGTTTGTTTCTTTTTTTAAAAAATTATTTGGGAGGGGGAAGAGAGGGGCAGAGAGAGAGGGAAAGAGAGAATCTTAAGCAGGCTCCATGCTCAGCACAAAGTCCAGCACGGGGCTTGATATCACTACCTTGAGATCAGGATCCTGAGATCACGACCTGAAGCCAAAATCAAGAGTTGGACACCTAACCAACTGAGTCACCCTATTGCCCCCCTCTAGTTTGCTTCTAAATCTTGGTAGAGAAGAAAAAACCCCAAGGACCCTAAAAAGGAGGCCAAAAGGGTAGCAGAGTGGAGAGTCATAGAAGTGAAGGGAAGAATGTCTTATGAAGAGATTTATTCACTGATTTAAATGGTGCCACATCCCTTGTTAGGAAAAACATAACATTTTTTAAATGGAAAAGCATTGAAGTCAGTGGTAACTACAGAAGGTGAGCTTTTAAAGGAGATGTTATATCATAATGGGTTAAGGCATAAAAGGAAGGCAAGGAAGTAGAGAGGGAGGAATCCAAGGTCAACTCCTTGTAGAAGCTTGGCTATGAAAGCAAGAAGAGAAACAGGATAATGACTTGGTAGGAGGTATGGGGCACAGAGATAAGTTTGTTACTTAACTTATTCATTTATTTATTTCTATTACTTTTAATTAAGGAAAACATATTTGAATGTTGATAGGGATGGCCCAGTAGAGCCATCAGAGAGTGATATAAAGGAGGCAGAATACTTGACGGAACAAAATTCCTGAATGCTAATTGGGATGAAATCCAAGAACATGATAAATTTGATCCCTGGTAGAAATACTTGCAACTCTGAGATTTAAATAGAAGGCTCTTTCCTCTGAAATAGTTGCAGGTAAAGATAAATTTGTGGATTAAGTGATGGGAAGATGAGTAAAATTCTGATATCTTTTGTTTTTTGTGTTGTACAGTGTGAAGGAAGGTCATCCACTGAAAGTGAATGATAAGGGATGTTTATGGGGAAGTGAAGAAGATAGGAAACATTTTCCTTAGAGATTGGAAGAATGAGTTGATAAGAGAAGCATGAAGAGTATCTGGCAGTCTTAGGAGCCAAACCGCAATTAGTAGTCATAAACTCAGGGTAATATCAATGTGCTGGTTTATTTAATTGCTCTGATGAAAACTAGTAATACACTGTGTAGATGTTTTAAGAAGTTGGAAAGGTGGCTGTTGCCTACAGAAGCCACCTGGAAGCTGTCAAGGAACATTACCAAGTGACATTAATCTTGGTGAATCCACCACAGATTGGAGGCTAGATTGCTGCTATGCAGGATCAGAACTTTGATCTATTAGCCTTTGAAGGGTCATACATCTTTTAGGAGCAAAGCTATGTCTCTCAGGCTCACAAGCTATAATGTGTAAAACAGAATCACAATTTATTATTTATAATTATCACTACAATTGATATGCTCACACTGATGTGATTTCCAATTTTTCCTTTATGCCTAAAATACCAGATTATATTCAAATAGTGGCTTGATAAACATGAAATTAGAGCAAAGGGGTTTACATAAATGAATCATCTACTGAATGACTTAATATACAATTGCCTTCACATGAGGTCCACATTAGCCATAAGGACAGAGATGCCAGATGATTTGGGCCAGGACACCCCAGCTCTGGGCAGCAATGACCTGTACACAGCCAGTGGGGGCTCTTACCTCACGTCTTTTTCAACTTTCCCAGTTCATCCTCCTTCCAAATTATATGCTTTTTCTTTAGATTTACTTTGGCCTGGGATCCACTACTTAATAGTAAGTGACCTTGCATACCTCTGCTTTACTCCATTTTGGGTAGTTCATAATTAATTCCCACATGGCAAGCTTAATTTTCTTCTTTTCCATGTTCTTGGAACATGGATTGCTAAAAACAGATCCATCATATCTATACTTTAACAAAATTAGTGTATATTCTGATAGCTTACCAACATTAAATTCAGAATTGTCATTATTTCTTAGTTTTCCCTGATTTTATATTAATTTGTTATTTTTACTTTGTGAACAGCTGATAAAGAAGGTGATAAAAATAGTCTTAAAATTTGCAAGTGATGCATGAAGATTAATTTAAATTGTTTTCCTTAATATTTATCAGCAACTTTTGGAGAAAACATTACAAATCCCCTACTGTTTATTAGCCTGGTTTACACAAAGTAAACACACAGAATTTTATTTTTTTATTGTTTTAAATGTTTATGTATTTATTTTGAGAGAGAGATTGAGAAATTGCAAGTTGGGAAAGACAGACAGAGGGAGAGAGAGAATCCCAAGCAGGCTCTATGCTGTCAGCACAGAGCCTGATGCAGGGCTTGAACTCATGAACTATGAGATCATGATCTGAACGGAGATAATGACCTGAACTGAAATCAAGAGTCAGACACTTAACTGACTGAGCCAGCCAAATGCCCTGCATATAGTATTTTAAACTATAGAATAAACCATGTCTTGTTAATAAGCTGGATCACACCAAGTAAACACATAGTACTTTTAACAATAGCTGTGATAGTTGAAAATGAAGTGTGACCACACAGTCTTTTGTCCCTTGTGTTTCCCAAACGGCAGAACTAAAATGCTGAGTAAAGAAATCTTGAATCATCTTCTTCCACTTTCTCAAACTAGTTCTACTCAAAAGATTTTTAAAAATCTGCCTCAAGAAATTTAGTGACCATAGGAATATACTGAAGGAGAAATCCCTAGCCTTATCAGAGTAGACACATTTCTGAACATCTTTTGCAAAGGTCTAAAGGAGATTTTTATTTCTTTTAGTTTTATAATCTTGCTCTGTTCCTTAAATGCTCCAATTATTTCTTTGATGGATACATGCTAAAAGACTGTTAAGCAGAAATAATCCTTTAAATATCTCTTCTAGAGGCAACCAAAAGACCCAATTTCTGATCTTCTACAGGGTAATTGCTATAAGAGAGGCCAGAAGAAAAAAGTGTTGGGCCCTATTTCCATCAGTAATCTCAATGCCAAGTGTTTGCACTGTGCTACCTTAAGGACAACAATACAATTATAACAGTAATAAAGATAATAATAAAGCTACTTCTCATGAATCAGGAACTTTCTTTACATTGTTTCATTTAATTCTACTTAATCAAAGCAAACCCCTCTGAGATTCAATCATAGGTCAGAAACCTGTTAGCATGACTCCCAGAGACTTCTGGGTAAATTGCCATGATTCTAGCTCCATACCTAGGAGTTCTTGAATCTACTTGGACCAAGCTCTGCTAGGTTGGGGAAGCTGGTAATAAATTATCAGACATTCATTCAAGCCTGACCCTGTATCATGCATAAAATACTTCTGGGATTGATGGGAGGCATCTGGTTCAGGTAAAAAAAGTTTCCAGCATCTTTTCATGCAAGACTATTGTAGGATGACACTGATGTTACATATGTAAGGCTACATCTGTAAAAAAGCACTTAGGCCTTCTGAAGTTCTGATGTTACTTCATTCCCTCTCCGTATTATCAACCCCAATTATGTAACTTCCCATCTGTTCCATCACCACCACATTGTCTCCCAACCTACCTCTGGGGTGAAGCATCTCCCTCTGTCCTGGATGATGCTTATCTGCCAGGTACTGTCACCATACTGACTTACTTCCATGTCCTTTAGTTTAGAAAACTCTATTTTCTTTGTTTTCTCTAGATCTTTCCATATGTGCTTTTAGTGTGTGTATACAGAGTGGTTACACAGCATTACTATCCCTGTTTATATTAATTAAAGAAAAGAAAAACCTGGAAGGCAACATGGTTGAGTAAAGTTGTAGTGGTACCTGTGTGGTTTAAATATCTTACATTACCCTATAACCCCAATGTTATGTGATGTCTGCCACGGGAACCACTTTCTCTCTATTGACTAATGACTCTAAGTATGCTTCACACCCTAAGTAGCACTGAGAGCCCTAAAGCAGTGGTTCTCAACTAGGGAAAATTTTACCCTCAGGGCACATTTGGAAATATCTTTAGCCATTTTTGATTGTTATGTCTGGGAGGATACTGTTGCAAACTAGTGGGTAGAAACCAAGGATGCTGCTAAATATCCTGCAAAGCACTGGACACTCATATAAAGAATTATCTGATTTAAAAATAATAATGTTGAGGTTGAGAAATCCTGTCTTAAAGCTTTTTGATCTTTGGTAAAACAGAACAATTTGATTATTTGTGGAGCAAGTGTGCTTTATCTCTTACCACTTCCCACCTCCCTATCTGGACACATCTGCCGGATACACTGTTTTTTCTTCCTATACTGATCTCTCTGGAACAATAAGATGATGCTCACTTAAAAGTACTCACATTCATGTACAGGATGTTTATTTCCTTAGTATTTATTTATACAAACATATTTTATAATTTTTAATGTTTATTTTTAGATAGAGAGCATGAATGGGGGAGAACGGTAGAGGGGGAGAGAGAGAGAGAGAGAGAGAGAGAATATTTTAAGGAGGCTCCACGCTCAGTGTGGAACTCAATGTGTGGCTTGATGAGGGGCTGGATCCCACAATCCTGGGATCTTTATGTGAGCAGAAATCAAGAGTCAGACACTCAATCGACTGAGCCACCCAGGCACCCTTATTTATACAAATATTTTTTAAAGTGACCATAATAAATGTTTTTCAAACCCTTAAAAAGCTGTATGTGGAAAAATAGAGAAAATTCCAATTTGGCTGTTTGCAGTTTGTAATCTGATGTTCTTCCTCTAATTCAAACATATAACAATAATGGGTAACATATTAAAAAAAGAACATTAAAAATGCATTCATGTGTTTAAAATAAGATTAATACTTTCATAGATCAGAAATGAGAGAGAATATACAAAGGTAAGTGGGTTGTCTTTTTATGAGTGCAGAAACAGCAGAGGTGAAGAAAAAAATTCTACCCTTGCAAAGAGAAAGGAATCAAAAATCTTCAGCTCCAACAAGAAAAAAAAAATTATGGAAAGAAAATGAGCAAAAGAGTTGAATAGACATTTCTTCAAAGAAGATCAGTGAATGGCCAATAAGCACATGAAAAGATACTCATCATCACTAATCATTAGGAAAATGCAGATTAAAACTATAATGAGATGTTACCCCACACCCATTAGGATGACTATTATAAAAATAAAAACAGAAAATAACAAATGTAGAGACATGGAATTCTTGTGCATTACTGGTAAGAATGTGAAATGGTGTAGCCACTTGTGGAAAACAGTTTGAAAGTTTCTGAAAAAGAATAAGCAGAGAATTACCATATGATCCAGCAATTTCTCTTCTGAGTACATACCCCTAAAAATTGAAAACAGAGACTTGACCAGATAGTTGCATGTCCATGTACTTTAGCATTATCCACAATAGTCTAAAGGTGGAAGGACACCAAGTGTCCATCAATGGATGACTGGATGAATGACATGTGGTATATACATACAAAGGAATATTACTTAGCCTTGCAAAGGAACGAAATTTTCACATATGCTACAATCTGGACAAAGTTTGAAGACATTATGCCAAGTGAATTAAGACAGTTGCAAAAGGGCAAATATTGTATGATTCTATTTATGGGATATACCTAGAGTAGTCAAATTCACAAGGACAGAAAATAGAATGGAGGTTTCCAGAGACTGTGCAGGGGGTAGACGAATAGGGAGTTATTGTTCTAGGTGTAGTTTTAGTTTGGGAAGGTGAAAATTTTCTTTGATGGAGGGTGGGGATGACTGCACTACAATGTGAGTATACTTAACGCCACTGAATGGTACACTTAAATGGTTAAATGATACATTCTATGTTATGTATATTTTGCCACAAAAAAAGTTCCCAGTCCAAAACAGGAAACAACCAAAGTGCCCATCAACATTCAAATGGATAAATAAATTGTGGTATACTCATACAATGGAGTATAACACAACTAAAATGCAACAGCATGAATAGATTTCAGACATAACATTGAGTTACAGAAGCCAAAGAATACATACTGTATAGGATTCCACTTACTTAAATACAGCTTCATATAAAGCTAATCTATAATTGCAGTAATCGAAGTAATGCTCACCTTTGTGGGGGCAAGGGACACTGGAAAGACTTTTAGGGCCTGGAAATAAGCTACGTCTTAATCTGTATGGTAGTTACGGGGTGTCTATGTATGTGAACTTTATATTGTATGTTATACCTAAGTTTAAATAGAAAAAAAATTGGGTAGCATTTTTATACCCATGAAAAGAGGATGGAAAAACCTGTGAGTGGCTTTGCCTGATGCTATAGTTTATATAGAGCTTCTGGCATGAGGAGGTGGGGATGGAGCCAGTACATAGAGATGCAAGAAGATATAGACACTTCCTGAAACCACCACTGGGTCAAGTAATCCCATTAGGCAATATCCTCAGTGTGCACGTGTGTGTGTGTGTGTGTGTGTGTGTGTGTGTGTGTGTAATCAAGGCTATAATTTATTTTTTGAATTTTTCCCATGTTTATTTATTTATTTTGAGAGAGAGAGAGAGAGAGAAAGAGAAAGAGAGAGAGAGCGAGCATGGGTGGGGTAGGGGCAGAGAGAGAGGAGAGAGAGAATCCCAAGCAGGCTCTGTGCTGTCAGCCCAGATCCTGTGAACCACGGGATCATGACCTGAGCCCTAAATCAAGAGTCTGATAGATGCTTAACCAACGGAACCACACAGGCACCCCGAGGCTATAATTGAAAACTTTAGTACATTTTTGAATTTCTGAATAATGACTTCCACTGTCTACCATAGGAATACTTTTGATGTGGGAGAGGAAGGATGGGAAAGAGATTAGAATGTGCTATGGGGAATTGCCATGAGAAAGAGATAATAGCTTCCACAACTCAAAATAGACTTATACGTATGGTTCACATTAAACTTGAGGAGATTTAAAAAAATGGAGATGCTACGGCCCCTGACATTTTTCTCAATATTTCATGTCAAAGTGTTATTTGGAACATATGCTATCTTTCAAATATGAAGCTACAACAATTGTAAAAGAATTCTAAAGTGTCCGATAGAATGCAGGTAAAAGACTTAGTGTTCAGAGTCTGAAGGTGTGGGGAGAGTTGCAGGTGACGTAGGGCCATCCACAGTTATGTGGTCTTCTTTAGCCTCTAGTGCTTTCTCCTGTTTCCTCCCTTTTCTGTGGCAATTGCATCTCTATGTTGCATTTTGGGGAGTGAACAATATGAAGCACTTCACAACTGAGTATTTTGCTTCCTAAGAGAAATTTAAGAAGGTAGATTGTGATACTTGTAATAAGTCTATAATTTCAAATATTTGAAATGTCAGAAGGAAAAATGAAATATTCAAATCATTATTAGTCAACCTCTTTGTGGTTTGCGCCCATATCAGAAGTTAGTAGCTGAAATCTGTGAGCCTGAGTAATTACTTCCCACATTTTATCAATTCTGGGATGTCTTTTAAAATGTTTTAGTATTTTCAAATTGGGATATGCTTTATAATTCTGGTGTTTTATGATCATCTTCAGCTAATTAACAGTCATTACCTGGTTGTGTAAAAAGCTTCAAGAAGACACCAACATGAAAGGGGTTTGGCTTGATGAAACATGGCAATACAGAGTGGCCAATTGATTGCCCACTATGTGCCAAGGTCTGTGTGAAGTCCTAGAAGTGAAGAAAAAGTCAGATATAATCTTTATTTCTCATGGAATTTTCACTCTATTGAAGGAATCAGATATTGTACAGATCTTAAAGTACAGTGAGTGATATAATGGGTAAAACAAGATAAATATTATTCTGCATTTTTCTGTGAATGTGTTTTTGGATAAGGTTGATACTTAAATCAGTGGACCTGAGTAAAGCAGATTACCCTCCATAATGTGGGTGGGCCTCAGTTGAAGGCCTGAATAGAACAAGAGCCTGACCTCCTTTGCTTTTCTGGAGAATTCTGACTAATACAGCAATTATTTGCTAGGCTGGGTGTTTTTATCTCTATCAAATGCTATGCATATTTGATAACAACTATTGGGTAATATCTCTATATTTCCATCCTAAAACTTAACCTATGGATAAATATAACCTACCAAAATAAATGACTAATGAAAGTCAATATAATGTTGCAAGTGTAATATAAAATAAAAATAAAATATAACAAAATATACATATAATAAAATAGTGTATATTTCAACATGAAAATGCATAGGCTTGACTACCCTAAAAGACATACAATGAAGTAGACAAGTGTTTGCAATGATTTGTAATAAATAAGTTGGGCTATAAGATGAATAAAAAGACCAGAAGCTATTCTGTACCAGAAGTAACAGTAAATGAAGAATCAAAGGTTTTAGGTGGATGCTAAAGTAAAAACTACAGTTAGGGGAATAAAAAGAAAAATAAAAGAACTGAAGTTTGCTTTATGATAAGAGGTAAATAATTTTAAATTAGGTAAGAAAGACATTCTGAGTCAAACTACAGACTATGAAAATGACAGAAATGAGAAAAAATATGATACTCTGTTACTCTTATAACTGAGCTGAGCCATATTTATAAATAAGTATTGTGTCAAAAGTATTCTGTATAGTATACAAACATTATCACATAAAATACATCTTTATTTAGAAGTCCACTCATTGCTTCCAGTTCTTAATGAGATCTTGAGGACCATATTCTTTGATAGGCAATCAAGAATAGAAGATGAACTAGAAAAAGCAGTCACTCAATAAAAATTTCAATAAGTGATTTCACAGCACAGATTTCTATTATAGTGGTATAAAATATTTATTATGTAAGGAATACCGGTAGAGCAAATATTTTATAATATTTGTTAATAATGTTTTAGAAGATCCTTCTATTTAATATATCTTCCTTAATTTAATAGTATTTGATTCTAAGTATGTTTTAAAGAGTCTCAAAACTCCACCACTGTATATTTGAATATGACAGCTATAAAGGCAGACTGGTATTTAGGGACTGATACTTCAAATATCAGTAATGGTGATACTGTTGATCATATCACTTTCTGATATGAAAAGCTCTTGAGAAGCTGAGAACAGAGCAATGTACAATATTCTATTGATTTGCATAGCAATCACATTCCTGAAAAATCCAGAAAATAGCAGAAAACAAATTGTTGATCTCACTGGAATTTACTCCAGCAAGATGTTCAAGAATTATGAAAAATCCAGGGAAATTCAAAAGCTGTCAGAACTGACCCGTGTATTGTGAGAATCCTAGAGTCTTTGGCCTCTGCCCTCTAAATGTCAGTTTACTCTCCCTAGTCATATGACAACAAAAAGCCCCAATACTTTCCTCAAATGCCTCCTGAGAGGTAGCAAAACCCAAGTTAATAACTAGAGTCTTGAAGCAAATGACTCACAACTATTACCTTGAGCCACACTTGCTGCCAGTTCCCTACTCCACACAGCCACTTGGACGAATCACCAGCAACTCAAATCTAAGCATGAGCAAACCTAACAGAAGAGCTCTCCACCCACATCCGCTTTCCTCCCTTCAACATGACCCATCTCTGTCAATGGCAACTCCATTATTCTAATGTTGCTCAGGTCAAAAACTTTGACTCCTTTCTTTCACACTCCACATCTGATCCAATATTGTTTGCTCTACTTACAGAATTTATCCAGAAAGTAATCCCTGTCACTACTTGATTCATACCATCCTAATCCAATCCACAATCATCACTCACCTGGATTATTGCATTTGTTCCCTTTATTCTACTTTCATCATGGCACTCAGGTTAACTCTGTAATCACAGGAGTCAGACCACATTTACTCCTCTGCTGAAAAAACTCTCTAGCAGCTTACCATTTTCCTCAGAGTAAAAGCCAGTAATTTTTAAGTATCTGTGAGGTCAGCTCTTCCCTCACCTGTCTGACCTCATCTTGGACCATTCTCTACAGTTAGTTCATTCCTCTTTAGCCACAAGGGCTACTGTGTTGTTTGTTGATCATGCTGAGCATACTCCTGCCTCAGGACCTCTGTACTTGCCATTCTCACTTCTTAGATTCCTCCTACAGATGACCTCAGGGCTAGCTCCTTTATTTCCTGTAAGCTTTCAGTCAATTGTTACTTCATCCAACTTTTCTTCATTACCTTATGTAAAACAGCAATCACTTTCTCACTATGGTCCTTCCCATTTCTCTTACAATAGGGTGCTTGATGTGTATGTGTGTATACAAAAAGAGAGAGAAAGATTAATTTTTTAAGAAATTGGCTCAAGTGATGGTAGGGGCAGGCAAGTCCAAAATCCATAGGCTAGGCCATCAGGCTGGAGACTCAAGACAGAATTGTTGCAATATTGAGATCAAAGGCAGTCTGGAAGCAGAATCCCTTCTTTTTCAAGGGACCTCAATCTTTTTTCTTAAGGTCTTCAACTGATTGGATGAGGCCCACCCACATTAGATGAGGTGGGTACTCTGTTTTACTCAAAGTCTACTGATTTAAATGTTAATCACAACTAAAAATTTTCTTTCACAGAAACATCTAGACTGGTGTTTGACCAAAAATTGGGAATCATGGCCTAGCCAACTTGACCCATTAAAAATTAACCCTCATACCTGTTATTCTGATTTATGTTTCTCCATAGCTCTCACCATTATCTGATTTTATATAATTGTTATTTGTTTATTGCTGTCTTCCTCTACTAACATGTAAGCTCCTTTAGGATAGGCACTCTAGTCTGTTTACTGCTCTGAATGCATACAAGTCACTCTATAAATGTTAAATGAATAACTGAATGTGTTACTTCACTGAAACTACTTGACCATAGTTATCAATGACTATCACATGGTACAACAGAGAGAAAAAAAAAAAAACAGTTGAGGCCAATACAATTTCCTAATTCATCAAAGATAAAGATTATATAAGGACTATGTTTTTTTATAATTTGGTTTATATTAGTTTCCATATATATAAAGCATGTTTAATTTTCATCTCAGAGTACAGATTCAACAAATAAATCCTCCTGTTGTATTTGCTGAGAAAAATTCAAACCCTCTTTTAAACTGATAGAGAACACTGAATTCTACAGCCTCTGTTCAGACAGTAAAAAAAGCTGGTACCTACCATCTCTTAACAAAAAAAAAAAAAAAAGGCTAATTTTCTCCCTAGATGTACTATATATCATATTACTCTTAAATATATCTTCTATAAAATTTCTTGTGAAATAAATCATAAGAAAATTTGTTCTGCCCTCAGAGAAAGAAAACAAATTAAAATTTTAACTTTTTTTGCATAAGTAAGATTTTGATTTTCACTTTCTTTGAAGCAAACACAAAATAACTGTATATTTACATACTGGGTATATTCAACACTCTCAATATGTCCTTCATTTTCTTGAGCACTGTAGTCTCAAGCAGAAATTTTGTTTAGTTCAAGTCACAAAATCATCTCTTAGCACTAAATATGGCAATGAATAAATAATATAACTATAATGTCTGATTTGCAATGCCCTTCAAGCTCTTTACCTCCAGCAATTTCTGGAATCCTATATGAAAAATCCTGCATGCCATTGTACATTTGACTAGATTTTACATGTTTTGTATACCAATTCTCATAAACTGGAGTTTTATTAAGTAATTGATGCTTGTGGTTTCATTTTCAAATGGTATCCATATATGGGCCAGGTAATGAAGTAACAAGTTTTGTGACTTAAGAGACTAAATAATTTAATACTACTTATATTAATAATATTTAATAATATATAATAATGATTAATAATGTATTATTCACCACTCAGTGATTAGACACGTTGTTTTCAAGAGTATGTTGGCACGGAATAGACAAAATAGACTGTAGACTTCAAATGACTGTTTACATTGAGAGGTCTTTTAACCTAGAAGCACTCAACTAACCCATTCTTCTTGGAGGAGTGGCTGTGACATAGTTCTAAATTTCTTATTAATAGGAGAACTAGATTGCACTTAAGGTGAAGTCCAGAGAAAGAAAGTGTATTTCTTAGAATTTATTCTCTTGAAAATAACAAAGACTCAACTCAAACAAGTTCAAGCAAAACCAAAATCTATTTGCTGACATAAACTGAAAAACTCCAGGGTCCCAGGTGCTCAAGTCCATGTCACCGTCTCCTCTCGCTCTCTTAATTTTGATTTCCTACATGCAGCTTCACTCTTCACGAAGATTTTCCTTATAATGACATGTCTACTAGCAACTCCATGCCAACGTTCTCATAATTCTGTCCCACCAGCAAAGTGAAAGCCCCCTTTACTCAATAATTTCAGAAGAGGCAAGTCAAATGTGTATCTCTGACCCAATCATTGTTTCCAAAACGATGGAGTATGATGATTGTTCAGTTTGTGTGTCATGTACATTCCTGGAGTGGGGGTTAGGAAAGGGAGAAGGGAAAGAACAGTGCATAGAGTCAGGCCAATCTAAGCAATTAGACTAAGTATGGGAAAAAGGCCATTCTCAAAGGAAGATCAAAGAGTCCTGGGGAGACTAAAAGGGAAGGAGTGGGTGAAAGCCACCAGCTAGCCACTGTTTTCGTTTCACACTGCCTCAGACTTGGGACTTAGAAGGAGCAGATGGTTGAGAAAAAGGTTGGAAAGAGAGTAGAGAAAGAAAGGAAGAGAGGGGAAACCCCAGATCTCCTAGTACACTGGGTGGAAGTTGTCAGAGAAAGCAAGGTTAATCATTTTAGAAACAAGGAGAGCAGGAGTGAAGCTCCCACAGGAACTACTTTCCATTTCATTCAGGATACTTTTACTATGGTGTTAAACATGGATTTTACCTTTTCCAATGAATACCAGGACTCCAGTAATGGAAAGGAATGTTAGCCAAGTTATCTGAGCTTCCTGCAAATTGACACTTTCCAGATTACATGGATTATGGCTTCCAGCTTTGTGGCCCAGGTAATATTTCTATAATTTCTTGTACTGTTTAGGTAAAAAGTTACACAATCTTCATCTCTATGTCTTCCATATATGATGAGAGGAAAGCCTGATTTTATTGGCCACCTGAAAATTGCCAGACCCTATGTTAACACTTTGGCACATGTAATCTGGAAGAATAATAGGTACTCACTGGAAGAGGATGGAAACAGAGGAGGACAGAATCATGTAGTAAGTCAATATATCAGGTTAATAGTATAATATAATAATTAAGGCCATGTATCTACATTCTGTGGGCTGAGTAAATGGAGTTTACGGACACCATTGGCTTTAGGCTGCTTGTAGCCACATGCTAGCCTGTCTTAAGTTTTCATATTCTATTATTATTTTTTTTTAGAGAGAGAGCATGAGTGTGTGAATGGGGGAGGGACAGAGAGAGAGGGAGAGAATCTTAAACAGGCTCCATGCCCAGCAAGGAGCTCAACGTGGGCTTGATCTCATGACCATGAGATCATGACCTGAGCGGAAATCAAGTCAGATGCTTAACTGAGTGAGCCACCCAGGTGTCCTTCATGTTCCATTTTTAAAATAAATATTCTTTTTCTTTTTCTGAGATTGAAACCCATTGCTCTACCAGTCCATAAATGTCTGTGTAGCTCTCACACATACATACTATAGTACTATTTGAATTGGTTGAGAATATTACAATGAGAAGAGAATGGGAAGATCTAATAAACCAGAAGCTCAGCCTCCCAGACCACAGAATTTCCACTGGGCTGCTTTCTACTAGACAAAGTATAGACAAGCCATAAAAGGAAAGTAACAATGCATTTTTTAAATATACTGTCAGCATCCTGTTTCATTTTGTATTATGTGTGAAGAGTAATTAGAATATTTTTTAATTAAATTTTAATAGCATTTTTACAGCATTTTGGAAACAAAACCAAATATTTGTGTCATTTGTGCTGTATATGCAAAATTTTATGAGGCTTTTTACAGATGTTAGTTATTTTTGTAATCAACAAAGTTCTAAGAGTCCACAAATTTTAGTGGTTACTCAGATACATATCAAATTTGAATATAAGATGACTTAAAAATAGAAAACTTTTATTTTAAAAATGCATATTTAATGAGAGAAAAGTAAAGTAATTACCTTGAGTACATACTCCTAATTCTTAGTGACTTTTTAAAAAGAAGAACGTTGTTGATATAATAAATAGCTTGTATTTGATCAAAATATTTTAGTCTGAATCTACTAGCAACCGGCTATATGACTTGAGCAAGGCACTTAGCTTCTAGGGATTTCATTTTTCCCACAAGAGACTTGGATCATATAATTACTGTGAATCTCTGGAACTCTAAAATTCTAATATCCTAAAAATGAGAATGTCTTTTATTTAATTTGTCCCTAGGTAGAATGGTATTTAAATAGTTCTGATCAAATATATATATATATATATATATATATATATATATTTTATATATATATATATATTATTTAAAAACAAAAACAAAGTAAATGCATAAAATGACAAAAGTTTCTCTTGAGCTTCTGATAATTTTAATCATCTTGAAGTCACTCCCCGCATGAGGGAACAGCTATGGAATTAGTAGCTTAGACAAATTCTCATGCTTCAGAGCACTTCCTCTTCTTATCCAAAAAATTAAACTATATGGTTTATGAATACAGTTTAAATCCTTATTCTTAGATGCAGCTGAAGACAAACCAATGTCTAGAGAAATAATGGTATTCTTCATTTTTCAGAGTTTCAGCCAAATTTTTTAACTTTCTTTTTTGGTAGTATAGGTCTAAACCATATACAAAATTCCAAAATTCAAGAGACACTTCCCCTTTCCTAAGAGTTATTTAAGCTTAGACTGACAATCCCTAGGACTTAGTCATAACAAAGTGACCTCTTCTGTGTGCCCATATAAGATGATGCCTCATTTCTCAAACATCTCCATGGGCTCATGTCAGGCATAGGCATAGTGCAACTAATAAGCAATTTATGTGGTCTTTCATTATTGGTATTGATTTAACTCCAACGTATGGATAAAATATGTGAGAAAAATTAAGATAAGAAGAGAATGGCCACCTTTTACTTATATTCTGGGCCCAGAACAATTCTCAGTATAAGCTCTGATACTGTTGATCATATTTTTATTCTAAGGAAGGCTAAAGTCAAATGATAATTTATTCATATGAGCCTCACAAAACTAAAGATTTACAGAGCGAAAGTGTGCACTTACAATTTTTCTACAATTTTTCACATTCTGATGCAAAGCAAGTATTAGGGAGAAGTTGCTACCCAATTGGTTGATTTAAGACTGATTCCATAACTTTTATTGAATTTCTCCAGGGCTAACATACTAAGCTATATTTCTAGGCAGGAGAGAAACAATCACAGAGTTTCTATATTTCATACTTTAGTAATTTATAAATAAATATTGAACTCTATTTTAGGTAAAATTAATACATTAAATGATTTTTTGACTACTCTCTTATTTCAGGTAATGCAAGGGAAGCAGTGTGATATTTTCCATACCTGTACTATTTGAAAACATGAAAATTCATAATATTTTGTGGAAGCTGAGCAAGGGAACAAAGATTGCAATTTAATTTTCAATAATTGTGTCACTCATGTTAAATTTGCCTTTCAATTATTGCTGTCACTTGAAGTTTTTTGATTGTCATATTGACATAAAAATAATCAGAATACTATCCATAACCTTTGTAAGATTGTTGCAAACTTTAAAAAATCACATAAGATTAATGACATAAATTTCAAGAAGTTTCACACGTGTTTTGTGAAATGACTACTGCAATCAAGCTAATTAACACATCCATCATGTCACATAGTTACCTTTGAATTATACACCCATTATAGTAGTAGTAGAAGGGAGAGAATGATCAATTTTACATGAATGTCTTAGGGGAGTATTTACTACAAGATGTTTATGTTGAGTCTATGTTCATTAGCACTGTATTTCAGAATTGGGAATGCAAAGTGCACAGAAAAGAGTCAACAGAGCAAGACTGAGACTCATATCCATATGAAGTTCTGCTTGTAAATTTGACTCATGTCTGGAAACTTAGGTTTAGGATTGTTCCTACCTGGTAAGCATGGCTCACTATGCCTAAACTATCTATACAAATAATACAGCTTTTGCTGAGCACCTGGTTTCCTTCTGGGAGTCTGGAAATTTGGTACATGCTGGGGTGTTGGGCAGAGGTACCTACATGACCAGCCATGATTAAAAACCCTGGGAATTGAATTTTTTTTTTAAGTTTACTTATTATTTGAGAAAGAGAGACAGATAGAGAGAGGGAGAGAGAGAGAATCCCAAGCAGTCTCCAGGCCCAGCGTGGGAGCCGATGTGGGACTCCGTTCATGACCTGAGCAGAAAGCAAGAGGAGGACACTTAACCTAAATTGAGCCACCCAGGTGCCCCCTGGGCACTGAATTTCTAAGGAGCTTCCCTATGGCAAAATTCACAGGTACTGTCACAATTTATTGCTGGGGGAATTAAATGCATCCTATGTGACTCCACTGGGAGAGGATCCTGGAAACTTGTACCTGGTTTCCTTCAGACTTCACTCCTTGCTCCTATTTATTTATATCCTTTAGCTGTAATAAATCACAACTGTGAGTATGACTATATGCTTAGTCCTATGAATCCTCCTAGCAAATCAACCTAAGGATAGTCTTGGAGAGACACAGTACAGGATAGATTTGGAGAAATCATCCTTAGCAGAGAAAACAACAGTTGTCAGAGACAAGGAGACACAAAAAGGAAACACATTCTATTTTGGGAACTGCACCTCATTTTGAATGATTTTGCTAAGATGGAGAGAGCTATTATACAAGAGGCCAAAGATGACCTTAAGCCTTATCTAGGTATTTGATTATTTTCCTTTTTAAGGGCTTTTATTAGTTCAATTCTTATTTGACTAAGCCTTCTTAAAAGCTTCTTACTGAGAATTAGCACAGAGAGATAGTAATAGTCCAACTGACGTCATGGACCCAACTCAAATATCACTGTCTCAAGAAAATTGTTCTAATTCCCAACAGCAAAAGGTGGAATCTGTCCATGGTCTTATTTTTCAAAATATTTCTTATAAAGCTCCTTGAGAGAAAGATTGCGCTTTGTTTTTATTTTTCCCTAATGCAGTGCCTAACATAGTGTTTTATCAATAGAAGACATTTAATAAATATTATATTTATGATCCCTTATGAGAAGCTTACAAGATGGGACCATATTTTATTTATCTTTGTATCTCTGTAATCTAGTATAATATCTGGTTTACATTATCCATTCTTTCATATCCAGGATATTCATTGAACATCTATGAGGTGGCACACACAGTTCTAGGTGCTTGTAATTAAATAGCAAACAAGATACCAGGGCTAAGAGTCACATGGGAGCTGAATAAACATTTGTTGAATTCAGTGGCATTTACCAGTCAGACTCGTGTCTTCCCATAAGCCTGGCGCTGTGAAAGCTGTCCCTATCTTTATCCTATATTTTGTTTGCCTTATTCCCTAATCTGTACACTGTAATTCTGGTTTTGAAACTAGAAAAACTGCTGCTGGTCTTGTCACTTAGATTTTTTTCTCAGAAATGGCATAAACTCTCATCTAAAACAGTTCTAACCAAAGACATAACTTCACTGACCAATATGGAATATGATACCTGTAAATTGTAATGTGTAATTTAGATCCTGTGTTCCAATGAAGGCAGGGGATTTTGTTTGTTTTATTCACTTGTATAATTCTCAGAACTTAGAATAGTGCTTTCTTGATAAAATTTGTTGAGCAACAGTAGTTGAATAAATAATCTTATGTCAGTATCAAATTAAAGTTTTATCAATGAAATATTATTTAAAATTGTTTTTTGGAAAATAATATGTCATGAGAGCCCAAACATGCAACTTGTAATGTGAAAGAAACTGAAAAACTCAAGATGATTCTATAATGAAAACAATCTCCTGAGATGAGAGGCAGAGAAGTTGGGCTCTGGGTGCTCTGCCATTAACTTGCAATAACATGATCTTTGCTGGTCATTTTAAACTTTACGCACCTCAGCTTTCTCATGTGTGAATTAAAGATGTTGAAAGAGATTTCTACACTCTCTTCCAACATTGGTGTTAAATCTGTGTGATTGTTTAAGAGGAATGATACCTGATTGGAGTTATGTAAAACCTAATTTGACTGGCTCTGTAAACTACTTTCATCATTTGCTCATCATTTTCTCATATTCTCAATTTATTAATGTCTCAGACAGGGATGATGATGGTGAACAGGCAGGCAAATAATAGGAAAATGGTATCAACTTACAGGAAAGACTCTTTCTACCAGATGCAGCTTTAGCAGAATGTAAAATAGAAAAGAAAGGTAGGGGATAAGTAAGTAGGGAACAAAATAAGATGATGCATTTTTATCTGTCTCCTATGGTGTATTTGAATTTAAGTTGTGAATAGCAGGAAGAAGGTTGAGTTGATGTAGACTGAACTAGGAAGATGGACTCTCTTTTCTGAAAATTTTCTCTTTATATGCTTCATAGATATTAAATCTATTATTATTTTTAATAGTGTTATGTCTTAATAGATCTATTATTTATGTTTAATACATAATAGTTTATAATAAGTTTGTATAAATTGGTAAAACAATCTATTTAATGCAATAAAATGGATGCCAGTGAATTTAGTTTCTGTGCCAAGGCCTCTTGAGAGTTATTACTTAGATAAAATACTGTAATGCATAGATCACATTGCTGAGGATTGCCTTGAGATAGGCTGTTTTTGCTATTTATCCAAATGTACAACTACCTGGGATTTCATCAGGAATGAGAATCTTTGGACAAAAACAAAGGTTTACCATGGAGCCTGAAATAGGCAGACAAGTAGCTTTAAACAGTAAGCAATCTTTTCTGATTGATTTTTTTTTCCTTCATCAAGAGTCAGTGTCACTGATGTCTGGCTTTCCTGAGGATTCAGGACATGGATTTTTTTTTTAATGTTCATTTATTTTTGAGAGACAGAGAGACAGAGTGTGAGTGGAGGAGGGGCAGACAGAGAGGGAGACACAGAATTTGAAGCAGGCTTCAGGCTCTGAGTTGTAGGCACAGAGCCTGAAAACTAAGTACCATGAGATCATGACCTGAACAGGAGTTGGACGATTAACTGACTGAGCCACCCAGGCGCCCGATCATGACATGGAATTTTTATCTTAGAAAATGTTTGTTAAAAACAAACAGACAGTATTTAATGTGTACTTTTATCATATAATGCTTATAATGTAGCACCAGGCATTTTGTTGTATCTGCCCATAATCATTTATCAGGAATGTAAATTTTTGAAGGACCTGATTCTGGAAACTCATAAGACTATCATAAAGAGTTATGTTTGGATTTTCAACAGAAATTTTTAAGAATCAAATGTTTTTTGATTTTTTATACTTTGGACTAATGAAGGGAGTGGGAGGGATAATTCTAAATCCTTTCTTAAAAGACTAAATAAAAAATTTAAGCCTGCAAAAATATGCAAACTTCACGGAATTTATTTTTTGAGAAAAAAATTGCGATTAGTAAGTCACATTGATGGTGAAACTAATTTTAAAATGAATTTTTAAATAAATTTAATTTCAGTGTATCATTCATGAAGATATTTGTATATAGCAAATATTCTCTCTAAATCTAGTCGCCTTTATCTAAATGCTCTATTTTGATCTGACTTTGAAATATTCATTATTCAATATCATCAATATTCATCATCAATATTCATCTATCAGTATTCATTGATTACTTTGGATATCTCCCTGATTTTTGACTCCTGTCATTTTCAAAGAAATCATAAGAAATTATCTCATTAGAATTTATATTTTGTATTTCTTCTATTCAAATTTGTCAACTATAATCTTCTTGCTACAAGATTATCTTATCCAAGATTATCTTATCTTATCTTATCTTACCCAGCCCCAAGTCTCCAAATCTAAACTCCAAGTTAGTCATCACCAAATCCATTAGGTTATTAATTCCAATGATAGATATTTATTGAGCATCTTCTTTTTTAAAAAGTTTATTTATTCATTTTGAGAGAGACAGAGACAAGACAGCACTAGTGGGGAAGGGCAAACAGAGAAGGAGACAGAATCCTAAGCAGGCTCTGCCCTGCCATCTCAGGAAACTCAAATTGCGAACTCACAAAAACGCATCATGACCTGAGCTGGAACCAGGATCAGACCCTTAACTGACTGAGTAACCCATGTGTCCCTATTGACTATCTTCTGACCTGCTAGGTGCTCTGTTGAGAACAATGGTGAGAATTTCCCCTTCCCAGACTTCTTCATTCTTTTATACAACAAATACTTAATAAACTACTATTTGGTGTCAAAAAAAGTCCTAAGTGGCAGAATTACAATTTCTTAAAGATGTAAGAAATGTAAATGGGCAACTTCAATTTTCTGCACTAAGTGCTTCTATGATAAAGGGTTCTATCTACATCATTTAGTGCCTTGCCTGAGATATCAAACCCAAGCCAGTTGTATTGGTTTGGATTTCCCTAGAAATTGACCCTGAGACAAGAATTCAAGTACACGTAGTTTATTTGGTGGACTGGTAGCCAAGTGGGGAAGTAAAACAAGGAGGAGAGAGATGTTAACATAAAAAGTATATGTGATCAAGCCAGTTACCACCTTGGGCAGCTGGAATTCAATCCCTCTAGGGAAATAGGAGAAAAAATGTGGTATACAACTTAGAGTTACACCACCCTCTGCCTCAGGTTGAGGAATCTGGTTTTTATGTACCAGCTCCCTGTCCATCATGATCTGCTTCTGGGGACACTGACTCTTTGTCACTTCTGGCTTTCCTGATATTTGACCAAATGTGCTCTTGTGGCTAAGTAAAATATTTAGACCAATAACTGCAAATATTTACATTAAGCAGCCTTTGGTGTATATAAATGAACATTGCAGGCATATGCACAGGATAGCAACACCATCTGCTAAACCAGGTAATTCAATAGAAGGAATTTAACACAGAAAATTGGTTACAAAGGCGTCAGAAGTGCTGCAAGAACAAAAGGAGAAAAGTGAGGTGACACCAAGATTAGCAACCACAGGAAGCCAGTATGACCCCTAGGGCAAGAGGAACACAGGGAAGAAAGAGTATGCCTGGGTCCAGGAGCTAGGGCTGTACAGCAGTTTGAATTACTGAGAAGACAAAACAACTGCTGGAGATGTGGGTTGAAAAAGAGTAAGGTAAAGATATACCCTGGTTTGTCTATCTTCCTGTTCTCCAGAGTCTAGCCAGTACTTCCCATTGGCCAAACCCAGCTAAGAAGACATTGGTCAAAGAAGCCTGGTAAGTGTGGCTTGAGGGATCAGATCCTTGTAACACACAGCAGAGTAGAGAAGGGCAGGGGATAGACCTCAACCAAAAGGCAAATAACCAGGCAGGTTTCTTTAGGATATATTGCCTAAGCAGAATTGTCAAGATTTCCCCCACCTAATTGTATTTCACTCTTTGCCACCAAATCACCTCTATTGCATTCAGGGTAGTTTCCCTCTAACCCTAAAATAATAGTATGCTCAGGTTGTTTTCCCAGTGTACAATTTTCCTCTCTACACATAATTGTCTTTCAAAGTCCAGGTTATGTCCTTCCCAAATATTCTAGATGGCAATGATTCCCCCCTTTCTTAGAGTTTTTAGTGTGTGAGTGTGTGTGTGTGTGTGTCTGTAAGAGGGAGAAAGAGAGAGAGAGAGAGAGAGAGACTATTCCATGCCACCATGCATTGGTTCCTGTTTAATGAATGTTTTATTTGCCTCTTCCCCACCTCCCTGAAGGGTAGGGACCTGTATGAATTAGATTACATTGTGTTGTTTGATAGAAAAGCAAAAATATCACGGACTATTTTTCTCCTTTATGCAAATATGGATCATCTAGGCTGATATGACAGTTTCTCTATCATCAGGGATATGTAGCCCTAATCCTAAATATATTGCTTCTACTTCATGATCTGAATTAGCTGCTGTGAATCTAACCATTATGCCCACATTCTAGGTAGCAGGATGGAGGCCATGAGGAAGAGATGGTCAAACTCTTGTTAGATCACTTCAAGGTCATAACACATAATATGCACTTTTAGCTATGTAGTCATATGGTCACACCTGGATGCCAGAGAGTCTGAAATATTACTTATTCCAAGTAGTCACATGTGTTATGCTAGATCCTTAAGCAAACATCAAGATGGAATTAGATGTGCAAAAGCTTTACTGGGAGGAGAGGGAGAAAGCCTATGAAGCATAAAGGAGACAGTAGGAGCAAACAAGGGAAATTTTCAGATCATGATTGATGCAGGTCTGATATCTGAGAAAGGAAGGAATTGAGTAGGAAGAACTTCATACTGCATGCAACTCTGAAAAAGTCTCAGCTAGGCCTATAGGAAATCCCAGTGCAAAGATTCCCATTAAAAAAGTCCTATGTTGTGCATGCATTATCCAGTTTTGTGCCCCCACCCCCCACTTTGCTTGGTCCTCCCAACTGGGTGTCTCTGGCACAGCTTTATGAGTGGTACACCTGAAGGGCTTTATAAGGCCACACCAGGTGACCATGATCCCCTTGCTTCTACTACTATAGAATCTTCATGGAACCCCCTTCCTCACACATCTTTTCTACCTGATATACAGCAGGTAGTGAACTTCCAATATAATATTATAGACATGGTTGTGGAATGTTATATACATGTGCTTTAAGAGTGATTTTCTCACTCTAAATGTCAGTTCATACTCTATCTTTTTCCTGTTTATCTGAACAAAACCACACATATACAGAGACTTTTAGATGTAACAGGATTATGAGTTCCAACATTTCTTTGAGAACTAAGAAAAAATTTCCAATAGAGATGGGATTGTATTAGTTGCTTAATGGAAGTTGTTAAGGGGAATGATGAGAGGGACTGTCTTGAACACTGACAAAGGCAGCATAATATTATGGGTTTGCAGAATTCAGCATGAAGAAAGTGAACACATATCATTTTATAGATGAAATCTAGTTCAATCTAGTTCTGCTATTAGGGAACAGATGAGGAAAAGGAGGCACAGATAATAATCTGCTTAAATTCACACAGTACATTGAGGTATTGTCAGCCCTGGTCCCAGGTCTACCCCATTTCCCAATATCATAGTGTCTGAGTTCTGATCTGCCACTCTTCTTGCGTGGGGGTTTATCACCAAACTTGGCTAACTGGTAAGTTTTATTTGGAGGTCATATCCTACAAAAGGAATTGAATAGAAATAAAGTTATTTGGGGTTTTAAAGGTCAGGCCAAAAAGCTATTTTACTGGAGAATGAGAGACTTTGTTATACCCATTAAGCATAATAATTGGTGACTGATAGTCATCATGCCTTATGCTCTGGTTAACCTAATCAACAGTATCTGTAAAATATCAATCCATTCACTGCTCACCCTAGGAGGTACTTTTGGAGAACACTAGGCTTTCATATTAATTGGAACAAATTGCACATAATGGGTTTCTCTAAATGGTCTGATGGCTCACGCTGTCAAATCTGCACAGTCCAGATCTTGAAGATCACTCTCTTGGGTATAAAGATGCAAACAGCTTCATCTTCCCAAAGTTGTTCACCTCTGGTATTAGAGGATTGCTGCATGAATCACACGTAATAGTAGTTTGCTACTCCGTCTCCCATTATTGTTAAGCAGAAAATAAACTGCAAAGCTAAACACTCACCCCAGGCTTACTTACATCTTCATTTCCTTACCTCTGAGAATTCAGGTGCATTTTCAACAAGTTTACAGCCTCATAAGACATTAATATAGCCCTTCGGTTGCAATAATGTTCTGCCAAGTGCAGTGCTCTCAGAATAGCATCATGTGTACTACTAATAGTGCATTAAATCTCTCTCAGATCCTGCCAACCCCCATGATCAAGGCTGCTCCAGGGGAGCTGCTTGAAGAGATTGCTGATGCTCAGTATTGATAACGAGGAGCCAAGGGTGAAGGCTGCATTCAGTATTCTTTTAGAATACACACCTACAACTTTCTTTTCTCTTTTGGACTCTGATGTCATAATCATAGTTAGAAAAGGATCCTAGACAAAGAGAGTAATTGGTCTAATTATGTATCAATAAATTCACCACGCAAACTCCTGTAATAAGATAAAAACCAATTGGATCGGTGTTGTTAGTTTGCTCTGAATTTTCTGCTCTGTTTCCCAATCACACTGAGGAAAAAGTGCCCAAGCAATTGTAGCACCTTTTATTAAATAGTGAGAACTTAGCTGCAAGTAATGGAATATTCGGACAAGAGTAGATCAGGTGGGAATGCAAACTGGTGCAGCCACTCTGGAAAACAGTGTGGAGGTTCCTTAAAAAATTAAAAATAGAACTACCCTACAACCCAGGAATTGCACTACTAGGAATTTATCCAAAGGATACAAAAATGCGGATTTGAAAGGGCACATGCCTCCAATGTTTATAGCAGTGCTATCAACAATAACCAAATTATGGAAAGAGCCCAAATGTCCATTGACTGACAAATGAATTAAGAAGATGTGGTGTGTGTGTGTGTGTGTGTGTGTGTATTAAGTTTCTCAGACTGACTTATTTTGCTTAACATAATACCCTTCAGTTCCATCCACATTTTTGCAAATGACAAGATATCTATCTATCTATCTATCTATCTAGATATCTTGGAATATTACTCAGTGATGAAAAAGAATGAAATCTTTCCATTTGCAACAACGTGGATGGAACTGAAGGGTATTATGTTAAGCAAAATAAGTCAGTCTGAGAAAGACAGAAGTCACATGACTTCACCCATATATAGAATTTGAGAAACTTAACAGATGAACATAGTGGAAGGAAGGAAAAATAAGATAAAAACAGAAAGGCAGGCAAACCATAAGAGACCCTTACATACAGAGAACTGAGGGTTCATGGTGAGGGGGGGCAGGGGGCTTTAAATGGGTGATGGGAATTAAGAAGGGCACTCTTCGGGATGAACACTGAGTGTCATATGTAAGAGATGAATCACTGGGTTCTACTCCTGAAGTCAAGATTACACTCCACTGTATGTTAACTAACTTGAGAATAAAAAAGAAAAAAAAATGATCAATTAGATAAAGGCAAAAAAAAAAAGAACATTATAATATTACATAGTAAGAAGTCTGGAAATAGATGTTTCAGGGCTTAGAGATTCAGTGACATCATCAAGGATTAAGTATCTTTGCATTTTTCTAATATTCATTATGTTCATGGTCATTATGGTTATAAAGTATGTTCATGTTGACCAGTTATTGGTTTAAATAAACAAAAATTCCTAATTTTCAGTGAATTAAGTGCAATTTATAAACTTTGTGAAAAATAATTTAAGCTAATACTTTTATGACATTATCCTAGGGAAAGAAGAACTCTTTACGAAGTCACACAAAATTTTAAACATCGTAAAAACTATTAATTTAACTATATTAAAATTAACATATTATATTGATCAAATTATTATAGAATAAAGTTATAAGCCACAAACTAAAAAAATATTTATAACACAGATAGCCAATAAAGGAATAAACCCAGAATATGTATATATTCAGTATAATACTTATCAATTAATAAAAAAAACACAAACACTCATATAGAAAAATAAGCAAGATATGATCAGGGATTTTATAGCCAAGGCAAAACACAGTCCTTAATTACATAAAAGAGATGATCAACTTATTTAGTAATTACATAATTTGGTAATTAAAACCACAGCTGTAACGGACTGACAGCAATTCATATGTTGTGACTCTAAACCCCAGTGTAATGATATTTGGAGATGAGGCCTTTGGAAGGTAATTAAGATTACATTGGCTTATGAGGGTGCAGCCTTCATGATGAGATTAGTGGTCTTATAAGAGGAAGAGGGAGAGATCCCTCTCTTGCCACTTGAGGACCTAGTGAGAAGGTGGCTGTCTGCGAAGCAGGAAGACAGTTTCTCACCAGAACTTGATGGTGCTGGCACCCTGATCTCAAACTTCTAGCCTCCTAAACTGTGAGAAAATAAGTTTCTGCTTTTAAGCCACCTAGTCTATTTTGGTATTTTGTCATGGCAGCCAGAGCTGACTGAGACAATCACATACATCAGATTGGAAGCTATAAAAAAATGAGATAGAGCATATCAAGTGTGTTGGTCAATTTTTGGATTAAAAGAAATCACATCCACTGCTTGTGGGTGTATACATTGGAACAACCATGTTGGAAAACAGTTTGGCATTCCTTAGAAAATTTGAGCATGTAAACATCTTAAATTTCACCGAGGAATCAGGGAAACACTTCCAAATGTGCACCAGGAAACAAGTACATGAATGTGTAAAACAGCTTTGTCCGTTATGGCCCAAAACTGGAATGATCCCGAATGCTTAAAACAGCAAAATTGACATATATATTGTGATACATTTATAATACACAGGAATACTGTACTGCAGTGAAAATAAACTATAACTAATCCACAGGATTAATGTCAAAAAGATAAAATGAAAGAAGCAAGTAACAAAAGAATTCCTACAATATGATTTCATTTATGTAAAGTTCAAAAACAGAAAACAAAATTTTATTGTATTTTATTTCTTAGGTAATATAATTAATATATAGTGCTATATTAGTCTTAGGTGTATAATATGATGATTCAATAATTCTATTCATTTTCCAGTGCTCTTCAAGATATGTGTATTCTTAATCCCCTTTAACTAGTTTACCCATCCCCTCACCTACCTCTCCTCTGGCAACCACTAGTTTCCTCTCTGTATTTAAAAGTCTGGTTTATCTCTTTTTTTCTTTGTTTATTCATTTGTTTTGTTTCTTAAATTCAACATATGAGTGAAATGGTATTTGTCTTTCTCTATCTGACTTATGTCATTTACCATTGTAGCCTCTACAACCATCCATGTTGTTGAAAATGGCAGGATTTCATTCTTTTTTATGACTGAATAATATTTCATTATATATATTATATATATACATACCACATGATATTACATTATATTACATAATATATACATTACATTATATATATAGTATATTTACATACACCTCATATTATATTACATATATAATATTCCATTATGTATATATATGTATATACATACACACACCACATCTTCATTCATTCATCTATCAATGGACACTTGGGTTGCTTCCATATCTTGGCTATTGTAAATAATGCTGCAATAAACGTAAAGGGGCATATATTCTTTCAAATTAGTGTTTTCATTTACTTTGGGTAAATACCCAGCAGTGGAGTTACTGGATCATATGGAAAGTCTATTTTTAATTTTTGGAGACAGTTCTATACTGTTTCCCACAGTCGTTACACCAATTTGCATTCCACCAACAGTACAGAATGTTCCATTTTCTCCACATCCTTTCCAACACTTGTTGTTTCTTGTTTTTTTTTTTAAATTTTAATTATTTTAGCCATTCTGACAGGCTTGAGGTGATATCTCATTGTGGTTTTGATTTGCATTTCCCCGATGACGAGTGATGTTGAGCATCTTAACATGTGTCTCTTGGCCAAATAATGTCTTCTTTGGGGGGAAAAAAAGTCTGTTCAGGTCCTCTGCGCATTTTTTAATCAGATTATTTGGGTTTTTTTGGTCTGAGTTGTGTAAGTTCTTTATGTATTTTTGATATTAACCCCCTATTGGATATATCATTTACAGATATCTTCTTTTGTTTTATTGATCATTGCCTTCACTGTGCAAAAGCTTTTTATTTTGGTGTAGTCCTAATGGTTCAATTTTGCTTTTGTTTCCATTGTCTGAGGAGATGGATCTAGAAAAAATGTTTCTATGAGTAATGTCAAAGAAATTATTGCCTCTAATTTCTTCTTGGATTTTTACAGTTTCAGATCCTACATTTAGGTCTTTAACCCATTTTTATTTTTATTTTTATTTTAATGGGCATTATTAGGCAAAATTGACATATAATCTACTATGTATATTTAAAGTGTAAAATCAGATACATATTGACCTATGCATATATCTGTGAAACTATCGCCATAATCAAAACAGTGAACATATTCATCACACCTAACGTTTCCTTTTTCCCTTTTGTAATTCCTTCTTTGCATCTATTTCTGTATCACATTTCCTCATCTTATCACGTATCAGCTTTTTATTATTATGTGTTAGTTTGTCTTTTCTAGGGTTTTATATAAATGAAATCATACAGTATGATTATTTCTTGATGTGTCTTCTTTGACTCAGAATAATCATTTTGAGATCAACCATGTTGTTGTTATAGCAATAGTTCATTCATTTTATTGCTGAATAGTATTGTATGGATGTACCACAATTTGTTTCATCCATTCACTTGTTGGCTGACATTTCAATAGTTTCCTGGTTTTGGTTATTGCAAATAAAGTTGCTATGAACATTCCTGTACAAGTCTTTATTTCCTTTTCTCTTCAAGTGGGATAGCTGACTTATTGTTAGGTGCATACTTAACTATTTAAGAACTTTCCAAAATATTTTTCAAAAAGATAGTGCCATTTTATATTTTACTAGGAGAATATGAGCATTCTAGTTTCTCCATATCCTTTCCAAAATCTGGTATTTTTTTTAATGTTAGACATTCTGATAGGTGTTAAGTAGAATCTATCATGGTTTTAATTTGTATTTCCTTAATTCATGTGGTGACTGATGATATTGAGTATCTTTTCATATTATTATTTGCCATCCATGTATCTTTTTTTGGTGAAATGCCTGTTCAAATATTTTTCTCATTTTTAAATTTGGTGTTTGGTTTTTTTACATTATTATTGTTGAGCTTTAAAAGATAATTACGTATTATGGATTCAAGTTCTTTTTCAAATATAAGCTTTACAAATATTTATTCCTAATCTGTGGGCTTCTTTTAATTCTCTTGACAGTGTCTTTCAAGGAGCAGAAGTTATTTAATTTTAATGAGGCCCAATTAAAAAATTATTCTTGGGGCACATGTGTGGCTCAGTTGGTTCAGAATTTGACTCTTGATTTCAGCTCAGGTCATGATACCAGGGTTGTGGGATCAAGTCCCATGTGGAGCTCTGCACTAAGCATGGAATGTGCTTAAGATTCTCTTTCTCTCTCCCCCACTGCCCCCTACCCTGCTCGTGTGTGTGCTCTCTTTCTCTAAAATAAAAAAATAAAGATTTATTCTTTTATAGATTATGCTTTTGTTTATATAGAAGAAATCTTTCTCTAACCCAAGTTCACTAAGACTTCCTCTTACATTTAAAAAAAAATTTTTTTTTGATGTTTACTCATTCTTGAGAGACAGAGAGACAGAGCAAGAGTGTGGGAGATGCAGAGTGAGAAAGGGAGACACAGAATCCAAACTAGGCTCCAGGCTCCAAGCTATCAGCACAGAGCCGACACAGGGTTCGAACTCATGAACTGTGAGCTCATGACCTGAGCCAATGTCAGACACTTAACCAACTGAGCCATCCAGGCACCCCATTCCTCTTACATTTTCTTCTGGAAGAGTTATAGTTTTAAGTTTTATATTTAGGTCTATAACGTTTTAAATTATTTCTTATATGATATAAGGTATGGATTCATGTTTCTTTTTTGTATTTGGACATCCAATATTCCAGCACCATTTGTTAAGAAGACTGTCCTTTGTCCACTGACTTATCTTTGCACTTAAAAACTTGGTTATCTCTATTTGTATGGGTTTATTTTAGGATTCTTTATTCTAAAATAATATAATTCAAAACAACACATAAATAAGTGATTAAACTATAAGTAAAAGAAAGAATGATTAACACAAATTTCAAGGTCATGATTACCTTCAGGTGAGTTGATAGAGCAGAGAAATATGAGATAAGGAAAGACTTTTAGGACAGGAACTGTTGTGTTTTTTTAAGTTGGGTTGTGAGTATAAAGCTATTTGGTTTTATTATTAGTCTTTAAACTTTACACATTACAGAAAATCTATTTTACAAACTGTACTCTACAAACCCTATATTTCACAATAAAAAAGTAACCCCAAACTGATGTCTCCATAGATTCTATTAGTCAAAACGGTTTTACATGATGTCCCCAAAACAATCATTGCCGTAGGGGAGTTGAATTTTTATGTGTTTCAAGATGACTAAAGCAAATGTGCTGTTATTAAGCTACTTTCTCATTGCCTCAAAGTCCATCTTCTATAGAGTTTTCCTCCCTTATCCACAGTTTTTATTTCTGCAGTTTCAGTTACGGGCCAAGTGCCATTGGGAAGCAGATGATCTTCCTTTTGACATATCATCAGAAGGTCAGGAGTAGTCTAACACTACATCACAGTGCCTATGTCATTCACCTAACTTCATCTCATTATGTAGGCATTTTATCATCTCACATCATTACAAAAGAAGGCTGAATGTAGTACAATAACATGCAATACAATACAGTATAATACACTATAATAAGCCCACAGACTGAGAGAGAGAGAAGCCACATTCACATAACTTTTATTACATTATTTGTTATAATTGTTTCATTTTATTCTTAACCATTACCGTTAATCTCTTACTGTGTTTAATTTGTTGTAAATGTGTGTGTGTGTGTGTGTGTGTGTGTGTGTATGTATGTTTGTACTTACAGGGTTTGATAGGATTTGGTACTATCATGGATTTCAGGCATCCACTAGGGGTCGTGGAATGTATCCCCCACAGATAAGGGGGCCACTGTACTCTGCTTTTTGAAGCTGGAGCTGAAACTGCAAATATTTCCCCTTTGCCAACTCCTTCCCTGTTAGGTTGACAGCAGAGGGCACTAGAGGCAGACTACAAAGCAGGAAGATAGAAAAGGGATTTGAAATTTCCTGCTCTGTATACAGTTTCTATTAGCAGCTCCAGGCAATGGATCTTTCCCCAGGCAATCAGTTCCAGTCTTCAGATTGTATTCCACATTTCTAGAGTAGTCACAGAGTGATTGGCACCAGAAAGTGCCCCCTTCTCCATTGTCTGAATCCAGATCACCTCCCATTTTCTAGGTTCTGATAAACTGAATTCTTCCTTTTATTCCCCTATGCCCTGGGGATGGAAGCTGCTTCCTACATTTTGTATCATCTTTACCTCACAATTCCCTTTTTGTCTTGTAGTCTTTGAAAACCTTCTATAAAACCTTCTAATTAACCAATTCTCTGTATTAAATTCACTCTTAAAATAGCTGTCTGTCGTGGTTTCAGTCTGGCTGACTTAACTCTTGAGTGTGTCGTTCACATTAGCTTATTCTTTCTGGATGATACGGTCCCCTCAAAGAGGAAGTTATACATAAAGGCTACTGCACAACCTTTTTTTTTTTTTAATTTTCTTTTTAATTCTGGTGGTTTGTTACAATAAGTCTTATACTAAATCCTGCCACACACTCCAACATTTACTAATTAGGAGGAATAAAACTGTTACAATAAATTTTGTGATTCATTGAAGTCTCCTTTTTTATCTTTTTTTTTTTTTTTAATTTTTTTTTCAACATTTTTTATTTATTTTTGGGACAGAGAGAGACAGAGCATGAACGGGGGAGGGGCAGAGAGAGAGGGAGACACAGAATCAGAAACAGGCTCCAGGCTCCGAGCCATCAGCCCAGAGCCTGACGCGGGGCTCGAACTCACGGACCGCGAGATCGTGACCTGGCTGAAGTCGGACGCTTAACCGACTGCGCCACCCAGGCGCCCCTCCTTTTTTATCTTTTTAAATACTTGAATAAAAAACACTTGTAAGATAGACTGAGTGGAGGCAGGTCCACTCAGGTCCACATATTATAGTGGCAGAGTGCAGCTAGACGTCCAGTCAGATCAGGTGGGAGGATCCTCCAAAAACATTTTAACACATTTATGAAGCCTAAGTCAAGGGCTAAGCTTTAGTTCTAAGGCCTGTAGGCAATTGAGCTAAGTTCTTATATCCACCCATCTTATGCAATGATGAAAAGACCCATCTACAAATCTTGAATAACACTTATTCAACCAATGAAAAAATATTTTCTAACAAGCTCTTTGGTACTTTTAAAAATAACAGTAGTGAGAACACCCACAGTAGGTACATGAACCGTGTACACCTGATTGGAATCTTTCAAATTCTAACTCTTTATACCAGGATTAGATTATTTCAAATAATAACTGCCCCCGGAGTATACAAAAAATAATGTACACACGGAGTGTGTGTGTGTGTGTGTGTGTGTGTGTACTCCTTAGTAATGAAGTATTACATTGTAACTTATAGTGAGTATAGCACCAAATATGTACAAAAAATAATACATACACATGTATTATACACATGAAGCATATGTGTGTCTGTGTGTGTGAATATGTGTGTGTACTCCTTAGTAATGAGTATTAACATTGTAATTTATAGTTGGCATAGCACTAAGCATGGTTCATACGGTAAGGCTGGAAGAAAGGACTTCCTTGGGCACATTGTTTCTCCTTGCTTAAATAATACTGTGGTTCTATTATCAAGACCAACAATATCTGCGTCAAGCTTCAGTATGTTTTCTAGATTTATATTTACATGTTAGGCTGGTAGAATTTAACTTTATTGAATTATATAAGGAAGATGAAAATTTTATTTATGACTAGAGCTCATATAAAGGTTTCCATTTCCCCCCCAGGATAGTTCTGATTTATTTTTGTTATCTTAGTAAATTATTGGTAGCAAAGCCTTCCAGTTTCAATAGTGATCGGGTTTGGACAATACAATAAAATTCAATAAGGGGCGCCTGGGTGGCGCAGTCGGTTAAGCGTCCGACTTCAGCCAGGTCACGATCTCACGGTCCGTGAGTTCGAGCCCCGCGTCGGGCTCTGGGCTGATGGCTCAGAGCCTGGAGCCTGTTTCCGATTCTGTGTCTCCCTCTCTCTCTGTCCCTCCCCCGTTCATGCTCTGTCTCTCTCTGTCCCAAATAATAAAAATAAACGTTGAAAACCTTTAAAAAAAAAAAAAAAAAAACAATAAAATTCAATAATTCTAGTAAATAGAATAATAAAATGAATCATGTCTATTTTCATAGTCAACATGCTCAAATAATTTGGGTAGACACATAAAATGTGTTGTATAGTCTCTGAAAATGTTTCCTATTAAGGTTGAAACGTGGATTATTATATAATTTTTTTTCAGAACCACATTAAATTTGACTTTCTATATTTCTAACCTTTTACGTGTCTGCATGAGCTCTATGTATGAATTTAAAGTATTTTTTTCCTCTGCATATTGGGAGAATGTGGTATGTAATTAAAATGAAAAATTAAAATTTGATGAGAAAACTCTGTTCTCTGTTTTCTAACAAATGAAACATCAATGTGTTCTTAGATTATAGATGAGAGTTTTCAACCACGAAATGTAAATTGATTAGGAGTGATTTAGTGCAACTCACTGCATCTGCGCTAATTATACAAAATAAGAAATCATCTTTACCCAGAAATTTCAAAATCTGCTACAATGTTAGTGAAAGCATTAGTAGCTAAAACCTCTGGCTTTTAATTCAACTGATCAAGGCCATTTAAAGGAATAAAAACAAAAAAAAATGTGAAGAACCAGAGAAACATGTAAAAGTTCAAACAGTAGGAAGAAGATGCTTGTGTGCAACAGATACCTTGAAACTACAGTAATTAGTCTTGAGTTAATAGCTGAGCAAAAACCAAAACATGAACTGCATCTGATCTATGCAAAAGATTCCATATTCATAAGGTTTTAAAGGGAATTTTTCTCCAATATTTGCATACATGAGAGAATAGAAGTCTCTATATTGCTGTATTAGCTTAGAGGTATAGCTCTTGATGTTCTTAAAGGTGCTTAAGAGAAAATTCTTTGCAGAAACTCTGAAGAGGATTTGGAAATAACCCCTAGAGATAAAGTTATATGCTCCTGGGATCCAACCAAAGAACATGCCCTCTAAATCCAGACTTGTTAAGTTAATGGATCTGGGAACATTAGGTCTAATACAATTTTCAGTCTTGACTTCTGTTCTTTCCTGCTCTATGCAGAATAATCTACAATTCCTTCCCTTTCATCCTATTTATAAAGGTAACAGGCCAGCATGCTTATCTCTCCTAATCAGGCCAAGGGTGGGAATGGTAGGCTTTGTCTCATTTTCAGCCTGGGGCCATGAAGGTCATTGATGACAAAAGGTTTTGATTTCTCTTATTCACTGTAGAACTATTTAAGGTAAAATACCCCTATAATTGAAATTCGAAGAGATTTACTTTGTCTAGCCTTAAGATAAAGTGGAGAGAAGTGATTTAATTTCACTCTTGAAGTCAATTCTCTGACAGTAGTTTTGAGTTCTATTAAAGGTCAGGGCAAAAGGTATAGAGCAAAGAACAAGTAAGATAAATGTAAGGTAGATGTTACACACTTTTGGGTTTACATTTGGGAGTAAGTAGAATTTATTTGCCATATGTTTATTCTTCTGAAGGTATTTAAGGAAAGGGTAGCAAATAATCATTTTCCTGGGAAGGTTGGAATGCTGTCTTTGCTGGGCCAGAGCAGGCAGTGGCCAAGTTAGTAATGCTATACTTTTGAAGTTGACTATGTGCACTATCTCTGTCTGTCTGTCTCTCATCTGTCTATCATCTATCAATCATTTAAAGTACTTTATAACTATGAATAAATTGTATTCGTCTAAGTTTATAAAACTTACTTAGCAATTATCTGATAAATTGAGTTCCTCATATGACATACTTGAAGCTTTATAGTAGACTGAACGTTTAAATTGCCATTTGTGTGAGAGTGGGAATGAATGTATGTATATGTGTTTAGCATTGTATCAAGAAAATCCTATCTCATTTAGCTAAGTAGGCACAAAACTAACAACAATTAAGGAGACTTGAGGAGACATGGAGAAGGCCAGGGAATATAAGGAATCTGAGGAAATAACTGTTTCAAACTTGAATCACTAATATATACATTTAGTGAATCCCTTAGTGGGTTAGACTTGAATCTGAAAAGTGACAATGACTTGTTTCTCAACAAGTTTGAATCTTTACTGTTTGGCAGAAACTAATAAAAGATCTTATGCCATTGTAAGATATTTAATGTAGCCATTAAAAACCTCAGCTCCCTCAGTGACTGACTCTGGCAGATAATCTCTCCAAGAATAAAAGTAGGCAAATTTATGTAGTTTTGACTATCCAGCTCTGTATTTAAGTTTTAACTTCATTGCTGCCATTTTATCTTTAGTCATAAATACAAAAACATTTTAAATTCTTCATTATTAAATTCTGTTGAGTTAGTCTGTTACAATATCAACAATATGCTATCTAGTAGGGCCATATTAACTGTTAAGATACTTCGCTATTAGAGTTTCTTTATTTAAAAAAAAAAGAATTTTTTGTTTTGTTTTATTTCAAATAGCCTTGGCAACATCTTGTTTCAGGTTATCCAATGACTGATATTACTGAAAATAAATTTTAAAACTTACTACCTGTATCCTTAATAAAGAGTTGAAAATGTCTTAATAAAATTGATACTTTCGTATGATATTTTCTGATATTCTTTTGAAAGATGTTGGCATCTTCTTAACAGTCACTTAATGTCTATCCAATACTCATGGATTGAACACATTTTAGCAATAACTTTTATATGAATCTTAGTCCTTTAGCTTTTTCTGATAGTGCTCCATTTTTGTGAAGTTATTTGATAATTTTCAAAAAATAGCTCAAACGACTGTCAATGTATTGCTCTAATCCATTACAATGAATATGAATACATATTCATATTAAACATATTCCAGTGTTTTACAAAGAAAAAGGTAATGTGCTCTGTTATACTTGCCTGCATAAACATGTTATGGAAAAAAATAAGCGAAATGGAGAGATACATTGAATATCTGAAATCGTAAATCAAGAAAGTTAGATGCAGATTTTTGAAGTCTTCTCTGAGCTGTAATATCAATGTTATTGATCCACTTTTCATAGCCACCCGTTCTTCTTATGTGGGTGTTGCAATACCAACAGTGCACATTTCAATGGCTGCCCCCCTCCCACAGTTCATGTTTCTTACTTTGTGCAAGGTATCTCACTTGAATGATGCTGTATGTGCTATGTGGGTTATGGAACCATCTCAAATCCTCTGAGGAATCCAGAGTTCTATGGAACAGGGTTGATGAACTGGTCTAGGAGAAACTTAAGGCTTTTTCATTTAAAAGTATGAGATCATGTATATATATGTCTACATTTATACTGACATGTTTCTATTCAATACATAATTTAAATGTGTTATTAATCCCTAAACTGTTAAACTACATGAAGTCAATCCATAAGCTATGTCTACATTTATACTGACATGTTTCTATTCAATACATAATTTAAATGTGTTATTAATCCCTAAACTGTTAAACTACATGAAGTCAATCCATAAGCTATGTCTACATTTATACTGACATGTTTCTATTCAATACATAATTTAAATGTGTTATTAATCCCTAAACTGTTAAACTACATGAAGTCAGTCCATAAGCAGGTAAATGATATTTTGAGAGAAATAATGGGATTACTTACCTTGGAACTGGCAAAATTAGGTACTACAGAAATTCTAACACTATGATCGTTCTAAGATCCCAAAGTTAGTGTGGGCTTAGAATTTCCATAAGGAACCGTGAATTAACTCACTTACAATAAACCTCATGTCCTATAAATGTATTATAAGATCTCTGCTGAAGTAAAGCTGTGCTTACCTTATTTTCACATCAAGACAGGAACAATAAAGAAAAGAACAATCATCTTTTATCCCAAGCCTACTGATTACAATAGATAAATTGTTAACAGATTTTTATCAGTACGAAATGTTTAAAAAATTACGCTGAGATATATTAGTAAATGCACTGGTTCTGAAAACCAAGAAAATAAAACAACAAAAATAATCTCCGCTATAAATGAGGACAGTTTTTTGAGGTTTCATTTGTCTTAGATTTATGTATGTAATTCAAATGCATAGAATTTACCACCAGTTGGTTTTCACCACAGGCTTCTGTTGTTTGACAGAGGCATGATCGATCTGTGCTTTTATATGGAGTGTTACAGTTTCTAATGTTCCATTATCTAAACTGTGATTCCCCAACCTGATCAATTATTCTTATGTGAAAAAAAATAAAACCACAAAAAGCAACCCTCCATTCCCAAATGAAAGATAGAGAAGTTAAATTTACTTTATGAAAGCAAGAGAAAAAAAAAAGTGTCGATGGATTTGGTCCTTTAAACTGATGACTGTCAGAAAAAAAGACTGGAAAAAATATTCATGCTATTCCCTCTGCCTAGAATCACTTTTTAGGTACCACCTTGGATGGCAAAATTGACCAAAATGTAAGATGCAGATTAAAAATAAGCTCCCCCACGAAGTTTTCCTGATGTTTACTAGTTAAAGCTGGGCACTTATCCTTCTTGCTCTTGAATCTAGATTGGGCTCAAATGGAGTTCACACATATCTGATAGTATCTGGTGAAGTCTTAGGCGTAGACTGAAAGAGCAAGTTTGCTTAAACATTGTACGCAGTTTATTTGTTTCCTGGGGGTTGCCTTAGCAAAGTAGTACAAGATGGGTACTTTAGAAAAACAGAAACATATTCTGTCATAGTTCTGGAGGCTAGAAGTTCAAAATCAAAGTGTCAACAGGGCCACGCCCTCTCTGGATAAAATTCTTCCTTGCCTGTCCACAGCTTCTGATGGTGGCTGGCAATCCTTGGTATTCTTTGTTTTGTACCTTCATCATTCCACCCTGCCTCTGTCTGTCATCACGTGACATTCTTCAGTTACGTTTGTCCCTTCACATAGAGATTTCTTCCTGTGTCTTCACATTGCCTCTTATAAGGACACCAGTTATTATTGATTAAAGGCTCATCTTATTCCAGGATAATCTAATATTAACTAATTATATCTGCAACAACACTATTTCTAAATAAGATAGTGCTCTGAGGTCCTGGGTGTGAGGCCTTCAACATATCTTTTTGCAGGACACAATTCAACTAATAACAGGCAGAAAGGAAAAAGTATATTTTGTTGGGGTGTCTGGGTCAAACCTGCATTGGGAAAATGGCCTGTCATCAGTCTTGGATACTGGCTCCTTGGCTTAGCTCTTGGATTTGCTTCTGAGCTCTGTGAGGAGAAGTGTGACATGGGAGGAGAAACTCACATGAGGGTTTATGTCTTTAAGACATGAGATTGACCTGACAGGCTGGGAAAACTAAGATGGCTAGAGTTCTCAGGACAGAGTACTGAAGAGGAGAGAGCCGAATGGAGAGAAAACCTCAGAAATCTGAGGACAGCCTCTTGAGTATTCAGCTGAATACTAATCAGATCATATGTGTGAAGAAACTATCTAAACCACCTAGAATGATTACAGATAACATTGCACTGCAAAGAATGTTAAATGTCATCCTTCAGGCGAATGGAAAATAACACATAGAAACACAGATCAGGCTGCCTGGGTGACTAAGCTGGTTGAGCATTCAACTCCCGATTTCGGCTCAGGTCACGATCTCACTGTTTTGTGAGTTCAAGCTCCATGTCAGGCTCTGTGCTGACATTGTGGAGACTGTTTGGGATTCTGTCTCTCCCTCTCTCTTTCTGCCCCTCCCTGCTCATGCTGTCTCTCTCGCTCAAAATAAATAAACTTAAAGAAAACATAGATCTACACAAAGGAATAAAGTACTCTGGAAATGGTAACTACATGGGTAAATATATGCCTTTAAAATGATTGTTTAAATCTCTTTAAAAAATAATTGACTGTTTAAACTCAAGTAATAACAATGTGATGTTTTCTTCTAAGAAAGCATTCGTTAAACACTATTGCTTTTGAAGTGGGCAGCCCTAAATAACCAGAGAACTTACCGATAATGAAAAGTAGGTAACACATAACCTAAGGGGTGACAGTGGAATGCTCAGCTGTGAACTCTGGTACCAACTTGTCTTTATACTAAGCGGGGGGGGGGGGGGGGTCTAAGGGATTGCCAAAAGTTTGTCCCTTGCAGAACAGAATTGCAACACCTATCAAAGGCTTCTGTTTCTTTTCTTTCAACCTTGAAATATGCCCTTCGAGCACTTTTAAACTCCTTTCCTGGGTAGCTTTCGAAAATTGAGAATACTTCACTAATGTAAAGCAGCTTTTAGCTGTTCTCCCATGAGAGGTCTTGTGGAAAGATGTTGGGGAAGAATATTTTCTAGGTGCCCTAGAGGATGATGAACTCAGTGACAAGCCTTATGAAATCTTATTCAAATAAATATAAATTTGATAAAGGTATACAGTCTCATAAAAGAACAAATGAGAAATTAGGAAAATTGAATTCAAATCTATTTGAATTCTGACAACTGACATAAACAGGATGTCAAGTTTTTCATCCAAACAGATGTTTGTTTTATGAAATCAGTAACTTAACAATTTTACAAGGAGAAAAAAAGGAGGGGAGAGGGAGGAGGAGGAGGAAAAAAATAAAAATAAAATAATCAGTGAGTTTTATATTAAAACCCCTGTGGTATTGCTTTAGTCACGTGTTCAATTTATGATGTCGCCTTTTAATTAGAAACCTTTTTACTATGAAGAATTGAAACATCTTTATTTCTTCTCTTATTTCTTGATTCTGCCTGGGGGCACAGATGACTATTCCGTAATAGTCCTATACCAAGAAAGTCAGTAAGTTTTACAAATATTCAACATTTATTTCTGAGATTCGTTCTGGAAGTTGTCAGCGTCTAGCCTTATGGTCATATAAATAGTTCTCTACTGTGGGAATATGTATTGCAGTGGGAGTGTGGCAGTTGATGAGAGTAGGCAGATAAGCAAGAGTCAGAGCAGAAGAGCATTCGAATACTTAATTCTGTGGGTCCACAGTTCACTCTTGGGCACTGCCATCAAGGTGCCAATTGATCTGAAAGTGAAAGAATTAGCGTATTGCATCTTTCTGAAGCATCGCTTCTACTCAAAATCTGGTAGGGTAAGGTGTTAAGGGTAAAAAAGTTTAAAAGTTTAATATCATAACAAATATGGTTATGTTATAGAGTATGATATTTATGGTAAAATGTGGGTTTAAGGACAGTGGAATCTGGCAGTGTGTGGTAAAGATCTGCTGGGGTGACTGTTTATTCTGCTTTTTACAGTACTTTGAGAGAGATTATTTGGATGTCTTGTAGCTAACAGGGTCTGGATTGAAGGGACTAAATGTTTTTCTTTAGTATAAAGTAAGGATAATACTAACTTGTCCTATCTAACTTTAGAGGAAATTATCAAGTCTAGAGAAAGGGTCGAAGGAAGGTGTTGGGTATTGAAACTAGGACCTCACAGATGCTAAGCACCTGGTCTTCCACTAAGCTACACTTTTTTAGTTTGAGAGGTCTGGAGCAGTAGTACCTTGTAAGCTGTTAAGAGGAACTTCAAACTGTTAAGAGGTGGAGAAGGAGGAGGAACAGAAGGAGGAGGAGAAGAAGAGGAAGAAGAATAAAGAGAAGGAGAAGAAGGAGAAGAAGGAAAAGAAGAAGGAAAAGAAGGAGAAGGAGGAGGAGAAAGAAGAAGAGGAGGAGGAAGAAGAAAGAGAAGAAAGAGAAGAAGAAAAGAAAGTAAAGGGGCAGTAGAAGTGAAAAAATCAGAAGTCCATTCTGTTTTCTTTGAAGTCCAGACCTGTTCCCCAAACAGACCACAAACTTCCACAGCTTCATCCTATGCATTAAGTTTGGTAATTTTCTTCCCCAAATTACATTATTAGCAAACTCCTATTTAACCTTCAGCTCAGGTATTATTTCTTCTATGAAGCATTTCCTGTCCTACTTTTCCCCTCAGGCACAGTGAGGTGAGAACCTCTTTCTATTCTTGGATATAGTATATTCATTATGATATCATGCTATCTTATTTTTATAACTACTTTATTATTTAGATATAACTTACATACAATAAAACACATATATCTTGTGTACACCTTCTTAACCACCCTTGTATCATGGCATGTCTATTATTCTAAAAAGTTCTCTTTTTTTTCTCACTCAATATTTTTTCTCTCTACACCTGGAGGGAAGTACTTTTCTGATTTATGACAGTATACCATGGTTCTTATTCTAAAATCTCATACAAAAGGAATAATAGAACATATACTCCTTCATTTTTGTTTTTTTGGTGTTTCTAAAATTCTTACCTGTTATGTTTATCAGTAGTTCATTCCTTTTTTTTTTTATTACTTAGAGATATTTTATTGAATACATTTACCATAGTTTATTTTTCCATTCTCTTTGCATGAGTATTTGAGTTGCTTTTTTAGTTTTGGATTCTATGCATAATGCTGCCATGAATATCTTGCACAGGACTTTTGGGGGCCATGTGTGTTAATTGGTATTATGTAAATAATTAGAAGTGGAACTGCTGTCAAAGGGCAGGTGTATGTTGTGAATCAATTGATCATGTATGTGTGGGTTGCTTTCTGAGGTCTCTATTCTGTACTATTGATTAGCACAAATGCTAATACCATACTGTTTCAGTTACAATAGCTTTGTAGAATAGTTTGAAATCTGGGATCCTGATGCCTCTAGCTTTGGCCAGATTGCTTCGACTATTCAGGATCTTTTGTGGTTCCATACACATTTTAGGATTATTTGTTCTATTTCTGTGAAAAGTGCCAAAGGAATCTTATTAGGAACTTCATTAATTCTGTAGAATCTGCTTTGAGTAGTATGAACATTTTAACAATATGAAATCTTCTAATTCAAAAATAAGATCTCTTTCTATTTGTGTCTTCTTCAATTTCTTTCATCAGTGTCTTATATTTTCAGTGTACTGGTCTTTCACCTCTTGTATTAAATTTATTTGTAGTATTTTAATATTTTTGATAAAATTGTAAATGGGATAGTTTTCTTAATTTCTCTTTCTGATAGTTTATTAGAGTATAGATACTCAACAGTTTTATATTGATTTTGTATCCTGCAACTTTATTGAATTCATTTGTGAGTTCTAACAGTCTTGTGGACTTTCCATATATATTATCACATCATCTACAGGTTGTTTTACTTCCTCCTTTCCAATTTGGAAGACTTTTATTTCTTTTTCCTGCCCAGTTGCTCTGGTTGAGACTTCCAATACTATGTTGAATAAAAATGGCCACAGCGGGCATCTTTGTCTTGTTTCTGATCCCAGAGGAAAAGTTTTCAGCTTTTTACCATTGAGTATGATTTTAGCTGTGGGCTTGACATATAAGGGCTTTATTATGTTGAGGTACGTTCTCTCTTTACCCACTTTGTTGTTAGTTTTTATAATAAATACATGTTGAATTTTGTCAAATGCTTTTTCTGCATCTATTGAGATGATCGATTTTCTCTATTTTTTGCTGATTTCCACTCTAATCTTTATTATTTCCATTCTTCTGCTTACTTTGTATTTGGTTTTCTCATCTTTTTCTATCATGAATTGACTCTTTTTATTAGTGTTAACATCGTAAATCTTTTTCCATCCTTTTACTTTCAACTTATGCATGCCTTAATGCTTACAGTGGACTTTAATATAGGCAGACGGTAATTGCATTTTTCTTTTACAGTCTGATAAAATCTGCTTTTCAGTTGAAGGATTTAGATTATTTATAGTTAATTTGATCATTAATATGTGAGGGCAGAAATCTATGTTAGTATTTTCTTTTCTCATCTCTCCATTGATCCTGGTTTCTCTTTTTTAGCCTTCTTTTGGATTGAGTATTTTTGTGATTCCATTTCATCTCTTTTGGTCGATTGATTGACTGATTTTAAAGTTTATTTATTTATTTTGAGAGAGAGAGAGTTAGTGGGGAAGGAGCAAAGAGAGAGGGAAAGAGAGAATCCCAAGCAGTCTCTGTGCTGTCAGTGCAGAGCCTGACGTTGGGCTTGAACCTGCAAAGTGTGAGATCATGATCAGAGCTGTAACCAAGAGTCAGATCCTTAGCCGACTGAGCCACCCAGGCTCTCCTCTTTTGGTTGATTTATTAATTTTTTTGAGGCTTCTTTAAGGTTCATAGCAAACACCTTTAACTTATCACCATCTGCCTTCAAGTGAAATTATGCCTTTTCATTTAAAGTATAAAAAAATTAACACAGTGTGCATCTTTACTAAACCTCTGGCCTTTGTTTTATTCTTCTCATGCATTTTATTTCTGCATATGTTCTAGACCCCCCCATATGTTACTATTACATTTGTTTAAAAGACACATAAATAATAGGAAAAAATATTTTATATATACAAACACATTTACTATATTTCAAGGTTCTTCATTTCTTTGTGTATGTCTAAATATCTGTCTAGTATCTTTTTCTCAGTTATTCTGTTTGGTTGGTTTCTTTGAGCTATTTTCAAGTTCACAAGTGGATTTTGTTTTGTTTTTATTAGTTTTGTCCAATATATGGCTAATTCCATTCATTTATTTCTGGACTTACCAATTTTTATTATAATTTTATTTTTCCTGAAATTCCTGTCTCTTCTCCCACTATATCCATTTTTTCTTGTTGATTTTTAGCATATTTATTATAGTTATTCAAAATTGCTTTCCTGCTAAATCCATCATCAATATTGTTAGTGAGTCTGTTTTTGTTGACAGATTTTTCTCCTGACTATGGCTCATGTTTTCCTATTTTTTCACATTTTTAATAATTTTTGTTTGTATACTAGACATTGTGGATTATGTGTCATAAAGCTATGATAATTATTTTTTTCTAGTAGGTTATTATATTATCATAGATTAAGTTTCCAGAGGCTTGGCTTTTGGCTTTCTAAGGAGGATTTATTTCAGTTTTTGCTTTTGGGCCTATGGAAGATGACTTAGTTCTAGCATATATTCCTTACTACTAAAGCAATGCTCTTCTGGGGTTTCAATACAGACTATGAGATATTTATCGCATCTCTCTAATGTGTGAAATTTGAGCTCCAATTTTTGTCTCCTGGCCAGGGGCAGCAGGTTTTGATAGCTCTGGCAAGCTTGTGCAAACTTACAGTTGCTGTTTTCCTCTCGGGTTCCATTTAGTTTCCTTCTTAAGTCCATAGTTCAAGAATCAGGAAAGGATTTAAGAACATTTATATGCAGATTTTAAGCTGTCCTCTCTGTAGATCCTCCTTTCAGTTTTTCTCCTTTATCCAGCTCCTCCAGCAGTTCAAAACTTCAGGTGTGTCTCTTCAGGTCAATTATACTGCAGCTGTCTGCTTCAGTTTATCTGTCTTATGTTGTATGGACTGAGGAGAAAGAATCCTTGGGGATAAATAATACAAATTTAGCTTGAACACAAAATGATTCTTGTCTTTCAAGCATAGACCTCGCTCAAAATTTTTTTTTCCCCTTTGATTGTTTCCACTGTCATCCAGAATTCCTTTTCTGTCTTCTCAAGAGTTAGTATTTGGTATAGACAGGAGGATTCATCCAATACATGCTATCCCACCATGACTGGACTCAATAGTATCTTTTCTTTTTTTTTTTAACTCTCGAAATTATGAACACCTTGAGGGGCAGAGGCTTTATTTTTATTCTTAGAACAGTGTTTGGCATATAATTGATGTTCAATAAATATGTGTTCAATAAACATTGACATTAAAAATTTTTTTAATATTTATTTATTTTGGGGAGACAGAGACACAAAGTGCAAGCAGGGGAGGGGCAGAGAGAGAGGGAGACACAGAATATGAAGCAGGCTCCAGGCTCTGAACTGTCAACACAGAGCCTGATGCAGGGCTTGAACTCACAGAGCACGGGATCATGACCTGGGCCAAAGTCGGCCGCCCAACCAACTGAGCCACCCAGGCGCCCCTAAACATTGACATTTTTGATCAGGCACCATGAAATGGAGAATACTGAAAGCCAAAATCATCTAAAAAGTCTTATAAAAGTCAGGGATGTCCAGTAAGTTGAAAGATATAGTTTTACTTCAGAATTTGTCATGTTGTGTTTGAGATAAGACACCTGGAGGTACATTTGTATGGATCAGGAATTTAATGTTGAGGAAAGAAATTCACATCCTCAGCAATGCACTTCTTCCATTTTATTTTGTCTTTCAGAAAACTTTAAATTCTATTTACAGGAACTCAGAATTTCCCCAACAGCTACCAGTAGACAAAATTTGAAGTACCATCTGATGCAACAATAACTGTATTTTTAAAGGAATACTCCTTTTCCTATTTGTGTACAAAAACAGTAGACTCCAAGCATGTTTAATTTAAAGGATATTTCTTAGTGCTTTCTTTGTAAATGGCTACTGTTACTTTCACAGAAAATAGCTGAAACTGACATGCATATGCCTTCATGCTCTGGTCCACAGCTTATGGTATTTTATTTAGTCTTGCTTTTCTTTTTTTTCCCCTTTTTCTCCTCTCTCTCTTTCATAGTAGCAGGGATGAAGTATAAGCCAGTGTTTACACATGCAAAGAAAAAGATTAATTTTGTGAAAGAAGAATTCAAGGGCTTTTGTACCTCTAATCAGTCACTATTGTCTTCTGCTGATGTCTGAGCCTGAGAAAAGAAATAGGATAATATATAGGACACCAAGTGAAACACATTTTCTGTGTCTCTGTCAGGACAGTGAACTACGAAATAAATGATACTGGGCAAGTTCAGTGCAGTCGTCAGTTAACTATTTCCAAAGTAGAAGAACTAAAAGAAAAAAAAAATAGACAAAGAAATCAAAGGAGCAAAAGAACCTCCTTCTAGAAATCATCTCTCAAAGAAAATACATCTTTGAATATATTCTTCTATTCAATTACTGAAAAAGAACAACTTGTTTGTCAACAGAGTACAGCCACAAACGCTGCCTACTATATATAACTATGCCTTCCAACACAGGGTGTTCAGAGAACCTCATTTTCTGCCCCCTCTAGAAGATAGTAGGCAAGAGTGAAAGATCATGCTCTCTTTTTGAAGAAAGCTCTTCCCTCTTGCTACATGAAAGGAATTATTAAAATAAATTTATCTCGCAAGAGTGGATGAAAACTCAAATTAAATATTTAAACTTAACCATTTCCCTTTTCTATTTTAAAGATAGTTTTTAGAGAGCAGGGCAGAGAAAAGAAAACTAGTTGTTGTATTGCTTATTAACAACCTAGCATTTTTGTTCAATTTTAAAACATTTGTTGAGTACTGGGTTAGCCACTATAAGATACATAAAGCATAATTCTTTACCTCAAGCTTAATGCCATACCAGACAGAATACAAGTCAGATTGTTTAACGTGCCATAAGAAATATACTTACAAAATGCTATGTATACTTTAGGGAGGAAGAGCTCAAATCCAGTTAGGAAATTAGAACACACCTTATCAAGAATACAGCATTGTGGATACAACTTAAAGAGGTATATTAGGTCTGGCTCATGGGAAGAGAAGATCTTCAAGTCACAAAACCAGAAGAGTGGTGGTGTATTCAGAAAACAGCAAATCAGTTGGTACTGTGAGAAAGCAAGGACTTAAATTACATGACACTTCCATTAGAGACTTTAGTTTTTATGGTCACTTACCTCAAAACTGCTCTAAGCATGATGTCCCATCCCCCAAATAGACCCATTTCCTCAACACATGAACTAAAATAGGAATTAAGTGAAAATTTAAATGAAGAGGTGATGTAGAATGTTCCCATCAATTTAGAAAACTAATCAAATTAACAAATAATAAAATTAATAAATAATTTACCAAATTCTCCAACAGAGAATTCGGGGTGACCCACCATAGTTCATCTCCACGAGTTGCCACCATCTCATCTCTCCCACTCCACATCACCCCACCTGCTCCAGATAGTTCCTACTGACCCTTTGTGATTTGGTTTTCTGCTTGATTACCTACAGCTAAACTAAACCGTCCACCCCTACTATGCTTAGCCTGGCATAACCATCACAGACAACAAGAATAGAGCACAACTTTCCTTAATGGAGCCAGGAATGGGTCAGCTTTATTTTATGTGGTGATAAATCTGCCCTATAGAATCTTGAATAATCTGCCCTATAGAAGATTTATCACTTTTTCCTACTGTGTCTGTCCCTTAATTGTGGCTATAGGGCATTCAGGAGTCTTTAGGACCTGTATATCCCCCTGAGATTTGTATTCAAATGCATCTAATAATTAGATGTGAAATTAAATAAATTATATTATATAGAGCAGTGACATTTATGAAAACAACAGGACATGTTATACCCTACATTGGAGGATGTATTTATTTCTCAATTTAAGAGTCATTAGGGATTCTGAGAGTCATTGGTATCATGCCATTGGCTTTGAACATTATCAACAAAGGCCACAATGTAATGAGCTGATGTTTGTTTAGAATATTCATCCATTACTGAGTATCACTTTCTTCCCTTACAGCAATTTGTTCCAAACTACAGCATAAAATGTCACATTATTGATGTGGCATTATCAAGTTTCATCATGATTGACCTGATGTCACACTGTTTTATAACACAACTGGTTGCTGTCAATCAAAAGCACTTACAGAAACCTGTTACAAACATAGGGAACAATTTGTGCTGGCGAAGAACCATCTGGTATACTCCACTTTAAAGATGAGCCTTGTGGTTATTTCAAAAATCATTAAAGTCTAAGTGTGAATTTTTGCTATATATTTTTGCCTTTGCTTGATCCTTGAAATTGTTAACGTTTCAATAGTCACTCCACGTAGGTAAAAATGTTTAGGACTTTTCTTTATGTAGGAGTTTTCATGGACATTGGTGATCTAGCAGAAGGTCAAGAGCCGGGAATACACTCATGACTCTTCTCTGGGAAAGGAAAAAATGACGATGAGAGAGGCAGAAAGAAACAGAGGGAAGGGAGGAGAAAGGGGAAGGTTGAAAAACAGGGTCAAAGAGATCCTTTGGCTAAGCTATAAAAAAGAGGGGGGAAAAACAAACAGAGAAAGTGAAGTTGGGTTGCTGTTCTTGGTCTGAGAATCAATCCAAGTTGCATGGTTCTGAAACATGACCTCTGTGCCAGTGTGGCTGCTTTCTGCCTAATGTGTCATGGGCCTTCTACATGAATTAATGCCCTTCTCTGTGTTCTTAATCACTTTTATTTCTGTTGCTATCATTCTATCTAAGAGTGACATTTATATGTCTAAGTCTTAGAAGTCACCTCTCTGGGATTTTGATGAGAAGGTAAAGAGAGCAGAGGGTATGGTTTGGGGCGAATATGGTAAAAGGTGGAGTGTCCACTGCAGTTTTCTCACCCTTCCCTCACTAAACAAGAGGCAATATGTTGTCAGGATGGTTTGGTTGCAGGAAATCAATCTCTATTTCTATGAACATACCATGGATGACTTCCCTTTTATCTCTTTGCTGCTTTTCATCCTCTTAACCATTCCTTCATTGAAAGTCCTTCTGCTTCTGTATATATGGACCCCTTGATTTTCATTTTTCCGACCTATATGTATATCTTCTTGTACCCTATAGAAAGGAACTCCCAGGATAAGTCTTGTTCCTTTTCTTTCTTTCTCTCTTTTTCTGAAATCTCACCAACCTTGTAATTTCAATAATTACTCTTGGGGTGCCTGGGTGGCTCAGTCGATTGAGAGTCTGACTTCAGCTCAGGTCATGATCTTGTGATTCATGGGTTCAAGCCCCACATCAGGCTCTGTGCTGACAGCTCAGAGCCTGGAGTCTGCTTTGGATTCTGTGTCTCCCTCTCTCTATGCCCCTCCCCTGCTCACACTGTCTCTCTCTCCCCCAAAATAAATAAACATTAAAAAAATTACAAAAAAAATTACTCTTATGCACATGTCTAAAATCTTTTGCTCAAGGCTTAAGTGTGCTCCTTTATGTAGAAATGAGTGTTCATGATATCTAATTTTCCAGTTCTCATTATATAAGACATGCTCTGAAAAAAAAGTGGCATATTAATAGCTATATAATGACCAATAAAAATAATCCATCACAATTTTAAGTGCTTGGTTCATAGTTATTTTAGAATCTTTCTTTTTGTCTTTTCAGATAACTTATTACTCTGGAGAGATGTAATTTTAATACTATAATCCTCTTGCAAATATAACATGGTATCTTTTTTTTATTTATTTTTATTTTTATTTTTTAACGTTTATTTATTTTTGAGACAGAGAGAGACAGAGCATGAACGGGGGAGGGTCAGAGAGAGGGAGACACAGAGTCTGAAACAGGCTCCAGGCTCTGAGCTGCCAGCACAGAGCCCGACGCGGGGCTCGAACTCACAGACCGCGAGATCATGACCTGAGCCGAAGTCGGCTGCTTAACCGACTGAGCCACCCAGGCGCCCCTAACATGGTATCTTAAAATAGCTAGAGATGGAAAACATTCATTAGGACATTATATATTCTGTGGCCATTGACAGAGTGGTTTCCTGCAATGAATGCATTTTAGCACTTATTTCTACATTTTTAAAGTATGTTCAGTAAATGTAACCCTGCAATTTAATTTTCTAACTTTTGTTTTACATACCAAACTTTATCAAATGCTTTGCAATGCCTCAATCACTACTTCATCAATGTTTGTGTGACAAGTCTGATAAAAAATTATAATACTTTATGCGTAGCATAGAACAATGACATTGGAGAGTGTCTTGCCCAACTCCTCTCATATTATAAATAGAAAAACCACACAAAACAAAACTTAAACATTCACAGAGGTGAATATGTTTTTCCAAAGTTTACAACCAGTAATGATGGCTATAGGACCAGAATCTCAGAAATCGAAGACCAAAAGTACTTGTTTGTTTGATTGTACTGCACACACTTTCTGTTTCCCCAAATATTTTATCAGCATATGTGGCTCCCCTCTCTTCACATGATTCTAATATTCTCAACTTCTTTGAGAGTTCTTTGAAGGGGAACATATGTACCAGAAAAGAAGAGGGGAAAATGGGAAGGCTTAGAAAACTTGCACTCAAATGTAATTGCTCCAAAGGAACGATTTCTCTTTAGGATTAATTCTACACCTTCTTCTATAAATATGGCTGCATTGGAGCCCGTTATGTTGCCCTAAAAAATGTTTCTTGATATTTAACAGAGGTTTACATAAATATTTTTCTTTATATTTACTCCCTGGTTTTATTTATATTTGCATAATTTTTTACACTTTAACTTTGAAAACCATTCTTATTCTCTTTTCATTGGGATGTGATTAAGGCTATTTTGCAACTAATTCACTTAACACATTTTTTTTTTTTTATTTTTTTTTTTTTCAACTTTTTTTTTTTTAATTTATTTTTGGGACAGAGAGAGACAGAGCATGAACGGGGGAGGGGCAGAGAGAGAGGGAGACACAGAATCGGAAACAGGCTCCAGGCTCCGAGCCATCAGCCCAGAGCCCGACGCGGGGCTCGAACTCACGGACCGCGAGATCGTGACCTGGCTGAAGTCGGACGCTTAACCGACTGCGCCACCCAGGCGCCCCTCACTTAACACATTTAGATGTGTGCTATCTGGATGGTTTCTAAACGCGTGTATGCTTTAAGTATGGTTTTTTAATTGATCCTTTTTTCTTTCTCTCCAGCTGCTGTATTTCTTTAAAATCGCCCCAGACATTTTTTCTTATTAAAATTTTATATTTATCTCTTTTTTAGTCATGATTAATTGTGTGTTCTTCATCACATGTTAACTGGCCTACTTTCCTTTGAGACTTTTCTCTTGAAAGATCCTGACACTATTCTATCTACACAACTATATCAAAACTGGCCTCACAGTTTTTCACAAAGCCTCCCAGTTCACTTAGGATGTTTTCCTCCTTTCTTCTCCATTTCAAGCACCTGTTTTTCTTGTTTCTTTTTTTAAAATCACAAATGCCATCTTTTTCCATGTGTACTTTGGAGAAAAAGCAGAAGGACTGAGAACAGTTCTCAAGAGTTCCTCTAGGACAGGATTTTGATCTCCAGGCAGCAATACTCCTACATGAGGGAATTTTAAAACAAAACAAAACAAAACAAAAAACAAAAACAAAAACAAAAACACCAAACTCACTGTCTGACTTCTGAGAGCAATATCTCTCAGAGATTTTGTTCACTTAGGGAGTTGTAGCCCAGTGTGGCCCTTCCTCTCTTCAACACTGAGCAATGACTCCCAACTCTTGTCCACTGGAACCCATCAGAGCTCCCAAGGGCAGTGAGAGCACTCAGTCTAGTTCTCAAAATGGGTATCAACAAGCCTACAGGGCTTGTGTGAGTTGACTTCCTTCTCAATTGAAGTTCTGGCTCTTTGGTTGGAGAATCCTGGGAAAAGTATGGAGGAAGAAGAAATTTATATTATCCCTCCCTCTAAGAGCTTTGCCAGCAAATGTGGAGGTAGCTGTGTTTGAGTGTTCTCCCTTGTACCTTTACAAGAAGGTATCTTCATATCTTCTATTTCTTTGATATCATTGCAGATGTTGGTTCTTAACTTAGGGGACACTTGTCTCTTTTAGGCTCTAAAGACACTTAATTGGATTATTGAATGACTATGCTGTTGTTCATTGTGTTCAATTACCACTTCATATGTAAACCTGTTAATTACAGATTGCAATTGCCTTTAGAACTGTTGTCCAAAACATTTGCCTTGCTTTTCAAATTATGTTAAAAATTCTTAACACTTGTGATTGCTTGAGACCCATTTAATGTCTTGTAATTTACCTTTAGCATAAACATCCACTAAATTACATCATATAGCCCTTTCACTCCTCCATGGTCCCATCTTACAGCTTCTCACAGCCCAGATATGTCTTAGCTTGACCAAGAAGAAATTTTAAGTGCTAAAGCCTGTAGTGAAATAATTTAAAAGCCTATTTATGGTTCAAAAATATTCTGCTATGTTGTTGGAAACATGTTTCCTTTATCTGAGGCAGTTTGTATTTTTTAAAAATGCTTCTTTCTTTTTTTTTTTTTTTGAGAGACAGAGTGAGTGGGGGAGGGGCAGAGACAGAGGGGGACAAAGGATCCAAAGCTGGCTCTGCACCACACCACACCAAGAGCAGTGAGCCTAATGTGGGGCTTGAACTCACGAACCACCACCGTCATGACATGAGCTGGATGTCCAATGTTCAACCAACCGAGCCACTCAGACACCCCAAGGCAGTTTGTATTTAAATCCATTGTTAGTGATGGCAAGTTGATGGACAAGCAATCTTCTAGTTGTATAATATTAGACCAGTAGTTACTGCTTGATAAGATGAACAAGGCCAAACAAAACAAAACATAACAAAACAAAACAAAACAAACAACAACTAACTAAAAAAAGAGATCTTCCTTATTAGGAAAAAAATGTTCCCTAAGGAGGATGGTGAACTAGAAGAAGAGACTTATCATTTTAGTGTCAATTCCCTAGAAGATTGCTTTTTACTTCTTTGTTGTTGTTGCTGTTTTCTATGCTGAAGGGTGAAGAAATGCGTCTTCAGGGCTGTTATGTAGGGTGAGAAAAAAGAAACTAGAGTTAGTCACTAGGTCAACCTATTTATTGAGTCTCTGTTGTGCTCTGGCCAGTGCACCTTGCTCCCTGACCTAGCCTTGGCAGACAAGTAAAATGTAATGGAGGCTCTTAATGCTGAGTGAAACAGAAGATAAAAGGCAAACCGCTGGAAATAAATTTTAAATTGAATTTACAAGTAAATTAAGTAATAAAAAATCTTCTAATCAGGATACATATGTGAAACTATGTTTTTTAAAGCTACCAATTAAAACGTTATGTATTAGTAAAGATGGGGAGAAGTGTATTAAAGCATTTTTTTGAAAATATAAAGTTGGCTTATAAAGAATTTTTCACATGAGTCACTGTGTAGTGTGTTTAATGATTTTGCTTTGAAAGTGGTAGGTAAAAATATCTGGTTCTTTTAATAACACTTGCATTATTTTACTGTAATATAATATCATTGACTGAAGACAGTGTGTGTCCATGGCCAGGGTAGTGGTGATTTTTGCCAGTGAAAAGTGAAGGGATTATTTTCTGAAAACTGGAATGATAAAGTATAGAACTACTTAAATTTTTGCACACTTCAGCTGTTTCTCATTCTGATTAAGTAGTGAGCAGCTGGATAATTGGCAACAGACCCCCTTTCTTGATTTACTTCAGACATGGGCAAAATTCTCACCACTGATGGTTGAGTTGAGTTGATTTCAGCTGCTTAGTCGCTGTTTAGATCAGTGCTTCAGAGTCTTTTCCCAGTAATGTTACCCATGGAGTAATACAACGTGATGGGATAGGAGAATCCTATCCATGACCAGAAGTCAACTACAAAGCATCTCTAGACCTTGGGACCAATCTTAGACACTATGGGCCAAGGAATCAATGTATCATTACCTGCGCAACTTTTTCAAACACGTAGGTATGGGAAACTCTTACCTAGATCATGCCGAACAGCTAGGCAAAGCTAAATTTATTTTGTTGGGCTTTCCCTTATTTATTCTGCTCAAAGCAAGACTGTATAACATGAATAATAATTACAGAGCAAATTTCTTTGATGACAAATCATGACAAAGTTTTTAATAGACAAATTGTTCTCCTAGAAAGTTGAAAGTGACATGATTAAAAAAAAAAAAGAAAAGAAAGTGGCATGATTATCCAGTTGTTCTCAGGGTTACCTTAATCTTGTTTTGAGGAGCTTCTGGGGAAAATTCTCTTAATGACTTGAATATTTGTCCAGAGCACCATAATAGAGCTCACAAAGAATCTGTATTTGGTGCTTTATTTTGTTGACTGTAAGTGTTACAAGGGGAATTTGTCCTCAATGATTCCCTAAGAGAAAGTACTTTGGGCCGTGATTATTAGACTTTGACTTCCAGAAAAAGAAGACAAAAAGCAGAAAGGAAAAAAAATAAATACTATAAGCAATTTTTTTTGGAAAACAGATGGCATCTCTAAGGGTGGCTTGGTACTAATTTGAGGGAAAATATTTTTATATTCATATGTCAAATGGTAAGAAACGACTGCTAGAGTTAACATGACATCCTGGTATACATTAATACAAATAACTCAGCCTGTTCTCTGAAAGAGGCTTCTTAAGTGTTGATTGTGTAAGTAAATCCGAGCAAGGAGAAATACACATACATACTTTTGTCTTATTAGCTAAATTAACCACATGTCACAAATCCTGATGCTTGATGAACACAGTGGTTTTATTTGGCTATTAGTAAATCTTGGCAGGTGGTAAAGAAAAGCCAGAAGAAAAGAGCAAAATGGGGGGAAAAAATGGTTTGGGTTTTGAATTGTCCTTATTTTTGACTTAATCAATAATTCTAATAATAAATAACACCAGCATAAATGATTTAAGATTGGAATCAGATATGCTGTGTACTTAAAAAAATAGCTTTGATGGCAAAGGAGTTCTGCTCTGCTAATGGAAGTAATAATTCAATCACCAATAAATAAAAGGCAGGCCATTTTACATTCAGCAAGCCTTCTGTATAGTAAACAAAGAGTCTATACATTTTGTTGTCCATGTTCAACAGGAATATTGCTGATTGGTTCCATTATTTACATTAAAAAGCAAAGCTAGCAAATAAGCTTTCTTGCCTTCAGTAAATTCATAATTGATCTGATTATACATGAGGTGCTCTTGCCTCTGGGATTAAAAGGAAAAATATATGCTTCTCATATACCAAGGGGTAAACTTATAAAAGTTAATCCAGTGAGAACATGAGGTCTAAATTACCTTCTGGTTACCAATTTTATATGTTTCCTATGCCTTTGAAGTGTTACTACACAATGGAGTGGGGCAAGAACTGTTTCGTGTCATAAAACTGGGTTAAGAGTCTCAACTTCATCCCTTTTTCACTATGGCTTCAATCTGGATGACAGCTGAGCACATATTCTACATCCCTACCTACCTTCAAAATAGCTTGAAGTTACAGAAAAAGTATCACAAACATCTATAAGCCTGCTAGAAGACAAAATATAAGGGACTTCTTGAAAAAATAAATGGGTAGCATCATTGGACAAAAAGTTAAAAAATTAAGCTTCTCAAAGTCACATGTGATGCAAGGTTCAGGGTGTCCAATATCAGAGATAATAGAAGGAATGAGTAGGGGGAAGTCAGAAGCAAATATTGAGAGATTTAAAAATGAAACGGCAACTAGGCATGATTCTTGCATGCTGCACTTTCACTCTCTCTTGCCAAGCAGCAGGCAGCAGAAATGTTGGGTCAACGCTAAAATCAGAGATGGTGGGAGCTAGAACTTGAAATGCAGAATAGTGACCAAGGCAATTAACAACCTTTAGGAGGCAAAGAGAACCTGCAAATCCAGAAAAAAAGTTAATTCCATATCTTTCCTTGCACACATCTTATACCACTGCTGCTCTCAAAGAAGAAAAGATATGATCTTCATAACTTACACCCTCAGATAGGCAAATAGAAATTATGAAATACAAACATGAGATGAAACCAAGAATTATCAAGCTTTGAGAAAAATCAATGTATGAAAGGCAGGCAACAAACTCAGCAATAAAACTACAACCTGGGCAATGGTGGAAAGCAAGCAAAGAGAAAGTTTTAAAATAAGTGTGATTAGTATACTTAGAAATATTATATCCCTATTGTAAGAGATAAGGAAACAGGTGACAGAAAACCCCATCTTCAAAATATAAAAATTTAAGAGATAAACAGAATAAAGAATGGGCTTAGATAAAGAGGGAATAAATTAGTTAGAAGAGCAAGTGGAAGGATTGTCCCAGATCAAAAGAAAAGTAAAATGTGATTTTAAAAAGGTGTAGTTAATATAATAAAATGTTTCAAAAATGTCTAATAGGAGGTCTAACAAGTAAATCACATAAGGTGTGTGTGTGTGTGTGTGTGTGTGTGTTTGGAGGTGATGATGGGGTACAAGATGTAAAGAAAAACAAAGGATGATATTGCAGACAATGCCTCTTAAAGTTATCATGAAATCTTGGATTAAAAAGATTCCAAGGAATAAATAAGATAAATTCAGAAACAACATACATAGATCCATCATGGGATGTGTTTCACATTCTGGAACACAATGAATACAAAGAAAACATAATGAAAAGAGAAAAAAGAATAACTGAAAAGGAACTGGAATCATATTTCTATTTTAACAGCATTATATAGTAGCAGACATTTGATTAAGGTCTTCAAAATTTTGAAAGAAAATAAATTTTAGTGTGGAACCCAAACCACAATAATATTTATCTGTAAATAAGAACTGAGAATACTTATTACCTTTTTCTCAGGATGGATAAATTCTCAAAATTCTCAGTATATTTCTCTTAAAAACAATTGACACAATTAAACTTGATCTAGATGATAAATATGTATAGACTTTTAATACATGGAGGACAGACATTATTTTTAAAATTTCTTGAAATGGTCACCAACTTTCATCACACATTAGGTCACTAAGAAGAATCTCAACCAAATTTCCTTAAGAAGAAACTTTCTAGTCACAATACAATATAGTTCCTTGCAATCTAAGGGTCAGAGAAGAAATCAGAATAAAAATTTCAAAGAACATTTGAACTAAATGAAAATACAATATGGCATATCAAAACTTGTGAAATGGAGCTAAATTATTGGTCAGAAGTAAATTTATAGCCTTCAATTTATATATTAGGGAAAAAATCTGTAAGTCAGTGATTAATAATCCATCTGTAAAGCACAGAAAAATAATGCCTAATTAAATACCAGGATGTAAAAACAAGAGAATAATTAAGATAAGAACTAATATGGCTGAGCTAGAAAATAAACTATCAGACTCATCAAGAAAAATGAGAGAAGGCACATGTTGTCAGGATCAAAAATGCAGAGAGACAGATTTCAGAGAATAAAATGAGAAAATGGTCAACAATTTGATGCTGATAAATAGGAAAATTTAGATGGAAAAAATAACCTTGCAAATATAAAATATCTTAACCTGATGCAATAAGAGGCAGAGAGAGGGAGACACAGAATCCAAAGCAGGCTCCAGGCTCTGAGCCTGAGGTGGGGTTCAAACCCATGAAACGTGAGATCACAACCTGAGCTGAAGTTGGCTGCTAATGGACTGGACCACCCAGGTGCCCCACAATTTATTTTAACTTTCAAAAGTTAACCAATGCCATTTATGACATTAATAAAAGAAAAAAGGAAAATGATCACCTAAATTTTTAAATAAAATCACTTGCTAAATTTCAGTATTTATTTCATGATAGGAATGCATGTAGATTAAGACCGGACGGAATTTCTTCATTCTGATAAAGGGTGGCTACAAAAATTGTTAGAATATATCCTATTAAATGATGAAATATTGAAATCTTTCTTCCTGGCAGGAAGAACAAGAGAATGATGCCCTTTATCACCATTTTTATGTGGTTTTGTGCTCGAGGTATTATACTATGCAATAATGCAACCTAAAGAGAAAAAAATATTGACAGTAACTTATCTGATGAAGGATATGTCTATATAATATAGAAATAAATTCTAAAAATCAATAAGAAATGAAAAATGGACAACTCTTGAATAGGAATTTCACAAAGAAGATTTTTAAATGGTCAATAAAGATGTGAAAATACATCTGGCTCTCTTAACCATCAGGGAGATGTAAATGAATTCTATGGTGGGATATCACTACTCTCCTTCCAGGATGACTCTAAACACACACTACACTACACTACACTACACTACACTATACTAGTTGGTGAGAAAGTTAAATAAGTGGAGCTCTTCTACATTGCTGACACTAGCAAAATGGATACAAATTTGGAAACCTTTGGCTATATATGAATCACCAATTACATAAATTTTACTCCTAGGTATGAAGCCAACAGAAATGCATATATATGTGCACCAAAAATATGTATGTTTACAGCAGTATCATTTGCAACAGCTAAAAGCAGAGCTCAAACGCCAACAGGAAAGGAACCAAGTACTGCTCTGTGCATCAGCATGGATGAATCCCACAAACATCGTATTACACAAAAAGAGCCACACACATAAGGGTATGGATTTTATGATCCCTTTTACACAAACTTAAAAAATGAGCAAAACTAACCAAGGAAGATGTGGTCTGGATGGTAGTTAACTTTGATAAAAATGGTGGGAACAATGATTGGGAAGGGTCATGAAGAAGATAGGACTGGAGGACTACCATGCTATTTCCTGAGCAGGGTGCAGATTCTATGGGTAAGTTCAAGTAGCAAAAATTTAGTAAGTTGAACACTTATGATGTATGAACTTTCTGTAATATGCTACACTTAAAAAACTACTTCATATATCCCTATTCATCAAAAATAACTAATTTAAAAATACGTGGTGGGGAACCTGGGTGGCTCAGTTGGTGAAGCTCCGACTTCGGCTTAGGTCATGATCTCGCAGTTCGTGAGTTCGACCCCGACCCCCCTGAGGGGCTCTGTGGTGACCACTCACTGCCTGGAGCCTGCTTCAGATTCTGTCTCCCTCTCTCTCTGTCCCTCCCCCACTAACACTCTGTCTCTTTCAAAAATAAAATAGAAATATAAAAAAAAATTAAAATATGTGGTAAAAGATATAAACCAATAAAATACGTATGAAGAAAACTGATGTTCTCAGGTAAGATGTGTCTGGAGAAAACAATAAATTATATTGAAGCATATGAAACAGGAATAAATAAATAATGAACGAATCCACAGTTTTCTTAGATGAGACGAACAAATTGTTTACATATTAATGTTCTTACATAAACCAAGACCCTCCAAATATCTCACTCTTCAAAATGAGAACAATAAGTACTGACTTGTTTTACCATTCATTAAAATGTATAATTACAGGTGTGCCTGGGTGGCTCAGTCAGCTGAGCATCTGACTCTTGATTTCCGCTCAGGTCATGCCCTCAGGGTTTGTGAGATGGAGCCCTGCAGCCCTCTTTGGGCTCTGTGCTGAGTGTGGAGCCTGCTTAGGATTCTCTCTTTCTCCCTCTGCCCCTCCCCGAATTGTGCTTTCTTTCTCTCTTAAAAAAATGTAAAAAAAAAAAAAAAATTTAAAAATGTATAATTACATTTAAGGTAATAAATATAATATTTGCACATCAATAGTCAAATAAATTAATGGAAAGGAATAGTTTCTTAAAGAGAAATAGATCTGAAGAAATTTATAATAAGATGATAGTATCCTTTTAAATCTGTGTATCAATATATGTTATTGGCACAACTGACTAATATTCATGAATCTGCTAGCTGGTTGGCAGATAAAACACATGTAGTAATGCTAAGGCCTGTTTACCTCAGCAGAACCATTCTAGACCAGCCAGATCACAACTAAATATAGACTTATGACTGAATCTAGTTGACATATGAGTGAACAGTTCAGTCAAGTTCAAACTAGATCATTGAATTACAGTCTCCTTAGTACAATGGTTGCCTGCTTTTTAAACCACTGCTTTTGAGATGGTTTGTTATACAGCATTATTGGAGCATTAAAAAAACTGATATATGGAAGATATAAAAGGATTATATTTTTAAGGATAGGAAAGGGTCTTGGGAAGAGGATTTATTTGAAGAAAATTATGCTATGTGACCCAACTCATTCTGCTCAAAGTGGAGGTAAAGATGGGCTTTCTCCTTACCTCATACCTGCAGAGAGAGGTTTAATAGAAATAATTATTTAAACTTAATAGATAGCCTCTCAATTTTATGAATACAAGTGGTCTGGAATCTTTAGTTGGGAATTTACATAATAGAGGCTATATCTATTGTTCTATGGTATGAAGGCAAAGAAATACGGAGTTGGAAACCAGATATATTTTCACCGATAGCAGAAAAGAAGGTGTGTTTCCCTGACTAGATGTATACTATCTTGGAGTTATTTTGTACACTCTCCAAGAGAGTCATCTAGAAAGGTGATGGGACCCATATGAAGAGAATCTGGAGTATGGTCCTCAAAACCAGGGTTAGTAATAGGAGTGGCAGTCAAAGGAAAACAGATTGCACTTGTCATAGGAAGTACCATTGAATGTTTCAGTGGAAGAATCTGTAGAATACTTAACAAGATTCAAGAGAAAGAAAAAAATCTGTGAACATCTACCAGACCACAATGCTATTTTAGTACAATACATTTAAGTTAAAACTTTGCTGCACCTCCCCTTTCCATTTTTCCTTACTCATCTGTAATCTGGGAGTGGGAGCCAGATGGGGGTGAAAGGGTAGAAGAATAACCTGGAGAAACAGAGAAAACCATACTCTATCCAGGTGGCATGCAGTTTGCTGGCAGGTGGTCAGGCCTGGAGAAGCGGGAGGTGGCAGGGGAGTGGGGGAATCTTACCTGTGGATGAAGATTGTAGTTTTGGTGAATATAGTCGACTATATATCCTAAATTCTGAGTGTGTGTGTGTGTGGGGGGGGTAAGTTTTGCTACTTAAAAATCCATAAATCTTTGTATTAGCTAGGAAAGATAAAACAATCATGAGATTGCCAGAGTTTTCATCCACTATTGAAGGGAAAATCTCTCCCACCTTTATAGGAATACATTTTAAAGAGATAGTAGAAGACAAAAATAAGGATTCTTTCTATTATCACCTTACAAAATTTGTTTGTTGAATATTCCAGTTACATATGCAGTAAGGAGATCATTTCCAAAAAAAATTAGTACGTAAGATAGTATTCTAAAGTGATGCTATATTTCTTTTAACTTCAAGTTCAGAAAGAATATTAAGATCTTACAATTCCTTAGGGTCTTCCTTACTCACCCACTCACCATAGCTTTGAATTTCTATTATGTACCTGGCACTGTATTAAATTGTTAGAGTACACTGGAGAATAAGATATGCATTGTCTCTACTGAAATGAAGACGATGTCTATGGAAGAGATTGGCAGTAAATAGATAATCACACAAATAATAACTACAGTGATGGAAAGGGCAAGGAAGCACTGAATATATCTGCCTGATTCTTAGATGCCTGTGAAAAGGGTCCCTAGCATCATATTGTTAACTGCTTAGTAAATTAAGAGATAATGATATTTTATATTAAGAGGTAATGATATTTTAAAAGTTAGAAAGTGATAGGTGCTATAAGGCAAAGATAAGATCCTATGATGATTCAGAACAAGGAAAGACTGATACTGGTTACTCAGAGAAACTCAGATCCTTTCAGCTGGACCTTGAAAGACAGTGGGATTTTGGCTTATAGAAATAGTGTGTCAGTCAGGATATGCAGTCTAGATAGAACAAAGAAATGGCAGAAACAGGCAATAGTTCAGTCTGACAAAAGCCCTACACCTTCCCTCCCTCTGCATAAGAAATTGAGGTTAAATATAATTGGTATTCATTTTCTCTAGTTCCTTTTGTTTAGCCTTTTAATTCACTGTAATTCACTTTTTTTCCCCTTTTCAAGCTAACTTATTACAGCAAATGTACACAGTAGTAAAAGAATGGTGTGTCATCATTACTGGCCAGAGAATACTCTTATATTCTGAATACTTTTAGCTTAACCCTTACTTTCCCAAGGAAAAAGTCATCTTAAAGATAGCCATACATGGTTGTTCCTAAGGAAAACATCATGATGATCGTGTATAGGATCTCTCTTTCACTGAACATGATGCAGAGAATGTGATGAGACAAACGAGCAAAAGCGTTCAGCTTAAAAATTAGTTTATTTTATCCTCAGACTATAATCATGTCGACACATTTTAAGGTTAGTAGTTTCATATCCAGAAGAAACCAGAAATATAATCTAGATCCGTGGTTTCCACATTGTATCCTCTAGTACCCTAGTAATGGCCAGATACATGGGACTCCAGCTCCTCCATTTATCCACACACACCTACTGTTCCTCCTTCCCCCAGAATTAGAGTATGTGTGCATGCACATCCACAGGCAGGCACACTTCTGCCACAGAAAATGAGTTTTTTTTATTAATATCTGGTTAACATGGCTTCAATATAAGATTTTATTCCACAAAATATTTTCTGCTTTAAAAAAATGTTTGAAAGCTACTAATCTATTCTAAGCCTCTTACTTTATAGAGTATAACACTGAATTATTAATTATTCATTGAAAGTCATTCATTATTCACTTATTCATTTATCTATCCATTTACCTATTCATTCCTTCATAGACCATATACCCAGCACTGTGTAGGGCTCTGGATGTACAGTGGAGAACAGCACCAAAATGGTCCCTGCTTTCCAGAAACTTACAGAATAATGGATGAGGGAGATACTAAACAAGTGATCTCACTAATCAATGTGATTATGAACATAGATAGCTATTCTGAAGGACAGGAAAGCAGTCCACAAGAAACTATAATCAAATTAGCTGTCTTCGAATGGGGCTGTGCAGCTTCCTTCAGGAAATGATGTGTGAGCTGAGACCTTCAGGATGCTGGGAGAGACTGCTGCTCTCTCTTGCTGGCCTCAACCTCTCTTCACTGTTGTTGTTTGGAAAATGGGAGCAAACATGGGTTTCACATGGTGAGTGTACCTTTTCCCCAGAATAAGACCCCTGTTATAGCTAGACCAGGGCGGACGGATGTAAGCACTTGGCTGTAGCTGGTTCTCTTGGTGCTCTGCAGGAGACCATGTCCTTTTCTACAAGGTTAGAAAGCAGAGAATAAATCTTGATCTAGTTGATCGCTTCCTGTAACTCAGACCACAGAGCATAAGAGCACAAGAGAAAGTAAAGATAATTTTCCCACTTGAAGTTGCTATGGAAACATACAGGAGCCCAGAATATTCATAGGAGCCTGAGTGTGTAGTCAGACTAGCTTACGTCCAAAGTGTAGAGTAAATACTGTCTTTACTGGACATTAGCACCATTGGCAGGCATTATTAAAACCTTTGATGGTGGTGGGTGTGTTGGAAGAAATAGCTAAGAGAGTCGAAAGTAGAAGTTTCATGGGAATAGTACTGACATTGGGGCGGGGTGATAAAGTGATAGGATAAGAGGAGGAGTGGTTTTGTGTTCCTTTTACCAAAATTTGCTTAAAAACTATGCACATAAATGTCTTCTGATAAATAAAGTTTAGAAGTTAAAAAATAAGAAAAGAAACACATTTTGAGAAATAGAAGAAAAAGTTTTTGGAGGACTAAAATGGAGGCACTAAAAACTAATAGCCCAGAAGAAAAACATAAATGATTACAAGATTAGGGACTTGATCTATATCTATAATGTATTTATCTTTAATGTCTGTATCTACATACCAGAAATACCTTAAATTTGTTTGGAATACTTGTTTCTTTCCAAGTGCCACCTTTTGGATATTACAAATAGACTTCACACAAGATTGCTTGCAGTGCCACTGACCCCAACTTGATTAATAAATGTAACCTGTGAGGAGAAATGCCAACTCAATGCAGGCAAGCACTCACATTCTCTCTTGACTCCAGAAACAAGCATTCAGCTCCAGGTGTCTTATTCTGGCTTCCCGGCTCCCCTAGGGGCCCACATTTCCACCAGTCAGATGGTGCCCAGGGTAAAGCACTGAGAAAAAAGAGCTCACTCTGACAAATTTATCATTTGACGGCAAAAGGTGCTCATTCCTCTGGACTTTAAAACCTGTTGAGCTGGTATTATCCAAGCTGTGTAGGCCACAGCTGTGAGCAATCACATGAGAGTGACCTCAGTTCTCTCATGGGTCATTACTTGGAAACAGTGAGAACAACCAATTTTTAGGACTAAACATGCCATTACATCTACACTTTGAAAGAAAGAGATAGACTTTTGGCCCGAGCGGTGATCTTGTAACCAGAATCCTGGCTCTGGTTTGTCTTTTGTTTCTCACAAGCACCCAGTAAAATACTTATTATCTTTATTTTTGATTGGAGACATTGAGGCACAGTAAAGAGACAGACACTGGAGATCAGTTCAATCTCCCTTCACCCTTAATCAACCAACTCACTTTGATCAAATCATTGGCACTTCTCCAAGTCACACCTTTGAGACGGGAGCAAATATACTTTATCTGTTTTCTAAACATAAAGCCTCAGGAGGTGAGGAGTAAGAACTACTGGGGGAAACCTGGGTCTCTTTTTACTGCACTTCATTCAGTTTATTCTACTTTAACTGGCCCTCTTGACTTTCAAGGTTTGTGGCATCTTAGAACCATCACAACACATATCCTTAGAAGAAATGCCAGATAACACAATTGTAAAGTCAAAACACCTCCCAAATTGGATTTTTTTGTTGAATGTTTTAATAAATAAATAAATAAATAAATAAATAAATAAATAAATAAATCGTGCAGAGTGGTATTAGCAAAGAATAGTAGAGAACAGAACAATAAAAAGGAGCATTAAGAGAGTGAGTTAGAAAATGCACATTGTCTTCCTTGTTCACAGACTTCAATAGTAAACAAAAATATCCTGGACATTTGAGACAGAAAAGAATACCACACCATACTTTCATCTTATCTGGAACAGTTATTCACATACTAATTCTCTAAGTATTTGAGTAGCTTCATGTGCCAAGCGCTGTGCTGTGTGCTAGAGATTCAAAAATGTGTGAGACATGTGACTTGCTCTCTAAGACCTAACAACTTATACCCAGTAAGTCATCATTTCTACAGGGAGTTTAAACCAGTGTCCTATGTGGAAAACTTTTCAGTCTATTTTTGTTTCCCTGGCAAATAAAGCATACCATGTGGTATTCTCCACACACATATTGATCGCCCACTATTTGCCAAGCACTAAGTCAGGGATTAAGGAAACACTGATGCATTAACAGGACCCTTCCCTTCATATGAATTACCGAGTCTGCCTATTGAGATTTTTGAACCTGCTCTTCTGTGAGGAGCCATATCCTTATTCAAGACTACTTTGGCCATTACTGGGGTCTCAAGAACAATGTTATGCCTGGATCAGTTGATGTAAAATATACTGTTATACCTGCTTATGAAGGAGAAAGTGTCCCTGATTAAAGGGTAATGTGTAATCACAGGCCCAATAGTTTCAATCTCCATTCTTGCAAAAGTTTTTAAACCTCACTAAAAGTAACAAAATATGTTGCTGAGTTACACCTTTTTTCCAATAAGCGTGGATCAGTGTGCACTGGAATAACAGATAATTCACATATTATGCTATTGCAATTTTGCTGTACATTTGCTATTTGTGGCCAAACACTGTGCTGGGCACTCAGAATATGAAGATACCTAATTTGCACTCCCTGGTCTCAAGGAGTCTATTAGGAGAGATGGAGAAGTAAATGAAGTGCCTGGATAATGAGTTCTTGTGAAAATAGAAGCATTTCTTTGGAAGTTGTCATAATCATGCTATTTATAACTCAGATTTACCCACTAGTTGTGTTGGTGGTAGTATCAGCCCAACATTCCCATATCGAGAAAAGTTCTTACCATTTAAGCCACTTCCCCAGGTAGCTGCAAAATAGAGACCTTTCTACCTGTTAATGCAGATTTTCAACATAGTGAATTTTCTGTTCAAAATGGCCCTGGTTTGTAATAGACAAAAATGTACATGTCTCTGAAGCTACTGAAATTTTAAAAAATGCAGTACTGTTTCATTACAAGTCTGCTGTACATGTTACTTCTGTTATTCCCTAGTGTACAGTAATATTCAGCTTGTTTTCTTTTAGAACACCCTTGATGTGCCACATTATTGTTCCTTCCTGTATGTCAAGAGATGCCATTTCTCATTCATCAGTGTCTTGTTTCTCTTGAGTAAGGACAACTAGATTCTTTGTGTCTTTCAAATTCATATGATTCTAACAATACAAATTTTGCCTTTGTCATCTTTGATTAGGTGTTGCAAACAACACAAGAAGCAATTTGATGTTTTAGGCACATAGTAACACTCGATGGCATGGGTTTGAGTTAAAATGTGTTCTCTCTCCTTTCAGAATGGTGCTCCTTTTGGCAGTCACCAAGAATATGGTGAAGGAAAGATGCTGGGCAGTCCTGCCACTGACAGGTTCTTTGAATGACTCGAAACGCAACGTGACAGTTCCCTGCTCCTTACTGTCTGGAGCAGCTTGATTGCTAATGATGCCAAGTCCCCCTTTGATGAAATTCAAGTTCATCTCACGCATCACTCCTGCTCTTTTTCTGCATTGCTATAAAAAAAATGCTTATATCTTAAATTATATAACATAACACATATAACTTAACATATATAGTTTAATATGTAATATATATATATATATATATATATATATATATATATATATATAGTTCTTAAAAAGCACAATCACTAGCAATCCCTAAGGAACAACAAGAGCTCCTATGTGTGCTTATTCATTAATATCTATTATTCTGTGTATCTCTCCATACGTTGATGTATGTATTTATGTATCTATCTTTCTCTCAAATATGTTTTCAGTACTTTGACTTAATCAGAGATTATTATAATATAAAGATTATATAGAATAACAATCTCTAAAAACTGAATGTATTTCTCTAATATGTATGTATAACAATTCAATAGGTTTTGGTTTTAATCTAGAGACCTGCTGTACAGCGTTGTGCCTATAGTTAACAATATTGTATTGTACACTTAAAAATCTGTTAACAGGATGGATCTCATGTGAAGTGCTCTTACCACAATAAAATAAAAAGTAAAAAGAAAAAAAACACATAAAAAACATGTAGTCATGATGTGGCTGTGTGGCTCAGTTCGTTAAGCATCTGACTCTTGATTTTGGCTCAGGTCATGATCTTGCAGTTCGTGAGTTCAAGCTATTTGTTGGACTCTGTGCTGGCGGTGAGGAACCTGCTTGGGATTCTCTCTCTCCTTTTCACTCTGCCCCTCCCTTGCTCATTCATGCGCGCGCTCTCTCTCTCTCTCTCTAAATAAATAAACATTAAAGAACCATGTAGTTAGGAATTATTGTAATATAAACATTAGGACACCATATTTATTAGACAGGATATTTAATTTTCACATTTCCACCTTCTTCCTGAGTTCATTATATCCCTATGTGATTTAAGGTCTGGTTCCCAGGCATTCTGTAGTACAGACTATTAGTCCATTTGTTCTCTTTGACATCGCATGACTGACTCAAGTCCTGACTAGCCTGATTAAAAAAATGAAGTCGCTCACAAGTGTTGTCAATACAACATGTCTCACAGGAAAGCAGTGTTGCTCCTGCTCAGCTGCATTGTGCCTCTTCAGCTGCAATGCTTCTTTGCTTTCTAGGTCATTAGCCTCAGTTTACAGACTGCCCAGCCCACATCCATCACTTGCAAAGGCCATGACCACGAATGCTTTTTACTACTGGCCCTGGTAACAAAGCTTGAGTCTGATTATTTTACAGGTTCCTGCTTTGGTCCTTGCCCCTCCATCTGGCTCCTTCCATTAATCTGCCTTGAATTTCTAGGCCATGAATTTTGGCCAGTATTACTCTGTGTCTGCAAGCCCGAGCTCCGACTGGTCATCCTCAGCCCAGCATCCTCTGCGTCCACATTTGCTAAAACATCTTCAAAGTCATTGTGATTATCTGCAGACCCAGCTTCTCCCTTCCCCTGTTACTTCCTCTTCTCCTACTTCTCCATGTGCAGCCTCTACTGGCAAAGCCCAGGCCACTTCCCTTGTTAGAGTTGAGCCTCAGACCAGTGTTGAAGAGCTGATTTTTTAAAAATTATTATTCTGAAGATTATTTCTTAGTCTGACAGAACTTTCATTGCCTTCACAGCAGAAGTTATGTACTGTGATCATTCTGACAGGAAAGTCTCTAGGAAACATCTTTTAAAACAAATGAAGTACCATTTTAGCTACTATATTTCATTTAGGCTATATTTGTATTTTGGACTTATCTGAAAGTTCTAGAGTGGGGATAGCTTCTAGGTTGGGGTGGTACTTCCAGTCTGCATATTGGCTGTATGTCCGTTGGATTCTCATTCTGGTGTTGATTTCCTTTTTGGTTTCACAGGGCATTGGAGTTCATACAACAGCAATTAGGTAAATATGGGTCAGAGGTAAAAGTTGGGAAAAGTGAAATAGAATGGAGTTAATTGAAAAAGCAAGACCTATTACTAATATTCAGATAAAATACATCTTCCAAGCCTGATCAAAATGCGCTTTTTTTTCCTTTTGTCCATATAATGTGACTTTTTTGGGGCTAAATCATGAAAAGCAATACTTTTATTTCTTTTTAAATTTGATCTTCCTTGGGGTGCCTGGGTGGCTTACTCAGTTAAGCATCCAACTCTTGATTTTGGCTTAGGTCATGATCTCATGATCTAGCCCGTGATCTTGATTGTGAGATCTAGATCATGAGATTTAGCCCGTGTCTATCTGAGAGCATGCAGCCTGCTTGGGATTCTCTCTCTCCTCTCTCTCTCAGCTCCTCCCCTGCATGAGCTCACTCTCCCTCAAAATAACCAAACTTAAAAAATTTTTTTGATCTTCCTCTTTATTATCCAAACTAATGACTTTGTCCACCATGACTCATTTCTTTTCTTTGTCTTCCTTCCTTCCTCCCTCCCTCCTTCCTTTTCTCTTTCTCCCTTCTCTCTTTTTCACCCAACTTTATTCAAGTATAATTTAAATACAATAAAATTCACTCACTTCAAGGCACACATTGTCGAGTTTTGGCAACTGTGAACAGTAAACAGTGTTTACAATTGCTGTAACAGTCACATAGTTGCAACTGTAAACTGTAAACAGTCATGTGGCTACCACTACAATCAACATACAGAACATTTTTATTACCACAAAAAAGTATTCCTTTGTTTCTTTGCATACAGTCCCCTTTCCCAACCCCGGGGCCTAAGCAGCCACTGATCTGCTTTCTATTACTATAATTTTGTCTTTTACAGATTTCATCTACATGTTATCATACATTATAGACTTTTGTTTCTGACTTATCATAATACTTATACTTGACATAATACTTTAAGTATTGGTCTACTTTGTTGCACATATCAATAGTGTATTCCTTTCTAGTGCTAAGTTTTCATAGTATAGATGTACCACAATTTGTTTATCTATTCCCTATTTGATATACTTTTGGTTATTTTAAGTTTTGGTTATTTTAAACAAAGCCCTTATAAATATTTACATAAAGGTGGAGCCTGCTTATGATTCTCTCTCTCCCTCTGCTCCTCTCCTGCTTATGCACAGGCAAGTACCCACGCTCTCTCTCTCACCCTCTCTCAAAAATAAATGCATACACACATAGATACATAACAAAAAAACCCACAATTATTTCTGTAGCAGAACATTTTCTCATTTTCTAGAATGGAATGTTACCTTAAATTCCATTAGACACATTTTCAAATAACATTATTGGTGCACAATGTGATAAACAGGACTTAAAATAACAAAAAGTCTTTAGTGAAAAAATATTTAAGTGTGTACTTTATTTAAAAATAAAAACTATTGCAAACAGAGTTTGAATGTTTCTGTTAAAGTGGTTATATATGTATTGACTTTTATTATTTAGGAAAATGTAAGGTCTATAAGACAAAGTAGATTGAATGTTCAATACCTAAATAAATGTTTTTAATAAGAGTTTAAAATCAGAACAGGGACTCTGAAGATTATGTAATTCATCATTATTATTATGTATATTACTCAATGGGAAACATATTCTGTATTGTATAACAAACATTGCTAATTTTTCCTGTCATTCTTTTTCATCTTTTGTTGCATATCTCAACTGATTCAAGAAAGAAAAGATAGCATTTTTTTTAACTTACCTTTTTGTACTACCTGTAACCTGAATTTTTTTGACTCTTTAGTGTTGGTTCCTTAATTTAAGTTTTTGAGAGACTATGTTAGGCTCAGTGGAAGTTGCGTAGGTGGCAGTAAGAAAATTGTTATCTTCAAATGATTTACAGTTTTGGTAAAATAATGTCAACATTCTTTATACATTAGTAATCAAGTTTATATCAGTTTCATTTGGTTTTTGCATTTTTAATGCTTATAAAAATTCTATTTTTGAAAAACTTAATTCTGCTATCAACTTTTAAAGTGGTCAGCTATCTGTGGTTTATATCTTTTCATGAGCGTATCTACAACCCAATCATAAGCTATTTTGTCTTAATTATTTCCTATTTTTTTAATCCTTTGAATGTGCAAAGTTATCTAAGTTCCAAAAATTCTCTGATTAATAAGAACACATACAAAAAGTAATTTTTATAATTTTGAAACAGTCAATGGAACATTTCCTGTCTAGTTGGCCCAATTTTTGAGTTACAGATTTCACCTCATCAACTTTAGGCATTGATTTCTATCGTACTGACAAGTAACTATTATAAGCCAATGTCATAATAATAGGTGCCATATATTGTAAAACTCCTTGAAAATATTCTAAAATATGATTTCAATGGTAGATACTTAAAGTCTAGTGTGGAAAAATTCAGTTCATGAAATATTATAGCCAAGTTGGTTCTTTGAAGTGATGTAACTTGCACGATTATGTGAGAAAGATAAGGAAAGTATTTTAAATTAATTTGGACCAAAATGAATGATCAGAACTTCTATTTAACCTTTCAAATTCAGCACACAATTGTACCATTTGAGCTTCACTACCTTAATTGTTTCTAATGTTCTTGTTCACACACTCATTGATTTGTATCTGTAGCCAAAGCAACTTAGACACATTTTTAATGTCCCGGGATGGTTACATTCATGTTTTTCGAAGGTTTAAGGAAATTAGTAGAAGTTGCTTGTCAAGCTATATATACTAGTTTTCACCTCACATGATGTAATCTCATTTACTTCAAAATCACGGGAATATTCCCAACCCACAGAAAGGAGCAGTATGCAAGCTACTGACTATGAAACATGGTATATATAGTATATAATATATGTGTGTGTGTGTGTGTGTGTGTGTGTGTGTGTGTGTTTGCATTTCCAGAAGCTAGCTGAATACTTGACTCATAATAGATACTCAATAAAACTCATAAACTTTTCATCAATATATTGCTGCCATATTAAGTTATTACTGAGAAACCTCACATGACATATATGTTTTGTCAGAAGTACAGAGGTGGTTTTATGACACCTAGGAATATTCTAGAACTTTTCTGGTTCTTTGGTAATCATTGCTCATTCATGTTATCATGACACTGTTCTAACTGCTAAGCTTGTCTGTCATTGCTTTAAGTTTGGGTGGCAAATTCATGGTAAGGGAGCAGTCTTTGGCCCTCCCAACCTCACAGTAGTCATTACTAATCAATCATGACACTATTTCTGACTGATTCCATGGAATTCTCTTCTGTTACAGAAGCTACTACCAATGGATTTGAGTTGGCATGCGTTTTGAAACCTATTTGTCATTCTTAATTTAGAAGATTAAATGTCTTTGTAACATCAACTTTGTGCCTAATGACATAACTACTTGTTTATTAATGTTTTTGAAAATCTTACAAATATTGACTGTGAATATTGTTCTATTTTTCTGATAATGTTAAAGATGAGTCCTTAGGAAAGAGAGTAGTTTTTGCCTAGTTAACTATATTCGTAAGCGATAGAAGATTGTTATTTTTAGCTATATATTTGCACCACTTTGTTTTTAAGCCATGTAACATACCTTGATAATTTAAAAAGTATGTTTTATCTTTCTCATAGTTTGGATTATAAAGAATATGAGGCTGTCCTGGTTGTATCTAGCAGATGTATCCAAATACCGACACTGTTGCAAATTGTGTGACTAACTGCAAGTTGTCTCCTTAAATTAATTAGCTGGAAGCTGATGACAGTAGTTGCCTTGCCTCCAGTGAGGCAACCTTTCAGGCTAAAATTCTGGCAGATGTTAGCAGGGTTAATAGCTGACTTGTTTTTCTGGTTCTGTTTACCAATTGTGAGAAATATTTGAATTCATTACTCTAAAGTTTCTCCACAAGCAGCATCTAGGTTTTAAAGTGACATTGACTTCAAGCAGAACTAAGTGGCTATGCTATTGTGCTTTCTCCTAAAAACAGGTCAGGCAAGTGCCCTGGATGGCAGTTAGTGTGGATACAAGAGGCAGATCATTATGTTTCCATAGTGCTACCTGTCTATCTCTCCCAATTTAAAAAACAGAATATTATTTTTCAAATTCTATAGATAGATGGCTGGTCACCTTACATGTTAAACCAATCCTACCTGAAAAATAATTGTAAAGATTAATTCACCAGACATGTAGTTATCAGCAAGATGCTCATCATGCAAGACACATATTATGAATGTAGCAATAGGGCAAACTAAATGAAACATACAATCATGTACCCTATTTGGAGGTGGCTTCACCATTAGTTTATTCAGTTGCATATAAAAGACAACTCTAACATGTGGCCCATTGTGTCCATCTCCCAGAACAGTACAATGGAGGTTTTAGCAGCCAAACCTCGGTATGAAAATTGGGTGATATTTGCTAGATTCCAAATGGAATCCAAAATTTCTTTATTTTGGATATGAGGAAAATGCACTGAAAGTAAAAGAGCCAGCCATAAGTAGAGGGCAGGAACATCTTACATGGTTTAGGAGCAAATACTCTCTCCTTGGCTGGCAGGTTCCCCTTGTCTACAACAGTCAGCTACCGGGAAAAAATTAATTTTAATATATAGAAAGAAGTAGCCTTGACAACTCTGAGGGCTTTGGTTGAATCACAAAACCTACCTGGTAAACCCACTTACTACTGAAATGGTTTCCTATATGTTGTTGCAGGTATTTGATTCAGGCTTTTTCTGTCTTCATTGTGGGTGATCACTCGGTTGATTGAAAATCAAGACATAAAGGATGGATAAAATGTGCTCATTCTAAAGTTTGATTTGGAGGTTTTAATAATTTCTTATGGTTGTGATATAATGCAAATTAGAATAGATTTAACATCACAACTTGCCTATTTCATAGTAGAGAATTTGCTCACTATAGGTAAAATTTGTACAATTTTTTTCCTTACAACATCTCATGCATAGGTCCTGGCAAATGTTTTATTTTCTTATTTTTGTATTTACCTCATTTCCTGCTGAATTAATATGCTGCTATGACATCATATTCAACATATCCTGAAGTGAGCCTATTTTCCATTTTGAGCCACGATCATTGCTCACTGCCTAGCCTGTGCCAATGGTACAAACATTTCTCCATTTATCCAGGTCCGAGATTTTGGTCTTTCCCTGGTGATGATCTATTGTATCTCATCCTAGTCCTCTCTCCTGCTCTAGATTTGAAGTAGCCTCCTCCTCTCATGCGTTTGTAACTATCTGGCATATGGCCTGTCTTTCAACTGGATGACTTTTTGGGTGCCAGGACCTTGACTGTGTTGCATACCCTGCTATCTCAAGGAGAAACAGTGCCTGGAACACAAATATTTATCATTCAGTAAAAATGTAGTGAAGAAATAAATTGAAAATAGGTCACCATGAGATGGTGATTAGACCCAAATCTGAATTCTCTTCTCCTACATTCAACTGTCCCCAAAATATTACTTAAAAACTTATTTAATTTTGCCACTCATTTTAGAAATTTAAACTCTATGATTTTAATCTTGTGTTACATTAAATATAAATATGTATGTGTATCCGTTGAACTTCCTGAGTGATGTGTCAAGAGGAGCATTTTTTTTTTTATTCATAGTAAGCTTTTCAATCATACAGGAGTTATGCTAATGGAAGTGACACTTAGAGGTTGGAGGCTAGTTGTTAGAACCTACCATGTGACTGGAAGATAAGAACTTTCAGCCTTACCCTTCCACTCTGGGTAGGGGACCGGACTGTGGATTGAGTTAATACCAACAGTCAATGATTTAATCAGTCGTGCTCAAGTAATGGAAACCCTATTAAAACTCTAAATGGAGAGGTTTGGAGAACTTCTGGGTTGGTGCATGTTGCATGCATGGTGTCTGAAGAGTAGTGTATCCCAAAATCTGCAAGGACAGAAACTCGTGTGCTCAGGGCCCTTCTAGACCTCACCTATGTACCTCTTCATCTGGCAGTTCATTTTTATCCTTTGGAATATCCTTTATCATAAACTGGAAGTATTGAATAAAGTGTTTCCTTGAGTCATGACAGCAAATTGTCAAATGGAGGAATGGAGCTGTGGGAACTCCTGATTTATAGCCACTTAGGCAGAAGTGTGGGTAACCTGGGAACCTACTACCTGCAGTTGGGATCTGAAGTGGGAGAAGACTTGTGGGACTGAGTTCTTCACCTGTGGGATCTGGACTGAGTCAGAATTATTTAATGTGAGGGGAAGAGCCACATTTGGTGTCAGAACTGTTGTGAGTACAGAAAGAGTTTTCTTTTAGAATCACACTTGATTGCCTTCCTCTTGTTTTCCTTTCTCAGTGCTCAGTCAGGCTTTATCATTTCTCTCTCACCTGTGTTAAGCTTTTCCTCAGTTAGGTTGTGAAGGGCCCATCACACCCTCATGTCTCGTTTCTCATCATCCATTCACTTTATGCTACTCTCTTAGGAACATATTCCATTCCCAAGCACCCCATAATCATTTGTTAAACTATGCCTTTGTTTATGCTTTTCATCCTCCAATCATCTTCTCCACTCTTTTAAATTGAAAATATATGACTCAGATCTGTCTAAAACATATTCTCCTCTGAGAAGTTTTCCCAGTTTCCCTTTGAACCACCCAATATAGAATGCTGTTTCTCCCACAACCAAGATTCACGGGTCCAGGCATCAAGGGATGGAAATGGGAGTGACACCACTCACTGTTACCTGTAGTGACACAGTAGCAAAACTTTTGCTTCCTGTTCCTGTGGCGTTATGTTCTTCTGGGCTAGAGGTCTTAGTTCCAGAGAGAGGAATGCTTCCATTAAGAGACACAATAAAGAGGGGAGCCAAGATGGCGGAACAGCATGGAAATTTTTTGTGTATCTCGTGTCCATGAAATATAACCAGACCAACACTAAACCATCCTACACACCTAGAAAACTGATTGGAGGATTAACACAACAATCTGCACAGCCTGAACCACAGACTTCAGCAGGTATATGGCATGGAGATGTGAACTTGGGGAGAGAGAAGCCGGCGGTGGACAGGGTGCCACTTTTTCAGGCAGAGAGAGGGCAGAGACTGGGGAGGGGGGCAGAATACGGGAAAAGCACCCTTCCCCAAAAGCAGCTGGAGAGAAAGTGGAAAATTGGAACCAGCTGTAAGGATTAAACTAAAAAGGGAGAAAGGAGAGGGTTTAAACTCCATTAAGACTGTAAACAAGGGGAGCGCAAAGTCTGCAACTCCACAGCTCCATACCTGGCGGTGCTCTGGTGGGAAGGGCGAATCCCCAGGAACAGAGTGGGGACCAGGAGGTTCTCAGGCCACATGGGGAAAAGAGGTTCCACTGCTGGAAGGACATTTGGTAGAGAACGTTGAAGCCACCTGGTCCTAGCAGACCCCAGAAAACGGCCACATTAGCTGGTGCTGGAATAAGGTCATTAAGGGTGAAGACTGGTGCCAGATGTGTGTTGTGATTTTTCATAATCCCTGAAAAGTTGCTGCTATACTATCTCGCGAACTTTTTCTGGGGCGGGCTGGCACCTGGCCGCAGTCTCAGGGCTCCGGCAGCAGAATGGTCCAGCAAGAATTCCCGGGTGCAGCCGATATTTGGTCATTGCTTGGTGAGACCCTCCCACAGAGGGGCGGAACTTGTCAAAGCTGCAGTCCTTCAGAAGTAAGGGGCCAGGGAAAACAGCCACATCTGAGACAAAACTCAGGAGAGAGGTACTGTCTGGGGCCTGGTCACAGAGAGTGAAAAAGCTGGGAGTGGACAAAAGCTGAAGACAGAGGATGGGTGCACGATTGCTGATCTGGGAGAACAGAATACCCATATTAGAGACTGGGAACGAGGGTGATGCCACGTCACCACTTCCGCGCATGCGCATACACACCTAGACGATCTGCAACAATCCACCCCATAGGCTAGCAGCGCCATCTAATGGAGAATGGAGCCGTTACACTGAGCCCCGCCCAATTGGAGCAACCTCACTCTTCAAGAACACAAGTCTCACAACCTGCTTAGTTTATGGACTATCAAGCACTACATAGTCTGACTTCTAGGGGAAAATAAAGTAATTTCAGTCCTATTTCAATCTGTTAGCAGGTCCATCTATTCAATTTTCTTTCTTTTTTCTTTTCTCTTTTACACTTTTATTTTTCTTGAATATAGAAAGAGAAAAATTCATTTTTATTTTTAATATTTATTAAAAATATTTTTCTTTATTTTTTTCTACTATATTCTTTACTTTTCTGTAAATTTTTTCAAATTCTATTTTACTCCCATCCTATCACTTTAGTCTACTTCAGTGTATTCATTTTTTCAAATTCTCAAACAATTTCCTTTTTTCCCCCCCTCTTTTTTTTCCTCTAATCTGTCAAACCACTTTCATCACCCTGACCAAAACACACCTAGGATCTAGCATCATTTATTAGATTTGTGTGTGTGTGTGTGTGTGTGTTTAATTTTTTAATTTTAATATTTTTAAATTTTAATTCTTTTAATTTTAATTTTTATAGCTCATTAATTCCTTTTATCCCTTCAAAATAACAAATCGAGGGGCGCCTGGGTGGCGCAGTCGGTTAAGCGTCCGACTTCAGCCAGGTCACGATCTCGCGGTCCGTGAGTTCGAGCCCCGCGTCGGGCTCTGGGCTGATGGCTCAGAGCCTGGAGCCTGTTTCCGATTCTGTGTCTCCCTCTCTCTCTGCCCCTCCCCCGTTCATGCTATGTCTCTCTCTGTCCCAAAAATAAATTAAAAACGTTGAAAAAAAAAAATTTAAAAAAAAAAAATAAAAAAAAAAATAAAAAAAAATAACAAATCGAAGGAATTCACCCCAAAAGAAAGAACACAAAGAAACAACAGCCAGGGATTTAACCAACACAGATACAAGCAAGATGTCTGAACCAGAATTTAGAATCACCATAATAAGAATACTAGCTGGAGTTGAAAATAGATTAGAATCCCTTTCTGCAGAGATAAAAGAAGTAAAAAAGAATGAAATTAAAAATGCTATAACTGAGCTGCAATCACGGATGGATGCAGCAGCAGCAAGGATGGATGAGGCAGAACAGAGAATCAGCGATATAGAGGACAAACTTATAGAGAATAATGAAGCAGAAAAAAAGAGGGAGATGAAGGCAATAGCCATACTTATATCAGACAATCTAGACTTTAAAATAAAGACTGTATCGAGAGATGCAGAACAGCATTATATCAAAATCAAAGTGTCTATCCCCCAAGAAGACCTAACAATTGTAAACATTTATGTGCCAAATATGGGAGAACCCAAATATATAAGTCAATTAATCACAAACATAAAGAAACTCATCGATAGTAATACTATAATAGTAGGAAACTTCAACAGCCCACTCACAGCAATGGAAAAATCATCTAATCAGAAAATCAACAAGGAAACAATGGCTTTGAATGACACACCGGACCAGATGGACTTAACAACAGATATATTCAGAATATTTCATCCTAAAGCAGCAGAATATACATTCTTCTCCAGTGCACATGGAACATTCTCCAGAATAGACCATATACTGGGACACAAATCAGCCCTTAACACGCAAAGATCAAGATCATACCGTGCATACGTTCAGACCACAACGCTATGAAACTCGAAATCAACCACAAGAAAAAATTTGGAAAGGTAGCAAATACTTGGAGACTGAAGAACATCCTACTAAAGAATGAATGGGCTAACCAAGCAGTTAAAGAGGAAATTAAAAAGTATATGGGAGTCAATGAAAATGATAACACCACAACCCCAAACCTCTGGGAAGCAGCAAAGGCGGTCATAAGAGGAAAGTATATCGCAATCCAGGCCTTCCTAAGAAGGAAGAAAGATCTCAGATACACAACCTAACCTTACACCTGAAGGAGCTGGAAAAAGAACAGCAAATAAAACCCAAAACCAGAAGAAGACAGGAAATAATAAAGATTAGAGCAGAAATTAAGGCTATCGAAAACAACAACAACAACAACAACAACAACAACAAAACAGAACAGATCAATGAAACCAGAAGCCAGTTCTTTGAAGGAATTAGCAAAATTGATAAACCACTGGCAAGTTTGATCAAAAAGAAAAAGGAAAGGACCCAAATAAATAAAATCAAGAATGAAAGAGGAGAGTTCACAACCAACACAGCAGAAATAAACATAAGAAAATTTTATGAGCAATTATATATCAATAAAATGGGTAAACTGGAAGAAATGGACAAATTCCAGAAACATATACACTACCAAAACTGAAACAGGAAGAAATGGAAAGTTTGAAGAGACCCATAACCAGTAAGAAAATCGAATTAGTAATCAAAAATCTCCCAAAAAACAGGGGTCCAGGGCCAGATGGCTTTCCAGGGTAATTCTACCAAACATTTAAGGAAGAATTAACACCTATCCTCTTGAAGCTGTTCCAAAAAACAGAAATGGAAGGAAAACCTCCAAATTCTTTCCCTGAATCCAGCATTACCTTGATTCCAAAACCAGAGACCCCACTAAAAACGAGAACTATAGACCAATTTCCCTGATGAACATGGATGTGAGAATCCTCAACAAGATATTAGGCAACTGGATCCAACAATACATTAAAAAAATATATTCACCACGACCAAGTGGGATTTACACCTGGGATGCAGAACTGGTTCAATATCCACAAGAAAATCAGTGTGATTCATCAGATCGTAAAAGAAAGCACAAGAACCATATGATCCTCTCAATAGATGCAGAGAAAGCATTTGACAAAATACAGCATCCTTTCTTGATAAAAACCCTGAAGAAAGTAGGGATAGAAGGATCATATCTTGAGATCATAGAAGCCATATATTAAAGACCCAACGCTAATATCATCTTCAGTGGGGAAAAACTGAGAACTTCCCCTCTAAGGTCAGGAACAAGACAGGGGTGTCCACTCTCGCCTCTGTTATTCAACATAGTATTGGAAGTCTTATTAGCCTCAGCAATCAGACAACACAAAGAAATAAAAGGCATCCAAATTGTCTGGGAGGAGGTCAAAATTTTACTCTTTGCAGATGACATGATACTCTATAAGGAAAACCCAAAAGATTCCACCAAAAAACTTCTAGAACAGATCCATGAATTCAGCAAAGTTTCAGGATATAAAATCAATGCACAGAAATCGGTTGCATTCCTGTACACCAACAATGAAGCAACAGAAAGAGAGATCAAGGAATCGATCCCATTCACAGTTCCACCAAAACCCACAAAATACCTAGGAATAAATCTAACCAAAGAGGTGAAAAATCTATACACTGAAAACTATAGAAAGCTTATGAAAGAAATTGAAGAAAACACGAAAATATGGAAAAATATTCCATGCTCCTGGATAGGAAGAACAAATATTGTTAAAATGTCAATACTACCCAAAGCAGTCTACATATTCAATGCAATCCCTGTCAAAATAACACCAGCATTCTTCACAGAGCTAGAACAAATATTCCTAAAATTTGTATGGAACAACAGATGTTGGTGAGGATGCAGAGAAAGAGGATCTCTTTTGCACTGTTGGTGGGAATGCAAGCTGGTGCAGCCACTCTGGAAAACTGTATGGAGGTTTCTCAAAAAACTAAAGATAGAACTACCATACGACCCAGCAATTGCACTACTAAACATTTATCCAAGGGATACCGTGTGCTGTTTTGAAGGGACACAGGCACCCCCATGTTTATAGCAGCACTATCAACAATAGCCAAAGTATGGAAAGAGCCCAAATGTCCATTGATGGATGAATGGATAAGGAAAATGTGGTATATATATATATATATATATATATATATATATATATATATATATACACTCTATATACAATGGAGTATTATTTGGCAATCAAAAAGAATGAAATCTTTCCATTTGCAACTGCGTGGATGGAACTGGAGGGTATTATGCTAAGTGAAATTAGTCAGTCAGAGAAAGACAAAAATCATATGACTTCACTCATCTGAGGACTTTATGAGACAAAAAGATGAACATAAAGGAAGAGAAACAAAAATATTATAAAAACATGGAGGGGGACAAAACAGAAGAGACATAAATATGGAGAACAAACTGAGGGTTGCTGGAGGGGTTGTGGGAGGGGGGGATGGGTTAAATGGGTTAGGGCAGTGAGGAATCTACTCCTGAAATCATTGTTGCCCCATATGCTAATTAATTTGGATATAAATTTTAAAAAATAAAAAATAAAACAAGTTAAAATTAAAAAAAAGAAGAAGAAAAGACATAATAATGCCTTTGAACTGAAAGTTAAGACTGCCCACTGGCCACTTGAGGCTCCTCATGCCTCTGAGTCAATAGGCATGGAAGGGATTTATGGTGTTGGCTGGGGGGGATAGATCCTGACCACCAATGGGAAATGGACTGCTACTTTATAATGGAGGTAAGGAAGTGTATGTCTGTAACACAGGTGACCCCTTAGGGTGCTTCTTGGTATTACCATGCCTGTGATTAAGGTCAATGGAAAATGACAACAACCCAATCCAAGCAAGATTAGTCTGGAACTTGATATGGACAGACTAATCTTGCCTGGATTGGGTTATTGTCATTTTCCAGATAGCACTGCACTGTTCTTAAAGTTTTCTTGCTCAATATTTTAGTGTCCATCTTGGAAAAGCTTTTTTTTTTTTCAAATCACAACTCAGTAAAAACAACCAAAATCAAAAAGGTAAATTGCTTGCTAAAAGAAGAGACCTTTTTACTTGCAGGAATTCATGAAGGATTTCAGTATTGAAGAAAAACCACCTTAGACTAAATCTGAAATGGGACTGAAATAATGTTATGCTTTTCTATGTGTCTTGTATATTTTTTAATTTTACATTAAAGAAATAATTTTAAAAAAAAGATTATTAATTGTCCAGACCCTTCAGGATTAAAAGTTTGAATCACCCCACTAGGTAAAGAATTGTGACTAACTAATGTGCTTGCTGAAGGTTAGGGTTATACAGAATGGGTAGTAGAAGAAGGTAGTTAGTTATAAATGCTGTCTACAACCACATGATCAGTTACAGAAACAAGGGCTGTAATTGTCATGAGTATTCTTTATTTTGTTATGAATATATTTGTGTGTATATACACATATTAAACAAATGTCTTTGTTTCCTTTCCTCTCTTAGTCTCTTATCATGTAATATAAAAGGTATTGACTTTATATCAGTATTTAAGTATTATTAACTTTGCATGATAGTACTAAAGTGCTAGGATATCACGAGAGAAATAAGTCTATTTTTTAAATGTTTATTTATTTATTTTGAGAGAGAGAGTGAGCATACAAGTGCAGGAAGGGGCAGAGAGGGAGGGAGAGAGAGAATTCCAAGGAGGGTCCGTGATGTCAGTGCAGAGCCCGATGCAGGGCTCCATCTCACAAACCATGAGATCATGACCTGAGCCAAAAGCAAGAGTCAGATGCTTAACTGCCTGAGCCATCCAGACACTCCAGAAGAAAAATAAATATTATTCAAGGACTTCATGTCCTCTTCTGCAGAAGGAATTAGTGCATTTTCAGTTGTATACAACTTAGTTGTGTCAAATTGGGTGGAATTATGACCTCATTATTGCCTTTATCGGAAGATTAAAGATGTTTTAAGGAAATGTGTATAAGTATTCAATGAGAAAGGGTGGAGTTATGATGGTTAATTTTATGTGTCAATTTGATTATGCCCAGATAGTTGATAAAACATTATGTCTGGTGTTTCTGTAAGGGTGACTCTGGAAGATAGTAGCATTTGAGTTGGTGAACTGAGTGAAGCAAATGGCCACCACCAATGTGGATAGGCAGCATCCAATCCATCGAATGCCCAAAATAGAACAAAAAGGCAAAGGAAGGACTCTCTCTCTCTCTCTGTCTGCTTGAGCTGAGATATTTATCTTCTTCTGGTCTCAGACATTGGTACTTCTGCTTCTTGGGTTTTATGATTCAAAGCAGATGTATACCATCAGTCTACCATCAACCCCCTCATTCACTGAATCATACCACCAGCTTGCCTGATTCTCCAGCTTACAGATAGTGAATCATGGGACTTCTTGGCCTCCTTAAGTACATGAGCCAATTCCTATAATAAATCTCTCTTTCTCTATGTATACGTATGTGTATATCTGTAAACAACTTCTGTTTGTGCATCTATCTACCTATTTGTCTGTTTATCTATCTGTTTTTCTGGAAACCTAATACACCTTTACATTCCACTTTTTTTCCTTTCTTTTCCCCATGTTTATATTACCTACTCTATTAATATTATAGCTCTTATCATGTTGTATTATAGTCAATTGATTATATGTCTCTCTTCCCGTAGGATCTTCTACTCTGTGGAGTCCTTCAGGACTTGATCTTGCTAATTTTAGCAAAAATACCTGGACCACCATAGTGTCGACCATCTGAAAGACTGGCTGGCTCGCTACGGAAGAGCCTTTTTTTATTTCATCACTGGCTTGTTGTCTAAATTCCAGCTCAGGCCTCTTTTTGTAATAACAATGGCATGTGATATAATTCATACTGAACAACAAGTTGGTCATGTTCTCTTTTCAATTTCTACTGTATATTTACAAAATGGTACCTTTTTACCAGTTTAAGAAATCCCCTTCCATAATAGTGCTTTCCATAGCCTGCATTTAACTATACCTCACAAATTTTGGATGGTCACAAACACCTCAACTGTGAGATATCCCTAACAGTATGCAGCAGCACCTGAACTAGCAGAGAGAATCTGACCTTTGTTTGGAGAAAATTGTTTTTCAAAAGTAGCACGATCTCACCTAAGATTAAAAACTGCATGCAATTTATGGGACAATGAGAAGATGCCACAAATAGTAGCAATTCATAACTAATATCAACTTTCTACATCAAATAACATGTCTCAGATATGGTTAGTGTAGGAAAGTATGTTTCCTACTGCATTTTTCGGGCAGGGCAGACTCTTGTTAATTGAAAGGCTGATGAAGCTTGTCTCCTGAATTCTTACTAGTTTTCCTTTCATTGTCCCTCTCCCTACTCTACTGAGACTTGTTCTTTTCCCTCCTTGATTATTAAGCCTCTCCACTGTGGACCCTGTTTGAAACCCATTATTCCAGGGAGTGAGGGGCTTCATTTGCTTATCCACCCCCCTCTTCAAAAGGGAGTATAAAGCTATTTACAACTGGAAGTTTGGGTTCGAGTGTGCAATGCTGGGAAAATGTTTTAAACTTTTGGGTATCTCTTGTCTCTCATGTGGCAATTGTGAGAATAATATCAGTAATGAATCTTAAAATACATTGTAAACACTTGGGCAATTTTCTCAATCATGTTACTGTGGGCATTTTGGGCTGGGTAACTTCTGTTGTGGAAGACTGTCTTATGCATTGCAGGATTTTAAGCAGTAAATGGTAACAGAATATGCCACCTCAAAATATGGCTGTAGGAGTGCAGGACATGCTACCCCCAAATATGTCACTTTGTTATGTTGTTTATTTTGAGCTGCAGGTCTTGCAAAACAGCAAATGCAGAGAGAGGCTTTCTCTGAACTCCCTTTATCTGCCTAGAGACAGAGTCTCCAAAAGGAACTCAATTGTCACAGATCTTGTGGGAAGTTTCATCAACTAGGAAGACTGACTCATCACAGGACAGGAAATTAGAAATTGGCATCACACCCAGACTTTGTCACAAATTAACATGTCTCCCATCTATTCTTCAAAGACTCATTTATATTTCCTAAAAATCGTTTACTCTCCCCTTCTCTTTCCTGTTAAACTGATATGTAATCCTGAATTCTGAAACTACCTCTTTCAGTTACTCACTTTTCCCTGGGTATCTGCCGTGTATCCATGAGCTATACTTGTTAATCAGCTTCTGTTTGTTTTTCTCCACTTAATTTGTCTTTTATGATGGGGATCCCATCCACAAACTCAGAAAGGTATAGGAAACATTACTTTTTTCTCCCTTACAGCAGTATCCCTGGCCTCTGCCTACTGGATGCCATTAGCAGTCCCCCTTTTCTTTGGATGTACAAACAAAAATGTGTCCAGACATTTTCAAATGTTTGCTTGGGGCAAAATCATCCCGGTTGAGAACCATTGCTTGAGGGGATCCATTCCAACTCCACTTCTAGTAGTTCTGCCTGGCTCCAAAGTATAGAAACATTTGTTTTCCTGGTTATATTGGCAAGGTAACCCTTACCTTCTTCCAGCCCCTCAGAGATTAAACAGGGGAACTGAGCATGCTCAAACCTTGAACCCTTCTAGTATTTTCTTTGTGGATTACGGAGAACTGCAAAAACAGAGTGGAGCACTCCATTCAAACCCCTACAGTAAGTGAGTTGGCCAATCATGAACGTGGCTTCTAACAGCGTAAAGTTGAGACTCTCGGACAACATAGGCAGCTGCCTTTTGAATTTTTGTCTGAACAAACTCAGGTCTGTCTAAAGAACTTGCTGCTTGCTCTAGCTAACACCTGATCTCCTTTTCTAATCTCCTACTCTTAGGGTGCTTACTAAAAAGGGCTTACAATAGTGAATCCTTTTCCTGCCCTTTGTAGATATATATGTATCTTCTACAACTTAAGAGAGTCTTTCTCAATGACCTGAAGCCATTTTGAAATGGAATCATCCAGAAGGAAAGGATATAGCTTCTGTCTCCCCGTGTTTTTGAAAGGACAGAATCCTAACTTACATAATTGTCAGCTAAAAGACACCTCTGGCCTAATTGGCAAGAACACTGACCCACCTTTAGGGATTTTCCACTTCCCTGACTGCCTACATGTCATTTGTGCCATTTCCTCATCCTAATCCCTCATTCTCATTCTCAGATAGTATTTTATTGTATTGTATTGTATTGTATTGTATTGTATTGTATTGTATTGTATTATTTGTTTGTTTAAAACGAAGTGCCTCATTTGGATGTGTCTGGAGTCTTGGAAGCTTGATTACCATACCTTCTCCTACAAATGGACCTGAAGAGCTTGTTTGGAATTTCTAACAGGGGAGTGCAGCTGTCCCTATACCCTTGACCTCCTCTATCTGGGAAGGTTGTCCTCTTCAACAGAGAGCACAGATTTAGGAGCAACACACATGGTGAGGGAGGAAGGGGACACCCACCTAGCCAGCCAGATCAGCCAAATCAAACCTTGGCCATCAATGGAGTAACAGATGTCAAAGCCAGATGGCCTTCACATCCCTCTCATTCTCCTTTTAAATGCCAATCACTTCTAGGGGCGACTATGTGGCTCAGTCAGTTAAGCGTCCCTCTTTGTTTCAGCTCAGGTCACCATCTCACAGTTTGTAAATTAGAGTCCCAGGTCAGGCTCCATGTGGAGCCTGCTTGAGATTCTCTCTCTCTACCTTCCTCTCTCTCTCTCTCTCTTTCAACAAATAAACTTTTAAAAAACATTAAATGCCAATAACCTCTAAACAAATCGAAGTTGAGCTCAGTTCAAGCTGGATCCTCTTCCAATTGCTTATTAAAATATGTTCTTTTACCTGGATACCCTGGTGGCCCAGTTGGTTAAGTGACCAACTCTTGATTTTGACTCAGGTAATGATCTCATGGCTCATGGGTTTGAGCCCTGTGTCAGGCTCCACACTGACAGAGGAGAGCCTGCTTGGAATTCCCTCCCTCTCTCTCTCTCTCTCTCTCTCTCTCTCTCTCTCACTCTCTGCCCTTCCCACTTGTGTGCTGTCTCTCTTTCCCTCTCACAAATAAATAAACTTAAAAAAAAAATCTTTTCTTACTATTTTGGTGTCTGGATTTCTTTATCTTGGTTCCCGCGCTGCCCAACAGAACAGACCATTACCCTCCACCCTTCCCTGTTTTAACATCTGGAGCAGTTGGGGAGTGAATAGGCAGAATCCTGGGGTAAAGTACATAGAAGTACATTTGGCTGCTGGACAAAGCTGCATTCTTGATCCAATTTTATAAAGTATATTCTTCATGTGTATGAACTTACATCTTACTCGGTTTCAAATTCAGGAAAGAAGTGGTATTAACTATCCCTCACCAGCTCCAACAAAAACTATAAAAACCTTACAGATATGTTTATTTATGTAATCACTGATTATAGTCTATCAAAATTCTTGGTGCTAACAACGGATAAATCTCCATGCGTTATACCTCTGAAGGAGATCTTTTTAAAAGAATTACACCAAGTTTTTAATATTTTAGCTGGAAGAACAATTTTCTCTGGTAGGACGTTTTAAGCCATGTAACAGCCTAACGGAAAAGAGCATTAAGAGTGTTCAGGACATTTAATAAGCTGTTAATACGTTTCCTCAACCCTTCCCACATTGCGTATTTACTTTATTGAGTCTGATCTTGTGTCTGGATAAGAAATGCTGTTTCCAAGGGATTCCTGATTTGTTTTTAAGGAGAAATTAAAGTTTTATAAGCTAAAACCCTTGCAAAAATATATGAGTAAGAAGTACCATTATATGAGTTGCTATTATTGTTTTCTTTCACAGTATATATGTTAATGGAAGTTAAATTAAAATGGGATTATAGAAAATATATCTAAACCAATGTAATTATGAATATTTTATACATCAATGTAATTGTATAGAATTTGCAGGCAACAGAGAGGCTGTCAAAAGCAAAAAATTGCTTCAAAGGTGCCACCAACTGTTTTGATTGTAAATTACAATTTAGGGACTTTAGCATGTATTAACACAGGCCATTAAATATGATCACATTTTTCATTGCTCTCAAGTACTGCTGCTGTTCTAAGAAACTAATTTCAATCATTTGTCTTGCTTTCTAGTAAATTTCCAGGTTTTGAAAGTTTTCATTTTGTTTAAGTTTCTTCCTCAGCCAACAAGTTGGATAATGCTCACTTAAGAGTTCTACATTTTGGAATACATACTTAAGGAATACTTAACATCATTTCTTAAGGAATTTATTAACAAGGAAGAAAAGAAACATCTATATAAGTGGCAAACATACAGATAGTAGGTTAAACGGAATAGCACAGATTATACTTGTAGATTGCAAATAACTAAAATTCATCAATAAAACACTGTTCCAATGTGTGGCCTTTGATCTGCAATTCAGAGACAAGAAAAGAACATGCACATGTTTTATTTCCTGTTTTATTGTGGGCCACCCAGTGAATGGATCTGATGGCCGTGTTCAGAAGTATATACTTGAACCAGAGAGCAACAAGTAGGCTTGGGGAGAAACGAGCTGCAGAAATGAGAAAATGACCTTAGCCAGAGGGCATTACAGGAATTCTATAGGTTTAGAATGCCATGTGTGGGAAGAACAAATTAAACATGATTCAACATGAACTATTTTCATCTCCACAAAGGACTTTTTAATGGATATCAAAAATATTTTCGATGGATCCAAGATTATAAGCTAAGGCTAAGAAAAATCACCGTGTTTCTCTCAAACACTGTTGCAAAAACAATTTCTTGCTATGTGAACTGTTGCACTTAACTGGTGACCAATTAATTTTTAAAACTATTCTATGCAGGGGCGCCTGGGTGGCTCAGTCGGTTGAGCGGCCGACTTCGGCTCAGGTCACGATCTCGCGGTCCGTGAGTTCGAGCCCCGCATCGGGCTCTGTGCTGACAGCTCAGAGCCTGGAGCCTGTTTCGGATTCTGTGTCTCCCTCTCTCTCTGACCCTCCCCTGTTCGTGCTCTGTCTCTCTCTCTGTCTCAAAAATAAATAAATGTTAAAAAAAAAAAAATTAAAAAAAAAAAAAAACAAAAAAAAACTATTCTATGCAGAAGCAAAAATATATTTCATTGTTGAAGAATTAGGTTCTATGACACCAGAACCCTGTTAAATGTCTGTTATTTTGTTGATCAAGTTCATAGAAAGATTAGGAATCTCATCCAAGGTAGAAATATGTTTTGAGGGGCGCCTGGGTGGCTCAGTCGGTTAAGCGGCCGACTTCGGCTCAGGTCATGATCTCACAGCCCGTGAGTTCGAGCCCCGCGTCGGGCCCTGTGCTGACAGCTCAGAGCCTCGAGCCTGTTTCGGATTCTGTGTCTCCCTCCCTCTGATCCTCCCCCGCTCATGCTCTGTCTCTCTCTGTCTCAAAAATAAATAAATGTTAAAAAAAATTTTAGAAAAAAAAAAAAAAAAAAAAAAAAAAAAAAAAGAAATATGTTTTGAACCATTTGTTCAATTCAGTAAATCACTGCCATGAAAGTGCATCTTCAGTCCAAAACAAATTTTTATTTCCCTAGACATGTTAGTATCTGGATAAGCTCACTCAATAGGAAGTATTTAATACATACAGTAGTACAGCTGCTTCTGAGCTAAACTCTGCAAATAATAAATCCAAAGCTATTAAGTTTTGCTTACTCTGGTTGTATAGAACCCATCAGCTGTTGAAAATGTCAATTCAAGTTCAAATGATTCTGGGTTTAATTTTTCATTATTATTATTTATTTATTATTTTGTATACCTAGAATGAATATAATTTTATGTCAATTATACATCAATAAAAAATAAAATAAATGAAATTATACAATCAAAAAAAGTTTCAACAGTGTTAAGTGATAGAAAGATATTACATACTGTTCAAAATAACATACTATTTCCAAGCCTCTTAACTGAATGCTTATTGTCCTTTTAATAAAAATGCGGATTGTGGGTACATCTGATGTAAATGAATTAAAATTTCATTTGCCCAGAATTTTGCATACTATATTAATAAGATTTATCTCAAACACTATTGTTAGTTTAATGAATATGGAGGGCAACTCCCCCCCCAACAAAAACAAAATAAAAAAACAAAACCCCCACAAAATATACATACTTATTTAGATATTTACAAAATTATTTTATTGGGATAATTGTATATTTTTTATTTAATTTTGGTTACAGTCATATCTTTTCTACAGTTTTACAATGTGGCAGTTCATTCTGAAATGTGTTTTTGTCTATTATCTATTTAGCAGGCACCAGTTAAATTGAAAACTCAAAAATGTCAAGTTTAGTTACATTTAAATGATTTGCCTCTTGATAAAATTCATAATGTGAAAATTATTAGAACATTTCAAACATATAAAGACTCTTAAATATTTGCTTCACTGATATAAAATGGAGCATTGTACGATTAATCTAACGTTATAAATAGAATATTTTGTCATTATATATCCTTTCAGTGTGGCTAGTAGGTATATAATCTAATACAGCTTTTTTTGATAATGGTTTTTTTAGATCCATGAATATTAAAATTTTCTTATGGACGAAGAGATAGTAAGATATATGTAACTCAGAACCCCCTTGAAGACAAATTATCTCGTAGAGGTACTTTTGCAGCTTTTATGTTTGAGGACGAAGACAGACATGGTTTTATCTGAAATATTTGTGTAGAAAAGTAACCAAATGAGTGGAAACTATGGAAGTATTCTATTTTGTGTCTGGTATACAAAAAAGATTGATAAAATACCAAGTGGTACAAAAAAGGGCAAACTTAGTTGGCTAGATTTTGAGATAAGACAATTTTTAAAGATTTAACAACAATAAAAAGCAGCTTGGAGTGGAGACAATAAATTCATCTGTTTAGCAGAAGGGAAAAAACCCCTAAGAAGAAGAGAGCATATTCTTTAGAAGCATACAAATAATATAAAAACTGATTACCTGGTGATTTTTTCAGGATTAGGAGAGGATATATCGGGTTGTAGTTTTGTATACAGTGAATCAGATATATATTTTGAATTTGCTTAATATTTCTGAATTTATCGGAAATCAATATTTGGAATTTTAGCAATTCTTTATTAGATGTAACATGTATAATATAATATACAGTGTATGTTACTAATATGTATTTATCTATAATTCATGATTGTCTATGAAAAGTGATTTTACAAAATAATTTTAACAGCATCAAACATTTTGTTTTTTTTTTTTTTTTATTTTTATTTATTTATTTATTTATTTTTTTAATATATGAAATTTACTGTCAAATTGGTTTCCATACAACACCCAGTGCTCATCCCAAAAGGTGCCCTCCTCAATACCCATCACCCACCCTGCCCTCCCTCCCACCCCCCATCAACCCTCAGTTTGTTCTCAGTTTTTAACAGTCTCTTATGCTTTGGCTCTCTCCCACTCTAACCTCTTTTTTTTTTTTTTTTTTCCCGTCCCCTCCCCCATGGGTTTCTGTTACGTTTCTCAGGATCCACATAAGAGTGAAACCATATGGTATCTGTCTTTCTCTGTATGGCTTATTTCACTTAGCATCACACTCTCCAGTTCCATCCACGTTGCTACAAAAGGCCATATTTCATTTTTTCTCATTGCCACGTAGTACTCCATTGTGTATATAAACCACAATTTCTTTATCCATTCATCAGTTGATGGACATTTAGGCTCTTTCCATAATTTGGCTATTGTTGAGAGTGCTGCTATAAACATTGGGGTACAAGTGCCCCTATGCATCAGTACTCCTGTATCCCTTGGATAAATTCCTAACAGTGCTATTGCTGGGTCATAGGGTAGGTCTATTTTTAATTTTCTGAGGAACCTCCACACTGCTTTCCAGAGCGGCTGCACCAATTTGCATTCCCACCAACAGTGCAAGAGGGTTCCCGTTTCTCCACATCCTCTCCAGCATCTATAGTCTCCTGATTTCTTCATTTTGGCCACTCTGACTGGCGTGAGGTGGTATCTGAGTGTGGTTTTGATTTGTATTTCCCTGATGAGGAGCGACGTTGAGCATCTTTTCATGTGCCTGTTGGCCATCCGGATGTCTTCTTTAGAGAAGTGTCTATTCATGTTTTCTGCCCATTTCTTCACTGGGTTATTTGTTTTTCGGGTGTGGAGTTTGATGAGCTCTTTATAGATTTTGGATACTAGCCCTTTGTCCGATGTATCATTTGCAAATATCTTTTCCCATTCCGTTGGTTGCCTTTTAGTTTTGTTGGTTGTTTCCTTTGCTGTGCAGAAGCTTTTTATCTTCATAAGGTCCCAGTAATTCACTTTTGCTTTTAATTCCCTTGCCTTTGGGGATGTGCCGAGTAAGAGATTGCTACGGCTGAGGTCAGAGAGGTCTTTTCCTGCTTTCTCCTCTAAGGTTTTGATGGTTTCCTGTCTCACATTCAGGTCCTTTATCCATTTTGAGTTTATTTTTGTGAATGGTGTGAGAAAGTGGTCTAGTTTCAACCTTCTGTATGTTGCTGTCCAGTTCTCCCAGCACCATTTGTTAAAGAGACTGTCTTTTTTCCATTGGATGTTCTTTCCTGCTTTGTCAAAAATGAGTTGGCCATACGTTTGTGGGTCTAGTTCTGGGGTTTTTTTCGATTCCATTGGTCTATGTGTCTGTTTTTATGCCAATACCATGCTGTCTTGATGATGACAGCTTTGTAGTAGAGGCTAAAGTCTGGGATTGTGATGCCTCCTGCTTTGGTCTTCTTCTTCAAAATTACTTTGGCTATTCGGGGCCTTTTGTGGTTCCATATGAATTTTAGGATTGCTTGTTCTAGTTTCAAGAAGAGTGCTGGTGCAATTTTGATTGGGATTGCATTGAATGTGTAGATAGCTTTGGGTAGTATTGACATTTTGACAATATTTATTCTTCCAATCCATGAGCAGGGAATGTCTTTCCATTTCTTTATATCTTCTTCAATTACCTGCATAAGCTTTCTATAGTTTTCAGCATACAGATCTTTTACATCTTTGGTTAGATTTATTCCTAGGTATTTTATGCTTCTTGTTGCAATTGTGAATGGGATCAGTTTCTTTATTTGTCTTTCTGTGGCTTCATTGTTAGTGTATAAGAATGCAACTGATTTCTGTACATTGATTTTGTATCCTGCAACTTTGCTGAATTCATGTATCAGTTCTAGCAGACTTTTGGTGGAGTCTATCGGATTTTCCATGTATAATATCATGTCATCTGCAAAAAGCGAAAGCTTGACTTCATCTTTGCCAATTTGGATGCCTTTGATTTCCTTTTGTTGTCTGATTGCTGATGCTAGAACTTCCAGCACTATATTAAACAACAGCGGTGAGAGTGGGCATCCCTGTCGTGTTCCTGATCTCAGGGAAAAAGCTCTCAGTTTTTCCCCATTGAGGATGATGTTAGCTGTGGGCTTTTCATAAATGGCTTTTATGATCTTTAAGTATGTTCCTTCTATCCCGACTTTCTCAAGGGTTTTTATTAAGAAGGGGTGCTGGATTTTGTCAAAGGCCTTTTCTGCATCAATTGACAGGATCATATGGTTCTTCTCTTTTTTGTTGTTAACGTGATGTATCACGTTGATCGATTTGCGAATGTTGAACCAGTCCTGCATCCCAGGAATGAATCCCACTTGATCATGGTGAATAATCCTTTTTATATGCTGTTGAATTCGATTTGCTAGTATCTTATTGAGAATTTTTGCATCCATATTCATCAGGGATATTGGCCTGTAGTTCTCTTTTTTTACTGGGTCTCTGTCTGGTTTAGGAATCAAAGTAATACTGGCTTCATAGAATGAGTCTGGAAGTTTTCCTTCCCTTTCTATTTCTTGGAATAGCTTGAGAAGGATAGGTATTATCTCTGCTTTAAACGTCTGGTAGAACTCCCCTGGGAAGCCATCTGGTCCTGGACTCTTATTTGTTGGGAGATTTTTGATAACCGATTCAATTTCTTCACTGGTTATGGGTCTGTTCAAGCTTTCTATTTCCTCCTGATTGAGTTTTGGAAGAGTGTGGGTGTTTAGGAATTTGTCCATTTCTTCCAGGTTGTCCAATTTGTTGGCATATAATTTTTCATAGTATTCCCTGATAATTGTTTGTATCTCTGAGGGATTGGTTGTAATCATTCCATTTTCATTCATGATTTTATCTATTTGGGTCATCTCCCTTTTCTTTTTGAGAAGCCTGGCTAGAGGTTTGTCAATTTTGTTTATTTTTTCAAAAAACCAACTCTTGGTTTCGTTGATCTGCTCTACAGTTTTTTTAGATTCTATATTATTTATTTCTGCTCTGATCTTTATGATTTCTCTTCTTCTGCTGGGTTTAGGCTGCCTTTGCTGTTCTGTTTCTATTTCCTTTAGGTGTGCTGTTAGATTTTGTATTTGGGATTTTTCTTGTTTCTTGAGATAGGCCTGGATGGCAATGTATTTTCCTCTCAGGACTGCCTTCGCTGCATCCCAAAGCGTTTGGATTGTTGTATTTTCATTTTCATTTGTTTCCATATATTTTTTAATTTCTTCTCTAATTGCCTGGTTGACCCACTCAGTCTTTAGTAGGGTGTTCTTTAACCTCCATGCTTTTGGAGGTTTTCCAGACTTTTTCCTGTGGTTGATTTCAAGCTTCATAGCATTGTGGTCTGAAAGTATGCATGGTATAATTTCAATTCTTGTAAACTTATGAAGGGCTGTTTTGTGACCCAGTATATGATCTATCTTGGAGAATGTTCCATGTGCACTCGAGAAGAAAGTATATTCTGTTGCTTTGGGATGCAGAGTTCTAAATATATCTGTCAAGTCCATCTGATCCAATGTATCATTCAGGGCCCTTGTTTCTTTATTGACTGTGTGTCTAGATGATCTATCCATTTCTGTAAGTGGGGTGTTAAAGTCCCCTGCAATGACCACATTCTTATCAATAAGGTTGCTTATGTTTATGAGTAACTGTTTTATATATCTGGGGGCTCCGGTATTTGGCGCATAGACATTTATAATTGTTAGCTCTTCCTGATGGATAGACCCTGTAATTATTATATAATGCCCTTCTTCATCTCTTGTTACAGCCTTTATTTTAAAGTCTAGTTTGTCTGATATAAGTATAGCTACTCCAGCTTTCTTTTGGCTTCCAGTAGCATGATAAATAGTTCTCCATCCCCTCACTCTCAATCTAAAGGTGTCCTCAGATCTCAAATGAGTCTCTTGTAGACAGCAAATAGATGGGTCTTGTTTTTTTATCCATTCTGATACCCTATGTCTTTTGGTTGGCGCATTTAATCCATTTACATTCAGTGTTATTATAGAAAGATACGGGTTTAGAGTCATTGTGATGTCTGTATGTTTTATGCTTGTAGTGATGTCTCTGGTACTTTGTCTCACAGGATCCCCCTTAGGATCTCTTGTAGGGCTGGTTTCGTGGTGACAAATTCCTTCAGTTTTTGTTTGTTTGGGAAGACCTTTATCTCTCCTTCTATTCTAAATGACAGACTTGCTGGATAAAGGATTCTCGGCTGCATATTTTTTCTGTTTAGCACACTGAAGATATCGTGCCAAGCCTTTCTGGCCTGCCAAGTTTCAAAGGAGAGATCAGTCACGAGTCTTATAGGTCTCCCTTTATATGTGAGGGCACGTTTATCCCTTGCTGCTTTCAGAATTTTCTCTTTATCCTTGTATTTTGCCAGTTTCACTATGATATGTCGTGCAGAAGATCGATTCAAGTTACGTCTGAAGGGAGTTCTCTGTGCCTCTTGGATTTCAATGCCTTTTTCCTTCCCCAGTTCAGGGAAGTTCTCAGCTATTATTTCTTCAAGTACCCCTTCAGCACCTTTCCCTCTCTCTTCCTCCTCTGGGATACCAATTATGCGTATATTATTTCTTTTTAGTGTATCACTTAGTTCTCTAATTTTCCCCTCATACTCCTGGATTTTTTTATCTCTCTTTCTTTCAGCTTCCTCTTTCTCCATAACTTTATCTTCTAGTTCACCTATTCTCTCCTCTGCCTCTTCAATCCAAGCCGTCGTGGTTTCCATTTTGTTTTGCATTTCGTTTAAAGCGTTTTTCAGCTCCTCGTGACTGTTCCTTAGTCCCTTGATCTCTGTAGCAAGAGATTCTCTGCTGTCCTGTATAATGTTTTCAAGCCCAGCGATTAATTTTATGACTATTATTCTAAATTCACTTTCTGTTATATTATTTAAATCCTTTTTGATCAGTTCATTAGCTGTTGTTATTTCCTGGAGATTCTTCTGAGGGGAATTCTTCCGTTTGGTCATTTTGGATAGTCCCTGGAGCGGTGAGGACCTGCAGGGCACTTCCCCCGTGCTGTGGTGTATAACTGGAGTTGGTGGGCGGGGCCGCAGTCCGACCTGATGTCTGCCCCCAGCCCACCGCTGGGGCCACAGTCAGACTGGTGTGTGCCTTCTCTTCCCCTCTCCTAGGGGCAGGATTCACTGTGGGGTGGCGTGGCCCGTCTGGGCTACTTGCACACTGCCAGGCTTGTGGTGCTAGGGAGCTGGCGTATTAGCTGGGGTGGGTAGGCAAGGTGCACGGGGGCGGGAGGGGCAGGCTTAGCTCGCTTCTCCTTAGGTGATCCACTTCAGGAGGGGCCCCGTGGCAGCGGGAGGGAGTCAGATCCGCTGCCGGAGGTTTGGCTCCGCAGAAGCACAGAGTTGGGTGTTTGCGCGGAGCGAGCAAGTTCCCTGGCAGGAACTGGTTCCCTTTGGGATTTTGGCTGGGGGATGGGCGGGGGAGATGGCGCTGGCGAGCGCCTTTGTTCCCCGCCAAGCTGAGCTCTGCCGTCCGGGGGCTCAGCAGCTCTCCCTCCCTTTGTCCTCCAGCCTTCCCGCTTTCTGAGCAGAGCTGTTCACTTCTGACCTCCCAGATGCTAAGTCGCGCTTGCTGTCGGAACACAGTCCGTCCGGCCCCTCTGCTTTTGCCAGCCAGACTCGGGAGCTCTGCTTGGCCGGCGAGCCGCCCCTCCGCCCCGGCTCCCTCCCGCCAGTCCGTGGAGCGCGCACCGCCTCGCCGCCCTTCCTACCCTCTTCCGTGGGTCTCTCGTCTGCGCTTGGCTCCGGAGACTCCGTTCTGCTAATCCTCTGGCGGTTTTCTGGGTTCTTTAGGCAGGTATAGGTGGAATCTAAGTGATCAGCAGGACGCGCGGTGAGCCCAGCGTCCTCCTACGCCGCCATTTTCCAGCATCAAACATTTTGGAGATATTGCTTTAGGCATTAGGAAAATTAAAATAATTTACCCTGAAAATGGTGCATATTTTTTCTTGATTTTGTGAAGTATAGCAAAAATAATAGTTGTCAGTTTGTATAATTTATTGATGCATCTGAAAATATAACAGATAAAGATGTTAGTTTAAAAAAAGGGGGGAGAAAGTGTTTTATAGCACTGTAATGATGCCACTAAGCTTTTTGCTAAGTGTAACAGTCTAGCTTAGAGACGAGTGAGAAAAAGTGCAATTAAATAGATATGACTGCAGTCTAGATTTAAGAAGTCCTTATCCTCAGTGTTTTTCACTTAAATTACAAAATCCAGGAAGCTTTATAACAACTGGGAGCTTTCCATTTTTAAACTAAGTTCAAAGGAAGATCAAAATATTAGATCTAGCAGAGCCTCAACTTCCCAAGTCTCAAATATTTGAGCTGTGCATAAAAAGGGAACGAAAAAGAAATCGTGAGTGACATGCGTCGCAGTTACTGACTCTTCTTCTTTTTGACTAGAAGACTTATTATCTTCTTTAGATGGAACTGTTTTGTATTGTATCCTTTATACCAGATCCAAGTTCATCCAGAACAATTCACTGTTGATTGAAGCTATCCACTGCTTACTTCCGAATATCTAAAACTACCATCTACAGTACTCTTATTCCTTTTTACTTTAGGATAAAAAGAACCTCCTATCCTCTACAGATGGAGAGGAGCCATAATACATTTAGGTGGTAGAGACAGAATGAGTAAGTTTGTGGAAGTCATACTGGTTTTACATTCTGCACAGATCATTTGGGGGACAGACAGAGGCAAGGATTTGTTATTGTCTGAGGAAGTTCTGGCTGTGGCCTCTTTCCTCAGGTACCTGTTAGATGTCTCTGCTGTTTGGATAGAAACATTTGCAATAATTAAGTACTGAGATGGATCCAAAGATACATCTGTTTCCTGCAAGAGAAAAAATAATAAATTTGGTTAGCATTGGAATGAAAATAATTATAGGCATGACATTTTTCTTTGCCTTTAATGGTCTTTTGGTATTGAAAGATGTTAAATCTGCTCCAACCTACTGCTAATTTAACTCCTACTAACTGATTCAAATTAACTCCTATTCAATAGGGCTGGGTATTATTGGGGTTTTTTTTCATTTTGTAAATGAGTCACAAGTACCATTGTTGTCATTCTTGCCTCACGCAGTTCTTCTGCAAAATGCTTGCTATTCTTTTTGCACTTAATTTTCAAAGCACATTTGGAACCCCACTTCTTCTATGAGGCCTCCCCTGAATACTTTAGCTGCCCCACAATTCCCAGCTCCTTTTCCTTCCCAGGCTTTATGGTACCTACCATAACTCTTGGCTTTGGGTCACCTTTACACATGCTCCTTTGGCTCTGGGGTTTCATTGACCATGCCTTTTCCCCCATGGTCCTTGGCATCACCTTGGTGGCACTCTAGAAATATAAACTGGCTAAGCAGTAGAAGTGTGAGGGCAGATTGTTACCCTTTACTCATAAGTACAACATCCAAGAATCATTATCAACTCAAAGATATTATCATCTCAATCATTTTCATCTCAATTATTTTGGGGGGGGGGGGGGCAGGTGGATGACTCAGTCAGTTAAGCACCTGACTTCGGCTCGGGTCATGATCTCACAGCTCGTGAGTTCGAGCCCCACGGAGGGCTCTGTGCTGACAGCTCTGAGCCTGGAGCCTGCTTTGGATTCTGTATCTCCCTCTCTCTCTGCATCCCCCCACCGACCCCCGCTCATGCTCTGTCTCTCTGTCTGTCTCTCTCTCAAAAATAAATAAACACTAAAATAAATTAAAAATATATTTATTTATTTGGGAGGAGAGGGGCAGAGAGAGAAGAAAGAGAGAATCCAAAGCAGGCTCCATGCCAGCATGGAGGCTGACTCAGGGCTCGATCCCATGACCCCATGATCAGGTCAGGGATCATGACCTGAGCTGAAATCAAGAGTCAGATGCTTAACTGACTGAGCTACCCAGGCACCCCAACATAAATATATTTTAAAATATCACCCAGTGTTAACCCGTTGTTCCTCCTTTCATTCTTATTTTCATCACTTTTGATCGTTAAAAACTATATATAACATGTTTTCATTAAATTTGAGGTCATCACCTTTTCCCTTTTTGTTCAAGAGATAGTTAAAAGAAAACAGAAAAATTTATACTCTTTTTTTTTTGAGTAGGCTTCAAGCCCAGCATGGAGCCCAATACAGGCCTTGAACTCAGGACCCTGAGCTGAGATCAAGAGTAGGATGCTTAACTAACTGAGCTACCCAGACACCACTGAAACTAGTAAAATTTAAAATCTCACTGTTTATGCAACATTTTTAGGCTTGTTATTTGATTAATAATTAAATAATTATTGCATCCTTCCTAAGAGTACATACTTCATAATCTTACCAGAAATTCTAGGACTTTTGGCACAGTTTTATTTGTAGAGAAACAAGTTGTGTTTATTTTGGGGAACATATGGGTATTTATTTATTTTCTATGGTAGAGATTAATAAATTGAACTTTGGACTTGAAATTTATTATGTACTATTACAATCGAATAAACTTTCTTTTTTTAAAAAATTATCATAAATTCATTAACTCTTCTAGGTATTTTTGCTCTTATTTAATAGGGAAGATTAGAAACCTTACAATTTTCCTTTTATAGTGGGGATATCAGTTTTGAATCTTTAACTTGGGAATTGTGATGAACCAGAACAGGTTGCAGACGTTGTCACTACACAAGAAAGCGGGCTTGATGCTCACTGTCAAATAACCTTGGGCTGAACGCTCTCAAAACAGGAGATCAAAGAGACCAAACACTCATTGACAGAGATGAGGAACCATGGTGGGCAGAAGGCTTATTCTGAAGTTGGAGGTGTTGACATTTCTATGATCTGTGATAGACCACTCACTGACTGATGTTTAATACACAGGAAAACATTTGGCATGTGACAGGGGTACTCACTGACTCTTCTTTGAGTAGCCAAAAAGAAACTTGTGCCAATGTAAATAAGAGATGGGACTCATGTCTGCATTATTTTCGCATTGCAGACTCTCCCTCTTGACACCCTCACCTATACTCATCGCTTCAGATTGGATCCACATGCAGAAGTCTCATTCATATTTATCACTCAGACTTCTCCTCTTAGCCTCCATCATTCCATTGGCCTAGCTACTTACTTAATAGTCTCTTGAATGTCTCAAAAGCCTCTCAAAGTCAACATATCAAAATCAACTTAGGCTGTTTCCCCAGATCTTCCCCTATTGTTCTCTCACTCAACAAATGGCACCTACACACATCCAGTTGCTCAACTCAGAAAAGCAAGTGATTACCTCTCCTTCAATCCAATATCCAAATTTTCCACCAAATTGTGTCATTTTTACCCTATAAATATCCTATGAACCCATATCCTTGCCTCCATGTCATCCTCACCACCCTAGCCCGAGCTACTATCACCCACAAACCTGAAATTATTTATAATATCTGAAGTACTTTCTATTGTTGTATCTCTTCAACCCTTTACCTGCAGAGTACCCAGAATGATCTATTTTGTAGGAAAAATCTGATCATATTACCATCCACATTTAAAAATCATTTGTAACAGGATAGTATTTTCCTATCCTGCATTCTACCCTTTGGTCTTGCTGTTTTGGGTTATTTAGACTGTTCAAAACTTAATGCCTCCAGACTGGATGCACCAGTGACAATGGCATGTGCAGGTTAATGATGAAGAAAGATGGAGTAGCATTCATTTCCCTAGGTGCAGTTGACAATAGAGGACCCCTAAAAGGCAAATGCAACTCTGGGGATGGGATAAAATGAAACATTATACTGATTGAGGAACCCTAAATTGATAACTTTTGTAGTGAATTGATAGTAACTAATTATCTACCATGTGGTGGAACGGGCTTAAAATAGAAATTAAGGTGGAATACTGAACATTACTGAAATAACGTATTTCCTTACAACTTAGTTTGTGACCTGAAATCCATGCCTACTCTCCTTTTTGTGGCTTCTCATTGTTATTACAAAGAAGAAGAAACTACTGAACATGGCCTGTGCAGCCCTTCCCGGATCTGGCTTTCTTCCAGCCTCATCATCACCACCATCCCCACGAGTGTCAGTCTGTTAAGCATCTGACTCTTGATTTTGCCCCAGGTCATGATCTCATGGTTCCTGAGACTGGCCCACATCATGTTCTGTGCTGAGTGTGGGGCCTGCTTGAGATTCTATCTCTCTCTCTCTCTGCCCTTCCCCCACACATGCATGCACTCTCTCTCTAAATAAATTTAAAAATGGGGCGCCTGGGTGGCTCAGTCGGTTGGGCACCTGACTTTGGCTCAGGTCATGATCTCACAGCTCAAAGGCTTGTGGGTTCGAGCCCTGAGTAGGGCTCTGTGCTGACAGCCCAGAGCCTGGAGCCTGCTTCTGATTGTGTCTCCCTCTCTCTCTGCCCCTTCCCTGCTCGCACTCTGTCTCTCTTTCAAAAATAAATAAACATTAAAAAATAATAAACAAATAAATAAATAAATAAAATAAATTAAAAAAATAAAGTCAGACTGCTGAATATAGAATGATTTGAAGTCTGTTCAAATTTTTTTTTAACTTTTCTTTAACGTTTATTTATTTTTTGAGAGACAGAGAGAGAGAGAGAGAGCATGAGCAGGGGAGGGACAGAGAGACAGGGAGTCACAGAATCCAAAGCAGGCTCCAGGCTCTGAGCTGTCAGCACAGAGCCCAATGCAGGGCTCGAACCCATGATCTGTGAGATCAGACCGGAACTGAAGTCGGATGCTTAACCAACTGAGACGTCAAGGTGCCCCTCTGTTCAAAATTCTTAATAAAAATAACCATCCTAAAAGAACTGTCCAAAGCAGATAGGATAAAATGGCTTATTTAATATTTACTGGTTAATGAAGCTGCTGGTGGCCTTTGTCATGAAACGTTTCAAAATTTTAGGCATAAACTTTAGAGATAGAGGACAAGTATTCAGTTGATGATGGACACCTTTGGGAAGAAGAAAAGAAGTGAGTATGGGAAAAATGGATAAAAGTTATTTTACTAATCCCTGGCTAATTAGTCCATGACCTCCAATTAGCGAGATATTGTGACACTGAAGAGTTTTTGTTTGAATTTCAAAAAATACTCTGGTGATCTGGAGAGAGATCTCTGAAGAAAAAATCCAGTGGAGAAGGATGTGAGTTGCTTCAGTTATGTCATTTATTTCAATAAGGATGGCATTGAATGGTAGACTCAGTATCATGGACTTTTCCACCCCCCAAGTCAAACTGGAAGCTTTAGGAGGTTTATTTAAAGAGCAATTAAGAGATTGTCTTCAGTTAGAAACAATCATGTAGGGGAATGCAGCTCCAAAGAAGGAACCAAATGAGGCCAACAGAGGATTAATTTGGCTTCATTTATCATTCACTGATGAGGGTCCAGAGCAAAATATACCCTGTCATTTCTTTTCTGAGGGAATATTGTGCTTCTTCACAAGAGTCCAGCAACTGGGGCCAATCCAAACCCTCTGTCAATATTTTATTTTCATTCTTTTCAACCAATTCCTCATTTTAGAAGCCTTACTGTTTAGGAAGTAAGTGAGGTCTTGGGAATCAACAAAACCAATCTGTCAATTACTGGTTTAATTAAGGTACTCTCCTGACAGCTCCAAGTACGTGAATTAAAAGCCCTGAGCGTTTTTAACACATGCTGAATATTGCAAATAACATAATTTAGTTTGTTTTAAGACAGTTTCTTGGCCTGGAGATCATCTATGACTCTTCCCACCTCCATTTTCTTTATTTGCCCCAAATTTCAGTCTATTTATGAGACCAGCAGCCAAGTACACTGCCTAACTTTCCTGGGGGAGTCTGAGCCTGATCAATACTTGGGAAAGGTAGCCGTTGGCAAGGTGAGGAATAAGAAAATTCCAAAGACTCTCATCTCTTTGGGGGCACTCCTTAGCCATGAACTATCTCCTCTTGGTCAGAAACCACAGCTTTGTGGGCAGGCAGCTACAGAAGGTGAGGGGAAGTCACAGCCCCACATCTGGCTTCTTAACCCACCATTGCTTTCTGCTTGAATGGTCTCACACCCTCTCTTTCAGAGACTCTGTCATCATTTGCTTTCCTCTCTTAGTTCCCTCTTTCTTACATCCTCATATCTCCGCTTAACTTATACCAGACCTGTGATAGCAAAGAGAGTTTAGAAATAGAAAATATGAACTTAAGCATTAGAAAAATGAAATGACACTCTCAAGGACACAGGATTAAGGGACATGTGCTATTCCTATCACTGCTGTGACAGCATTTGCAGGGTTTCAGCACTTTCCAAAAGCACTTTAATAGGTCTCATGTTAAACTTCCAGATCCACTCTAAAAGCCTATAGCCCACTAAGAATTGCACTGTACTTAACACTTGGCACTTTATTTCTCTCTTAGTCTTCTTAGTACGTTATTCCTTACATATATGCAAATACATCACGATAAAGTAGATTGCATAATAGCTCTCAGGCTTATGTGAATGAATGGGTCATTTTTATGAGACTGATTCACTACGTACAGCACTAATGAGGCACCTGAATGAATGGGTCATTTTTAAAAGAAGATTATAAACTCCTGATGGTCTCCCCAGACTCTTGTGGCCCAGGACCCGTCACGTAGTTAATATCCATAAATATATGACGACTGTCAAGGCAGTACTAAGCTAGGGATATTTGCATACCCAATACCAGTATGACATGATATTAACCTAATTCTCCACTGAGCACAAGCTGCAGAAGATATTCTGAGCGGTTTCTTAGTAATCGTTGTGAGTGCTAAAGCCATGTGTGAGAAAGCTGTATATTTTCCACCATTTTCAGTCTCTTGTTCCCAGCAATATGTTGAATCTGCTCATTAAGATAGTCAAAAGGCTGTGACTGTTTTAGTTTCTCCCTCCATCCACACTGATTGATGGCCCCATGTTGTCTCCATCCCCAAGAGGCATCATATATCCTTTTTGTTTTATGAAGTTATTCAAGCACAGGTGTGCTGATTTAGGCCTCCTGGAGAGGTTTCCTCTATGTAGGATGCTGAAAAATATCTGTGTGTTGAGTTTGATTGGCCTGCTCTCTACAGCTACACAGATTACATACATTTGAAGGTGACAATACTTCACATATTCCTCTTCTACACACATGAATACCTATTTTTCTTTCATTTATTTAAGCCATCACTTACATCATTTTATTGAAATAAGTCATTTTCTGCTTGCTAATTTTTTTAGACCAAGTGCCTTGAGGTTTGTATATGGCATGTGTAGGGGAAGAAAAATTTTCCTTCCATTCTTCAAGGTCTTCCATCTGGTTTAAGAATTAAATTGACATGGGACAGATTAACAGGAGAAAGAACCCAACATTTTATTATGTGCACCCGGAGACTCCATAATAAGATTGAAATCTCAAGAAATGACCAATACATGCAGTTTTTGTTAAGTTTATTTATTCATGTGAAAGTGTGCACACGGAGGAGGGGCAGAGAGAGAGGGAGAGAGAGAATCACAAGCAGGTTCTGTCAGGCTCTGACATGGGGCTTGATCCCATGAACTATGAGATCATGACCTGGGCCAAAATCATAGTTGGACACTTAACCAACTGAGCCACCCAGGCGCCCCAGTAGTTTTTATACCATTTAGACAAAGAGACAATAAATCTGTGAGGAAATGTCAGAACAAAGAAGTTTAAGTAACTTTGGGAGCTTCAGGTAAGAATTCTAAACAGAATTTGAGCTATGGTAGTAAATTATCAAAAACTAATGAGGGTTGTTTTTAAGGCCTTCTCTGCTCTAAATTTTCTGTTTCTTTACCTCCTGGTACAGGGAGAGTACCTTTTACATGGGAGATTTATTTTTTGCTTTCCAGAGACAAAGGGTTAGGGGAGGGGGCAGTCAGAGTGTTCTTTTTTGCATTGGCCATTTCTTTAGAAACTTCTATTTAAAATTGCCGATATGCCAAAGTGGCACATTTTGGTGCAGGTTGCCTTTTCCTCCTATAGATGCTTAGAATAGTTCCTAGAACATCAGTACACAGGAAATATCTGTACACTTCTGGATTGGATTGGACTAAATTGAAGAATTGGTGGTGCCAGAGATGGGGAAAGCAGGTTGGGCTGGTGGTGAAGAGAGAGTGGGGAGCTTAGTGGTTTGGAACATGACAACTCTGATAGTCCTATAGGACATCCTGGGGGAGGGATTTAGTAGGCAGTCAGGGACATGAGACTGGAACTTGAAAGAAGGTTGATGTCACTGCTTTTGAGAACATAACCTGGGAGTGCATAAAACCATTCATGGAAAGGAGAGAATTTGGACTGCTGGCTCTTTTGAAAAGCTTACACGAGATCACAAGTGGGGCAGTGGAGGCAGTTTCCAGAGGCTGCAGTTATCACTGCAATCCAGAAGAGGTGTGGAGCAAAGAGAACTTTCCCAGTGACGTACAGAGTTTTGAGCTATTTTCCTTGTAAAAGCAATAATTAATTACATCTGTGAAACATGTATGCTCATTTCCTGGTTCAAAGCATGAGTCAAAGGGCCAGAGGAAATCAGAAAGAAAAATATTGAGGAGGGAGAAGAACATTAAGCTCAGTATCAAGAGCTTGGCCAGGGAAATTCTGTGTCAGAATCTCATCAATGCGAGTTGACAAGATCTCTCATGACAGTTTAGGAAAAAATGGAAAATACGAATTATAATATCAAGACTACTTTGATGCTTAGTAGAATGACTGCAACACGAAAGCAGTAATATCAAAGAGTGGTCTTTAGCAGCCTGCCACAGGGCTCTATTCTGTGCTGTCCTGTTTAATGATTTCTATCAATAATTCAAGTGAGGAGCTTGGAGGACAGTTAACATACTCACTGGTGACACTAGCCTTGGTAGCAGAGAGAGTATGATGGATAACAAAATTAAAACTCAAGATCTTCAAATCTTAATAGGCAAGAAGGAGAGTCAAATTTAGAAGAAAATCAAAATTTACTCCTTTTCACATTAACAGAAACTATTATTTATTATTATTACTTGTCATTTTAGTATATGAGGAGACCTGTATTTTTGTTTATTTTTTATTTTAATACAAGACTTTGGACTCATATTAAGTTTTGATTGCTTAAGCGCATACTAGTTCTGGAGAGCTTACCACCAAATCCCTTGTTATATGAGAAAAATAAACTCTTTCTCAAACCACTGCCATTGGGTTTTACATCACATGCCAAATATGACTCCTAATTGAGAGATAAGGTCTAGGTTATTTAATCTTCATAGCAACCCCAAGAAGTAGATTTTATTACAAATCTCATTTTTAAGCTAAGAAAATTAAAGCTTAGGGTTAAATTGCTTTAAGTCATATAGAGAGTAAGAGGGAAAAACGTGCTTTTGAACTTAGCTCTGCCTGATTCCAGGTCATACCTGCTCTTCACCGCCATGGAGTAGTATCTGCATAGTGGTAAAGAGCAGAACATAGCCAGCCCTGTAATAGACCTGTTTTCCCTACTTTCAAATGCAGCTACAATAATACAGCTACTTAGAATATCTAGCTCAGGGGCGCCTGGGTGGCGCAGTCGGTTAAGCGTCCGACTTCAGCCAGGTCACGATCTCGCGGTCCGTGAGTTCGAGCCCCGCGTCAGGCTCTGGGCTGATAGCTCCGAGCTCGGAGCCTGGAGCCTGTTTCGGATTCTGTGTCTCCCTCTCTCTCTGCCCCTCCCCCGTTCATGCTCTGTCTCTCTCTGTCCCAAAAAAAAAAAAAAAAAAAAAAAAAGAATATCTAGCTCATTTAGTCACTTAATAAGTGTGTATTGTGTATTAGGCACCAAGCTAAGCAGAGGGAAAAACAGTGGCAAACAAAACATTTAAGTTTTTTTTTTTCCTGCCTTTGTAGAGCTCACAGTCAATGAAAAGTGACAAGTAAACTCTGCAGCATAACAGATAATGAAAAGGATGATGGAGAAAACTAAGACTGGGAAAAGTATGAGCATGCTAAGCAGTGCAGGTATGATCTCCATTTTAAAATACAGGCAGGAAACTCCTCACCAAGATAAAGATATTTGAGCAAAGACCTGAAGGGATAAAGGAGCGAGCCAGGCAGATATCTCAGGGAAGGGGCATCCAAGCAGAGGCAGTAGAAGGGGCGGAGCCATGAGGCAGGCATGTGCTGGCCGTCCCAAGAACAAGTTGGATAATGTGGCTAGTGCGGTAGGTGAGGGAGAGAGAAGTAGGGGATGAAGCAGAGGTAATGAAGGATCATGTCAGTCACGTAGGCCATTTTCAAAATTTAATTCAATGGAGTGAGGACATTGAAGTGTTTTGAGCACAGGAGCAACATGATCTCACATATCTAAAAGAAAAACAGTCCACTCTATTTAAATAAACTTCAGGGTTGGCAAAGACAGAAAAAAGGTATACGGTTAGGAGGCCATTATGATAATCTAGTTGAGAGAAGATAGTGGCATGGACCAGGGTGGTAACAATAGAACTGGAAAGTGATCAGATTCTGCATATATTTTCAAGATGGCATGAACAGAATATTGAATGAGAAGTATGGAAGAAACGGAAGGGTCAGTGATGGTTTCTGAGCTAAGAACCTAAAAGAATGAGCTGCCATCAACTCAAATGGGGGGGGGGGAATATTTGGGGGCATTGGGAGCTCAGTTTTGAACGTGCTGAGATTGAGATGTTTATTAGGCATCTGAGAGAAAACATTAAGCAAATGTTAAATGTAAGGGTCTGAAGTTCACAGACAAGGTATACTCTGCAGGTATAAATTTGGCAGTCTTCAGTGTGTGGAGGATGTTTACAGATGGGAGGCAAGATGAAATCACCAGGAGAGTGAGTGTAGTTGGAAGAGAGTATGCTCCAGGACCGAGTGCAGAGATACTCCAGTATTTAGAAGTTGGAAAAATATAGAAGAATCAACAAGAGATGCTAAGAAACATGATAGTCCTTGGGAGTAGAACCAGAGAACATAGCATCCTAGAACCAAATGAGTGAGGGAGAGATCAGCTGTATTAAGTGTTGTTGATAATTACCAAGGAAGATAATTATTAAAAATTGACTAAAGGGTTTTGGCAAGTGGGAGGCATCGGTGACTTGACAAGAGCAGTCTTGGTGGAGTGGTGGAGGTGAAAACCATTGTAAAATGTGCCAACAAAAATGGCCAGGATACGGGAGAGGGAGCCCAGGGATTAGAATCAACAAATATAGGTAATTTCTAGGAATTTGATATAAGGAAAGCAAAGAAATGGCACTAGGGGAATATGTGGTCAAAAGAGTTTCTTTTCCTTGTTTATAAGTGAGAGATTTTATAGAATGCTTGTATGGGTGAGGAGAATGATTGAGAAGTTGGGGAGGGTACAGTTTAAGATTAATTTCTGAGGATTAACTGTGATAATGTGTGTAAAACACTTAACATAATGCATAGACAACTCCATACATATTAGGTGTTAGTATTATTCTCTATCATGATTTTCCACCAAAGTATTATAGCATAATTGTTTACAGCATCATGTTGCAACTATATAGATTCCTTTGCTTTTTATTTATTATAGACAAATTATTTCTATTCAATGTCTTAAAATGGCTTATTAAAAATCATGTTACTTAACTTACTTTGTATTTTTGCATTTTGACCAATATCTCCCACAAAATATAATAATTCTCACTTCACCCCTCCCATAATTTTAGAGTATAGGTACATATCTGCAGGTGAATTATTTCAGATTGATAAACCTTGTCAAATCTAGTTGATAGTGTCCTGTCAGCTACAATCCCAAGACACTCAGATTCTGATAGAGATGCTTTTTATTAGCTGAGACGACATAGGGAGCCACGGAAACATAGGTTTTTGGAAACTTGTGCTAATACTACTTGTTAAAGAGTAGAACTTTCTAGATTGATATGGAGTAGATTCATTTTGCACGGTAAGAAAAGTATGTTAATTATTGTAACAAATGTACTTCCTTATTAGGAAATTTCACTGGAAGGAATTTCATAGTGTGTACCTTAGAAGATGGAATTTATTTGTGAATCTTGTTTCTATGCATCAATTCTAAGCATGCAGCACAGTTGGGTATTCTCAAAGTAATGAAAACTACTGCAGTAGTCTTTTCATATTCTTGCCTGACTTAGTTATCTATTGCTGCCTAACAAATTCCCCCCAAAACTCAGTAGCTTAAAAGAACTGTAAATGTTGATTTTGCTATGTAGTTTTTGTGGGTCCGAAACCCAGGAGTGGCTTTGCTAAGTGGTTCTGGTTCAGGGTCCCTCATGAAGTTATGGCCATTTGAAGGCTTGCTTGGGCCTGGAGGATTTATTTCCAGTGTTAACTTATATTCCTGGCAAGTTAGTGCTGCTTTGGGCCAGAGGCCTCATTTCCTTGCTATGAGAACTCATCCATAGGGCTGCTGGAACATTTTTACAACATGGCAGGTGATTGGCTGCTCTAAGTATTTTAAGAGACAGAAAGGCAAAATATTTTATGGCACAACCTCAGAAGTCAACACTGCCATTTCTATTGGTTAAACATATCAGCCTACTCAGTTAAGGAGGGGACCATTAAATACTAGGATGCAAAAATCTTGGAGCTCTATCTTGAAGGCTGGCTTCACCACAATGCACCTCAGAGGGCTGTATGGACCATGGCAAATCAAATCTGTTGAATAATTTAGCCATAACTGTAGGTTCTATTTTCATGTTTAGTTTATCTGTCTCTATTTTTATTATTAAACTTAATGTTCAAAAATCAACACTACCCTACGATCATCAGGTTTTTTTTTTTAACATTTAAACAGTTTGCATATAGATGGTGGAAACGTCAAGCAAAGGTAGATTTATTACATGCCTTATTTCTTTTAAAATAATAACAAATAAGATAGAAAGCGCACATAAATTTAAGTCTTTGCCCTACAGATTACTAGTTGAGTTGATTTAGGGCAAGCATTTCTCATATCTAAAGTAGGAATGGTGAGGCACGCGGGTGGCTCAGCTGATTGAGTGTCAGACTCTTGGTTTTGGCTGGAGTCACGATCTCAGGGTTTGTGAGTTTGAGCTCCACACTGAGCTCCACACTGACAGTGCAAGCCTGCCTGGGATTCTCTCTCTCCCTCTCTCTCTCCTCCTTCCCCACTTGGGCTTGCTTGCCGTCTCTCAAAATAAATAAATAAACTTTTTAAAAAATTAAAAAAATAAAGTAGGAATGGTGATGATGGTGGTGAAACAAGATCAACTACATAGTGTTACTGTAAAAATTACATGTATGTGCATTTGAGAAAGCACCGTAAAACTGTGATTTAGGCATTGTGAATGCCTTACATTACTTTGTCAAGTGAGAGTGCTTGCTTTCTTTTTTTTTTTTGATGTTAATGAGAGTGCTTTCTAATAAACGGTGCTTTGTATCATATCCCCTTGGCCCAAGTTTGGTTTTAGCTGCATGGATAATAATATCAAATCTATTACTACAGTACGACTACTACTACTGCTATTACTCCTACTACTGTTACTTCTACTACTAGAATGATAAAATTTTTTTATTTTTTAATTTTTTAATTTATTTTATTTTATTTTTTTTTCAATATATGAAGATTATTGTCAAATTGGTTTCCATACAACACCCAGTGCTCATCCCAAAAGGTGCCCTCCTCAATACCCATCACCCACCCTCCCCTTCCTAAATTTTTTTTTAAATAAAAGAAAAAAATCCATCACAATTAATTATGTTTGTCCTATGGCAATCAGTGGACAATCACTGATTTGTACAAATCAGTGTGGAAGCCAGTGGATGCATGCTGCACTTCTTACCATTCAGGTGGGCAATTCTGGGAGGTCTTCTGAGTACTTCTCAGGAGGTCAATGGAATTGACCTTCAAAGCCATGGCAGCAACATCAACAATATGCTTTTATCTTATATTAGCTGTTTCCACTTCCGGAGATTAAGCAACAGTCTTTCCCTTAGTAGTCGAAATGAAGAGAGTAATGTAGAATGATTATATTGAAATTGGGAATACTTCTTCTGGAGAAGAGACACTGACAATGGCAAGTGAGGAGAGTGGAGGGTAGGAGTAGTCCACTGTAGGCACCAGCAATAATGGGCTGCAGTGTCTTTAGGGAATATAAAAAGACTAATAAATCCAACAAAAAGTCATAATGCTTTTCAAGAATACAACGCGCTAGCAATTCTAAGCAATGTCAGGTGAAATCCTGTTTCCTAACAGCACAGATTGATTGTACCACCCTTCTTTTTATGACTCTGGTTTCAAATTCAATCATAATCTGTAAATTGGGTATGTTATTCTAATGGTTTGAGTATTTAAATATGGGTGGGGTATGGGGTATGCAGCTGTGTTAGGTCTTAATTTCAAAAACAGGACAGAAGGAGTGTGAGTGACGTTGAGCAATAAATTATCACTCTGTATCAAGCATGCTAGAGGTGTTGTGTAGTCCCAAACAGAGCAGTTGGAGAGACAAGGAGGCAAATTCTTGGGTGCTACTGAGGTCCTTCACAATTTTCAAGTACTGCTGAATCCTTGTGGTAAATAACACTCAGGTCAATGCATTTATATCCAAGAATATAATGGACTTGCACAAAGATATGCTGCAAAGTTCTAGTCCATAAGATAGGATCTCAGAGCTATTATTCGGGGATATGGAGTTTCAGTAGGCATTACCAAATTTTTGCCCATATTAACTGCAGTATCATTTACATTCTATAGTCTCCTCTATTTTAGCCTACTTCGTTATGTTTTGGAGAAGAATTAATAACTTATACTTACATTTTACATATAGCATTTTTTTCTGGATATTTAGTAGTTTTAAATGGACATTGATGTACAATCTTTTCAATATCCACTATCTGATAAAAATGAAAGCATTGAAGTTTTTGGCATTTTGTTCCCAAATGTAATTAATCATTGACCTCAACATATGTCTCCCAGGAAAATTCAGCATTACTAATTAGTGCTTTTTCTCCTCTGTGCCAAGGAATTAAGAAAGCACATATATGAACTAATTATATAAAATGTATTTTCACAACTATTTCTGTCAAAGAGGTCATGACTAAAGCTGGTCAGTTTTTCTTCCCACTCCTATCTAAGTTGAAGATCTTATTTTCAATAAATTAATGTGTAATTATTATAATGAATTCTAAGCTCATAAAACGATTAATGTGCTTGATTCTTTTCCAACCATTAGTGATTCCTTTTGCTTTCCAATATCATTTTTTTAACATGGCCTAGTTACTCTTATAAAATTTTACTTCTTGAAGTCCCTTATTTTCTTTAGAAGAAGTAGGTTTTTGCTATTACCATAACAAAAATGTACCAACTTACTAACTTTGTGGTTATGTCACCAGCTAGACCCCAAGACCTGACCTTTACTGCCTACCTGCTAGCACCCAACAACTTTGTCCCACATTTTTCCTTCAGCTGTTCTTCCCAGCTTCTCTCTTAACTGAGGCAATGGAAAATGAAACCACCCCTCAAACAATAATGACGGCCCTGACAGGACATCCAGTGGCCCAGACCATGCAGACCAGTTTGAGTGGAAGCACCATTTATGTCTGCACAGATGGACCATGGAGTGACCTCTAGGATGACCAACAATTACCTTTAAACCTCATTATAATACTAAAATCTCTATCTAAGGAAGAACCTCAGCCTCATTCACATAACATATGATGTATGTATAGACATGTTTCCTTAAGGTGCATGTATTTGCCTTATGCCTGTATTTGCATATGATGGCAAGGATCCCCTTTTTAAATATCATCCTGGGGCTTCTGGGTGGCTCAGTCAGTTAAGGTTAAGCCTGCGACTTCGGCACAGGTCATGATCTCATGGTTCGTGAATTCAAGTGCCACATCAGGCTCCATGCTGATGGCTCAGAACCTGGAGCCTGTTTCTGATTCTGTGTCTCCCTCTCTCTGCCCTTCCCCTGCTCTCTCTCTCTCTCTCTCTTTCTCTCACAAAAATAAATAAAAACATTAAAAAATAAATTTTATCCTAACCCTAAATGAAAGGAACCTATCCACTCTTGCTCAGAGAGTCACGGCTTTGGAAGTTATTCCTGTTATCTCCTTATTTGTTGCAAATAATTTCCTTTGTGTGACAACTCACTTGGTGTAGTTTCTATCTGTGACTCACCAAGGAGTGAACTCCTGTTGGTTTGGTTACAGTTACCTATGACATTTAAGAGAATCAGCCTCATTACTAATCAAGGTAACCTTTGCTTAATGAAATACTTGAAAATGAAGAAAATATAGAATGTATTTTACTAGTGAAATATTTTACTCACAATAGTCATTTTCATACTGTGTGTGTTGGGTGGTTTGGGAAGGGAAGGAAGGTGGCCTTGGATAAAGCCCCATGAGGTCCACAGAGTGAGAAGAGTTATTCTGACTGGTTAATAGAAAACAACTGGGGAGTGGATTCAGAATGCATGTTAAAATAATAGTTAACTTATAACTCAAAAATTAAACCGGTTTTGGGTTCTGTCTTTGGGATGCAGAGAACTATGAAAAAAGTTTCACCTCAGCATCTAAGATGTGAACGTTTTCTGAGGTTATTGGAGGCTGTGCCTCATACTGTGTAAAGAGCTGCTCACCGTAGGCCAGAATTTCTCATTAGGCGTAGGCATAAACTCATAGACATGGGGTTAGAAAGAGATTCTTTTAGGTCTTTGTAAAGAAAAAAGGAAAACACTCCTTTCCTGTGCTTTTACACTACACTCACAGCACCACTTTCACTCCTGGTCACTGAGTGTGTGGGGTTTTTCCCATACTGTGCAGGGGTGCAGGTGCTCTTGCACCTGGCTCTGGATCTCCCAAGCAGACTACATTCAGACACTCGCTGCTGACAAAATCCAAAGGTAGAGAAATGAGTGCTGATAAAACAAGAAAGGAATTTATTTCAGTGGGGCTGATACTGGGCAGAGGACTAAAGTCTCTAAAAACGAAAGTCTCAAAGAGCTGAAAATACTTCTACGTTTATATATGGAAAATGTGGGACAAAGGTCGGGGTATACATGCAGGCAGACAATAAAGGTCAGGTCATCCTTGTCTTGGAGTCACTGGTGCGTCATCTTACTGGCTGAGGGCAGTCCTTGTTGCTGGAGGGGGGTGGTTTCAGTTCTCATCAGGGATGATGATGACTGGCAAGGTCTTTTGACTGAGTTAACAGATAAGCTGGAAAGAATAACTTAACAATTAGAAAGTTTGAGGTCACGATAGAGGTGGTTGAAGTCCTCTTTCTTATTTTTTTTAAAGTGTTTATTTTTGAGAGAGAAAGGAGAGCAGAGGAGGGGAGCAGAGGATCTGAGGCAGGCTCTGTACTGACAGCAGAGAGAACTCTATGTGGGGCTTGAACTCATGAACAGCGAGATCATGCCTGAGCCAAAGTAGGGCGCTTAGCCACCCAGGCATCCCTAAGTCTTCTTTCAATACCAAACAGTTGTGCATCACCAGCTGAGTGCCATGCAAATTTAATGCAGTTCTGATGCTATCTGCCTGGGATGGCATGGGATCTCTCAAGTTGAGGGCTCAGTTCTACAAGACTGCTTCCTGCCACCTGCCCTCTTCAGACAGCAATCCCAAGTCCAGGTTGTTACCTGTGCTTCTGATCCAAACTGCAAATTGGAGGTTCCCATGACTCGCTCCTTATCATGATTAATTCGCTAGAGTGGCTCACAGAACTCAGAAAAACAGTGTGCTTACAGGGTTGCCTGTTTAATATTAAAGGATATAACTCAGGAGCAGTCTTAAGAGATGCACAGGGCAAGGTATATGTGAGAAGAGGCCGAGATCTTCCATGCCTTCTCTGGACAGCTGCTCTCCCAGCACCTCCATGCGTTCACTGACAGGGAAGCTCTCTGAATCTCCTCATTTTTGAGTTTTTATGGCGTCAGCTTCATTATATAGATGTGATTGATTAAATCATTTGCTGTTCATTGATTCAACATCCACCCCTCTATCCCCTCTGGAGGCAGGGTGGAGCCGGAAGTTCCAAACTTCTAGTCACAGGGTTGGTCCCCCAGCCTGGTAGCAGCTCTCTCTCACCTTAGGGAGCTTTCTTGATTGTCACCTCATTAACATAATCAGGTATGCTTGAGGGGATTGTTATAAATAACAAAAGACACCTACCACACTCCTATCACTTACAAGGGTTTTAGAAGCTCTGTGTCAGAGAAGAAATACAAGGTTCTTCTCATAAATCATACTATCACAGTCTTATTGTCATGGATCACTGTTCCCCTGCTTAGTAGTTCCTGAGCACAATTTGGTGCAGGTGAAGCATTCCATTGTAGGAATTGGGAGCCGAACATCTGGAGCAAAATATATAAACACCCTCGTGATCCTGTGCAGGTCCTTCCCTAGTAAATACCTGACCCTCACCTCTAACAACATCAGCCTTTCTTTGGCACTCTTTCCCACTGACCTTGAATGTGGCTCCAGAATTCATTCTTTCCTTCTTTCTTTCTTTCTCTCTTTTTCTTTCTTTCTTTCTTTCTTTCTTTCTTTCTTTCTTTCTTTCTTTCTTTCTTTCTTTCTTTCTTTCTTCTTTTTCTTTCTTTCTTTCATGTATGTATTTATTTTGAGAGAGACAGAGCACGCATGTGTTGCTTGGGTGCATATGCTCACGTGAGCAGGGGAGGAGCAGAAAGCAAGAATCCTAAGCAGACTCCACTTTGTCAGCACAGAGCCCAACATGGGGCTGGATCTCACAAACCATGAGATCATGATCTGAGCTGATATCAAGAGTCCATGGTTAACCAATTCAACCACCCAGGCACCGCTCCAGGATACTTTTCTTTCTTTCTTTTTTTTAGTGTTTATATATTTTTGAGAGAGAGAGAAAGAGCACAAGCAGGGGAGGGGCAGAGAGGGAGGGAGGGAAACACAGAATCTGAAGTAGGCTCCAGGCTCCGTCTGAGCTGTCAGCACAGAGCCTGACACCGGGTTGAAACTTGGGAAGGCGGAGATCATGGTATGAGCCGAAGTCGAATGCTTAACCTATTGAGCCATCCAGGCACCCCAGGATACTTTTTAAAGTAGAGAATCAGGAAGCTAATTTACAAGGACTGGCATAGAGCTTAATTATTTATCACCCCAACAAATCGGTGATCTTCATTCTTCATTTTATTTCCAGTATTTCTAGACTCCTTCACCATAGTGCCAGGGCTGGTTGAGAGGCCTGATAGGATCCAGGTGAATATTCTGAGTGAATATTCCAGCTGCCAGCAGCCTGGAGTCATTGATACTTTCCCCTCTCAAATATTAACCGTTGCATTTCTCTGTCATCTAGTGCAAAGCATTTTTCCTCTTTTATACACATGTATACCAGATTCTTCTTTAATCTGTCTCCTATTACATGCCAGTGAGAACTTATTGACTTATTTGTAAAATGTTTTGTTTTCCTTTTAAATCACATCCTTCACTATAAAACTTCTGGTCATAGTGACTTGAGAAACAATATAAACTAATTTTTGAAGCACGGAATCAAAACTGTCATCAGAACTATAGTGGTGCTTGGTATTTATTTAGGCTCTGCTAGCATACAAAGAGAGCATTTACACCTACCTCTTGAGAATTAAATTTTATATATATTATATATATATATATATAATATATATATCCTGTTCATTAAAATACACTGACTTTTTGTCTTTTCAAGGAATAGTTCATTCTTTTATTTCTTCTTTTTTTGTTGTTATTTGTTTGTTTTTAGTAAACTAAGAACATCTTCTTCCATATCAATTCAAAAATATTTATTGAACACCTAATATGTATGTTCATTATTCACCTCTCCACAGTGAGAGATACCATGGTAACTGAATTTGTGTCTCCCGATTCCAAGGCCTGAAAACTCATGAGGAAGGAAGATATAAAACCAACACATATGAAGGAAAATTCTAAAGTAGAGGCACAAACATTGCATAGAGTGAACTGGGGAAAGAGAGATTAATTCAGTCTGTGGTGTACTGCAATTTAGACATGCTCATTGGGGAGATAGGCTTGCTGTAGCTTTAGAAGATGAGGATGTTGTTCTATGGCCAGGTTTTGAGGGTTTTCAAAAGGCCTTTCAAATGGAGGGCAGGGCATAACCAAAGCCAAGGAAAAGGTGTTTATTTGGAGAATGACAAGTAGGTTAATAAAGCTGGATTGCACATCACACTGGAGGAGTGAGACAAAAGAGCAGGTTAGGAAGTTAGGAAAACAGGTTAGGACTAAGAAATGAAGGAGCTCAGACATCAAGCTGAAGAGGGCTGTGAATTTTTCTCCATGTGATGATGAATCTCATTTTTGTTTGTTTTCATTTTCATTTTTTAGTAACTATGAATATCTCATAAGTCCTCTTAGGAATATTACTCTATTTCTGATATTTTATCAAGCAAAGGTGATTGAAGGACATTCAAGGGGTGGGGGCTTCTTTTACACAACAGAAAGCAATCAAGATGCCTATGGTTTAACTATGGTTTAATAAATGGTTTTACTAACTGCTAATCTGGAGAATGGGAACTTGAATATTTAAATTGAATTCTTGTTTGTGAAGCACATTATTTCTCTCCTGTCTCTGACACACACACACACACACACACACACACACACACACTGTAGTAGGCAAAATAATGGCCTCACAAAATGTTTACATATTAATCCTCAGAACCTGTGAATATGTTACAGTACAAAAGGGACTTAAAGGGGATGCTTAAAGATGTAAAGGTTAGGAAAAGGTGTGTGAGGGAGATATTTGCAGATGTTCCACTGCTGTCTTTGAAGATGGAGAAAGGAGCCACAGCTGAGGAATGCAGGCAGCCTCTAGAAATATTCTCCTGTAGAGCCTCCAGAAGGAATGCATCCCCCCAACAGCTTTATTTTAGTCCATTAGACCTCTTTTGAACTTCCGGCCTCCAAGACTATAAAAGAATAATTTGTATTGTTTTAAGCCATTATACTGTGGTAATTTATTTGAGCAATAATGCAAAACTAATACAAGTACCCATTTTACAGTCAAAAACTCACATGAGCAAAACTCTATTTTCTATTAATCATTTTAACTTCTGATTCAAAGCTCTTAATCAATCTGATAAAGAGAACATAATCTAACTGTTTTCAGTTTAGTCAAATCCAGTAACTTTCCATGCATTTAAGTTTGTTTTCCTGCCCTTTACAAGCCACCAGCTCTGATACTGGCCCAAAACGTGACTGGGTCTTTAACCAATGGCACAGAGCATTAGCGAAGTTATGGTTAGTGACCTCTCTACTGAACTTCACAGAGATATAGAATCATCACTTGATGGATTTTTAATTATTTTGATCTACAGCTTCTAATCCTTTGCAGCAGTGTCCACTTTCCTGCTTGTACATGAGACATTATACTCAAAGATAGTCCAGATGGTTCTGAATCTTCCTCATTTTGACTGCTGTACTCCGTGGGTTGTACTGGTAGCATCCTCCAGCTCTCCAATCTTTTGTCACAGGCCTAGAAGTGTTTGGTCATTTTCTAGTTCTTTCACGTTGCCGTGGCAGCTACAGGACTGTCAGTGAGCACTCACTATCCTCATATCCCTGCCACCTATCTCTGTTCTGTCACCATTATGGCTAGAGGGCCACCAGCAAGTTTGTTTACCACTTCAATTCAGAGAGGACTGGAGAAGCCCTTCAAATGTCTGATCCTTCAAATCTATTTAAGAACATTCTGTTATTACTTCTCACCCTCTCTAAGATAAGAACATAGCAGGGAAGGGAGGAGACAGACCAACCTCCCAGTTAGATTGCTTACTATCCAATTTTCAGCTCACCAAGTCTTTATCCAATAGGGAAGGGGATAATGGTGGGGCTGGAGAAGAACCAGGAAAAACATGTCTTGCCAAACTACATCTATTTTCAAATGTTTTCAGTCTTACTACTTAGACCTTGCCCGTGAATGAAAAAGCTAAGAAATTGATGTCTTTGTTCCTGAGTTCTAATCTCACAACTAATTCTGGGACAAATAGAGATTCTGAGGCTCAAATGCAGAGGGGTGATTTTAGGGCTAGGAAATAAAAATGTTTTCCCAGTGGAAAAAAGAGAATATTTTATATTCTTATTTTCTCAAATGTAGAGAAAGAAACTGAGGCTCATAGACTTTAATAAAATTGAAATTATAGGGTTGGGATTCAAACCTGTCGCTCTCTGAGTCCAACTTCCAAGTTGTTTAGAAGATATTATGCTGTCTCCTCAGTAAGTCATTAAACATCATCTGACTTCAGTTACTTCGTATCTAAAGTGCAAAGCTTAGCCCTGATGAATTTTAAGGCTCAATATAGCTCTAAACGTGTTCTTTAGTTTGAAAAAATTCAGAACCACTTAAGTAAGAGAGAAAGAATGTGTGTGTTCCTTCAGCCAGATGAGACTTATAAGCCCTCTCCTAAGAAAGAGCATAGATGTGGACCCTGCATCAGGTTGCAGAGCTCTACATATTGATTGTATCAGTAAATATTTTGTTTCTTAAAAATCAGAGGCAATAGGACCCCTAACTAACAGTAGACGTTCAGATGATTTTATGTTCAGATGAATAATATTTACTATTTTTTATCTTATCTTTACATTTAAGCCTTGATGACTCACATGCTCCAGCTACTATTTTTAATCAGATTAATAAACTAAATGAGATTCTCTCTATTATTATTATTCTTGATGCAACCTAATTACTATTTGGCTCTATTTTAATATTGCAATCTGTACACTAACATTAAGATCTTAATCTTAATATTGGCATTAACTTTGGCTCTTCCCAGTTGATTATTTCTCTAACAGCTTGATCCCTGGATTCTTTTCCAGTATCCAGTACTGTAGTTCAAGTTGTTTGTGATCCTCCATTTTAACTGAACAATTTATACCTGGCCACATACTGACAGTTTGAGTTAGTTCCAGGCGATAAAATGTGAAAACTCTGATTTACAATGTATGCCTGTCTAGAACAGACTTGCCTCTGCTTCAGAAGAAGCCTTGCTTCAAATTTTCCCCCAATTGATTCTGAAACTTGAACTGCAGTAGCATTTATCAAAAAGATTAGAAATGGCTCTGGTGCATTCCCCGGGGTTAGCCTTCCTTTGGAGGATACCGCCTGAACATGGCTATGCCCTTCCTTCATCCAGCATGTGGAATAAGGATGTTCACTCTCTCTTGGCTCATTCATGTTTTCACTAGGGAAAAACAAAAACAAAACAAATAGAGGTATTTTTTTTAAAGACTATTTTCTTAATTCTTTTCTGTTAGGCTTTGTATTTAAGAACTTACTGAAAGTAAGTTAATTTAGTTAAGATTTTCTCAATTAGCTAAATGATAGATATACATGGTTGGACTTGAAAAGCTAAATGCTGTACCCAAATACATCAGAGAAGTTTTTTTATAAGTTGAATTCAGAAATAAAAGCAGAGAAACATTTGTTTGTGTTAAGGAACATAGTAATGATTGTAGTATTTTTTAAGCCCATTCGTTTTTAAGGAAGGAAAAGCAGATAAAACCCAAAATTTTTGGTCACAACACATGTATGTATGTATGTATGTATGTATGTATGTATGTATTTAATTTACCTTGCTTTTGGGACAAAAATAGACAGAGTTAGGGAAGAAATCAGAATTCAAGGGGTATAAAGGTAGGAAAAGCACATGAAATTCAAAATTTTTGGAGACATGAATGTATGTGTGTGTATATATACATATACATATATATATATATATATATATATATATATATATATATATTTCATTTATCTTGTCTTGGGACAAAAATGGACATAGAGTTAGTGAAGAAATTGGAATTCCAGGGGTAAATGCTCTAGCATGGTAAAATGGGGATCTGTTTTCATGTGGAAATGACGAAAATGATGTTAGAAAACAGATTTAAAAAGGTATCAAGAAATAGACAAAAGGGGGGCGCCTGGGTGGCGCAGTCGGTTAAGCGTCCGACTTCAGCCAGGTCACGATCTCGCGGTCCGTGAGTTCGAGCCCCGCGTCAGGCTCTGGGCTGATGGCTTGGAGCCTGGAGCCTGTTTCCGATTCTGTGTCTCCCTCTCTCTCTGCCCCTCCCCCGTTCATGCTCTGTCTCTCTCTGTCCCAAAAATAATAAAAAATTAAAAACGTTGGAAAAAAAAATTAAAAAAAAAAAGAAATAGACAAAAGGTAGCAAATATTTTAGGACAACAATGGGTGATGTGGAAATAGGAAAGAAAAAATTGACATTTCAAATTTAGCTGGAGTACCATCAGAAAGCTAAATATTGAGTAAATGTCTGAAGACTGATAATGCAAGGAAGTTTATTGTTCATTAACAGCAGATGTTACAAAAATGGTTTATTTGATGTTAAGTACTGAAAGATCTGCCACTGACATCCAATACTTAACTTTTTACATTAGCAGGATTTACATGTTAATATTTTCAACATAAAACTTCCTTGTAGAGAAAAGAAAAGTCCTCTTTACTGATTGCCCACTCTGTGGGACTGTTTGGAGAGGTCAAGTGACTTAGTACTACACCTAGATCTGTCAACACCACCACACCCCAGAGCACTGAAATTCATAGTACCAGCTCTCCCCAGGAGGGGACTGAAAAACAGAAAAAGGCCAGTATCTCTGGGTACCCCATAAAGGCGTTTTTCAATCTTACTATAAAAACTATGAATCAGCAAACCTTTTCTCTAAAGGTCCAAACGAGAAGTATTTTAGGCTTTGCAATCCTTACCTTCCCACTGTAACTGCTCCACTCTGCCATTGTAGCACAAAGGCAACTATCCACAATCTGTAAATGAATGACCTGGTTGTGTTCCAGAAAAATTCCATAGAGAACAGACCGCAGCTGGAGTAGACCATTGGTAGATCTGATAATGACTTTTGGGACCTTAATCATGTTTCCTATTGACATGTTCCTTCTCAAGCACAAGGAGTGAAGGCCAATAATAGTGTTTGCCAAAGGAGGAATTTTAAAAAAAGAATAAGTAGTAGTGATTCCAAGCCTTATACCAAGCTAGTAAGTAAGTAACAGTAAGTAAGTAAGCAACAGACTTCTACTTTTTATGACCTGCTGCCTCATTCTACTTGAGGGTAGAATTTGGGAAATGCTATACATATTCTTGTGTAGAAACCAGAACATCTGAAAAGCTTAAAAAAAAAACCTCCTCATAACATACCTTCCCCTAATTGAGGCAGGAGTGATTTTTCCTGCTTCTACTATTCACTTTAACATACAGATTCTTCTGGTCAAAGAAGACAGATTGATTCCTGAGAAAGTCAGTGATCAGGGCCAGTCAGGGCACCCCCATGCTCAGGACATGCTATCAATCTTCACTAACTCCATAGAAGGGAAGATTGAGGAAGTGTCTGTGAGGCCAGGGCAAATAAATGGACTTGGAGGGATCACAAATCTTGTGATGATAGAAGGAGAAAATGTTAACTTCACACATTATTGGGAAATGGCACATAAAATATAGCCTTAATGAAAACTAATGTCTTATCATTGAAAACATAAAAACCTGGGAAAGACCAAACCTCATTTCATATTTAGAGAACCAGTGGAGGGTAAAAGAGAAGAAGAGTTAGGAAAGATGTCAAGACCCAGTCTTCCACATGTCTGACCACAGAACCTGTTACCATAAGAGACACAGGCAAGCCCAAAGGAACAAAGCAAAAAACCCACAGTTGGTAAGTACTACTAAATGCAAGTCTCTTGGTAAGTATTTTAAATTTGTTTTCTCTTTTGATCCTCTCAACAATCCTTTAAAACAACAGGTATTATTATCATCACTTTATTAACAAGAGAAAAGGATCCGAGATGTGAACTAATTGTCCACAGTCACTCTCAGGGGCCAAGGTGTGGATCTCAATATGTATCTAAAGCTTTTCTAACTGCATATGCTGAGGAAAAAAATAATAGCTATCATCTCAAACCACTGTGTTAATCCACATCTAAGCTAAACAGAAAGGTTTGTAAGGATTGAAAATGATTAACAAAAACATTCATTTAGTAGTTCAGCAACAAGATGGATTTTATATTCTAGTCAGAAATATTGGTTACTATGAAAAATTAGCTCACTATATTGAGACAGTTTTTGAAATATGATGAAGATGTTAACAATATTTTCAGCTATGTCAGAAATAGGACATAATCTGACTAGACCTCCCAATGGGAAGAAATGTGTCCACATGTGCAAAACAAATACATAAATATTTTAAAAATCCTATTAAAAACTGTGGGCTGATTTTGAAAAAAAAAATAAGATTAAAAATGCTCTATTCCATGATTAAAATAACTTTTAAAGGCATTGCACCAGTTTCTGGATAGTTTTGTGCCATATTAATAGAAAATTGAGGAAAAGGGTTTTCCTTAAATTCCTAGGGAATGTGATAATATTTTTTTTTATTTCCATATGTTATATCTTCTGATTTTTTTTGTGTTACAGCTGATGGATTGATATTTAGCTATTTATTTTATTTTGTTATTAACACGTTTTAGTTAGTAGTCTCAAGTTAATACTAAGAAGAAAATGTATAACCATTTTCCTAATTAATTTAATGTACTTTTCATGGATCATCCCATTATGCCTCACCCCATTTTTAGGGGACAAATGATGGTATAGATTTTGATAGTTAGGTCTTGGTTATTCAGGGGGTTCATATTCTAGTCTGTGAAATAGGAAATAAGATAATGAAATTAAATTTTCAGGTCAATTCCTTAGTTACCACTTGTCCTTCTACTTCCTGGACAAACAGAAACACTACTTCAGAGTTATAGTATTCATTTTTTTAACAGTATAACCTTTAGAATAATATAAGAAAGTTTTATTTACCTATTTGCAGAATATTATGTAATGGAATTAGATGCCTCCACCCTGTTGATTATCACTTTATGATAATCTATACCTAAGATTACTCTAATTGCTCTTAGCAGTTGAGGGCTGACCACATTCCTGAGTGGTTGAGAGAAGTAGCATCCGCCAATTAGTCTAATGAGATTTGCAGTTTGTTAAAAATCAAGAATAGAACTATAGTCTCCTGTTTGTTGGCTTCTCTAAAGTTTTGTTCAGTTATTGACTCAAGATTTACACATTTGTGGCAACAGAGCTGTTAAGAGAACAGCTAAATGTATTTGAAAGCAGTAAAGGGTAAAATCCAGATTTTGGAGCCAGATAGACTCACATTGGCTTCTCAGCTTTACCACTTACTAGCCACGGAGCTTGGGAATGTCCTAAATCTTTTCTCTAGGATGGGGATACTGGCTGATTGCATAGAGTTTGCCTAATGGCATAGGGAAGGAGTGTTTACCATATAGTAGGTTTATAACCAGAGCTAATTTTCTTGTTCTGGATTGGCAGCCTAGTAAATAAATGGAAGTAACACAGTTCCCAGGAAGGTCCCCATAAGGAGGGCCTAGGGCTGCAGTTTAATGAGGACCATGCACGTTTGGGGCCTCATCCAGGAGTCAATGTCACAAACATTTGCCTGATGTCCATAGTAGAACCTGAGAGCAAAGGTGATAACGAAATGCACTAAATGAAGGAGAAGCTCTGTGTTAACGACAAGATATCTGCTTTTGCTTCCCTGTCAGCAGCATTATGCACATCTCCCATGTCTGCATCTTCACACAGCCAGCTGAAGCAAGGGATCCGTAGGCCTTAGGAAGGCAGTCTGGAGTCTCACCTTGTCTATAGTACTTCCAGAGCCATATGCACCTCTAACCTTTGCATCACTTCCCATGTCTGTTAGAGCATGTTTGACAGCCCACAGCAGTTCTGCAAAGACCTGAGGGAGTTTGGCAAAAAGAATCAAGTGATGAGATGGTAAAGGAAGATATGTAGCTGCAGTATCTCAATTATCTGGCCGTCTGCACAGCCGCAAGAGGAGAAGGTGATGGACTGACCTACGCATTTGGTCTAGCTCTACAATCATGCCAAATTATTATTTTTAAAATCACATCAGTCACCAGCTTCATTAAACCAGCATCTTCTAAAGAATTTCCTTTACCTAAAGAGGTTTGCTAGAAGTATTTGTTGAGGAAGCAAATGAACAAGTGGGACAACTGGGTAGCTCAGTCAGTTGAGTGTCTGACTCTTGGTTTTGGCTCAGGTCTTGATCTCACAGTACGTGGGTTTGAACCCCAAGTCGGCCTATGCACTGACAGCTGTGAAACCTACTTGGGATTCTCCATCTCCCTTTCTCTGCCCTCCCCCACTCATCCTCTCTCTCTCTCTCAAAATAAGTAAATAAACATTAAAAAACAAACAACTAAGTGACATTTCTATAATTGCTCCCAAAGATCTGCCTGCATTTTCCCTCCCTCTCATCACATGCTATTCCTTCCCATTCAGGACTAGCCCTTAACTATGACTTATATGATGACATCTATAACAAGCTAACATGGACTCACACAGAAAGGAGCTAATGAATCCCTGTGATATTTTACCCCATTTTCTGGGTGAAGGGGTAAAAAATCAGTTCAATAAGAGTTTATTTGCTTTGAACCTTTGTGGGAGGCATGGGGGTCCTTGACTAGGGAATGCCTGAGCTATAACAACCTAGGAATAACTAGGCCTAAGGATCTAGCTCCTGAGGCAAAGCTGAAGGTGAAGGTGAAGGTGAAGGCCAAGATAAAAGTTGGGAAGGAGAAGAAAGAGAAGAAGGAAAAAGAAGTGAGGGAGGAGAAGACAAGGAGGAGGGGGAGAGAAGGGAGGAGGAGAAAATGAGAAGAGAGTCGACTCTTCTGGAACACGAGAACCAGATCAATGCCTGTGTTGCGTGAAGTCATTTTTCTGCATGGTCTAGAGTTACCAGAGTCATGTAATAACATCAGGAAAGACTCTGGAAGATGATGTAGGGACTAAAAGCCCAGATCAAGTTAGTATCAGTTCTGAGCTCTAAGTCATGTGATTCTTATCCCAACCCCCTGGATTTGAAGTGAGCCAGGGCTAAGCTCTTCTAGGGAAACATCTTTGCCAGCCTTTATAGCCAGATGTAGAGTATGGCTGAATTCTAATCAGACAAGAGACATCCTGAGGACATGAATGGCCTATCAAGCTCCAGATCACATTACATGAGTATGAAAAGACGGTGCCAATTTGGGGTCCCCATGGTTTGGATGTTGTTAGTGTAAATTTTAATACTTCAGGAGAATTATAAAGATAATGATAACAATTATGATGATCATCATAACCACTGACATTTCTGAGTATATGTTCCAGGTATATTTTACTTGTACCAACTCATTTCATATTCATGACAACTGCCATGAGGTAGGTTCTATTTTTATTATGCATTATACAAATACAAACCAAAGAGAGTTGCTTTGCAAACAATAGCACTATCGCACTGCAGAACAAACCTAACACCAAGGCATTCTGATAAGATAGTAAATTCCTTAAGGAAATTTCATTCCTAGTTTTTCAGATTCTCATAGATGACCAATGACAAGTTAGTTTCTCCACAGAATTTCAATTTCTGCAAGAGGCTCCTTCTTAGAGCCAAGGGATTTGTGCAAAAGCAGTTCTGAGGAACAGTTGTCCAGGGCCAATCTTGATTAAGAATTATTATCTTGGAGCCCATAGACAGTAGACCAACATTTTAAATTCTCAAAATTTTTTGTGTGCAAATATGTGTATTTTTCCAAAGGGAGGGTTCACAGCTTTTATCAGATTCTCAAAAAAACTGATCCTCTCTTCAACAGTTAAGAACTGATCTGAAGCTTCCTTCATTTCTAACTTTAGAACTGCCAAAGGGTTGCTCCTGGGGGACAAGAGGGAAAAGACTCTCTCATTACAAGCCCCTTCACAGATGAGTCCTCATCACTTCAACCAGGCTATTCCACATTGCAGTCACACCAATTGCAATTTCCTGAATGCTCCATGTTTTCTTTTGTGCAGGGTCTTTGTATGTGCTGTCTACACAGCCTGAAACACTGTTCATGTCCACATTCCTTCACCTTCCTTTACCCTAATACTCACTGGTCCTAAAAATGATTAGTTTGGAGGGTCCTGAAAGCATTTTCTGATCCAATCCAGACTGGAGTCAATGCTTTTCAAATGGGCTTCTATGACACCTTTATTAATTATTCCCTCAGTGATCCATTCATTTATTGAACATGTATTTATTAAATATTGCCATCTATTCTATGTTTGCCTGCTTTCTCCTGGAGGATTTTGATGGGTTCCTGTGGTACATTGAGGTCTTTCATCCATTTTGAGTTTATTTTTGTGTATGGTGTAAGAAAGTTGTCCAGGTTCATTCTTCTGCATGTTGCTATCCAGTTTTCCCAGCACCACTTGCTAAAGAGACTGTCTTTTTTCCATTGAATATTCTTTCCCGCTTTGTCAAAGATTAGTTGGCCATATGTTTGTGAGTCCATTTCTGGGTTATCTATTGTGTTCCATTGATCTGAGTGTCTGTTCTTGTGCCAGTACCATACTGTCTTGATAGTTACAACTTTGTAGTATAGCTTGAAGTCTGGGATTGTGATACCTCCTGCTTTGGTTTTCTTCTTCAAGATTGCTTTGGCTATTCAGGGTCTTTCTGGTTCCATACAAATTTTAGGGTTCTTTGTTCTAGCTCTTTGAAGAATGCTGGTGTTATTTTGACAGGGATTGCATTGAATATGTAGATTGCTTTGGGTAGAATTGACATTTTAGTAATATTTGTTCTTCCTATCCAGGAACATGCAATGTTTTTCCATTTTTTTGTACCTTCTTCAATTTCTTTCATAAACTTTCTATAGTTTTCAGCGTATAGACTTTTCACCTCTTTGGTTCGATTTATTCCTAGGTATTTTATGGTTTTTGGTGCAATTGTAAATAGGATCGATTCCTTGATTTCTCTTTCTGTTGCTTCATTGTTGGTGTATAGGAATGCAACCGATTTCTGGGTGTTGATTTTATATCCTGAAACTTTGCTGAATTCATGAATCAATTCTAGCAGTTTTTTTGGTGTTATCTTTTGGGTTTTACTTACAGAGTATCATGTCATCTACGAAGAGTGAAAGTTTGACTTCCTCCTGGCCGATTTGGATGCCTTTTATTTCTTTGTGTTGTCTGATTGCTGAGGCTAATAAGACTTCCAATACTATGTTGAATAACAGTGGAGAGAGTGGAAATCCCTGTCTTGTTCCTGACCTTAGGGGGAAAGTTGTCAGTTTTTCCCCATTTAGGATGATATTAGCATTGGGTCTTTCATATATGGCTTCTATGATCTCGAGATATGCTCCTTCTATCCCTACTTTCTTGAGGGTTTTTTTTTTCAAGAAAGGATGCTATATTTTGTCAAATGCTTTCTCTGCATCTCTGAGAGGATCATATGATTCTTGTCCTTTCTTTTATTGATGTAATGAATCAGGTTAATTGTTTTGCAGATATTGAACCAACCCTGCATCCCAGGTATAAATCCTACTTGGTCGTGGTGAATAATTTTTTTAATGTATTGTTGGATCCAAATGGCTAATATCTTGTTGAGGATTCTCGCATCCATGTTCATCAGGGAAATTGGTCTATAGTTCTCGTTTTTAGTGGGGTCTCTGTCTGGTTTTGGAATCAAGGTAATGCTGGCTTCATGGAAAGAATTTGGAAGTTTTCCTTCCATTTCTATTTTTTGGAACAGCTTCAAGAGAATAGGTTAATGCTTCCTTAAATGTTTGGGAGAATTCCCCTGGAAAGCCATTTGGCCCTGGACTCGTTTTTTGGCAGATTTTTGATTAGTAATTTGATTTCCTTACTGGCTATAGATCTGTTCAAATTTTCTATTTCTCCCTGTTCCAGTTTTGGTAGTGTACATGTTTCAAAGAATTTGTCCATTTCTTCCAGATTACCCATTTTTTTTGGCGTATAATTGCTCATAATATTCTCTTATTATTGTTTTTATTTCTGCTGTGTTGGTTGTGATCTCTCCTCTTTCATTCTTGATTTTATTTATTTGGGTCCTTTCCTTTTTCTTTTTGATCAAACTGGCTAGTGGTTTATCAATTTTGTTAATTCCTTCAAAGAACTGGCTTCTGGTTTCATTGATCTGTTCTACTGTTTTTTGTGTTTTTTTTGTTTGTTTGTTTGTTTTTGGTTTTGATAGCCTTAATTTCTGCTCTAATCTTTATTATTTCCTGTCTTATTCTGGTTTTGGGTTTTATTTGCTGTTCTTTTTCCAGCTCCTTAAGGCATAAGGTTAGGTTGTGTATCTGAGATCTTTCTTCTTCTTAGGAAGGCCTGGATTGCGATATACTTTCCTCTTATGACTGCCTTTGCTGCTTCCCAGAGGTTTGGGGTTGTGGTGTTATCATTTTCATTGACTCCCATAATTTCCTCTTCAACTGCTTGGTTAGCCCATTCATTCCTTAGTAGGATGTTCTTCAGTCTCCAAATGTTTGTTACCTTTCCAAATGTTTTCTTGTGGTTGATTTCAAGTTTCATAGTGTTGTGGTCTGAACATATGCACGGTATGATCTTGATCTTTGCGTACTTGTTAAGGGCTGATTTGTGTCCCAGTATATGGTCTATTCTGGAGAACGTTCCATGTGCACTGGAGAAGAATGTATATTCTGCTGCTTTAGGATGAATGTTCTGAATATGTCTGTTAAGTCCATCTGGTCCAGTGTGTCATTCAAAGCCATTGTTTCCTTGTTGATTTTCTGATTAGATGATCTTCCCATTGCTGTGAGTGGGCTGTTGAAGTCTCCTATTATGGTATTACTATCGATGAATTTCTTTATGTTTGTGATTAATTGATTTATATATTTGGGTTCTCCCACATTTGGCGCATAAAATGTTTACAATTGTTAGGTCTTCTTGGTGGATAGCCCCCTTGATTATGATATAATGTCCTTCTGCATCTGTTGATACAGTCATTATTTAAAGTCTAGATTGTCTGATGTAAGTATGGCTACTCCGGCTTTTTTTTGTTGACCATTAGCATGATAGATGGTTCTCCATCCTCTTATTTTCAATCCAAAGGTGTCTTTACGCCTAAAGTGGGTGTCTTGTAAACAGCATATAGATGGATCTTGTATTTTTTATCCATTCTGTTACCCCATGTCTTTTGATTGGAGCATTGAGTCCATTGACATTTAGAGTGAGTACTGAAAGATATGAAATTATTGCCATTATGATGCTTGTAGAATTGGAGTTTCTGGTGGTGTTCTCTGGTCCTTTCTAATCTTTGTTGCTTTTGGTATTTATTTATTTCTCTCTCCTCTCTCTCTCTCTCTCTCTCTTTCTCTCTCTCTCTCTCTCTCTTTCTCTCTCTCTCTCTCTCTCTCTCTATATATATATATATATATATTTATCTTTTCTCCCCTGAGAGAGTCCCCCTTAAAATTTCTTGCAGGGCTGGTTTAGTGGTCACAAACTCCTTTAATTTTTGTTTTTCTGGGAAACTTTTTACCTCTCTTTCTATTTTGAATGACAGACTTACTAGATAAAGTATTCTTGGCTGCATATTTTTCTGATTCAGCACACTGAATATATCCCACCTCTCCTTTCTGGCCTGCCAAGTTTCTGTGGACAAGTCTGCTGCAAACCTGATCTGTCTTCCTTTATAGGTTAGGGACTTTTTTTCCCTTGATGCTCTCATGATTCTCTCCTTGCCTGAGTATTTTGTGAATTTGACTATGATATGCCTTGTTGATGGTTGGTTTTTGTTGAATCTAATGGGGGTCCTCTGTGCTTCCTGGATTTTGATGTCTGTGTCTTTCCCCAGGTTAGGAAAGTTTTCTGCTATGATTTGCTCACATAACCCTTCTATCCCTATTTCTCTCTCTTCCTTTTCTGGGACCCTTATAATTCTGATGTTATTCCTTTTTAATGAGTCACTGATTTCTCTGATTCTTAAATCTTGCTCTTTTGCCTTAATCTCCCTCTTTTTTTCTGCTTCATTATTCTTTATAAGTTTGTCCTCTATATCACTAGTTTTCTGTTCTGCTTCATCCATCCTTGCCCCCACTGCATCCATCCATGATTGCAGCTCAGTGATAGCATTTTTAATTTCATTCTGGCTATTTTTTACTTCTTTTATCTCTGCAGAAAGGGATTCTAATCTTTTTTACTCCAGCTAGTATTCTTATTATTGTGATTCTAAATTCTGGTTCAGACATCTTATTTGTATCTGTGTTGGTTAAATCCCTGGCTGTCATTTCTTCGTGCTCTTTTTTTGAGGGTGAATTCCTTTGTTTTGTCATTTTGAAGGGAGAAAAGTAATTAATGAGGTAGAAAAATTAAAATTAAAAAATTAAAATTAAAAATATTAAAATTAAATAATTAAACACACACACAAAATTGAATAAACGATGCTAGATCCTAGGTGTATTTTGGTCTGAGTGTTGAAAGTGGTTTGGCAGGTTAGAGAAAAAAAAGGGGGGGAGAAAAAGAAAAAAAGGAGATCGTTTGAGAATTTGAAAAAATGAATACACTTAAGTAGACTAAAATGAGATGATGGAGATAAAATAGAATTTAAAAAAATATACACAGAAGTAAAGAATATAGTAGAAAAAAATTAAAGAAAAATATTTTTATTAAAAATTAAAAATAAAAATGATTTTTTTCTTTTTCTATATTCAAGAAAAAGAAAAAAGTGAAAAAGAAAAAAGAGAAAAAAGAAAAAAGAAAAAAAAGGAAATCGTTTGATATTTTGAAAAAGTGCATACACTGTAGTAGACTAAAATAAAATGATGGAAGTAAAATAGAATTTGAAAAAATTTACATAAAAGCAAAAAATATATTTAAAAAATTAAATAAAAATATTTTTAATAGACATTGAAGGTAAAAATGAAGTTTTTCTCTTTTTGCACTCAAGAAAAAGAAAAAAAACGAAAAAGAAAAAATAAAGAAAAAAGAAAAAAAAACAAAGAGATCGTTTGAAAATTTGAAAAGGTGAATACACTGAAGTAAACTAAAATAAAATGATGGAAGGAAAATAGAATTTGAAAAAAATTACACAAAAGTAAAAAATATAGAAATAAAAATTAAAGAAAGATATTTTTAATAAAAATTGAAAATAAAAATGAATGTTTTCTTTCTGTATTCAAGAAAAAGAAGTGTAAACGAGGAAAAAAAAGAAAGAAAATTGAATAGATGCACCCGCTAACAGATGAAGTAGGACTGAAATTACTTTGTTTTCCCCTAGAAGTCAGTCTGTGTAGCGCTTTATAGTCCAGAAACTAAGCTGGTGGTGAGACTTGTGCTCTTGAAGAGCAAGGTTGGCCCAGCTGGGCGGGGCTCAGTGTAACGGCTCTGCTCTCCACTAGATGGTGCTGCTAGCCTACTGAGGTGGAGGGTTGTGGCGCTGTAGGTGCGTATGCGCATGTGCGGGAGGGGTGAAAATTGCACCTCCCACCTACTCAGTATGTTCTTCAGGATCAGCAATTGCGCACCCGTCCACACCCCACTTTTTCACTGTCTGTGACCAGGCCCCAGGCAGTGCCTCTCTCCCGAGTTTTGTCTCAGATGCGACTGTTTTCCCCTGCCCCTTATTCTGAAGGACTGCAGCTTTGACCCTCTCCGCCCCTCTGCGGAAGGGTCTCACCGAGCAACGGCCAAATGAGCAATGGCCAAATGCGCAATGGTCGAACATCGGCTGCACCCGGGAACGCTTGCTGGACTCTGCTGCTGCCGGTGCTCAGAGACTACAGCCAGGTGCTAGCCCACCCCAGAAAAAGTTCGCAAGATAGTGTAGCAGCAGCTTTTCAGGGACCATGGAAAATCTCAACACACATCTGGCACCAGGCTTCTCCCTCAACAAACTTGCCCCAGCACCAGCAAATGTGGCTGCCTTCCGGGGTCTGCTGGGACTAGGTGACTTCAACAGTCTCTACCAAATGTGCCTCCAGCAGTTGAACCACTTTTCCCCGTGTGGCCTGAGAACCTCCCGGACCCCACCCTGTTCCTGGGGATTCACCTTTCCCACCAGAGCACCGCCAGGTATCGATCTGCGGAGTTGCAGCCTTTGCGCTCCCCTTGTTTACACTCTTAATGGAATTTAAACCCTCTCTCCTTTCTTCCTTTTTAGTTTAGTCCCTGCGGCTGTTTCCAATTTTCCACTTTCTCTCCAGCTGCTTTGGGGGAGGGGTGCTTTTCCCGTATTCTCCCCGCCCCCAGTCTCGTCCTCTCTCTACTTGCAAAAGCACCTCCCTTCCTGCGCCTTCTGGCTCCCCAAGTTTACTTCCCTGTGCCGCGTTACCTGCTGAATTCTGTGGTTCATGTTGTGCAGATTGTTGTGTTAATCCTCCAATCAGTTTTTGAGGTGTGTAGGATGGTTTAGTGCTTGTCTGGCTGTATTTCATGGACGCGAGACACACAAAAAACTTCCATGCTTTCCGCCATTTTGGCTTCTCCTGGGACCAGCTCTTTTACAGCTGTTGCTGTGTTGGGGCCCTTAATAAATATTTATTTTATCAAAACAAAGTATATATCCGCTGAGGTAATCTTGTAACTTTTTCCAAAGTAAAAGAATTACACAGTGTGTATTACTTTCATAACTGTAGAGAAACAAATTTTCATAATATCCAAATATGCATTTGTATTAAAGGAGGAAAATTCTAGGTAACATTCAAGTGTAGATTTAGCTATGTTATTGAATTAATCATGTAAGTACAAAAATCATTAATCATGCTGTTTTCTTACTATTGTTTATTCATTACACATGGTTAGACAAAAATTATTAAACATATTAGCTCAACATATACATTTCAAAATATATACTGGTGGATTCTAAGGCCCTCATGGCTGGCTGCTCAGAAAATAGAGAACGGAGGAAAATGTGTTAAGCGGTTATCTCTTAGAAAAGGCTTGTGAGTTGAATTTTTATTATGACTAATACATATAACCAAACCATTTTATGACTTGACTATAATCATATTGTATTTACTAGGGCTCAAGATTATATCTTAGGTAAATTAGGAATTGTATTGGCTGGTAGTTGAGAGACTGGAAATAGCAGTGATGTACTAAAGTTGAAGAAGTCTGGAGGTAGGCAGTTTAGGGCTGAAATGGCAGTGGCACAGAATCATCTGGAACCTAGGCTCTTTCTGCTTCAGCATCCTTAGCATTAGGCTTCCATGATCAAGTGTCTCTCATTGCTCAAGATGGGGTCAGGAACCCCAGCCATCTTAATCATGAAACAGGATTCCCAGAAACTCCACCCAAGAATTTCTGCTTTTATATTATTGTTTCCCTGCAAAGGAGATAAGAAAATGTACTGTGTCAGCTGGACACATCAACCAGGGTTATTCTTAATAAAGAAAAAGGGAGAACAGATACCATACAGGCAATCAGCAAATATTATTTAATAACTTAAATATCTCTAGGGCCAAATAGGAGCCAAATATCTTAATTTCCTTTCTTTCTGTCTCTTTTTTATTTTTAGAATCATTCTACCTTCGCTTTAGGAGAATAAATAAATATTAGTACATAGTAATTCAAGTGGCATATTTTGATCTAAACTGGAGAATTAACATAATGATATATTTAGATAAGCCCAAATACATTTCAGCCAATTATGAAAAGACTTTAGACCTATGTGTAAAAGTCAAAGAATATCCAGGAAGTAATATATTGATTTTACATGTCAAAAGAATTTTGTAATGACAGATGAGAAATATTAAGTTTTAAAGCACCTTCATAAAGATCTTCAGAGTAGAAAGTATACATCTTATGTCCCTTGGCTCCATTTTAGCATACTATTGTTGATTCATGAAACAAATATTTACTGAATTTCCTATGATCCCGTCACCACACTTGGCCCTGAGTCTATGGTGTGAAAGTGGATTATCAGAACACCTATCTATCCTCAGAAAGCCATAGAGCATTAGAATTTCTGCTTTATTTTGTTAGTAAATATTAACATTCAACTATTACATAATAAAGTTTTACTGATGTTTAAACTACCTTATAAAAACAGTAAAATTGGCAGGAACATATTAAGTGTGCCCTGGAGCAAAAGGCTTTATTATAAAAATAGTTTTTTTTTTTCAGATTTGAGACTAAAATAGTAGAAAATGTTTTTCGTGAGATATGACATTCAAGTAGATAACATATCGTTATAAGTTTACATTATTCAGAAAATCGGAAATTTGAAATATGCTGATATTTTACTGCTAAGAGACATTAGTCTTTATTTTGAGATAAAAAAATATTTTCTTCAAATCTGAGATCCATATGAAGATGAAATCATGGTGAAATTCTATACTGTTTAAATTGTTCCATTCTTTCTGGAAACATTTTCCAAGCTGCACATTTTCTAGGCTACACATAGAAGATATGCTATAATTACTAAATACAATTTTTTAAATACCAAAAAGCCACAATGCACAGCAAACACTACTAAAGATATTAAAATTTGAGCCAGATTATATTCAGTGTTTTGCATATATTCTACTAGAGGAAACATGTTTGAACCATCCTTCTGTGGGCTAAAATACAATTGTCATTTTGGTATGTTTTCCACATTTGGGGATAAACTAAACCTAATTCTGCTCAGGTTACATCCATTTGCTTGCCATAATTCCCAGATAAGGAGAAAATTTCCTTACAAATCAGATTCTTCAACATAATCCATACATAAGTCCTCTTTATTTAAATAGTTTCAGTTATGTTTTGGACTACAGGGTAGTCCCTGGATAAACTTTACCCTGGGTAAACTTTATTTTTAAGAGATAGGGTGTAATTTCAATAACTTAAATTTGAACTGTCAATAATTCCATATTTTGTAATATTAAGTAAATTCTGAGGATTAGGATTATGTAGTAATGTAATTTCTACACTGTTAAAGGTATGGAATGAGTATCCTACAAAAATAAAAATCATTTTATTTTTGGAAATAACAGGAAATTATACTTAGTTTCAATGAAAAAAGCATTCAAAAGACAATAAAGAAGTGATGATCATCTGTAATTCCTCTACCCCAAAAATATCAATGGTTAACATTTTGGCACATATCCTTCTAAAACTTGAATATAACTTTGATATTCTTTCATTTATTTTTATTGATTTAAAAAAACTTTTAAGTTTATTTATTTTGGGAGAGAGAGCGAGCAAGCAGAGAGGGGCAGAGAGAGAGAGGGAGAGAGAGAATCCCAAGCAGGGTCCACTCTGTCAAAGCAGAGCTTGTCATGGGGCTCCATCTTACAAACTGTGAGATCATGACCTGAGCCAAAGCGGAGAGTCAGATGCTCAACCGACTGAATCACCCAGGAGGCCCCTTTCTTTCTCAAGATTTTATTTTTCTAAACAATCTCTATACCCAATGTGGGATCTGAAGTCACAACCCCAAGATCAAGTGTCACATGCTGTACCGACTGAGCCAGCTAGGCGTCCCTAGATCTAGCTTCCTTTGATTTGTAATATTGATTCAGTTCTTGGCAGTAAAACAATGGAATTTTAATCTTTGTCAAACTTTTGAGATAGCCACAATATCATTTAAAGGTTTTAAGTATGTTTGAACAGAATACGTACTATTAATATTTGAAAAATATTCTGTTATCCTCACACAAAATACACTGTGTAAACAACTGTAAATGAATATGCAGATAAGGCTGACAGTAGTTAGGTGAGCTGTTAAACACTGAATTTATCATATTTTATCAAGTTGAATATTGATAAAAGATGGATATTTCTTATATGCGCATATCTCTGAAATAAGGTTGTATTTTATAATTACTGATGTATTTTGTAATTACAGTTATATTTTATTTTTATTTATTTGTTTATTTTTTAATTTACATCCAAATTAGTTAGCATATAGTGCAACAATGATTTCAGGAGTAGATTTCTTAATGCCCCTTACCCATTTAGACCATTCGCCCTCCCACAATCCCTCCAGGAACCCTCTTTGTTCTCCATATTTATCTCTTATGTTTTGTCCCCCTGCCTGTTTTTATATTATTTTTGCTTCCCTTTTGTTCATCTGTTCTCTGTCTTAAAGTCCTCATATGAATAAAGTCATATATTTGTCTTTCTCTGACTAATTTTGCTTAGTATAATACCCTCTAGTTCCATCCACGTAGTTGCAAATGGAAAGATTTCATTCTTTTTGATTACTGAGTAAAACTCCATTGTATATATATACCACATCTTCTTTATCCATTCATTCATTGATGGGCATTTGGGGTCTTTCAATTCTTTGGCTATTGTTGATAGTGCTGCTATAAACATGGGGGTGCATGTGTCCCTTCAAAACAGCATACCTGTATCCCTTGGATAAATGCCTAGTAGAGCAATCGCTGGGTCATAGGGTAGTTCTATTTTTAATTTTTAGAGGAACCTCCATACTGTTTTCCAGAGTAGCTCTACCAGCTTGCATTCCCACCAACAATGCAAAACAGATCCTCTTTCTCCGCATCCTCGCCAACATCTGTTGTTGCCTGAGTTGTTAATGTTAGCCATTCTGACAGGTGTAAGGTGGTATCTCATTGTGGTTTTGATTTGTATTTCCCTGATGATGAGTGATGTGGAGCATTTTTTCATGTGTCGGTTGGCCATCTGGATGTCTTCCTTGGAGAAGTGTCTATTCATATCTTTTGCCCTTTTCTTCACTGGATTATTTGTTTTTTTGGTGTTGAGTTTGATAAGTTTTTTACAGATTTTGGACACTAACCCTTCGTCTGATATGTAGTTTGCAAATATCTTCTCCCATTCTGTCGGTTGCTTTTTGGTTTTGCTGACTGTTTCTTTGCTGTGCAGAAGTTTTTTACTCTGATGAAGTCCCAATAGTTCATTTTTGCTTCGGTTTCCTTTTCCTCTGGAGATCTGTTGAGTAAGAAGTTGGTGCCGCCAAGATCAAAGAGGTTTTGCCTCTGTTTTCTCCTCAAGGATTTTGATGGCTTCCTGTCATACATTTAGGTCTTTCATCCATTTTGAGTTTATTTCTGTGTATGGTGTAAGAAAGTGGTCCAGGTTCATTTTTCTCCATGTCGCTGTCCAGAGTTCCCAGCACCACTTGCTGAAGAGACTGTCTTTTTTCCATTGGATATTCTTTCCTGCATTGTCAGAGATTAGTTGGCCATACGTTTGTGCATCCATTTCTGGGTTATCTATTGTGTTCCATTGATCTGAGTGTCTGTTTTTGTGCCAGCACAATACTGTCTTGATTACAACTTTGTAATACAGCTTGAAGTTTGGGATTGTGATGCCTCCTACTTTGGTTTTCTTTTTTAGGATTGCTTTGGCTATTCGGGGTTTCTGGTTCCATACAAATTTTAGGATTGCTTGTTCTAGCTCTGTGAAGAATGCTGGTGTTGTTTTGACAGGGATTGCATTGAATATGTAGATTGCTTTGGGTAGTATTGATATTTTAGCAATATTCTTCCTATCCAGGTGCATGGAATGTTTTTCCGTATTTTCGTGTTTTCTCTAATTTCTTTCATAACTTTCTATAGTTTTCAGTGTATAGATTTTTCATCTCTTTCGTTAGACTAATCCTAAGTATCTTATGGCTTTGGTGCAACTGTAAATGGGATCGATTCCTTGATTTCTCTTTCTGTTGCTTCATTGTTGGTGTATAGGAATGCAACCGATTTCTGTGTGTTGATTTTATATCCTGCAACTTTGCTGAATTCATAGATCATTTCTAACAGTTTTTTGGTGGAATCTTTTGGATTTTCCTTATAGAGTATCATGTCATATGCCAAGAGTGAAAGTTTGACCTCCTCCTCGCCAATTTGGATGCCTTTCATTTCTTTGTGTTATCTGATTGCTGAGGCTAATAAGACTTCCAACACTATGTTCAATAACAGTGGCAAGAGTGGACATCCCTGTCCTGTTCCTGACCTGACGGGGAAGCTCTCAGTTTTTCCCCATTGAGGATGATATTAACATTGGGTCTTTCATATATGGCTTCTATGATCTCGAGTTATGATCCTTCTATCCCTACTTTCTTCAGAGTTTTTATCAAGAAAGAATGTTGTTTTTTGTCAAATTCTTTCTCTGCATCTATTGAGGGGATCATATGGTTCTTGTGCTTTCTTTTACTGATCTGATGAATCATACTGATTGTCTTGTGGATATTGAACCAGTTCTGCATCCCAGGTATACACTAACCTTTGGTTGTGGTATACACTAACCCACTTGGTTGTGGTGAATAATTTTTTTAATGTATTGTTGGATCCAAATGGCTAATATCTTGTTGAGGATTCTCGCATCCATGTTTATCAGGGAAATTGGTCTATAGTTCTCATTTTTAGTGGGGTCTCTGTCTGGTTTTGGAATCAAGGTAATGCTGGCTTCATGGAAAGAATTTGGAGGTTTTCCTTCCATTTCCATTTTTTGGAACAGCTTAAGAGAATAGGTGTTAACTCTTCCTTAAATGTTTGGGAGAATTCCTCTGGAAAGTCATTTGGCCCTGGACTCGTTTTTTGGCAGATTTTTGATTAGTAATTTGATTTCCTTACTGGCTATGGGTCTGTTCAAATTTTCTATTTCTTCCTGTTTCAGTTTTGGTAGTGTATATGTTTCTAAGAATTTGTCCATTTCTTTCAGATTACTCATTTTTTGGTGTATAATTGCTCATGATATTCTCTTTTTGTTTTTATTTCTGCCATGTTCGTTGTGATCTCTCCTCTTTCATTCTTGATTTTATTTATTTGGGTCCTTTCCTTTTTCTTTTTGATCAAACTGGCTAGTGGTTTATCAATTTTGTTAATTCCTTCAAAGAACTGGCTTCTGGTTTCATTGATCTGTTCTACTGTTTTTTGTGTTTTTTTTTGTTTGTTTGTTTGTTTTTGGTTTTGATAGCCTTAATTTCTGCTCTAATCTTTATTATTTCCTGTCTTATTCTGGTTTTGGGTTTTATTTGCTGTTCTTTTTCCAGCTCCTTAAGGCATAAGGTTAGGTTGTGTATCTGAGATCTTTCTTCTTCTTAGGAAGGCCTGGATTGCAATATACTTTCCTCTTATGACCGCCTTTGCTGCTTCCCAGAGGTTTGGGGTTGTGGTGTTATCATTTTCATTGACTCCCATAATTTCCTCTTTAACTGCTTGGTTAGCCCATTCATTCTTTAGTAGGATGTTCTTCAGTCTCCAAGTGTTTGTTACCTTTCCAAATGTTTTCTTGTGGTTGATTTCAAGTTTCATAGTGTTGTGGTCTGAACATATGCACGGTATGATCTTGATCTTTGCGTACTTGTTAAGGGCTGATTTGTGCCCCAGTATATGGTCTATTCTGGAGAACGTTCCATGTGCACTGGAGAAGAATGTATATTCTGCTGCTTTAGGATGAAATGTTCTGAATATGTCTGTTAAGTCCATCTGGTCCAGTGTGTCATTCAAAGCCATTGTTTCCTTGTTGATTTTCTGATTAGATGATCTTTCCATTGCTGTGAGTGGGCTGTTGAAGTCTCCTATTATGGTATTACTATCAATGAGTTACTTTATGTTTGTGATTAATTGATTTATATATTTGGGTTCTCCCACATTTGGCTCATAAAATGTTTACAATTGTTACGTCTTCTTGGTGGATAGCCCCCTTGATTATGATATAATGTCCTTCTGCATCTCTTGATACAGTCATTATTTTAAAGTCTACATTGTCTGATGTAAGTATGGCTACTCCGGCTTTCTTTTGTTGACCATTAGCATGATAGATGGTTCTCCATCCCCTTATTTTCAATCTGAAGGTGTCTTTACGCCTAAAGTGGGTGTCTTGTAAACAGCATATAGATGGATCTTGTATTTTTTATCCATTCTGTCACCCCATGTCTTTTCAGTGAAGCATTGAGTCCATTGACATTTAGAGTGAGTACTAAAAGATATGAATTTATTGCCATTATGATGCTTGTAGAATTGGAGTTTCTGGTGGTGTTCTCTGGTCCTTTCTAATCTTTGTTGCTTTTGGTATTTATTTATTTATTTATTTATTATTTTTATTTTTTTATTTTTTCTTTTCTCCCCTGAGAGAGTCCCCCTTAAAATTTCTTGCAGGGCTGGTTTAGTGGTCACAAACTCCTTTAATTTTTGTTTGTTTGGGAAACTTTTAACCTCTCCTTCCATTTTGAGTGACATCCTTCGTGGATAAAGAATTCTTGGCTGCATATTTATCTGATTCAGCACATTGAATATATCCTGTCTTTCCTTTCTAGCCTGCCAAGTTTCTGTGGATAGGTCTGCTGCAAACCTGATCAGTCTTCCCTTGTAGGTCAAGGAGTTTCTTCCCTTGCTGCTTTCATGATTCTTTCCTGAGTATTTTGTGAATTTGACTGTGATATGTCTTGTTGATGGTCAGTTTGTTGAATCTAATGGGATTCCTCTGTGCTTGCTGGATTTTGATGTCTGTGTCTCTCCTAGGTTAACAAAGTTTTCTGCTATGATTTGTTCACACAATCCTTCTAACGCCTTTTTCTGTCTCTTCATCTTCTGGGATCCCTATGATTCTGATGTTGTTCCCTTTTAATGAGTCACTAATTTCTCTAATTCTTCAGTTGTGTTCTGTTGCCTAAGTCTCCCTCTTTTTTTCTGTTTCCTTATTCTCCATAAGTTGCTCTCTGTATTGCTGATTCTTTGCTCTGCCTTATTCTTCCTTGCTTTCATGGCATCCATTCGAGATTGCAGCTCAGTTGTAGCATTTTATTTCATCCTAACTTACTTCTTTTACCTCTGTAGAAAGGGATTCTAATCTATTTTCAACTCCAGCAAATATTCTTATTATTGTTATTCTAAATTCTGGTTCAGGCATACTTGCTTGTATCTGTGTTGGTTAAGTCCCTGGCTGTCATTTCTTCCTACTCTTTTTTTTTTGGGGGGGTGAATTCCTTCGTTTTGTCATTTTGAAGGGAAAAAAAGGAATTAATGGGCTAAAAAAACATTAAAATTAAAAAAATTAAAATTAAAAGTTACACACACACAATCAAGTAAATGATGCTAGATCTTGGTGTGTTTTTGTCTGTGTGTTGAAAGGGGATTTATAGATTAGAGAAAAAAGGGGAAAGAAAAAAAAGGGAAATCTTTGAAAATTTGAAAAAATTTATACTCTAAGGTAGAATAAAATGAAATGATGGAAGTAAAGTATAATTTGGAAAAATTTACAGAAAAGTAAAAAATAAAATAGAAAAAAAGAAAAATATTTTTAATAAAAATTGAAAATTCAATAATTTTTTTCTCTTTCTGTATTCAAGAAAAAGCAAAGAAACCAAAAAAAAAAAGAAAGAAAAAAGAAAATTGAGTAGATGGACCATCGAACAGACTTAAATACGATTGAAATTAATTCTTTTTACCCTAGAAGTCAAACTATGAAGTGCTTTATAGTCTGTAAACTAAGCAGGTAGAGAGATTTATGTTCCTGAAGGGGAGGTTGGTCCAGTTGGTCTGGGCTTAGTGTAAAGGCTCCATTCTCCACTAGATGGTGCTGCTTAACTTACTGGAGTGGATTATTATGGCGCCTGTAGGTGTGTTTGTGCATGCACGGGAGCAGTGAAAATGGCGTCACCCAGCTACCCAGCTTCTAGTATAGGAACTCTGTTCTTCCTGATCAGCAATTGTGCACCTGTCCTTTGTCCTAGGCTTCCATTCACTCCCCACTTTTTCACTGTCCGTGACCAAACCCCAGGCAGCCCCTCCCTCCTGAGTTTTATCTCAGATGAGGCTGTTTTCCCAACCCCTCATTTCTCAGTGACTGCGGCTTTGACCCATTCTGCCCCTCTGCAGGAGGGCCTCACGGAGCAATGGCCAAGTTCCGGCCACACTCAGGAACGTTTGCCAGATTGTGCTGCTGCCGATGCTCAGAGACTGCAGCTGGGTGAAAAAGTTCAGGCAATCGTATAGCAGCAGCATTTCAGGCGTTATGGCAAATCACAACATGCATTTGGTACCAGGCTTCAGTCCCAGCAACCTTGTTCCAGCACCAGCAAATGTGGTTGTTCTCCCAGGTCCACCACGGCTTTTGCCTTTCGGGGAGTCACACAGCTTCTAGCAGGTGTCCTCCCAGCAGGGGAACCGCCTCTCCCCATGTGGCCTGAAGACCCCAGACTTCACTCTGCTCCTGGGGATTCGCCCTTCTCACCAGAGCAACGCCAGGTATTGAGCTGCAGAATTTCAGACTCTGCGCTCCCCCTGTTTATAGAATCTTAATGGAATTTAAACCCTCTCTTTTTTCCTTTCTCCCTTGTTAGTTCAGTGTCTGTGGCTGTTTCCACTTTTCCACTTTCTCTCCAACTGCTTTTGGGGGAAGTGCTTTTCCTGTACTCTCCCGTGTCTCTGTCCTCTCTCCACAAGCAAAAACAGCTCTCTGCTCTCTGCAGCTTCTCTCTCCCAGTTCACCTCTCTGTGCCACATAGCTGCAGAGTTCTGTGGTTCAGCTTGTGCAGATTGTTGTGTTTATCTTCAAATCAGTTTTCTAGGTGTGCAAGATGGTTTAGTGTTGATGTGGCTTTGATGTGTTTGATGGACTCAAGACACACAAAAAAGTTCCATGCTATTCTGCCATCTTGGCTTTTCCTCAGGAGTCCTACTGGTGTATTTTATAATCATGATTGTCACTTGTTATACTTGTTTTTATGCATCTTGAGAAAAATCTGATAAAATATTATCTCGGGGAAACATATCGGAGGTAATAGTGAAGCTCTCTTTTAAAAAATGTTATATTACTGGGGCGCTTGGGTGGCTCAATCTGTTAAATGCCCAACTCTTGATTTTGGCTCAGTTCATGATCTCACAGTTTGTGGGTTCATACCCCGAGTCAGCATCCCCACTGACAGCAAGGAGACTGCTTGGGATTCTCTCTCCATCTGCCACTGTGTGTGTGTGCACATGTGCTCTCTTTCAGGAAAAAAAAAACTTTAAAAAATGTTATATTACCAGTGCTGTGGGTGACACAGATCGTGACATGTGGGAAAATATGAAAATTGATGACTCTGTTAAAAGTGATTCAGAAGGAAGGAATTCTTCTGCAAGTAAAGAAATTTCAGGAATACACCTTAATAAATCAATTTCACTTATTTGTATGTACACATGAAAGTGACATATAATTTAAAATATCTGTTTCAATATGGTACAAGAGCTTCAATGGAATAACATAAAAATTCTAAATAATAGGAAAAGATTGTGGCAATTTGGTAGCATTTTTTTTTTAGTGTTACATAAAATAATGGTTCATTTTACCAGTGCTGGCTTCTTAGATTAGATGAAATATCGTATAATTCCACATTGGTTGCTAGTTCTCATCAAAACCCACTGAGTGGGGTCCTCTCTTACCACTCAGACCCCTCCTCTAGGACCTCCTAAGATCTCTTTACAGTGCATCATTGGGTTTCCAAAACCCTACTCCAGCATGATTGTCTGTTCTGGTTGGTTGAGGCTGTTGCCTGTGAATGAATCTGCATTTGTGACAGGGAACATGGAAATGTTGAGCATCCACTGATGTTTAAAAATTAACTAATAGATGAGAGTATATAACCAGAGCTTCTGTGAAAATGTTACAACTGTGTAGGGAAGGACTGTGCCACAGGACATTGATTCCTCAACCCTCATATGGCACCAGAGCTCCTGAATATGAATGAATATTTAAATATTTAAAATTAAATGACATTTCATTTGGGTCTTTTGTAAGCCCAACAGCTTGATATTAATGTAAGCTTAATAGAATACCACTTTAAAAAGAAAATGGGGTGCCTGGGTGCCTCAGCCAGTTGAGCAACCAACTAACTTCAGCTCAGGTCATGATCTCAGAGTTCATGAGTTCAAGTCACATAGAGCTTGCTGCTGTCAGTGTAGAGCTTGCTTTCTATCTTCTGTCCCCCTCTCTCTCTGCCCTTCCCCTGCTCATGCTCTCTCTCTCTTTCAAAATATATAAACATTTTAAAAAAAGGTAAATTTGCATACAAGATTCAAAGTACTCAGAAATTCTTCATCTTTAAGGTCTTAAAGATTTAGTGATACAAAGAATTTAGTATATTTTGTGTTCTCACACAAAGGCAAATAAGACAACAACAATAAAAAAAAATCCCCAACACAACATCTAGTAAAAAATGTCTCTTCATCAAGACACAAAGAGACCAACACATGATGAAATGTAGTCTAATAAGAGTAGTTGAGAATAGAACACAAATTTGGCAGGAAAGTAAAATTTTCCAACAAGGGAAATCATCACATTAATCTAGAACTTTTCATTCAAGATTAAGAAAAAGAACATTGTCAGAGGGACTGGTCCAATCTAATAATCTTCACTGTGTAAGAAGTAATGATCAAAAAGAAGCACTTAGCTGTTTCCATAACCCTGTGTCAGAAATCATTCTATAAATCCACAGAAGGAAGTTGGAGGTTGTTTTTTTTTTTTAATTTTTTTTTAATTTTTTATTTTTGGGACAGAGAGAGACAGAGCATGAACGGGGGAGGGGCAGAGAGAGAGGGAGACACAGAATCAGAAACAGGCTCCAGGCTCCGAGCCATCAGCCCAGAGCCTGACGCCGGGCTCGAACTCACGGACGGCGAGATCGTGACCTGGCTGAAGTCGGACGCTTAACCGACTCCGCCACCCAGGCGCCCCTGGAGTTTTATAAGGAGCTGACAGAACCCAGCTTTATAGTCATACTTGAGGAGATCAGAGGTAGATTTGGGCATTGGCAAATCCATGGAGCGAATCATGGCCATAAAGTATCCTAGCATTAAAGAAAATGCGACTTAGCCTTTCTTGTGATTACTATGTTTTCACTAAGCACACGGAGTAATTGGAACAGACAGGAAAATGTGTCTTAGTTCATTTTTTTGGAAGCAAATGGATTTCCAATTCATATAAATTGAAATGGTCAGAATAACAACAAAAATGTAATGTAAAACTATCATTGCCTGCTGAATGCAGAGCAATAGAGCAGCTGTCTGTGATCACAGAGGAGATAGCAAGTAAGAACCGTACTAGTATCTCTGTTAACAGCAAAATCTCAATAGCAAATACTGTCAAGTTTTAAAATCTGAACTTCATTCACATAGTAGAATACAGTTAGCATGCAATGGCACATGCAAGTAAAAAGAAACATTTTGCTTTTTTGTACAATTAACTAAATGCAGATCTGCAGATCCCAAACCCTGTGCTTGCAATTGAATTCTCAGCTGAATGTGGAAATATAATTTTATGAAATAAACATAGAAAGACTTTTATGGTCATCAGGTCCCTGCAATTAATTTTATCCTATTCATTAGTTTATGTACTCAAAGTATATTTCATCCTAGGGAAAGGTTGCCATAAAATCATGGCAAAAAAACCCAAACCAAAACAAAACCATACTCCATCCCTCTTTCCTTTCCATTGGAACAGGCTATCTGAGGTTTGTAAAGGAGAGGCAGAAAATGGCAACACTGACTCATCCATTAAACAGGTATTAGGAGTCTAATTAAAGGAAAACATTTATATTATCTCTAAACTATTATTGGCATAGAAGGCAATGTACTTTTGCGCTTCATAAGCAATGGTAATAGAAACTTCATTTTGGTGTTTTAATATAAGATCCTGAGGCTTGAATATTTTCTGCCACCGACTCTACACAAATCTACATAAATCCCTTTATCTGATGTTACTCTTCCTTCTAATAAGCACATATTATTGCAGCATATGCCACAAGAATATCTTTGGACAAAATTTGGAGAGTGGCTAAAGAATAAACTTAAGAAAACCCTATTCATTTGTATTTACTTTTAAATATTTGTGAATTGTTCATATCTTCAGATGGTTCAGAAACCGTAACTATATAAAACATATTTATGAGGAAGTCTAATGGTTACCCCTGATCCATCATCCTAAATCCTTCAGCCCTATGAGAGAGGGTTTAAAAACTTTAAAAAAATTAAGTAACTTCAGAATTACAGAAGAATTTTAAAAATAGAATGTAGAATATTTATATCCCCTTACCCAGCTTCACCTTATGTTAATATCTAACATAACCATGGAACATTCATCAAAATGGAGAAATTAACATTAGTAGAATACCATTTTTTCACTAACGTACTTTCCCCAGTATCTGAATGCAGTCCTTGATTCTGCATTGCATTTATGTGGCATGTCTCCTTGTACTCCTATGTTCTATGACAATTCCTCAGTCTCTTCTTATCATTCATGACCCTGATATTCTGAAGAACACTGCTCAGGCATTTTGTAGAATGTCTATCAGTTTGGGTTTATGTGATGTTTTCCCATGTGTAGACAGTGGTTATGGATTATATGAGAAGAATACTACTGAGATGAAGTAGCCTTCTTCTTATATTGTATGGGTATGTGTATGTGTGTTGGTGGAGGGTGGGGGGTGGAGGTAATATCATCAACCACTGGCAACCACTGGCAACTGTTTTCTTCCCTCCCACCTTCCTGCATTTTCCCAAATGACATATAAATTGAATTGTACAATATTTAGCTTTTTGGGCCTACCTTCTTTCCCTTCAAAATCCATTTAAGATTTATTCCTGTTATTGCATGAATCAGTAGTTGATTCCTTCTTATTGCTAAATAGTATTCCATCATATGGATGTACTACAGTTTGTTTATTCACTCATTGGTTGAAAGCTATCTGTGTTGTTCCCAAATTTTGGCAGTTATGAATACAGCTATTATAAGCATTCATGTACAGGTTTCTCTGTGCACATCATTTTCATTTCTTTTGGGTAGATAACTTGGAAAGGAATTGGAATGTACATTTTACTGTATAATAAACCTGCAAACTTTTCCAGAGTGGCAGTGCCATTTTGCATTCCTATCAACAAGAGTTCCAGTTGCTCTCGATCTTTGTCAGCACTTGATAGTGTGCTATTCCTTTTTTTTTTAGATAGTCCAGTAGGGGTGTAGTGGTATCACATTTAATTTGCATTTCCCAGATGGCTAATGATGTTGATATTGTATTACATGCTTATATGTCAACCATTCGTCTTCACTGATGAAAGATCTGTTTCATTTGAGACTTGTGTTGTGTCTGGTATAGATTTTATGTTTATAAGTGCTCCTTGTGCCCTTCGAGAAAATATATATTTTGCAGTTGTTGAAATAAAATGTTTTCTGTGTTACTTAGCTGAAAGTAAGTATACCATTCAAATCTTTCATATCATCACTAATCGTTTTCTGCTTGTATTATTTTATCAGCTGTTCATTCTATAAACTAAAGAGAAAGTTGTGTTAAAATCTCTAAATTTGATTGTTGATTTGTCTAGTACTACTTTTACTCCCATCAAAAAAATTTTATATAGTTTGAGGATGTGGCATTAAGATTGTTATGTCTTTCTGTTGAATTGATGCTTCTTGAATTAAAGTCTATCTTTTCTATTATTAAATAGAAAATTAAATAATTAATAATTATTAATTATAATTATACTATATAATATAATATAATATAATTATAATTATTTAATAGAATTATAATATAATTATAATTAACAGAATTAAATAATTCTATTATTAAATTATGGTTACTATTTGCATGACATACTATTTTCCTATCATTTAGCTTTTAAGCATTTGTTTTTTTTAATTATTTAAAGTAAAATATTTGTTTTTTAAATTAAAATTAATTTTTAAAATTAAAAATTTGTTTTTTAAAACTAAAATAGGTAGATCTAATCTTTTATCTGATAATTTTTATTTTTTTAATGTTTTTCAAAGTTTATTTATTTTTAGGTTTATTTATTTATTTGTTTATTTTGAGAGAGACAGAGAGTACAAGTGGGGGAGGGGCAGAGAGAGAGAGAGAGAGAGAGAGAGAGAAAGAATCCAAAGCAGGCTATGTGCTGTCAGTGCAGAGCCCTATGAGGGCTCCAAGCCATGAACCATGATCTGAACCTAAATCAAGAGTTGGATGCTTAACTGATAAGTGACAGAGCTACTCAGGTGCCTCTGATAATTTTTAACATTTTAATTGGTTATACTTACTTACAATTATTGAAAATACTAATGCTTTTAGGTTTAAATATACTATAATGTGATTTTTTTTCTTTTTACCCTATGGTGCACTGTTTCTTTATTCCTTTATAGTTTCTATGTATTTAGCAGTTACTTGTACTATTCTATTTATATTCCTGTATTGATTTTTAATCACTACCTTAGAGATTTTACAATATGCATCCTTGACATCTTAGGATTTAACTTGAATACGTTTATCATTTCTTTAACAATGTAAAACTTTTACTACCATTCACTCTGTTTATCCCCATTTTTTTGGGATAGCAACTCTTCATAATATTGTGGTCATGCATTTTACTTCTACATACATTATAAACTCTATAAGACATTATTATTATCATTTTACACAGTTAACTACTCTTTTATATTTCCTTATATATTTAGTATCATTTTCATTCAGCTTGAAGAACCTCCTTTTGTACCTCATAGAGGCCCATTCTACTGTCAACAAACTCTTTCACCTTTCATTTGGTTAAAAACGTTTGTATTTCACCTCCGTTTTGGGAAGATATTAATTCTAAGTATGGGATTCTAGGTTGACATTTTTTTTAAACTTTCACCTGTTATAAAGTGCAATTACATGATCTCCTGAGTTTTACAGTTTTTCTAAAAATGTTAATTTATCTATTTTGAGAGAGAGGGAGAGAGAAAGAGTGAGCACACAGGGGAGGGGCAGAGAGAGAGAATCCCAAGTAAGCTCCAAGCTGTCAGCGCAGAGCCTGACTCGGGGCTCAGTCCCAGGACCTCGAGATCCTGACCTGAGCCACCAATATCAAGAGTCCCAACAGATGCTTAACCAACTGAATCACCCAGACACTCCTGACTTGTATAGTTTCTGACAAGTTAACCATGGCCTTACTGTGTTTCTTTGAAGGTAATGTCTTTTTCTCTGGCAGTTTTATGAATTTTTTCTTTGTCATTGGTTTTCAGCAGTTTGACCATTATGTGCTTAGCTGTGGCTTTCTTTGTATGTATTCTGGCCACAATTCTTTGAGCTTCTTTAATGGTGTCATTGTTAGATATATTAACCCAACACATGCATTTCTGGAAATTCTTGGAAATTACCTCTTCAAATACTTTTTATTTTCCATTCTCTTGTTCCTCTGTTTCTGTGCTTGTATTTTAGGTTATTTGACCCAGTCTCAGACTTTTACATTCTTGTTCTTTTCTTTGTACTTTTCTTCTGTCTATGATTCAGTTTAGACATTTTTTTTTTGACTTATGAGGTTTCCATTTCAAGTGTGCTATTACACCCATTCAATGAGTACTTAATATCAAAAACTGGATGTTTATTTCTAGAGTGCCCATTTGACTGTTTTTAAAGATTTCTGTTCACTACTGGAATTCTCTATATTTTTAAGCTATTTTGTCCATTTTTCCTTTCTTTCTTAAATATATTAATCATAGTTATTTTAAAGTTTTTTCTGGTTAATTCGAATGTCTATGTTGCACATGGATTTACTTCTGTTATCTCGTTTTTTCAGTTATTACTATTGGTCACATTTTTATCGGCACTAGGCACATATCATTTTAAAAAACTGTAATCAGATATTGCATATAAATGGACTCTAAAGTCTCTAAATGATATTGTTTTGTCCAAAGAATATTCATCTTTTCCTAAGTTAGGCAGAATGCATGAAGAGCTGTCTACATCAACCCATCAGGCACTGAGCTGAGTCAAGGCTGCTTTGCAGATAGAATCAGTCTGTCTATGATTCATCCTGTTCTTTGGGTCTTACTTACCATCCTGGCCTTTTGATTGAAAGCCTGGAAGTTCTCTGTCTTCTCAGGGAAGACTAGTCACATATTTAATGCAGGGTTCTTTTCTCTAGAGGGACTTTTTCTTCTAAGTACTTCAAAACTGCGGGTGATTTCAGTTTGCCTGTTGGAATTTTCCTCCCCACTCCCTTGGGCTCCTAATTTGCTGTAACATATATCAAATATCCACGGTGAAACTGGCCATGCATGTGGGGTTCTTCTAGAATCCAAACTGTCACACGGACCCCAATAACTGTCAAAACCTCTGCTTGTTTCTCTTTTCCCAGTAGAATCCCTCTGCCTAGACCAAGTCTAATTCACAATCTTTGCCCAGGATCAGCAAATGTCTCAAATAAAATAGGCAGCAATCATTAGCTTATGTAGGAAATATCTATCCTTTTCTGGAATTTTAGTTTTTCTAATTCTTCTTGCTTCCACAGCTTTTCAAACTTTATAAAATTCACGACTTTTCCAGTTGTTCCTCTCAGAATGTTGACCTGTCCTGGTCTCCTTACATTTTTTCTCAGAAGCAGAACCCATTTCTCAGAATTTCTGAACTTTGAACAGATTCAGATTAGTTTCTGAAATATGACCGAAGCTGAGGAAGTAAACCTCAAAAGTTATTAATGGTGAAAAAGATTATCAGCAATGTAGAGAAAGCCTGTTTACTGTGAAATAAATGAAGAGTCCACATACAGACAGTGACCGAGTCCTGATAGTGTTCCAGGATGTTGATTGTCCCCAGGGCTCATCTGATTCCTTCAGTGCCCAAAGCTTGGTGGTTCAATTCCTCTTTTGATTTTGGGGGACTCCATTCTCCTTGAAACAAATGCCCTCCTTTGTTTTGAAGTATGATTACATTGGTTTGCCATCACTTGCAGAAGTCTGCCTTTTACTCTACATTATTAAATGTGTTAACACAAATAATACTGTGGTTATTGACATTATCAAGGTTTTTATTTTTATAGTTTAACCTAGATTTTCCTACTTTGCAAAAATTATGACAAGCTGTGGCATCTTCCTGCATGCAGGTGCTTAGCTGACATAGTTTCTGATCCTTGTATAATGTGATGCTTCTAATCTTCAGGGACTAACCTTGGAAATCACATAGCCAAATGCATTAGATGTGTATATAAAATAAGAAGAAGTCTGATCTGAATGAGGAGGAGCTCTAAAACTTTGCATAAGGTGCAAAAGTTTTAGTACATTGGAATTTAAATTTATTTTTGCTTATATTCTTGGTTTGGACAGGTTCTTAGTGGATTAACTTACTGATTCCTGGTTGATTAGATCTGAATAATTGTCTCATTGGTAATAGGTCTCTTTTTCTTTGGTGAGTTACTAAATCTTAGGGGGGGAATCAATATGTTATACACATGGGGAAAACAATTCAATTTTTCAGGTCATTTTTCTGATATTTAGACTAATGTGGTTAAAAATAGAGAATAGTGACTGTCGCTGTATTTAACACATTCCATTCATACAATTTTTAAAAAGCGTTAATTTGTTTTGCTCCTTAATGTGTGTGTGGTAGGATGTGAAGGAAGTGTTAAGGATGAGGAGACAGGGAAGGAAAAGGAAGAAGGAAAAGAAAAAAGGTAGATGAAATAGAAAAAATAAAATCACACCCTGAAGGTAACGAATGGGGCCAGGAAAGAAAGTTTCTTGAGAAAGGATTTAGCCTGGTTTCTGTCTGGGCTGTGGGCTTCAGAATATGTGGTGTGTGCTTACCTACCAGGTCTACTCTGGAAGTGATGATTAGCTGGTTAAACATAATCATGGTGTACAATCTTCTACCTGACTTTTAGCACCATCACCACCCCCAGAAAAATTTGAAGGCAACTATCAGATTCTTCTGGAGACTTAAATTAGCAGTGAACAGTGATTCCACCTCACAGATGAGATGAGATAAAGTCACAGGATTAAAAGGGCTACCAGCACTGACCTGCATGGCTAGCTCAGTGTAGACTACCGGTAAAGAGTTGGACTTTGAAATTAGAGAGAGTTGGGTTTGAAAACCAATTTTATCACCTATCAGCTGTCTGACATGGCAAATTTACTTGAATTCTTTCAGCTTCAACTTCATCCAGAAAATGAGTAAGATGATGACAATTCCTAGAACTTTCATAAGAATTAAATGAAGGAACACATGTGCAACCTGTAACACGAGGCCTGGCACATAGTGCTCAAGAAAGGCTAATGATTATTATTCATGAGTTATAGGTGAAAAAACAATCAACCAGCTTGGCCTGTTTTTGTTTTGTTTCTTGTCTGTCTGTTTGTTTGCAAGACTGAAACTGATCCCACAGTAATGCAATTTTTCCTAGTCTGAATGAGGCAAAACCCAATTTCTATTGCTTCTTTCTTTAGGCCACTTTCTTTCACCTCACTGTTAAATTCTTTTGTGTGATTTTTCTGGAGAGACTTCATCCTGAATAGAGGTGCCTAATGATCTGCCAAATTAAGACAGCAAGTTGTTTCTAAGTTTGGTGGACTCATTGCCATTGCGTTTCATCCAAAGGTTTATTATTGCCAAATGCCACTGTTCGTGCAAAAGGAAAAATTCAATGTCTCCTTCCCTGGCAATCTCCATTTATATTGCTTCAAGCATGAGGTTAGAAATTTTCTTCTAAGACCTACATCTTCAGCCAGGAAATACGTGATTGAGACTTCAGTTGAGAGCTAGCTCTTCTACTAGCTGGAACTAGGCTGGCTTTGAACCAGCAGTAACCTACCTGTTGGGGATGTCTGTTCCAAGTAGCAAAGTGGCTGCTATTACAGAGACAGGAATTAGAAAGTGTCTAAATTATGTATACTTGCTCTATTTTTTGCCACACTCTTCCTTCACTATAGATACACAGTATTTGTATCCACATATAAACACATAACAGAGCTACTAATTCTCTGGGATTAATATACGTCAATCTAGAATTAAGGAACTAAAGCACCTGGTTTTATTATTTGGCATTTAAATTCCCTTATGAAACACAAAACACATTAGTACCCTGACACAGATACCTTGTCAAAGGCCCAATGTGGTCCCAGTGAATATGGAGAGGAGCTAAGCCTCAGAGGGTTTGGTAACCCCCCCCCCAAAGGTGTCTGGCAAAACTGTATGTATACATCTGTAGGTTTGTATATGTTCATCTGAACGTTTCCATGGTTCTGTGAAACAAGACCTAAGTAAGGCTTGTATTTTCATTACTACCAATATACTTTTTAAGGAATAGTTTAAGTTACTGGAGGAAATACAGGAGGAACCAAGAAACAGGCTACCACTCCCACACATGAGAACTAGTCTCTTGCTGCCTATTTCCTGTGTGGGAGTTTAAACCCAAAAAACAAAAACAGTGGCCATAGATTGAGGAAGCAGGACTTGCAAAAAGGAGCTTGCCAGGTCCCCACACGTTGCGATTAGGGGTTGGCTGTGGATTTTTCAAGTGGTGGGGATGGAGAGTGTGAGATTGCATTTTCCTTTATCAAAGGAGCAAAGCTACAAGAGCTTGAGCATTCTGGCTTTTTTATTGCAACAAAGCAAAGATTAACTTACAACTGCTGTCTATGCTCCGGTGCCCAAAGCTCTCTTAACAGCCACTTTCTGGAAAATGCAGGGAAGACTCTGGGGATGCAGCAAGCACGACCTAAGTGCCCCGCCTTTGGCTGGCTGGCTGGCTGGCTTCCAGCCAAGACAGCGCTGAGTTGCGGCAAGTTCTAGGGTGTATCAGGTGTGGTTTCCTGGAGGTGGAAGGAGCTTCTCTTCACAGCATTTGGTCTAGCTAGCGCCGCGTTGCAAACTTCCAAGCCTGCGCCTCTCAATTCCCTGCATCAGCCAAACCTTTCTCGCGTAGGCAAAGTCTCTTTGAGAGGCGCCTTTTGGCTGGTCTCTCCACAGCTCACCGCCACGGTCAGGCTTTGCGTCTGAGCACAGGCTTCACTCCGTTATCCTCTACCTCCTCAGCTTCTGCTTGAGGTCCACCGCGTGGAGCACACTAACTTGCAGTCTCAACTGCTCGGCCAAACAAAAGCTTATTTCGACCCAGATAACCTTTGCTCCAGTCTACTTCCCCATCTCGATCTGTTCCAGCTCGTTCCCTCCTTGCCCTCTGGCTGAGTCTGTGTGGGTTGTTTCCCGCTAACTTGGAGGGAACATGCTCCCTGCGCTGCTGGGGACTGCAGAGTGGGCACGGGGATTGTGCCTAAGGGCCCCTCCTCTATGGGGGAGGCCCAAGCAGAGGGGACTTTAAAAGTTCCCTGCTCTCCTGAGTGTTCCACACACACGTACCCCTGTGTATTTTATATGTTTTGAAGTACTAAAGGAGTGAGTGAAAAGAGGGAACCAAGATAACGAAATGGCGTTCTCCACTAAACTCTGCCTCATTCCCCTCTGTATGATGGCTTGGTGTGTCCACGCAATTCTTAACCAAAGCCTAGAAAAATCAAACTCCGCCCACAGGTGGCAGATTCCACCAAGGGTTCTGGACTCCGCGAAACGGTGAACGAGTGGCTGGGAGAAAGCCACAGGTTCCTTACGTCGCTAAATCCAAACCCTAGAAGGAGCAAGTGGTTTTCTCCTTTGCAAGCTCCTGGAGAAGAAATTTAAACAGGAAAGGCTGCCTGCAGCTTGGTAAAATTCCTCTCCGCCTTCCTCCGCTTCGCATCCTTCCAACAGTTCTCCTAATCTTGCCGCTCCCTTAAGATAGCAGGAAAATAGTTTGCCGGCACACCCCCCAACGGCAACCACACACACTTTGCTCCATCCTGGCCAACGCCCCCACCTAGTGGTTTAGGCTCGCCTGCTTTGCTTTCCTCAGCTGTGATTTCTAAGAGAGTGCTGCAGTTTGGGAGAAAAAAAAAATGAAGTCTATTTAGGCGCCTGATGTGGGTGGGTAGGATGGGAGGATGGGTAGGACCCCTTAACGTGCTGTGCAAATGAGGCTTAAGGTTAGCAGAAGCAATGCTGGGTGCTAGGGACAGGAGAAGAGGAAAGAAAAGGTTTTCTTTTATCTCCACCTTGGCTCCTGCAACCCAGACAGCTTCCAGGGGGTATTTTTGGAGAGCTGCCGCCTAAAGGAGTACCTTCACTCTCAATGCAGGAATGTACTATTTTCTTTATAATACTACCGCAATATGAAAGTATGTTAATTATTTGCTTGTTTGTGTGGCTATTGTCTATCTGCCTTTTCTAGAATATAGGCTATTTGAAAACTGGGTCTGGGTATACCCCATCATACCCCTGATGCCTAGAATTCCTAGCACAGGGTAAGCACTCTATTTTTGCCTGTTTTAGGGAATATGAAATTAAGAGAACTTGGGTCAGAGTTGTGTCACCTTGGGTAAAAAGTTCTTCTTTCAAAGACTCTTAATTATTCTTCTAAACTCAATGGTGGATGAAATAATCTTGGGCTCTAGACTGAATAATTCTCTTTAAAATCTGCTTACACTTAACCTGGTAAATTCACTTATGATGTTGTGTTCATTGAATGCATTATACCCACTAAACACTGAGCTAGGTGCTAGAAACTCACAGTTGGGATCACTTAGCTCTGAGGGCTGAAAGTACATTGCTCTTTCCTGGTGCTTTTCTGTAAACTTTCACAGACTGGTACTTGTACCATACATTTGTTTTGGTTACAGTTGGAGGGGGGAACTGAGCAGCAGGGAACTGCTGAAGGTCATGGGACCTGGGAACTGGTATTGCTTGGTGCCACATTTGGCTGATACCCTGATGTATTTGTTGAGGGCAAAGAAGACACACTGGTGCTGATGGCCCCAAAACACGTTTTTTTTTTCCTTTTTCTTTCTTTCTTTCTTTCTTTCTTTCTTTCTTTCTTTCTTTCTTTCTTTCTTTCTTTCTTTCTTTCTTTTTCTTTTGAATTTTGTTGACCTCCTTTCTCGAGGGCTGTGGGAGGGAAGGTGCTTACTGTGAACTGTTTTCCAGAGGCACTGAACTGCTGAGCAGCTGGCTGAAGAGGGAGAGAGGAATGGAAGGTTTAATTTCACAAATGGTAGGCTTCTGTTTGTGATACTTTTACATGTTTGTAGACAGTGTAGACAGCTTTCTTTCCGCCTGTTGACCCACAGTTAAAGGGAAGGGACTGAATGGAAAGCACAGATTCCTAAAACCAGATATGAAATTAATAGTGCGTATTGTACCAAGAGTTAAGTAGGACTTGAAGCCTGAAGTTTAAAATGCACTATTGGCCATTTCCTTCTAAGGCGATATTACTGGCGCCTCCTTCTAACCTGGGTGTGGTCCGCAGGGCTGGATAAAATTCCTGAGTGGAGAGGTCAGAGCCTGGGGCTGGCTCCACCTAGCACTGGCCTGCTGTGGTGTGGGTGCTTAAGTGGAAGCCCAGGAAGGGACGCGGGGAATGTGCCCGGGCTGAGGGCGTGGATCTAACTGGAGGGCCGCACTGCAAGCTTCGAAGGGGACAGAGGCAAGGACAGGACGCCCTCATCCCCATTCCTGGCCAGAACTGCGGAGTCTGGGTGTCAGGATTGGGAGAGGGGCCAGAGGATGGGTAGTGGGGAGAGAGGGCTGTAGGACCCGGAGGGAAGCTTCCTTGCCCGGGGAGGGAACCAGGCGGGAGGAAAGGAGGGGCGGGGGAGAGAGAAAAGGGGAAGGTGATGGGGAGCGGGCGCCCGCACTCGCCGAGCAGCAAGAGTTGCAAGGCTAGGGCAGCCCGGACCTGGACTCTATAAAAGGAGTCCATCTGCTGTGCCGCTCACACGCTTCTCCGGGACTGGCGCACGCTGCGTTCCTCCAGCTCCCTAAGACACCTGCCCCTTACCCGCGTGCAGCGCCAGGTCCCCCAGACCCTTGCACCCAGCAGCATGGCTCCAAGCGGTGCCAGTGGGTCCGAGGTGATGGTGGCAGTGGCGGCGCGTTGCGGGCAGCCGCAGCCACAGCCCCAGCCCCCGAGTCCCCCTTCTTGCGGCCCCGTCTCCGCGGGGCAGCTCGCCGGAGTGGCCAGCGCGTGAAAAGAAGGGAGGGCAGAGCTCCGGAGCGAGGCGCGGCGCAGCGCGGCTCCCAGACTTCACCCCACCCAGCTCTGGCGGCCAAAGCAGCCGCAGGAAACTGCCCGAGTCTGGGGAGGGGGCGGGAATGCAAGACCAGGACTCCTGGCTGGCCTGCCAGCTTCGGTCTCAACAGCCAGGAAACTCTTGCGGGCCGATTCTGCAGATCAAGGAGCGCCTGGGTTAGGAGACTCAGCCCGGAGCAACTGGGGTAAGAGACCCCACCTGGCTGATGCTCCCTTCTCAAACAATACATCACCCTCCGCTACTAGACGCCTTGAGTAGGATCCGGAGTGGAGCTGGGCTTGGTGGGCCAGTCCTTAGCAACCCAGGGCTAAGACGGGGAGTGGAGAGGAGCAGGCAGAGCCGCGGCGCCAGCGCCCGGCGCACTGGAAGTGCAGAAGACGCGCTCGTCTGCCTAGGCTGCCGCGCCCTTGACCTCTAGTTTCAGCTGGGAATCTGGGTGGAGGAATAATTGAGAATCCCACGGAACTGACTAGCAATCGAGAGACAAGACTGTGGTCTCCTCCGCGGTCCTTCCGCCCTTTCCCTCGTTCGCTCCATGCCCAAGAGCTGCGCTCCAGAGCCGTGTAGAGGAGAGACATGGAAGAAACCAACACTCATTGCGCCCCACCGCCGCCCGCGGGCTCCCAGACCGGGGTTTCTCAAGCCAACCTCTCCTCCGCTCCCCCCAATTGCAGCACCGAGGGCTATATTTACCAGGACTCCATCGCCCTGCCCTGGAAAGTACTCCTGGTCCTGGTGCTGGCGCTCTTCACCTTGGCCACCACGCTCTCCAATGCTTTTGTGATTGCCACTGTGTACCGGACCCGGAAGCTGCACACCCCAGCCAACTACCTGATCGCCTCCCTGGCAGTAACCGACCTGCTCGTATCCATCCTGGTTATGCCCATCAGCACCATGTACACGGTCACCGGCCGCTGGACGCTGGGCCAGGTGGTCTGCGACTTCTGGCTGTCGTCGGACATCACCTGTTGCACAGCTTCTATCCTGCACCTCTGCGTCATCGCCCTGGACCGCTACTGGGCCATCACGGACGCTGTGGAGTACTCCGCTAAAAGGACTCCCAAGAGGGCCGCGGTCATGATCGCGCTGGTGTGGGTCTTCTCCATCTCCATCTCGCTGCCGCCCTTCTTCTGGCGTCAAGCCAAAGCCGAGGAGGAGGTGTCGGACTGCAGGGTGAACACCGACCACATGCTCTACACAGTTTACTCCACGGTGGGCGCTTTCTACTTCCCCACCCTGCTCCTCATCGCCCTCTACGGCCGCATCTATGTGGAAGCCCGCTCCCGGATTTTGAAACAGACGCCCAACAGGACCGGCAAGCGCCTGACCCGAGCCCAGCTGATAACCGACTCCCCCGGGTCCACGTCCTCGGTCACCTCCGTTAACTCCCGGGCTCCCGATGTGCCCAGCGAATCCGGGTCCCCTGTGTACGTGAACCAAGTCAAAGTGCGAGTCTCTGACGCCCTGCTAGAGAAGAAGAAGCTCATGGCCGCTAGGGAGCGCAAAGCCACTAAGACGCTGGGGATCATTTTGGGAGCCTTTATTGTGTGTTGGCTGCCCTTCTTCATCATCTCCCTGGTGATGCCTATTTGCAAGGATGCCTGCTGGTTCCACCTGGCCATCTTTGACTTCTTCACGTGGCTGGGCTATCTCAACTCCCTTATCAACCCCATCATCTATACCATGTCCAATGAGGACTTCAAACAAGCGTTCCATAAACTGATACGCTTTAAGTGCACAGGTTGACTTGTCAGTTGCAGTGGGGTAGCCTAAGCGGCCCTTGGGGACCATGTTGTGTCTGGTTCCACAGGTAGGTCCACTCTTCTTTCACTGTTACTGGGTCAGATTGAGGCTCTGTCTTCTGGGCAAGGGCAATGGATCCTGAGAAGCCAGGACAGCCCTGAGAGAGAGAGAGAGAGAGAGAGAGAGAGAGAGAGCAAGCGAGCTCTGAGAGGAGAACTGTTCAAACTAAAGGTAGAGCTTCCCTGCAGAGGAGGAAGCTCACTTCCTCCCCTCACACCCCAGGTCCAGCACTGACCCTGCAGCAGCCAATCAGAAGGGAGGGTTGTAACTTTAAAAATCAATGATGGAAGGGGGATCTTTGCCCTGCTTTGGTATCATGGATCATGCCCTCCCTCTAGAACCGGTGGTACTTGTAGTTGTCTGAATCCTGTCTGAGACAGATCTACATACAGCCTGGCAGTACTTGAACTAGAAGCCTGATACCCTTTGTTTTGGGGAGAACTTTGTGTTTCAGCTTCATTTAAGAAGAGTTACTTTGGCATCTTTCAGTCTTCACTTTCTGTTTATTTAAACTTGGTTGGAGAAACTTGTGGATTTGGTGCTTCAAACCTTGTGTGGCTTGGATGATGCAGAGAAACCTTGAAGAGTTTAACAGCAAAATTCTGATGTTAAGATCTCTATTTTTATTATAATTGAGACTATATGGGGTGGGTGGGGATGGGAGATGGGAAGGATTAAACTGAGAACCAACACCTATGGTTGTTTGTTTTCTGCAGATTTGTAATTTTTTTAATTCCTATTTAGTGATTGTCAAACTACACTAACAACTCAAACAAAGCATTACGTGTGCTAGTGCCAAAGTCTGCAGATTGCTTTATTTTCCTCCTAATTTCATGTACTTGTCATTTTACACATTTAAATCCTCATAAATGAAGAATACAATGGGTGATTCAGCCCAAGCTGCTGCTATATTTCTTATTAATGCAGTTGATTAAACTGATGGCTATTAGATATATACTGCTCCTTAACAAGAAAGGTATGTTTATTCCTTAACCAATCCAGTGAGATGTGAAGGAGACTGATAAAATAGAAATGGTTCTTCTACAATTAAGGAATGGGGGGGGGCAATGGGAGGATGTATATTTTGACTTGTAAAAAATCTTAAATGCATGAGACTTTTTTCTGATAGTCATTTACATTCTCCTTCCCATCTGTAATTCCTTTATGTGCCCATATATAAAGTAAGAGAACCACCTCCTTTTTCCAAAAATCTTCAAAATGCAGTAAGAAAGAACCCAAAATCTATGTTAAAGGAAAAAAAAAAACCCAAAAACTTGTTTTCCCTTGTTACTGAAGTTTGGTTGGGAACAAAGATTACTAGAAAATGACATGCAAGGACTTTAGAAAAGCTTAGAGATGTTAATATGGAGCCTGTTTTTTCCTATAACTCATGGAACCAAACCTCAGATTTACTAGGCAATCAGGAAAATGACAAGCTTTTGAACCTTGGGAATTTGTCACCGACCTGATACCTCAATGAATATATTATCAGTAATACTTTATATTTATATGTCTTTTCAAATTTCAATAATGCTTAGTTGTGATACCAAATTCACTCTGAGGCCTCTCCAACACAGGGCAAGATTACACAACAAAAGATGAAAAATGCATTATATAAATAAAAAGGAGTAGCCCTGAAGGATCATCTGCACAGAAAACAAAATATGTATGTGGAGCATTTTGTATGCCAAAGAAGATTTACACTCCATTCTTCAGAGAGCTTTCTGCAGTGTGATACCTTTTGTCTGCAGAAGCAAGTTGTCTTTGTAAAATGGATTCCCTCCCTGCTTGAAGCTCCCCAGTCCAGACTCTCAGACAATAGATGTATTGAGCTGAAGTACACTGCTTTCCTACTGTGCAGATCTTCACTCTGGGGTAATGACTCTTGAAAATACACTATTCAAAAGTTCACACATAAACTAAGTAAAAAGGGGAATTTTGATCAACATTTATACCTGCCGCTGGAGTAAAATAAAATTTGAGGCATTGGATAATCCCTATGTTTCTGTTATATCCCCCAGGTTTTTGTTTGTTTGTTTGTTTTGTGACATTTCTCCTATGGAGAAATCTAGCTTACTATTGATTGGAATGTGCATACAGCACAGTATTTGTTTTTATGTTATTAATATGTTTGTCTTTTGTCTATGCAGCTGTGTTTTCTTTGGGCCTAAGAAACAATTAAGCCAACTTCTAGGAGCCTGAGGGGGAAAATTAATGGAAATAAATAAATAAATTGAAACTTGCAAATGACTTCTTTCTAGGGAACCTACAATGATTGTGTCCTCATGTTAACAAAACATGGTCAATTTAGTCACATGGGCTGTTTGCCATTTGTAGATTACCCACTTACAGTTTTGCTTCATTATTTGGCTGAATTGACTGAATTTGGGGCATATTGTGTGCAGTAGAAGCTTGCAAACCCTTGTAGTTATACGAGATCTAGACTCATCATCCAGCATCGCATATAATGCAAAGTGTATCATTCATCCCAGGAATATGTAGTTAACGACTGTTACGCTCCTTCTCAGTTACTGCTGCCTATAGCATTGTTTGTTCATCAACTAGACATATGAATTTTTTGCAGAACATAAAATGGGAGATGGAAATGTTCAACTTGTATAGAAATGAAAATACATCTTCATTGGCTGTGGTAACAAATAACATTTGCCATATTGTTTAATTGCACAAAGATTCACACAAATATATGAATGTATACTCATTCAAAAATACCAATGTTGTCTTGTGTTTCTAGCAATTTTAGAGTTTCCTTTAAAAAAAAATGGACACGGTACCCATGAATAATGGTTATTGAGTTCAACAAATTTCCTACAGAACAATATTCTTCACTTTTCCTATTATCTTAGTTTTATCTTCTTTAACCAGGAAACCCTGTGAGGACTATAATTCATGCAAGCAGTAAAATCTCAGATTATGTGTATTTGATGGAGTTGCTGTAACTAAAAATTGCCTTTGGTATTCCACCTTTCAACAAATGTGTAATTGGAAATGAAATTTCGAAGAATAATGAAATAAAGTCCTTTTCGTGCTCAAAAAAGGAATTGGTAGTGATTCTATTCTTTTGGAAGGATTGGTTCATTGGATTCTGGGGGACATTGAGGACTTTGAACCTTCAAGAGAGAATAATTGATGATAAATGATACTGTGGCGGACTGGCAAGTACAGCCACAATTTGGGGGATTTCGTTTGTAGAAGAATTTAAAAGGAATTAGGCAGATTGTGCTCTCACATTCTGCAAAAGAGGGTAAGTCAGATGCACTATCACTAGAATTTTCCAGATCCGTATTTTTAGGGGGAATGTTGTGTCTAGGTAGGTAGCGAGATGCCAAAGTACTGCATGGTGCTTGAAATGCAGGGGTACAAGCAAGCCCGGGGAAACGTAAGAGATGGAGACTGAATTATATGAACACCAGAGAAGTAGACAGAAAAACAGCTTTTCGAATCAGAAAGTCCTAGGTTTGAATTGCAAATAGAGCATGGGATAGCTTTGTGGCTCTCCTCAAATGCAGCCTGCTTGCAATTGGTTGCAGGAACCTATGCATGTAAAGCACCTATCAAAATACCTGACACTTCTTTGGCTTCTCAGAACATGTACTTCCTCTTTAGCCATTATTTTCTTGCCTCCTGTAGCACCTGTAGCATAGAACAACTGAGAGCTCTTTGAGAAAGATTGAACTGGGGAGGATGAAGCTAGCCTGAATGGAAGAAACCTGGCTACACTGGAAATGACTGAGGTTAAGAGTTTTTCACACTTACCCACTTAGGCTGGTGAAAAATAACCCCAAGGGCTAAAGGACACATGAAAGATGGTTTGCAGTGGCTTTAATGGCCAAAAGGAAATTGCCAACTATTTCACTTCCTATAGCATCCTCTTATTCACTTTTAAACTCTTCTTCCTTTTCTTTGTCTAGCGATTTCCCCAGAGTCCAAAGACCCTCACCACATCTACATCTTTTCTCAGTGTTTCATTTTCCACTTTTCTGCTTTTTTCTTACCCACGAAAAGCCATGATAACCAGTGATAACGTGTTGATCTAATGTTCTTATTTTAGCTCCAGAGGGCTGATTAGGCAGCCCAGCGTTTTTATATACATAAAAAATTGTTGATTCAAATTAATGTGTAATTAGTGGAGGCAAAAGCTTTTAACTGAGGCATTCACTGCAATTTTCAGAAGGAAAGAGGTTGGCAGGGTAAGTGGGTGGGAAGTGAACCTTCTGTGCCCTTCATCAAGGTCCATCCTTGAGCAGTCCACCAGGGGGCAGCGTGCCGCTGAGTTGTTTCCAGGATTCAGGTGCTCACCATACACAATCTCTAACTTCTTCTTGGACACTGCAAATGGTATTGACTTCTCTAGGCTCATAGAAATGAAGATCCATGAAACAACAGAGAGGGGGCTTATCATTTATTTAAAATAGATTTTTGGGAACTGCAAATTCAGGCAGAGGATCCCTAAAACAAACCTAAAATTTTTCTTCATATATGCAAAGTCAGTTATTTTCTTCTTCACCTCTAGTCCTGGGAAATGCTAAAATCTTAGTAGTTAAGACATTATGACCATTGATGAACATGGCAGTGGGTGAGTTCAGAGGTTAGAAGACAAAGAATTTATATTCAAATTAAAGAGAGCTAATTCTTAGGTATGTCTTTCGCCACTACGGTTTTTCTCATCACTGTGTTTTTCTTTTCAAAATTTATTGGTTTGAGGTTGATATATCCATAGTTCAGAGGTAGAACATTTGTCATTTATCATTTAAAGAGAGGGTTGTTTTTTGGCACAGAAGTTAAGGTGTACTTGTATGTCAGTTTTTCCCAGAGGACAGACTTTTAAGTCTGTGTAATTTTGGCATTTACTTTAAAAAGAGGCATAGATAAATGTGACTATCATCTTATGTATCACAAACATAAATTTCTGTGTCAGAGAAAGGATCATATAAAATGAGAAAACAGGTTACATTTTTGCCATTCCCCCTTCACTGTTGCTCCCAGCATTTTCATTATCCCCAGTGGGGAGTTTCCTATGCGCCATTTCACACATCTGTCAGTTAAATCTGACTTTCAAAGTCAACATCCACATTTTAGGATTATACTAGTGTTTTCAGTATTCCCTGAGAGAGAGCCAGTTCCTGGAGTTGAGTCAGCTGACACAGGCAAAGACTTAACACTATTCCCAGTGTAGTCTGTAAAAGAAAATGCCCATTTCTTTTGACTTATTAGTATATATTTCAAAAGATAAGAAAAAGCCTTTCCAAAACTACTAACTGCATATCTATGTAACAAAAATGTCTTTATAATATTTCCTGTATCTACAGTGAACAGATGGTGATATAGGGATCCATTTATGGTAAATGCTTAAATGAATCTACACACAGCTTGCTTCAATGATGCATGAAGGCATGACTCATATCCTCCCAGACTCTGTGGGAACATTCCACACATTGGCCTCTGATTGGTCATTCCATATTAGAGTAACTAGATTTCAGGATATCTTTTGCTCACAAGTGTGGTGATGGGACTGCAGTGATGGAGGAGTCCACAAAGGGGAGGTTACTTGGTGTGGGAGTTGTGCCCAGGGCACTTTTGCATACACATCTGGTTGTCTCTTCTAAGTTTATCTGCTAATCTGGTTTGTGATCATGTGTAGACTTGCAATGCTGACATCATTCGTCAATCTACCCTTATTTCATTGAATTGTCTCAATAGGTTCAGCATTAGGCTGATGTGATTTTGTGGGGGAACACCGTTTTGGCTCTTTATCTTGCCATCCCAGTATTGCCTGCCTGTAAGGTCCTTGAGTGCATTCTCTTTTCCCCTGCCCCTCAGAGGCTTTCCCACAGAGTGTAGCATGTTGGGCTAATCACACAGTGGGAAGTTTGCCGTGAGGTTACTGGCATGAAGGCCCCTAGCATGTTGGTAGGTTTAAAATGCAAAAGCAAGTCTTTGAAGTCAGAAAGACCTGAGTTTAAATCCATGTTTTGCAACCATGAACAGGTTCCTCTGTAAAGGTAATAATACATACCTTTATGTTTACAGGGAAAAATTAAGTGGGATAATGCAATTGTTTTCAACCTTGCCTTTCCATTGGATTCATCAATGTACCTTTAAAAAAAATCTTTGCTCAGATTCTACCTCAGACTAATTAAATTATATTACTTGGAGTAGGGTCTGAAATTCTTATTTTAAAAATTCTGTTTAGGTAATCACAATGTTTGGTTATGCTGTGATCCACTAAGAATATGTATATAAAGCTTTTGGAGCAATACTTGGCACACAGAGTACCTGGGGGTGTGAAAAGGGCCCCTGAATGAAATGGCAAGTCAAGTGGATTTGGTTTTCTGCAGTGGTACTTCTCAAAATTTAATGAACATATGAATCACCTGGGGAGTTGGTTAAACAGCAGATTGTGATTCAATAGGTCTAGGTTGGGGCCTGAGATTCTGCATTCCTGACAGACTCTCAGGAGATGCTGATGATGCTGTTCCATAGACCACTCTTTGAATAATAAGGATCTATAGGAAAACATAGCTTAGTTATAAAGCATCAGTCATTTCCTATGAATGTACATATATATTGAATATATACATATGTATACATATATATGTATATGAATATATGTATATGTATATACATATCAATCAAAAGAAAAGCAACACAAAACTTCCAGAGGAAAAAAATATGCTTTTTACTGTACAATAGGTTGTGTTTTCCTGACTTGTTTACATAATATTCCTGTCTCAGCTACAGCAGCTGTTAAATGTTTCCCTGTACATGCTTTCTCCCAGATGCCATAAATCCTTTCAGTCTACCCTAAAACAGACAGTTTACTTCTTCTGGATTCAGTCTTTTGTTTTTATATCATTTCCAAATAAGGGCTTTGTATTTCATAAAAAAGAAAAAAAAAGAATTAATTAAAAATACAAAAGAAATGATCAAACAACAAATAAAACAAAGATGACAATTATCGACATAAGGTAAATGGCACAATCTCCATGGTAATCCTTTTAATTTCGTAAACTCACTTGTATTATACACATACACACACACACACACACACACATTTACATAATATATAGGTTTTATCTTTTGTAAACATAGTAACTAATCAAAGGTGAAAGAGGTGGACTTTCTATCTGTTGGACTTTATTCTTATTGTAGTCTAGAAACTTAATACCCTAGAGTAGCCTTTTGATTTCAGGGAAAGCCCCTCCCCACTTTTTATTCCCCAGATATTTTGTAAGGTTTGTTTTTTCTTCTTCAGTGAAAGTAATTTAAATTATTTATGAAAGATATTTATAATTTCTTGGCACCAGCCCATAAAAATGGAGAAATTAAGTTTCCTAAGCCTGGGTTGGAAATAAGAATCAAAAGCTCCTACTTCTGAAAGGGTCCTGCCCTTTAGTTTTTGAGTTGAGTTTTTACTTGAGTTAAATGAATGTGTGTGTCAGTGTCCAAGTAGGTTTTTATTCTATATGACAAAACATAGTTCAAAGTCTTTTATCTCCTCTATGTAAAATCATGATGCTTAGAGTTGGAGTCCAGCAAAGACGCATTGCTGGGAATTTGCTTCATTTTATTTATTTATTTGTGTTTCTTTGTTGTTGTTTACTTTTAAGGTTTATTTATTTTGAGAGAGAAAGTATGCCTCTGGGGGAGGGGAAGGACCAGAGAGAGAGGGAGAGAATCGGAAACAGACTCTAGACTATTGGTGTGGAGCCCAACACGCAGCGGGGGACTCTCCATCCCTTCCACAAACATGAGATCATGAGCTGAGCTAAAATCAAGAGTTGGATGCTTAACTGACTGAGCCACCCAGATGCCCCAAGAATTTGCTTCATTCGAAAAGGGGCAAAGGTTGGGGAGGGAATTAGCATTACTGAGCCCTTGATGCCATATGCTTTAAATTACCACCCTCCCCTATTAGTCCTCATAATGCTATCTTGAAGTAGATATTATTGCTTTTTTATTATTATGCTATCATCATCATTGACATCATCATAAACAAAGTATTACAACAATTTCATTCAGTTCTGGGGTTTAGAGAATTATGGCAACAGCCCCAGGTGAATAATTTGTATTCAGACTTGGAAGAGAAACTGTATCATTAGGTCCATTTCACTTAATCTTTGAGTACTGTTTCCTAAATGTTAATCTGAAGCATTAAATTATAATTGAACTTTAGAGGTTTTTGTTTTTTGTTTTTTGGTTTTTGGTTTTTTTGGTATGTGCAATGTTGTATCAAGGGAACACAGGTTTCCTTCTGATCTGCTCCCAAATTCCTGTCCCTCCCTGCCTGACTACAATCTTGACCAACCAGGGTACATAAGGTGCCCACTGGTCTCTTCCGAGGGAATTGATATGTATAAAAAGGAACATTTAAGCTGCTGGATATGGAAGTATTAAAAATGGATGCTTCTGCTCTGATGAGTAATGTGTGACATGAGGTATTTCCCGTTTATGGAAAGTTACTGAAAGATATGTGTGTCAAAAACTTGGGACTTAGGACATTATGCCTATTTTTACATGGAGTCAAATTTCTGAGTGGAAAGTAAATTCAGGAAAGTAGCAGGATGTTTTCAAATATTAGGTTTGTCTTAGCACTGTATGGATAAAACTTCTAAATTAATGCTTATTTTTTTCTGTTTTACAATTATGCGTTGTATTAGCCCTGCCCTTGTTTGCCAAGAGCTTTATATTATTTTCCTCTCCCCTTTTATCTCCTGTAAAGATCCTAAAACGCTGCCACAAACAAACAAACAAACAAACAAAAAAGCAATAAATCCTAAAGGCAGAAACTTATCCGTGTACACAAAACTGACTTAAAACCAAAACATTTAGATGATCTATAAAGATTTACTTTCATTAATGAGCAAACATTATAATAGTGAGTGTGAAAAGCTGTGAAATTTCCTCTGTTATGGATGAAAAAGTAAATAAGTTGGAGAAAATTCTGCTCAAAATAATTTTTGCCCTGTGTTTGACTATTGTCAACCATTTTTAGTTGAAACAAAGGATACATGCCCCAGAAACTTTTGTAAACTTGGCATTAGAATTGGAATCCAGACCAAGGCTGACTTTGGTACAAATTCCAGATTTGCCACTTGCCAGTTGTGTGACCTTCACCTAACTGAGCATCTTGTTTTTCATCTATATTCATGTGAGGAAAAGAGTGTCTTATTCCCAGGCTCTGAGGATTACACAAGCTACTGGTGGCAGTGCTTAGTTCAGAAAGGTCTTCAACACCGTAGGTGTTTACCAGATGCTGGTTTCCTTCAGCTTACACAAAATGAGCCAGGTGTGTAGCCAAAGATTTTAAAATTTTGAGTCAGCAAAATTGTTTAAAATCCTATTTTTTCTTCTTTCTTTTCTTCCTTTTTCTTTGTTTAGAACAAACTACAGTAAAACCTTGGTTTGCGAACATAATTCGTTCCGTAAACATGCTTGTAATCCAAAGCACTCGTATATCAAAGCGAATTTCAAGAACTACTGGCTCTGCTGTGATCATGTGATGTTCAGTGACTTTTACTACTTGTATTGCAAGACATCTCTCATTTATCAAGTTAAAATTTATTGCAAATGCTTGCTCATCTGGCAGAACACTTGCAGACCAAGTTACTGGAAGTCCAATGTTTTACTGTATTTAATCTGTGTAAATGTCAGTTTTCTTATCTCTAAAATGGGGCTGATATGATCTATCTTAAAAATTCTTTAAGATGAGTACCTTATGTAAGTGTAGACACCTGAGACAGTTCTTGGAGGAATGCAGTTGCTCAGTAGAACTTAGTTTTCCTCTCTTTCAACTTCCTTTCCCATCTTTAGGAACTAAGGTCTGATATAGTATGCTACGAGTCATTGTTGGCAAAATCTCATTTATCGTTGAAAGTGAGATCCGTACAAATTTGTAGTTTAGAAACAGTTTTATTGATACTATCTGGAAATTACTTATATGCTGTGATTCAGGAAATGCTAAAAAATTACCGTTTCCTGCATGATTCCAATTCATGTCTTTGAACTATTTTAAAATACAAATACTTCTTGAAGTTTTAGCACACTCCAGTAGCCAGCACCCATTTATACCTTAATGTGAATTAGTCTGCAGGTGCTAAAGATTATTCAAGTCCAGAACATTAAAATAATGTGAGTTTTGAATATTAGGTGATAAGAAAGGAATAATTTTGAGCTGCAACATATTTTTAGACAGGCAAAGGTGAGTAGCTTGTCACGAATAACCATGTGAAGGCCCTGGGGGGGGGGGTGGGGAGAGTGAAATTTAAGGGATTATTGAAAACAAAACTGAGCCCCTTTATAGTTTACTTAGATAACAGCATGCTTGCATTTTATACTGTTTCTGTAAGATTTTTTATTTTTTTAGATACCCTGAACATTCAAGTTTGCAATGAGAAAACTTAATTTGGGATGGTAAGTATGTCACTATACTCAGCTGGAAAATAGAACAGAGCACATATAAACTATCCTGCTGTGCTTTTTAATGATCACCATGGCTTTCTCCATGTCAAAGGTGGCTGGCCAGTGTGTACTTCTAAGAGTGACGATTCTGGCTCATGTGTGGCAATCTGCTTTCCTGGCCTTATTTAGATGCAGTCCCAAGTACCGTAAATGTATACTGAGAAGTTATTTGTCCACAGTAACCCAAACCACTGTCCAGAGGCAATGAAATAATTTTAAAGGTCACTTAGTCTGCATTTAATCAAGACTGTTTTCATTTTTGACCGCTTGTGTTACTCAGTGGTATTCATAAAACACAGATATTTGCTATAGCAACTGCCACAGGCCAACACTGCTGGGCAGATGGACCAGTCAGATTATTTTCATGCCACAAACGAGATTCCCCTGCCTTTATGAAATGGTGCCTGTGACCTAGTTTAGATCAAAAGTAGATTAAAAAAATAGGGGTCTTAACATTACATTATTTGATATTTTTATTATTTAATTTAGGTAAAACTGGTGTTAGCCCTCAAAGGACAACAATAAATATGTTGTGTAATTATAAAACCAAAGAACACCAAGATGATAATCCATTTCAAAGCAAAAAAAAAACCAAAAAACAAAAAACAGACATTATTTATTTGGATTAAAATGAATGTTTCTGTACATTTTTCTTGTACAACTTTAGAGATGAACAACCTTTTCTTATAGGAAATATTTGAGTAAACTTACTAGTATAGACCAGTGTTTTTCTATTTTGGCATTGTTGACAATTTGGCCAGAAAGGTTTTTTTGGGGGGAGGGGGTGCTGTCCTGTACATTTTAGGCTGTTCCCTAGCATCTCTGGTATCTATTTGCTATATGTTAGTATCAACTGCCCCTCCTTGCCAGTTGACCAAAAGTATATTGAGACATAGACAAGTGTCCCTTGATGGGCACTGGGGTATACAGTCAAATTAGAAATCTCAGCAGAAACTGTATTTAGGAAACTGAATTAGTTCTCTTGCCACCGTTTTGATGAGACTATTCAAATAATTGCCACATATTCTCTTGTACCATATATATATACACACATATATATATGCATATATATATATACATATACATATATAAATAAAATAAAACAACTGCCTTAACTCTATTTAATACATAGGTTCTTTTTTTCTTAAGTTTATTTATTTTGAAAGGAAGAGAGAGAGTATACATGAGAGGGGAAGGGGTAGATAGAAAGAGGGAGACAGAATCCCAAGCAGGCGCCATGCTGACAGCACAGAGCCCAACATGGGGCTCAGTCTCACAATCTTGAGATCGTGACCTGAGCTGAAATCAAGAGTTGAATTCTTAACTGACTGAGTTACCCAGGTGCCCCTAAAACACAGGTTCTTAACAGGCTATTCCTGAATCTTCAGGAACTCCATGGTGGCCTTCAGGGGATCTTTGGATCCCATAAGATTATCTATTTTTTTTTAATCAATGTACATTTGCATATTTTTCTTGGACAAAAGGTTTTTAAAAATTATAAAATACACATAACATAAAATTTACCATTTTAACTATTTTTTAAGCATAATGGAGAAGAGAATTTTTTAGGTTCCTTATGAAGCACTTGATCCCCCTTCAAATTAAAAATCATTGTTAACAAAGAGCAAGATGAGGTAGGGTTATTAAAAAAGGTGGTTGAATGCTTAAACCCCTCCTCATCCTTCCTGCTTTACTTGCCATCACCTCTGAGAAGACTTTTCTTCTTTTTTATTGAGATATAATTGACATATAACAGTATATTTGTTTTAGATGAAATAAGTCAGAGAAAAACAAATACCATATTATCTCACTTAATAAAGTGGAATAAAAATTAAAAAAAAAAAACCCAAACCCATAGGTATATAGAAGATTGGCAGTTGCTGCAGCTGGGCAGGAGTTTGGGGTAAGCGGGCAGGGGGAAATGGGTAAAATTTGGGCAAAAGGTACAAGCTTCCAGTTATAAAACAAGTCCTGGGGATGTAACATACAGCACAGTAACTATCATTAACAATACTGATTGTGTATTTGAAAGTTGCTAAGGGAGAAGATTTTAAAATTTCTCATCATGAGTTTTCTTTGGTTCTTCCAGACAAAAGCATTTGGCCATCTCTATGCTGTCTTTGCAGTCTTCCTACCACATACCACATGGACAGTGATGCTCCACCTAAAAATGGATTTTAAGGAGAGCTCAGCAGTGTTTCTAGTGAGTAGAAAGGTGAACTTCTTTCCTTAGAGGTCTTAGAGTTACTCACTATTTCTTTTTAGGGCCTGACACAGTGCCTTGCACTTTGTAGGGGCTCCTTAAATGCTCAGGAAATGAATGTGTGAATGAATGAATAAAGGAATGTGTGATCTTGCATGATGCTGCTCAGTTCAATATTTTTCAACCACATGGTTTCCTAAATGTCTTTTAGTTAAAAGCATACAAGTGAAAGAAAGATGTGTGATCTTAAAAGAGAAGCTGCCTGTCTGTTCTCCATAATGTACTGTGAGATGCTGAGTCACCCAAGAAGACTAAGTGATATTACTTACTCCAGAAGAAAAGTGCACTAATATATTCTAGGAAGATTTTCAATAGCAAAGGTCACTGTCAAGGGTCATGGTACTTAGGAGCCAAACACCTCTCAGCACTAGAAAACAAAATTAAACAGACTCATTTTTCAAGCTTCCTTCACAACTACAATCTATTGTCATGAAATGTCTTAAAAAGAAATTTTCATACATTGGTCTCTCACGGGATCACATTTTTCTGCCAGAAATGCCTATTGTACTTGTGCCCAGCATGATGAGAAGAAATTTTTCTAAAGAGAAAAAAAAAAATGGTTAACTAAATGAGTATGTATGGAGGCAAGCCTAGAGTAGTCAGGAAGGATGCCAACAGGGGCCTGGGCCTTCTGGGCCTGAAGTGGGAGGCCAGTCCCCTTACCATTCCCCCCCCCCCCCCCCCCCCCCCAGTATGCCAGAGGAAGGGATTTTTCTGTCTTTGGCTGTTCTATGCTTCCCATGGTGTCCCTGATACTCAGTGAGCAGTGTGTGAAGGAAGCAGTGAGGGAGAACCTGGTGGGAATCCTGGATGTAGTCACGTGGGTGGGTGGTTCCTAGACCCAGTTGGCATTAAGATCTCACTCTGGCCCAAAGGATGGTGGTTTCTGATCCCTAATTAACGAAGCCCTTACATTCTTTCAGATCTGGGTGATAAATAGAACTACATTAAGTATCTTGCTTATTTGCAAAATAAGTAATGTTTCAATTAGAATACAAAAGGATTTTTGTTAGGCACACTTCTGTCAACAAAGGCCAAACTTCCTTGTAAGGTTAGCATAATTTTTTGTTTTTCAAATAGCCTAGGCATTAATACAATAATAACAACAACAACAACAGATTTTGGTGGCCTGAATAGTTAATTTAGAGTTGTGGTTTGCACTGATTGAATTCACTGGATAAGTGCACATTTCCCTTCTTATTTCTGCTTTTGTGGACCCACAGCATTAAGTCTTTGAACAAATGTTAAATGATGGGAAATTTTTGTTTATTGTGTAGTTCAATAGCCCAGCATTAGAGCTGCTTATTAGGTGATTGTAAGATGCAAAGAAAAGGAAAATTACAATTTTCTGGTGCTGACTGGTACAAACAATGGAATCAATCAGTGTTGGCTCTTAATTATACGGAAGTATAAAGTTACCATGCAAGTATCAAACTGAAGATTTTTTAGAGGAAACAATAGGACAAGGAAAAAAGGAGAAAGATTGTGACAGAAGATTACGTTTATTGTGACAGTTTTTATCACTCCAATATCAAGTTAGTTTCTTGGGGCTGAGTGGAGAGAAGAAGCAAGTCGGGGGAAGGAAAGGCAGGAACCAATAAGCAAAGCAGTGCAGACAGAGCAGCAATACTTCTGAGCATTTATCATTGACATTCCCAAATGAGTGTTTGAGAATTAAATTATCTGGTCATTTCCCTAAGGATTGAGGTCATGAGTAATGGAAGAAGAAACCAAACTCATACCCTCTTCTTTGGAAAACCAACCTACTATATAAGCAAGTGAAATTGTATCCTGTTCTAATTAAATACAGGAGTGCTTCATTACTTCTGAAGCTCCCTGTCAGGTATACTGGTTCTCACTGAAAACATCAGATGATAATGTTGCCTGGAGTCTCAGGTTTTGAATACAGCTCTGTGTAAAGAATATGCATGCCATTTCTACTACACAAGTACTCTGATAAAGAATTTTATTTGCTAAATAGTACCTTTATTCTTGTACCCTGAGGGATTTTTCTTCCTTTGGAATTATGGATATATAAAAATCTCAAATCCTCCATTCCAAGACAAATGCTGGCATTTATTCACTACTTAGTGAGGCACTATGCTGATGGCTTTATATGCATTATCTCATTGGACTTTCTCAACATTTAGACAGTATTACGATGCTCATTGACAGGAGTGTCTCCACCTATACCTCTCAGTGTACCTGATGCCCAGATGTATTAAATGTCCTAGTGCTTGGAATACACATGCCATTCCCCAGCTGCATAGATATGCCACCATCTCTATTGCTATTGGACCTGGGAATGCCCACTCATCTCTTAAGATACAGCTCAGACTGCAACTTTTCTGCTTGATCCTCCCAGGCAGAACTGCTTACTGATTTCCTCTGTTCTTATCACTTATAAAACTGATTAAAAAAACCTCTGATTTCATCGTAATTATGTTCATATGTCTATATCTTTAAAAGGGTTTAACTCTAAGGATGTGGACTATCATTTATTCCCCTTTGTGACTACATGGTCTTAGCATAGGGTCTGACCAATAAAAGATACTTGATAAATGTTCACTGATTTGTGAAATGGTTGTGGTTAATTTCGTAGATTTATTAATACCTTTGCATTAACATCTAGGGTTACCCGGAGGAGTGTCAAGTTTTTTTGTTTCCATATTATTCTGTATAATAAATATGCTTCAGAATTTTTCTGTATTTCTGGGGGAAAAAGGCTTTTGCTTGTGCACATGAAAGAGGAACTATATCACGGAACAAACTAATAAAAACCACATGCTCTTTTTAGCGCACAATTAGCTTTCATGATACCACATTTGTCTGATGAAAATTTCCAGATTTAAAGTAATTCACATTATCTTACAATATTGGCTCTGTGATATGCTGGAGAAAGTCTGCGATTTAGAACTCAGAGACAGGGGTTTCAGTCATAAACTCTACTGATTACACTGGTAACACTCAACAATTTTTAGCATCCTTTTACCTAGAGAATCATTGTGAGGTGTGAATGGGAGGACTTGCTGAATCACTGTTCCCAGTGGGTACAAAGGAGTGAGTCAAACCATTGGATCCTGCCCTCATGCAGCTGACATTCCTGAGGGGGACTCTTAACAATAACCAAATAAATATAAAATAGGCGGTGGTGGTAAGTGCTGTGGAGAGAACAGAGTGGTTCACAGCTGTGTGCCCTCCATTGGAGTGTCAAGGAAACTCTCTCTGGTAAGGGGACACTTGAGCAGAAACCTGAGAAAAGTGAGGAATCTAACTGGTAAGGGAAAGAGTGCCTGAGACTGAGAGGTCAGAGGTGATCATTCTCTGAATAATTGCTTTGAATGTCCTGGTACTTGGAAGACATGTTAGTAATGACAGTGGTCTCAATGGAAACAAAGCTCATACAAAGAGAGACACATTCCCAGACTTGTGCCCACTTTAGAGCAGTCTGGCTTACTGGGTTGCTTCTTCTGAAATTCAAGACATTTGCCAGAGATTGTTGCAATGCTAACACATTTATGTGCTCCCATGTGTACATTTAAAAAATCATTAATTTAGAGCTCTTAAATTTGCTTTCATAGTTACTTAAAGCCCATGCCTTTCTCCTGTAAATATTGGCTAAACTGATCACTGCTTTGTAAATATACAGAAAGAAGCAGTGAAAAGAGTAAATGTACAGATGGCTAATGTTGAAATGAACTTTGATACATACAGTTTAGAAAAAAACTTTAACGTTCATGCTGTCTCTCTCTGTCTCAAAAATAAATAAACGTTAAAAACAATTTAAAAAAAAAAAAGAAAGAAAGGGGCGCCTGGGTGGCTCAGTCGGTTAAGCGTCCAACTTCGACTCAGGTCACGATCTCACGGTCCGTGAGTTTGAGCCCACGTCGGGCTCTGGGCTGATGGCTGGGAGCCTGGAGCCTGCTTCTGATTCTGTGTCTCCCTCTCTCTCTGTCCCTCCCCCGTTCATGCTCTGTCTCTCTCTGTCTCAAAAATAAATAAACGTTAAAAAAAAATTTAAAAAAAGGGAAAAACTTTAAGAGATACATAAAGAGAAATGGCTCTTTAACTTAGCAGAATATTGCAGTTTTGAATGGGGATAACCTCAGAGTAGCCTTCATACTTTATTGGCCTAAGTTACTAATTTTCCCTCTTCTCTGTTCTAGCAGATAAATAAAAAAGCAGAGATTTCTATTATAGCAGTGCTTAGCCACACTGACATTTACTGATTTCCATTAGTATCTGTGGTGGCTGGCATTTTACTTTTACATGCTGCATTAATAAATGTAGTTAAGTGCTGCCTGTACATTTTTTTTTTATTCTTGAGGTCCCTTATTTGTTCTTGACTGTTTTCAAAAATTATTTTGAGTTTCAGCATTTGCCTTTTCCTTGTCCTTTGTTTTCTTTTTTGGGAAATGTACAAATAGCACTGCACAAGTCTATTTCCCAAGAAACACCAAAGCACTGAAAGGCTCCTTCTATTCCAATTTGTGGAGGTTGTAAAAAGAATCCTTTTGTTGTTTTCTTTTCAAAGTCCAAGAGAACAATGCTTTGCATATGCTGAAGCCTCAGGATTGCAAATCAAAAGTGAGCTATTCATCAGGCACCTGGGTAAAATTGGTATGAGCTAATACAGTGTTTTCTGGGTGTCATTTTCCCCGACCAGCCCTAACCAGTGGTCAAGTTTCCTTAAATCCACAGAAAATAAGAGAAATATCAATGCTGAAGTAAATTTTTCATAAAGTAGCACTAATGAAATCTGAACACTTGATCTAAATACAAGGTTATGTCTTTTTTGTTTTTTTTGTTTTGTTTTGTTTTGGTGTTAAGTGTTCTTTTATGAATGATAGAGATAGTGCATGGTATTTATTATTATTTTTATGCCTATCATAATGATTTAATTTTATAAATAATAAATTAACATAGTTTAAAATATTAAAAAAAAGACATTCTTTTCCACACCTGTCTTCCATTTGCTACAGTTGCTGCTACTTGCATACAATATTGCCTACCACTGTTAATGCTATCCTTTTGGAGTTCTTTTGTGGGTAAATAAGCAAAAACAAACATGTTATCTCTCCTACCCTCTTCCCAAAAAACACTTAGCATATGATACACACAGTTTTGCATGTTATTTTTTTTAAACCTTTGTTTTGAAATAATTATAAATGCATAGAAAGTGGCCAAAAAATTGTATAGGAAGGTCCTGTTCCCTTTTCCCACTTCTCCTGATGCTAACCTGTGACCTAGGAACACTACAGTATGAAAACCAGGAAACTGGCATTGCTACAATCCACAGAGCATATTCAGATTTTACCTGGTTTACATATCTCTATATGAAATTAATGAAATCTGGCCACCATTAATCTGAGTTTTGTTGTTTAAGAAGTGCTATATATATATCTGAAATTGTACAGGATGATTCTTTTGAGATTGGCTTTTTCATTCAGCATAATTCCCTTCAGATCCATCCAAGTTGCTGCATGTATCAATCGTGAATTTCTTTTGATGGTTGAATAGATTCCACAATAAGGATGTACCATGCTTTGTTTAACCATTCAACTGTCGAAGGACATTTAAGTTGTTGCTGATGTTTGGCTATTACAAATAAAACTGCTATGAACATTTGTGTGCAGAGTTTATGCACACAACATTTAGTGTTAATGTTTTCATTCCTCTGAGATAATCCCCAAGAATAAAATTGGTCATAAGGCATGTGCATATTTAGGTGTATGAGAAACTGCCAAACTGTTTTCCAGAATGACTGTACCATTTTTCATGCCCACTGCAGTGTATGAGTGTCAGTATTCGGTGTACCACTCTGTGAGCTATTCTGATAGATGTGTACTAATATCTCATTGTGGTTTTAATTTGAATTAATTTAAATTGAATTTCCCAAGTGACCTCTGATGTTAACATGTGATTATTTGCCATTTACTTTTGCCCAATTAAATATTGGGTTTTTGCCACACTCAGATATCACCTCACGCCAGTCAGAGTGGCCAAAATGAACAAATCAGGAGACTATAGATGCTGGAGAGGATGTGGAGAAATGGGAACCCTCTTGCACTGTTGGTGGGAATGCAAATTGGTGCAGCCGCTCTGGAAAGCAGTGTGGAGGTTCCTCAGAAAATTAAAAATAGACCTACCCTATGACCCAGCAATAGCACTGCTAGGAATTTACCCAAGGGATAGAGGAGTACTGATGCACAGGGGCACTTGTACCCCAATGTTTATAGCAGTACTTTCAACAATAGCCAAATTGTGGAAAGAGCCTAAATGTCCATCAACTGATGAATGGATAAAGAAATTGTGGTTTATATACACAATGGAGAACTACGTGGCAGTGAGAAAGAATGAAATATGGCCTTTTGTCGCAACGTGGATGGAACTGGAGAGTGTGATGCTAAGTGAAATAAGCCATATAGAGAAATACAGATACCATATGTTTTCACTCTTATGTGGATCCTGAGAAACTTAACAGAAGACCATGGGGGAGGGGAAGGAAAAAAAAAAGAGGTTAGAGTGGGAGAGAGCCAAAGCATAAGAGACTGTTAAAAACTGAGAACAAACTGAGGGTTGATGGGGGGTGGGAGGGAGGGGAGGGTGGGTGATGGGTATTGAGGAGGGCACCTTTTGGGATGAGCATGGGTGTTGTATGGAAACCAATTTGACAATAAATTTCATATATTGGAAAAATAAATAAATATATAAATAAATAAATAAATAAATAAATAAATAAATAAATATTGGGTTTTTGTAGGGCACCTGGGTGGCTCAGTTGGTTAAGCGTCAACTTGGGTTCAGGTCATGATCTCACGGTTCATGAGTTGGAGCCCCACATCAGGCTCTGTGCTGTGAGCTCAGAGCCTGGATCCTGCTTCGGATTCTGTGTCTCCCTCTCTCTCTGCCCCTCCCCTGCTCGCGCTCTGTCTCTCTCTCTCTAAAAAATATAAACATTAAAAAATTTAAATATTGGATTTTTAAATTTTTAAATATTGAGAATTCTTTACATGTTCTAGATGTAAAGAATTTGTCTGATATGTAGCTTGTAATCTGTAGTTGGTATTTTTAACCCCTTCATATGGGTTTTCACAGAGTAAAAATTTTTAATTTTAACTATGTTCAATTTATCAATTTTTTCTTTCATGGATTTTATTTTTGGTGTCAAGTCTAAAAACTCTTCTATTCTTAGGTACTGAACATTTTCTTCTGATAATTTTTTCTAAAAGTTTTATAGTTTTATGTTTTATATTGGAGTCCCTGACTGAATTTGAGTTAATTTTTGCTTAACATATGGGTTTAGGCTGAGGTTCAATTTTTTGCCTTTGGATGTCCAGTTGTTCATGTATCATTTGTTGAAAAGTCTATCCTTCGTCTGTTGAATAACTTGTGTGCCCGTATCAAAAATCAGTTGGCTATAATTTAATGAGTTGATTTCTGAGTTCTTTATTCTGTTCATTGATATATGTGTTTGAATGCTACTGCATCTGTATAGTAAGCCTTGAATACTGAATATTTTATGGTAAATAGTGAATATTATAGCTTTATACTAAGATTTAGCTTAGGGTATAGTAATTTCTCCCACCTCATTCTTCTCTATCAAAATAGTTTTAGCTATTCTAGGTCCTTTGTTTTTCCATATACATTTTAGAATAAGCTTGTCTATGTCTACAAATAATCTTGCAATTTCAATAAGAATTATATTACATCTATGGATCAATATGGGGAGAATTACATCTTTACTATGTTGACTTTCCATTCCATAAACATGATATATCCCTTAATTTATTTAGACAATCTTTTCTATCACCAGCATTTTGTTATTTATAGCATATAGATCTCGTACATGTTTTGTTAGATTTATACCTAAGTACTTCATTTGCTTTGGAATGACTACTGGACATACTTTTTTTTTTCTCTTAGTAATGCAGCATAAGAAACTTAATATAGTTTATCAAAAGATTCCTTATTTCTTTTTTTATAACTTCATAATATTATATTATGAATAAATACCACACTTTTAGCCAATAGTCTATAGATGACTACTTAGATTATTTCTGATTTATTGCTATTGTAATTAAGAAATAATGAGATATATATTTGTGGTACATTTATGTGTATCTGTGTGATACATACCCAGAAGTGAGATTAGATTATTGAATCAAAGGTATTTGGTTTGGATTTTTGATACGTTTTTGAATATTGCCCTCCCCAGAGTTTGTATTTCCATCAGCAATGTATGAGTGTAACTGTTTCCCTACAGCTTCACCTACAGGGTTTGATGTCAAACTTTCTGATTCTGTCATATAGTGTGTTTACATTTATTTTATGATAAATAATTTTAAGCAAGTTTTCATTTGGTTAGGGTCTATTTGTGTTTGTTTATTTGCTTTCGCTCGTGTGGTGAGGGGTTGCTGTTTCATGTTTTCTTACCCATTTTCCTACTGGGTTATCAGATTTTATCTTGAAAATTTGTAGAAACTTCACTGTATTTTTTTTAGGTTGTTTAAACCTTTGTCTATGTCAGGAGTTCTCAATATTTTTCATTATGTCATTTGACTTTGACTTTGTTCGTGGTGCTTTATGACATGCTGTAACAATGTGACAGTGAATAGTCTTGTATTTATAACATTTCTTACTTGTGCACTGTATTTGTAAGATAAATTCCCAGCAGTAAAACCGCTGGGTCAAAATTTGTATACATCTGTAACAGTGTTCTTCAAACATAATCATTATAATATGTTGCTTTTCTCTAAATTATTTTGTCATTTAATACAAAGTCAGCAAAAGCTCAATGGGCTCCTTTGTAACTAGACAAGCTAAAGTTAATATGGCAAATTAAACAAAATGGAATAGTTTGAAAAGTTCTCCAAAATAAAAACAGTCTGAGGAGACTGTTCTCCCAGACATGAATACATAGTAAAAGTCCTATATAATTATAACAGGATGATCCTGGCAAATTAATAATAGACAAAGCAATGAAATAGAACAGAAAATTCATTAATGCATCCAACTGCATATAGAAATTTGGTATATTATGTAGGTTGGATCCAAGTTTGCTTTATTTGATTACTGCCCATGCAGCAATCTCAGAGTAGCAGCTACAGTATTGCTATGAACAATACAATTACTAAAGCAGTTATGTTATTGCTGTTGTTCTTGACTATATATGCAACATTTTAAATTTACTTGCATCGTTCCTCCCAGGTGATTGTACCAGCATCTGGGTGATAAATAAGTTTGTTTCACTTTATTTTAAGTTCTAAGCTTTACCTTTTATATACAAATATAGTATGGAGAGTTCCAGTATATCCTTCACCAGCTTGGACTTACGTTAACATGTTATATAGCCACAGAACATTTACTAAAACTAAGAAATTGCCCTTGGTCAAGTGCTATTAACTAAAGCATGGAACTTATTCAGATTTTACAATTTTTTGCATTAATATTCTTTTTAAGTTTTAAGAGTCTATACAGAATCCTATCTGATACTCAGTTTTCATGCTTTCATAGTCTTCTCCCATCTGAAATATGCCCTCAGTCTTTCCTTGTCTTTCATGACCTTGACACTTTTGAAGAATATTGGCCAATTATTTTATAGCATGTTCCTCAGTGGGAGCTTGTCTGATGGTTTTTCTTGATTAGCTTGAGACTATATACATTTTGAGGATGGAAACCACAGAGGTGATATGATCATGTGCCCTTCTCCTGGCATACAAAGGGTGCATATGTGTTACTGGTGATGTTAACCTTTATTGCTTGACTAACCTGGCACCTTCTAGGATTCTTTATTGCAAAGCCACTTTTTCCTTTGTAATTACTAAATATTTGGGGGAAGATATGAATATGAGACTATCCCAATATTCTGCTTCTGCTTAAACTTTGCACAGTAATTTTAGCCTTGGTTAGTGAATTTTACCTTCAGTGACTACTACTGTGATTTTATATTGATCATTTTCTATTTCCCACATTCTTTCCACATTTACTACTTCTTCTGTGAAGAAGAAATGTTACATTGAGTTATTCATTCATTCATTAAAATATTTATAGCTTAATACATAGTATAGATTCATGGATGTTTATTTTAGTCTTTGGATTATAGATTAACTATTATTTTTTTAGCAAAAATTATTCCAACTTTGGCCATCCAAAGCTGTTTCATGCTAGTCCTTGTGCCTTTTCAATATTTTTTATTTTTTTATATACATTTTTTATTTTTTGTGTGCCTACTTTGGCAGCACATATACTAAACATTTTTTTTTTTATTTTCTGGCATCATGAGATGCTCCAGGCTCAACTCACACATTTTCAGCCCTAAGCCTAGAATCAACTACTTTTCTAAGAAACCCTTCCTTTCATTGGAGAATGGTTTTAGAAATTGAGATTTGGGTGTGAGCAGGGCTCAATGCTACTTTGATGTCATAGAACTGAGAAATAAATACATAAATAAGTATAAAATACATCTGTATTTATTTCTGTATCCATTTATCAGAAAATACATTAAACATTTGTCCATATTGATATTTGACTCCAACCCAGCACCACAGAGTTTAGTCTATGCTTTCCTTTTCTTTAATTTTAACTTCTTTCTTCATCAGCGAGAACCTTGCCTCTCATTATCTACAATATATTTACTTATTTATTCAACTTTACAAGCATATTCAGGATTGATACCCCATACTCCTCCTGTTCAACATTATATAGACTTACCTTGCCCCTAATCTTGGAATAAAGTATTCAGAGTTTCATTATAAAAGATGTTCATAGGGGTTCCTGGGTGGCTCAGTCAGTTAAGCAACTGACTTTGGTTCAGGTCATGATCTTGCGGTTCATGAGTTTGAGCCCCGCATGAAGCTCTGTGCTGACAGCTCAGAGCCTGGAGCCTGCTTCAGATTCTGTGTCTCCCTCTCTCTCTGCCCCTCCCCTGCTTGCACTCTGGGTCTGTCTCTCTCAAAAATAAATAAGCATTTAAGAAAGAATAAAAAAATACAAAATAAAAGATGTTTGTAAATTTTCCTGTTTGTTTCTTCATTTATTTTGTCTTATGGTCTCTTAGAGTTGTATTTTCCTGGACCCCATTTTATAGTGTCAAAGGGAAGGGGAGGGCTAGAGCACTTTTTAAGGCTTTACACTCTAAAGACTACTCTTGTTTTTGTCACAGAGACAGCAAATATAGCCCTGGCTCAATTATGTGATTTCTTTGGAGCTCCCAAGTTTTGTTTCTCTGAGCTAATTAGTGTGGAGAAGGGCTTCTCCAACAGTCATGCTAACCACAGTTCCTTTATCTGTTGTAAGTGGGCAATATACTACTTCAAGGTGAGTCTTTTTACCTACAAAAAGTGCATTTTTACTGGTATTTTCTGTTTTATCACTACTTCATCCTCTTGTCTTTCCATTGTTTTCTCTTTCTGCTTAATATCAGCAGTTATATTTAATATAGAATCTGCAAATTATATGAGATTATATTTGTCTCTTTCTTTGGCAGAGAATGAAGTTTGACTCTTCATGTTTTGTTTTTGTCCTTAATTTTTTTTTTAATTTTCAGCTTAAACAGAGATGAAAATTGCTGGTTTGATTTTTACTGTCTGCACTTAGTAGAAAGAGAGTTTGGCAATCTTATATTGTTGCTTCTCTCTCTCTCTTTTCTTTTTTCTTTCTTTCTTTCTTTCTTTCTTTCTTTCTTTCTTTCTTTCTTTTTCTTTCTTTCTTTCTTTTTGAAACTCGGTAGAAATATGAAGACTGGGGAACCAGTAGTGTTGGTGAATAAATGCAGATTTTGGAGTTACAGAAATATGAATTCCAATACTTCTTACTGTTTGTGCAACTGACTGTGTTGAGCAATTTATTATTACTGAACAGCAGTTTCCCCACAGTATGGACCATAATAACCATTTTATAGGGTAGTTGCCAAGATTACATGAAAAAGCTGTGCTCACTGTTTCCCCTCTCAGATCTTCAACTTTTATTAAACTCCCCTGCTGCCAACAACACTACTGCACTTTTTAGCAGGTGCTAAGTAGTATGAAAAAGTTTGTTTGTTTGTTTGTTTGTTTGTTGTTTTTGCTTTTCACTAAATCCACCTAAGCAGTACCTTTTAATCTTTTAAATAGTTGTGTCCCCTGGGTTTAGGGGGAGATCAGGTCTGCAATACAGGATCATTATGTAAATTGTTATAATCTTTGGAAAAGGAGACACTCTGATTTTTAAGGCTAACATTGGCATGAACCAGAAGTTATCAGTCCTATGAAAAAAATGCAAATTTATTAAAGAAAAACAAACAGATTGTCTAGTTGTCTTTCAAAAACATTATAGGGCTTGGATTGTTTTTATGTAAGAGTTCTATAAACATTATGAGACCCCCCCCAAAAAATCACTATTATCTTTCTTTCTTTTATTTGTGACACATACAAGTAATCTTTACAGATTCCTGCAAAACTTTGCTGCTGCTCCTAGATGATTATAACTCTACTTACTATGTTTACATGGTGTTCAATGGATCCTAAAAGCATAAATATTATATACAGATTTTATTAAGATACACACCTGAAACAATAGTTTCGGAAATAAACAATCAGAAAGAAAATCTGTAATATGAGTGACAGTAGTGCTTTACTACTTACTGTTCATGCAGCTTATGAAAAACGGTTGAAAATAAGATCAGCACAGAAAGTTGTGAAAGTTGGCACAGAAGATATTTGTCTCATTTCCCTTCCTATTACGCACATAGACACTCACACTCAACACTACACTAACATGGCTACAAGAAAGGACAGTAGAGGTGTAATCTTTCCATTTTTGAAAAATTATAGGTAATTATAATACTTAATATATAATACACATTTGTATATATTAAATATATACTGAATGTATATAGTATTAATATATATCAAATACATATTCCTGTTTTCTTGTGCTCTAAATACAGGTATTTTCTGTGCACTGGTAATCTAGTGCAGGCTGAAGCAATCATTTTTGTTTGCGTTTACGTTACAAAGGGCTCTTATACATAAGTCTAATTTATATTTTAATTATGAAAGGACGTTTGAAATATGTTGTAGTTTTCTGAAGGAACACTGTGTAGTTTTCCACAAATAACTGGAAAAGAAGTCCCGCTATAATACTTTATTAAACTTCACAGAACAGCCTACTTTCACGTTAAATGTGTATTTTCATTTTGCAATGTCTTAGCAAATTCACAGACCAATATTTCTCTTTGAAATTAAAGTAGATCTCTACTTAGAAACCATAAATAAATATCAAAACATGAAAATATGAGAACCTTAATTTTATGGACTTTAAGTGGATAGATTTGAGATGTGAATCATATGACAGTGAAATGTTGTATTTGTAAAAGCATATTTTCTAAGATATTTTATGAAATTTTACTTTTCTGCAACCATCTCGTTTATCATGTAGAATTAAAACATGGTAATTAAAGTAAAAATGTCTTGGATATAAAGCCTCACCAAATGATAATTCTAGAAAAATAATTTTGAAAATAATTCTAATTAAAAATAAAATTTAGTAATTGAAAAATATAAGTTAAATTCAATTAATATGTTTATTTTTGGAAATTAATCTGAGATCTAGTGATATATATTAAATTGTGAGTCTTAATGACAGCTGAGTGAAATTGTTAGGAAGTCAAGATACTAATACAACTCTGCACAAAAGTAGATAAAGACCCAGTATAGGTGAGTACCGTGTCTTTAGGAGAAGTCTTTTTATTCCTGTTGAAACGATGAACAATCTAGTAGTAGAAGTAAGGGGAAGAAACACTGGGTTGTATCCTGAGCTGGAAGTAAGTATAAGGGATTCTATAGGTGATAGGGACATCGTTCAACGTTTTGAATATCACACAAGAAACAAAGAAGCAAGGGAGGAGGATAATGAGGAGTAAAGGATTCCATCTAAGTTCAAAGTTCTGAAGATATAACAGTTTTGAGTTGTTGTAGGGATATAACAGGGAGGTTGAAGTGTTGAGTGTGGTAAAAACAAAAGTCATCGGTGAGGGTAACAAAAATGTAAAGCTAGGACTTTTAAGAAATTCCTCAGGAATATAGTTGTGAGTAAAACAAAAGCAAAATTTAAATACCATGTCCAGCAACACCAGCACTCCCATCACCATCACTACCACCACAGACAAAAAGAACACATTGTTTGCCATTTGTATAAATTACTGAAGAATTTAGCAGAGAGTCTTGGAGGTTGGAGTATGAATTAGAAAATGAAGAGAGTAGGTTATTTAAGTTATATGAATTTCAAAGGGAAAAATAATTGAATGATGGTGGCAAAAACATTCTGAGAGTAAAGAGGGCTGTGTACTGGCCCATTTGTGAGAAACTCTGTGTTGTCAGGTTTCAAATAAAAGAAAAAAAGAGGAAAGAGTGTTTGAAAAGAAAGTTGATTGGTCTTCATGGAGTAAAAGAAAAGACTAGGCAAGAAGCAGTTAGGAGTTAGCCTGAATTGACTAAGATAGAAATAAGAGAAGGGAAGAAGTAATCGTGATGAAGGATTTGGAAGGTGCTTTGGAGGGACATGAAAGCAAGACTGGAGGGGAATAGTAAATAGGATACTCACGTGGAAGATCATACAAAACTACAGAAGATTATCTTTATCTAGCAATCAAATAATGAAAGTATTCAAATAATGGAATTGTTCTCAAAGAGCTTTTTATGGTTGTCCATTAACAAAAGAAGTAATACCACAGTACTATTGGAAAAATCACTTGCTGAAATACTTGAGGCTTACATAACACAGATACACTGGGTCCCGAAATTTTGTGATGACTAGTTAGCCCAAATTATGGGGTATGGAATGAAAGTGTGGCATTTAACAAAATTAACATCATGGTAGTCTAATTGGTCATATTTGAGAAATGATGGCTCCCAGTTGTTATATTTTTGGCAGGTAAAAAAAAATGTTTCAATACATTATATTACTATTGGGCAAACATTTTTTATGTATCTAATTTCTTACTGCTCTATAAAAGATAGAAAAACCAAAACCAAAAATTTGGGACATGACAGGGCTATATTGAGTGGTAGAAGGGATATGAGAGATTATACCATAAATTTACCTTCAATTATAGAATGAGCAACAGTAATATTCTTTCAGGAGCCATAACTCTTTTTTGAATCACATAATCACTTATGTACCATCTTTCAGGGCCCGATTATTTTTTCCCAAATAGAATATTAATGGAATACAAAGAACACAAAACATGAATAAAGACATTATTTTTTCTAATTTTAACAATATGTTTCACATATGGATATAGTGTCTTTTCTCTGATTTTTTTTTTTGTCATTTTATTAAGAACTTTGTTGCCTCTGCTCCAACTTTAAAAAGACTTACGGAAAACTATAAAAATTGTGTCAGATATTAATGCAAGAGAAATAATTTTGTTTTCCTTGATGTAAATTTTTACCGTGTTGAAGAAACAATTCTTTAACTGCTGTGTTAAATTCTTTTGATTGTTCATGTCTATACAATGACTAGAGATGCCTATGAAAAGTGTTTAATTCAGATTGAAAAATAAATATTTTTAAAGAACAAATAGCAATTTGAAAAACTTACCTAATACTCTTTTGCCTGTTGTCTTTTTAATAGTTTTTACATTTGTAGGGATTTTATATTCTAAAAGGAGTGTCAAGATAGATATAATTAAATAGACTGTTAAATCTCTGGATTTTGTTTATAGTATTTTTTAAACACTTCAGTAAACATTCATATACGCTGTCTTACTGAGCTGTTTGCCTGTTAGCAAGTATGTCCCACTGTGCTATGCTTGCATAATGAGCTGTCATTATCTTGGGTGATTTTGATACATTTCTTCTTCATATGTGTGGGAATACGTGCATGTGCGCATGCGTGCACGCGCGTGTGTGAACATTGTTTCATGTCTGACTCCCTAATGAAAAATTTCAGAAATAAAAGCTGAAGAACATTAGCCAATATGCCGCCCAGAGGGAAAATGTTATGCAACGTAAAAAATACTTTATTTCTTTAAGATGCAGAGTACTCAACAAATTATAGTCTATTCACAACTTTTTTGCTAGACTAAGAAAAATGAATTCTCAAATAAAATCAGAAATGAAAGAAGAGACTTGACAAGTGATATCACAGAAATACATAGTATCATAAGAAATGACTATGGACAATTACATGCCAACAAATTGGATAATCTAGAAATGGATAAATTTCTAGAAACATAAAATTTACTAAAACTGAATAATGAAATAGAAAATTTGAACAGACTAGTTATTAGTAAGCAAATTGAATCAGTAATCAAAAACCTTCCAACAAAGAGGAGCTGAAGACCAGATGGTTTTATTAGTGAATGCTACTACACATTTGGAGAACAATTTACACTAGTCCTTCCCAATTCTTCAAACAATTGAAGAGCACTCCCAAACTCATTTTACAAGGCCAGAATTACCCTGATACCAAAGCCAGAAGGACAGTACAAGAAAATAAAACTACAGAGCAGTATCTCTGATAAATATCGATGCAGATGTTTTCAAAAAATATTACCAAACCTAATTCAACAGCACATTAAAAGGATCACACACCATGTTCAAGTGGGATATATCTCTGAAATGCAAGATTCAACAAATGCAAATCAATATATGTGCTCCACATGTTAATAAAATAAAGGACAAAAATCATCTCGATAAATACAGAAAAAGTATTTGACAAAATACAGCATCTAAAACCCCTCAACAATTTAATTATACAAGAAACATATCCCACATAAGATCATATACAACAAACCCACAGCTAACATCACATTTAATGGTGAAAGGTTAAAAGCTTTTCTTCTAAGATCAGGGACAAGACAAGGGTCCTACTCTCACCAGTCCTATTCAACCATAATCCTGAAAGTCCTTGCTATAACAGGCAACAAAAAGAAAAAAGATCTAAATAAGAAAGGACGAAGTATGGGCACCTGGGTGGCTCAGTCAGTTAAGCAACAAACTCTTGATTTCAGTTCAGGTTGGGCTCCACATTGGTAGTATGGAGCCTGTTTGGGATTCTTTCTCTCTTTCTCTCTCTTTGCCCCTCCCCTGCTCTCTCTCCCTCTCTCTCAAAATAAGGAAATAAACGTTAAAAAAAGAAAGGAAGAAGTAACATTTTCTTTATTTGCAGATGATATGATATTATGTATAGAAATCCTAAAGACACCACTAAAGAACTCAGTCAGTGAATCTAGTAAAGTTGCAGGATATCCAGCCAACATACAGAAATCAGTTATGTTTCTATACACTGACAACAAGATATCTGAAAAAGGAATTAACACTTCCCATTTACAATATAATTAAAAGCAATATAATAATTAGGACGAAATTCAACCAGAGGAAGTTCTGTATGCTGAAAACTATAAGACGTTGATGAAAGAAATTGAATTAAGACACAAATGGAAAAATATGATATATTCACGGATTGGAAGAACTAATACTATTAAAGGTCCATACTTCCCAAGCCATCTATAGATTTAATGCAGTCTCTGTCAAAATTCCAATGGCATTTTTCACAGAAAGAGAAAACAATGCTAAAATTAATATGCAGCCACAAAAGATCCTAAATAGCCAAAGTAATCCTGAGATAGAAGAACAAAGCTAAAAGCATTACACTTTCTGATTTGAAAGTATACTACAAAGCTATAGTAATCATAACAGGATGATACTGACATAAAAATTGGCACATATATCAATGGAACAGAACTAAGATCCTAGAAATAAACCCTGCATATGTTGTCAACTAATATTTGACAATTGAGTCAAGAATATTCAATGGGGAAAGGATAGTCTCTTCAATAAATGATGGTGAGAAAAATAGATAATCATATGCAGAAAAGTGAAATGAAATTGGATTCCTTACATTACTCACAAAAATCAACTCAAAATGGATTAAGGACTTAAAAACAAGACCTGAAATCATAAACTCCTAGAAGAAAACATAGTGAAAATGCTTCTTGACACTTGTCAAAGATTTTTTGGATATGACACCAAAAGTACAACAAAAGCAAAAATCAATAAGGGGAGACAACTACATTAAACTAAGAAGATTTGCCCAACAAAAAAATAATCAACAAAATGAAATAGTGGGTTACAAAATAGGAGAAAATATTTGCTAACCATGTATTTAATAAAGGGTTAATTTCCAAAATATATCAAGAACACATACAATTCAACTACCAAACAAACACACAAACCAAAATCAAAAACAAAAATAAAGGAACAACGCAAATAAAAAATGGGCAGAGGAACAGACAGACATTTTTCCAAAGAAGACGTCCAAATGACCAACAGGTATGTGAAAAGTTGTTCAATATTACAAATCATCAGGAAAATGCACATAAAAACCACTATGAGATGCCATCTCCCCACCCATTCAAATGACTATTATTATGGGGTACCTGGGTGGCTGTGTCGGTTAAGCATCTGACTTCAGCTCAGGTCATGATCTCATGATTTGATTCCTGGGTTTGAGCCGCACAGTGGGCTCTGTGCTGACAGCTGGTCCCTGGAGTCTGATTCAGATTCTGTGTCTATGTCTCTCTCTTCCCTCCCCCACTTGCACTCCATCTCTCTCCCTCTCTCTCAAAAATAAATAAACATTTAATTTTTTAAATTTATTAAAACAACTATTATCAAAACAAAAAACCAACCAAATAAAAAACAAGAGGTAACAAGTGTTGGTGAGGGTGTGGAGAAAAGAGAGCCCCTAAGGATGCTGGTGGGAATGTAAATGGGTGCAACCACTTTGGAAAACGGTATGGATCTTCCTCAATTTAAAGTAGAAACCCTATTTGTTCCAGCATTCCCATTTCTGAGTATATATCCTAAGAAAATGAAAGCAGGATATCAAAAAGATATCTGTACTCCCGTATTTACTACAGCTTTATTAACAATAGCCAAAATATGGTAACAACTTAAGGGTCCATCAATAGATGAATGGATAAAGAGGATTGGACGTAAATATGTGATGGAATATTATTCAGCCATGAGAAAGAAGGAAATTCTGCCATTTGTGATAGCATGTATGAATTTTGGAGGCATTTTATAAAGTAAATAAGAGAGAGGTGAATACTGTGTGATATCTCTTATATGGGAATCTAAAAAAGCTAAACTTATAGAAACATAGAGTAGAATAGTGGTTATGTAGCTGGTACCGGGCTGGAGGAACTGGGGAGATGTTGGTCCAAGGGTATATTTGCAGTTATATTCTCAACCACAAATAAGAAATAAAAATTATGTGATGTGATGGAGACTACAGTGGTAATCGTATTGTAATGTATATGTGTGTCAAATCCACACATTATACACCTTAAATTTACTCAATGGTATATGTCGATTATCTCTCTTTCTAAATTTTTTTTCTTTTTCAAGTTTTTATTTATATTCTAGTTAGTTGACATATAGTGTAATATTAGTTTCAGGAGTAGAATTGAGTGAGTTATCACTTATAACGGCACCCAGCGCCTGTCACAAGTGCCCTCCTTAATACCTGCCTATTATATCTCAATAAACACACCCACAAATTTACTTAGAATATTTATCTAAGTTGAGTACATTTGGATGGCATTTTGAGTATCATTAGCATTTTCTATTCAGGAGTTATTAAGCACAGCATCCCATTAGTTCAAATATGTATGTACATATTTATGCTTTATTTATTATTTTATGTTTATAAAGGAAACATTCCAGAAAGGGGTGACGTAATATGCATTCCAACCAATGGCACACACTTGAAAAACAACTTTTATTTCATTTACCTCAATAGTTCAGACAAAAGGAGCAAGTGTGTGTACTTCAGTCAAAAGGAGGGCACCACTGGTCTATGGAAGAAAATCTAAGAAAAATAATAATAGTGGTCAACAAATTTGCAGGCACCATGATAAATTATATTTATTTTGTTCTTATTATTGTGGAGAAAACAGTAAAAGTAGAAGCCACGGCAAATGAGAACCTTTGTTAAAAAGTACAGCTCCAAGTTTATCCTCATAGCTGTCATGTGGGTAGGTAGGCCAAAAATAATCAGGTATTTTACATTTCTAATGAAAGATTGGTTTGTGAAGTCTATTTTTATACATGAGAAATAATTCAAATATTAAAAATGAAAACATTCTGTGGGCCGAATATTATATAGTCTGCCAAACAAAACATGTTAGCCAGCTTATAAAATTTATGGCATCTAATCTATTCCATTACTTTACTGTGATGCCCATCTTTATTTATTTATTTTTTTACTTAAAAAAAAATTTTTTTTTTAACGTTTATATATTTTTGAGACAGAGAGAGACAGAGCATGAACGGGGGAGGGGCAGAGAGAGAGAGGGAGACACAGAATCGGAAGCAGGCTCCAGGCTCCAAGCCATCAGCCCAGAGCCCGACTCGGGGCTCGAACTCACGGACCGCGAGATCGTGACCTGAGCCGAAGTCGGACGCTTAACCAACTGAGCCACCCAGGCGCCCCTGATGCCCATCTTTAAATAATACCTATGTGTAGGCTATCATTCAAGAGGTAATAGTAATAAGCAAACATTTATAAAATAGTTATTCTATACCAGGCACTGTGTATGCTAAGTGCTAAATACCTTATCCCATTATCCCATTTGATCTTTACAAGTATGCAACTATCATTAACTTTGCTTCAGTGAGAAATTGAAGATTGGAGTTAAATAATATACTCAGCTTCACCAGACCAGAAAAGGAAGCTGAGTAAAGCATCCAACACAGCAAGGACAAACTCAGTAGCAGCAGTCATTATGATTACTTGTGGCTGAGTAGCCCTGGTCACAGGGATATTAAGTATCTTTTCCCAACTTCACACAGATGGTTTGTACTAGATAATAATACTGTATTTCTTCCCCTTCAACTAGGCTTTTCTCATCAAGCAAGATTGCCTTGAGTTTTAAAGTGTCTTGTCTCTAAGTTCAATACTTTCAGTGAGTTTTATCAAAAGCAATAAGAAATTTCTTTTTGACTCCCTCTATCTTTGTGTAATCAATTTGTCAGCAGTGCATGAAGCAATTTTTTTTTTTCAGGAAAGTGGTTGGAAGACATTCTGCAGTCACATTCTCAGGAAATCCTTTATTTTAAAACAGTTTCGACAATAAATTTCATATATTGAAAAAAAAATAAAAATAAAAATAAAAAAACTGCAATGAGATATCACCTCACACCTGTCAGAATGGCTAAAATAAAAAAAAACACAAGAAAAAAATAAAAAATAAAAATAAAAATTGCTAAAAAAAATAAAAAAATAAAAGTTTCATGAACACATATTGCTTTTCTTATGTATTTCTTAAATCTTCTGCTTAAGCATCAAAAAAGAACTCATTAGGCATTTTTTTCTTGTTCTTTGAAGATGTAAGAGAAAATGTGGGTTCACTCATATGTTTCCCCAAATACCTGACAAATTTTAAAGAACCTTGAAATTTATCTCTAGGGCTTCATAAAGGAACATAACTCCCTTACCAGAGAATGGTTCCCCAAGTTTCAGAGTCTCTTAGTAACAAAAATGTCAAGAATCATGATTTTCTTGAGGTTAAATACCACCTACTTTTTTTTTTTTTTTTTTTTTTAGTGTTTCTGTCTCTAAAGCTGTTAAGAAAAGAGATAGCTCCTGAAGCTATACATTGTGCATTGGGCATAAGTTGTAGTGTTCATCCAGAGGCTCTGGTCTTTTAACTTGGTTATTCCAGAGGCCACATGTGGAAATAAGACGTAAAGGAGTGAAAACTGGAACTCCCTGCTACATTGGGCATGCAATTCTTGAGTGTGAGACTTCCTGTCATTCATTTCACCGGTGTTTACATAGCATTTATAGTTGCCCTGTAAGGAGCCAGATAGCGAGGCCTGAATGCCCGGGACTCCCATTTTCTGCTGTTGTTGTTGCTGATATTGTTAATACTTCAGTTTATATTGCCATTCATAATTACAAGTATAATTACATTTTGCAAAATACATAATTTTTAAAATGAAGGCAAGTACCCTCTGGCTGTAGAGCATAAGCTGTATAAAAATGGTTGTCTTTTATTTTATAATTTGTTCACATAAATTCTTCTAAGAATTGTTTGAAGAGACATACCTTCTGTCTTATTCTGTCTTAACACATTTACATACCATTATCAATTTATGTTTTTAAATTTTTTTTTATTTAAAAATGTTTTAGGTGTTTATTTTTGGGAGAGAGAGAGAGACAGAGCGTGAGTGGGGGAGAGACAGAGAGACAGGGAGACACAGAATCAGAAGCAGGCTCCAGGCTCTGAGCTGTCAGCACAGAGGCCAAGGTGGAGCCTGAACTTGTGAACTGTGAGATCATGCCCTGAGCCTGGATGCTTAACCGACTGAGCCACCTGGGTGCCCCAATTTATGTTTGTTTTAAATGTTTATTTATTTATTTATTTATTTATTTATTTACTTACTTACTTACTTATTTTCAGAGAGAGAGAGACAGAGACAGAGAGTGAGTGCGCACATGACATGAGCAGGGGAGGGGCAGAGAAAGGGAGAGAGAGAATCCTAAGCAGGCTCTGCACGGTCAACATAGAGCCCAATGCAGGGCTTAGTCTCACCAACAGTGAGATCATAACCTGAGCCGAAATCAGGAGTTGGATACTTAACAGACTGAGCTACTAGGTGCCCCCATTTTTATGTTTTTAAAAATGACCTGTCTTTGTAGATGCAGATATACATCTTTGAATACTTTTCTGCCTAAAATAGACTATTAATGAGAATTATACCTTCTTAAACAAAAATAGGACAGAATTATGTACTACAGCCATCATTGCCAGTAAATCTTAGATAAAAAATATGACCCCTCTTGAATATAAGCCATATTGGTTGAATTATTTGAAACAGTTTTTATGAAACCCATGCCTTAGGTTTGAATCTTGGGTGACCCAATTAATTGTCTTCCATTAAAAAGTTGCAAATTTCAGTCTTAATTTAGGTCAAATAGAAGTTATCATTGGCATATAGAATTGAGTAAAATCATACAGTAGAATTGATGAAAATCTACCAGTGAGTTGTACCTTAAACTCATAATCGAATCTAAGTGTTGAAATGGCCTTAGGAAGTAATCTGACTCAACCTCCTACTTCTCTAGGAATCTCTCTGTTAACATCCTTGGCTAATGCTTACCTGCTCACTTCTCAAGGGAAGTATACCTGATTTCGAGATGTTACAGCCATTAGGAACTCTTACTGATATTGAACCTAATGGTGTGGTGTCCCTACCATGTCATTATGAGTTAGTCTTCTTCAGAGTTTTCTCCCTCATTTACTTGAATGCCCTTCAAGTATTTAGACAATTTGTGTGCTTTCCCACAGATTTCTCTTCTTTTCACTAATCTCTCAACCATTGCTTGAATGATATAGTTCAAGACCTTTTACCATTTAGCTCACATTCCCCTAAAGCACACTCAAAGATATATTAGTATATATCTTTAAATGAGGTGCCAAAAATGATCACCATGTTCCACATGTGCTCTGACCAGCAGAGCCTACAACACTGTCCCTTCATGTGATCTAATCATATGCTTCCATCATCATATCTGGAATATACACTTTCATTTGGCAGTTACCATTTGATTTATTCATAGAAAATCTGAGGACAGTATTATTCTTTTCTTAAATAATAAAATTTGTTTGACCATGTGTGTATATGTCTGGCCCTACTCTCAGAAAGCTTTACATTTAATTGTAAATGCCTGTGTTTGGCACATTTGTTGGCTTCTTTTGCTTGGTGTTAATTTTCATCCATTTCACCTGTGTGTCCTTTCTGAAAAGCTATTCACAAAGAGTAAAATAATTTATGAAACATGGCAGTGCTTTAGCGGTAATTGGCTCATCAACTTGAATTGGTTTATTCATAAATGAATTATTTATGGCTAGAAACTAATTCATTTAAATGATCAATGAATGAATTAATTAATTATTCAACTCAATTTTAATTTTTAAGTGACCGCCGTATCGAGACATTTGTAATAAAGAAGAAAGAGACAAGATTTCTCCATAAAGCTGTTGTTCTTCCAGAGAACTTATAAACAACTGAGCAGAAAAAAATATACATAAGCACAAGGTAATAGTACAATGTGAAGGGGTATCCATCCATCCATCCACTTATCAGTCATACTCTGGGACAATTAAGTACCTACTACAAATATCCTTACTATCTTCTCATGTATCTTGGGATTTAGTTCCTTAATGTTAATTTTTTTTTTTAGTTTTATAGTGGGGAGACTTTTCTCCTTGATAAACAAATTAAAAACAAAATGGTAATTGAATAATATTAACTTAGTTTTCCAGAATTGTCATGTGTTTTAATATTTTCTTATGATCTTTCTTTTGTTGATTTCTCCTTTGATTTCATTTTGGTAAGAAAACACACATGTTTTGTATAATGTATAAGGTTTTTGGTTTTACTTGGTAGCTAGAATAGGGAAAATTACAACTACTTTATCATCTCAAAGCAGAAATCCTGGTGGTAGTTTCCTATATAACATCTATTTTCTCCTTATTACTAGCATAACCTCATTTTTATTTGGGAAGGCGATGTGTCAAGTTAAAAATACTTACCTCCCTAGACTCCTGTGCCTTTAGGGATGGCCATGTGATCAAATTTTGGCCCATAATAAAACAGCTAAAGTCTACTAGGTAGGACTTTTGGAAAAGCTACTGTTCTGATAAAAACAGACACCTTCACCTTTCTCCTCTTCTTTCTGATTAACATGCATACACGATACCTGGAGGTACAACAGCTATCTTGTGCCCAAGAGAATAAAAGCTACCCACTGAGACTGGTAGAGAAAGAAGCTAAACAGAACTTGAATTCTTCATCAACTCCTTGAGCAGCTGCACCAGCCTTAAAGTTCCCACTAAGGAATGTTTATTATGGGGGGAAAAAACATATAGGTTTAAGCTATGCTGGTTGACTCTTTGTTATGTGCACTAAACATAATTCTAACAAGTTACTCATTCTGGTTTTTTTCCACTCAATTTGGAATCAAGCTTTTACTTCACTTTCAAAATTCGATTCAAGGCAAGTTCCACTAGGATGACTTCCATGGTCCTACCCTGAAACAGAAGCCCTGCTCAGCTGCCTTCTCACCAAATACCACCTTCTTTCATCATTAATCTAACTGGATTGTTTTCTAAATTTATGATCCTTTCTTCTCTAAACAACTTGTTGAGGGCAAGAATTATGCCTTTTATTTGCCCCCCCACCTTTTTTTTCTATGTATTGCCAGGAATTGAAGCAAAGACCTCACGTGGAACCAAGCGACTCACACAGTAGTAAACACAAAGTAAAGCAATGATCTTGGCTTGAGCTATCTAGTTCAGTGGTCTGGCAGAATGTCACATACAAGTTCAGGAATTGAAAACAATGTTTTTTTGGCTGTCATTTCGAGCACAGTAGAATAATGTTAGGGGAATGGAAAAAGTGAACACCATTTCTTACCATGTTCTCCCTCATATGGCTGGTCTCCCTCTGCCCCTGTGTTCGATGCTGCAGAGATTACTCACCAATTAGCCCAGGGCTGACTGAACAGGGAGGGGCCAATCACTGTTCTCCAGCTATAGCCAGACTTGCCTGCACAGCAGTACCTGTGGCTCTAGCATGGACTTCTGTACAGGAATCTGGCTCTGGCAGTGGAAGCTGGAGAGGGTAATAGGACCTCCTCCTGAATGAAGGAATTGAGTGAATGAATGGATGGGATCCAGTGGTCACTTGCAAAGAGACCAGGAATGATAAATTAAGATGATAAATGATAAATTCAGACAAATGCTTTTGACATCTACCTCCCAAACTACTTGCTCCAAGAAGAGAAGCCATCTCCCATGGGAGAGAAGTCAATGGGGTGAGTGACCATATTCTCACTATTGGGTCTTTCCAGGAGCCAGGGCTTCAAGGAACAAGGCTCCTTGTTCCTTCTTCTCTCAACCATTCCCTCTACTCTTTCCACTCTCACACCTTGTGCTGCTGCTTCTCTTTCTTCTTCTTGTTCTTCTTCACTGCCTTGCTGGCTTTTGATGTGTGCCTTGCCCTCTTGCTTGTATCACTCTCAGAGTCTGAACTGTCAGTAGGATGACTTCTTGTCTATGTTTCTTTTTCTTCTTTTCCAGCAGCCACAGGAGTTAGTCCCTGTTACTCTCCAAACTGAGGACAGGTCTCACTGAGTGAAGGAAACTAAGGAGTTTCTTTATTTTTCGAGAAGAATTCCTCATGGGGTCACACTTCTCAAACTCTGCTGACTTTGGCTCTTCCTTTTCCTCTTCCTCATCAGGTATCAGAGAATGTTTGGTCCCTCCTTGTTGCACAAACCAATCCTTTGCAAAGTGGTCTTTATAGCCACACTTCTTGCAGGTGGTGTTCAGGACAGCCTTGAAGATGATCTGTCCCACGGAATCATGGAAGGGCCACCTCTGTCTCTCTTCTTGCTCAGTGATAGCATTGCTGGGATTGAGGTCTTTCTCAGCCCTTTGGTTAACAGCTTTCATGGAGAGGGATACTTTTATTCTATCATTTTCATCTCTCAGCCAATAAGCTTCATGCACACCTTTTCTCTGACATCTACTATCTCAGAGGGCTGGAGATATGTGACATGATGACATGGATGGGCAGGACAGGATGACATGTGAGTTTGATGGAACAGATCTTGCTTCCCACAGCGTGGGATTTTGAGAAAGTGTTCATAGTCTGTTGCCATAGCAACCTCTTCTTGTAAAATAGTGTGGAGAGCAGGCAAGTTCTCCGTGGTCTCGGGTCCTCCTCATCTTTAATGTTCTATGGCTCCTCCATTTCTCTTCTGCTAAAAGTAATTCAAGTGTCTGTGTCAACTCCCAGTCTCCTGGCCGCAACATTGCATGAAATGCCAAAACCCAGGCTTTATTTGGCGCTTTTATTTGACAATTCGGCAGTACTCAATAAATGTTTGTTAAACAGATAGATGAACAAAGTTTTCTCAATAGGATTTGTGTCATTGCAGTTTTTTGTTGTTGTTTGTAACTATTTTCTAAGTAACCAGCTTTATAGAATATGGCTGTGTTGGCATATCTCCTTTTCCTTGGCACTACTGGAAGTAGCTGAGACACTGGACAGGAATTATTGCCAGAGTTATATTAACTACATTTAATTAAAGTAAAACAACATCAATTCATCTGTTCTTTATGAAATTGGCAAGCCAACTTCATCTATGGTGCCAAATTTTGGATATATATGTATTTTGTATCTGAAAAGTAGTTTACAGGGCCTAAGGATGTGGGGGAGCTTCCTGTACAGACTTGTGTGGTGTTTTGGCTCCCTAAAGTTCTCATGCGATAAATGGAATTGTTCTTCTGGGATCCATCTTGGAATCACTATGTACTTGCTGTTTGGTTGCCTGTGTGATGCTAGGATGCCTTTATGACCATCCCAAACCCTCACTGATTTTGCCTGAGAAGGAGTGAACTACTTTTCCTTTCTGCTGGAGTCATCATCTTTTCTCTTCGCTAACTGAAGTCTACTTTTCATCTCCCTCCTTTCTTAACTGATGTCTGGGTTCATTTGAAAAGATAAAATGGCTCCAAAAGAAATCTCATTATCTGGTGGTTCTCTAAAGACAGAACCAATAGGTCTCAGTACAAGTCTCTTGTAATGTCCTAAGGACAGAATGAGAGGTGTGGTTGTTTTCTGAAAAGAAGCATGGAAAGAGTGAAGGAATGTCCAGTTAGCTAATGCTCACCTCCTATTTTCTTGATTTTCATATGTGGACCCTTTTGGTGTTTGCATTTCTTTTAAGAGGCATGCAGTATATCTCTGTAGAATAAATAAATAATAGATTCATGCACTTTTTTTGCACAAAGTTTAAGTAAAATTGTAAATGCATTATTAGTATATATGTATATTTAAAAGCCTATTTTCTATCTACAATTATACAAAAACAAGGAAATTACCTTTCACAATGACATTGGGTGGATATGCATAGTGGTATATTTGAAATAAAAAACGTCACTTAGATAAACAAAATACCATGATTATCAAAATGGGACTGGGTCAGGAAATTACAAAGTAAAAACAAGTATTATATCCTAAAACACAGGAAACAGTGTGGTGTGATGAGCAATACACTATGCTGTTAGAATATTGTTTCCAAGAAAAGACATGATTCTGAGTATGTACTTAACTCTATGAACCTAATGTATAAAATAGAATGAATATGTAATATTAATAATTATTATGAATATTTAATGAGTATTTACTCTGCTTTTATCACAGGATTATTGGAAGGATAACTAGCATCATAAAAGTGAAAATGCTTTAGTACCACCCAAGCTACAAAAGTAGGCATTATTTAATACAGTTAATCAAAATACTTAAAGACAATAATTATCACCAGAAAAACAAATCAAGAAGTTTCAATTTGTTAGTTTTTGGGGAGGGTAAATGCTACAGGAGGGTAAAGTTATACATACATGTTAAAAGCTTAGCTTTCTGTGTTTATTTAATAAAACATTGCAATATTGTTTTTTTCTAAAAAAAATCTGAAACTCAATTATGACCCAACAAACAACTGCAGATGATGTTTTTATATGGTTAAGAAGTTAAAAATGTAATAGCACATTACTAGAACAAATCAAATAGTAATATAAAGCTAACAATGGGAAAGAGCAGTTCCCATCCTATGCCCTTTTGTAGAGGGCAAATCTTAATTCAGCAGTTTCTTTTGATATTTTTCTAAAATATATTCTTTTAAGAATAATTTTTTTGGATTGGTGAATTTTAGATTATACCATTCGAATTTCTACAGTAAAAAGGAAAATTTAGCTTTTTAAATGTCCCCACCACTCCTTCATTTCTCTCAACTTTATCCCTTCCAACACTGATATTAAACCAATGATCGTTGCTTTCATCAATGTTTATGTAAATACCACTCCACCAGAGTCTCCATGTGGCACCATGTGGCAAACCCTCACTTGGGAGGTTTTTCTCTTGTGCAATAATTGCCCTACTTCCCAGATGCCCACTTTGCTGTCTCAATATTTTTAATTTATATCTTTCCCTTTGTAGCTCTCTATTCATTTCCCATAGTCTAGATTGTTTCCAGCAGTTTCAAAGGTGTCACATTGAGGTCTCTCTTTACTGTCTTCCTCATTTGATCCTACATTTCCTGAATCCTGTCTTTCTCTTCTTGATTTACTCATGAATTTGCTGAAGAATGTTTTTCAGGACTTCTCAAGAAAGAAAGGTGTCATGGGAGGTAAATGTGTGGAAATTTGGCACATATGAAAATGTCTGGTGTTCTTCTATCCTCACATGTGATGAGGGTTTGACTGGGTAGAGTTTCCATTTGAAAAGCATTTTCCCTCAGAATATTAAAGAACTTGCTCTGATGTCATTTATTTTCATTACTTCTTTTTAGCGTTTCTTCATTTTTGAGAGAGAGAGAGAGAGGGAGTGCAAGAGGGGTTGGAGAAGAGAGAGAGGGAGACACAGAATGGGAACCAGACTCCAGACTCCAGGCTCCAGGGTCGGAGCTGTCAGCACAAAGCTGGATGTGGGGCTAGAACTCCTGAACCATGAGATCATTACCTGAACCAAAGTCAGATGCTTAACCCACTGAGCCAACCAGCCACCCCATTCCGATGCCATTTAACATTTAGTGCTCCTTGTGAGAAATATCAGTCTTGTTCATTTGTTCATGACTTGTTTCTTTTAAATCTCCAGACTTTAGAGTTTTCTATTTCCTACTAAAACCTTATAATGTGTGCTCTAGTATGGATCTGTTTTTATTGTTTTTCCTGGGTGCTGGTAGGTGTTTTCAATTAGAAATAAATGTTTTGTATTTCATAGAAATTCTCCTGGTTTCTTTCTTTAATACTCTCTTCCTTTGAATTTTATTTATTCTCTATAGAACTCTAATTTGTTGAATATTAAATTTTTACATTATATTTCTAATTTTCTTCATTTCTGCTCATAGTTTTCTGTGTTCTATCTCTTTCTCTCTCTTCCTTCTCTCTTTCTGCATATTCTATTTCCTTAATATTGTGTTTCAATGTTTCTATTGCATTTTTTCAGCAATTATATTTTATGTTATAAAGAGTTATTTCTTGGTTTCTGATATTTTTATTTTCCAAGGTATGGTGGGCAGATTTCTAAGATGGCTTCCAAAATTCTTGGCTTCTCATGTACACACTTTAAATAATTAAGTCCTCTTGAATGAAGGAGGAAACTATGATTATGATGGTGTTTTGTTTTCTTTACTATAGCACATGTCATGAAAGAAAGGATTTTGAATAAGTAATTAAGTTATTGATCAGTAGACTTTGACTTAATTAAAAGGAAAATTTGTAGTGGATAGGCTTGAGGTAATCAGCTGAGTCCTTCAAAGAGAACCCATTGGTCAGTGGTAGAAGAAATCAGAGAGCTGTATTCTTGCTGGTCTAGAGGCAAGTAACATTCATGTTGTAAGCAGGTTATGGAGGCCACCTGGTAAGGAACTTTCGGGTGCTCTCCAGGAAATGAGAGTAGTTCCTGGCCTATGGCTGGAAAAAAAAATCAGGGATCTCTGTCCTATAAACCACAAGGCAGTGAATTCTTTTCACCAACCAGTTAGCGGAAGTGGAGTCTGAGCTTCAAATGAGAACCCTTACCTGGAATACACCTGACTGCTGCCTTGCAAGGGTCTGAGCAGAGATACTGTAAGATAATAAACTTGTGTTGTTTTAAAATGAAGGTTTGTGGTAATTTATTACACAGCAATAGAAAACTAATACACATAGCAACTTGTTCTTGTTTGTGGAAGGAATATCTTTCTCACTCAACTTCCCTCCATGACTTCATTTGTTCCTTTATTATTTAGGCTCTCTCTTTAGTTAAAAACTCTCCTCAAATAGTGGTTATTCTTAATTTTCCTTATGTTTAAATGTGAGACATTAAGAAAGGGATCAGGTACCTGAGTGAAGCCTTGTGACAAACCAGATTCCATTTAGGTAGATACAGCCAGAGGTGTGGAGATTTTTTCTCTGTTCCTATTAAGTTCCTCTGAAGAGAAATGTTGGAAACTCTGGCTAAGTGCTTAAGGCCTGCTTGGCTATTAGAATTTGGCCTGTGAGATGGGCAAGGAAGTCTGAGTGTTTGACAAACTTAAAGGCTGACTGTCAATTAATTCCTATTTTCAGTCCTGTGCCAATTTCTACTATGACCATCTGCACTTTAAATATTCCAGAGAAAATACCTCAGATTCATCTTGCCTAGAGGGTAAATATTCAGATGCCAGTGTTCTGTGTGTCTGTGTATGGCCACTTGATGTAGTGACCTGTGACAATCTCCTTTGCCATGTGAGGCCTCAAAGCTGCCATCCATTGTACATTTGGCTGGCTGCTGAGACCTCCTCATGCCTGAGCCATAAATCAATTCTCTTCAAGTCTGTATCCTCTTATATACACACTTTAGGTTATAGCATTCACAAAATTGATGAAGAGTTACCATTTGCTAAAAATGGAAATTAACAGGGCACCTGGATGGTTCAGTCAGTTAAGCTTCTGACTCTTGGTTTTGGCTCAGGTCATGATCTCACGTGCTCTGTCTGTCAAAATATATAAATAAAAATAAAATGGAAATTAATAGAAAACAAACCATTTTAAAAATTTTTAAATGTTTATTTATTTATTTTGAGAGAGAGAGAGAGCGAGCGAGCAAGTGGGGAAGGGGCAGAGAGAGAGGGAGGGAGAGAATCCCAAGTAGGCTCTGTGCCATCAGTACAGAGCCCGACACAGGGCTCAAACTCATGAACCGTGAGACCATGACCTGAGTCAAAACAAGAGTCAGAAGCTTAATCAACTGAGCCACCCAGGTGACCCCAGGAAACGTACTATTAAATACAGTTCACTGTGCTGTGGAACTTTACTATGATAATATTTATGCATATGAAGGTTGACATTGCAGGAGCATTTGAATTACAAGGGAGAAGAGAAAAACTGATTTTTGTATATGATTTAGAATATAGATTTGATAAATATGAGTTACTTATACACTCATGGTTTTGAGGGTAGCTGCAAAAATGATAACTGACATGAGGGATTCAGTTGTCACAACTCCTCTCCCCTTCAGCTTTTGTCTGGCTGAAGGCACCTGAGTACCTAACCTGGGCTCCTCCGCCAGCAGCAGACAATGTTTGTTGCCAACTATTTCAGTCGTTCCATTGCTCACCACTCCCTTCTGCCCAAATGGCAGTATTTTTGATAAAACAAAGGTGAGGCTGCTCTGTTTATGGAAACTCTCTCATTCAGTCAGATAAATATCTCCATATATGCAGCTCAGATTAATCAGCTCCGAGGTAGGGAGTTGCTTAACTGTTAAGAAAATATTAGTCAGTGTCTCTGCCTTCTAGGTGAGGTAGATGAAGAACCAAAAAATTAAAGTCATAAAAGTGCTCTCATAATTTAGAAAAAAGCTATGGTTCTACATTAAGAAATTAGGGGTGCCTGGGTGGGTCAGTAGGTTAAGCTTCCAACTTTGGCTCAGGTCATGATCTCACGGTTCATGATTTCAAGCCCCACATCGGGCTTAGTGCTGACAGCTTAGAGCCCAGAGCCTGCTTTAGATTCAGTGTCTCCCTCTCTTTCTGCCCATCCCCCGCTTCCTGCTTGCACTCTGTCTCTTCCCCTCTTTCAGAAATAAATAAACATTAAAAAAAAGGAATCATAAAATAAATTCATAGGAGCTGTGTTAAGAAAGATATAAATATAAGAGGTATAAAAGACTCTTTATGCCCCTAGTCCCAAATTCTAATGAAATCTATAGTGATGTAAGCATATGTGTATAAGCATACAGAGGTTAGGCTATTACTATAGCTATATAAATGAATTGCTAGAGTTATACAAATGAATAATGAGATTTTAAAGTGGAAAGATTACTTGGAAAAGGGTGAGATTTGAGCAGAGATTAATAATGTGCAATGAGTTACATATATAGTGTGTTATTGCCATATTCCTTGTGCATGAAGATAAAATCCATGTCTTCATAACAGCAAAGAAAGAGAGTTTGGGTTTATATTCAAAAATTCTGTAAGATAAAGAAAAAAGGACAATAATTGCTTCTACATTGACACATAATTCATTCTTATTTCCAAAGAGATTTTAGACTTGAAGGAACTGTTCATCAAGATTACATTTGAATTGTTCACTTATTTCAACCATGTTTCTGGATTTTTGAAAATATGATACAACATTCACATTATTATTACTTTCTTGGAGTGAGGGAGAAAGCAGTTATTATTATTAATATTAGTAATAATAAAAGTTGCGATTGCAGAAAATGAGATCAGAAGAGTCAGCAAAAGTAAGAACAAATTTTATTTATTATTTTGACTTATTAAAAGACATCTATTGCCAACAGCTTGTAGGCATACATGTAATACAAGCTCATAATTATAGGTTAAAATATACATGTAATAAAGACACAGTAAGTATGAGGAAAAGAGAGAAAAATACAAAAAAATACTAAATGCTCAAAGCAGAGTAGATACTAAGAAAACCAGATTAGGTGGTAGCTGATGTTACATAATTTTAAAAACATTACATAAGCTTCTTATGTAAAATGAAAAGGATGAAAAATCTAGTACTTCCTCCCTGTTTATATGTGATTTTGTATCTTTCTCTTTTAAATATGCTCAGGGGTATTATGGTGGGTTATTTTGAATATGTATTATAAATACATAGAATTTAATTTATTTTTTCATGTGCTGGTAACCAACTACTGAAGAAAACATGCAAAACAGAAGATACCGGAACTAAATTGTGTGTTTAGTGAAAAGATGAAAAATCTATTCCATCAAGTAAATTACTTACCTAGGTGAGGTGAATGATCTCTTCCATGCAGGTTTAGGTATGTTTACTCTTTTCTAGGACCCTGAACAGCAATATACAGGCACTCCCCCAAAAGCAAATTAAATTCATACGAGATGACACTGTCTTTCAGAACTGCATCATTTTGCTTGTCACGTTAAGACTCTTCAAATACTTGGGCAACTTTGTCAGTGACTTGGCCAGTCTGAAATTAATGATGGCAATAGATTATTTCACATTTTGCTTTTATCTTTTCTTTCTTTCTTTCTTTTTCTCTAACCCCTTACTAGAATTGATTCTCTAAAAAGCTTGGCATCTCAAACAGATTTGCAGCTGACACTAAACATTTTTTAAATCCTTTATGGGGTCAAATGAGCTTATATACAACTTCTTGCTTTCCCTTCAATTTAGAAATGCCCTCATCATACAGAACATAGCACTAGACCATATGGAATAGTGAAAGAGAATTGTAGTAAATTCCCTTCACATGGAAGTTTTTTTTCATGAATATGATTCTTGTTGTGAAAATCTATAACACCTCTTGAATAAAAATATTTAGGGGCGCCTGGGTGGCTCAGTTGGTTAAGCATCCAACTTCAGCTCAGGTCATGATCTCAGGGTTCATGGGTTTGAGCCTCGCATCAGGCTCTGTGCTGACAGCTCAGAGCCTGTAGCCTGCTTCAGATTCAGTGTCTCCCTCTCTCTTTGCCCCTCCCCTGCTCACGCTCTGCCTCTCTCTCTCTCTCTCTCTCTCTCTCAAAAATGAATAAACATTAAAAAAAATTTAAATTTAAATAGTTGCTTTCTCACCAACCATTAAGGTTTTGGAATGCAAGTAATATGAATAGATTTTAAAGCTACATGTCTCAGGAAATCAAGGATTCTATGTCTATGTATCTCCCGTTAGGGATCAGCAAATTCTTTTTTCTATATAAAATGACTTTTGCATTACTGACCTGGTAGTTTGTAATGTATATGAATTGTGACTTGTTAGAAATTTTCCTGCATATTGCTGATTAGGTAGCCTTAGTTTTATCTTATAATATTTACTATATTTAAGGGACACCTGGGTCATTTAGTTGGTTAAGCATCCAACTTCAGCTCAGGTCATGATCTCATGGTTTGTGATTTCAAGCCCCACATTGGGCTCTGTGCTGTGGAGTCTGCTTGGGATCCTTTCTTCTTCTCTCTCTGTCCCTCCCCCCTCAAAATAAATAAACTTAAAAAAATATTTACTATATGTGAAGCTAATAGAAATATTTGCTTAAATATACTTGCTGTTTTATAAAATATCCTATAATTCAGACTTTTTACAAAATCAGGCTCAGCAAAAACTTTGTTATACTAAATTAACGACTTTTTAAATAAGTTTCACTCATTTATTAATTCAAAACTACGTATTGGACACTTTGTCTTCCTCAGAACCTGTTAGATATGTGCTGAGTGGATCACAGTCTTCTCCCTCAGAGGAATTCTTGTCTCATTTGGGAGGTACAGGTAAATAAATGATGTGAAAGTGCAGTTATAAAGGGCTGTGCAAAGTCCAGGGGCATACAGAGGCTGGAAGTTCAGGAATGCATCTATAGAGGAAGGACCTTCTCTGTTGAAATTTAAAGACTGACTGACTTTCTGGGTAAATAATGGTTAGAAGGACATTAAATTCAAAGAAGTCATATGCAAAGGAATCAGGCAATCAGAATAGAATTCTGAAGAAACTTACATGAAATGATAAAAAAAAAAAATCACTGACGAAGTCAGCACAGAAATAATACTGCTTAATGCCTAGTTAACCCAGAACCTAAGAGTTGAGAGGAGATGGAATTGAGATCAGAATTTGGTAGGATTAATGATGGAGGTTTCTAAAGGTCACCTTTCCCACAGATGAAAACGATATTAAAACTTCAGGTGATATACAATGCAATACTACTTGGCAATGAGAAAGAATGAAATCTGGCCACTTGCAGCAATGTGGATGGAACTGGAAGGTATTATGCTAAGTGAAATAAGTCAGTCAGAGAAAGACAGATACCATATGTTTTCACTCATATGTGGATCTTGAGGAACTTAACAGAAGACCATGGGGGAAGGGAGGGGGAAAAAGTTACAAACAGAGGGAAGGAGGCAAACCATACGAGCCTCTTAAATACAGAGAACAAACTGAGTGTTGATAGGGGGTAAGGGAGAGGGGAAAGTGGGTGATGGGCATTGAAGAAGAGACTTGTTGGGATGAACACTGGGTGTTGTATAGAAGCCAATTTGACAATATATTTTAAAAAACTTCAGGTGAGGTTGAAATATTTCATAATTTAAATGAAAAGTCAAAATAGTTACAGACAGGGACTAGAATGCTTCAGATATATAAAGTATCAGTCTGGGAAGTGAAAAACTACTCTAATTTTAAAGCCAAAACTGTCAACTGAAGTGAAATGACTTCCAGGCAATCTCCATGTCCACAGGTGGGGTTACCAGGAAGAGAACAGCATTCTCCCACATTCTGGTTGACTTAAAATGAATCACGTATTCTTCTGTTATGGTAAATCTGTGCTTCATGTTGGATGATCTCATCAGCGGCATGAATTTGGTTTGTACTTCCCTGTGCTGTGACAAAGCTCCAGAATTTGGCGTAAGTCAGCTCAGTGGCGGCAGCACAGCCGGGCATCAGAACCATGTTTATGAAGTGAGTTACTGTAGCAGGAAATGCGTGGGAAGAACTAGGTGAAGAATGTACTGTGTAATCCAGTTCTATTCCTAGCTTTTCTCCAGATGCTGAATTTCCAGGTGACCTTGGGAAAGTCTTTTACCCTCTTTGTGCCTGAGTTTCTCTCTTATGCATGGAAAATTTTGTTCCTGAATTATAGAAAATGACCAAAACCCATGTCCTTTGTAGAAGTAATTCCAGGATAATGGGAAGTTTTATAGGGCTTTAAAGTCTGCTTATGGTGTTTCCTTAATTTCAATGTAAAGTGCATTACTCAGTCAAGACAGAAGTGAAGAGTATACTGACACAAAACTAATTTTATTGCAGTGATTTTTATTTTATAATTTAATATTCTGATATTTTATTTTTTTATTTTTTATTTTTTTCAATATATGAAATTTATTGCCAAATTGGTTTCCATACAACACCCAGTGCTCATCCCAAAAGATGCCCTCTTCAATACCCATCACCCACCCTCCCCTCCCTCCCACCCCCCATCAACCCTCAGTTTGTTCTCAGTTTTTAAGAGTCTCTTATACTTTAGCTCTCTCCCACTCTAACCTCTTTTTTTTTCCTTCCCCTCCCGCATGGGTTTCTGTTAAGTTTCTCAGGATCCACATAAGAGTGAAAACATATGGTATTATTCTGACATTTTATATGTGGTACTTTGTGGTACCAAAGATGCGGCCTCGCAGTATCGTCCATTTTATTGTCATGGTACTTCAGTTTCTATGGCTAGAAACCTTAGTTGTCAAATCTCAGCTCTACTACTTAACCTTGGGCAAGTGACTTAACTTCTCTCTGCCTGAGTTTTCTTATCTGTAAAATGGGAGTGATTCTAATCATACCTGTCTCACTGGATGTTGTGAGGAGAAAAATGTCAATGAGTGTAAGATGCATGGAACATTACCTGGCACATAGTAAAAACAGAATATTTTATTTTCAAGAAGTTACCTAAATGATTAGAGGGTTTTTTTAATGATTTTCTGAAAAAATAGATTATATGTCATAGGGTTGTTAAAAGAATCAAACTGAAAATCTGAGCGTAAACAATCAGTAACATGTAAAGCAAAGGTTTGTATTTTCCTTGTTCTGTAGCTACTTCTAAATACTGATGATTAGTCAACAAAGTGGTACTGCAAATTGTCCTGGTGACCGGGGATGCCCTAACGCATTGCTATTTTTGTCCCTAGTGATGCACTATTTTCTTAAAAGTAGTGTGGAAATTTCCTTTTATCGAAATACCTGAGAGTAGTTGCCCAAACCAACTTGTAAATAAAAAAAGTTTCCTCTCCATTTGTATTAGTCTTCTAGGAAAAGACTAGGAACAAAAAAAAACTGTTGTATGTAGAAAAACCAGATAACTTTATCTAGACCTTTTTCCAAGCTTCCATTTTTAGTCTGCAGTGGCACGCATAAGAGCATGTACTTTTGTTTTTTATTTAAGGAAAATAATTTTATTTTATTTATTTTTTATTTAAATCCAAAGTAGTTAACATATAGTGTAATAATGATTTCAGGAATAGAAGTTAGTGATTTATCACTTACATATATCATCCAAGTACTCATCTCAACACATGTCCTCCTAATTGTCCATCGCCCATTCAGGCCATACCCCTACCTGACACCCCTCTAGCAACCCTCAGTTTGTTCTCTGCATTTAAGAGTCTCTTATAGTTTGTCTCCCTCTCTGTTTTTATCTTGTTTTTGTTTCTCTTCCCCTATGTTCATCTGTTTTGTTTCTTAAATTCCACTTATGAGTGAAATCATATGATATCTGTCTTTCTCTGACTTATTTCACTTAGCATAATACACTCTAGTTCCGTCCACATTGTTGCAAATGGTAAGATTTCATTCTTTTTGATCGCTGAGTAATAAAAGAGCCCAAATGTCCATCGACTGATGAATGTATAAAGAAGATGTGGTGTATATACACACAGAACATGTACTTTAAAGTAAAGGCTTTCTTGTGTTTAATTTCTGATTACAGCTTGCTGTGTGGTGATGAGAAAGTTACCTGTGTTTTGGTTTCTACATTTGTTAAAAAGGATTCTAATACCTTAACCTGTTGAATCACTGTTTTAAAATTTTTTTTTTTCAACATTTTTTATTTATTTTTGGGACAGAGAGAGACAGAGCATGAACAGGGGAGGGGCAGAGAGAGAGGGAGACACAGAATCGGAAACAGGCTCCAGGCTCCGAGCCATCAGCCCAGAGCCTGACGCGGGGCTCGAACTCACGGACCGCGAGATCGTGACCTGGCTGAAGTCGGACGCTTAACCGACTGCGCCACCCAGGCGCCCCGAATCACTGTTTTAAAAGACGTACTACATACAGGGCATCTGAGTGGCTCAGTCATTTAAGCGTCCAACTTCTGCACAGGTCATGATCTCATGGTTTGTAATTTCGAGCCCCACATTGGCCTGTGTCCTGACAGCTCAGAGCCTGGAGCCTGCTTTGGGTTCTGTTTCCCTCTCTTTTTGCCCCTCCTTGGCTCATGCTCCGTCTCTCTCTGTTTCTCAAAAATAAATAAATATTAAAAAAAATTTAAAAATAAATAAATAAAAGACTACCTATAAAAGATTTACAGCTATGCATGGTACATTCGCTATTGTGATAATTATTATGTTTAATTGTAGAGTAGATCCTAACAACAGAGTAAACTGAAGTTTGTGTAATTTTATGTCATTCATGAGGACATTATAAAACAAAAAGTACCTAAATCAAATAAAAAGATGTAATCAAAAATGTGGAGTAAGGACTTCTGAATATTCTTCCCTCCGTAAAGTGAGAACAATGGCAGAAATTGTCAGAATGTTTTATAGAACTTTGGAAATTAACCAAAGGTTTGCTGGAATCTGTAAAAACAGCTGAATTGCAATTAAAAAAGTAATTATTCTGTAATTTTAACTTCCCCTATTCCCATGCCCTCCTGCTAAGATTTATGGTAACCTTAAAAACCAACAGCCCATAATCATGGTGAAAATCAGCAACCTGGCAGCATTTGGAAGTGCACAGTGGGGCTTGAGCTCCTCCGAAGACCCATTCCAAGAGAATTATCATTATTTTACCTGTCAGATGTTTCTTGCTGACAAAGCTGTTTTTACTTAATGTGACTTGTAGCTCACCTAGTGAGAACAGCCTTTTTCCTGGGGCATCTGTCAAAAACAATTAGAGGCAATTGTTAAATATTTTGACTGCCTGAGATGGTGGTTAACAGTTGGAGCCAACAATAGGCTAACCAAAGAACTTTAAAAAAATCTGAAAATGAGATGTCTATAGTGGCTTTGAAAAGACCTGACATATTCCTGGGGATGTGGAAGGTCACATGCATGCTTAGGGCTTTTTAAATGCCCAGAGCTGTGTATATGCTAAGAAGAAACCTGAGAAGGACCTAAACACCTGTCTTAGTTTGTGTGGACTAGTATAATAAAATTACCATAAAACTGAATGGCTTATAAACAATAAACATTTATTTCTCACAGTTCTAAAAGCTGTAAAGTTCAAGATCATGGCACCTATAGATTCAATGTCTGATGAAGGCCACTTCCACATAGAAGGCATCATCTCATTGTGTCCTCACATAATGGAAGGGGCCAGGGATCTCTCTCAGAAGTTTTATAGAAACATTAATTCCATTCATGAGGGCCCTTTCTGCACAACCTAATCATTTCCCAAAGGCCCCAAGTCCTGATAATATCACTAGGTTAGGATTTCAATATGTAAATTTTAGAGGGGGCACAAATATTCAGGCCATAGCAGCTCTCATCTCTGGCTCACCTTGAGGCTCTGTGTATGCACAAAGCAAAGGCTAAGATAGAGTTGTAAATTCCTAGTGTTGAAGGCAGCCTCGAATACACACATAGTCCTTCAGAAGGGATTGGAGGAGTTACTGTTTCCATACATTTAAGGAAATCTTTGTTCAATCATTCGCTGGCCACTAAGATAACTGAACAGAAACTTCAGTGATATGACACAAAATATACAATTTATAGAATTAGTTCAGAAAGGTCAATAATAGTAAGAATAACAAACAGCAACATCAGCAAACTCTGGGGATGGGTTAATTTCCCAAGTTGTCACATTATATTATTTAACGTGTCTGGGTTTCAACAAAAGTTATGAGATATACAAAGAAATATGAAAGTATGTCCCATACCTAGAACTGTCCCTGTGGAAGCCCAGATATTGAACTTATTAGACAAACACTTTAAATCAGCTATTTAAAAAATGCTCAAATAGGGGTGCCTGGGTGGCTCTGTCGGTTAAGTATCCAACTTTGGCTCAAGTCACGATCTTGCGGTTCGTGAGTTGGAGCCCCATGTTGGGCTTTGTGCTGACAGGCCAGAGCCTGAAGTCTGCTTTGGACTTTGTGTCTCCCTCTTTCTCTGCCTTTTCCCTGCTCGTGCTGTGTCTCTCTCTGTCTCTCAAAAATGAATAAACATTATGGGGCACCTGGGTAGCTCAGTTGGCTAAGCGCCTGATTCTCAGGTTTCAGTTCAGGTCATGACCTCATGATTTCGTAAGCTTGAGTCCCACATTGGGCTTTACGCTGGCAGTGTGGAGCCTAGTTGGGATTATCTCTCTCTCTCTCTCTCTCTCTCTCTGCCCCACCCCTGCTCATGCTCTGTCGGTCTCTCTCTCAAAATAAATAAGTAAACTTAAACAATTAAAAAAAATGAATAAACATTAAAAAAACTAAAAAATTTAAAATGCTCAAATAGCTAAAGGAAAGAATGTCTAAAGAATTAAAGGAAAGTTTGAGAATGATGTGTCAACAAATAGCAAATACAAATAAAGAGATAGAAATTAATAAAAACACAAATAAACTGTAGTTTAAAAGTACAATAACTGAGGGTGCCTGGGTGGTTTAGTCGGTTGAGTGTCTGACTTCGGCTCAGGTCATGATCTCACAGTTCGTGGGTTCAAGCCCACATTAGGTTCTGTGCTGACAGCTCAGAGTTGGAGCCTGCTTCAGATTCTGTGTCTCCCTCTCTCTCTGACCCTTCCCTGCTCTGTTTCTGTCTCTCTCTCTCTCAAAAATAAATAAACATTAAAAAAAAATTAAAAGTACAATACCTGAAATAAAAGATTTACTAGATAGAGAGGCTCAATTGGTAGATTTGAACAGGAAGAAAAAATAATCAGTAAATTTGAAGGTAAATTAATTGAGATTATCCAGTTTTAGAAATGGAAAGACAAAAGAATAAAGTAAAACAGATTCTCAAAATCAATGGAACACTACTAAGCATAAGGCATATGCATAATGATATTTCCAGATGTAGAGAAGAGAGAGAGAAAGGTGAAGTAAGGATATTTGAAGAAATTATGACTAAAAACTTCTCAAATTTGATGAAAAATTTATTGATACATCCAAGAAGCTCAGTGAACACCAAATATGAAAACTCAAAGGTATTTATACCCAGACAAATTCTAACCAGATTGTCAATGGCCAAAGACAAAGGGAAAATATTGAGAGTAGCAAGAAACATCTCATGAGGTGCAAGGGGTTCCTTGTAAGATTAACAGCCAATTTCTTATCAGAAACAATGAAAGCCAGAGGGCAGTATGAGGATACATTCAAAGTGCTGGAAGAAAAAGATTGTTAACCAAAAGTGTTCTTCAAAACGATCTCTTGCAAAACCATCTCTAGCAAAACTGTCCTTCGAAAATGAAGGAGACATTAAGACATGTATCAATAAGCAAACTGAGAGCATTCATTACTATCAGACTTCCCCATAGGAAATCATAAAAGGATGGCTTCAATATCAAATGAAAAACCATTAGATAGTAACTCAAATCCAAAAGATGAAATAGAGTACTGATAATAGTAACTATCTAAGTAAACTAAAAAACAAAAGAAAACAAAACAGTGTGAATGTATTTTTGTTTAGAAGTTTCCTTTTATAATTAATTAATTTATTAAAAAATTTTTACTTGAGTATGGTTGACACACAATGCTGCATTAGTTTCAAATGTGCAGCACAGTGATTCAAAGGCTCTGTATGTTACGCTATGCTCATCACACGTGTAGCTACCATCTGTCACTGCACTACTACAGTATCATAGAGTATATTCTCTATGCTGTGTATTTTATTTCCAAGATACTCATTTCATAACTGGGTGCCTATACCTCCCACTCCCCTTCACCCATTTTGCCCATCCTCCATTCCCCTTTCCCCTGGCAACTATTAGTTTGTTCTCTGTCTTCTATGACTAATTTAAAATATAACTGCATAAAGCAAGAATTGTAAATCTGTTTATACTCACATACAACCTAGGGAGGTGTAATTTGTATGACAATAAACGCAGAAAGTAGAGGGAAGAAAATGGAGCTGCATTGTAGCCAAATTTTTGTACAATACTGTAATTAAGTTGGTATTAATCTGAACTAGATTTTTTTCTTTAAGATATTAACTATAATTCCCAGGTCAACCACTAAGAAAATAACTAAAAATATATAGTTAAAGACACAACAAGGGGATTAACTGCACTGTAGAAAATGCCTGCCTAACACAAGAGAATGTAGTACTGGAAAAATGGAGGAATAAACAAAATATAGTATATATAGAAATAAATAGCAAAATCACAGACATATATTCTAATTTGTTAGTAATTAAAGTAAGCATAAACTAAAACAAAGATATTAGTTTAAATTTTTTTAATCTTTATTTATTTTTGAGAGAGAGACAGAGCACGTGTTGGGGAGGAGCAGAGAGAGAGGGAGACGCAGAATCCGAAGCAGGCTCCAGCTTCTGAGCTGTCAGCATAGAACCCGATGTGGGGCTTAAACCCACGAACTGTGAGAACATGACCTGAGCTGATGTCGGACGCTTAACCGACTGAAGCACCCAGATACCTCAGCAAAGATATTAGTTTAATAGGTTAAAAAATGATCCAACTCTGAGCTGTGTACAAGAGACACATTTTAGATTCAAAGACACAAATACATTAAAAATAAAAATATGGAAAAAGACATACCTTGCAATCAGTAACCAAAAGGGAATGGGAACAGTTGTACTAATAGCAGACAGAATAGACTATAAGACAAAGATTTTTACTAGAGGAAAGGAAAGATATTTTGTAATAATGAAAGTGTCAAGCCAAGAAGACAATAGAACTATAAACATATATGCTAATATCAGAGCCCCAAACATGTGAAGCAAAACTGACAGAATTGAAAGGGCAAGTAGACCGTTCAACAATAACAGCTGAAGACTTCAAAACTTACTTTCAACATTTGATAAAACAGTTATAAGATCAGCAAAGAAACAGAAGACTTGAACAACACTATACACCAGCTACATGTAACATTCTATACACATTCTTCTCAAGTGCTCGTGGAACATTTTCCAGGATAGTTCATATCTCAGTAAATGTAAATGATATAAAGTATGTTCTCTGATCACATGGAATAAAATTAGAACTCAATAAAAAATGAAATTTGGGAAATTCACAAATATATGAAAATTAAACAACACACTCCTAAATAACCCGTGTATCAAAGAAATCATAAGAGGAAATTAGGAAATACTTTGAGATAAATGACATTGTAAACACAGCATACTGAAACTTAATGAAATGCAGATAAAATAGCGCTTACAGGGAAGTTTGCAGCTATGAATGCTTAAATTAAAAAGGAAGAAAGATGTCAGTTTAATAATTTAAACTTCCACCATAAAACATTGGAAAAAGTAAAATAATCAAGAAAAAAGAAGACTCAAATTAGTAAAATCAGTAATTGGAAAAGAGAATGTTACTAATGACCTTACAGAAGTAAAAAATGTAAGTACACCTTACATAAAAATATATATGATATACATATGTATGAAGGAATACTAGAACAATAGTATGTCGACAATTAGATAACCTAAATGAGATGGGCAAATTCCTTGAAGGACACCCAAACTAGTGAAAGTGATTCAGGAAGAAATTGAAAATCTCCACAAGCAAACAAACAAATAATAAAAGAAATGAAAAAGAAAGGAAAAAAGACAGGAAAAAAAAACCCTCCTGAAAATCTGGTGTTTTCATTGGCTTCTCTCTCTAAATGTGTTGTGTCTAATTTTTTAAATAAATCATTTGTGTTCATTGAGCACTCTGGTTCATTAGGATGCAGCTGATTTGTGAGATATCTCCCTTTACTGCTGGCCTGTACCATATGCATGACGACTGAAAGAGTTGTCTGTTGTTTTCCTAACATCGGCATCCCGCTTTCTAGAAAAAAAACAAAAAACATGCCCATGTTTATGGTTGGGAAAAGAATACCATCCTCACACTGGGCTTTCATTTTAAGGAGCTATATCCAAAATGTCAATAAGCTCTTCTTTTCAGTTTTTATTGTTGGTTAGAGCTACGTGAAAACCAATAAAGCATGTCTTCTAGTGGCAATTCCTGGTAGCAGCAGGTACGATTTTTATAGTTACGTAAACTGGATATATACTTTTGATTTAAGGAAATAGTTCATATTTTATATTTGGCTCCCTACGGCGCATTTGAAATTAATTAAAGAGCCTGTGAGACTTTATTTAGCACTACTGAGAATGCAATAAGTTACTTTTCCTGAAAACAAAGGCCTCAAACAGGGAATAGTAAATATGCTGTCTGAACTGGATTATGCTGTTAATAAATGATAGTTCTTAAGTAATATACCATTATTTTCAATGTGCTTCCAAAGACTCTATTATTATTTGTTACTTTCCTAGACTGAGTAGCAACAATGATTAGAGAAATGCACTTGAATATCAGTTCAGAAAAGCAGATGATTATCCTCCAGGAGAAGTTGTGGGAGTTCTTTTAAGTTTTGTATTTCTATGGCCCTTTAGTGTGACCAGCTAACTGTAATTGCTTCTTTAGTGCTTGGCCAGAAAGCTGTTATATCAATCAATCAAAAACATAAATGGGTAAATTAATTAATTTTTTTTGTTGAAAACAATTTAAAAGAATTATAGCAAAGCAATTTTGATTTTCAACAGTCCTCCTTACAATCTGCATTTAGCAAAACTCTTGACATCAGTTGGGGTTGCTAAGCAATAAATATCTCTGCTGTGACTCCAGAATCCCAGGGATCGTTCCATTATTTTGTCATTCATGCATGTCACACAGCTTGATGTTGGCCTCCAATTCCTGCACAGTCAGAAATGTGGGCCTGCTGTTCCTGTGGTAGAAAGGGAATAAATGAAATGGTGGGACAGAGAGATGATTTAAAGACTGGAAAAGTAAGGCTATGTAGTCCTCAGAATTTGGGGGATGCACTTTTGAAATTAGAGGTAAGTCATCATGAGCTCAGTGGCTTGATCACTTTAAAAACACAGGTAATTTCCATACTCAACAGAAACCCATCACCAATGAAGATAGGAAAGACCGGTGAGAGTCCTGTGCTAATTTACAGGCTTTTGATAGTAGGCAGACTAGTTTAAGAAGACTGCAACTCTCAGGGGCCCCTGGGTGGCTCAGTCGGTTAAGTGTCTGACTTCGGCTTAGGTCATGATCTCAGGGTCTGTGAGTTCAAGCCCCACATCAGGCTCTGTGCTGACAGCCTGGAGCCTGCTGCAGATTCTGTGTCTCCCTCTCTCTCTGCCCTTCCCCCACTCACACTGTCTCTCTCTCTCTCTCTCAAAAATAAACAAACATTAAAAAAATTAAGAAAAAAAAGAAGACTCCAACTCTTAGAATGGTTTGTAATTACTTATCCACGGGCAACTGGTTTTTTCTTTTTTTAATTTTCATGTTAGTTCTTGGTAAGGTGGGAATACTTTCCTGACTCTCATGATATGGGCACACTTATTTGTTTCTACATTTTTGACATAGGAAAAGGAGAATGTTTCCTTTCATACTGATTAACTGAGGTGTTTGAAACTGGATGAGATTTCACCTGAGCTATGAGGATAAAGAATATTAAGACATGTAAATTCTTCTAAGCCATCAATCAAAATCTTGAGTGTCTTTTTAAAATTAGTACTGGGTTCCTTGGAAGAATTAACTTATATTACATAGCATAGTTGGGTCTTGAAGAGATGAATTTAACCACATTAAATAGGACTGAGACGAAAAAAGATACAATTCTCCCAGCTCCTTGACTGTGGTTCTGAGGTTAGTTTTATAATATATAAAATAGTGGGGTTGACGTACATAATCTTAAAGGTCATATTCATTTTAAAACCTTTCTCATCTTGAATATAGGAACTGTAGCAAATAATTTAAAGTAGTTTTATCTGACATGGTATATTCAGTCAAATCAAAGAGAAAAAAATCTGTTCCATGACTATTTGATTACCTCTATTTATAACATGTCTTAATTTGTTTCGAGATGGTGTGTCAACAAGTAATCTAAAGGCATTATAATTCATATATTCCTCAGTAGTTTGACAGTGTATAGATAGAGAAGTGAAGTGTATCCATAGAGTGAAATGACCAAGAAGTAAAGTGACCTTCTCAAGATCACATAGTCAGAAAGTGTAGTCAAGATTCAGATCTGTTTCTCTGATAACCAAGCCAGAGATTTTTTCACAGTATAACATTTTCCATTTTACAAGAAAATATATTCCAGTATACTTATTTTTCAGCTGATGTAACTGAGCCTCAGAGCTGTAAAATGACTTATTTACCCCAAGGATGCCTACAGAATGAAGACAAGGAACCACATTCCCTGACTTCCATTCTGATGCTCTTTCTACTTCAGCAAGATTCATAGCTAATCTTCGTTCTTACTCTGTGCATTCCATTTTGAAGGATGAATAATTAAAGGGAAGGAGAGGCAAAAGCATCAGGATTTAACAATATTTTTAAACTAAAACTTTGGACTGCTTTATTAAATTATTCAACCTTGAGTTCTTTATGGTTAATGATTTTTACCTCCCTTTTAACAGTAACACAAATGTCCCTTGGCTTGTCATTCCTGATTATAAGACAGGACCTCAGCCTTATCTTCCTTCTGTTACTTTATGATGCCCTGAAAGGGCTAAAAATTATGTATGCAAGTCGATTTTGTCAGTTATAATAACTGTAGATGCTATGTATTGAGCACTTATTATGTGTGAGGCATTATGCTATGCTTTTTATAGGCTATTTTATTGTATCTTTGCAATAACCGCGTACCATAGGTGTTTTAGTGCCCTCATTTGACAGGTGAAGAATCTGAAGCACAATGGGGCTCAAGTTTTCAGAGCCACCAAGTGGCAAAGCCAACTTTTGAACTGAGGCAGTCTGACTCCAGAGCTAATGCTCTTACTGGTGAACTCTGGAGCAAACATGCTCTTCCTCTATACTTCCATGTACTGCATATTCCAGTTTATGGCAAAAACAGTCACTAGAAATAGCCTTGACACTCCCTTTTAGGGGATGTGATAACAAGTGCGTGTCAAGTTTCCAGTTTTCAGCCAACGATGGGTTCTATTCCATGACTCCAGTTCATGCTGCATTTTGTGATATGAGCTCTAAAAATAGCTGAGCGTATGTATAGCTTCACAAAATGAACAGTTTCAGCATCTTATAATTTTTTATTTCCTTATTCCTAGGAGCTCAAACCCAGTTCAAAAGGTTAAGAGGATCAGATGCTCTGTCCCCTTCCTCTTTCTTCTCTGTTGTTAGAGCCACTTCTCCACAAAACCTTTTCCTTCTCCTTGCCAAACAAAAACTCTTATACTATTTTGTGTATGTGTGTGTGTGTGTAACCATGCACTCAGCTTCCATAGCTAAATCAGTCCCTTTTACAAAAATAATATTATATGTCAGAACACTTATCCAACTACCAATGAGCAATTATAATGAAATTATACCTACTTAATAATTTGCTTGTTGTTAAAAGACTGGAACATAAGATCTGGAACCATAAAACTCCTAGAAGAAAACAGGGAGTAAGCTTCTTGACAATGGCCTTGGCAATGTTCTTTTGGAATTAACACCAAAGAAAAGACAACAAAAGCAAAAATAAACAAGTGGGACTACATCAAGCTAACAAATTTCTGCACAGAAAAGGAGACCATCATCAAAATGAAAGGCAACCTACTGAATGGGAGAAAAATATTTGCAATTCATATATCTGCTAAGGGGTTGACATTAAAATATATAAGAACAGCTCAATAGCAAAAAAAAAAAACCAGTTTGATTAAAAATTGGTCAAAGGATATGAGTAGACATTTTTCCAAGGAAGACATCTGAATGGCCAACAGGTACAAGACAAGATGCTCAACATCACTAATCATCAGGAAAATGCAAATCAAAACCTCAATGAGATGTCGCCTCAAATCTGTTAGGATGTCTATTATCAAAAAGACAAGAGATAACAAATGCTGACTGGGATGTGGAGAAAAGGGAACGCTTGTACACTGCTTTTGGGAATGCAAGCTGGTGCAGCCACTATGGAAAACAGTATGAAGCTTTCTCAAAAATTAAAGATAGAACTACCATATGTCCAGTAGTCCCACTGTTGGATGTATGTCCAAAGGGAATGAAACCATTACTTGAAGAGATATCTGTACTCCCATGTTCACTGCATTTTTATGCATAATAGCCAAGATTTGGAAACAACTTGTGTCCATCAGTGGATGAATGAATAAAGAAAATGGTATATATATAAATGAGATGCTATTGAGCCTTAAACAAGAAGGAAATCCTACGATTTGTGACATTTGCCTTCCATGAAATTGGAAAGCCTTATGCTAAGAAAAATAAAACAGAGAAAGACAAATACTGCATGGTATCACTCATACGTATAATAAAAAAATGATGAAGCAAACTCATAAACATAGAGTGGTTGCCAGGGCTGAGAGGTAGGGGGGATAAGAAGACGCTGATAAAAAAGGCACACACTTTTAGTTATAAAATGAATAAGGTCCTCAGACCTAATGCATAACATGGTGACTATCATTAATAACACTGTATTGTATAATTGAAATTTGCTAAGAGAGTAGAACTTAAGTGTGCTCATAAAAAAAGTTAATATGTGAGGTTATGTATGCATTAATTAACTTGATGGAGGGAATCCTTTTATGATATATATATATATATATATATATATATATATATATATATCAAATGATCACATTAATCACTAACTATCTTAGAATTTTGGTTGTCAATTATATCTCAATAAAGCTGAAAAAATAATATAATATCTTGCTTTTCACAACTTGAGAAAAAATAAAATAAAAAACTAGTAAGTTCATACTATCAAAGGTATCAAATAAGGAAAATTGTTTTTAAATTAGATTGATCAGTGCTAGCAAGGAAGGACATAGTGCAATGAACACTCTCATCCACTGCTACAAATCAGTCTGACATTGAGCTGAAAAACTATTAGAAGAATTTATGTCCCATACAGAAGAAAACTGCTCAAAAATGTTCATCTTCACATTATTTATGGAAGCTGAAACTCTGGAACAAATTCTATTCCAGTAAAGGGGAATGATTATGCTAATCATGTTATATTCATTTGAGGAAAGGTATGCATCCATTACAAACAGTGTTTATGAAAGTTTTTAATAACATGGGAAAAATGCTTAGGTCAGCATGTGTATTCTACAGTACACTAATGATTTGATAGAGAAATTAGTGTTAACGGAAAAAGTTTTCCGTTATGAAATAATTTTGAGAAACTTAGGATTAATCTTACACACACACACACAAAAGCTTCCTTTCCTTTTCTGGAGGATTTCTCAAAATTCTTTACATGCCATGCAAGTTATTTTTTATCAAAAATTACTAGTGTAAATATCAATAAATTTACATTCTGAAAGGAAATAAGATCACAAAAAAGAACATCTAAAGTCATAATAATTGTCATGTAGGCAACTTTTTAGAGTTTACAAAGTACTTTCTCACAAATAACTTTACTTTTATAATAAACTGTTCAAGAATAAGAATTGTTGAATTAGACTATCTGGATTTAAATCTGCCCGGGCACTTTTCTGTGTACCTCCACACTTTACTTTGTCTTTGTAAAACTAAACTTCCTTATCTGTAAGTTGAGAATACTAGTAATTCATATCTTACTTTTTGCTGTGTTTCAATAATTAAATGAAGACTAAAGCTCTTAGTGGGGAGTAAATAATCCATAAGTGGTAGCAGTTATTATTATTATCTTCAATTACCCGTCAAAGGTAGAGAATAAACAATTCTAAAGGACTTGAAATAAACAGAACTAAGAGTCACACTTAAACCTTCTGAATTTCAAACTCATCCCATTTCCACTGTGCACCAGCCCTTAGAGACTTCTAGAGTTAAGTGATCTAGTGATAGAAAACCGAGTATCAGTAGAGCATTGAGAATGGCACTGATTATTATCCACAATTTTTTGCTTCTTTCACATGTCCCTTTCTCTCCACCTGTGACTAACGTCTAAATAAATTCTTGGAGTGCTAGCTGTCTGTTCAGCTTTGTCTTCAGTTCATGTTTTGTAGACAGTAATTACCAGAATATGGGTTTTCAAGCCTGTGAATTAGCCAAACCCTAGGACTTTGTTCTCTCCTGAAGAGTGGTTTTTCAAAAGATATAATAAAGCTTTCTTAAAATGTTTGGTTTTAAAAAAGATAGTTGGGTTCTAATATCTACTTCTGCATTCAATCTGTTACATTATCACATTATTACATGTCATTAAGCTTCTGGGAGACTCCAGAGTATACCTGTGAGAGAATAAGAATGAAAAAGGCAAATGGCTCAGTATTATAAATTATGAGGATAGTTTTATTTTAAGGATCCCTAGTCCAAACTTCGATAACCACTGATTTAAATATTTGTAGATATGGTATAGGACACAAAAAGTTTTTGAACAAGTCATACGTTTGTTTTGTCCAGTTCTGGTGAAATATAACTTCTTTAAAAATTTCAGTTTTAATCTCCAAGTATCTACCAGCCACTATTTTAGAAACCATATATAAAATATGCATTATACATGTTATCTGCTTTTAAGTGGTTTATCATTTTAATAGAAGGAAATCATACTTACAAGTATCTCAAAAATGTGAAAGAACATATTAAATGGCAAAATATGGTCAACAAAATGCCAGAAAATGTGCAAAGCAAAGAAAAATAAAATCCATTTGGGGAGTCTAAAGAGGCTTCCTGTTCTCTAGAAATAAGTAGAATTCTGATACTAGGTGTTGTTTTTTTTTTAATGTTTTATTTATTTATGCCCCAGGGGACGGGCAGAGAGGGGAGCAGAGGATCCAAAGCAAGCTCCATGCTGACAGCAGAGCCCAATGTGGGGCTTGAACCCACGAGCTGTATCATGACCTGAGCTGATGTCTATGCTTACCTGACTGAGCCATCCAGGTCCCCCAGGGATTAGTTTTTGAGAGTATATTTTGTGCCAGTCACTATTCTAGGAGCTTTGCATATACAAATTCATTTTGTCTTAAAAATAACTCTGTGAGTCAGACATTATTGTCTCCTGTTAGAGAGGAGGAAACTTAGGCCCAGAAAGATTAGGTAACTTGTCAAAGGCCACACAGGTAGTAGTATATGGAGCTAGGATAAACTCCATAATGTGGCATGGGTGTCTATGTCTTTAATGAATCGTCACTGTTTCTTCAATAGGGAGTTTTAAAAATGTGCATGTGTATTTGAATGAAGTCAGTTACAAGAAGTTGGGGAATATACTTCTATTTGACTGGGTTATCAATAATTCAAAGTTAAGTGGTGGGATGTAAGTTTTAAAAAGTCATTTCAAATCATACTATAGGGATTGTTGACCAACAGAGTAAAGTGTGTATGTAATTTGGTGAGCAGTGGAAAGATACTGAAGACATTTGGGAAAATTACTGAAATGATTAACAGTAGGACTTAGAAATATTAATCTTGCAGTATAGTATAAAATAGGTTGGAAGGACAAAGAACTGGGAAAGTGGACATTATTGCTATTGAGGTTGTATGAGAATGAGCCAAAGAAGTCTAGAATTTGGGTGGTGGCAGTGAGAACAGAAAAAGTTACAGTGGAAGTGGAATGAACAGGGTCCCTGAACCTGATTAGATGTGTAACATTTTTGTGTGTTGAAAAGGTGAATTGAATTCAGGGTGAGGTGGTAATGGAAGAAGTCAAAGATAATATTCTATATATGTTCTCTGAGTCATGGCCCTCTAAGCCCTACTTGAGCATGTCTAATCACCTTCTATAGGATTAACATTGTCCTAGGCTTTGTTTTGTTACATTTTGTGATTTTATTTTTAAAAGTATTTATTAATCACTCCTTATGTGTAAGGCAACATACCTAATGCTCTGAGAGAAATAAAGGCAAATGAAATGTGCTCTGACTCTTCAAGCAATTTTATGTGTAGGAATTTACTTGAGTGGCACTTCATGGAGGCAGAGATTTTGTCTGTTTTCTTAACTGCTATAGATCTTGCTTTTATATTAGTGTTTAGCACATAGCAAGAGCTCACCAAATATGTGAATAAACAGATTAATGAGGACACTACACTCAAAGTGAATCAGTGAAAGAAGGAGAAAGTCAGGGATGTGATGACTGGGAAATGAATGAGAAAACAGCCACCTCTTGATTTGACATTGGATCATTGGATATCATAGGATAGAGAGACAATTGTAAAAACATTTCCCTGTATTGTGTCTGATTACAAAGCATCCAGTCTGGGTCTGAAAGCAGGAGACAAGCAGAAAGAAGGAATACTTTTAATGCTAATTTTCAAGAGCTTGACAAATTGATTTAAAAGAATTCAAGGATTCCTTCAATCACTTATTTAAACACAAATGTATTGATATTCTACATAGTAGAAACTGTGCCCTCTGGTGAGAATATAAAGGATAAAGTAGGACAGAAATTTTTTGTCCTTATGGAATTTATATTCCAGTGAAACAAAATTAAATAAAGAGAGACAAAACCATGTTGTTACACATAGAAGAAAAGTAATAAACAGGGTGTTATGATGGAGAGTAGACTGGGGGTTCCTTAAATAAGGATTGTTGGGAAAGTCTCCCTGAGGAGTGGGCTTTTGGGTGAGATCTGATGGATGTGTAGGAGCTAGAAAATGGGATCAAAGAAAGAATGTTCCAGATGAATGGAAGAGCATAGGCCATAATAGATAACAGCTTGATCTCTTTTGGGGTTAGGGGTCAACCTGTGTGACTGGAGCATGGAGAACCAAGGAATGGCATCAGATGCAGTTAGGGAGACAGGCAGAGCCAGATCATACGGTATCATATGGGCCAGGAAAATAATTTTATTATTATTATTATTATTATATTATTATTATTTCATTATTTTAGATAGAGAGAGACTGGGGGAGAGACAAAGGGAGGGGGAGAGAGAGAGAGAGAGAGAGAGAGAGAGAGAATGAATTTCAAGCAATCGTGCTCGATCCCATGACCCTGGGATCACAACTTGAGCTGAAATCAAGAGTTGTAGCCACCTAGGCACCCCAAGGATTTTTAAAACTGAAAAAGACCCCAGCTGTCACCTAGTTCAAGTTACGTCCAAAGAGGATAAGATTCAATACTGCCACTGATAAGTTTCAATGTGGATCTTGACAATACAAAGATAAAAGTCAGGATGATACTGTAATCTATTTGGAAAAAAAAAATTGAGCTTCCTAATGGATAGAAAAGTCTTCATGTTATTGGCAATTAAAAAATGCACAGTTCTACCAAGTCAGTTAATTGGTGGAGTTACAGGAGCAAATGATGAAAGGTATTGGTAAAAGCCAGGGTCTTAGTTGTACAGTGCCCCATGAACCATGAATTATCATTTCATCAGAATGTAATGAAGTTCACTTGACTGAGATTGTCATTGCCATTGTCTACAGTAGCTGAGAGTGAGAGTAGATTTCTACTCCAGTGGAAATAATGCTCTTTATCATTCTCAAGGAATTTATTTGTTTTTTTTCTCAAATAAATTATTTCAATTTCAAAGAACAATTTACTGAGATGCTTTAAAACAGTGATCTAGATAAGCCTGTGTATTATGAATTACAGAAAGTTCTAAATGTTAAAACGATTTTATTTTCAGAGTTACAGTAAGGTAGGCTTTAAATGATCAATTTACAGATATAAATAAAGACATTAATTAGTAATTAAATTTCTAGTGCTGCAGTGACATTTTATTTCACCATGTAAAAGTTTTCTTCTGTGTTCAGGCCAAGAAATGAGATAACAATTGTCCAACTAAATTGATCTAAAGGAACAATTAAGAAAAGAACAAGCAAAGCAATCTTAGAGGGCAATTTTGGTTCTCAAAAACTATCTGAATTCTTAAAGGCGCATCTAATCCAACTCCAAATGCAGTCATGTACCAAAGGAAGAATTCTGAAAGATGGGGTGGGGAGACAAGGAAATACATATGAACAGTAACTTACAAATATTTTTGACATTAATCCACAGAAAGAATTTTGTTTTACATTATGGTTCATATGTATACAAAGTTTATGTATAATATATATCATATATATGTACATGTATATATGTATATACACATGTATATATATACATATAATATATATCATATATATGTACAGTATAGAAAAGTGTGTATATGCTAACAAGTGTGGTGCACTCTAATATTTTCCTTTCTGCTCTGTGTATACCTCTTTCCTTCCTTTTCATTAAAACCTTCCTTTCATAAAAAGTTTATTTTGATCAATTATATTGATCTCATGCCCCACTAACAAGCTGTTAATCCAGAACTTGAAAAATACTTCATGAAAGAATCATCTAGGACTTGAGTATACTATAGAGTTCCAGAGAAGATGAAAGGTTGAACAAAGGATGGAAAAGATAAGATGATGAGTCTATGTAATAAAATAGATTTTGTACATATTTCCCTAGGACATCAGGATGAATTTATAGAATGCTCTTTGTCCCAGGGTTTGACAGCCCACAGGTAAGGAAACAACTATCCAGGCAATATCAGATGCTAGATTAGTTGCTTTCCAGGGAAACTTTAGCTAAGGCAGAGATGAGTGAAGAAAAAAAGTTGAAAGTCTTGTTTAAAGAGAACAGTAATGAATGTTTGATTAAGGAAGAACTGAAAGAATTCTTGGTGTCTTCTAAGATCTTGTGTCTGAGGTGGCATCCTAGGAAACAGGGTATAGCCAGCAGGAGGTGAATTTATTCTAAGGAAAGGCAATAGAGCATTGACCCATAGCTGTGGACAACATGATTGGGTTTCCTAACTGTGGTGTTCTACGAATTTTTAATGTCTAAACTTAATCTACCTAAAGTTTGGTATATTGTTATAAAGTAACTTCTGCTAATTAAGCCACTTTATGGAATTTTGTCACAAGACTGCTTGTTGAGTGAAATGCTGGAAAAGCAGATTACTTTCCATTTGACAATATTTCACCAAAATAGTTAAAATGAATGATCAGAGATGTTCATAAAAATTTGCTTAATTTTTGTGCTGTACTGGGCTCATTTGGGATATTTTTGTAGTAAGTTGACTTTCTAGAAGTCCCATCACTGCATCCCTTACCAGCACCAAGGTGATCTCGGAGATGTGGGCGCCATGTGCATTCTGCCAGGAGAAGGATAATCAGGTGACATGGCTGTTAGAGGCCTGATGTGGTGGAAAGAACATAAATTCCCTTGAGGCTTGTTTGATCTTGAGGATACCCTTGGACTATGAGGGAACAAATATTGAGAGGATGCCACTAACCACATTGACATCTCTACAGTTTAGGAGGACAGGTAGTGCAGATGTTTCCTGAGCTAGAGTTACCTTTAAGATTCCCTGAAGCAGGGTTCTGCAATTTTTTTCTGAAAAAAGCCAGATAGTATTTTTGTTTTGTGGCCTATGTAGCTTCTGTCTTAACTTCTCAATTCTGCTGCTGAAGGAGGCAATTGGTAAACAAATAGGTGCATCTGCGTTTCCCCAAATTTTTCTTTACCAAAATAGTCAGGGAATTGGTTTGTGAGCTGTCTTTTTGTTGACTCTTGCCTTGAAGGGATATCTGAGTGTAGGTGGAGCTAAAGTATTTTCAGAGAAATCTGTTTTCTTTTTATTGGTGGGTGGACTCTTATGTATTAAGATACTCCTCTTAGTCCCCCAACGGGGTAAAAGTTGTAGAGGGGAGAAGGAAGAGCATTTATAGGAGAGTTCCCCTCATGAGAAGATCCACATTTTTAATAGATTGGACACTGCATACAGCTGGTTCAAAGCAATAATTCCTGGAAATCCTCTTTTATGTTGCTTGAGAGAATATCTTGGTATTCATCACCTTGTTTCCCTCTCTGGCATGATTCCATTTCTCCTCTAGGCCAAAGAGATACTTCCCATAGCCATTAGGTCCCCTAGTGGATTCTCTGCCTTTCAGTCTTCCAGAACCCTCTATAATTTATTGTGCCTTAACAATTTAAATACTCAGGGAAGAAAACGGCAGCCTACATAAGTGAAGCAAAGCTGAAGGAATAAAGTTAAGTGGACACAGCCCAAACCGGCCCCTGACTCCCATGCCAGCCCTCTTTCCATGATACCACACACTTTTCCTCCCAAATCTTCATTAAGTTTTTTTTTAAGTTTATTTATTTTTGAGACGGAGAGAGTAAAAGCAGGGGAGGGGCAGAGAGAGAGAGAGAGAGAGAGAGAGAGAGAGAGAGAGAGAGAGAGAGAGAAACCCAAGCAAGCTCCACACTGTCGGCATAGAACCCAACGCAGGGCTTGAACTCAGGAAATGGTGAGGTCATGATCTGAGCCAAAGTCAGACGCTTAACGGATTGAACCACCTAGGTGCCTCTTTATTAGGTTTTCAATGACAAATCAAATACCCATAAATGTGCTACAATCCAATATGCAAAGATATGCAGCTTGATTTTACTCTTAGCTTTAAATGTGCAATATAGTTCCTTCAGAGTCACAGCAGAGAAAATACATTCTTCCAAAGCTAGTCTCCCCCTTTTTTCAAATGTCCAGGGAATCCAGTTCCCCAGAAAAATCCCTGGGTTTTCACTTCTGTCATAGCTCAAATTCTAACAGCTCAGTAACAGCCTTTTCTCTATGCTGATATTCGGAGAGAAGAAATAAAGCTTGGGAATATTATAGAAAAGACCCCCAGGGATAGATGTGATGATATTGTATATAACTTCTAGGTTTTTTTTGAACATTTCAGTTGGATATCTTTACTGGGGAAAATACACAGGTACAATAGACTTTGAAGCATGTATCATATGAGACAAGTTTAATACAGTGGCTAAAAGGGTAGGCTCTGGAGCCATACTGCTTAGCTTAGTAGTTGAGTGCCTCTCTTTCCTCATCTGTAAAATGAGGATATTATTATCCTCATTATAATCTTAATTAATCTTAAGTTAATTATAATCTTATAGGGTTGTTTTGAGAATTGTATGCAGAATCCTTGGAACAGTGTCTAGCACATCATATACATTCAATAGATACAAAAAAATAGAGAATAGAATATGTGCAAATGAAAGAAAAGAATAAGGGATAGAAAGTACATATTCTCATTTAAGACTACACTATTTCTCTCTGTGGATTGATTAAAATTAAATAATTTACAACTATCATTTATCTCCTCTTTGTCTTGATTTTCCCTCTTCCACTAGAGTAGGAACAGTAACCCTTGTTTTTAATGAGCTTCATATCATTCAATGGAGGCAGAGGCTGATGCACTGATTTGGAAGCTTCAGCATTTGAATTGTGCTTCTATGATAAAGGAGAAAATGGCTTTGTGGTTTTAACCAATTCCTCTCTGTGAGTCCCAGTTTTGTCAAGTGCAAACTGAGTTTTATAATGAACACCTTGAAGGACTGTTGGATAATTAAAGTGCCAAACATAGCAATAAGTTCTATTCATTGTGAGACAGAGAAACTGAAGGACTCCATGAAAGTCTGCTTTTTTCTCCATTTCCTGCTTCTATTCTTGCTGGGACCTGCCCCTTCACTTTACACATGCCTCATAGTGCAAATAGTGTATGTGCCCCTTGTAAAGGACAAGGAGTTAATGGTTTCTTTAGAGTCTTCTAGCACAACAGATAACATCTAAGGAAGGCCCAGGCCAGGATGACTGGACGAAGCTACTATATGCATATTCCAGATCACCGGAACCAAACATCGTGATGTTAAGACCCCCTGGGTCCAAGGAACAATTGACTTATAAAGAACACTGAGGCTCTTGTCCTTGTTCTAACAAAGTCCTGGATGCCTGAGAGGACACGTACACCAAACCACAATCCTCAATAAAATCCCCAAATCCCAAAGACAAGACTCTTCTTTTCCAAGTCTCCCAGATGCTGTCTATATCTGCTCTTATCTTTAATAAACTGCTCTCACTTCCAGCTGGCTTGTGTTTGATTTCCATCCTGCTTGTAGCTAAGGACCCTCTCAGCCAGTGCTATGGGACTGACCCCCTCTGGGTCCTCAGACCCAGTTTACCTGCATCAATTGCTCAGTATATTGGGAATATTACTATATTATTATTCTCTGGTAATCTCTGCTTTTCATGTAGAGTTTAAAGAAAGGAACTGTGGATTATGAGATTGTGAGAAGAAACCTGAATTTTGGATCCTCAACTGCCAAGAACTCTGAGACCCCAGGCAATTCACTCCCCTTTTCCACACATTTCTTTTCTCTTTGAAGAGATGAGGGGGTAGTTTTAACCATATGACTTTGAGTGCCCTATAGTGAAGCCAGATGTAGCTCCAGAGTAAGAGACTGGACTTCTACAGTTTTGTTAATCAGTTTCCTGGGGAGAACAGAGCACACCACACAAGGCCATTCAGGGGAAGCATTCAGGGTGGGTCAGGAGGCACTGTGGTGGAGGAAACTGGGGGTAAGCACTTTTATTGTGCTTTCTCTGGAAAGAAAAGAGTGAGGAGGGGGAAGCAGGTTTAGGATTGGCTAATATGAATAATATCAATGGGCTCTGGGGCAAAAGGGTTGTCTTGTACCTGCTCCTGGGGCAGTTAGGGTGAGTGCATAGCGGCTCCGTGTGTGAGAAACCCATAAGGAACATGGTTGGGTGTGGAATAAACAGTTGCCCAGTGGAGCAACTGTGGCTTGGTGGCTCAGTCGGTTGAGCTTCTGACTTCGGTCCAGGTCATGATCTCATGGTCTGTGAGTTCGAACCCTCATCGGCCCTGTGCTGACAGCTCAGAGCCTGGAGCCTGCTTTGGATTCCGTGTCTCTCTCTCTCTCTCTTTGCCCCTCCCCTGCTCGTGTTCTGTCTTTCTCTGTCTCTCAAAAGTAAATAAACATTAAAAAAAAAATAGTTGCCCAAGAAGGGGAACTGACTGCCCTCCATCCAGGGCCCCAAAACATCACAAAACATTTGTGTTACAGAAATTAAATTTGTTAACTATACTACATAAATTTGTTAACTGTATTACAATAATAATGTAACAATACATTTGATAACTGTATTATCGAAATTAAATTTGGTAAACTTAATATCCTTCCCAAGCTTAATCTCTGATTTCGGTGGTGATGAGTTCTTTGCTTGGTAATTCCTGGGCCAGAATACATATGCCACATATCTATAAGCAGAGATTCCATGGTCTTCCCTTGGATGCATCAGCCAGGTATACCAGCTATATTTTCACTTCCAGCCTTGTTGACAGGAGGTATCGAGGATGCTTTCCTCCGAGAGGACATCTAGTCAGAAGGGTCTTGCCTGTAGACAATAGTTATTTTCCAGTTTACAATGAGGTCAAGTTTCTCATTTTGTTTTGTAACTTATGGATCTGTTTTCCAGGTGGACTTTCTATTGACTTGCTAAGTAAGAATAAAAGCTGGCCTCAAATACTCAGAGGAATTTATACACTGATTACAAACTAATTGATATGTCAACTCATTCCTGAAACTGCGGTTGCCTTTAGGGTGGAAGGTAGCAAGTAGTAAACAGTGCACAGCATTACAAAATAGCATCCTAGCTCGCCAAGTAAAGGCTACCTGATCCAATTCAAAGGTCGACAGAATGCAATTAATGGCAAATTGAATTCAGCCTGAGGTGAAATAGTACAGTTTAAAAAAGAGCAGTGGCTCAGATACTTGGCCAATTTACAATGAGACTTGGTATTTTGCTAACATATCTGCAATTTACTAATCTAAAGACTTTGAACTATGTAAACATGATATGTTAGTTTTCTAAGATGCTAAAATAATCTCATCATTAAATAGGAAAGTAATACTAGAACAAAAGCAGAGCTCTCTTGGAAGTTTCTAATTGCAATAAATATGGGCTCTAAACTACAAATTGCCTTTATACTAGGGACCATGTCACACATCAGCCACTTGCTTTATTTTTTCTATAATATATCTTTCTTTTTGGCTTACCAATAAACCTTTCTTACAATTTGACTTTTTGGAGATATCTTTGGTATGTAAAAATTCTGTATTTTTAAGGTGTACAACATGATGTTTTGATATACATATACATCGTGAACAAATCACTACATTCATAACATATTAAATAAAGAACATATCCATTATCTCTACATAGTTAACCAATATGTGTGTGTGTGTGTGTGTGTGTGTAGAGATTTAAAAAAATTTTTTTTAACATTTATTCATTTTTGAAAGGCAGAGAGAGACAGAGCGCGAATGGGGGAGGGGCAGAGAGAGAGGGAGACACAGAAACAGAAGCAGGCTCCAGTCTCTGAGCTATCAGCACAGAGCCTGACGCGGGGCTAGAACTCACGGACCACGAGATCATGACCTGAGCCACCCAGGCACCCTGTAGAGATTTAATTTAAGATTATCCTCTTTCCAAATTTCAAGTATGCAATAACATATTGTTAACTATCCTCACCACGTTGTACATTAAATATCTATAAATTATTCATCTTGCATAACTGGAATTTTGTAAATTTTGACCAATATTACTCCATTTAAAAAAAAATCCCAGACCCTGGCAATAACCATTTTACTCTATACTTTGAAGAGTTTGGCTATTTTAGATTTAGATTCCATTAACAAATTCCACTGATAAATCCACAAGCTGTCTCTGCAGAAGCCTGGAATCCAGGTAAACTGATACAGTTCCAGCCTATAACAAAGCAACATAATGAGCCCAGTACCCTATCCAGTTTGTACCAGCTCTTGGAGCATGCCCATGGCCCCATATCCTTGATCTAAGGATAACATCCTGACTTTAGGGGCTGAATTTTGCCTCATTCAGATGTTAAGTCTCCACCCCAAAGTGAACATGGGATGTATGTTACATATATGTTTGCTCAGTGTGCATGTTCCACCTTTCCTCATTAATAGTCATAAGTTTCCCTGCCCTTTTGGTCAATGTGTATGTAATCTCAACCACTATGATAAAAAAAATGTTCTCTCCCCTTTTAGGGAGGCAGATTTAAGGCTTGTCCTCTAGTCTCCTTCTTTGGCTGCCTCTTACATAAACCCTTTCCTTGCTGCAAACCTGATGTCTCAGTGATTAGCTTCACTAAGCATCAGCAGACAGACTTGGGTTTAGTTCTAAACACAAATTTCTTGAGTAATAAGATATGGGAAAATAATTTGGTTCTCCTCCCACTTTCCAGCTACTCCTCTCCCACTTCAACCAGACACCTCCCATTCTGACTTGTTTCAGAAGATGCTCTGGTTTCTTTGTTGCTATATGGATGTCCCAGGGAAAGAGAAACGTAATCATGTATTTAATGAACCAGTAATCAATTTGAAGTAAAGAAAAAAAAATCTTCCTTTTGTCTATTAATGTAATAAACTAATAAAACAATCCAACAAAGACTTAGGTAATACCAGCCACTCAGGTAAGTGTGTATACCTATAATTCACTGAATCAACTGGGTGTTTGGCATCTTGAAGAAACAGTAATGCAACAGCAAGAAAATTCAATTGTTTAACTTATAAATATGACTATGCCTGTTTTATTTTTATTAATATATGCCTCAAATGAATGTGGTTGTTTAGAAATGGCATATAAAGTTCAGACAGTGTTAAAGCACATGGATGGCATACTATGCTTATAAAAGTATGAATCATTACAAAAGAATAAACAATTGCAACTTTTTCTTATGAGAAGATAGGAGGAATAGTTCTGCACAATCAAATTAACATGTTTTACAAGTATATGGCACAAGCAATTTTCACTTTCTTTGATATACTATGTCCCTCAACTCTACACACGCAAACACACACACACACACACACACACACGTGGGGGGGGTGGGGAGAGAGAGAGAGAGAGAGAGAACAGAATATGTCTTGTGAATTTAAAAATGATGGACGTGAGAAAAAGTTTTGACTTTTTTTCCTTTTAGCAGTTATGGTTAATAAACATCTGAAAATAAAATAATAGATTTTACAGGAATTCTAAATCAATGGTGCTATGCTAAGTTTTGTGCCTCTTTAAGAGATGACATTGAAGCTATGTATTGATATTAATGGTCTCTGATGTGCCATCTATAAAAAATCACATATTTAATAGCATCTGGACCGTTCTATAGCTCTATCCATTACATTACCATAGAAACCATCTTAAAGAAATGGTATTCAAAAGATGCTTATGACCTCTGGGGAGATTCATGTCTATGTATCAGAATCCCAGTGGGGAATTTGCAATACCCTGGGGTTTTGAGATAGGTAAGGTTTTTCTGGGACTCCCTACAATCTTATTGTTGTACATTTCCTTACCTTCGTAAAGATAAATTTTCAATGGGCCAAGGGAATCTAACATATATTTCAACACGCTCTGTGCCTTTATCATATCTGTATATTTTATTAAACAATATATTAGATTCCAGAAACTATTAAAGAGATAGCAAAGGTGTTTCCTAGGGAGAAGATAAAATTTGGACATTGAAAACAGTGAAATAAGAAAAATATATATATTAAAGGTAGACGGTTAATTACTTGTTTTGCTGAAGAACCAGCACCTAGGTGATAAAAATGTTGCATGGGATATTACAGTGTTTGATATGGAACTCAGTGAAGATTGGCTACCTGAGAAAAAAATCACATTCATATGAAGTGTCTATTTCAGTGAGGACAAACTGCTACCTTGTTTATGAAAAAAAAGTGTCTGGTGTAATTAATTTTCCACTACCTGGTTGACTGATCCCTTTAGGGTTTTGTTACTTAACAGAAAATCAGGGTCAGACACAGCCACTGGCAAATTGAATATTCAACCCTGCCAGTAGCCAGGTGAGTCTTGGAGAGGGGAAATCCATGTTGTTGAGATGATGCATAACATCTGTTCCTACCAAGATGTACTCCCTGCTAATAAGCTTAATGAACAATCATTGAGTTGGCTACACAATGAGTCAGTTAACATCCACAGAGCAAATCATCATATCCACCTGATTATGAGAGCTTTATTTGCAGTGGAGACATTTTTAGTAAATACCCATACTGGCTAAAAATATTCTGACATTTAAGACCCATTATATTTATATAACCTGTCCTCCAGCATCCCTGTCTCCACTCCTCTAATCTTGTTCCTTCTAGATTCTTGATCATTCACCAGACTAGTGGTCGTTTCCAGGAATTGATAAATCACAAGAACAACTGTTGGAATTTCTGCTGTATTTCCTATCTCCAATGTCCTTCGGGGTCACACGAATGGGATTGTTTCTCCACAGGAATCTTTTCCCCTCATGTGTCAATGTGTACTGCTGAACAATCTATAAAATAGGCTCAGATATTTTATTCAGAGGCATCTAGTTACAGGGAATTTCAAGAGATTGTGCCAAGAGTTGAGGTAGGTATGGCAGTGGAAGTGTAGACACAGCACTTGTAGGAGAAACTTGCTTTTGGAACTCAGTTTGTGCACCTACCCATGCTCAGTCTCCCTTACATGAAATACACTTAGTATGCTGCTGTTGACACCATTTATGACTTGATCAGATAATAGCCAATTCATAAAAGGCTGCTCAGATTTATGCTTGCCTTTATTCCTAGGGTTAGGCATTCAATTTTTATTGGAGTTCAGAAGCAAGGCAAAGCTGCCTCTCAAGAGGAAACTATTTACTTCCAAACTTTAGAGACATCTGCTATAAATCTCCTACTGAGGTTTGTAAGAATCATTAATTTCAGCTTCGCAATCTGCCATAGATATTTCAAGAACATTGCATCTGTGGTTTAGTCATACTAGTCACACCAGAGAATCTTCTAGTGTTTAGGACCCAGTCAAAACTGGGTCCTTTGGGTCATTCAGTAAATGGGTCATAACAGGATATCTAAATGGATTTTTTGTTACCTCGAAAATCTAAAGAGTTTTACCAAATGTTGTGTCTCCTACTTTGAGTTGGAGTTTGCAAAGAAAATTCTTTCTAGAAGGCTTATCTAAACTTTAATTAAACCACCTCACATTTTCTCAGTCCACCTTTTGCTCCTGATACTACTCTGGCGACTGGTTGCAGAAAACACTTCCTTGCCTCAGTTGCATTGCATTGACCTTGACTCTTGGTCCTGAACTCTTCTGATGCATTGGCATGGGAAACCTTCAGAAACTCACTTGGCATAAATATGCATTTGAAATGTGGAAGTACAAAGGAATTAATGTACCATAAGTAGTGTCTAACTAATTAGGGCTAGATACGTGCTCAAGCAGACCATTTTGAGGCATATTTTACAGCAGAAAGTCTAACTGTATTATATATTTCTTACTGTCCTGGGGCATCTCTAATGATGTGGTATGGGACCCTGTGGAAATCAAGGAAATCAATTCAGGTTTCATGCATTTACAATTAAGAATTACAAACTGACAAATGGAAAATGGAGCTGATGAATAAATCGTTCTCTTGCCTTCCCTTAGGTGGATGGTTCTGAGATACATTGTCCACAACTCAGAAGGTCTAGGTGGGATTGACAGACTCAATAATTTGGCTCTCCCTCTTTTCCTGTTTTATTCTCCTTGGTCTCTCACTTCTGTTTCCTGAATCACTTCTCAAACTATGTGTACCTCCTGACATGTGTCTTACAAAGGCCTCTGGAGTTCCATTTTTTATTTCGCCATTTTATCAGAGCATGACATTTTATCTGATTCAGGATGATGCCTTTGAGATGGTGAGATAATTGAGGTTCCTGTGTGCTAAATTGTGGTTCAGTTATGATAAATCGTAATAAGAACCCTTCTGTAGGATGCTAGATGTGTGCAGCTGTCCATGTGACAGCAAATAACTTCTGATAATTGGGATAGAAGTGAAGGGAGAAAAAAGCTGACCAATAAGTACATGACAGGTATTTGGAGCTGTGGTGATCTGCTCCAGGAAAGAGTTCCCATCTGGAACAGCAGCTGCAAATAGATTCACCACCTGATTAAGCTTACGCTAATCAAAATAATCTCCAAGAGTGTTCTGTCTGCATAGGCTGGTCAAGTTAAATGTTGACATGTTAGGAAATCATTTTTCTTGCTTTTTTCTGTCTTTGGTGATGATTGTCCCAAAGAGCTGATGTTTTGGTTTATTATTTTGGTAAGAAGGAAAGCTCAAGAGGCTTTTCTTACTAACTCTACCATAAAAGCCTTTACTTCGTTAGTAAATGCCAGTTCCTAATGTCATCTGTTTATACTACATTCACAGAAATTAGGGTTATAACACAGGATGTGCCTGGGATCCCACTGAACCCCAAATGAGATGGAATTCAATCAATCTTCATTTTCCACTGGAGGCAGGAAGGTTTGCTCTCTGAATACCCATTTAAACCAGCTTCAGCTATGCTGGTTTCTGCTAGAGGCTGAACATACTATACTCCCAATTCCTAGCCTTTCTGGAACTATGACTATATGGCACAGTCTGGCTAATGAGAATCAGAAGTAAGTGGAGAGGACTTGACTTCCTGAAAGAATCTGGAAAACTCTTGTTAAGAAAACATTTGACCTTATCTTTTACCCTCCTTTCCCCTTTTTATCTAAATGTAGATGCAGTGCCCAGAAGTATAGCACTCTGATCTGCTATTTTCTAAACTTCTCATTATATATATGAGCTTCTAAACTTCTCAATATATATATATATATATATATATATATATATATATATATATATATATATATTTTTTTCTACTCATGATTCATATAAGTGAACAGCTAGATCACACAACTTTCATTCCCTACTTTGAGCAGTAGTCATTGAGTCCAAGCATCTTAGAATAATACGTATATTTCCTTTTACCCATTTCACAGTCACCTCACTATCAGGACAAAAGTTATATTTTAAAGGCTATGAGAAAAAATTACCATATAAACTATGATATTATTGCAAGTCTTTCCCTTACTGTATTTGAGGGATTCAATCTTGAACTGACCCAGATCTGGGATTAAGGAAGAAGCTGTGACTCTATTGTTCCGGTGTTAATGTTACATCTCTGTTATCAGACTTAGAATGCATTTGTTTATGCAAAGCACATAGACCTTGATTGACTTTGTATCTATTTTGACCTGTAAATTTCACGCTTACTAATACTTTCTATGATCTCTATAACCATCCTAATTACTACTCCATGGTAATTACCTTGCTGTGTATTACAGTAAGCATGCTCACTTCCATCTGCTAGTTAAATAACACAACTTGGTATCTGGCAGTCCAGAATTCCTTCATTCTTTTTGAAATTAAAAAGCCCATTTTAATATCAGTAACTTCTACCAGTATACTTGTCTTACGAAAACTATCCACTACAACACTTATCAAAGATTTAGAATCTTCCAGATCCAATGTATTATAGTGAAAAGGTATCTCCTGGATTACTACTGTTGTCAATTTTAATATAAATTAGTACTCTTAATTTCAAAATGACAGAATATTTCACATAATAAATTTACATAACTTTTTCCTTCATAAACATTTAGATGTCTTTATCTTTAGTATAAAAAGGAATTGTTTACATCTCAAATCTGCTTACTCTAATCCACTATGAAGTATATATTTCAGTAAAACAATAGAGCAGGTTAAAACTACTTTCCTGTACTCAGCTAGCATATTGAATCCAAACTTCTGGTAAATACATTTATATAACTAAATTTGATCAGATATTACAATGTTTCTCTCCTTTTATTTAGCACCCTTGGAATCCATTCTAACACATTTTCTCCAGGTCTTCACATATCAATTAACAACATATTGAATTTTGCTTGGAACACAAACCTTTTCATCCCAGAATCTATAATAGAGGATAACTAGAGAGCAGGCATGGAGAATACTAGATTGCTTTTGTGTGGCAGAAATTGTTGACTGTATACCACAATATTCATATTCATTCTCCTTCTCCACTTAATCTCAGAGCTTTCTTTTGAAGTGAACAGCCATGTGCTCTAAGTAAAATAGCACCTTTCCCAACCCCTTTTGCACCTGCGCTTGTTGTATGATCAATTCCTGTCAATGAGAATCATAAAGAAGTCACATGGTCTTTCTAAGAAGTTCCTAAAGAACGCAGTGTTCACTCTTCTTCATCCTCTTCCTGTCCTGCTTACTATAATTAGATAGGACAATGTGACAGTACACTAAAGATGGGGAATAGAAAGGTAGTTGAATCCTGGGGTGCCAGTGACCATGAAGGATGCATTCCAAGTCCTGGATGACCTATTTCTGGACTACTTTTAAATGCAAGGGAAAACAATTCGATTTTGTTTTAAACCATTCTTAATATTTTTCCTGATGATGCAGGTGGACTTAATCCTGATCCACTTTTCAAGGTAAATGTTTTGGTAGCACTGTTAAAAAGGAGATAGTTCTGATGGCAAAGGAGGTTCAGTCAGAATGAAGGGTGCTTATTACTCAAAGCTTTTCAGTTGGAATGCTATGGACATTTTAGGTGAGGCAGTTCTCTGTGCAGGGTTTTCCCACATTTTGAGGGCATTTAAAATCATTGTACTTAAGTGATAAGTGTCAGTAGCATCCCCGAGTAAAAGTACCTCCACATGTTTATGGAAGCCTTTGGATTGTAACACCTCCAGTTGAAAACCACTACTTTAAACCATGTATATGTTCCCATGAGTCCTAATTCAAGTTCTTGGTGCCCTATCTTTTTTAACATTTACATAAGAGTTTTGGCAAGGCTGCAATTCAACTGATGCTGTAAATTGTCAAGCCATAGGACTGTATGTAAACTTTTAATTTATTTTATTTGTTTTGCACTTTCAGCCCTGTGGCTGCAAATGATGAGAAATTCATTTAGCACAGTCACAGAAAATCCCTGATTTTCTGACTCTGCCTGAATAAAAATTTAGAACTTTGAATTTTATTTTTGTAGCATTCTAGTGCAATTAGAAGCCACATCTCTTAGTCGTCATGTTCATCATACTATTTTATAGAAATGGACATTGGGTTTTTCAAAGTCCTGCCATCAATGGAAACTTAATGCCAGGTGATCATGGTTGATTGTAAATTAGTTATTTGCTGGGACAGAGTGTGTTATAAGTTTATAGTATAAGTCATAATTGTACAACCTCAGAAACAACCAAACCAGAAAAATAACCAGTTTTATTCTTTTAAGTATCAGTTGTCTACAACTAAAAGTAGTATCTACTTCTGAATCAACCAGTGTTCTTAGTTGAAAATAATAGAATTCAATCAAGATTGTTTTCAATACAAAGTAATGACTGAGAATCAATATCAGAGACTATGGAGAGAGGAACAATTCCCCATCTATACTACGGGGATTGCTCCAGCAGAGAAACCACCATGGAGGCAGCTCAGCACAGCACAGACACAGCCCATGATGCTGGAGACAGAATGTCAATCTGCACGGTCACCATTCCTGAAGAGACGTTCCACCAACTACTCACTTCCAACTTACCCCTTCTGAGTTGAAGTCTCACATGGGTGTCTAATAAAATGATTGCTACATTATGACAACATGCTTCTTTGGAATGGTCATATCCTTCTTTCAAGCTTGTGTTTGGGGTGGTTGTGGCAAGTTTTGCCCTTCATCATCTTCATAATCTTTGCCAGTTAGATAGTGATACTGTTTATTTTCATGGTTTAACATGAACTCTTTTTAGAAGTATTTAATACTTCAATTATTATGTAAGTTGAAAATTTTTCAAACATCAGTGTCTCACTCACATCATTTCTTTGTGGATTTTTATGCTTTTTTACTAGGACAAAAATAGACACATAGATCAATGAAACAGAATAGAAATCCCAGAAATAAAATCACAACTATATGGTCAATTAATATTCAACAAAGCAGGAAAGAATACCAAATGGGAAAAGACAGTCTCTTCAACAAGTGGTGTTGGGAAAACTGGACAGCATCATGCAAAAGAATGAAACTGACCCACTTCCTTACACCATACACAGAAGTAAATTGAAAATGGATTGAAGACCTAAATGTGAAACTTGAAACCATAAATATTCTAGAGGAGAACACAGGCACCAACCACTTTGACATCGGCTATAGCAACTTTTACCTAGATATGTCTCCTGAGGCAAGGGAAACAGAAGCAAAAATAAACTACTGAAACTAACAAAAAAAAACCCCACAAAAACAAACAAACAAACAAAAACTTCTGCACAGTGAAAGAAACAAGCAACAAAACTAAAAGGCAAGCTATGGAATGAAAGAAGATATTCACAAATAACATATATGAGAAAGGGTTAGTATCCAAAAAATATATAAAGAACTTATTAAACTCAACACTGAGAAAACAAATAATCCAATTACAAATGGGCAGAAGACATGAACAGACATTTCTCCAAAGAAGACATACAGATGGCCAACAGACACATGAAAAGATGTTCATCATCATCATGAAGGAAATGCAAATCAAAACTACAATGAGATATCGCCACACACCTGTCAGATGGCTAAAATAAAAAAAACACAAGAAACAACAGGTGTTGGCAAGGATGTTAGAAGAAGGAATCCCATGCACTGTTGGTGGGAATACACACTGATGCAGCCACTCTAGAAAACAGTATGGAGTTTCCTCAAAGAGTTAAAAATAGAACTACCCTATGATCCAGCAATCACACTACTGGGTATTTACCCAAAGATTAAGAAGCACTAATTCAAAGTATACTTGCATCCTATGTTTATAGCAGAGTTATTTACAACAGCCAAGATATGGAAGAAACCAAAATTTCCTTTGACTGATGAATGGATAAAGGAGATGTGGTATATATACATACAATGGAATATTACTCAGCCATAAAAAGGAATGAAATCTTGCCATTTGTAATGACATGGATGCAGCTAGAGAGTATAATGCTAAGTGAAATAAGTCAGTCAGAGAAATACAAATACTGTATGATTTTACTCATTCAGAATTTAAGAACAAAACAAATGAACAAAGTGGAAGAGAGAGAGAGAGAGAGAGAGGGAGGGAGGGGAGGAGGACAAATCAAGAAATACACTCTTAATTATAGAGAACAAACTGATGGTTACCAGAGGAGAGGGGCATGGGGGCTGGGTTAAAAAGGTGATGGGGATTAATGAGTGCACTTGTCCTGATGAGCACTGAGTGATGGATGGAAGTGTTGAATCACTGTATTGCACATCTGAAATTAATATAACACTGTATATTAACTAACTGGAATTAAAATAAAAAAAAAAGAATCAGTGCTGATTCCTGATTGCCTTTTCACATATATTGTTACTAATTGTTATTGCTTTATAAATATTCTTAATCAACATGTTCATGTGATAAACTAAAATGATATATTTTATTAGATTAAATGATCATTTCTTTTTCAAGGCCCATATTATTGTAATGGATAATTCCTTTAATGTGCTCTTGAATTTTATTTCTTAAGAATTTAGAATTCTTGTGTTACAGTCTAAAATGAACTTGATTTCTAGAGTTGCTTGGTATGCTGTTTTTACCCTGCTTTGACATCAAGGATATGTTTCTTTGTAATTTGATGTGGGTGCCTTCCATCTTTTTTGCTCTGGAACAGTTAATGATTTATTTATTCAACATTTTATTACATTCTAAAGGCACATGATTTAGGCATCCTTTGTAAAAACTTTTTGCATGTTTTTCATCTTTTAACCATCATTACTCTTGTCAATTTTGATCATGTAATTTTTAAGAAACATACAAGTAAGAATTCAAGTATTTTTAGCAGAGGGTAATAATTCTCAAATTTTAATAATTGTCAAAATTTAACGTGAATTTTAAAGATTCACTTCATAGAAATTAGATTCCTAGCTCATTCTCTAGACATTCTGATCCAGTAACTCTAATAGGCCTAAATATCTGCGTCTTTAACTAATATTCCAGGTAAGTCTTAAACTGAAGAATTAAGAGCCATGCCCTGAGAAATAACCAGCATTAAGTTTCACCTCATATTTTCTTATAAATGCTATCTCCTAACATTTATCATTGTAGCATTTATCTCATTCTTAATTTTTTTTATGTTTCTCCTCTCATCTTATTTAGAATTATCAGTGGTTATCACTCATTTTTCAAAAGTACAAGCTCTTTTATTCATTTTTTATTTGTACTCTGTCTTTATGATCTACTGATTTCCTCTAGAATTTCCATTATTTCCTCCTTTATTTAAATTTGTCTTACTTTTTCTTCAGTTATTGAGTTGAATATTCAGTCTATTTTTATTTCTCTTAAAAATAAAAATACTGGGATCCCTGCGTGGCTCAGTCAGTTAAGTGTCTGACTCTTGATTTCAACTCCGGTCATGGTCTCACGGTTCGTGAGTTCAAACCCCACATTAGGCTCTGCACTGACAATGTGGAGCCTACTTGGGATTCTCTCTCTTTCCCTCTCTCTCTGCCCCCCCTCTGCTTGCACTATCTCTCTTTGTCTCAAAATAAATAAATAAACTTAAAGAATAATAAAATTATAAAAAATAAAATAACAAAAATACTGAAGGTCTTCATTTTGAGTATGCTCTTTTCATCTTCCATGAGATCTAATGTAGTATCCTAATTTTAGTTATTTTTTAAAAGTCTAGAGTAATAATTTTGAGTTTTATTTAGTACAGTAGCATTTAAGATGTCCTATTTCCAGACTTTAATGGCTGTGTTTTCTTTTTAACACTCTGTAATTCGTTTCTGGTTTATTGCATTGTGGGAATATATTATAGTTCATATGATAATTTTTAGAAAGTTACTGGTGTTGTGCCAGTGGACTAATGTGCCAGTCACTCTTTTTATATTGTGGTTACTTGAAAAAGTTTTAGTTTTTAAAATACGAATTTCCAAGTTTACTATATTATTTACATTCTTTGTCTCTTTGTTATGTGCACATTATGCCAAAGATTTATTGAGGTTACGTCTTTCACTGTTTCTATTAATATCTTATTTGCTTTCTAAGAGGTTTTACTGTACATAATTTGATGCATTTTTATTTGATATGTAAAGTTCCTTAAATGTTGTATGATGAATTCTACCTATGTGTGATATACAATCTCTCTAAAATCTATTAAACTATTGAAATTATTTTATTTTGAATTCGACTTTTTCTAGAATAGTTTTCCTACTTCTGTTTTCTTTATGTTGAAATGTTGAAATGTGTTTGATAAATCTTTGTCCATAATTTTATTTTTAACATTTATTTGTCATTTTATTGTAGTTGTGTCTCTTATAAACAAGAGAGTTATAAATAGAACTTAGTTTATTGAAACTATCTCTTACCATAGTTTTTTAATTAAAAAAAGTATTACCTCTATTATTTTGTTAAATTATTTTTATTTACTTCATTATGTAGAACAAAAGTTGGTAGGCCTTTGAGTTCCCATTCCCTTCTCTTGGTTTTTGGTAATATATAATAGTCTGCTTTTTTCTTAATCCCAAATTATCACTATTGAATCATTATTTTTACAGTGCATATCTTACAGTACACATGTATTATCTTTTTAAACACTACTCACCTATTTAAGGGCGGGGTCTTATTTTTGGCAACTGCTTCTTTCCACACTTGAATCATGTATTTCTGAGAGAGATGCCATTTGTGGAGTTTTGTCTAGGTAGTGGTAATTGATTTGCACAGCAATTGGTTCCTGACTAAAGATAGGCTAGCCTGAGTCCTTCCTCAGAGATTTTTGGGCTAGAACCGTGTCAAGAGATAATGTTACATTATCTTTTATATTTAACATATAAAATATAGTATGGTGACAAACATGTGAATCATAAACTATGGGAAGTGCAAAGTCCTTTGTTTCTAGAACTTTGGGTCTACCTTTGGGATGATGTCAGTCAAAAAAAAAAGAAGTATGGTAAGCAAAGGGAAGTGGAGACAGAGATGGACAGGTGGTCATGTTGGCATTTGAATCTCAGGCTCCTGATTCCTTAGCACCAGCAATTTCTTTGACTTCCCTGTGGTTGTGTTGGCCATCCAGTCAATTCCCTGGACTGAACAGGAAAGATGGCTTCTGATCAGAGCTTGCAGAGGTTAAATAGCCCTCTAAATTCTTTAAAAAAAATTCAAGGCTAACCCGTTGTTTAAAAGCTTATAAGGCTAAACCCACTAATAGGAGGCAAAGAGGACATGTTCTACTTTCCATTAAACAAGCACAATTTTCTGTTTCTAATAACATAGAGCACTTTGGCAAAAAGTGGGCCTTTCAATTTGTTCCATTGGCTGCATAGAGGGAATATTTTCTAGGTTCTTGAGAAATAGTGATTACTAGACAGAGTATTTTTGTTGTTGCCTTCTTTTGATTTTTACCTTTCGATACATATAGCATATATTAAAGCAGGTTTTAAAGAAGGCATTTTAAACCAGATACTAACACATACATTCTTTTAATCTAGGAAACATTTGTTTGTTCATATATTTGTTTTAGCCTACAGTCTACTCCTATTCATCATGTATAATTAGGCAAAGGTTATACAGTTTAATTACTTCTCTGTCCATTCCATTGTTTAAAGAATCATTCAAATGAATTTTCATAATTTTACTTCTTTTTTTAATTTTTATTTATTTGTTTATTTATTTATTTATAATTTATTTATTGTTTAATTTACATCCAAGTTAACATATGGTATAACAATGATTTAAAGAGTAGATTCCTTAATTCCCCTTACCCATTTAGACCATTCTCCCTCCCACAACCCCTCCAGCAACCCTCTGTTTGTTCTCCATATTTATGAGTCTCCTCTGTTTTGTCCCCCTCCCTGTTTTTACATTATTTTTGCCTCTCTTCCCTTATGTTCATATGTTTTGTATCTTAAATTCCTCCTATGAGTGAAGTCATATGATATTTGTCTTTCTCTAATTTCGCTTAGCATAATTTTTGTTTATTTTTTGGGTATGGTGTAATAAAGTGGTCCAGGTTCATTTTTCTGCATGTCACTGTCCAGTTTTCCCAGCACCACTTGCTGAAGAGACTGTCTTTATTTCACTGGATATTCTTTCCTACTTTGTCAAAGATTAGTTGGCCATATGTTTGTGGGTCCATTTCTGGGTTCTTTATTCTGATCCCACTGATCTGAGTGTCTGTTTTTAAGCCAGTACCATACTGTCTTGATGATTACAGCTTTGTAATACAGCTTGAAGTCCAGGATAGTTATGCTTCCTGCTTTGTTTTTCTTTTTCAAGATTGCTTTGGTTATTTGGAGTCTTTTTTGGTTCCATACAAATTTTAGGACTGTTTGTTCTAGCTCTGTGAAGAATACTGGTGTTATTTTGACAGGGATTGCATTCAATATGTAGATTGCTTTGGGTAGCATCGACATTTTAACAATATTTGTTCTTCCTATCCATGAGCATGGAATGTTTTTCCATTTTTTTGTGTGTCTTCTTCAATTTCTTTCATAATCTTTCTATAGTTTTCAGTGTATAGATTTTTCACCTCTTTGGTTAGATTTATTCCTAGGTATTTTATGGGTTTTGGTGCAATTGTAAATGGGATTGATTCCTTGATTTCTCTTTCTGTTGCTTCATTCTTGGTGTGTAGGAATGCAACTGATTTCTGTGCATTGATTTTATATCCTGAAACTTTGCTGAATTCATGGGTCAGTTCTAGCAGTTTTTTGAATGGAATCTTTTGGATTTTCCTTATAGATTATCATGTCATCTGCAAAGAGTGAAAGTTTGACCTCCTCCTGGCCACTTTGGATGCTTTTTATTTCTTTGTGTTGTCTGATTGCTGAGGCTAAGACTTCCAATACTATGCTGAATAACAGAGGCGAGAGTGGACATCCCTGTCTTGTTCCTGACCTTAGGGGGAGAGCTGTCAGTTTTTCTCCATTGAGGATGATATTAGCATTGGGTCTTTCATATATGGCTTTTATGGTTTCGAGGTATGATCCTTCTATTCCTACTTTCTTGAGGGTTTTTATCAAGAAAGGATGCTGTGTTTTGTCAAATGTTTTCTTTGCATCTATTGAGAGGATCATGTGGTTCTTGTCCTTTCTTTAATTGACGTGATGAATCACACTGATTGCTTTGTGGATATTGAACCAGTCCTGCATCCCAGGTGTAAATCCCATTTGGTTGTGGTGAATAATTCTTTTAATGTATTGTTGGATCCACCTGGCTAATGTCTTGTTGAGGACTTTTGCATCCATGTTCATCAGGGAAATTGGTCTATAGTTCTCCTTTTTAGTGTGGTCTTCATCTGGTTTTGGAATCAATGAACCTTAATTTTTGTTTGTCTGGGAAACTTTCTATCTCTCCTATTTTGAATAGAACCTCGCTGGATAAAGATTTCTTGGCTGCATATTTTTCTGATTTAGCACATTGAATATATCCTGCCACTCCTTTCTGGCCTGCCAAGTTTCTCTGGATAGGTCTGCTGTGAACCTGATCTGTCTCCCCTTGTGGGTTAAGGACTTTCTATCTCTTGCTGCTTTCATGATTCTTTCCTTGCCTGAGTATTTTGTGAATTTCACTATGATATGCCTTGTTGATGGTCAGTTTTTGTTGAATCTAATGAGAGTCCTCTGTGCTTCCTGGATTTTGATGTCTGTGTCTTTCTCTAGGTTAGGAAAATTTTCCACTATGATTTCCTCACATAAATTTTCTACCCATTTTTCTATCTCTTCATCTTCTGGGACCCCTATAATTCTGATGTTATTCCTTTTTAATGAGTCACTCAGTTCTCTAATTTTTATTTTGTGCTCTTTTGCCTTAGTCTCCCTCTTTTTTCTGCTTCAATAATTTTGTCCTTTATATTACTGATTTGCTACTCTGCCTCATCTATCTGTGCCGCCATGGCATCCGTTTGAGATTGCAGCTCAGTTTTAACATTTTTTATTTCATCCTGACTAGGTTTTACTTCTTTTACCTCCACAGAAAGGGATTCTACTCTATTTTCAACCCCAGCTAGTATTCTTATTACCGTGATTATAAATTCCAGTTCAGACATTTTGCTTGTATCTGTGTTGATTAAGTCACTGGCTGTCATTTCTTTCTGTTCTTTCTTTTGGGGTGAATTCCTTCATTTTATCATTTTGGAGGGTGAAAAGGAATTAATAAAGTAACAAAAAATTAAAATTAAAAAATTAAAAACAACACAAAGAAATCAAATAAAGGATGCTAGATCCTAGGTGTGTTTTGGTTTAGTTGTTGAAATAATCTTGATAGATTAGAGAAAAAAGGGTAAGAAAAGAAAATTTAAAAAAGGGAAAAAAGGAAAACATTAGAAAATTTGAAAAATGAATACAGTAAAATGGAATAAAATGAACTAATGAAAGTAAAATAGAATTTAAAAAATTTACAAAAAAGTAAAAAATATAGTAGAAAAAATTAAAAATCTTTTTAATAAAAATAGAAAATAAAAACATATTTTTCTCTTTCTGTTTCAAGAATAAGAAAATAAAATTTAAAAATTTAATAAAAAAAGGAAAAAAATTAATAAAAGCACCAGTGAACAGAATGAAGTACGATTGAAATTACATCTGGTTTTCCATAGAAATCGTCTATAAACTAAGCAGGGGGAGAGACATTTGTTTGTCTAGAGCACTGTGGGCCCAGTTAGTGTAATGGCCCCATTCTTGGTGTTTTTCCTGCACTCTCCCCTGCATCTGTTCTCTCTCCACAAGCAAAAACAGCTCCCTGCCCTCCGTGGCTTCTCTCTCCCCCAGTTCACCTCTCTGTGCTGTGTACCTGCCGAGTTCTGTGGTTCTGGTTGTGCAGATTGTTGTGTTAATCCTCAAATCAGTTTTCTAGGTGTGAAGGATTGTTTAGTGTTGACCTGGCTCCATTTCAGGGATGAGATGCAAAAAAAAAAAACCACACTTCCATGCTATCCTGCCATCTTGCTCATCATTTTATTTCTTAAGAAGCTGATAGATTAAAGAAGTTTAATTTGTATTTGATAACATATTGAGAAAATTGGTTAAGTGAGAAAATTTGTCCATCCCTTAATTGTATGTATTGAAAACATTTCTGAAAAATAAGCCAGAGCATCTTTGATCTTAAAGAAATCCTACTAGAAGTGCCAGGGTACTTTTGTTTGAAAGGTGACCTTTTCCAAAGTTGATCCATTTTAGCTCATCACCATTTGACTTAATTAGAACTTCACTAATTCAGCTTCACTAATTAGAGCAAAGTTTAACATATGTCATTTAAATTCAGAAAACTGTGCCATATTTTAAAAGATTTAAAATACTGATTGATACTGATCTGAGTTCTATTATTAACTGCTTTTGTAACTGTAGCTTATTAAGAAAACAAATAAGGGGTGTCTGGGTGGCTCAGCCAGTTGAGTAGCTGACTTTGGCTCAGGTCATGATTGTGAGTTTGAGCCCCATGTCAGGCTCCGTGCTTACAGCTCAAAGCCTGAAGCCTGCTTCTGATTCTTGTCTCTCTCTTTCTCTGCCCCTCCCCCAGTCATGCTCTCTCTCTTTCTCTCTCTCAAAAGTAAATAAACATTAAAGAAGGAAAAAAAAGGAAAACAAAGAGCAAAGAAAAATAAGTATGCACTTCATTGCAGTGTAGTAAATAAGGGTACCATCTCTAAGAATAAGTGGTGACAATTGAGTTATTTGGGCAACTTTGGATAATTAATTTCCAGAATTATGAAGCTCTTAAACACTGCTATAAGTCTAATATCTTGGTAAAGTATTACAGAAGATTCATATATACATAATTTTTGTGATTCTGAAAAGCAAAGATACAAGTTATAGAAAGGTTAAATTATAAGGCCACTATAATCCTTAGAACGTGGTTGGGGAAATAATTTCTTTTACTATTTTATCTTTCTTGTAGTCATTCTGAGTCAAGTGTCCTTAAGTGGTGTTCATTCATTTAGTATTTGAATTTGAAAGGGAAGAAATGTATATTTTAACTAATCTCCAATTGATATTTAGGTTATTTTCTTTATAATTGAGGCACCATATTTCAACAATATTAGCAGTAGCTGTGATTTTGTTACCAATTGAAATGATTTTTTTTTCTGTAACATAAAACTGAAAATATGGTTACACTTATAACTACTTCAAAGTTATGGTAGGTATACTACCTGCTAGATCTTGCAATACTCTACATTAATAAAGCAGCACATATATTACCATACTAAATTTATTTTCTAATATTTTAATTTATAAGTTAAATTTTATCATAGGTATGTATGCATAGGACAAAAAATGTGTATATAGAATTCGATACTATCTGTGGTTTCAGGCATCCACTGGGGATCTTAGAATGTATTCCCCAGAGCTGAGGGGTGACTACTATGTTCATTGATTTGGTCTGTCCTGCCTGCATCTGTGATTTAAAATAATCCACATAACTGCCATAATCTAAAATCTAAAATAATCATAAAAAGGCCTTGCAAATAGGTTACAATCTGTTCACATTGAGGTATTACTCAAACATCTGAGAAGCAAGCAGGCACTGACTCCATAGCATAGATTCATTTAAGAATGGATGAGAATCAAGTCCTTAGATACATATAAAAGTATGAATATTATATATAAAGAAAGCAAAGTTTCAGTGGAAAGGTACAGAATATGATAACAAGAGTTCACAATATAAGGTTTGCCAAAACTTTTCAAAAATAAGTTCCAATAAAACCATTTTATAATATAAAGTAATAATTTTATCATAATGTATAGATTAATAAACAATTTCCATAAAAACAGAATAAACAATTTAAGCAACAACAGTACTATTTTATTGTCAAGAAAACACATACACACACTGGCAGAGATTGGCTAGAACTGACACATGTAAGTAGAACACCTCACTCTGCTTTTGATGCTAACCATTCCATTGTCTTGCTCTGTGCTTGCAGAAGACAATTTACATGGACAGTCTACTGGGTGGCTTCTCATTCAGGAAGTGAGTATTCACCTTGAACAGGTAAATCATAGAAGCAGCCTTTCTTTTCCACATTCTTTTGTTGCCTTAAACTCACATGAACACACACACATACACACACATTCATATTTATATTTATATTTATATTTATTTTTATATTTATATGTTCTTTATTCTCACAGTTTGGCTTAAATCAAGAAAGGATTATTCCTGTTTTGTTTTTGCCTTCCCTCTTATTTAGATATGTGTCAGCAAACATGTTTTCTCCAGGGGGTTGTTTCCTGCATCTATTTCCATGGAAATACCAAAACTTGCAAGTGAAAATCCATATACCATATTGCTTTAAAATGGGGTAATGCTATTCCAAAAAGTGAATTTTCTTTGTATGTGATTTAAACTGATTTTAAAATAGAAAATAGCATTATGTTATGAAACATACTTATGAAGCAGAGTTGTCTTTTTAAAATAAATTGTGTAAAAAATAAAGCAAAAGTGTATGCTAAAATATCAAAAGCAGCCACAGCAAGGTGTAAATTAAATATTCTATATAAAGTGGAACATTTTGATGGGATATTGAAGAAGTCAGTAAAAATATGGCTTTGAGTGACACTAGTGATAAAGCATTTGAATTTTTGTTTTATAGTCTGTATTCAAATAATTATATCCTTGACAAGGGAAGACAAAAAAAATAGAGAACACACAAACAGAATAAATTTTAAATACAACCTCCCATGTGTCTCAAAATATTTGTAGCTGCCAATAAACAGCTTATCTTTTAAGTTAAAGTTAAGAAAATTTGCCTCAGAAAATTAATTCAGCAGCTAGAGAGTTTTTTTAAAGCAAAAAGAAAAAACAAGAAAATGTCTGGGGTCAAGAAGATTTTTCCAATGAGTTCTTTAAAAAATTTGAAGTGAATTTATGAAATTCAGTCATCTAGAATATGAAACTAATAGCAAGATGTACAAAATATTCTACGAAGGTAATGTAAAGCAGATATCAGAGCTCAAAAAAACAAAAATAAAACTATAGAGCAATCTCTTAAAAAAACGGACAAATCTTGAATAACGTGCAAGCAAATTAAATCTAGCTGCACATTTTAGAAATAATTTTAATGCAAAATCTCAATATGATAATAGAGACAAATTTCATTATCATTCCCCAAATAAATTATATGATAAAATTTTACATGCATAGATGCTAAAAATTACTAATGGAAGAATGGGATAGATAGGTATACACATATATACATATATTCTTTTATACACACACATATTCTTTTTTCTCATCTTTTTGAATTTAAATTTTAGTTAACATGCTGTGCAGTATTGGTTTCAGGAGTGGAATTCAGTGATTCATCACTTACATACAACATCCAGAGCTCATCACCATAAGTGCCCTCCTTAATACCTATCACCCATTTGGCCATCTCTTACCCACTTCCCTTCAGCAACCCTCAGTTTGTTCTCTATCATTAAAAGTCTCTAGTGGTCTTCTCTTCCCCCTTCTCGTATGTTCTTCTATTTTGTTTCTTAAATTCCACATTTGAGTGAAATCATATGGTATTTGTCTTTCTCTGATTGACTTATTTTGCTTGGCATAATACATTCCAGCTCTATCCAAGTAGTTGCAAATGGCAAGATTTCATTCTTTTTGATAGCTGGGTAATAGTCCCATTATGTGTGTGTGTGTGTGTGTGTGTGTGTGTGTGTGTGTATGTATGTATATATATGCCACATCTTCTTTATCCATTAATCAGCCAATGGACATTTGGGCTCTTTCCATAATTTGGCTATTGTTGATAATGCTGCTATAAACATTGGTGTGCATGTACCCCTTTCAAACATGTATTTTTGTATCCTTTGGGTAAATACCTAATAGTGTGATTGCTGGATCATAGGGTAGTTCTATTTTTAGTTTTTTGAGGAATCTCCATACTGTTCTCCAGAGTGGCTGCCCCAGTTTATATTCCCACCAACAGGGCAAGAGGATTCCTTTTCCTCTGCATCCTCGCCACACCTGTTGTTTCTTGTGTTGTTAATTTTAGCCATTCTGACAGGAACACACACATAATCTCATGTGAACTCTAACTATATATGTATACATATAAGTACACATACACACATGGAAACTATTAATATACATGGTGTATAGTTAATTAAAAAGTGCATGACTATATAAAGTGAAAATATATTTTTTTCTAAAACTTATTGAATACATCTTGACAAATTATAGAAACATGTAGGTGGGATTTCAATGAAATTCAGTGTAATGGATTATTCTATAAGATTTTTGAGTATTGGGTCAGTGATTTCTACAGATCATCTGGGAAAAAAACACGAGTAGTAGGAGCCAAGACAATTCTGAGAAAAAAGATTAACAAGGAGATAGATGTTTCCTTTAGACATTAATGTGTTATTATAGAGAAATAAATAAAATTATATAGTATTTCTGAACAAATAGACAAACTAGTGGAATAGGCTAAGAAAAGCCTTCAAATATTTTATATTTGTATTATAAATGTAACAATTAAAAGGAAGGATCCATCAATAATTGGAGCTGGGTAATTATTTAATTACTTTAAAAAATTATCTGAGGCTTTACACCAAAATATTGTTTAAATGGATAAAATATTTAAATATAAAAGGTGAAACTGTAAGTAACTAGAGGTAAGTATAATTATTTTTTTATCTAATTTTGTCAGCTTAAGAAACTAATAAAAATTGACACTTAAAACTTTAAAATTCTTTATTTGGGATGTGATTAAAATTGATAAAAAAGAAACTAGAAAATGTATACATCATGTATGATAAAATTTTAATGTATAAAGAGTTTTTCTTACAAATTAATAAGAAAATGACAAAACCTTATCAAAAATGCAAAAGGCAGGGCGGGTCGCCTGGGTGGCTCAGTCGGTTGAGCGTCCGACTTCGGCTCAGGTCATGATCTCGGGGTCTGTGAGTCTGAGCCCCTTGTCAGGCTCTATGCTGACAGCTAGGAGCCTGGAGCCTGCTTTGGATTCTGTGTCTCCCTCTCTCTCCCCGCCCCCCCACTCATGCTTTCTCTCTCTCTCTGTCAAAAATAAATAAACATTAAAAAAAATTTTTTTTAATGCAAAAGGCATTTCATAAGAGAAGAAATAAAAAACCCTAAAATTTGACATGAAAAAAACTAGTTTCCAAACATACAAATTAAAACATGGTTTGCACTTTTCAATAATTAAATTAGAAAACAAATTAAAATATGTATTTTTGGCATGATTGTACTGAAAATGGAGCTGTGATACCTTGCTACTGTAATGGAAACTGCTAGATAATCTTTCTGGTAAGTAATATGGTACCCAGTTTCAAAAACATAAAATTGTCCATTTTCTTTCTGCTCACTTTGAGTCTTATCCTAATAATGAAAAATAAACATAAAATAATGTAACAGGATCTGCACTGTAGCATAATTTGTCATGGTACAGATTAGCAATAATATAAATGTCCAACAACAGCAGTTCAGTAAATTATAGTGCCTCCATACAATGAAGTGAAAGGTACATATTATAGATCAGAGAGGAATTCACATCATAATGTAAAAATTTTTATATACATGCATACATATCATACATAGAATCTTTCAAAAATGTATACATATATGTACAAAATGTATATACACATTTATATGTTTATATTTATATTTATATTTATTTATAGGGAGTCATAAGTTTACCTAACTAGAGTATTACTAATGTACTATGAATGGTGTAATTAAAATGTTTTCTGGTTACAAATAATCTCTCTCAGAATGTTTTTACATTAACATACTACTTTTATAATCTGAAAATGTTATATTGATTTTTAAAGCAGAAGTATCATGTTCTTTTTCATTCTTCTGTCTATTGTTATTTTTCTAATATAGCTTTATTTTCTCAAAAAAGCACCCGCTACCTGATGCTTAGGGAATAGAATGCACATGCAATGGGCAATATTTTCCTATCACTTGGCTAAAGTTTTCTATTTAATTGACCCAATGACTTTCTGGTAGGGAATGATTTTGAAATGACGTTTAGCTATGAGCAGAAGAAAATATAAATTGTTTAGTGTATGAAATTCAGATTGAAGTAGTCAATTTTTGGGGTGCCTGGGTGGCTCAGTCAGTTAAGCTTCTGACTTCAGCTTAGGTCATGATTTTGCAGTTTGTGAGTTCAAGCCCCATGTCTTGTCGGAACAGAGCCGGGAGCTTGTTTCAGACTCTGTGTCTCCCTCTATCCCTGACCCTTCCCTGCTCACACACACACACTCTCCCCCCCCCCAAAAATAAATGAACATTAAAAAAAACCATAATTCGTCAATTTCCCCTCTCTTACCTATTGTGGGAGTTCTTCATCCTCAGTCTCCCTGAAGGTTGAAAATACTGTGAATTAACATTTTATTCAAGAACAAATTCAATTGAAATTGAAAGCTTCCATCAGTAAAGTTGGAGGGAATACAAACGAGGCTCTCTTATGATACAATTCTAATTGAGTATACCTCTTACCTTGGAAAATTAGTTTATTGAAAATCCAATTTTTTGGATAACTACAGTTAATTCCATGTAATTTAATGATTCTCTGTTTTCAGAGTTGTTTAACCCCAAAAATATACATTTTAAATTTCACTGTAAGCAAAAGTTAGGCTATCTGCCTTCAGACTGCAGTGGTGCTTACCACAAAATCTTGTAGATTAGTAATTTCTGGTTCTGCTTAACATAGCATCCAACTACAGCTGTGTCCTCGTATTCTGTGATGTGAACCTCATATTGAAGGTTCATATGGTATGTCAGGTTGCCCTTGGGCTGATAAATTCTGTCCAACTTGAAAGCTTGCCAGTTGAGAGATTTTAAATTACATTTTTCAGCATATTTTATACTTCATACCATTCTTAAATAAATTTTTGGTTGGCTATATGTATGTGTGTGTGCATGTGGGTATAGTTTTGACAAAGTAAGAAACTCAACTTGAAACAGCTTCCATATGTAGTTATGAAACCACTGCAAATATCAAATAACTCTAAAAGGAGTATATACAATGTAAAACAACAACAACAAAAGCTGTACTGAGGCTTAATATGAATGGCAAAACTTGCTTTTTAAAAAGAATATTGGGAGCTCTCAAAATCTCTGAGATAGTCAGGGAGTCAGGCTCTCCGTTGAGAACGCTCACGTTCTCCTCTCATTCTATTCTACTGACAACTCCTCTGCCAGTGTTGTGTTGAGCACAGGTGCTACAGTTTAAAATGCTGACACTAGGTAAGGTCACTGGTCTGCCACCACAGCTGTGGGAACCTGAATGCCTCTCCAGTATTTACTACCCTTCTTGTTTGCTGGGTTAGATTCCATTTGGCAACTCCTTTTTCCTTCACCCTCTTTGCTTAGAAAACCTCCTGTGAATGTGCTTCATCAGTGAAGGGTATGTCATGCTTGCACATCGCAGGGGACTTTAGGAAGGTAGGTTTCTGGGTTTTGTTTTAGGAGTGAGAGGATCTAACATAGAAAACCTGAAAAAGTATATTTTGAACAAAAGAGGGATGTTCAAAAGTCATTAGTAAATATAACAGAAATGTTTATTAGAGTCAGTTCTTTAGCTGTCCAATTCAAAATACTCCCTCTTGAAAGCTTGAACACAGTGTATGTACCGCAAATAATGCAACTATTACTCATACAAAGAAAATGTTGCTTTCCTTTGTCTCCAAATGTAAATTAACAAATATTTCAATAGTTAATGCAACCTGCTTCAACTACAAATTGTCATAGTGTTTTTTTCTTTCTTGAGTTTTAACTTTTGATATTCTATATACTATGAACTAAATTGTTAAAGTTAACAACCACCAATAACAGTCTATGTATAAAAAGAAAAAAACATGAAAAAGGGAGAAATATACATGAATATCCTATTAATCTGGTGTTTATGACACTGAAAGAATTAAGCCTATGGGTGGACATCCTAGCCCCTAAGTCTGGGATCGAGTTTGAGTGCTAGCCCAGATCCAGTCTGACCTTCCTGTACCTCAGGCTTTGGGCCTGGATTTAGTATACAACAATTCCAAAGCAGGTCACAAAGCTTTGTTTATTACAATTTCACCTCATCTCCCAATACAGCACATGATTTCAGCCTCCTTCAGGGTCAAGGGCTGGGCTTCTGCCCAGGCTCCACTGAGTTTGCAGAGCTAGTGACTAAAAGCAGCTTCAGTGTCTGGGTCCTTCCAAATGAAACCACCAAGGTTCTAACTTTCCCAATGGCTACCCAGAGGGACTAGCTAACACAACCTGGAATAGAAAGGCCATACCTCCCTGTGGGTTGGGCTTTGACCAGTGGAAGCCAGGAGATGGTGAAGACTCCAGTGGGTTCATTGCTTCCTTTTCCTGACTACATGAACTAGAGGTAGTGGTTTCATATGGCCTCTCCAAAACCCTTCTTTCACCAAGAAACCAGCTGTGTTCTCTCAAGACGCTGCAAAAGCTAAAAAAAAAAAATGCATCACCCTGTATTTGTTTTGCCTCCTGCTTTATCTTCTTTTCTTTCTTTCTTTCTTTCTTTCTTTCTTTCTTTCTTTCTTTCTTTCTTTCTTTCTTTCTTTCTTTCTTTCTCTTTCTTCTTTCTTCAATATTGCCCCTGGAATTGAATATCCCCAAAACTTAAGCACATAAACTTTTCCTTGTTATATTTGTTATATTTTCTAGGGTGCCCAGATGAAGACATTATGTTTCTACAATTATCAGAAGGCCATCACTGTATTTATGTTTGCTCTCTTTATTAATTATTCAATATTTCATTTGCCCTCAGCCATTATTACAGGAAATTGAGGTTGGTTTCATCATGAGGTAAATCAACCTACTATTTTTCAGGAATAGCATTAGTTGGTGATCTTGTTTGATGTTTCTGTAGTCTTTATGAAATTTCTGGAGCCTTTTAATAAGTTTTACTATCAGATTAGGAGGCACCCTAGGAAGACCTTGGTTTATACATGTACTACAATATTCTCCCTAGCAAACCTGTTTCCTCTTGGTAATCAGGATTCACAACCCTCTATTTTACATCTTTGTCCTATAGCAGAAGGAGCTTGAAATGGACAAATGAAAGCTTCAGCCTCCAATTCATGAAACCATTGTAGAGGCCCCTCATGAAATAACTTACCTTTGTGTTCTAAAAATCTCCTGGAAGAGCTCTAAGATAAGTAGCAGAACCCAGGGACATATCTGGGAAATATTAACTAGAGTGGGATTCACTAGGTATGAGAGTGAGGGATCTACACATACTTCTATCCTTTATTTCCTGTATTCAAGGTTTGGTTCAGAGAATATACATACTTCACCTTGGATAACATCCTAATTTTATTAGATGTTGTCTTCTGTCTTATTTCCATTCAGACAACTTCAATTCTCTGTAAAGTCAAGTGATTTGATTGATATAGTAACTGCTAAGGCAGTAATTTCTGTGAGTGTCAGGTTATTGACTTAATTTTGCCTGTGTGAAATTAGTTCTTTCATCAGAAACAATGTTGTGCATAAGGCATTCAATAAGCTCAGAGATGGGGTTGCTAGAAGAGACATGTCAGAAGGGAGGACAATTTAACTCCAGGCTAAATGTTTACTACAGTTAGGATAAATTATTACTCCCTTTGTGATGGAAGAAGTTTAATGTTTCAATCCACAATCAGGTAGCTATCTAGATCCGTAGGGATATTAAGTTTAGGGTTGGTCTCTTTTCACTGTTGCTAGAAAATTGGATGCTCAGCAGAGGCTGGAGCTAGTGAGCTATGGAATGGGGAGGTACTTGTTTTTGCATCACCTCTGACTCTGCCTTGGCCAATGGACCATAGCATCCATTGGCCAAGCAGTAAGAAGGCATGGGAAAGGGACTGACTGAAAATCATCAGAGTATGGAGAGTCCTCATTGTACTGGGGACCTTTTGGTGAACATTCACATGGAGTATAATATGCTTACATTTGAATTCATTCCAAATGTTCCCTCCACACACTTCTTTCTAAAACAACCAAGAAACCAACCCCTATGTACCAATTTTTCTAAGTTCTTCTGCATCCAAATAATTATTCCCCACCCACTCATGTAGATTTTTAATCTGCGTCTTATTCAGCCTTCTCTTTTGCCAAACGGATTGGATGCCATACAATCTAACTTGTGTGTAGGGCTAAAATGTCACAAGTCCTATTTCCAGCATATTTTGAAAAGTATTCAGTAAATCACTTGACTCTTGTTTTAGCATGTCCCTCCATCTGCAATTGTGGGTTGAGGGAAGAGTGGAAGTTTGGCAGAGGTGAACACAGTGAGAACATGAGCTGCTTGTTAACGTAACACACCTGTGCTTTCAGATCCTGTTCACATTTGTATTTCATGATTTAGTTCTGAGGAACATGCATGATTTTTCTGGTTTATAACATCTGGTAACACCTAGTTACCTCGCTACCTATAATCAGGTATTCAATCTTTACTAGGGCAAGGAACAAGCCAATAATTATTTCTCTATAGGAAAATAATTACTTGTCAATAAAGTCCCAGTTTTACCCTAAAACCATAGGATTCTCTGTGTTACAGCTTACCACAATACTACATGACATCCAGGTATGACACAGATACTCTGAACAATGTTGAATTCCCTAGATTACAAGTTCTCAGAGAAAGAGCTATAGATGTACAATCCAAATCAGTTAAAATATCTTCGTTTTGCTATTTTTTCTCTCATACTGTAGAATATTGAATTACCCAGTAAATGAATCAGAGCAACACACTCAAAACAATATTTTTTCCTGTAAACTATTAAAGGGTGTACCACATGTTGTGTCTCATTCTTTGTGGTGAAGAGTGCAAGGTGAAGCAAACTGTCTACAATTTTGGAAGGAACTTGAAATTTCCAGGCTTCTAAATTCTCCAGAACTTCACAGAAGAGTCAGGCCCCTGTATTTTAATAAGAATAATTTCTCACCCTCTGGATATAGCAACTTACCAAGTCATCTGGCGACCTGCTGCTTTCTGTTCACCAGGTCTTATGAGCCTGCTGTAATCAGGTAGCCGAGAACATACAGTCTTGGGAGAAAGATAAAAAGGTCTTGAGTGGTATAAAGCCACTGAAGTCAGTAAGTTAATAAAGGTATAATTTTACCCCTATGAAATTAGTGCAAACAGATCCTGGTTTTGTTTTGTTTTTTGCTAGCTTATAAGATAGAGGAAGAAAAACATTCCAGACCAATACTTGCATATAATTTGCTGGGAATTTTGTTAGTATGCTTAGGAAGATATCACATGAATATGAAGTGATAATGAATATAATGTGGAATAACATTAATGATTGGAATCACCAGTTAATTGAATTTATGATAACTCATTCATTCTTAGAGATCTCCCTTCTTCTGCATAGAACAAAAGGCATATTAAAACATAGTGTGATTGAAATCACCATTCCTCTATCTCTTGTCTTTATTAGTGGGACTAATCTCCAGGACAACCAAGTTAAGTATATGATATTGCTAATGTTACACATTTTTGAAAGAAAGTATATGATGTTTAATTTTATGAGTCAACTTAACTGGCCTATGGGTTGCCCAGATAGCTAGTAAAACATTATTCCTGGATATGTCTGTGAGGCTGTTTCTGGAGAGATTAGCATTTGATTGAGTAGGATGAGTAAAGTGATCTGCCCTCACCAGTGTGGGTCACATCATACAATCTGTTGAGGGCTGGAATATAACAAAAGGTGAAGGAAGGGTAAATTCCCTCTCATTTCTTGAACTGGGGTTTCAATATTTTCCTGCTTCCAGACATCAGAGTTTTTGGTTCTTGGGACTTTGGACTCCAGAACTTATTCTAGCAACCCTCTGGTTCTCAGGTCTTGGGACTGAGACGAGCTTTCCTGGCTCTGCAGCTTGCAGACAGCAGACTGTGTAATTTCTCAGCCTCCATAAGCACATGAGACAATTCCCATAAATAAATATCGTCATTTATCTATCTATCTATCTATCTATCTATCTATCATCTATCCATCCATCCATCCATCTATCCATCTATCCATCTATCCATGCATCTACTTACCCATCCATCCATCCATCTATCCTATTGGTTTTTTTTTGTCTCTGGAGACCCATGACTAATGTAAGGCCCAAAGATCAGGAACTTCCATGTGGCTCTTTCAGCCTTATTCCCACAAGACAGAGAGTTCTATGGATATTCTCTCAGTTGCTTATTATATTTATTCTCATCTTAATTTGGAAACCAGAGTTTGGTTCAAAAAGCCTACTGAATGCATTTAAGTTAAGTCTCCATTTATCACCTAATTCCAAGAAACTACTATTTGGACAAATGGACTAAAGTGTTTTAGATTCATAGGGATTAGTATTAGCACCGAGGCAGTTATAATCCAAACGTCCATGAAATGTCTGATTTTTTCCATTTCCTCGTACACAAATGCTTTAGTAAATGCCTATAGGTCTTTTTGGGGAAAGCATAAAATTTATAGCACATCCTTCTGTTATTCCAGGAGCCTCTTCAGTTGTGTCCTCTGTTTCATGATCTATTATCCTGTTCTCTGTGTTCCACTAGGAATTCAAACATCCCTCAAAGGGTAAAATTATTGTAAGATCAGCAGGGTTTTAATAAACATGTTTAATGCCGGGGCACCTGGGTGGCTCAGTCGGTTGAATGTACGACTTCAGCTCAGGTCACGAACTCACGATTTGTGAGTTCGAGCCCCGCATCGGGCTCTGTGCTGACAGCTCAGAGCCTGGAGCCTGCTTCAGATTCTGTATCTCCCTCTCTGTCTGCCCTTCCCCTGCTTATGCTCTGTCTCTCGCTGTCTCTCAAAAATAAATAAAAATGTCTAAAAAAAACCATGTTTAATGCCAATATTATTTTTCTTTTCACTACTAAGGCATTCTGTTTGAATTCTAAAACATAAGCAAGAATTATAGCAATGGTATTCTTTTATTTAACTACTGCCATCACAGAATTAATTAAATGTGATTTCAAAATGGGATGAACAAAATCCAAACTTTCTTTTAGATGGTCATAATATACAAAAAAAAGATTTTAAAATTGTATTGACAGGTTAAAATGCAAAACAAGAAGCTTTTAATGAGGATTTACCAGTTGTCTCTAATAGTGTGGTAACATTTACCTCTATCATTTGATGTCTTGGCTATGGTTAAGCTCTGAATGGGGCTTCTGTCAGTGAAGAAAAAAAAATCTCAATTCTCATGAAGAAATCAATTAATATTTTTTTTTACTTTAGCAATCTAGACACTGTAAGCATCTTTTTACCACATTGCTCAAAAGCTTAAAAAAAACTATGACTTTCAATATATATCTATGTTAGATAAACTTTTTTATTGATGATTAAAGGTGATAAGATATAATGCTAAAGGTCTTCTAGAGGTAACATTTTATTAGAAGGCAAAATGTTATAAAGAAAAGAGCACATGTTTCTATATCAGAGAGACCAACTTTTGCATAATGGATCTGCCACTAGTTTTTTAAGTTAGAGATTTAACTTTTCTGAACCCTGCTTTATGAACTTGAATTAGAAATAGAAACACCTACCTTATAGTTTCAGCAATAATATGTAAAAATCATGTGGTACGTGTGGTGACTATCAAAGAGTAGTTATTGGTTATATGATTTAAAACAGAAAAATTATGAAATAATTATTTCATTTAAATGTATTCTGCATAAACATATTTGAAAAGATTCATATCAGTGATATGAATCTTTATAACGTTTTGTGGCAGCAACGTCTCCCCTTCCATGGCCTACCCACCCATATTTCAATCACCCTTATGAATGATTATGCAGACTAACACTGGGGCTTAATTTATCCTGGGCATTGAGGGCCCTCAGAAGTTGTTGAATGTGTGGTACAGAGGTTTAGGAGGCCACAGCAGGGACTTACACACCAGGTGCAACTAAAGGGGGCAGTATTTTTAACTATTTTAAACTTTGGTCTTTAGAGTAAAATTTAATCTGAAGGAAGAATTTTACGCTGCCCATATTTTTAAAACCACTAGCCTAGACCATTTCTTCCTAGCTTTTTGAGGATAACAGAAACTAGTAACCATAAACAAGAGCCAGATTGATGTCATTTTCTGTTTCTCCATTAAATACCTACTGTATATAAATGGGGGACATTAAATTGAGTCTAACCTGAGCACAAGGCCATGTGTTTTTATGTCTCTATAAAAGGAAATTTAGTTTTCATTGTAGTGTTTTCCCTTCTATTAAAATGAAGTAACTCTAATTCTCATCATTAAAATATACTTATTTCAAAATGTATTATATTTTCCCTTTTACAACTTCTAAAGTTTGTCTCCAGTTCCTCTCTTCATGAGTTTAAGAAATAACAGCTAACATTATGTAACATCTAAAATTTGTGTCAACATTCTCTGATCTTTAAAAAAAAACCACACACTTTGTCAAACATTTTATTGCTACTCTTCCATGCTGTTCAGATTTATTTTTTCTTTCATTTAGCATTTAAAGAAAATGGATTTGTCTATTTTTTTTTCTGGAAATGAGTAGGTCTGGGCTGAAATAAGAGGTCTGGAGTCCCCAGAGATATTCCTGGCAGCACATATTGAGTCCCTACTACCTTGATTTGGGGTGCTTCCACTTGGGAATATAGTAGGTACAGTGCATATAGCTTGGGACTATCTTTATAAATCATTCATGCATGAACATTCTTGGAAATAACTCTTTTTGCCCTTGCATTTTGTATTTATCCTAAAGAGCATTGCTTGGCCTAGCTGAAGTTGTGTTTTTCAATACCACCTTTCTAAGGCATCACATTTTTAAAAAATTTTTTTAATGTTTATTTATTTTGAGAGAGAGACAGAGACAGAGACAGAGACAGAGCTTGAGAGGGAAAGGGCCAGGGAGAGACGGAGACATAGAATCTGAAGCAGGCTCCAGGCTCCGAGCTGTCAGCACAGAGCCCGATGTGGGGCTGGAACTCACGAACCGCGAGATCATGACTTGAGCCAGAGTCGGAGGCTTAACTGACTGAGCCACCTAGGCGTCCCTAAGGCATCACATTTTTTTTTTAATTTATCACAGCTTTCTGTCAAAAAAGATCTCTGAAGTCTAAGTCACTTCCTTTTGTATAGCACTTGCCATATCCACTGACAAAAAAAAAAAAACAAACAAAAATGTCCCACAAAATCTCCCAGTACAAAATAACACGAACAAAAATTCAAAGCCTTTTATTCTAACAAGCACTTAGCAGAGTTATCAGATTATAATTGAATATTATTTAAAATTAAATCAAAGATAAGTTTTACCTCTCCAATATAGATTAAAAACTTACAAAATTATCAGGAAATGCTACTAGAAATTTGTATTATGGATATATAACCTAAAAGAAAAACTCAATATCCATGAAAACCTCTCAGAACAAAGATGTCATTGTCATATTTATTATCATAGTAACAACAGAAACAAAGACAATAATAATGACAATTCTTCATCTCAGTTATTTACTAGAGCAATGGGTGCGCTGACTGGAGAATTTTCTGAGTGGAATATTGTGTGTTCCTTTGAAATTATAATTACAGAGTTTATAAAAGACTTATGCTGACATACTAAGTAAAAAAATTAAGTAAATGTGAAATTGTGACTATGTAAATATGCAAAAATTCATAGCAAAAAGCTAAAATGAAATGCCCTACATTTTATAGTTGTTTTGAAGAATTGAGGTATTTGGGTAATTTTCTTCTTCATTTTATTTGCCTTGCTTACAGGTTTATTCATTTAAAAATATTTACTGAATATCTATTGTGATGAAGCAATTACTAGGGGAATTGGGATGATAATAATAGCAAGTCAGTTAAAGTCATTTTCTCATGGAGCTTTCAATGTAGTGAAGGTAATGGTTATTAAACATAATTACACAGAAACTTCTGAAATTACAGTGAAGAGAGGTAACATGCAATGAAAACATATAAAATAAACACATAACTTGCTTTGAAGATTTACTTTTTGGAACAAGTAACATTTTGTATTTGTCAAGTTTCCCCAGAGAAACAGAGCCATTATGTATCTAGGAACAGATTTATTATAAGGTTATGGAGGCTAAGAAATCACAAGATGTGCAAGATGGAGATCCAGAAAAGCCAGTGATATTGTTTAAAGGCCTGAAAGCCAAAACTCTGACAATGTAGATTCTAGTTTGAATCTGAGGCCCTGAGAACTGAAAATAGGATAACAGCAGGATAACTTCGATGTTCCAGCTCTAGCAATCAGGCAGAGAACAAATTCAACTTTTCTTTGCCTTTTTCTTCTATTCAGGACTTTAATGAATGAGATGATGCCCTCTCACATTGTGGGGGTCTGTATGATTTATTCAGTCTACCAAATAAAATACTAATTTCTTCTAGAAATACCCCCCACAGACACACTCAGAAAAAATGTTTTTTTTTTTTTTTAAGAAAAACTTTCAGTAATTCACCATTTTTTTTAAATTTTTTTTTCAATGTTTTTTATTTATTTTTGGGACAGAGAGACACAGAGCATGAACGGGGGAGGGGCAGAGAGAGAGGGAGACACAGAATTGGAAACAGGCTCCAGGCTCCGAGCTGTCAGCACAGAGCCCGACGCGGGGCTCGAACTCACAGACGCGAGATCGTGACCTGGCTGAAGTCGGCCGCTTAACCGACTGCGCCACCCAGGCGCCCCAGAAAAAATGTTTAACCAGACACCTGGACATCCCAAGATCTAGTCAAGTTGATATGTAAATATCCATTACACATATACTTTCTGAATTGATAATTTTCATAATGGAATTTTTTATTTCATAGTAATAAACATTCTTGAGCATAGTTCTCAGTCCAAGAATTAAAACAACACCAAAAGTTGAAATGTACCAATGTATTCTTTCTCTATGTCCTCCAGAAGACAAGCACCATGTTTAATTTTGAATTTATTACAGTTGAAACTTTTTTTGCCTTTTATTATCATTAAATATTCTTAAATATATAACAATTATATGGTTTATTTTTACTAGTTTTGCTCTATAATATGCTCTTTATGTTATGTATAACCTTCTGGTACTTGCATTTTTACTCAATATTATATTAAATTAGACATTTCTAGTGTTCATAATTGTTCTCATCTTTTCCTAGCTTTCTCATAGTTGGTTAGGGTCACAGGATAAATTTTGACCAATAGACACTAAGCAGAAGTAGTGTGTGTTATTCTGGGCTGCAGTAATTAATTGTTGCTGTACAACTGGCTCTAATGCTCTCTTTTTACATGATCGTGGAGGAGTTTCACTGTTAAGTTGGTGTGGTATTAAAGAGTCAAAGCATCCTGAATATATAAGCCACTGAAGAAAGGCCAGGGGGTCATGAAAATTATGTAGACCACGGATTAGCAGCTATAGTCCATGGTCCAAATCCAACACGCTGCCTATTTTTGAATACAAAACTTTGTTGGAACATAGCCATGCCCATTCATATATATATTGTCTTTGGCTGTTTTCATGCTTTGATAGGTGTGATAGAGACTGTATAACCCATAAAACCTAAAATACTTACTATCTAGCTCCTTACAAAAAAGTTTGCTGATCCCTGCTCTAGATTGAGGGCACTATTAGAATGAACAATGCTAAACCTTTGTGCTGTTTAGTCATCAAGATTAGCATATGTTATTTTTGCAGTGGCATGATGTGTCCTACATCAACTAATGCACTAATATTCATCCATATCATGACATGTAGCTGTAGCTCATTCATTTTCAGTGCTGTTCAGCACTCCTTTTCGTGATTATTGCATAGTTTATGTAACCAAGTCTCTGCTGATGGAATTTCAGTTATTTGTAATTTTTTTTTAACAAAAAGCATTGCTTCAAAGATTTCAATTTTCTGTAATGGAAGAATAGCTCCTATTATACCAAGCCTCCCACAGTTAAAAACTGTAAACTCTAGACATAATAAAAAATTATTTGGGGGGCACTGAAGAGTGGACTGAAAGAAGGGAGATACTTGTTAGGGTCACTAATTGGAAGAAAAGAACTGTACTGTGTGAACTTTTATGCCTTTTAGACTAAGGCCAAAGTACATGCTGTATTAGGTGGCTAAAAAAAAATAATAATTAAAAAAAATCTTTCATTATTCTGGTCTTGAAAAACCATAGGATAGAATTTGGTACAGCCATGACAACTGAAAACAGAGAAACAGAGATCATGGAAAGGAAAGAGACAAAGAGGGGAGATGAAATTTATTTGTATAATTTCTGGTCAAATCTTTGTGTAGCCCCTAAACTGCACATGTGCTAGGTACATTCCGGGCAATTCCTTCCAAGCAGGAAGTGAGGTAAAATTACAACAGCCACTCACCACAAGGAAAACTATCGGTAGTCTGAATTTGAATTAAGACAAGATACCTTCCTATAAAACAAAAATCCTTTTTTGAGAAACACAACAAAATCCAGAGTGTTTATAATGTGTAATTCATAAGACTCAGGATAAAGTCTACTATGCCCTCCAGTATATTTTTTAAAAAGGAAGTGATTAACTATACTCAAAAGAAAAGACAATCAGTGAAAAATGAACCTGAGATAAGATGATAGAATTAGCAGACAAGGATTATGAGAGCAGTGGTTATTGCATCTATGATTATGGGTATGAAGGAAAATTTGCCTCTAATGAATGAGAGAAATGAAATGTCAGATCATCAATAGAGACTTTAAGAAACAAGTGGAAATTCTATGGCACAAAAACAGACACTCAGATCAATGGAACAGAATAGAGAACCCAGAAATGGACCCACAAAATATTTGGTCAACTCATCTTTGACAAAGCAGGAAAGAATATCCAATGGAATAAAGACAGTCTCTTTAGCAAATGGTGCTTGGAAAACTGAATAGCGACATGCAGAAAAATGAACTTGGACCATTTTCTTACACCATACACAAAAATAAACTCAAAATGGATGAAAGACATAAACATAAGACAGGAAGCCGTGAAAATCCTAGAGGTGAAAGCAGGCAAAAACGTTTTTGATCTCGGCCACAGAAACTTCTTACTCAACACATCTCTGGAGGCAAGGGAAACAAAAGCAAAAATGAACTACTGGGACCTCCTCAAAATAAGAAGCTTCTGCACAGTGAAGGAAACAATCAGCAAAACTTAAAGGCAACCGATGGAGTGGGAGAAGATATTTGCAAACAACGTATTAGATAAAGGGTTAGTATCAAACTCAACACCCAAATACCAAATAATCCAGTGAAGAAATGGGCAAAAGACATGAATATACACTTCTCCAAAGAAGACATCCAGACAGCCAACCAATACATTAAAAAATGCTCAACATCACTCATCATCAGGGAAATACAAATCAAAACCACAATGAGATCCCATTTCACACCTGTCAGGATGGCTAACATTAACAACTCAGGCAACAACAGATGTTGGCGAGGATAAGGAGAGAGAGGATCTCTTTTGCATTGCTGGTGGGAATGCAAACTGGTGCAGCTGCTCTGGAAAACAGTATGGAGGTTCCTCGAAAACTTAAAAATAGAACTACCCTACGACCCAGCAATTGCACTACTGAGTATTTATCTAGGGGATACAGTTATGCTCTTTCGAAGGGGCACATCCACCCCAATGTTTATAGCAGTATTATCAACAATAGCTAACGTATGGAAAGAGCCCAAATGTCCATCAACGGATGAATGGATAAAGAAAATGTGGTATATACAATGGAGTATTACTCAGCAATCAAAAAGAATGAAATCTTGCCATTTGCAACTATGTGGATGGAACTGGAGGGTATTATGCTAAGCGAAATTAGAGAAAGACAAATATCATGACTTAACTCATAGGAGGAATTTAAGATACAAAACAGATGAACATAAGGGAAGGGAGGCAAAAATGATATAAAAACAGGGAGGGGCACAAAACATAAAAGACTCATACAGAGAACAAACAGAGGGTTGCTGGAGGTGTTCTGGGAGGGAGGATGGGCTGAATGGGTAAGGGGCATTAAGTTGTCTACTCCTGAAATCATTGTTGTACTATATGCTAACTAACTTGGATGTAAATTTAATAAATAAATTAATCTGAGATCTGAATATATATATATATATACCCAAGTAAATAAAAAAAGTTACAAATGGAAACTCTAGAATTGAAAAATACCATATCTGCAGTATCTGAATGGGCTTAATAGCATATTAGAAATGACAAAAGATTTCGGGACATATGAATAGAATTAACCAATGCAGAGAAAGAAAAAGTAGACATATCCAGAGTTCTGTGGGACAATTTCAGAAATTTTAAATGTCCATAGTTAAGGTTCTTGAATTAAATGAGAGAGAGAGAAATAGGGGGAAAAAGTGTTTGAAATAATATCAAAATTCCTAAAGTTGGTGAAGAACATACTTGATGGGTACAAGAAGTTCAGTTAACCTCAAGCTGAATACATATAAGAAATCACGCTTAAGGATATTATGGTCAAATTATCAGAAGTTATTAAGGAATTGCAAATTAAAACAACAATGAGATACTGCTATGCAACTATTAGAAAGCCTCAAACCCCGAATACTGAAAACACCAAATGGTAGCAAGGGCACAGAGTAACAGAAACTCTAATTCATTTCTGGTGGGATTGCAAAATGGTACAGCCACTTTGGAAGGCAGTTTAGTGGTTTCTTACTGAACCCAACATACTCTTACCATGTGATCCTGCACTCACATTCCTTGGTCTTTACCCAAATGAGTTGAAAACTTTTGTCTATCAAAAAATATGTATATAAATGTTATAGCAGCTCTATTCATAATTGCTAAAATGTAGATGCAAATAAGATGTTTTCAGTAGGTGAATGGATATGAACAAATCCAGACAAGGGACTATTTTTCAGTGATTAAAATAAATGAGCTATTAAGCCACAAAAAGACATGAAAGAATCTTAAATATGTATTGATAATTAAAAAAAGAGTAGTCTGAAAAGCTAAATACTTGTCAACTACAATAATATTCTGCAAAAGGCAAAACTGTGGAGATGGTAAAAAGATTAGTGGTTGACAGAGACTGAGGGAGAGAGAGGGAGTTATGAATAACTGTAGCACATGAGATTTTTAGGACAGTGAAACTAACTACTCTGTATGGTACTATAATAGTGGGTACTTGTCATTATGCATTTGCCAAAAGCCATAGAATAGATGGATGAAAGACAACTCTCAGGTAATGAGATTTGGCTGGAACTGCACTAATCTTAGAGAATAATTTGAGGATGATGAACCTAGTAATGATTACAGGGGATGTTTCAAGTTATTTATTTATTTTTAATACCAAACACAGTAATTGTTGCAAAACATGTGCCATGTTTATAAATTTTTAACATAGTTTTAGTAGTAATATTTTATATTAGTAATACTAGTACTATACTTTGATATTTTAATTACTATTAAAGTTTTCTAGGTATTCTTGAAAGTGATTCTCATGTGCTATTCTCTGGCTTAATTCTTTTGAGGATGTATGATTCTACAATTCTAGAAAGATTTTTCTGTTTTTGATTATTCAGCATCAATTTAAATTCAGTGCATGGTAATTTCTTTAAAAATTATTAGAATTTTTCTTATAAAATTAGATAAAGGGAAGTGTATTTCATTAGTGAAGTCAAGATAACATTTTAGATTTGACTTTTGATCCCCAAGTTAACAATTAACCAAATAATTACAACTCCACATTTTCTTCGTCTCCAATTGTTTCAGTTCAAGAAGATTTGGTTTGGGAGCTTAGCTTACAGTTTGTATAATAGTAATGTTGAAATGAAAAAGAGTATCATAAAGCAACACAATTTTAATATGCCCATAACGTTCTTGACATTTTGAAAACTTAGTTGAAATAATAAAAGGAAACAATGAGTTGAAATATAGTTACATGCAATAGAAAGTTTTATGGGACGCCTGGGTGGCTCAGTCAGTTAAGCCTCTGACTTTGGCTCAGGTTATGATCTTGTGGTTCATGAATGAATTAGAGCCCCGCTTCCGGCTCTGTGCTGATAGCTGAGTCTGGAGCCTGCTTTGGATTCTGTGTCTCCTTCTCTCTGCCCCTCCCCTGCTCCTGTCTCTCTCTCTCTCTCTCTCAAAGAATAAATAAACATTAATTTTTTTTTAAAAAAAGAAACTTTTATGCTAGACCGGTGAAAAGGAAGTTAATAGGTCTCATTCACATTCTCTGTAACTGTTATTCTACAATGTCAGTTAATTACTGCAGAAGAGGTGGTGTTTCTGCCAAATTTCCCAGTGTACTTTGGCATTGCCCTCTCCTTGTCTGTTTCTGAGGTCTATTTGGTAAAGGAGTGCAGATTTTAGAATCTTCACTGAAATTTGACTGTTTTGATCCTCCTTTCACAGAGAAGATGTAAATGAGAGCCCTGAGGGACTATTAAATAGCAATAAGGTACAAATAAATAGATTCTGATCAACTGGATGATAACAATTGTTCCAAGTAGAAAGAAAAGGTGGATAAAATATGAAAAATTAAAGTACTCCGTTTGTTCCTTCAGAATAGAAATGACTTTTATCATATTTCGTTTTCTTCATGATGATGAAATAGTAACTGGAGGTAAAATAATTGAGGCAGTATGATGAACTCTAGTTAGGAATGGCTACCTTTTTTACATTAATTAGTTGCTTTTGGAAGTTGAAGACTCGTGGGACTTTATAGAAATAGAGAAAAAAGGAAACTAGACTTCGAACTAGACATTTCCAAAGAAGTCCTTTTGATTTTTGTTTTCGTATTTTAGTGTTGGTGTATGTATCATCCAAATGGATGTTGATATAAAAGATGAAGATGCCTATCCTCAGCAAATAATCATAGTTACACATTTTCAATATTTCCAGAGGAGGATTTACATTCTTTCTCCTTAATCTATCCCAATGCTTTGCATACTTCACAAGCCAGGCCGCATAACAAGCACTTGGTTCGTCAAACAAGTTCTCAGCAAACCTCAATTAATCTAAATACACATTTCTTTATGAAAATGATTACTGCCAAAATATGCCCAATGTGTCAGAAGGTATCATGCATGATATTTTCATGCAGGAAATAAATTGCTAAAAGAGAAAGAAAAAGAGTAGAGTTGGTTCTCAAGTGATGGTGATGCCGCTGTCACTCATATGTCCTCATTTCTTTCCTGCCAGAATGTTTCCATGCTATTGTGTAGTCCCAGGCAGGCCATCTGTTCCTGTTGTCAGGGCCAGTAAGCTTAAGGTGATTAGAGGGTGCTACATTCTTGGTTTCTGAAGAGATCAGTTAGCTACACACAGAGAAGCATTCTGGGTGTTTTGGCTACTTCCTATACTCTCAAATCATATAAACTCTCCTGCAAATATGCGCAATGTGTTATGTGAGAGATTAGATACAAGTGTATGAAGCCAGTGGAAATCTAGTATAATCACATTACTTTAGCGGTTAAGAGCCTATCTTTAATCAAACAACTGGACTGAAATTTTGGCTCAGTTATTTACTAGTTCCATGACCTTGGGCAACTTAACATACTTTAAGCCTTAGTATCCTCATTTGTGAATCTTAGAGGTAATAAAAGTACCTTTCTATTATATGTGTTTAAGAAGTAATGCATGTAAAATTCTTACCAGCGTGCCTAGCTTATTATAAGCTTGCAATCTTCATTAGCTATTATTATTATATGCCTTATTAAGTTGGTGCAATAGCAATTTTAGTCTTTTATTAATGACTTCAATAAAATTACAAAGTAAAATTGAAACATGTACAGTGTATTGTACTTTATTGTAGATTGAAGTAAAGATAAGTGATAGCATATTCTCAAGATCATACAATGTTACCCATGGCTGATTTGGGAATAATATATTATTCTCTGACTTGATCCAAAGTTCCCTCCACCAGCCTAGGATACTTAAATAGACTTGGTTTTTATAAAGACTTGCCAGTTTATGCAGTAGGTACAATTCGCTTTATGTGTTTTAGTTGAAGTGAAATATCCATTATTATTTGATTTCAAAATAAGCATAGTTTGAAATTATTGGCAACAATGGGCACTACTGGAGAATATATAAATGCATGGAGAAAAGTATTGTAACACATCAGAAAATCTCTTGGAGAAGATACAATTTTAATGAGTGATTTTTGGCTAAACACTATCCCTTGTCATTTATTCAAATAATTGCACATAAATAAAAACAAAGTAAATTAACAGTTGGAGAAATTTTAGCTGAAGTTAATCAACAGAACTTAGCCAACAGAAATCTAGTAGGTCAGACACCACTATCCATTCCTTGGTAAAGGGGTAGGGTGTTGCCTCTTTTCCAAGAAATTGTTTTATTTTTCTAAATCACATTCCTTTTTGAAACATTTTTAGGGGCGCCTGGGTGGCTCAGTTGGTTAAGCGTCTGACTTCAGCTCAGGTCATGATCTCGCGGTCCGTGAGTTCGAGCCCTGCATTGGGCTCTGTGCTGATGCTCAGAGCCTGGAGCCTGTTTCGGATTCTGTGTCTCCCTCTCTCTCTGACCCTCCCCCATTCATGCTCTGTCTCTCTCTGTCTCAAAAATAAATAAACGTTAAAAAAATTGAAACACGTTTTTAGATATTTGACTATTTTTAAAGTTTTTGCCTGGATATTTCAAGAATTTCCTGCAAGGAGTCCCAGGACTGTATTCCATACAAAGATGCACCTTATAGATTTAGCAATGCCTTGCAAAATGTTTTGTTTACCATGTTCAAATTAGCAAATTCTTTCCCAAATGTAGTATTTCGGTTATTCTTGGTTATCCTTTTATAGCTACAGCAATGCAGATATACTTAACTAAGGGATACAGATTTTATAATATAAGAATGTCTGCAGTATCTCCATTCAGCTTATAATCTCTGCATTTGGCTCATTTATATATTCTGGTACTACCCATTCATTCCTCACAATCCCGTTCTAGTATTATTTACCATTAATATCAGTAGGTTGTAAAGTCAAGTTATGAATTCTGTAAGATTTTCTTTAGTACTTAATGTGTTACACACATTGTGACAACCAAGTGGGCCCTATAGCACAACACACTCTTCCCTTAAGGATTAAAGATTTCACAGGGCAGTGGGGGAAGACAAAGAGATAACTGACCAGAATTAGCATTATAAGGAATATACTAAAATGGTGGTAGAAAGTATCATGAGGAAATAGAGGACTTCATTTAATTGTAATTAGTATTTCAGTTCCCAAACCCATGGGTTAGTCAGGACTTGTAACAAGTTATAGTGTCTGAGATGTACATCAGAAGACAATAGGCAGAATTCCAGCAGGGGGAAAATCCATGATTTTCATTTAACCCTTCACCTTATTTCCATTCCTCATATATGTCAAATTCATTGCTTCCTTAAGTGTCTAGCTGATACTATTGCCTCTACTACGAATCATTTCTCATGAGAATTTTATCATGGTCAATTCCTTCCTGCCATTTAGGTCTCAGCTGAAACGTCACCTTTCAGATAGGCATTCCTCAATCTCTTTCAAGTCACCCCCTTTATTTCCTTTGTGGTATTTCTCAGTTTTGGTCATTTATTTGTTTTCTTACTGATTGTTATTTTTTTCCTGTCCACCCTTATTTGTTCCTCTCAGTATGATGCAAATATCATGAGGATAAGGATATTGCCTCATTCCCTGCTCTGTCCCTAGTGCTGAGGGACTGTGTTGGATTACCAGTAGATGCTCAAAAACTATGTGTCCAGTGGATGAATGCATGAATGACAATAAGTGAATAAAAGCGTTGGGGTCCAAATTAAAACGTATTTATTTAGATAAGTACTTCAACCACTGAAGAAGAGGAGCTGATATATAGGGACTTGCATGAGGCTGACTAATGAGCTTCCAGCATAGAATTTCTTCAGTTCCTCCTTTTGGGACTGTTAGAGTGTGGTAACGGCCTGAACCTACAGGTAAAAATTAAATAAATCTTAACAGAATACAGTATGAAAGCAGTGAAAAAAATCACTGTATTGTTTTACCCACCCCTTATAAAAATAAACATTTTTAAAAATGAATAAGCATTCTTAAAACAGAGCTTTTTAATTTTATGTACAAAAGTGAGTAAAGTTTAGCATAGTTGGGCATATCCAAAATTTGGGGTTATTTGTGTTTACAAAAGACAAGGCAAATTTTGCTTCCAGCCATGCCAGGCTAACAGGGACTGAATTCATCCTCTTGCTCTAAAATAACTAGTAAACAAGGTAGAATATGTGAAATAATGTTTTTTTTAGATACTGGATTACAGGATTCACAGAACTGTGATGATTAGAGAAGAGAAATTAAAATGTTAAGCCTAATGATTGCAATAATTTACTGCTAGAAAATGTTTCCAGACATCACAAATAAAGGAGAATCTAGATAATGTCTGGCAGCCACTTGAAGTTAAGAAGCACAAGCAGAAACCTGGTTAAATAAAGGTCAATAGATTTGTATGACAGAAAATCTAAGAGGATGGAGTTGCCAGAGAGAGAAAGCTCTGAAGATCTTAACAGTTCCCTGGGTTTTTTCAGAGAATCAGTCTGATCATGAGTGAGAAGATGCTTCCCAATGCCAGGGAAAGACCACAAAAAAGCAATAGTTAAAAAACAAAAAAACAAAAACAAACATACAACTCCTGGAGCTCATGCAAAACTGGGAGTCCCACAAATCAGAGTATAACGATCTGAAATACATGGGACATTGGGTAGGATCTTAATAGTGGGCCTAAATTAGCCTTGACTAAAGGCTACTCTGGACCCAACCAAGGAAACACTAAGCATCAGCCTTGAAAGGAGATGATGGGTCATCAGTTTTTCTAAGCTCACTGCTCCCCACAAAAAACCAGTACCTGAAATATTAAAAATGAACCTGAATACTGAAGGACTGAGCAGGTATAGATACCTGGGTCAGTATAGTGATAAACAAAGTCAACCAAAGCACAATCATAAAATGCTATTCCTAGAAGTAGAAATCTAATAGAAGTAACTGGGCAGAACCAAAAGCATGATATCAGTACAGGTGAATTCAGAATTCCATGAGAAAGAATGGAAATGGGCCCAATAGAACCTAAAATAATATTGTCTTATTTGTTTTTGTAGAATGCCTATAGTTTTTGTGTCTGAAGGGAAGGAGCTTTAAGGACATAGATCAACTTCAGAGAATTTTGGTGTCAGAAAATAGTGTTACTTTACCATTATTTTTACCAAAACAATAATACACACTTAACATATAAATGATTTTCCCTAAAAAAGGAAAACCCATATAAGGGCTGCAATAAATATTCCTTTATCTAATTTGTTTTATCATATTCTATTCAAGCAACATACATTCCAACACATTCCAACATACATTCTAACTCATTCCACCTTTCCCACTATACGAGGAACATCTGAGGCATTAAAGTTATACATTTATGGCAGATTTACATAAGCTAATTTTCAAGAGAAGACAAATAAGTTAGCAGCAGATCTCTTCAAGAAACTTGGTAAGCCAGAGGGAGTGGCAGGATATATTCAACATGCTAAATGGGAGAAATCTACAGCCAAGAATACTCTATCCAGCAAGGCTATCATTCAGAATGAGGGAGAGATAAAGAGTTTCCCAGACAAACAAAAACTAAAGGAGTTTGTGTCCAGTAAACCAGCCCTAGAAGAAATATACAAGGGAACTCTTTGGGAAACAGACTAGAAAGGAAGAGAGTAAATCTCCAGAAATAATGTCAAAACAAATTCCTATCTTTCAATACTGACTCTGAATGGAAGAAATGGATAAATTCCTAGAAACATATAAACCACCAAAACGGAAACAGGAAGATATAAAAAACTTGAACAGATTCATATGAAGCAAAGAAATTGAATTAGTAATCAAAGATCTTCCAACAAGGAAAAGTCTAGGGACTTTTCCATCTGGGAGATGGCTTCCGGGGGAATTCTACCAACATTTAAAGAAAAGTTAATCTCTAATCTTCTCAAACTATTACAAAAAATAGAAATGGATGGAAAACTTTCAAATTCATCTACAAAGCTAGCATTACCTTGATTCTAAAACCAAAGACCTCACTAAAAAAGAGAATTACATGGCAATATCCCTATGAACATGGATGCAAAAATTCTCCACAAGATACTAGCAAATCAAATCCAACAGTAAAGAGTCATTTACCACAATCAAGTGGGATTTATTCTTGGGTTGCGAGGGTGGTTCAATATTTGTAAATCGGTGATCATGATTCACCACATTAATAAAAGAAGGAATAAAAACCATATGATCCTGTCAATAGGTGCAGCAAAATCATTTAACAAAATATAGTATCCATTCTTGATAAAAACCCTCAACAAAGTAGGTATAGATGAAATATACTTCAATATCATAAAGGCCATATGTGAAAGACCCACAGCTAATATCATCCTCACAGGGGAAAAACTGAGAACTTTTCCTCTAGAGTCAGGAACAAGATAGGGATGTGCACTCTCACCACTGTTATTTAACACAATACTGGAAGTCCTAGCCTCAGAAATCAGGCAACAAGAAGAAATAAAAGGCATCCACATCAGCAAGGTAGAAGTCAAACTTTCAATATTTGCAAATGACATGAGACAATGTAGAAAACTCAAAAGGCTCCATCAAAAAATTGCTAGAAATGATACACAAATCCAGTAAAGTCACAGGATACAAAGCGAATGTACATAAATCTGTTGCTTTTATATACACCAATTATGAAACAGCAGAAAGAGAAATCAAGGAATCAATCCCACTTACAATTGCACCAAAAACCATAAGATACCTAGGAATAAACCTAACCAAAGAGGTAAATATCTATACTCTGAGAATTATAGAACACTTATGAAAGAAACTGAAGTCAACTCTAATAGTTTCTAATAGTTCTTTGCAGAAAAAAAAAAGTTCAATTGTAAATTTAAGTTGGGGGATGAGGTAAAGCGGTGCTGGGTATTAAGGAGAACATTTGTGATGAGCACTGGGTTTTGTATAAGTGAGGAATCACTAAATCCTACACATGAAAGTAGCATTACAGTGTATGTTAACTAACTGGAATTTAAATTTAAAATACTGGAAGAAAAAATATTTTCAAAAGAAATAAACAGTGATTCTTGTAAGAAAATAAAAAGAAAAGAAAATATTGTATGACTTCCATTATCATTAAGAAAATGGCTAGAATGTTACTATTGCTGGGATAGCCATTCGAAGACCTGGGATATAGTCCTGCCCATACACTAATAATCAAAATGGCCTTGAACAAATCTCTTGACTTCCATAAGACTAATTTCTTTATCTTTAACTCGATGAGAGGACAAGATCTCTACAGCCTAGCTCCAGATCTAATATGCTAGCATATTGATAAGCACAGAATAAAATCTTATTTTTCCAGATGTTTCAGATGTGCATTTTCAAATTCTTTACATGTGTTACTATGTGTATGACATGTGTGTATAGTGTGTGCATGCATGTGTACATAATATCATACCTCTTGTCTCAGAAACAAGAATACAAGTTTAGGTAGAAAATTCTTTGATAGGCATATATTTCACTTAGATAAGTGAACCACATGTTAGGATGTAAAACTGATTCACGGATTTTGTGTTTCCTAGACCAATAAATATGTCAGCTCTGTCTTGCTGTTGATATCAGTTACACCCTCACTTTCTGGTTCCTTCTGGTTAATAGACTAGTAAGTCAGTCAAAAGATTAATAAAATAAAGACTGATTGCCTGAAAGAAAAATAGTTTCCAGAAACTTGTCAATGGGAGACTTAAATTTACAATTGAACTTTTTTTTCTGCGAAGTCTATTAGAAATCGAAAATTTAGACTATAGATATGTAACTATTTCAATAAGAATATCTGAGGCTTATTTTCATACCAATAAGCAGTCCGAGTATCCAAATGTAATTATTTTTTATGAGAAATCTCTCCAAGTTTTTGTTTTATTTCCAGTTAGTTGGCATACAGTGTAATACTAGTTTCCGGTGTAGAATTTAGTGATTCATTACTTACATCACAAGTTCCCTCCTTAATCCCATCACCTGTTTAACCCATCCCCACCACCCACCTCCCTTATGGTAAGCATCAGTTTATTCTCTACAGTTAAGAGTCTTTTTCTTGGTTCAAATGCAATTGCTTTGACCAAGGGCAGATAATGTTTTCTCAGTGCATAACTTGCATTAATCTTTTAAAATTAAAACATTCTCAGGGTGCCTGGGTGGCTGAGTTGGTTAAGCTTCCAACTCTTGATTTCGGATCAGGTCATGATCTCATGGTCTGTGAGTTCTGCACTGACAGTGCAGAGCCTGTTTGGGTTTCTCTCTCTCTTTCTCTCTCTCTCCTTCTGCCCTTCCTCTGCTCATGCACATGGGTGTTCTCTCTCTCTCTCTCACAATAAATAAACTTAAAAAAATAAAAGTTGAAACATTCTCCATTAAAAAATATTAAACAGTATACAAGTAAAGCAAAATGGGAACCTCTCCCTTACAAACTATTATTATCACTCCCCTTTTTACATGTAACCCCTATCAGGGATGGAGTGTATACCCCCAGGCCTCTCTGTATATGTAGATTTATCTTCAGGTGTACATTTACTTTCATATTTAAATTAAACCATTGTATGCATGTTATGCCTTCTATGTAATATGACTTACATATCTTTCTGTGTTGGTAAGTTTAGATTGATTTCATTGTCTTTAATGGACACAAAATATTCCATAGTATGGATATGCTAAAATGTATTTTAGTATTTCAACCTTGGTGAAGGTTTGATTAAATTCATTGTTTCCCCCTAACACATGAAGCAGTAGAATGGATATCATTTAACATATATGTTTGCAGATATGTGACTATTTATTGTGGCATTAACTCTATGCTATTCATTTTTCATATATACTGCAAATTACATTCCAAAGTAACTCCATTAATTTTCATTCTTACTAACAATGTGACCATGTACCTATTTCTGTATTCTCAACACAACTTGATGTTTCAAACTTTAAAAAATTTTAACAGTCTTATAGATGGGTAAAATCTAGAAATGATCTCACTTTCATTCTCTAACACAGCTAAGACTCAGCAACAATTTATATGCTGATCATTCATCGTGTTCCTTTTGTGAATGAGATGACAGCCTTTCCACATTTCCAGTTGGTCTGCTTTTCTTCTCACATTCTGTATGTTTTCTGCACAGAAATCCTGCTCAGTGAAATACACTGCACATTTTTTCTTCCAGTCTGCTACTTGTATTTTACCTTTGTATGTGGTATCCTTATTGCACTGATGCTTTTTTTTTTTTAGATTTTTTAATTTTTTTTTTAATATATGAAATTTATTGTCAAATTGGTTTCCATACAACACCCAGTGCTCATCCCAAAAGGTGCCCTCCTCAATACCCATCATCCACCCTCCCCTCCCTCCCACCCCCCATCAACCCCCAGTTTGTTCTCAGTTTTTAACAGTCTCTTATGCTTTGGCTCTCTCCCACTCTAACCTCTTTTTTTTTTTTTTCCTTCCCCTCCCCCATGGGTTTCTGTTACGTTTCTCAGGATCCACATAAGAGTGAAAACATATGGTATCTGTCTTTCTCTGTATGGCTTATTTCACTTAGCATCACACTCTCCAGTTCCATCCACGTTGCTACGAAAGGCCAAATTTCATTCTTTCTCATTGCCACGTAGTATTCCATTGCGTATATAAACCACAATTTCTTTATCCATTCATCAGTTGATGGACATTTAGGCTCTTTCCATAATTTGGCTATTGTTGAGAGTGCTGCTATAAACATTGGGGTACAAGTGCCCCTATGCATCAGTACTCCTGTATCCCTTGGGTAAATTCCTAGCAGTGCTATTGCTGGGTCATAGGGAGGTCTATTTTTAATTTTCTGAGGAACCTCCACACTGCTTTCCAGAGCGGCTTGCACTGATGCTTTTAATTTGTATGCCATCAGATCTGTCAGTCTACTCCTTTGTGTTCTCTACATTATGTGTCTTATACTGAAAGACATTTCCCATTTTAAGATGATTTTTAAAATCTGCTATTTTATTTTATTTTTTTTAAATGTATTTATCATTTGTTTCCTTAATTTATATGGAATTATGTATTTTAGAGGAGCAAGGGGTAGCGACTTAAACTGCTTTTTTTTCTGGATAACTTATTTTCACAATATCATGTATTAACTGACTTATTTTTCATGACTCATCTTACAAGCATGATTTAAAATGCTACCTGAACTATATCATAAACTAAATTTTAAAGATATAAATATCTCTTTATGAACATTATTTAAAGTTATAGTTCTCTGCTTGTCTTCAGGTGCCAATGCAATTTTAAAAATTACTATTGGTTTTAAGTATATTTAAATATATGGTTACACACATCACCACAGATTGTTCCTGTTTTTGTTTTTCAAAATATTGAAATGATTTTGCAATTTTTCCTTCCAAATTAATTTGAAAATTAGTCAAATTTTATAAAAATCCTTGTTGGATCCTGAATAGAAATGACATTGAATTAATAAAATTGGCATTTAATACTAAGTCTCTTCATTTCAGGTTTGATTGATTTGTATGTGTCACTCAAAAATTGTATACTTTTTATCAGGAAGGAACTTTTTTTAGGATCATTTCTATGGGTTTTATCAGTTTTCTTGCAGGATTTAATGAGATTATTTTCTTTTATTCCTTTATAAATTCAGACAGATTTATCAGGGAAGTTCTACTTATTTTACAAGTTTATCTTTATTTGGCTACCTTAATCGATTATCTTATGAATTTAAATTTTTTTGTAAAGCTGATTTATTTATTTTGAGAAGTGGGGAGGGGCAAAGAGAGAGAGAATTCCAAGCAGGCTCTGCACTGTCAGTGCCTAGCCCGGGGTGGGGCTGGAACTCAGGAACCATGAGATCATGACCTGGGAGGAAATCAAGTCTGACGCTTAACCTACTGAACCACCCAGGCGTCCCATAAATTTAAATTTTTAATTGATTTGTTTTGATCTTATAAGAAGACAATATTAGTCTCCTCAAATAGTTACAGGTTATTTTTAAATTTCTTTTTGGATAATCTTTAGTGAAATATTGATTAATGGCAATGACATTGCGTAGTACTGTCTCATTCTTAATAGCTTTGGTGAGAATATTTCTATCGTGACCTTCATGTATGAAGCTTAGTGCAATGTTTTGGCTCTACCTTTTAATAGAGTGAGAGATTTTGCTTGTTTTTCCAGCTTATTACAGTTTATTTTTTTTAATTAAGCATAAATTTGAATTTTAGCTAACATCTTTTATATTAAATCTTCTCAAAATTCTGGAATGAACCCTGCAGTAGCATGATTTTGTCTATTAATAACTCTGTAGGGACACACTGATAGGCATTATCTCCAGAATAAACTAGTCTTTTTTAAAAAAAAATGTTTTTGTAATGTTTTTATTTATTTTTAAGAGACAGAGGATGAGCAGGGGAGAGGCAGAGAGAGGGGGAGACACAGAATCCAAAGCAGGCTCCAGGCTGTGAGCTGTCACTACAGAGCCCAACGTGGGGCTCGAACCCACAAACCCTGAGATGATGTCCTTACTCACAAAGTGTGAGATCATGACCTGAGCCAAAGTCAGATGCTTAATTGAGTGAGCCACCCAGGCGTCCCAAGAGTAAAGTAGTCTTAAAGCAGGTGGTACTGAGAACCCAGGACCTTGATCTATGTGCAGGGCCAAAAAGAGATTATGATTACATTTCTTATTCTCCAGATTTTAATTCCAAAAAAATTTTTTTTAACGTTTATTTATTTTTGAGACAGAGAGAGACAGAGCATGAACGGGGGAGGGTCAGAGAGAGGGAGACACAGAATCTGAAACAGGCTCCAGGCTCTGAGCTGTCAGCACAGAGCCGAGGTGGGGTTCGAACTCACGGACCGCGAGTTCATGACCTGAACCGAAGTCGGCCACTCAACCGACTGAGCCACCCAGGCACCCCTCCAGATTTTAATTCTAAAAAACATGATGTCTGTTGTAGAATATTATCATAGTGCTGATCAGATACAAAAACAAAGGGAGTGATCCAGTTATTTGAAACAACCAGCTACTTCTATCTAATAGATCAAATATGAATGCACTACTTTTTCAACTAATCCAGATGTCAAAGACTTGTTACGTCTATGGTCACAAGAGATACTGATCTGTAGTTTTTCTTTTCTAGTTTTAGTTTAATGATAATAGAGCATGAGAGTATTGCCTAACCTAACAGAATGAGCTAGGGAGTATTCCCTATGTTTCTATCCTCTGAAAGAGAGTTTGAAAAACTGGTATAATTTCTTCCTTAAATGTTTGGTAGAATTTACCAATGAACCCATCTTGGCCTGGTAATTTTTTTTCTGGAAAAATATTAATTATTGATTCAATTTCTTTAATAGATATAGACCTATTCAGGTTATCTCTTTCTAGTTTCTTTTTTTTTCACTTGTGTGAGTTTTAATAGTTACGTCTTTTAGATTTTTGGTCTATTTCAATTAGGTAAACAAATATGTGGACATAGAGTTGTTTTGGTATATCTTTATTATCTTTTTATTCTCCATGGGTTCTGCAATGATGTCCCCCCCCCTTTCATTTCTGATATTACTAAATTGTGTCTTTTTTTTTTTCTTTCTTTCTTAGTGATTCCACCTAAAGACCTACACATTTGGTCACCTGGGTGGCTCAGTGGGTTAAGCGTCTGACTCTTGATCTGAGCTCAAGTCATGATCTCACAGTTTGTGAGTTCAAACTCCCTTGTTGCGTCTGGCTTTGCACTGACAGTGCAGAGTTAGCTTGAGATTCTGTCTCTCCCTCTATCTGCCCCTTCCCCATTTGCACTCTCTCTCCTTGTCTCTCTCAAAATAAATAAATTAACTTAAAAAAAAAGACTTACAGGTTTTGTTGATCTTTTTAAAGAAACAGGTTTGATCTCATTGCTTTTTTTCAATTGATTTCCTTTCATCAATTTTATTGATTTCTGCTCTAATTCTTATTATTCCTTTTTTCTGCTTACTTTGGATTTAATTTGCTCTTCTTTTCTCATTTATTAAAATAGAAACATTATTTATTATAAGTCTTTTTTCTAATATATGCATACAATGGTATAGTTTTCCTTTTACTGCATCCCACAAATTTTGCTAAATTGGATTTTCATTTTCACTAAGTTTAAAGTATTTTTAAATTTCTCTTAAGGTTTCTTCTTTGACTCATGTGTAATTTAGAAGTGTGTTGTTTAATCTCCACATATGTTTGGATTTTCCATTTAACTTTTGTTACTGATTTGTACTGTGGTCTGAGAGCAAACATTGTATAATTTCTATTGTTTTAAATTTGTTATGTGTGTTTATGGCTTAGACCTCAGTCTATCTTGGTTATTGCTCTGCATGAGAATGAAAAAAGAAATGTATTCTGCTGTTTTGGGATAAAATAGTTATAGATGTCATTTATATCCAGTTATGATTGTGTTGTTGAGTTCAAGTATGTCCTCACTGATTTTCTGCCTGTTGGATCTGTCCAATCTGAGAAGGTGGTATTGTAGTCTCCAAATATGATAGTGGACTTATCTATCTATCCTTGCAGTTCTATCAGGTTTGGACTCATGTGGTTTGATGCTCTGTTATTAGCTGTATACATAGTAAGAATTGTTATGCCTTCTTGGAGAAGTGACCTCTATATCATTATGTAATGCTCTCCTTTATTCTTTTTTTTTTTTAATTTTTTTTTAACGTTTATTTATTTTTGAGACAGAGAGAGACAGAGCATGAACGGGGAAGGGGCAGAGAGAGAGGGAGACACAGAATCAGAAGCAGGCTCCAGGCTCTGAGCCATCAACCCAGAGCCCGACGCGGGGCTCGAACTTACGGACCGCAAGATCGTGACCTGAGCTGAAGTCGGACGCTCAACCGACTCAGCCACCCAGGCGCCCCTCCTTTATTCTTGATAACTTTCCTTATGTTGATGTCTTCTTTGCCTGAAATTGATATAGCAACTTCTGCTTTCTTTTGTTTTCCATCCATTTACTATTAATCTATATACGTCTTTATATTTAAAGTGAGTTTCTTGTGGACAAATATAGTTGGATCTTTTCTTGGATCCTTCCCACAATCTCTTTTGATTGGTGCACTTAGGGTATTGCCATTCAAAGTGATTATTTTTTATAGTTTGATTAATATTTGCCATATTTGGTACTGTTTTATATTTGTTGCCCTTGTTTATTCCTATTTTTTTCTACTCTTTCTGCCTCTTGTGGTTTTAAGTGAACATATTATATGATTCCATCTTCTCTTAGCATGTTTTACTTATTTTTTTACTTTTTGTAGTGGCTTCTCTACAATTCATAGCACACAGTTAAAAATAATCTAAGTCCACTTTCAGAAGACACTATACCATTTCACAGATACTCTGAGTACCTTATAATAACAGAATAACCCTAATTCCTTTTCCCTGTCACTTTTATCATTACTGCCTTTCATTTCACTTTAAAAAAAATTTTTTTTTCAACGTTTTTAATTTATTTTTGGGACAGAGAGAGACAGAGCATGAACGGGGGAGGGGCAGAGAGAGAGGGAGACACAGAATCGGAAACAGGTTCCAGGCTCCGAGCCATCAGCCCAGAGCCTGACGTGGGGCTCGAACTCACGGACCGCGAGATCGTGACCTGGCTGAAGTCGGACGCTTAACCGACTGCGCCACCCAGGCGCCCCCTTTCATTTCACTTTTAAATAAACATACATAAGCATATATATAGTACAAGGGACAGGAGGAAAGAATATCTATATGAATATGTATATAAAATATATATGTGCATATCATATATATGCATACATAATTAAGTACATCATTGCTATTTGAACACACTGATATGTTAGATCTGTTAGGAATATTAAAAATAAAAAAAGAATATGAAAAATTAAAGTTTTTGTTTTATCTTTACTTATTCCTTCTTTGAGTTTTCCTTTCTTTGTGTGTATTCAAGCTTATGACCTATATTATTTTCTTCTCTCTAAAGAACTTTTAACATTTCTTGCAAGGCAGATCTACTTGCAACAAATTCCTTCAGTTTTTGTTTGTCTGATGAAGTCTTTGTTTCTTGTTCACTTTTGAAGGATAATTTTGCAGAGTGTAGAATTGTAGGTTGTTTTTTTTTTTATTTTTTGTCTTTATCTCAACACTTGAAATATTTTACTCTATTCTCTTCTTGTTTGCATGGTCTCTGAGGAAAAGCCATGTAATGTTTTTATTTGTTCCTTTATAGATAAGGTGTTTTTTTTTTCCTTTGGTTTCTTTCAATGTTTCTTCTTTATTTTTGATGTCCTTTAGTTTGAAAATGATATGGCTGGGTGTAGTTTTATTTTTAATTTATCATGTTTGGTATTCTCTGAGTCTCTTGAATCCATGGTTTGTGACTGACATTAATTTAAGGAAATTCTCAGTCATTATTGTGTCTCATATTTATTTTCTTTCTTTGTCTTCATTTTCCTCTGATATTCCCATTATGTGTATTTTACACCTTTTCTAGTGGTCTCACAGTCTTTGGATAGTCTGTTTTGTTTTTCTAGTCTTTCTTCTTTTTGTTTTTTGGTTTACAAGAATTGTATTGCTATATACTTTAGCTCAGAGAGTCTTTCCTCAATTGTATCCTGTCTACTAAAAAGCCTATGAAAAGCATTCTTCATTTCTGTTACAGTTGTTTTCTTTTTTTTATCTCTAACATTTCTTTTTATTTTTTATTCCCCTCAGGATTTCTCTCTTTCTGCTTACATTGCACATATGTTATTGAAGGTTGTCTTCTTTATCCATTAGGTCTCTCAGCATATTAATCATAGTTTTTAAAAAATCCCTCATCTGGGGCGCCTGGGTGGCTCAGTCGGTTGAGCGTCCGACTTCAGCTCAGGTCATGATCTCGCGGTCTGTGAGTTCATGCCCCGCGTCAGGCTCTGTGCTGACAGCTCAGAGCCTGGAGCCTGCTTCAGATTCTGTGTCTCCCTCTGTCTCTGGCCCTCCCCCGTTCATGCTCTGTCTCTCTCTGTCTCAAAAATAAATGTTAAAAAAAAATTAAAAAAAAAATCTCTCATCTGATAATTCTAACATTACTGCCATATATGGTTCTCATGCTTGCTCTGTCTCTTCAACTTGCATTTTTACCTTTTGGTATGCCTTATAATTAATTTTTTTTTCCTGATACCCAGACATTATGTACTGGGTAAAAGGAATTGTTGTAAAAAGGCCTTTAGTAAGGTGGTGGTGAGGTGTGATGTGGGGAGCGAAATGTTTTATAGTCCTACGGCTGGGTCTATATTTTAGCAAGCCTATGTCTGTGGATTATGAACTTCATAACCATTAAATTATTAATTTATAATAATAAATAATTAATAATAATAATTAATAATAGATAATTAATTTATATTATTAAATTATAACCATTTATCAGGGTTTTTTTTTCTTCTCCTCCTTTAGGCAGGGTAAGATAGGCAGAGTGGGCTGGAGTTGAGTTCCTTCTCACACATGGAAGGCTAGAACTAGCTGGAGTTTGTCATTTTGCTGGTCAGTTTGGCTCTGATAATATCTTAGCAGGTTAGACTCTATTTAACTAGTTTCCACTGACATTAGTCCTTCTTACGAACAGAGTTTTCTGGCATATTTAAAAAAATTTTCCCTTTTCCCTACCATAATCCCAAAGAGATGTGTCTCTAGTTTTTACTATGGGAATCTGGTTCAGTTCCTGGTGATAAATCTCACAATATTGTGGGGCCCCCTATGACTGCATCCCTCTCAAGTTTTTAACTCTTGACTTGAATGCATGGAGCCTCTATCAATTTTTCAATTTCAGTTGAAGTTTTCCAACCCCTGGTGTTGGTCCCCAAGGCAGTTTTCTGCAAAAACAGTGTCTGCTCCAGGAAGCCTCTACTGTCTGTATCCACCCGTCTGACTTTCCAGTCCTGAAGGCAGTGGTTTGCCTTGTGTCCTTTTCTCTCTTGTGGTGGAACCACAAGAAGAACTGCTGGTTTTTCAGTCTGTTCAGCTTTTTACTTGTTATGATGGAGTGGCAGCTTCCAAAGTTCTTATATGTGGAACTAGAAGCTAAAAGTCCTCGCCATGCTCCATTTTAAGAGTAATGTCCATCTTTACATGTGTCTGTTAGCCGTCTTTGTGTCTTCTTTGGAAAAATGTCCATTCATGTCTTCTGCCCATTTCTTCATTGGATTACGTGTATTTTAGGTGTTCAGTTTGATGAATTCTTTATAGATTTTGTATACTAACCTTTTATCAGATGTCATTTGCAAATATCTCCTCCCATTCTGAAGTTTGCCTTTTAGTTTTATCGATTATTTCTTTCACTGTCTGTATATATATACACACACACACACACACACACACACACACACACACACAATGAAATATTACTTAGCCAACAAAAAGAATGAAATTTTGCCATTTGCAATGATGTGGCTGGAGCTAGAGTGTATAATGCTAAGTGAAATATGTCAGTCAGAGAAAGACAAATGCCGTATGATTTCACTCATACGTGTAATTTAAGAAACAAAACAGATGAAGATAGAGGAAAGAAAAAAAAGGAAAGAGGGAAGCACACCACAAAATAGACACTTAGCTATAGAGAACAAACTGAGAGCTGCTGGAGGGGAAGTGGGTAGGGGGATGGGCTAAATGGGTGATGGGCATTCAGAGGCACTTATTGTGATGAGTACTGGGTTTTATATATAAGTGATGAATCACTAAATTCTACTCCTGAAGCTAATGTTACACTATATGTTAACTAACTAGAATTTAAATAAAAACTTGAAATATAAAAAGAAAAAAAAACTATAAAAAATAAGAGTAAAGTCCACACTTATCATAGATCTATAGCTGAGTTTGTTCACCATTTTGACATAATATAAATATAAAGGTGCTTCTACAGAATTTGGGTGACTTATCGAGAAAAAAAATTAAAAAGAAAGAAATCTATGACTTTCCAACAAAGAATCTTTGTATTAAGATTGAAATCCAGGGGCACCTATGGCTCAGTTGGTTAGGTGTCCAACTTTGGCTCAGGTCATGATCTCACAGTTTGTGGGTTCGACCCTCACCTTGGGCTCTGTGTTGACAGCTCAGAGCCTGGAGCATGCTTCAGATTCTGTCTCTCCCTCTCTCTCTGCCTCTCCCCTGCTCATGCACTGTCTCTCTCTCTCTCTCAAAAATAAACATTAAAAATTTTTTTAAAATGATTGAAATCCATAATAAAAGTATATTAGAAAGTAAAGGAGATATTCTTGCTAACTACCCTGCAAAACAAGTATATTTGCTTTACAATTATAAGCATTACAACAGCAGATATTTGATTTTATTTTGAGAACCCTGAAGAATATATATTTTTTAAAAACCCTACATATGAAAAAGCTTATTAGCCATTTCAATACTTTCTCAGGAATGATGATAGATGATGAAAATTTCAAGGCAGCTTCTTGGTGGTTCTTAAATCCATCTGCAAAACTTTCATTTTCATGCTACATGGGGGCACCCATATGGTAGAAATAGGTCGGATCAAACTTCACAATAATATTGGTGGGATAATTTTCTAAAAGATTTAATGAGTGACTGAGTCTTGCCTTATCTAGAATTTGTTACACAAACTGAATTTTTTGTATAGGCAGAACAAGTCTGGTAACTACGTCAAGGGCCATTTGAATAGTTGCAAAGGGATGTCATCTGTGCAAATCACAAGCTGTTATGAAAATAAAAATGTAGAATATGTTTTAGAAACAGTTTTTGAATTTTATTGTTGGATTGAAGCTTTCTATTACCAAAAGACTGATGGCCTGTTGTACAAAGACTTATGTTGTATCATTCAAGAAACATTTATCAGGCACCTTCTATGTGTTTGCCTTTGGGCAAAAGACAGTGCATATAATGATTAGGAAGGCAAACACTTTTTCTCCTCTTACAGAACATATCACTTCATGTGTAGTAACAATTAGCCATGATAGACATGCAAAGTAAATGTTAAAATGCTATACAGACATTTTCCCAAAGACATATAGATGGTCAATAGACACATGAATAGATGGTCAACATTAGTAACAATCAGGAAAACAGAAATCAAAACCACAAGGAGATATCACTTCACACCTGTTAGATTGGCTATTATCAAAAAGACAAAAAAATAGCAAGTGTTGGCAAGGATGTAGAGAAAAAGGAAGCCTCATATACTTGATAGAAATGTAAATGGTGCAGCTACTGTGGAAAACAGTGTGGAAGTTCCTCAAAAAATTGAAAAAAGAACTATTGTATATCCAGTAATTCCACTTCTGTGCATATATCCGAAGAAATTGAAAACACCAATTCAAAGAGGTATCTGCAGTCCTGTTTATTGCAACATTATTTACAGTAGCCAAGATATGGAAGCAACCTAAGTGTCCATTGATAGGTACCTGGATAAAATATGTGGTACATATATACAATGGTATATTTTTTAGCCACAAAAATGAATTAAATCTTGCCACTTGCAACAATATGGAAGGCTCTAGAGGATATTATGATAAGTGAAATAAGTCAGGTATAGAAAGACAAATGCCATATGATTTATAAATGCAGAGAACAACCTTGTGGTTGCCAGAGGGAAGGGTAGTTGGAAGACAGGCAAAATAGGTAAAGGGGATTAAGAGGTACAAACTTCCAGGTATAAAATAAATAAGTCATGGAGATTTAATGTACAGCATAGGGAATACAGTCAATAATATCATAATAACTTTGTATGGTGACAGATGGTAATTTGACTTATCATGGGAATCATTTCATAATGTATAAATATATTGAATCACTATGCTGTACACCTGAAACTAATGGGATATTGCAGATCAATTATACTTCAATAAAAAAGAAATGCTATCTTAAAACCATGATATAAGGTTTGCCTAAAAAGCTAAGTGCACTATTCAAATTAATAATTCTAGATTTTACTGACAATATTTATGAACAATTGTTCTTAGTTAAATATAAGACTCAATAAAGTATTGAGTATTCCACTGAAGACTAAACATATTGTTTCTTAGGCAAGGGTATGCTTCAGAATCACATGGACATAGTTTGGAATTACCTGTGCCTAGTCTCACTTCTAGAGATTCTTTTTCTGAAAACATCCCTAAGTTAGTTTCCCAAGTGATTCTGATGCTCACACCTACCTAAAAAGTGTTGTGATATTGAAAATACTTATTAGAAAGACATGTAGTCGATATGCTTCCAAAATTGCAGTTATTTGATGGAAACTAAGACAAAAATAGACATGTAGTGATTAATCATTACATTAGTCAGTAAGACGAGAATAAGCAACACTAAGTGCCCCAAATGAAAGATGCTTTTGACTGGTTAGTGGTGCTTCCCAGTGTGAAACTTTAGAAGCAGTTGATGCCTGAGATCAGTAAACTAGTAGAACAAAGAGGAGGATACTTCCCCTTGTTCCATGGATTTGGATAATTTGAGAAAATGACTGAAGGATTCTATTAGGCATATATGATTCCCCAGATGTTAATAGGTGGTAGGTAATAGGTGAAAGGTAATAGGTGATACTAACTGGTGTATTTGCATTGTTTCATCTCGTTTATGAAGACGATGGGAAAGAAAGGAAAGAAATGGAAAGAAAAGAAAAGAAAAGAAAAGAAAAGAAAAGAAAAGAAAAGAAAAGAAAAGAAAGGAAAAGAAAGGGAAGGGAAAGGAAAGGAAAAGAAAGGAAAAGAAAAGAAAAGAAAAGAAAAGAAAAGAAAAGAAAAGAAAAGAAAAGAAAAGGAGTAACCACTAAGAATCTGTGACCATCTGAAAAATGCTAGGAAAAAATTATCCCCTGGTTAAGTTTTGCTAATCAGCTAAGCAGAAGAAGTAGCAAATTCTTATCAAATGATCTGATCCAACTGAAAACCTTACTTGGGGTTTGTGCTGAATTCTGTTTAAGTTAACAAGAAGGAACAAAACATATTAACTAAACAATGCACCTATATTAACTATATAGTTATTTATGTATTTATAAATTATGGTAGAATAAAATGCTTCTGCAAAGTTACATATACTTTTGAATGTCAAATTTAATAACATTGCTGCTTGCTAAAATTAGACACATTTCTAAAAGAGTTTGTCCTTGTGAATGTGCCAACTTGATTTCTGTTGTCATTAGAAATGCAGATGGTGTGGGGTCTGAGAGCCCAAATCCTTCTTCTTTCTGTTTTGACTAGAAATAATAAATTAATCCTTAATTAGTATACAAAAAAATATGTTTCAGGCTGTAATACAAGTGCATTATGTTTACTGGGTTAATTATATTATTACCAAGAAAACCACAAACTTTGTGTAGAAAATCTATTCAAAGTGAGTCAGTGAATAAAACAAAACAGGCAAAAGAAGGTTTGGATTTAGACTGGAAGAATGTTTGTGTTCAACATGTGAATTTCTGAAAAACAGCAGTTCTTTCATTTAATTAGGTGCATATAAAATATATAAATGTTTACAAATACTTGACCTCAATGTGTTTGTTTTATATCTTGCACATCTGCCCACTCTATTAGTTCTTTTGACTGTTTCTTTTATGACAACATCAGGGGGAAGCACAGAAAGACAGACTTGGGTTTTCAGAGAGCTCTTGTCTCTAATTCTTTAAAAATTATTAAAAAAGAGGAACCCATGCCATTGCTACTTTTCCATATTAAACCTCAACTAGCATGTTTCTTCACTAATTTTTCTTGTCACATCAAATTTTAAAAGAGGAGGTGAATAAAAGCCCATATTTGGAAAAATAGAGGAAATGAGAATGCAAGACTAGTATTTAGATTTGAGTCTGGAGATTTGGTAAGAAAGTTGGTGAGGAGAAGAAAACTCAAGCCATCAGTGGACAGCTTGAGGAAAGCTCTGAGATACTGTCTACAAGGAGGAAAAGGAACTCGAAGGAAGAAAACTCTTCTGTATCTACAAACCCTCACATATTCTCCACATATTGCCATTGAGATCCAGTTTACTTTTTGGCCTAGCTCTGCATATTCCTGAGATGAAACTCAGGTCATTGATCCACAAGTTATGAGTTTATCAGAACTTTTCTTTGTACAAGATGTGCTGTGTGGGAAATATGCAATCCGTATATATGAAGAAGTATGTTATTCCTCGTATCTAAGATACCTCCCACCCCCATAATAATAAATTTTTCAGGTTAGGTTTGCTGATCAAGAAATAAAAATTCTAAGAAGTTCTTTTTAGTTTTAAAATTCTATATAAGCCTAAACACTTAAAAAAACAAACTATTGAGAGGAGGAAACGGTTGACTAGTAAATTAACCTTTTGATTACGCTAGCCTTTTCTACTGATGATTCTTTTATTTATATATTTTGCGGATGATCTATGGAAGTTTTACATGATTAGTTTTTTCAAGAGGACTGTGAGGTCAAAACTACTTTTATAATAATAGTAAGATGCTATCTAATTTTTTTTCATGGTGTTGACATTTTCACTGATAGTACAGAAGTTAATGGTGAGGAAAACTGTAGCTAGCGTGGCCCAGAATCAAAGCATCATCATGCAACTGGACCAGTAGTTCTTGTTTACTTTACTCTCATGCACTCATAGTTTAAAAATTAAAAATACATGGATAGTTTCACTGAAAGTGTCCTTAACAGAACAGAGAATTTTATTAATTTCATTAAGTCTCTAACGTTGAGTATAGAACGCTCTTTAATATTCTGTGTGAGGAAGTAGGAAATATGAGTGAAACAGTTCTCTTGGTTAGCAAGGTAGAATGGTTGTCTCAAAAAAAAATAATTTGTGCAATTGTTTGAGATGTGAGCTGAAATAGAAGCTTCTTTTAAGAATGGGGTACAACATTGGGCGCCTGGGTGGCGCAGTCGGTTAAGCGTCCGACTTCACCCAGGTCACGATCTCGCGGTCTGTGAGTTCGAGCCCCGCGTCGGGCTCCGGGCTGATGGCTCGGAGCCTGGAGCCTGTTTCCGATTCTGTGTCTCCCTCTCTCTCTCTGCCCCTCCCCCGTTCATGCTCTGTCTCTCTCTGTTCCAAAAATAAATAAAAAACGTTGAAAAAAAAAATTAAAAAAAAAAAAGAATGGGGTACAACATTTAGATAAAAACACAGCAGACTGGGTATTAGGCAGACATTTTAAGACGTTCATTTAACCTAGAAACTTAGAATTTTGGAAAACCATCCACTACCATGAGCTTGACAGTTTTCCAATGCTTAAAAAAAATTTCTGATATCTATGGTTAGTATCAAAAAATGTGATTTTTTGAAACATGAAATCATTTGAACAATCCGTATAACTTGATGAACCAATATATCTTAAATGACAAATATGTGACATAAAATCATGCATAAATGGATAAAATATCCATTTAAGGTGCAAGAAGGACCAATGGATTTTTTTAAAATTTTTTTTAACGTTTATTTATTTTTGAGACAGAGAGAGACAGAGCATGAATGGGGGAGGGTCAGAGAGAGAGAGGGAGACACAGAATCTGAAACAGACTCCAGGCTCTGAGCTGTCAGCACAGAGCCCAACGCGGGGCTCGAACTCACGGACCGCGAGATCATGACCTGAGCCGAAGTCGGACGCTTAACCGACTGAGCCACCCAGGCGCCCCAAATAAGCCCGAATATAAAGAAATTTGCAAATATTTTAAAAATGTCACTCTTAGGGGCGCCTGGGTGGCTCAGTCGGTTAAATGGCCGACTTCGGCTCAGGTCATGATCTCGCAGTCCATGAGTTCAAGCCCGAGTCGGGCTCTGTGCTGGTAGCTCGGAGCTTGGAGCCTGCTTCTGTTTTCTGTGTCTCCCTCTCTCTCTGCCCCTCCCCCGTTCGCGCTCTGTCTCTCTCTGCCTTTCAAAAATGAATAAATGTTAAAAAATTTAAAAAAAAAGTCACTCTTCTAATTTTTTTGAAACTAATTTTTTTAACAAGACTATGTTATTTGTGTTAACATATAATAGCTTTATTAGGGCTATAAATGATTTATAAATAAATATTTTTAAAATTTACATTTTAATTTCTAGTGGTAAGTATCGATAGATATAACCCATATAAACCAAAGCTCTTTGGAGTCCGCAATAATTTTTAAGTGTATAAAGAGCTTGTGAGACCAAAGTATTTGAGAAACACGGGACTAGATTCTTCTGGTGTCCTATGTCATTTTGGGGTCATCTCTCTCTATTTATTACTATTTATAAATTCGGAGGAGAAAATTTCAAACCTACACAGAGTTAGAGATAATGGTATATATTAATAATTATATAGTTACATATCAATATACAGCTTTAATAATTATAAACATTTTGCCAATCTTGTTTCAACTATTTCTTTTTTCTGTTAATATTTTATTCTGTTTGTTTTATTTTTTTATCAAAATAATTTTTTAATGTGTATTTACTTTTGAGAGAGAGAGAGAGAGAGAGAGGGAGAGAGACGGAGCACAAGGGGGGGAGGGGCACAGAGAGAGAGGGAGACCAGAATCCAAAGCAGGTTCTAGGCTCTGAGTTGTCAGCACAAAGCCTGATGGTGGCTGGAACTCACAAACCTTGAAATCATGACCTGAGATGAAGTTGGATGCTTAACTGAGCCACCCAGGCGTCCCTCTGTTTAAGTGTTTTATTTATTTATTTTTTTTCAATATATGAAGTTTATTGTCAAATTGGTTTCCATACAACACCCAGTGCTCATCCCAAAAGGTGCCCTCCTCAATACCCATCACCCACCCTCCTCTCCCTCCCACCCCCCATCAACCCTCAGTTTGTTCTCAGTTTTTAACAATCTCTTATGCTTTAGCTCTCTCCCACTCTAACCTCTTTTTTTTTTTTCCTTCCCCTCCCCCATGGTCTTCTGTTACGTTTCTCAGGATCCACATAAGAGTGAAACCATATGGTATCTGTCTTTCTCTGTATGGCTTATTTCACTTAGCATCACAGTCTCCAGTTCCATCCACGTTGCTACAAAAGGCCATATTTCATTCTTTCTCATTGCCACGTAGTTCTCCATTGTGTATATAAACCACAATTTCTTTATCCATTCATCAGTGGATGGACATTTAGGCTCTTTCCATAATTTGGCTATTGTTGAGAGTGCTGCTATAAACATTGGGGTACAAGTGCCCCTATGCATCAGTACTCCTGTATCCCTTGGATAAATTCCTAGCAGTGCTATTCCTGGGTCATAGGGTAGGTCTATTTTTAATTTTCTGAGGAACCTCCACACTGTTTTCCAAAGTGCCTGCACCAATTTGCATTCCCACCAACAGTGCAAGAGGGTTCCCGTTTCTCCACATCCTCTCCAGCATCTATAGTCTCCTGATTTGTTCATTTTGGCCACTCTGACTGGCGTGAGGTGATATGTGAGTGTGGTTTTGATTTGTATTTCCCTGATAAGGAGCAACGTTGAGCATCTTGTCATGTGCCTGTTGGCCATCCGGATGTCTTCTTTAGAGAAGTGTCTATTCATGTTTTCTGCCCATTTCTTCACTAGGTTATTTGTTTTTCGGGTGTGGAGTTTGGTGAGCTCTTTATAGATTTTGGATACTAGCCCTTTGTCCGATATGTCATTTGCAAATATTTTTTCCCATTCCATTGGTTGCCTTTTAGTTTTGTTCATTGTTTCCTTTGCTGTGCAGAAGCTTTTTATCTTCATAAGGTCCCAGTAATTCATTTTTGCTTTTAATTCCCTTGCCTTTGGGGATGTGTCGAGTAAGAGATTGCTACGGCTGAGGTCAGAGAGGTCTTTTCCTGCTTTCTCCTCTAGGGTTTTGATGGTTTCCTGTCCCACATTCAGGTCCTTTATCCATTTTGAGTTTATTTTTGTGAATGGTGTGAGAAAGTGGTCTAGTTTCAACCTTCTGCATGTTGCTGTCCAGTTCTCCCAGCACCATTTGTTAAAGAGACTGTCTTTTTTCCATTGGATGTTCTTTCCTGCTTTGTCAAAGATGAGTTGGCCATACATTTGTGGGTCTAGTTTCTATTCTATTCCATTGGTCTATGTGTCTGTTTTGTGCCAATACCATGCTGTCTTGATGATGACAGCTTTGTAGGAGAGGCTAAAGTCTGGGATTGTGATGCCTCCTGCTTTGGTCTTCTTCTTCAAAATTACTTTGGCTATTCAAGAACTTTTGTGGTTCCATATGAATTTTAGGATTGCTTGTTCTAGTTTCGAGAAGAATGCTGGTGCAATTTTGATTGGGATTGCATTGAATGTGTAGATAGCTTTGGGTAGTATTGACATTTTGACAATATTTACTCTTCCAATCCATGAGCAGGGAATGCCTTTCCATTTCTTTATATCTTCTTCAATTTTCTTCATAAGCTTTCTATAGTTTTCAGCATACAGATCTCTTACATCTTTGGTTAGATTCATTCCTAGGTATTTTATGCTTCTTGGTGCAATCGTGGATGGGATCAGTTTCTTTATTTGTCTTTCTGTTGCTTCATTGTTAGTGTATAAGAATGCAACTGATTTCTGTACATTGATTTTGTATCCTGCAATTTTGCTGAATTTATGTATCAGTTCTAGCAGATATTTGGTGGAGCCTATCGGATTTTCCATGTAAAATATCATTTCATCTGCAAAAAGCAAAAGCTTGACTTCATCTTTGCCAATTTTGATGCCTTTGATTTCCTTTTGTTGTCTGATTGCTGATGCTAGAACTTCCAACACTATGTTAAACAACAGCGGTGAGAGTGGGCATCCCTGCCATGTTCCTGATCTCAGGGAAAAAGCTCTCAGTTTTTCCCCATTGAGGATGAGGTTAGCTGTGGGCTTTTCATAAATAGCTTTTATGATGTGTAAGTATGTTCCTTCTATCCCGACTTTCTCAAGGGTTTTTATTAAGAAAGGGTGCTGGGGGCGCCTGGGTGGCGCAGTCGGTTAAGCGTCCGACTTCAGCCAGGTCACGATCTCGCGGTCCGTGAGTTCGAGCCCCGCGTCAGGCTCTGGGCTGATGGCTCGGAGCCTGGAGCCTGTTTCCGATTCTGTGTCTCCCTCTCTCTCTGCCCCTCCCCCGTTCATGCTCTGTCTCTCTCTGTCCCAAAAATAAATAAAAAACGTTGGAAAAAAAAAATTTAAAAAAAAAAGAAAGGGTGCTGGATTTTGTCAAAGGCCTTTTCTGCATCAATTGACAGGATCATATGGTTCTTATCTTTTCTTTTATTAATGTGATGTGTCACGTTGATTGATTTGCGAATGTTGAACCAGCCCTGCATCCCAGGAATGAATCCCACTTGATCATGGTGAATAATTCTTTTTATATGCTGTTGAATTCGATTTGCTAGTATCTTATTGAGAATTTTTGCATCCATATTCATCAGGGATATTGGCCTGTAGTTCTCTTTTTTTACTGGGTCTCTGTCTGGTTTAGGAATCAAAGTAATACTGGCTTCATAGAATGAGTCTGGAAGTTTTCCTTCCCTTTCTATTTCTTGGAATAGCTTGAGAAGGATAGGTATTATCTCTGCTTTAAACGTCTGGTAGAACTCCCCTGGGAAGCCATCTGGTCCTGGACTCTTACTTTTTGGGAGATTTTTGATAACCGATTCAATTTCTTCGCTGGTTATGTGTCTGTTCAAGCTTTCTATTTCCTCCTGATTGAGTTTTGGAAGAGTGTGGGTGTTTAGGAATTTGTCCATTTCTTCCAGTTTGTCCAATTTGTTGGCATATAATTTTTCATAGTATTCCCTGATAATTGTTTGTATCTCTGAGGGATTGGTTGTAATAATTCCATTTTCATTCATGATTTTATCTATTTGGGTCATCTCCCTTTTCTTTTTGAGAAGCCTGGCTAGAGGTTTGTCGATTTTGTTTATTTTTTCAAAAAACCAACTCTTGGTTTCGTTGATCTGCTCTACAGTTTTTTTAGATTCTATATTGTTTATTTCTGCTCTGATCTTTATTATTTCTCTTCTGCTGGGTTTAGGCTGCCTTTGCTGTTCTGCTTCCATTTCCTTTAGGTGTGCTGTTAGATTTTGTATTTGGGATTTTTCTTGTTTCTTGAGATAGGCCTGGATGGCAATATATTTTCCTCTCAGGACTGCCTTCGCTGCATCCCAAAGTGTCTGGATTGTTTTATTTTCATTTTTGTTTGTTTCCATATATTTTTTAATTTCTTCTCTAATTGCCTGGTTGACCCACTCATTCTTTAGTAGGGTGTTCTTTAACCTCCATGCTTTTGGAGGTTTTCCAGACTTTTTCCTGTGGTTGATTTCAAGCTTCATAGCATTGTGGTCTGAAAGTATGCATGGTATAATTTCAATTCTAGTAAACTTATGAAGGGCTGTTTTGTGACCCAGTATATGATCTATCTTGGAGAAGGTTCCATGTGCACTCGAGAAGAAAGTATATTATGTTGCTTTGGGATGCAGAGTTCTAAATATATCTGTCAAGTCCATCTGATCCAATGTAGCATTCAGGGCCCTTGTTTCTTTATTGACCGTGTGTCTAGATGATCTATCCATTTCTGTAAGTGGAGTGTTAAAGTCCCCTGCAATGACCACATTCTTATCAATAAGGTTGCTTATGTTTGTGAGTAATTGTTTTATATATTTGGGGGCTCCGGTATTCGGTGCATAGACATTTATAATTGTTAGCTCTTCCTGATGGATAGACCCTGTAATTATTATATAATGCCCTTCTTCATCTCTTGTTACAGCCTTTAATTTAAAGTCTAGTTTGTCTGATATAAGTATGACTACTCCAGCTTTCTTTTGGCTTCCAGTAGCATGATAAATACTTCTCCATCCCCTCACTGTCAATCTAAAGGTGTCCTCAGGTCTAAAATGAGTGTCTTATAGACAGCAAATAGATGGGTCTTGTTTTTTTATCCATTGTGATACCCTATGTCTTTTGGTTGGCGCATTTAATCCATTTACATTCAGTGTTATTATAGACAGATACGGGTTTAGAGTCATTGTGATGTCTGTATGTTTTATGCTTGTAGTGATGTCTCTGGTACTTTGTCTCACAGGATCCCCCTTAGGATCTCTTGTAGGGCTGGTTTCGTGGTGACAAATTCCTTCAGTTTTTGTTTGTTTGGGAAGACCTTTATCTCTCCTTCTATTCTAAATGACAGACTTGATGGATAAAGGATTGTCGGCTGCATATTTTTTCTGTTTAGCACACTGAAGATATCGTGCCAAGCCTTTCTGGCCTGCCAAGTTTCAAAAGAGAGATCAGCCATGAGTCTTATAGGTCTCCCTTTATATGTGAGGGCACGTTTATCCCTTGCTGCTTTCAGAATTTTCTCTTTATCCTTGTATTTTGCCAGTTTCACTATGATATGTCGTGCAGAAGATCGATTCAAGTTACGTCTGAAGGGCGTTCTCTGTGCCTCTTGGATTTCAATGCCTTTTTCCTTCCCCAGTTCAGGGAAGTTCTCAGCTATTATTTCTTCAAGTATGCCTTCAGCACCTTTACCTCTCTCCTCTTCCTCTGGGATACCAATTATGCGTATATTATTTCTTTTTAGTGTATCACTTAGTTCTCTAATTTTCCCCTCATACTCCTGGATTTTTTTATCTCTCTTTTTCTCAGATTCCTCTTTTTCCATAGCTTTATCTTCTAGTTCACCTATTCTCTCCTCTGCCTCTTCAATCCGAGCTGTCATCGTTTCCATTTTGTTTTGCATTTCGTTTAAAGCGCTTTTCAGCTCCTCGTGACTGTTCCTTAGTCCCTTGATCTCTGTAGCAAGAGATTCTCTGCTGTCCTCTATACTGTTTTCAAGCCCAGCAATTAATTTTATGACTATTATTCTAAATTCACTTTCTGTTATATTATTGAAATCCTTTTTGATCAGTTCATTAGCTGTTGTTATTTCCTGGAGATTCTTCTGAGGGGAATTCTTCCGTTTGGTCATTTTGGATAGTCCCTGGAGTGGTGAGGGCCTCCAGGGCACTTCCCCTGTGTATAACTGGAGGTGGTGGGCGGGGCCACATTCGGAGTGGTGTGTGCCTTCTCTTCTCCTCTCCTAGGGGCGGGATTCACTGTGGGGTGGCATGGCCCGTCTGGGCTACTTGCACACTGCCAGGCTTGTGATGCTGGGGATCTGGCGCATTAGCTGGGGTGGGTAGGCAAGGTGCACGGGGGCAGGAAGGGCAGGCTTAGCTCGCTTCTCCTTAGGTGATCCACTTCAGGAGGGGCCCTGTGGCAGCGGGAGGGAGTCAGATCTGCTGCAGGAGGTTTGGCTCAGCAGAAGCACAGAGTTGGGTGTTTGCGCGGAGGAGTGAGCAAGTTCCCTGGCAGGAACTGGTTCCCTTTGGGATTTTGGCTGGGGTATGGGCGAGGGAGATGGTGCTGGTGAGCGCCTTTGTTCCCCACCAAACTGAGATCTGTCATCCGGGGGCTCAGCAGCTCTCCTTCCCTTTGTCCTCCAGCCTTCCCACTTTCTGAGCATAGCTGTTAACTTATGTCTTCCCAGACGCTAAGTCGTGTCTGAACACACTCCGTCAGGCCCCTCCGCTTTTGCCAGCCAGACTCGGGGGCTCTGCTTGGCCAGCAGGCTGCCCCTCCGCCCCGGCTCCCTCCCGCCAGTCCATGGAGCGCGCACCGCCTCGCCGCCCTTCCTACCCTCTTCCGTGGGACTCTGGTCTGCGCTTGGCTCCGGAGACTCCGTTCTGCTAATCCTCTGGCGGTTTTCTGGGTTATTTAAGCAGGTGTAGGTGGAATCTAAGTGATCAGCAGGACGCGCGGTGAGCCCAGCGTCCTCCTATGCCGCCATCTTCCCTTTTCCTCTGTTTTGAGTGTTTTAAAAGCACATCTCAGATATTATGGCAATATCAGGAAAGACTTCATATATATATATATATGCGTGTGTGTGTGTGTGTACACACACACATTCATGTACACACACGCATATATATATACAGCTGAGCAAAAGTATATATACACACAAATACATACATCATATCCATATACTTGTATCTATGTCGTTATCACACTTAATAAAGTTGATAATATTCCCTTAATATTACCCCACATAGGCTATATTAAAATATCTCCCGTTGTTTCAGAAACATATGATTGTAGATTATAGTTGTTTTGTCAGGTTAGAATCTAGTTAGAGGTATGGTCTTCTAATTTATGTTATGTCTCCTTTTTAAATGTAACTGTGCCATCTCCTCACTTTCACCTCTTCCATGTTGCCAATGATTAGAATGTTGGAGAAACCAGCTCTCTTGTCCAACAGAATGTTTCAATTTCCACATTTGGCTGATTGCTTCATTTGATGTTGTTAACTCTTCCTCTATTCCCTATAAGCTGGTAGTTAGATATGAAAGTGTGATTAGACTCAGACACATTATTTAGCAAGAATGCTTCCTAGATGGATGTTTTCAACTTTCTTTTGAAGCACCTCTTAAAACACAAAGGGTCTTCTTTCATTATTAATGAATGGTAATCAGTGGATATAGGTGGGGTCAGCCTGATTTCTCCTCTATAAATTCTTCATTTACACTTCACTTAATAGCTTTAGAATCCATTTAATAACTGTTTCCTAGATTCATTATTTCACTTTCGGTGATTTTCTTATTCTGTCATTCTGTCTGCACTTTTTGAAGCTGAACACTTTCTATAAAGAACAGTTTTCCTCATTTACTATTGGTTATTTTGAAATACAGGCCATTCACAAATTGCAGAATAAATGCTTTGTCATTTTCCTTTACTTTTTTTCAAAATGATGAGTTGGTGCCCTAGTAGATAGCATTATTGGCCAACGAGTCTTTTTATCATTATAAACACGGAATTTTATATATAATGTGTGTTAATCACAAACACACATTCACAAACACAGTGAATGTTTTTTTCTGATGATCAAATTACACCAAGCTTACTCAGTGGGAACTCCTCCAAGTTGGCTCTTATGTTGTATCATGACTTCATTTAGTCATATGAAAACTTCCTTTCTTTCTGACAAAACAAGATGTTATAAGCACATCTTGTATATTTCTTGCCACAAATATGGACATACCCATTTCTGAAAGGAGGCTTGTTTCTTTCCATTGGAAATAGTAATAGAAACTATAAACGAGGTCCAATTCTACTTCATTTTTAATTTCTCATATTAATCTAAGAAATTTACATTAATAATTAAACATATACTAAGAAAATCCCACCATATATTTTTCAGAATGAATAAATATGGTTCACATGTTTTGGTCATTGGTAAAATATGGAGGAAAGCATTTGATTGATTAATGTTCAGTTTTTCTTCATGAACTGTAACAATTATGAATTGATCACAAGTTTGAATTGTTTAATGTATTTCAGTTGCCTAACACAAACTCATTTAATTCTCTTAATATCCCATAAAAAACCCAGAAAGAATAAGTATATTTAAAAATTGGCAACTAGTTTTATATTATGGTATTAATAATATGACCACACTAAAACTTGTTCTCCTTATGGATTATTTCAGATTTAAATCTCTGAGTGCCTTAACAGTCCTGTATAGGACAACTGGAGTTTTCTAAGCATCTAGGACAACAAAGATGAATACGATAAGCCCTTGAAATTTCCAGAATTTGAGCTCACATTTAGTTTACATTTTCCATCTGATTAAAGTAGTCAGATAATTTATAAACTCCATTTCACTTTTGCTAAGATATGGAAGATGTGCAGTTCAGTGCTTTACCATTTGGATACTTTTTTAAACTGACAGTTTTAACCCTTTTTTCAAATGAAATACTACCCACAATCCCAATACTGGCAAAGATATAAAAATAAAACATGCCCAACTGCTCTGTTGGAAACAGAAACAGAAATGGGTGGGGGATTAAAGTGAGAGTGAAGCTCTAACTGTAGTTTGAGAGCAATTAATTTATGTCTGTTTCTGTTAAAGTGTGCTGCCTAGACCTGCAGCATCAGTATTCCCTGAGAAATGCAGAATCTCCAGCCCTGTCCTGTGCCCAGTGAGTTAGAGACCCAGGAGCCCAGCCGCCCCTATTTTAACAGATCCTGGGGCATTCTAAACTTTGAGAACCACTGACAGTGTTTTCCAAAGTGCACTTTCCTGTATCAACGACACGTGTCTTTATAGCACCTGTAGGGATAGTTGCAAAACTTGTTTTGTAGTTGAGAAACCCAAGAGACTCAAGTAGATCTGCAACCAACATTCTGATCTACTTAGCATTTTTTTAAATTAATTTATTTATTTGGTGAGAGAGAGAGAGGGAGAGAGAGAATTGCAAGCAGGTTTTGTGTTGTCAGCTTGGAGCCTGAGGCAGTTGTTCCATCTCAGGAAATGTGAAATCATGACCTCAGCTGAAAGATTGGGACGCTTAACCAACTGAGCCACCCAGGCACTCCTAATACTCTTAACCTTTGAGATGGAACACATTTTACCATATCATGTGGCCACATGAAAGGTTCGTGAAAATTCTATATTTCAGATGCTTGGACATATTTTAAAATGATGCTTGGCAATTATGTAATGAGAACAAGAAATCCTTTTCCTGTGAAACTTCCTCTGAGACAATAAACTGAATGCAAAAGAGACATTTACCTTGTGAGGCTGCAGGAGTATCTTTTAAAATCAGACCCAGGCTCTCCAGCTAGGGACAGCACTGCGCTGGGTACATGCACCAAGTTAGAGCCTATAATTCCCCTTTTTTTTTTTCTTTTTTTAAGTAATCAGCTGCTCAGGGAATCGGGCACAGTGTAAGATGCCTCTATTTTAAGTGATTTTCATTCTTGAGGTATCCTGGACTATAAGAAACACTTCAGTTGCTCCTTGTAAGACATGCAAGAGATTGAGCTTAAAGATATGAGTTTGTTTCCTCTTTACAAGAGACAAACTGCTGGATTATTTGTTCAGGTCTCTTGAGCAGCTGGAGCACTGTGGCCACAGCAGCCAGAGGCAGTGAGAAAGGCATCGTGTGCAGTGAGAAGGAGATTTGATACCCAAGGAAATGAAAAAATATTAGAGCTGTTATTATCTGTACTTACAATAGAAGTACTGCATGGCAGATAACAGCATTCAAAGTTCTCTTTTTTATTTATCTTACATTACATCTCGTAAACAAAACCAACGTGTAGACAACTGAGGCTTGTTCTAATAACAAAATTGTTGCCTGAAATGAAATTCTTGACATACCAATCATTCTCTGTAGCCAAATCATTTTTTCATATAAAACATATTTGGAGAGTACTCTAATGAATGTTTTGCACTTAGTCATCCACTTTATTTTCTTTGCTAAGAGATCCTCCAGTAGCCACAAAAGAACAAAGCATTCCTGGGTGGTATATTTCCTGGCATGTTATTAGCAAAAGGTCTTCCCAGAGAGTTAAGGAGAAAGAAGCTGACAATGACTGGGGACAAACATGACTTTTTCTTTGCAATTAAAAGGAGCAAATCAGAGGGGCACCTGGGTGGCTCAGTCATTTAAGCCTCTGACTTCTGCTCACATCATGATCTCGCGTTTGTGAGTTCGAGCCCGGCATTGGGCTCTGTGCTGGCAGCTCAGAGCCTGCAGCCTGCTTCAGATTCTGTGTCTCCACCTCTCTCTGCTCCCTCCCTGCTCACACACTGTCTCTTTCTCTCTCAAAAATAAATAAACATTAAAAAAACTAAAAAGAGAGAGAGAGAGAGAGAGAGAGAGAGAGAGAGAGAGAGAGAGAAATTTTGGGATTGCTGTTTTTAAAGCTGCCCTGACTTTTTGAGTTAGAATGTTCGGGGTCTGAAAAAGATCTGAGACCCAGCAGATCTGAAGGCTAACTACCAACCTAACTATTAATTGATGGAAGTAGACTATGACAGATTAAGACTGTGGTCCTTGAGTTTGAGGTGGATGCAGGAAGACACATGTTAGGGGAGGAGGAAATGAATCTGGGCTTAGTCCAGATAAATCAGTGTTGCATGTGTGATAGTTTCCCGTGAGCAAGGCACTCTCCCCATCTCATCCTGAACCCCCTTAACCTAACAAACACTGAACATTTAGAAGTAATATTTTACATGAGCTACGCTTGAGTAGAGTAACACCATGTCTATCTGTTAATTTTGAACACTGAAGGTCAATATCGGCTTCTTTTCTGAGAGCACTATTGGAAACTAGGTAGGGGATGAGACCCTAAAGAACAGTAGCATTAAGGAGGTAAGATCTCACTAAAGGATAGGCTCTGTGAGGGCAAGAGTGACATCTGCCTTGCTCACTGTTGAGCTAGGAACGGCCCAAAGCAGCTTATTTGTTGTTGGAATGAAGGCACACATGGAGGATGAAGGTTGTGAAGAAATGTCACTGAGAGTGGAAAGCGTACCCCAAACAAACTGTAATGGTGGCCCAAGGCTTTGGATTTGGAACTGCTGTTGCACTTAGTAGTTGCTGGTCAGCTGTTCCCACTGGAATCTTAGAAGTAGCTAGAAATGTTGCTAGAAAAGTTATCAGATTTACTGAAGCAGTGCTTCTCAAAGTATCTGTGATGAAGGATGAGTTTTGTTTTGTTTTGTTTGCATTTCATTGTGGGCCAATATTTTTATAAGATATAAGAAAAGTGAATTAACAGAATAAGTGAAATGGAAGAAGAGGATATATATAATACAAGTCCGTTTTAAAAATTATTAGTTTCTGCAACCTTAAAATCAGTTTGTAAGATTGTTGTGAGAGGGTCTCCAAGCCTCTTGTCATTTCTGTACTTCTCTGTTGCAGCCTGATAACAAGTTTCCTGGAGGGCACCAGATGCAGACCGCACACTGAGCGGTGCTGCACTAATGAGCGCCATGAGTACCCTGTTATCTGAAAGGGTGTGGAGTGATCTGGGAATTCTCAGGAGATTGGCTAGTCCCGCAGAGAACTACAGAGCCAGGATCCCTGTGGTTCATCTTAGCTCTGAACGCCAACCCTACTCTCTGAAAAAAAAAGCAATCACTTTTCAGCACTAATACTTGTCATAAAATAATGTCCAATAAACTTCAGACAAAACTGATTCCATACAAAGGCAACTATCTTGCTCTTTCACCTCTCCCCGTGCTCTGCCAAAGGAAATGACTGTGGTTTGAATGAGGAGTGAAGGTAAACCAAGAACTTGTTCTAGATACTTCATTTAACTTAGTTTTTTAAAAAATTTTTTAAATGTTTATTCATTTTTGAGAGAGAGAGACACACACAGCAGGAGCTGGGGGGGAGGGGCAGAGAGAGAGGGAGACACAGAATCCGAAGCAGCCTCCAGGCTCTGAGCTGTCAGCACAGAGACCAACGTGGGGATCAAACTCATGAGCTGTGAGATCATGACCTGAGCCAGAGCTGGACACTGATGGAGCCACCCAGGTGCTCCTTTATTACTTCACTTAGAATGTAGGCTCTACAAAGTCAAGTGCATTGACTGTTCTAATCAGATTTGCCAAGGGTTTTATAGTGATAAGATTTTTTGACCCATTTTAATTTTTTCGTAAACTATATTGGTTTTTACTAGTTTATATTTTTAATGCTTATTTTATTTTTTTTAAAAATTTTTAATGTTTATTTTTTAGAGAGAGAAAGACAGAGTATGAGTGGGGGAGGTTGCACAGAGAGAGGGAGACACAGAATCTGAAGGAGGCTCCAGACTCTGAGCTGTCAGCACAGCCCAATGCAGGGCTTGAACTCACAAACTGTGAGATCATGACCTAAGCCGAAGTCGGACGCTTAACCGACTGAGCTACTCAGGCACCCTTTTAGTGCTTATTTTAAAATGTAATTGTTACCTTAGTGTGACTGAATATAATTTATCACTGATTATAGGTCTAGTTCCTAAAACTGAAATCTTTATCAAATGCATTTTAGTGTTTAAATTTTTTCCTTATATAATTTTGTTATACTTTGGAGTTTTGATATATTATACTTTTGTTTTATTTCAGGCCTACATATTTTGCAATTTCCAATTTCCACCTTCAGTTATGAATTGTTTAAAACTGAGTTATTTTACCTTCCAAATATATTTTAGCCAACATTTTGTTTTTAAGTTCTAATTTCACTGAATTGTGGTCAGTGAACATAAACTCTATGATACTGATTTAAAAGAAATTGTTAAGATTTCTTTGGCGGTTTAAGAAATGTATAGTGCATATTTTATATCATACTTGTTTATTTTTATTAATATGATATATTTCTCTGAGTTCCTGTTAATAGCTTTTCCTTTGAATTATATTTTACCCAATGAAACTAACTTTTGGTTAGTATTTGGGCAACATAACTAATTCCATCTTTATTTTCATTAGCTTCATATTATTTTATTTTAGTTGCATTTCTTATAAAAGTTACATTTTTAAAATCTAAGCTGAGAATTTTCTGGTAACAAATATTAAGTGATACATAATACATATGGTTTTGGTAAAAAATTAACTATTCTATACATTTCACATCCTCCTGAACAAGAGAAAAAGGAAATCTGCAGGGTCACATCTGGGAACCAGGTCCAAAATGATCTTGCCTCTTCTGAAACAGGATACTAAGTGAAAAGAGAAAAAGAATAGGGAAAAGAGATGAGACAATTCTAGAGTTTAAAAACCTAAAATGGCATAGGGGGTCGGGGGGGAAACAGAGATCTGAGACAGCTGTCTAGATCATTGTGCACATTGGTAGGAAATAAGTAACATCTCATACCCATTTTGTTAGTGAATTCTGTGTTCAATTTTGTTATTGGACACTGTAATCACAGATCTTCCCATATTGAAAGTAAACACTCTTTAATACCATAATCAGAAGATTGAATGTTCTGTGCTGAAGATACTCTAAAGGGGTAAGAGAACAAATGGAAACATTTGATGTCCCTAAAACACAGCCTTTGGGGACAAGAAACACATGGCCCCTAAACTGATGTCAGAGAAAGGACAATACTCAGCAAAGTTGATAGGAAAAGCTGTTTAATAAGTGTGGCTCTGGATCTCCTTAATTAAAAAGGACATGCTCACTGGATTCAGGTGAGTCAGAATCCTTTGGGAACCTGAACACATTTAGGAGAGAGTCTGAAAATACCTCACTTCATATCCTCTGTTTCATTTTCCAAATGTTGCTTAGAATGCAAAAATAACATCTGGGTAGCTTTCTGTTCCAAAGTAGCAGTCTAAAAGAATGGTCTGCTTTTCCAGGAAAATGGGGTGTCTCTTCCATTTTTACTTCATTTCGTGAGGATAGGAATAAGAAGAGAAAGTTAGACATCAGGGACAACAGACAAGTACATTTTGAACCCCTGTGGTGTTTGTTGCTTGCTTGTTTGATTTTAGGGAGAGAAGGGTACGTATGAAGCAAAATGAAGAACGAGAAAATATATCTCCATTGGAGGGAAAAGTGATAGTGATGGTGCCAGTGTCTATAATTTACAGTGTCCGATTTCTTCTCACTCTGACTTCTGTCACTCATTCTTCTTCATTTGGGGTTTCCCCACAGACTATTAAAATAGGAGCAGTCTGAAATTTCTGAGTCTTGTGTTTTTAAAAATCTCTCAGAGTCCCTCTTGTGCTGTCATTTATACTTCAGGGATTCTGGTAAATTAGGGACCCAAATGCTAAATATTTTCATGGAATAAAGTGTCTCCAAGAATTCATTTCTTCTGTACCTTGAGCCCAGTAATGTAGTTACCCAGGAGAGGTTAAGAGGAAGATGTGCCTTTTATTAGGTGATATGAGGATATGTTAAAGGGTTGTAAATACTATTGGTTCTTGTTTGTGAAAACAATAGTCAACTTCATACCAGTTAACATTGAGAAGGAAAAAAAAAGTTCTGTTAGTATTTGTCTACTAGTATAAACTTCATTAAAAAAAACCTGGTTTTTGGGGTGCCTGGGTGGCTCAGTCCATTAAGTGTCTGCTCTTGGGGTTTGTGAGCTCAGTACCTGCATCAGGCTTTCTGCTGACAGCACAGAGCCTGGAGCCTGCTTCAAATTCTGTGACTCCCTCTCTCTCTTGCCTCCCCTGCACTCTGTCTCTCTCAAAAACAAATATTAAGTTTTTAAAAAAATAATAAATAAAAACCTGGTTTTCTCCTGAGACAATTGTATGAAATATATAAATTAGGGACTTTTTAAAAAACCTGTGATTGAATGAGTGACAAGACCAGTAGAACACAGACACAAAAAAATAGAAGTTGTATTTTTCAGTTTTCACAAGGATTCTGGTTTAGTTTCACATATAAATTAAGAAAATAATACATTGACTACATCAAACCCAGTTAAATAGTCCATAATTATCACTATAGAGGTTCAGTGTTCTCTAAGGAGAGAGGAGACATGAGAAATTAAAGTTTTAAAAGAGATCTGTTGGGGTGTCTGCACGGCTCAGTCAGTTAAGTGTCTGACTCTCAGTTTTCAGCTTATGTCATGATCTCACTAATCATGGGATCAAGCCCGATATCAGGTTCTGCACTGACAGCTTGGAGCCTGCTTGGGATTCTCTCTCTCTCTCTCTCTCTCTCTCTCTCTCTCTCTCTCTCTCTTTCAGAATAAGTAAATAAATCTTTTTTTAAGAGATCTGTCATGAATCCAAAATAGATATTTTGTTAACATTTTGTTTATCATACATGTTTTTTCAAACATTTTATTATCATACTCTTTCTCAAATAAAACCTTATGCAAAATGTATTTAATGAAAATTTATAAGTGGAAATTTTTGTAGTCACTTATATTCTGAGTTCAATTTCAAGAGAATTACTTCTTTTAGATAAACCATGGTATCAATAAGAATGATTTAATGAGCCTGCCATTTTAAATTCAGGTTACTGGATAAATGGAGTTTTTTGTTTTGTTTTGTGTTTTTGTTTTTTGTTTTGTTTTGTTTTGTTTTGAATAAAATATAAATCTATGAGTCCACAATAGAAACTAACTAGCTAGATAGATAGATTAGATAAATATCTCTTTTTCTAAATTTTTTTTGATGTTTATTTATTTTTGAGAGAGAAACAGAGCATGAGTGGGGAAGGGACAGAGAGAGAGGGAGACACAGAATCTGAAGTAGGCTCCAGGATCCAAGCTGTCAACACAGAGGAGGACATGGGTCCTGAACTCACAAACTGTGAGATCATGACCTGAGCCTAAGTCGAACACGTAACTGACTGAGTCATCCAGATGCCCCTAAATGTCTCTTATTAATACAGAATGGTAATTGACAAATATAGAAGAAGTGGAAGAGTTGTAAAATTATTATTTTGCAATTATGATTCTAAACGTTTCAAGAATTATGAATGAGTTTTAAGCCTAGGGGTTCAGTCATTATGATGGATTGCTAGGGTAATCCTGTTAACAATAAATTGTCTAAATAAAGAAAAAAAAGTATAGGGGGCAAAGTTTGATGAAGATCAGAATATCTGCATAATCTCAAAGGTTCTCCCTACAAATTGCTTATTATTTATAGAATAGAAATAATAACTATTCAGTGTGAAATCTAGAGAATACTCTGATTGGGTGATCAAAGTTAACATCACCAGTAAGAAGCAGATAGACACCACGGGCCCCAAATACAAGATTCCCTAAAGGTCACAATACATGTATGTAGTATTCTAGCAGCTGGGGATGCATATCTTGAATCTTAATGATGAAGAGATATCAGACAGAACAAAATTGAAGAACATTCTATACACTAATTGGTCAATATCTTCAGGCCACCAATGTTATGAAATATAGTAGTTTCCCCTCTTGAGTCTCTGCTCCCTTAAGACATGATTTCCTGTATTCCCGTCTGACTCTCTAATCTTGGAAACAGTGGTTTGCCTTGCATTCTTTTCTCTCTTAGGGATCTGAGAAGAACTGTAGATTTTTCATTCTGTTCAGCTTTTTGCTTATTGTTATGATAGAGTGGTGACTTCCAAGCTCCTCATGTGGGGAACAGGGTGTTTTAAAGTATGTTAGTCATCTCAGGGTTTTCATTTGTTGATTGTCTTTTCCACTGACAGTTGGTCATGTTCATAGGTTATATTCTCCTGGGTCTTTTTATGTCAAGTAATTGTGGATTGCATCCTGGGCATATACACTATTTTGTTAACAGAATCAGGATCCTGTAAAATCCTCTAGAGAATGTCGATTTGCTGCTGATGCTGTGGTTGTTGTTTTGCCAGACAATTGACTTGTTTAGTTTCAGCAAATTATTTCTTGCCTTCTGCCAGCAGTGACTTCTTTGTCAGCTTGTTTTTTCCTTTATCTTTTTTTTTCCACCTTGGTGCCTGGGAAAGGACTGTGGCAGGGGCCAGCTGTAGCCCCTGGATGCCCATCTCTTCCCCTCCCTGTCTCAGGCCTGGACACGGCTGTCAGTTAATTTTTCAAAGCATTTGCTAAGGTTATATCTGATCCATCTATGCCATTCGTAGTTTTCTGGGACTTGGCAGTGGTCCTCAGTCTTTCCTATGCTTTTGTGAGCCTGTTCCGTGCTTGCCCAGATTAGAGGTAATTCTAGTAACTGTGTTGGCTCATACACATAATTAGAGAATTTTCTTGCCAATTGTAACTTCTCTAAGACCATCTACAATTTCAGGTTACCAATGGCTCTCTTTCTGAGTTCCTCTGGCCTAAAATTTGGACTCTTTTACAGAGTTTTAGGTTTCTGAGCATTTACATTTGACTGACTGAGTGTCTCTTTTGGAGCCAAGCTGTGAGGGGACAGGAAAATATTAGGAATTCCATAATGTACACTTTTTGAACCACGTGGCCCTTTTTTTCTGGTTCATTTCACCAGAGATACAGATTTGACTTTGGGATTTTATATATCCTTAACTCCATCTATTGTACTGTAGCAACCATACATCCCTGCAATGATTTGACCCTGCAGCAGGACTGAAGAAGAAGAAGAAGAAGAAGACGAAGAAAAAGACAAAAAAAAGAAAAGGAATTCACCCAGAATCCTCCACCTTTTCTGGTCCCATGGCCAGAAAGAGGATGTTTCCCTTAAAGTTTTTGCTGTCTGTATCTACTGCATAGTTCCACAACTCTAACTACTGGATATTCCTTGGGTCAAAGCTGGGAAATGAAGTAGAGAGAAAACAAAGAAACAAACAAAACAAAACAAAACAAAACAAAACAAAAAACTTAGATATGCACTAAAATTGATCATTCCTCAATTTTTGACCTCCTCTTCTATCTGCCTGTTGTTGTTTACTTTTTTAGACTTCTCAGATGGTAGCATTTTGTATTCTTTCAGATTTTATAGTTGTAACCAGTGGGAGAGATAGGCTTGTGTGATCTTTGCTACGGCACCGAAGTTTTCACTCTTGTAAGAAAAGTTGTATTAAGTGACAAAAGGTCATATTGTATGCAACCTATTTTCAAAAGGCCCAGAGAAAGTAATTATATATACATAGACCTAAATGGGGATATAGTTTTAGAAAGAATGTTAAATGTAGCAAAACATTAAAAATCAGTGAATGTGATCAAAGTGTATAGAGTTCCCTTTTCTATTGTTGTAAGTTTTTTCATTAAATTTTAATTATTTTTAAGAGTTTTTTTAAAAAATGAAAATAACTCTGAAACATCTGCAAGACCATTCTCTAATAAAACTCTTCAATACATGGCATTTACCAATACTGTTTGAGAGATCTTGACGTTTTTATAACTTGTACTTTTCTGGGCAACACAGAATGACATTTTTAACACAATAAATCTTCATTTTTTTTATAAGAGAATATGTTCCTGGAGCAATAGTTCTTGCTATTGCTTTTGTTCCATCAACTCAGAAATCAATGTTTTGTTATAAATTAATATGATGGGTTCCTAAAAACTGACAAAAACACTTCAGGGCACTTTTGTTGCATTGTATCAAGTGTTTTTGAAATTACTTTATTTTCCTTTCTATTCACTTGCATAAGATCTCTGTATCAGAGCAAGCAAAATAAAGATGAGCATAATGAGTGTGCTTTATTCGAGCTGAACTGTGATGTCCTGCTGAATTATAAGAAGGCCCACAAAAATTCGTTCTTTAAACAAATTCATCAGTTATTCCAGGTGTTGATTTTAGGATCAAACAATAATAAGAACTGAATGTTTGCAGCATTTTTTTTTCATATAAACACTTGTTTCAATGTCAGTGGCATAGGACTTGGAAGATTTTTTTTTATCTTCTGGAAGGTCTATACTTCTGCCTTTCCTCAAAACAAACAAAGAAAAATAACAAATGAGCTATAGTATCATGAGGTCCATAGGGCTTTTTAAGCCACATTTTACTGTGAAAATTATTTAATAAATTCTCTTATTATAAAATGTAAAAATCTATGCATTACCCTATTATTTTCAAATGACTTTGGGTGTAGTATTTGCCAGTGACCCTATCATTACCCCTGGCCCTGTTTATTTTCCTGGCCCCCATCACTATGATATGCCTGCACCTGGCCCCTTCCACTACATAGCAACCTGCAGGTGGCCTCCATATGTGAGTGTGTGCACGCCACTGGCTCTGGCCACCATTGTTGCCTGCTCTGATCCCTAGCTACTAGACCAGAGATGACATTTTAGGATCCCAAAAGTTCTTGTAGCCACTGTGGACCCCTGTAGTGCTTGCTAAGGACCACACAGCTGTGAATACAGTGATTCCGGAGATTTGAGCTACAGAACATCATGACTTTATGCATATCTCTCTGATCACCAAGTGAATAATGGAATGGATAGGACAAGGAAAGCAGAACTATCAGTTGGGAAGACTTGGCATCTTGCATTGTTAGACCTGAGGTCAAAGCACAATCTAGCATCACTCTACCCAAAGTAAGTCCATGAAGTGTGGAAAAGGCGGGTGCTTCTTCAAAAGCACAGAAGACTACAGGGATTATGATGAATCAGGGAAACATGTTTTCACCAAAGAAATACAATAAACTTTTAGTAACTGGCCTCAAAGAAATGAAGATCCAGGAATTGTGCACAAAGAATTCAAAAGAGTTGTTATACAGATGCTCTAAGTGCTATAAGAGAATACAAATAAGCAGTATAGCAATAGGAAGAAAAGAGCACAAAGACATAATGAGAAGTTCAACAAAGAGAGAGAAAACATAAAAAAGAACCAAACATCATTCTGGAGCTGAAAAATACAATGACTGAACTGAAGAATTCAATAGAGAGCTTCAGTAACAGACTTGAAAAAGCAGAAAAAAGAACCTGAATTAACCAGAAAACAGATCATTTGAACTAATCTAATCAGGAGAGCAAAACAAACTAACAAATAAATAGGAGAAAAGCATATGGGAATTATGGGATATCAGCCAAAAAACATACCAAAACAAAAGAAGAAGAAGGAGAACAACAACAACAACAAAAACACATTGTAGTCTTAGAAGGAAAAAATAGAGGAAGAAAGGGCTAGAAAGCTCATTTCAATAAGTAATGGCTGATATCTTCCCTAACGTGGGGATGGATTTGGAAATCCAAGTTCACTGAAGCCAAAAGGTCACCTCAAAATTTTAATCCAAATTTATTTTCTTCAAAACACATAATAATAAAACTGTTTAAAACCAGAGACAGACAGAATTTTTAAAGCGGCAAGAGAAAAAAATTCTCTTACAAGGGAACCCCATAAGGCTATTGGCCAATTTCTCAGCAGAGACCTTGCAAGCCAGGAGAGAATGGTAAATTTTCAGAGTGCTAAAGTAAGAAAACTGCCAAGCAAGAATACTTAGCACAGGAAAGCTGTCCTTCAGAATTGAAGACTAAATAAAAAAACTTTCACTAATAAATAAAAGCTGAGGAAATTTTTCACTACTGCACCTGCCTTATAAGAAATGCTGAAAGGGGTTTTTCAAGCTGAAACAAAATAGTAATATAAAAACATACAAAAGTATATAACACACTGGCAAATGTAAGCATATAGTGAGATTCAAAGTATCCTCATACAGGGGCACCTGGGTGGCTCAGTCGGTTAAGCACCTGACTTCAGGTCAGGTCATGATCTCACAGTTTGTGAGTTTGAGCCATGCATTAGGCTTTGTGCTGACAGCTCAAAGCCTGGAGCCTGCTTCGGATTCTGTATCTCCCTCTCTCTCTGCCCCTCCCTGCTCATGCTCTGTCCCTCTCTGTCTCTCAAAAATAAACACTAAAAAAAAAATTCAAAGTACCCTCATACAGTATATATGGTGATGTGTTCTTTAACTACTTAACTCTAGTATTAAGGTTAAAGTAGAAAAATATTAAAAATAGCTATAGTTTCAATAAATTGTTAATGGATACAGAGCATTAAAGGATGTTAATGGTGACATCAAAAACATAAAGGGGAAGTAAAAAATAGAGATTTTTTTAATGCAATGTATGATGAATTAATTGCTATCAGCAAAAATATACTGTTAAATATATAAGAAATATGTAAGATATTTTAGGTAGCCTCAGGAGGACCACAGATCTAAAATCTACCATAGCCACACACAAAAGATAAAGAGAAGGGAATCACAGCATACCACTGTGGACAATAATCAATTTACCAAGGAAGCCAGCAAGAAAGGAAGAAAAATAAAATGGAACTATAAAACAGCCAGATAACAATTAACAAGATGGAATTAGTAAATCTTTACCTAACTGCTTTAAATATTCATGGACTGAATCCTCTAATCAAAAGGCATAGAGTGGCAAGATGGATATAAAAACAAGTCCCAACTACACGCTGCCTCTAAGAGACTCTTTCCAGCTTTAAGGACACATAGTCTCAAAGCGAAGGGATAGGTCATACAGACAGAAAATCAACAAGGAAACATTGGATTTGAACCATACTTGAGACTAAGTTTTACTAACATATATAAACAGAACATTCCACCCAACAGCTGTAGAAAACACATTTATCTCAAGTGTACACAGAAAATTCTCCAAGATAGATCAAGTTATAGGCCACAAAACAAGTCTCAGCAAATTTTAAACGACTGAAATCATACCAAGTATCTTTTCTAACCACAGTGGTATAAAACTAAAAGTCAATAATAGCTTGAAAATCCACAAATTTGTGGAGATCAGAAAACATGCTACTGAACAACTAATGGGTCAAGAAAAAAACCAAAAGGGAAATGAAGAAATATCTTGAAACAAACATAAAAGGAAACACACCATATCAAAACCTATGGGAAGCTGCAAAAGCAATTCAAAGAGGGAAGTTTATGGCAATAAACACCTACATAAAAAAAAACAAAAACAAAAACAAAAAACAAAAACCTCAAATCAACAACCTCACTTTACACTTCAAGGAACTAGAAAAAGAACAAACTAAGCCCAAAGTTAGCAGAAGGAAGAAATTAACAAAGATTATAGCAGAAAAAGATGAAATTGAGACTAGAAAGAAAATAGAAAAGACCAATGAAACTAAGAGTTGTTTTTTTTGAAAAGATATACAAAATTTACAGAAAAAGAAAGGTAATTCCAATAAATAAAATTAGAAATGAAAGAGGAGACATTACAACTGATATTACAGAAATACAAAGAATAATGAGAGACAACTATGAACAATTACATGCCAATAAGCCAGTAATAGAAGAAATGGATAATTATCTAGAAATCTACAAGGCTGAATCATGAAGAAATAGAAAATCTGAACATACCAATAATGAGTAAGGAATTGAATCGGTAATTAAAACCCTCCTAACAGAAAAGTCCAGGGCCAGATGATTTCACTGGTAAATTCTATCAAACATTTAAAGAATTAATGCCTATCTTTATCAAAAATATTTCAAAAAATTAAAAAAGAGGGACTATTTCCAAATTCATATGTGAGGCCAACATTACTGTGATACCAAAGCCAGATAAAGACACTACAAGAAAAAAATTACAGACCAATACTCCTGATGAACATAAATGAGAAATTTCTCGACAAAATATTATCAATCCTAATTCAACAGCACATTAAAAAGATTTTCATTGTGATGAGTGGGATCGATCCCTAGGGTGCAAGTACAGTTCAACATATGCAAATCAATAAATTTGATATATCACATTCAGATAATGAAAGAAAAATTAAATGGTCATCTCAATAGATAAAGAAAACATATCTGATCAAAGACAGCATCCTTTCATGATATAAATCCTCAACAAATTGGATATGGAAGGAACAATACTTCAACACAGTGAAAGCATTATATCACAAACCGACAGCCAACATTACTCTCAATGGTTAAGAGGTTAAAAGCCTTTCTTCTAAGATCAAAAATAAAACATGGGTATCTACTCTCACCACTGTTATTCACACAGTACTAGAAGCCCTGTCTAGGGAAATGAGGCAAGAAAAAGAAATAAAATGCATCTAAAAAGGAAAGAAGTGAAATTGTCTCTGTTTATAGATGATTTGATCATATATATATATATGTATATATAGTGTATATATATTCATATATATATATATATATATAGTGAATTCTAAGACTCCATCAAAAAACCATTAGAACTAACTAATCAAAGTTCTAGTAATGTTGCTAGATATAAAATCAACATACAGGTAAGAATTGTGCTTTACACACTAACAACAAAATGCTTGAGAGTGTCATAAAGAAGACAATCCCAGGGCTCCTGGGTGGCTCAGTCGGTTAAGCGTCTGACTTCAACTCAGGTCATGATCTCATGGTTTGTGAGTTCAAGCCCCACGGTGGGCTCTGTGCTGACAGCTCAGAGCCTGGAGCCTGCTTTGGATTCTGTGTCTCCCTCTCTCTCTGACCCACTCATGCTCTGCCTCTCTCTCTGCCTCTCAAAAATGAATAAACGTTAAAAAAAATCTTTAAAGAAGACAATCCCATTTATAATAGCATAAAAAAAACAATACTTAGGAAAAAAATTAATGAAAGAAGTGAAAGATGTGTATACTGGAAACTATAGGCCTTTGATGAAAGAAATTGAAGAACACACAAATGAAAGGGTGTCCTCTGTCACAGATGGGAAGACTTAATATTGTTAAAATGTTTATACTTCCAAAGTCACCTATAGATTCAATGCAATCCCTATCAAAATTCCAATAACACTTTTCACAGAAATAGAAAAAAATAACTCTAAAATTTGTATGGAGCCATTAAACAACCCTGATCACTAAAGCAATCCTGAGAGAAAAGAACAAAACTGAAGGTAGCACACTTCTTAATTTCAAACTATTCTACAAACTATAATAATCAAAACAGTTTGGTGCCAGTGTAAAAATGGACACATAGACCAACAGAACACAATAAAAAACCCCAAAATGAGGCCACAATTATGTTCAATTAATATGCAACAAAAGAGCCAAGGATATTCCATGAGGAAAGAACAGTCTTTTCAATAATGGTGCTGGGAAAACTGGATAACCACATACAAAAGAATGAAATCGAACCTCTAATCAAAAATGAACTTGAAATGGGTTAAAAACTTAAACATAAGATCTTAAAATGAAAAGCTACTATAAGAAAACAGGGAAATAGCTCCTTAACATTGGTAGTTATCTCCAGGATATGACCCAAAAAGGAGAAGCAACTAAGGCAAAAATCAAGTAGACAACATCAAACTAAAAAGCTACACAACAGAAGAAACAATCCACAAATGAAACAATCAACCTACAAAATGAGAGAAAATATCTGCAAATCATAAAGCTGATAAGGGGCCAATAGTCAAAATGTATAAAGAACTCATACAACTCAATAGGAAAACAACAACAACAACAACAACAACAACCAAAACAACCCGATTAAAAAATGGGCCAAGGAACTGAATAGACTGCTCTCCAGAGACAACATACAAATAGCCAGCAGGTATATGAGGAGTGCTTAACATCAGTAATCATCAGGGAAATGCAAATCAAATCCCCAATGAGATATTACCTTACACCTGTTCAAATGGCTATTACCAAAAAGATAAGAGATAGCAAGTATTTGCAAGGGTGTAGATAACTCTTGTGTACTGTTGGTGGGAGTTAAAATTGATAGATCCACTATGGAAAAGAGTCTGGAGGTTCCTCAAAAAATTAAAAATAGAACTACTATATGATCCAGCAATCTCACTTCTGGGTATATATCTAAAGGAATTGAAATCAGGATTTCATACAAGTATCTGTACTCCCATCTTTATAATAATATTATTCAAAATTGCCAAGATATGTGACTAACCTAATTCTCCATCAACAGATAAATCCATAAAGATGTGGCATATATATTTATATGCATATTTATATTTTAATACATGTATAAAATTCAGCCACAAGAAAGAGGGAAATCCTGCCATTTGTGACAACTTGGATGAACTCTGACAGCATTATGCTAAAATAAGTCATTCACAGAAAGACAAATACTGTATGATATAACTTATATAAGGAATCTAAGAAAGCCGAACTCAGAAAAATAAAGTAAGGTGGTGCTTATCAGGGGCATGAATGGGGGGAAAGGAGGATATTATTCAAAGGGTACAAGCTTCCAGTTATAAGATTAACAAATACTTAGGATTGAATGTACAGCATGGTGATTATAGCTAATAATACTTTATTTTATTCTTGAATGTTGTTGAGAATAGATCTTAAATGTTCTCACATCAAAAAAAGAAATGGTAGTTATGTAACAAAACGGAGGTGTTATCTAGTGCTAAAGTGGGTATTTTGCACATTTTGCAATATATAAATGTTTAAATGTATTAAATCAACATAATATTCCTTAAATTTATATGCTACAAGTCAAAATCTGGAAAATAAATTTTTTAAAAGATAAAAATTGAACTTTATTAAACATTTAAAAAAGACATTGATGCCTTAGTGTCAAGGACATTTTTATCCAATGTCCAGAATGAATATTGTAAGGTGAAGTTTCAGAGAAGAAAACTTATGAACTTCATGACGTTCTAGAAGAGAGCCGGAAGTTGATAACTTCTTGACATTCTGGAAAATGTGCACTGATGAGAAATCCAATGGCTGAGATTGTTTCCTCCATCGTGCTATGTCATGACTCTGTTGTGGTAAAATCGGAATAAATCTAGAATCTCTTAAAACTCTGGCCTGTTCTATAGTGTCTGCTAGGCATAAGAGCAAGATTTTTTTTCAATGTTTATTTATTTTTGAGAGAGAGAGAGAGTGAGACAGAGCATGAGCCGGGGAGGGCCAGAGAGAGGGAGACACAGAATCAGAAGCAATCTCCAGGCTCTGAGCTGTCAGCACAGAGTCCGACGCACGGCTGGAACCACGGACTGTGAGAACATGACCTGAGCCAAAGTTGTACGCCCAACCAACTGAGCCACCCAGGCGCCCCTAGGGCAAGGTTTTAAAGGTGTTAGATAATATTATAATCAAGGCTGTGAAAAAACCTTTTTCCTTACCATGAAGTTTCTGAAAGTATTGAAAAGTCAGGGAACAAAGCAGATTTGAAAATAGATGACTCTGTTACTAGTTCACTTAGAGTTCTGTTAAAAGGCTGCCCACCTTAAAGCTGTCTGTGTCTTCCCACCCCTACAATGTGTAGGTAAAGATCGTGCCTTTCATTCCTTTCCTTTCTCTTTGATATCAGGCTTAAATATTTGTTTTCCTAAAAAATCTTACCAATTCTTGCTGTAGAGTGCCCCACAGACAGAGATAAATCCAAATAGCTTCTGTTCTATTAGAAGCTTCCTGACCATCTTCAGTGAGGTTATACCCTAGGAGAAATCCTCCCAGCTTCCTATGTAACCCAGGCCTAAATTTGATACATTGTAGCATTTCTTTTGCTTTTAATCATGTCTTATCTTCCTTGTTCTCTTTCTCCTGTGGAATACCCAGGCTCTTCTTACCTGGAATCACTATGAAACTCAGCTAATAAGATCTGAAATATTCTTTGCTGAAATTTGAGCTTCAATTCTCAGTGCCATCCCATTTTAGTATAATATCCTAGCTGATCAAGCATGAGGGATTTCCTAATTTTTCTTGTGATTTCATCCCTATGTCATTCTCAGAAGGCACTTCTCAGTTCCTTGCTTGGATCCAGGCTGTTAAGGTGGGAGATGGTGACACATGACTCTCTGAGACCTTATTTCATCCACTGTTGAATTTCTCTGGGGCTTAAATATACCCATATTCCTAGAACCATCTCTAAAAGCAATAGCATGTTACCATGCCTTTTTTTTTTTATTCCCATACATCTAGGCTTTGTTTTAGAATCAGTTCCTATACATAGCTTAAAGACAGCATATTCAGTTAATGCTAAATCTCTATAATTTTTGGAATGAAAAATATATATTTTTATTTTTAAGTACATTGTAACATTAACTGGAATGATATTGTAAGCACCCTGATTCTTGTGGAAAGTATCCCTGGGAAATCTGTTAGCACATTCTTACCTTGGGAATCAATTCCCTGATAATAGGTTCAAGTTCTTTCAAGAGTCATTTATGCCACCTCCTTGTGAGTCTAAGTGGAAAATCTCTGTGAAGGAGCTACACTTTACAGTCATAACTTAATGTTCAGTAATGTCTACTTACTGATAGCTAGATTTAAAAGTATTCAGAATATTTCAACCATGTTGTTAAAGAACCTTATGAAAAGATATTTAGGAAAATACCTTTACTGATGATTGACAGACCATAACAAAATCAAGTTTCATCTTATATTCATGTCTGTGACAATGCTGCAAGTCCTCCTATATTCCAGGAAATTCTTTAGTGACTGTTCTGTATAAGACACAAATCCTGGGCTTTGCTATAATGCGGAGAATGAAGATTACCTGAATAGGGTAATATGAATTGCTGAACAATTTTGATAACTTTATCCCAAGTTATTATGGGCCACATCCTCTTAAAACTCCAAGACCTTTGAGTCCCTTGCAGGGTATAACTCTGCGCACTTGAAATTTTATGAGAATGTTATATAATATTCTGGTACGGGGCTAAGGAGTTGCTTACATGAATAAACATGATGATATTCTGCAGCCAAAATTACCTACTTTTCTGATAATTTTGGCAAGGCTTTGCCTTATTTGTCTTGAGCAGTATTTACATTAAAAGCTGTCTTTAAAGTTTTTGTAACTTGGTGTGCCTGGGTGGCTCAGTCAGTGAAGTGTCTGACTTAATATTGGCTCAGGTCATGATCTCAAGGTTCATGAGTTCAAACCCCCACATCAGGCTCTGCACTGATAGCTTGGAGCCTGCTTGGGATTCTCTGTCTCTGTCTCTCTCTTTCTGCCTCTCCCCTGCTCTCTCTTTCTCAAAAATAAATATTTTTTAATTAAAAAAGTTGTTGTAACTTGGAATAATTTTTTCCTCAGATAAGGATGTTTAATTTCCTTCCTTTTGGAGCCTTGCAAGTGAGGGAAGCTAGGGACTGGGCTCTAAGAGAGAACTGTGTTGAAAACAAATTTGGGATGATTGTATATAACAAGAGTATGTTGGGGTCATGTTCACCATGGCTGTGTGCTTAAGAAATAGAATTATGACAGATAACATAATTCTATATTATCATGTCAAAGATCCTGAGACTTTTCTGGTCTATGCCCTTTCCATGGAATCAACATTGTTGTCATTTAAATGCCTTATTGATGGGGCCGACCAGCCACTTGTTTAAGGTTGTAGAACTGTATCTAAAAGTTTGAAGTGGAGAAAAGATTTAGATTTCTCAGGGAAGCTGAAAGTAATGAAAGAGGGAATAAATTTGCATCATTTTAGTAAATACTGGTGAAATTTAATGCTAATAACCTTGAATGGATCCAGGAATAAGTCTTATACTTTTTTTTTTGTGTAGATAACTGGGAGTAATGTGCTTAGAAAAGATCTCCAAGAGGAATCTTTTCATATAACTTGGTCTGTTTACATATGCCCCATAGTGCTGTTTAATATGTTAGAGAGTGACGTCATATTCTTCGAATATAGAGCAGTGACTGGATTGTACATGTATTTCGTGTCAGGTGTGATAAGACTATTGAGATAACCATATAATGCTGTGTTTTAATTCTATCTCAATAAACATGACTTCAAGAAAAGCCAAGTCAAATATTATTATACACAAAAATAAATCAATTTTCGAAATTAAAAAAATAGCTGTTTTTCATAAAGAATGATACAGTGTTCCATGCTGGTTCTAGAGTAAGCAGACAAACCATTTTCCTCTTGTCATATGTACCAGACACCAAAATGTATCAATTAAATGATTCTGGACAGTCGCAATCGATCTCTTCTATCCAGCCATTGAAGGAAATGCAATGTGATAATGATAACTCTGAAACTAAACCACCTAGCTTTGAATCCTGACTCTGTCACACATTCAATGAGTGGTATTGAAGAAGTTTCATCATGTTAGGCATTGATTTCTTCGTTTTAAATAGGAGATAGGACTGACACCTTATACGGCCATTGATGGGATTAATACATATAAATATTAATATTCAATATAATATTGCATATAGAGTAGTGTCTGAAGGAGAGCAGGCACAAAGGAGTCCTGCACAATCATACGAATGAGAATAAGAGCAAGAATGGGTCTGGATGCTTTGAATAGTGCCCCTTCCAGATATGACAGCACTTCCCCACTGGCTTTTCCAACAGCTCCCACATTCCTTCCATTCATGCCACTTCTCTTCAATTTTCTTCACTGTGTAATGTGATTATCCCAGATGCCAGGGGCACCTGGCTTTCAGGTGATCCAACAGGCAGAGCAATAATGACAACAGGTGAGGGCCAGAGATTATTTCCGCTTTGAGGCCATAATGGCCCTGTCATAGCTAGAACTCCTTATTTCCTTTTGTGATAAAAGCACAGGGTTCCAGTAAAGGGGGTTGTTGGTTTAAAGAACTTGTATTGAAGGAAGGCCTTTGGATTTGATAGTGTATACACTCCATTAGTGGGGATCTGGTCCCATGTCACTCAGTGGATTAATCAATAGCCATAGTCTTGATGTGCAGGCTACTTAGTGGTAAAACAGGCAGGCTCCAAAATACACTGTTGGGATTCCCAGATTGGGAATTGTGTATGGTGTAAGAAAGTGGTCTAAGTTCATTCTTCTGCATGGCAGAAGAATTTTCCAGTTTTCCCAGCACCACTTGCTGAAGAGACTGTTTTATTCCATTGGATATTCTTTCCTGCTTTGTCAAAGATTAGTTGGCCATACGTTTGTGGGTCCATTTCTGGGTTCTCTATTCTGTTCCATTGATCTGAGTGTCTCTGTTCTTATACAGTACCATACTGTCTTGATGATTACAGCTTTGTCGTATAGCTTGAAGTCTGGGATTGTGATGCCTCCTGCTTTGGTTTTCTTTTCCAAGATTGCTTTGGCTATTCAGGGTCTTTTCTGGTTCCATACAAATTTTAGGATTATTTTTTCTAACTCTGTGAAGAATGCTGGTGTTATTTTGATAGGGATTGCTTTGAATATGTACATTGCTTTGGGTAGTTTTGACATTTTAGCAATATTTGTTCTTCCTATCCAGGAGCATGGAAACTTTTTACGTTTTTTTGTGTCTTCTTCAATTTATTTCATAATCTTTCTATAGTTTTCAGTGTATACATTTTTCACCTCTTTGGTTAGATTTATTTCTAGGTATCTTATGGTTTTTGGTGCAATTGTAAATGGGATAGATTCCTTCCTTTCTCTTTCTGTCGCTTCATTATTGGTGTATAGGAATGCAACTTATTTCTCTGTGTTGATTTTATATCCTGAAACTCTGTTGAATTTATGGATCAGTAATAGCAGGTTTTTTTGTGGAATCTTTTGGGTTTTTCATATAGAGTATCATGTCATCTGTGAAGAGTGAAAGTTTGACCTCCTTCTGGCCAATTTGGATGCCTTTTATTCCTTTGTGTCGTCTGATTGCAGAGGCTAAGACTTACAATTCTATGTTGAATAACAGTGATGAGAGTGGACATCCCTGCCTTGTTCCTGACTTTAGGGGGAAAGCTGTCAGTTTTTCGCCATTGAGGATGATATTAGCATAGCGTTGTTCATATATGGCTTTTATGATCTTGAGGTATAATCCTTCTATCCCTACTTTCTTGAGGGTTTTTATCAAGAAACGATGCTGTATTTTCTCAAATGCTTTCTCTGCATCTATTGAGAGGATCATATGGTTCTTTTCCTTCTTTTATTGATCTGATGAATCACACTGATTGTTTTGTGGATATTGAACCAGCCCTGCATCCCAGGTATAAATCCCACTTGGTCGTGGTGAATAATTTTATTTTTTATTTATTTTTTTTTTTATTTTTGGGACAGAGAGAGACAGAGCATGAACGGGGGAGGGACAGAGAGAGAGGGAGACACAGAATCGGAAACAGGTTCCAGGCTCCGAGCCATCAGCCCAGAGCCTGACACGGGGCTCGAACTCACAGACCGTGAGATCGTGACCTGGCTGAAGTCGGACGCTTAACCGACTGCGCCACCCAGGCGCCCCAATAATTTTTTTAATGTATTGTTGGATCTGGTTGGCTAATATCTTGTTGAGGATTTTTGCATCCATGTTCATCAGGGAAATTGGTCCATAGTTCTTCTTTTTAGTGGGGTCTCTGTCTGGTTTTGGAATCAAGGTAATGCTGGCTTCATAGAAAGAGTTTGGAAGTTTTCCTTCCATTTCTATTTTTTGGAAGAGCTTCAAGAGAATAGGTGTTAATGCTTCCTTAAATGTTTGGTAGAATTCCCCTGGAAAGGCATCTGGCCCTGGAGTCTTATTTTTTGGGAGATTTTTGATTACTAATTTGATTTCCTTACTGGTTATGGGTCTGTTCAAATTTTCTGTTTCTTCCTGTTTCAGTTTTGGTAGTGTATATGTTTCTAGGAATTTGTCCATTTCTTCCAGATTGCCAATTTTATTGGCATATAATTGCTCATAATATTCTCTTATTGTTGTTTTTATTTCTGCTGTGTTGTTTGTGATCTCTCTCTTTCATTCTTGATTTTATTTATTTGGGTCCTTTCCTTTTTCTTGTTGATCAAACTGGCTAGTGGCTTATCAATTTTGTTAATTCTTTCAAAGAAGTGGCTTCTGGTTTCATTGATCTGTTCTACTGTTTTGTTTTTTGCTTTTGTTTTTGTTTTTGTTTTTTGGTTTCAATAGCTTTAATTTCTGCTCTAATCTTTATTATTTCCTGTCTTCTGCTGGTTTTGGATTTTATTTGCTGTTCTTTTTCCAGCTTTTTAAGGTGTAAGGTTAGGTTGTGTATCTGAGACCTTTCTTCCTTCTTTAGGAAGGCCTGGATTGCTATATACTTTCCTCTTCTGACCACCTCTCCTGCATCCCAGAGGTTTTGGGCTGTGGTGTTATCATTTTCTTTGGCTTGTATGTACTTTTTAATTGCATCTTTAAGTTCTTGGTTAGCCTATTCATTCTTTAGTAGTATGTTCTTTAGTCTCCAAGTATTTGTTACCTTTCCAAATTTTTTCATGTGGTTGATTTCGAGTTTCATAGCATTGTGGTTTGAAAATATGCATGGTATGATGTAGATCTTTTTGTACTTGTTGAGGGATGATTTGTGTCCTAGTACGTGGTCTATTCTGGAGAACATTCTATGTGCACTGGAGAAGAATGTATATTCCGCTGCTTTAGGATGAAATGTTCTGAATATATCTGTTAAGTCCATCTGGTCCAGTGTGTCATTCAAAGCCATTGTTTCCTCATTGATTTTTTTGAAATTATTGTTTTTTAATGTTTATTTTTGGGAGAGAGAGAGAGAGAGAGAGAGAGATACAGAGCATGAGTAGGCAAAGGGCAGAGAGAGAGTGAGACACATAACCTGAAGCAGGCTCCAGGTTCTGAGCTGTCAGCACAGAGCCCAATGTGGGGCCTGAACCTATGCAAGATCATGACCTGAGCCGAAGTCACACGCTTAACCGACTGAGCCACTCAGGCGCCCCTCCCTACTGATTTTTTGATTAGATGATCTGTCCATTGTTGTGAGTGGGGGGTTGAAGTCTCCTAGTATTATGATATTACTATCAATGAGTTTCTTTATGTTTGTGATTAATTGATGTATATATTTTGGTGATTCCACATTTGGCACCTAAATGTTTACAATTGTTAGGTCTTCGTGGTGGGTAGACCCCTTGATTATCATATAATGCCTTTCTGCATCTCCTGATACAGTCTTTATTTTAAACTTTAGATTGTCTGATGTAAGTATAACAACTCTGGCTTTCTCTTGGTGACCATTAGCATGATAGATGGTTCTCCAACCCCTTACTTTCAGTCTGAAGGTGTCTTTAGGTCAAATTGGGTCTTTTGTAAACAGCATATAGATGGATCTGGTTTTTGTATCCATTCTGTTACCCTATGTCTTTTGAATGGAGCATTAAGTCCATTGACGTTTAGAGTGAGTACTGAAAGATATGAATTTATTGCCATTATGTTGCTTGTAGAGTTGGAGTTTCTGTTGGTGTTCTCTGGTCCTTTCTAATCTTTGTTGCTTTTGGTCTTTATTTATTTGTTTATTTTTTCATCTTTTCTCCCCTCAGAGAGTCCGCCTTAAAATTTCTTGCAGGGCTGGTTTAGTGGTCACAAACTAATTTTTTTTTCCGGGAAACTTTTTATCTCTCCTTCTGTTTTGAATGACAGCCTTGGTGGATAATGAATTCTTGGCTGCAAGTTTTTCTGATTCAGCACATTGAACATATCCTGCCACTCCTTTCTGGCCTGTCAAGTTTCTGTGGATAGGCCACAGAATGTTGTCTTCCCTTGTATGTTAAGGACTTTTTTCCCCTTTCTGCTTTCATGATTTTCTCCTTGCCTGAGTATTTTGTGAATTTGACCATGATATGCCTTGTTGATGGTCAGTTTTTGTTGAATCTAATGGGGGTCCTCTGTACTTCCTGGATTTTGATGTCTGTGTCTTTCCCCAGGTTAGGAAAGTTTTCTGCCATGATTTGCTCACATAACCCTTCTACCCCTATTTCTCTCTCTTCCTCTTCTGGAACCCTTATGATTCTGATTTTGTTCCTTTTTAACGAGTCACTGATTTTTCTAATTCTTAAATCATGCTTTTTTGTCTTAATCTCCCTCTTTTTTTCTGCTTCATTATTCTCCATAAGTTTGTCCTCTATATCACTGATTTTCTGTTCTGCCTCATCCATCCTTGCCACCGTGGCCTCCAGTCAAGACTGCAGCTCAGTTATAGCATTTTTTATTTCATACTGACTAGCTTTTACTTCTTTTATCTCCGCAGAATGGGATTCTAATCTATTTTTGCTCCAGCTAGTATTCTTATTATTGTAATTCTAAATTCTAGTTCAGACATTTTGCTTGTATCTGTGTTGGTTAAGTCCCTGGCTTTTGTTTCTTCCTGCTCTTTCTTTGGGGTCAATTTCTTCATTTCATCATTTTGAAGGGAGAAAAGTAATTAATGAGGTAGAAGAAATTAAAAGAAAAATATTAAAATTAAAAAATATTAAAATTAAAAAATTAAAAAACACACACAAAAAAATTGAATAAATGATGCTAGATATTAGGTGTTTTTTGGTTTAAGTGTTGAAAGCAGCTTGATAGATTAGAGAAAAAAAGGGAAAAAACAAAAAGGAAATTGTTTGAAAATTTGAAAAAATGAACACACTGAAGTAGACTAAAATGAAATGATGGAAGTAAAATATTTTGAAAAATTTACACAAAAATAAAAATATAGTAGAATAAAAATTAAAGAAAATATTTTTAATAAAAATTGAAAATAAAAATGAATTTTTTCTCTTTCTGTATTCAAGAAAAAGAAAAACAAAAAAGAGAAAAGAAGAAAGAAAAAAAAGAAAGAGAATTGAATAGATGGACTGGCTAACAGACTGAAATATGACTGAAATTACTTCCTTTTCTCCTAGAAGTCAAACTATGAAGTGCTTTGTAGTCCATAAACTAAGCGGGTGGTGAGACTTCTGTTCTTGAAGAGTGAGGTTGGCCCAGTTGGGCGGGGCTTAGTGTAATGGCTCCATTCTCCACTAGATGGCGCTGCTTAGCTTACTGGCTTTCTCTTGGTGGATTGTTGTGTTGCTTGTAGGTGTGTACTTGCGGGAGCAGTGAAAATGGCGTCACCCAGCTACCCAGTCTCTAGTATGAGAACTCTGTTCTTCCTAATCAGCAGTTGTGCACCCGTCCTTTGTCTTTGGCTTCAGTCCACTCCCTGCTTTTACACAGTCTGTGACCAAGTCACAGGCAGCACCTCCTTCCCGAGTTTTATCTCAGATGCAGCTGTTTTTCCCACAATCCTGAGGGATTGCGACTTTGACCCATTCTGCACCTCGGCAGAGGGTCTCACCGAGTAATGGCCAGGTGCCAGGTGCACCCAGGAACGTTTCCGGGACCGTGCTGCTGCCAATGCCCAGAGACAGTGGTCGGATGCCAGCCCACTCCAGAACAAGTTTGTGGGATAGTGTAGCAGCAGCGTTTCAGGGATTATGGAAAATCACAACACACATCTAGCACCATGCATCACACTTAGCGACTTTGTTCCAGCACCAGTGAATGTGGGTGTTCTCTGGGGTCTGCTGGAACCAGGTGGCCTCACAGCCTCTACCAAATGTCCTTCCAGCAGTGGAACTGCTTCTCCCCATGTGCCTCAAGAACCTCCCAGACACCACTCTGTTCCTGGGGATTCGCCCTTCCCACCAGAGCACTGCCAGTTATTGAGCTACAGAGTTTCAGACTCTGCGCTCCCCCTGTTTATAGTCTTAATGGAATTTAAACCCTCTCCTTTCTTGTTTCTCCTTTCTCCCTTTTTAGTTCAGTCCCAGCAGCTGTTTCCAATTTTCCACTTTCTTTCCAGCTGCTTTTGGGGGGGGGGTGCTTTTCCCATATTCTTCCCCCCCTACCCATCTCTGTCCTCTCTTCTGACAGAAAAGTGGCCCTGTCTTCCCTGGCTTCTCTCTTCCCATGTTCACCTCTCCATGCCATGTACCTGCTGAGTTCTGTGGTTCAGGTTGTGCAGATTGTTGTGTTAATCCTCAGATCACTTTTCTAGGTGTGCAGGATGGTTTAGTTTCGGTCTGGCTGTATTTCATGGATGCAAGACACACAAAAAACTTCCATGCTGTTCCACCATCTTGGCTGCTTCCTCTTAAGCAATCTTAACTAATCTGAAACCTTAAATGTCCTCATCTATAACACAGGGGATGATAATATTCCACTCTTCAAGTTATTCTGAAGACTAAGTGAACTATTGCATAAAAAAATAGAACAGGGCTTTGTATTTGTGTTACTTACTATTAAAGAGATACTTGATATCATTAGCAGTACTGACTTGTTTACTACCCTCTCCTTTACAAGAGTCATGGGAAAAGATCATGGCATTCAATATGGTTCATAGGCAGTGAATACACTATCATTCCAGGTGCTGAATGAAATAGTGGGATGATGATCACAGTTTCAAAGAAATATGAACAGAGGGTGTCCCAGCAGAAGGCACTGACCTACTCTGTCCACATGTATGAGCACATGCTTCAGCTTTACTACTGTTAAGCCACTTTCACTCCATGACACAATTTGTTATCATTAACATTTTTCTGAAGGGTCTGTAATGACATGGGAACATCAGTTATGAAGTCAAGTGGAAGAAAAGATGAACATTTTTACAATATTCTTTTTCCTACCCCATTTAAAATATGGTCCCACCACAGTAGCTACTTTTATCACAATACAGATAAGTGCATTTTAAGATACATATCACTTTTTAATAAATCATTTGTTTACACTTTAATTTTGAATTTAAAAATGTGATCTTTAATGTAAAGTCTTACTCATTTTTCTACCTGAGCCCCTGTTATAATGCTTACCCATAGCAATTATCTAAAACCTCAATGGGTGGGTGAATAAATGAACAAAAATCTTAGCCACTAAGGTTTACTTTCATTTTTTTCAATATTTTGAACATACTTTAGTTTTTTAAAATATTTTGAAAACCATTCTTAGAGGAATGGAGGTCCTTCTTTAGTTTTCTTTAACCCTAAATCTCAGTAGGAAGTTGGTTTGTTTTTATAAGCTCACATAAATTAAATCAATAACATCTATCTGTCTTTAGAGAAGTGGTATTACTGCTGAAAATCATGGCCTCTTTGTCATTACATCACCAATGTACACACATTAAGCTCCTTAAGCCTAACTTGGAAATCGATGCTTCCTCTCTCCAGTCATTTCTGTGGCCTACCGCCCTATTGATAGGGTTATATTACCTCAGACACTATTATCAGATGTGGTATCCCCAAGAGCTTTGTAGAAAAAGGCTATTGCTTTCCCATCCTAGGATCAAATGTCTCTTTATATGCAGGCTTGAAAATCACTGCCTGTTTGGGTACTGTGTTACATTGTGTGTGCAATTCTAATTTGTCCTCAGTTTTCAGCCATTTGTCTCCTTTGGTGATATTGATTTCTAGGGCAATTCTGCTCATTGATTTCAGACTATTTTCCTGAGGTCTATTTTTGTTTGTTCTCTTCAACATTTATGGAGTACTTCAGATTTTAACGTTCGCGATCTTATATATACACTTTAAGATAAGTCTCACAACATCTTTGAACAATTTCTTTGCATTTTACAAATATAGGTGAACAAGATAAAACAAACCTCTTAAGAAGTGAATTTTGAGGACAAACAAGATTAGGAAAATGTATCCAGGAAGCTGGGTGGACATGGTGATTACAAAAAACTTATTTCCTTGTGTGCCCTTGGACAAGTCAATCAACATTCTTAAATCTCAGTTTGCAAATTGTAAAGGAGAAGGTTTAAAAAAGAAAGACAATTCTTTTCATTTCCGTTATCCACCACCTACATTACAGAGTTCTTGTAAGAAACAACTGAGATAATGGATATAAATATTTCACAAAGGTGGGTTTATCTCAGGATAAAGAAATAGTAATCATGTTTGATATAATCTAACTCAAATCTTGACAAGAAGTGTCAACAATGAAATATTCACTAATGCTGTCCTCTGGTTGAAAAAATTTTTTATAGTTTTTCAACCATGTGTACATGAGAATCATCTGCATGCTCAGTAAAAATGCATGAGATTCACAAATTTAAATAAAGCTCCTCTTAGATGCATTCCACTGCCTAGAAATTAAAATTATTTATGAGGGCTTAAAAGTAACAAATCAGACAGACTTGGTTTCAATCTCAGTGTCATTACTTACTATCTATGTGATCTTGGGAGAGTTACTTGCCTATAGTTTCCTCGACTAAAACATGAGGTAATGTGCCATAGTCTGTTTGAGGATTGAACAAGAATGCAGGCCAAACATGGAAAGCAGTGTATAACATATTTTTAGTTTCAATCAATATGTGTTATTAATAACTTTCCTTTTAGATATATTTGACTATAAATATTCCTCTTTTATTTAGCTATCACTTAAAATGGCCTCTGTTTTTTTTTTTTTTCTTTCTCTTTTTTCCAGGCTTGTATGTTAGGTACTGGGGGTATAAAGATGGATGAGATTGAATCTGTATAGTCACTAGCTGGAATGGGACTTGCTTGTTGGTATGGCTCATTGAGTAACACTGTATCTTGTATGTAGTTGATACTCAGTAATTTTTTAATTAAATGAGTTAATGTCTCCTAGTGCTTTGGGTAAACAATGGAGATGATTATGTAAATAATTTTGCAAAGTACACTGTAATAAGTGTTATAATTTAGGAGTCTACTGTCTCAACTTAATTTCATTTCATCATGCTATTGTATGATTGTTTAGTTGAATTTAATTTTCTTTATATTTCCATTTATTGCTTCATTGTTATTGGTTCTTAGGCTTTTCCAACATTTACAATGCTTCCCAATTTTGTATCATGTAAGAATTTCATTAACTTGGTATTTATTCCTCTGCCTGATGTTGAATAAAAACGATTTTACACAACAATTACTAGCACTCACCCTCATTCTGTGGCTGCCTCCTAGCCTTGTTAAACACTATATTTATCATTTGCTTTGATCTCTGGCCTTTGAGCCAGTTTGAATCTTTACAACTATGATTTTATCAAAGATAATTTTATAAGCATATTTTCCAATAACATACTTAGGGAGATACTTATGAGACCTACACCAGTGTGTGTGTGTATATATATATATGTGTGTGTGTGTGTGTGTGAGTGTGTGTGTGTGTGCCTGTGTCTATGTGTCTGTGTGTGTATGTGTGTATAAGAGAGACTGAAGGAGAGAAATTTGGTCAGGTAAATCTGAATCAAATTGAAGGACTTAAGTTTAATAATAATCACATAATTAAATGATATCAGGGGAAATTATTTTCTAAAGCAGAATATAGTTTAGATCATGAATGAGGACCTTCAGTCCCAAATAAAATATTAGTTAATGTTTTTGAGTACTTACAGTGTCAGATACTGTTTCAAGTTTTTTTTTATGAATTAAATCAACATTTTTAGGAGATAATTCTAGAATTTTCTTTCATTTACAGATAAGAATTCTGAGATAGAGATCAGTTTAATAACTCAATCAAAGTCACAGAGTCAGTGAATTCATGGCAGAGTTGGGATTCCCATCAATCACACTCATTTTCTTCCCAACTAGAATTTTTAACCATGATTAACTTTGCCGGTTCAGAGACCAATCTTCCTATTTCTGCTAGCAGTACCTTGATTTAGCTTTGGGTGACATCCCAAAGCTACTAAAGAAAGACTCAGTAGAGCTGTCTATTAATTTTCTTGACCAATTTTTATAAAGAGAGTTGTTCATGACCTAAGAGCAATCAAACTCTCTCTCCCCGAAATGTTTATCTTGATTGGAGGACTATAATGACTAAAAATTATTAGAGTTCATTCACCTTGAGGGTGACACCCTGAAAAGATTCTATCACTTCCAGCTTTTAAAGTCTCTGGAGCTTCTATGGCTTTTGGCCTTCCAAAGTCTGATTCTTTATCATTTCCTTCAGTTCTCCCAGGTTATGGGATAAGGCCATGGATTACGATCATACAGGTTTTGCAATGCCCAATGCTAGTGGGTACCAAGGCTCAAAAAAACGGTAACCTTATCCTTCATTTCTTGTCTACACACTCATTTTTGTCTAAATTAGTCATGCCCAATATTGCTTGTGATTAAAGAACTCTAATCAATCTCCCAGCATAAAATAGCTATTATAGACTGGGTCATGTTCCTTCAAAATCAATGTGTTGAAGCCCCAACCCCCAATTGGGGGGACTGTGTTTGGAGATAGTCCTGATTAGAAAGTATAACCTCATTTAAGGTTAAATGAGCCATAAGGAAGAGTCCCTAATCCAACAGGATTAGTGTCCTTATAAGAAGAAGTCCTCTCCTTGCACACACACAGAAGAAAGGCCATGTGTGGACATAGTGAGAAGGCTGCTGTCTACAAGTCAGAAAGAGAGACCTCACCAGAAACCAACTGTGGTAGTTCTTCGATCTTGGACTTGTAGACTCCAGAACTGTGAGAAAATACACAGCCACAGAGTGGCTGTTATTTAAGACACAAAGTTCATATTTTCTTATGGCAGCCCTAGGGCCCTAATACAATGAGGTTTTCAGGTTTCAGGTTTAGGGTAATGTGCTATATCTCCTGCACCTACTGTCCAGTGGCTAATATCTGCCCTGTAAGGCTATTTTGTTATTCCTCCCAGAATGCACCATTGTGTGCTAAACAATAAGGAGTTGAAGGTAAACAAAGCAGACCCAATTCTTGCCCTCATGGAGATCGTTTAAAGTGTATGGTGTTAACTTCATGCAGAGCTTTTTCACTTCCTTAAGATTTTTGCTAAAATCTTATCAGAGGTTTTCCCTGGTGACCTACCTAAAGAAGCAATCTCCTAACTATGAGCTCTCTATATCTTGCCTTGGTATTGTCCTTCTGTAACATTTACTCTCCATCGACATATTATATATTAATTTCTTCATCTGCTCATCTTCTGTTTCCCATGAGAACGTAATCTCTGTGTGTGCATGGGTCTGGTTTTCTTTGTTGCTACCTCTGTTTCAGTTAGACAGTGTTGGGCATCTGAAGACACTCAATATATTTTTATTAACTTGAATTAGACAGTGAATAAATGAGATACATAGCAAAGTGAAACTCAATATAAGTTCAAAATTTCTTTAACTTCTCTCGGTATGCTTTCTACTGTGTGAATTGCTTTTCTCTTCCATGATGTGACTCTCTTCAGCATTGTCTGTCTCCTCTGCCTTTTTACTCTCTCCTTAGCCCCTCTTTCTTTTCTAATATTCAGATCTGCTTCCTCTGCTTGCTCTCGTCTCTACCTCTCCCCTTTTTAATTACCATTTTAACAATTGATTATAATATTATGTATAAAGTATATTTCAAATTACTTGATTAAGCAGTATACCCATTGTTTTTAATTAAAAGGCTGATGAAGACACTTAGTTAAAATTCTGTCTGTAAGAAAAGGAAAAGCCAAGTTATATTTGATCTCCATCCTAATTGATTAGTGGGCCATGAGTTGAAATATAATGTTTCCTTAGTCCCATAACAACCCTAGTGCTTTAGTCTGGAGTCACTGATAATTGCACTGAAATGATTTTTCGAATTAAATTGACTTGCTAACATTAAAAATAGTTTAATGCCATACTTAAAAAACTTTTAAAACCTGGATTTCTGGCTCTTCTTGAGAAACCACATCCTGAAGAGGCTCTTCTTGCTGGCTGAGTAGCAGCTGAGCTGTATGGTATACAGCTCTCCCCTTCTTTTCACCCAACACTGCTTATTAGATTCCCTGCATCTGACTGCATTTGTCCCTTTGTATCTCACGGTTGGTCTCTTGAGATATGTGACATCATAACCCTGATCTACACAAAGGGATTTTTTAATAGGACATATAACAATTGCTTAAATAGAGCTGTTGCATGAATTCAATCTTTCTAGATTATATTAATGGAGCAAGAGGAATTTTAAATTGGAATCAATTTGGAGCAGTAATGTGATAAATTCTCTGTCAGATGTATGGTCTTACCTATGACTAACCTCCTTTCCTGACCTCTAAATGGCTACAGCAAGGGTCAAACAATTCCTCACTAAGATATCCATGCTTCTTCAGGATCTGAGCCTAGCATATCCCTCCTCAAAAAGGGCCCTCATCCAGCATCTCAGTCTTCCAGCTAATTCTGCTCTTCCTTTCTGTCCTAAATTCCAAGAGCTTAGACTTGCCTTGTGTCTGGTGCCAAGACCACAGCTTGTAGCTCCATTTAGGTAATGAGCCTTTCTTCCTGGACTTCTGCCTTTGCAATAGTTCCAGGATTGATATCACACCTGCTTTCATCAGTTTTTGTAGGGACTAGACTTTTGCCTTTGAACTCATATACATACATTTTATATACTTTTGCTTGATGGAAATCCTTAGTCCTTTATGTTCTTTAACAAGGTGAGAAATCAATGCATAGTGCCAGATGAAAGCAAAGTCCTATTTATTATAAGGTTGTCTGGGAGACTGTGCTATGGTTTCACTGAAAAGGAGGCTCCTCTCTTTCCTCAAGGATAGATCTAGAGATATTTGTCCAAAAAGTTAGCATACAGAAATAACCTTTATACATGAAGAAGCCACATGACTTCATAAAAGACATAATGTCCTAAAGAATGTATAGTTCCAGAGAAAAGGGTGAGTAGGCAGCCAGTTAAGCCTCCAAGTAGACCTTTAGAAGATCTGGTTTGCTACCTGTTTCAGCACGATAAAAGACTTCCTTAGTGATTATAATAACAAAAGATAGATAAGATCATGTCCATTTTTTTTTTTAATGTAGTGACACCACTCAGGGTTAATGTGACAATATATAATCAGGCTTTCCCTATATTCAGTGGCATGTTATTTCTCTGTGTGTATGGATGAACAAGGGAGAAGTGTTGAAGAGGCTGGAATGTTCAATACTGACCTCTCTTGGTGTCACAGAGATCAACCAAAATTAATAATGTAAGGATAGGACAATGCTTCCTCTGACATAACAACAAAGTAAGTATGGACTCTGTCCACTTTATAGGTGAGCAAGTGAGGCCTTATAAATATTAAGTAAATTGCACCAGGGCATAGTAAGTGGAAATACAGAAACTGAACTTGATCTCTACCGCTTATTTATAGACTGCCTGGAGTAAGAACACCTGCCTCCTTAGCATTCCATATTTACTACAAGCTTGGATAGAATCAAAGGCTCTTCCCTGTCTCCTGGTTTATTCACGCTGACACCTGAACATCAGTTCTGGCTATTTCAACAAACTAAAACTAATAGCCTCTGGATACAATATGAGGCACAAGAGAGAAAAATGAGAGGAAAAACATTAATATTTCTGCTTCATTTCTAGTGTCCTGGAATGAGAATAATATTCTTTGTTTAAAGTCACTATATGTTTATTTTGGGGAGTAGCATCGTGCAGAGCCTAGGCTGTGCATTTTTAACAAGAGGAGATGCCTTTGGCACAGAGAAATGAATTCATTTTTTCTTTCAGAACAAAGATTTGTAAATGATAAATTTTTTTATTTATTTCACTAAATAAAGTGCCTCATAGATAGGGACCACTTGTAATCTATAAGCAAAACTTTCCTGTGGCTTTTGGATAGATCTCTGATATCTACAAGAAATAGTGTTGTGAGGTTCAATTTAAAGGACATATTTTAAAGCTAGATATAAATCCCCTGAATGATTTTTGCCCATCTTTTTCACAGCTATCACCCCAGCACTTAGACTATTGGGTGATACATTTTAGACACTTAATAAATGTTTGTTGAATAAATAAGCAAATTTTTGGAGAAGTATTAAGTCATAGGGAGTTGAGGCTTAAGTAGTTCACTAGAATATGCAGATGAGTAATCAATTCTGTGAAAAGGTATTATTATTCAGAATTTATTTCATTTTTGTTGTACTACAGTTAGTCCTGAGCATATCTCTGAATTGGCCAAAGTTTGTGTTTGGTCTCCAGTACACTTGACCTTTGAAGACATCTCTTCCACTCACTTTGGGTGTCCATTTCCCTTATGGTCCTTCATTTCACTTTCATTTTACAGTTACTGACTCTAACAGGTGCTTTGAAGAAAGCATCTCTAATAAATATTAAGTTTTGCCTATACATCTTAATTTTTAAAATTTTTTTGTAGGGATCAACATATAAACTTTATTTAAAAGAAAAAGGAAAAAGAAATCCACTTGGTTGAATTTCCTGTGACAGTAATTATGGAATGTATTGATGGAGCCATCAGATACTTGCTGGCCCCTTTGTCATTGTAGTGCCAACAGTTGCCTATTCAACCTGCATATTTAACCAGTCGTGGGACTGAGCTGGTGATCACTCAGACACATTTATTAATTTATTATTCTATCACCAGCATTATTTTCATTTATTAATATGCATTTATTAATATTGTCTTTATTACTATTTATATCTATTAATTTATTAGTGCTCATTATTATTTATTAATATTTATCTTCAAATATTTAGTGCTATTTAGAGTGTCTCTCTGGACAATAAAAACTACTTTATTCAAAATGATAGTGTTATAGAATTCAAGGAATATTTATTATACACAGTTGCTTTAATTACAGGTTTATTAAGGTTTAAGAGACACTCTTGAAAAAGATGAGAAAAAAGAGTCATCAGGGTTCTTAAGTTTCTTCACTATATAACAAATTTATCTAACAAGATGGAAAGATTCATCACACTGAGGTAGCAGAGGCAATTGTACAAAGACTCAAGCCACAGAGCAAGAGGGAACAAAAAATTGATTATGTATCAAATTAACGAACCACTTACTAATTTAACTGCTTCAGGGATTTATAAATGCTAGTGCATAATCTAGGGAAAGGTTAGTTATTGCTTTCAATATAATTGACCTGATAGTCACTCACTGAGGGAAGAAAACTATAAGTTGAGAAAGAAATGATAGAACTTAAATAAAATATGCTCCTTATGCTATTTGACTCACACTGATGTCAGACTGTGCAACTTCTAAGTTGCCAAAGTGAAGAGTATGAAAAATATGTGGTTGTTACCCTTGATAAATGTCATTTTATGTCTGAGACTTCAAGTATTATAAGTCAATAGTCAATGGATCTACTTTTTTCTTACTTTATGTGTTACAAACCATAACAGCAGGTGTCCAGGAGGTGCTCAACAAATATTAATTTGAGGAAAGAATCAATAACTTTTTCCCATCTATTTTTTCTATTTAATTTTACTTTGAACGTCAACTCTACCAATACTGGCACACACACAAAAATTGAAAGTACTCTTGTGAGTCCCTTTAAAAATTTCCACTGTTGTCATTTTTAGTTCTTCTGATTACATCAAGAATATATTTGAGGATTCCTACCTCAAGAGGATAGAACAGCACTAAGTCTTTTTTATTACTGGACATCTATTTGGGGAGGGGAAAGAGAAAATAGTTTGTTCAGGACTAATGCTGTTCTATTAAGCAGTCCGTAAATCTTTTCAAGTCTTTGCTTAAGGCTCATGTATGAGGCTTAGGGATGGGAGAAGTTTAAGATAGCCTTCTCTGTGGGCTCTATCTCCAAGTTATCTAACCCTGGTGCAGCTTTGGAAACATCTCCCTCATGTTTTAAAAGTCTATACCTGATGCCAGCTGGAGGCCTTGAGAGAGTGTCCTCTCATGTGCTGGGCCAGTTGTGAGGAATGAACCTATCCATATCCACACTCTGGCTTCTCCAAAAAGAGTTCCTTGCATTAGCCCTGGGGGTTGCTTCTGTGACCTTTTATGGTGACCAATTCCATTCAATTATCTCAAGCAGGTAAACATTAATATCACTTGATAAGAGAAGAAGCAAAAAGGACAAGAAATTAAAGGAATTAGGTTTAGTTTTTTTTAATTTATTTTAGAGAGGGAGAGAGAGAGAGAGAGAGAGAGAGAGAGAGAGAGAGAGAGAGAGAATGCTGGGGTGAGGGGCAGAGGGAGAGAGGAAGAGAGAGAGCAAATGTCAAACAGGCTCCATGCTCAGCAAGGAGCCTGATGCACAGGGCTTGATCCCACAGGAGATTATGACCTGAGCTGAAATCAAGAGTCTGACACTTAACAGACTGAGCCACCCAAGCTCTCCAGAATTAAGGGAATCAGGAACTTTTGCACTTACTTCAGAACTACTAACATAGGAAAACAGTGGGGTAGGGAAGGATTCTACACCTGGACTCTGCGACTGCCACTGATAAGCCCTGGTGTCATTGGACAAGTTAGTGAAGCCTCTCTGAGCCTCATTTTCCCTATAGTGTTCCTTTCTTCAAATAGTAAGTTTTGTGACCTTTAAAAGAGGTAATACATGCAAAGTCCTTGTATATAGTAAGTGCTTGTATTAGTATTCTCAATACTTTATTGTTTTTTTTAATGAAGACTAGCTTGGCCATTGCCTGCTAGTAAATTCTTACCTACCCGAGCATAATTCTTGCAATTTCTAACCAACATGCGTTTTAATTACCAAGAACATTGACACTTTCTGAAATACCCAAAATACCCTTTGAAATAACTCAAAATATTATTTTCATTATGTTCACTGAAATAGACCTCACATAAGATGCATCCACAATTTTGTGGGGGTTTCTAGTTGTTACATAAAACCTGAACAAAGGCTAAGTATGAATAATGCTACAGTTCTCGTTCATATTCTTCCCCCTCAGAGAGGATTTTAGAGTCTTCAAAACATATTTGCTAAGTCAGAGCACAGCCTGTAGTTTCTCTTTTTCCTGAAGGCATGACTAAGTTCTATGTGGTTAATTGTTCTTTAAGACCTCACCTTCTCTCTTGGAAGAATGAAAACAAGTATAGCATGCGAGCGAAACTGCCTCCTCAGTCAGAGTACAGTGGGAGAGAAGGATAGTCCTTGAATACCTCACAGGCTCAGCACCTCCAAAGCTCCTGAAAGACCACGTAAGTCTTATAAAGTGGCCTGTTTACAAGATCTGAGAGAATAATACTTTCCCTCTGGTTGTACTTACAGGCACAAAATATGGAAAGTGTATTGACTTTTCAAAATGCAGCAGACAACATTCTGTTTCTAACTTGCAGGAAAGTTTGCTTTGGTTGCGTGGCAAAAAGAAAAAAGAAAGAAACAAACCTATTTTGGGGATGGAATGTTCTCTTTCCATGTTTAAGATGGAACTGAGAGTTATGTGGCTAGCCTTACACAAACCTAGTGCTTTGAACCTACCCCACTGCCTTCTTGCTGAAACCCCTTTGATTCCCCCAAATTTAAAAGAATGTATTTGAAGAAAATCTGTTTACATTTTTATCTTCATGTTTTTCTCATGCTGTTCACCCTATTCGGAATTCCCTCCCTATTTCTATCTGTTCATCAAAGATCTAAGTTCTTCCCAAATCTACCCTTGGTATCTTAAGCCTAACTGAGCTCTTTTTCAACTGTAAACTAATACCTGAGTTACCTGTATTTCTCATTTCACACTTATCACTTACTGTGTTAACAGGAGGGTGTGAAATTGTTTTGCAAAGCTATTAAATTTGTCATACAGTACAGTACACTTTTGTCTTCTAATCCAGACTGTAAGTTTTAGGATGATGCTTTGCCTTATACAAAGAAGTTTCTCAGCATTTATTATTTTTGAAATGGGTGATTGATACTTGATTTAGTCTGACATTTGTTTTTATAAACACATTTTATTGTTTATTGACTACTTGGCAAAGAATCAGGAAGGATTGGAAACACACTCTGATTTGTTGCTTAATTAGCTGCCACAGTGTCCAAATAAAAGTTGAGGTCCCCTGGCATCCTGGCATCTTTGGGGAACCTACCAAGTTACTTTTTGCTTTATCTTTGGTCCTGCATTGACTCATGGGCTCAAAGCACAGGTTTGTGTCTTCCTCATAAAAATGTAAATAAAGAATATTTACCCTAAAACTTATAAAGAAGTGTTAGAGATCAGAAAGAATCATGAATGTCAAGTTAATTAACTATTAAGGCTTTGAGATAATAAAAGTAAAATTGTACTGTAAGCTTTCAATCACTGTAACTAATTCGTTGGCTAAAAGAGAACGGCTCAGGTTAGTATATCTCAAAATGGTTCTTGCTAACAGTATTTTCTTTGGGTATATAGATAAGTCATAACAATTTGAAAAAGGAGATATGATGAGAATATTGAGCCCTATAGTTATTAATAGACAAGCATCTGAAGACAGCCAGCTGACACAGCCCTCTACACTGGCGTGGAAGGAGTCAGGCGGTGACCCAAGAGCTGGCAGTGCTCCATATGGGACTACCTCTCCCCTCAACACCAGGAGTGAACACTGTGTGGTCCAAGCAAACCTCTCTCTCTCTCCCTTCACCTCTCCCACCGGAAGAAAACCCTCCCAGCCTAGCCATCACCAACTATCTGAGGTGTGATCTCAGGCTCTTAGTTCCTGTTTATGTCACTTTTCAAGATGCCTTGACCTCCCAGACCATCTTTTCCCCCATTGGCATTCTCCTCCCAAAGCGTTTTGATGGACAATGAGGCAGCACAGTTTACCATTATTCTCCCTGCCCATTTTCGTCTTTATTTCTCCACACCACTCATTACTAGATGAAATACTATGTTTTACTAATTGCCTGTCTACTCTGGCTCAATTATAAGCTCCATGTGGGCAGGTAGATGTATGCATGTATGTGTGGTTGTGTGTTTCTGTATCTCTAGTGTGTAGAATAGTGCAAGCACATAGTAGGCACTGAATAGATCTTTGTTGAATGAATGGATAAGCACATGCATGGAAGTTTACCTGGAGAGTTTTTCTACTAACAAGGTCAGTGTTATGTAGAGGCAGGCCTTATTTGGGGGATTCCTGAAGCCCATCTCCTCAACTTCAACTGCTTCTTTGCAGCTGATACTATTTGGTTATTCTTAAAATGTCTGCTAATATTTCAAAAGCCAGCGCAATATCCAAACTCAAATCTCACTTCAAGAGCTCTATGGTAAGGAATAATACAAGAGAAGGGCAGAATTTATTTATTTTTTAAAAATAATGTTTATTTATTTTTGAGACAGACAGAGCACAAGCAGGGGAGGGGCAGAGAGAGAGAGGGAAGCACAAAATCTGAAGCAGGCTCCAGGCTCTGAGCTGTCAGCACAGAGCCCAACATGGGGCTGGAACCCAGCAACCTCTAGATCATGACCTGAGCTGAAGTAGGACGCTTAACCGACTTAGGCACCCACGTGCCCCAGAGAAGGGCAGGCTTTAATGCTCATAAATGTTGACTGCAGTCTTTTTGAAGATAATCCACTCATTCATTCATTCATATGTTTTATCCATCCATTCCTCTACTCAATAAATTTTCATCCATCATATACTATGGGCTGGCAAATGTGTTAGATTCTGGGGCTATAATGGTGAGCAAAGCTGGGACTCTCCTTATCCTCATGGAGAGTTTACAATCTAGTGGAAATGACCTAAATCTCCAACACTGATACAATGGCTATAGACTGTGTAAGATTACTTGTAGCATATTTTGTATTCTGATGACAAAAGAATTATTTATCATCATGTCATTCATTATCCCTGTGCATCTCCTTAACAACCCTCCCTCAGCTCCACCCCAGATCTTTTTCTCATTGTATTTCCATGCTGGAACACCTTATATTTTCCCTTCACTTACTACTGAGAGAGGTTCTTTTTCTCCTTTTCCATAATACACTACTATCTGCATATCTCTATCATAAATTTACCACATCATTCTGTAATTATTTGCTTATTTGTTATTTTTCTCCCATTCAGTGCAATCTATTCAAAATAAAGTATGTTCCTTATCAATTATTGAATCTCGAACACTGAAAACATTCTCTTGATAAATAGGGTAATACATGCATGCTAACCAATGCATAAATAAATTAATGAATTGTGAATTTTAGCACTATACAAAATGATGGGCAAACCTGTAATTCAATATGTTCATTTATTTTAATAATTTTAATCGTATGCAGTAAATATACGTTTGATGTGGATGTTTATCTTCCTAATTTTCTTATAATTTCTGTGCTTTTGTATATAGGAGAAGCTAGAACTTCTCTGCCCCAGGTAGATGTCTCTAATTTGCAAATTACTGTGAGAAAAAGAATACACTAAACATCTGAAATGTAGCATAACCTCTTAACATCCTTACAAATCTCTATTTCTGAAACTTAACTCCATTTCCATGAATCTGGTTTGAATGTGCCTTCCCAGTGGTTACAAACACAGTAGTATTACAAACACATATAATTAGGCTAATCCTCTTTAGGTTTGCCAAATTATTTTTGCTAGGATTTATATTTTGTTTGTTTTAGGACCCAGTCAATCACATAACTTAACAAATATTTCTTATAAGTTTAATATGTGGCTGTCACTATGCTGGGTCAAAGAGAGAAAACATATCAGGCAGACACCTTTCACATTTCAGAAAACATTTATTTTAGAAACTTCCCACCGATTTAATATCCTATAACATGAATGTCACAATTTCCATCATCATTTTCTTTTCTCTGTAAAACTTTCTTTCAGTGGGTGAATTGGTTGCCATCATTCACATACTTGTCACATATATTTTATATAGTATAAGTAATGTAATTGTCTCTGAATAACTAGGAAAATACACTTTACTGCTTCCTTTAAACTTATTAGTTCATTGTATTTTTAATCTTTTAGAGGAAAATATCAAATATTTTAAAAAGGAAATAAAATAGAATAGAGAACCCTGCTTCAGCAAGGATCAACTCTTGGCCAATCTTGTCTGAACTATACTGCCACTCCTTTTCCTCACTCCACCCTTACCTTGCTTATTTTTTTGAAGTAAATATGAATTCATGTCTAAATATTTGCATATATATCTCTAAAGTAATGTTACTGAATAAATATTCTAACAAGATTGCAAAACAAGAATCATACTAAAAATTTTAACAATATCTTTTTTTGTTGTTGTTTATTCATTTTGAGAGAAAGAGAGAAAGAGAGAGAGAGAGAGAGAGAGAGAGAGAGAGAGAGAGAGAGAGAGGAGTAGGGGCAGAGAGAGAGAGAGAGAGAAAGAGAGAGAATACCAAGCAGGCTCTGTGTTGTCAGCCCCAGAGCCTGACACTGGGATCAATCCCATGAACCTGATAATGACCTGAGCTGAAACCAAGAGTTGGATGCCTAACGTATTGAGCCACCCAGGCACCCCAACAATAATTTTTTAGTTGCAATGTTCATATTTCCAATTTTTGCATAAATATTTTTATCTTTGTTTAAATCAAGACAGAAGTTACACATTGAAATTGGTTAATGTGATGCTTAATTTCCTTCTATATTACCAGTCTCTTCTGTAATGTTTTCCCTTGCAATCTATATTGTTAAAGATCCTTCATCATTTGTTATGCAGAGCTTTGCAAAATTTGGATTTTGCTGATCACATTCCTATGGTTTCATATGGTCTGTTCTTCTGTCCCCTGTATGTCTTGTAAATTGATGGTTGGAACTAAGGAAGTAATAGGATTTAGGTTCAGCATGGTTGGCAAAGCCTTTCTGTTTGTTTGTTTAATCAAAATACATATATATATTTTTCAGGAATAGAATTTAGTGATTCATCACTTATATATTACACCCAGTGTCCATCAAAACCAGTGTCTTGCTTAATTCCCCTCACCCCTTTAGCCCTTCCTCCAACCCAATACCTTGTCAGTAACCTTCAGTTGTTCTCTGTATTTCAGAGTCTCTTATGGTTTGTCTCCCTCTTTGTTTTTATATTATTTTTGCTTCCCTTCCCTTATGTTCATCTGTTTTGTATCTTAAATTCTACATATGAGTAAAATCATATGATATTTGTCTTTCTCTGACTTATTTCACTTAGCATAAGTGAACACTCAGGTTCCATCCACATTGTTGCAAATGGCAAGAATTCATTCTTTCTGACTGATGAGTAATATTCCATTGGATATACACCACATCTTCTTTACCCATTCATCAGTCAATGGACATTTAGGCTCTTTCCGTGATTTGGCTATTGTTGATAGTGCTGCCATAAATATCAGGGTGCATGTGCCCCTTTGAACCACCATTTTTTTATCCTTTGGATAAATACCTAGTAGTACAATTGCTGGGTCATAGGGTAGTTCTATTTTTAATTTTTTGAGGAATCTCCATAATGTTTTCCAGAGTGACTGCACCAGTTTGCATTCTCACCAGCAGTGCAAAAGTGTTCCCCCTCCTCTCCATCTTCCTGTTGGCGAAACATTTTCAAAAATGGTGTTTTGATCTTGCATCGTGAAACAATGTCTGATTACTTCTGTTTTTGTGAGGTCAGCAACTGTTGGTTTTTAGTTTCTAGATCAATTCATTTATTAATGTAAAAGTGACATTGTAAAACTAACTTTTCCTTTTGTTACCTGAAATATTTTTCTCAAGGGAAATTTCCCTTCCTTTGCCATTTGTTTACCATATGGAACAATTGGTATAAGGAAGTCAGCATAAATGCCTAATTTGTTTCCTTTACTTACCAGTTTCCAAAATAATAAGTTAGTTCATTAACATCCATCATCAATAACCTCTTTTTTCTTTTCTTATATCATTACGAATAAATTTAAACATCTTTAGCATTTTTAATACACTTCTATTATTATTATTATTATTATTAATTATTATCATCATCATCACCATCACTCAAAGTATCCCAGTTTTGCCCAGTGGGAAACTTCAAATTGCCTTTGAGTCCTTTAGATATAGCCCTAGTAGATTTTGATAAATTCCTTGTTGTTTGGTATAACAGGTGTTTCTAGCTGTGTCTCAGTTCTGGAATTAGCCCCTACTCCAAAAACCCTTGTTTCTTTTAGTAAGAAATTATGTTTGAAAAGCCTAATCTACACCCTAGGGGGATCATTGCTATTAGTTCACTATTATTTCCAGACCTCTTCAGTGGACAAGAGAAGGGAACTGAATATTTGTTTTTTAAAGATGAAATACTAAAGAATAAAAACTGATCATTTTAATTAAAATGTACATTATAGAGTTTTAATTAATGTCTTCTATTTTGCATTGAATCTCCTTTCTCCCACAAGAATCCTGACAACCACTCTGGGAATAATTGAATTTAAGTATCATATATTCGTTTCCTTTACCCTGTACCATACACACTGTATTCCATTATTATCAGAATAACAATGCCAATGCTACCAGCAAAATATGATAATTGAAACAGGTAACTTTTTTATACTTCTTTTTGTCTTTAGGGTATATTCCTCTAGAAATGACTTTCCAAATTACCTTGTCTTAATACCACATGAAAAAATAGTGCCTTCTCTGTGGTCATGCTACCAATCAGAGAAATATTTGGGTTGATTTGTCTCATTTTATAGTTTTAAGGATGCCTTTTCAAATTTAATTTTATGTGTGTACATAATGTTTTTAGAGTCTATTCAAAAAATATAAATAATCAATGAAACATAATTACTACCCATGTCCCTTCTAATCTGTTCCCTGAATGCTTCTATAGAGTACCATTAAAACATTTTATGGTTTATCCTTTCATTTGTAAATTAGTGCATATATTATATATATAATTATTATATGTTATATATAATTATATACATATATAAATGCACATATATATTTTGTCCTTTCTTAGGTACATATTATGCTCATTTAGTAAATTTCCTATCTTTATCTGATTTCACTAGTTGTTTTTCCCTTTTCTAAAAGATGGATTGTAGTTTTGTTTCAAAGGTTACCTTTATGGTTGTACCCTTATAATAATTTTAGCTCCCTCTTTTTTGGTTATTGTCTATTGGTTCTCAAAATTAAGTTGTAGCTTCTCTTTCCCTTGCACCTACTATCATTTTATTTTATTTTATTTTATTTTTTTCAATATATGAAATTTATTGCCAAATTGGTTTCCATACAACACCCAGTGCTCATCCCAAAAGGTGCCCTCCTCAATACCCATCACCCACCCTCCTCTCCCTCCCACCCCCATCAACCCTTAGTTTGTTCTCAGTTTTTAAGAGTCTCTTATGCTTTGGCTCTCTCCCACTCTAACCTCTTTTTTTTTTTCCTTCCCCTCCCGCATGGTCTTCTGTTAAGTTTCTCAGGATCCACATAAGAGTGAAAACATATGGTATCTGTCTTTCTCTGTATGGCTTATTTCACTTAGCATCACACTCTCCAGTTCCATCCACGTTGCTACAAAGGGCCATATTTCATTCTTTCTCATTGCCATGTAGTACTGCATTGTGAATATAAACCACAATTTCTTTATCCATTCATCAGTTGATGGACATTTGGGCTCTTTCCATAATTTGGCTATTGTTGAGAGTGCTGCTATAAACATTGGGGTACAAGTGCCCCTATGCATCAGTACTCCTGTATCCCTTGGATAAATTCCTAGCAGTGCTATTGCTGGGTCATAGGGTAGGTCTATTTTTAATTTTCTGAGGAACCTCCACACTGCTTTCCAGAGCGGCTGCACCAATTTGCATTCCCACCAACAGTGCAAGAGGGTTCCCGTCTCTCCACATCCTCTCCAGCATCTAGTCTCCTGATTTCTTCATTTTGGCCACTCTGACTGGCGTGAGGTGGTATCTGAGTGTGGTTTTGATTTGTATTTCCCTGATGAGGAGCGACGTTGAACATCTTTTCATGTGCCTGTTGGCCATCCGGATGTCTTCTTTAGAGAAGTGTCTATTCATGTTTTCTGCCCATTTCTTCACTGGGTTATTTGTTTTTCGGGTGTGGAGTTTGATGAGCTCTTTATAGATTTTGGATACTAGCCCTTTGTCCGATATGTCATTTGCAAATATCTTTTCCCATTCTGTTGGTTGCCTTTTAGTTTGGTTGGTTGTTTCCTTTGCTGTGCAGAAGCTTTTTATCTTCATAAGGCCCCAGTAATTCGTTTTGCATTAATTCCCTTGCCTTTGGGGATGTGTCGAGTAAGAGATTGCTACGGCTGAGGTCAAAGAGGTCTTTTCCTGCTTTCTCCTCTAGGGTTTTGATGGTTTCCTGTCTCACATTCAGGTCCTTTATCCATTTTGAGTTTATTTTTGTGAATGGTGTGAGAAAGTGGTCTAGTTTCAACTTTCTGCATGTTGCTGTCCGGTTCTCCCAGCACCATTTGTTAAAGAGACTTTTTTCCAGTGGATGTTCTTTCCTGCTTTGTCAAATATTAGTTGGCCATAAGTTTGTGGGTCTAGTTCTGGGGTTTCTATTATATTCCATTGGTCTATGTGTCTGTTTTTGTGCCAATATCATGCTGTCTTGATGATGACAGCTTTGTAGGAGAGGCTAAAGTCTGGGATTGTGATGCCTCCTGCTTTGGTCTTCTTCTTCAAAATTACTTTGGCTATTCGGGGCCTTTTGTGGTTCCATATGAATTTTAGGATTGCTTGTTCTAGTTTCGAAAAGAATGCTGGTGTAATTTTGATTGGGATTGCATTGAATGTGTAGATAGCTTTGGGTAGTATTGACATTTTGACAATATTTATTCTTCCAACCCATGAGCACGGAATGTTTTTTCATTCCTTTATATCTTCTTCAATTACCTTCATAAGCTTTCTATAGTTTTCAGCATACAGATCTTTTACATCTTTGGTTAGATTCATTCCTAGGTATTTTATGCTTCTTGGTGCAATTGTGAATGGGATCAGTTTCTTTATTTGTCTTTCTGTTGCTTCATTATTAGTGTATAAGAATGCAACTGATTTCTGTACATTGATTTTGTATCCTGCAACTTTGCTGAATTCATGTATCAGTTCTAGCAGACTTTTGGTGGAGTCTATCAGATTTTCCATGTATAATATCATGTCATCTGCAAAAAGTGAAAGCTTGACTTCATCTTTGCCAATTTTGATGCCTTTGATTTCCTTTTGTTGTCTGATTGCTGATGCTAGAACTTCCAACACTATGTTAAACAGCAGCGGTGAGAGTGGGCATCCCTGTCGTGTTCCTGATCTCAGGGAAAAAGCTCTCAGTTTTTCCCCATTGAGGATGATGTTAGCTGTGGGCTTTTCATAAATGGCTTTTATGATCTTTAAGTATGTTCCTTCTATCCCAACTTTCTCAAGGGTTTTTATTAAGAAAAGGTGCTGAATTTTGTCAAAGGCCTTTTCTGCATCGATTGACAGGATCATATGGTTCTTATCTTTTCTTTTATTAATGTGATGTATCACGTTGATTGATTTGCGAATGTTGAACCAGCCCTGCATCCCAGGAATGAATCCCACTTGATCATGGTGAATAATTCTTTTTATATGCTGTTGAATTCGATTTGCTAGTATCTTATTGAGAATTTTTGCATCCATATTCATCAGGGATATTGGCCTGTAGTTCTCTTTTTTTACTGGGTCTCTGTCTGGTTTAGGAACCAAAGTAATCCTGGCTTCATAGAATGAGTCTGGAAGTTTTCCTTCCCTTTATTTCTTGGAATAGCTTGAGAAGGATAGGTATTATTTCTGCTTTAAATGTCTGGTAGAACTCCCCTGGGAAGCCATCTGGTCCTGGACTCTTATTTGTTGGGAGATTTTTGATAACCGATTCAATTTCTTTGCTGGTTATGGGTCTGATCAAGCTTTCTATTTCCTTCTGATTGAGTTTGGGAAGAGTGTGGGTGTTTAGGAATTTGTCCATTTCTTCCAGGTTGTCCAATTTGTTGGCATATAATTTTTCATAGTATTCCCTGATAATTGTTTGTATCTCTGAGGGATTGGTTGTAATAATTCCATTTTCATTCATGATTTTATCTATTTGTGTCATCTCCCTTTTCTTTTTGAGAAGCCTGGCTAGAGGTTTGTCAATTTTGTTTATTTTTTCAAAAAACCAACTCTTGGTTTCATGGATCTGCTCTACAGTTTTTTTAGATTCTATATTGTTTATTTCTGCTCTGATCTTTATTATTTCTCTTCCTCTGCTGGGTTTAGGCTGCCTCTGCTGTTCTGCTTCTATTTCCTTTAGGTGTGCTGTTAGATTTTGTATTTGGGATTTTTCTTGTTTCTTGAGATAGGCCTGGATGGCAATATATTTTCCTCTCAAGTCTGCCTTCACTGCATCCCAAAGCATTTGGATTGTTGTATTTTCATTTTCGCTTGTTTCCATATATTTTTTGATTTCTTCTCTAATTGTCTGGTTGACCCACTCATTCTTTAGTAGGGTGTTCTTTAACCTCCATGCTTTTGGAGTTTTTCCAGACTTTTTCCTGTGGTTGATTTCAAGCTTCATAGCATTGTGGTCTGAAAGTATGCATGGTATGATTTCAATTCTTGTATACTTATGAAGGGCTGTTTTGTGACGCAGTATATGATCTATCTTGGAGAAGGTTCCATGTGTACTCGAGAAGAAAGTATATTATGTTGCTTTGGGATGCAGAGTTCTAAATATATCTGTCAAGTCCATCTGATCCAATGTAGCATTCAGGGCCCTTGTTTCTTTACTGACCGTGTGTCTAGATGATCTATCCATTTCTGTAAGTGGGGTGTTAAAGTCCCCTGCAATGACCACATTCTTATCAATAAGGTTGCTTATGTTTATGAGTAATTGTTTTATATATTTGGGGGCTCCGGTATTCGGCGCATAGACATTTATAACTGTTAGCTCTTCCTGATGGATAGACCCTGTAATTATTATATAATGCCCTTCTTCATCTCTTGTTACAGCCTTTAATTTAAAGTCTAGTTTGTCTGATATAAGTATGGCTACTCCAGCTTTCTTTTGGCTTCCAGTAGCATGATAAATAGTTCTCCATCCTCTCACTGTCAATCTAAAGGTGTCCTCAGGTCTAAAATGAGTCTCTTGTACACAGCAAATGGATGGGTCTTGTTTTTTTATCCATTTTGATGCCCTATGTCTTTTGGTTGGCGCATTTAGTCCATTTACATTCAGTGTTATTATAGAAAGATACGGGTTTAGAGTCATTGTGATGTCTGTATGTTTTATGCTTGTAGCAATGTCTCTGGTACTTTGTCTCGCAGGATTCCCCTTAGGATTTCTTGTAGAGCTGGTTTAGTGGTGACGAATTCCTTCAGTTTTTGTTTGTTTGGGAAGACCTTTATCTCTCCTTCTATTCTAAATGACAGACTTGATGGATAAAGGATTCTCGGCTGCATAATTTTTCTGTTCAACACATTGAAGATCTCCTGCCATGCCTTTCTGGCCTGCCAAGTTTCAAAAGAGAGATCAGTCATGAGTCTTATAGGTCTTCCTTTATATGTTAGGGCACGTTTATCCCTCGCTGCTTTCAGAATTTTCTCTTTATCCTTGTATTTTGCCAGTTTCACTATGATATGTCGTGCAGAAGATCCATTCAAGTTACGTCTGAAGGGCATTCTCTGTGCCTCTTGGATTTCAATGCCTTTTTCCTTCCCCAGTTCAGGGAAGTTCTCAGCTATAATTTCTTCAAGTACCCCTTCAGCACCTTTCCCTCTCTCTTCCTCCTCTGGGATACCAATTATGCACATATTATTTCTTTTTGGTGTATCACTTAGTTCTCTAATTTTCCCCTCATACTCCTGGATTTTTTTATCTCTCTTTTTCTCAGATTCCTCTTTTTCCATAATTTTATCTTCTAGTTCACCTATTCTCTCCTCTGCCTCTTCAATCTGAGCCGTGGTCATTTCCATTTTATTTTGCATGTCGTTTAAAGCGTTTTTCAGCTCCTCCTGACTGTTCCTTAGTCCCTTGATCTCTGTAGCAAGAGATTCTCTGCTGTCCTCTATACTGTTTTCAAGCCCAGCGATTAATCTTATGACTATTATTCTAAATTCACTTTCTGTTATATAATTTAAATCCTTTTCGATCATTTCATTAGCTGTTGTTATTCCCGGGAGATTCTTCTGAGGGGAATTCTTCCATTTGGTCATTTTGGATAGTCCCTGGAGTGGTGGGGACCTGCAGGGCCCTTCCCCTGTGCTGTGGTGTATAATTGGAGGTGGTGGGCAGGGCCGCAGTCAGACCTGATGTCTGCCCCCAGCCCACCGCTGGGGCCACAGTCAGACTGGTGGGTGCCTTCTCTTCCCCTCTCCTAGGGGCGGGATTCACTGTGGGGTGGCGTGGCCCGTCTGGGCTACTTGCACACTGCCAGGCTTGTGGTGCTGGGGATCTGGCGTATTAGCTGGGGTGGGTAGGCAAGGTGCACGGGGGCAGGAGGGGCAGGCTTAGCTCGCTTCTCCTTAGGTGATCCACTTCAGGAGGGGCCCTGTGGCAGCGGTAGGGAGTCAGATCCGCTGCCGGAGGTTTGGCTCCGCAGAAGCACAGAGTTGGGTGTTTGCGCGGAGCGAGCAAGTTCCCTGGCAGGAACTGGTTCCCTTTGGGATTTTGGCTGCGGGATGGGCGGGGGTGATGGCGCTGGCCAGCGCCTTTGTTCCCCACCAAACTGAGCTCTGCCATCAGGGGGCTCAGCAGCTCTCCCTCCCTTTGTCCTCCAGCCTTCCTGCTTTCTGAGCAGAGTTGTTAACTTATGACCTCCCAGATGCTAAGTCGCACTTGCTGTCGGAACACAGTCCGTCCGGCCCCTCCGATTTTGCCAGCCAGACTCAGGGGCTCTGCTTGGCCGGGGAGCCGCCCCTCCGCCCCGGCTCCCTCCCGCCAGTCCGTGGAGCGCTCATCGCCTCGCCGCCCTTCCTACCCTCTTCCGTGGGCCTCTCGTCTGCGCTTGGCTCCAGAGACTCCCTTCTGCTAGTCTTCTGGCGGTTTTCTGGGTTCTTTAGGCAGGTGTAGGTGGAATCTAAGTGATCAGCAGGACGCGCGGTGAGCCCAGCGTCCTCTTATGCAGCCATCTTCCCACCTTCTCGCATCTACTATCATTTTAGATATGCTCCTGTGGTTTTTGCCTTTCCTCTGTTTCCATCTGTTTTTATTGAGAGATTCAGGAGATTAAAGAATGATGTATCTTTATCTCTGTCTTCCAGTCAGTACAATAATATGCAACGTAATCTCCTATCTTTATTGAGGAGATATTGGGAATTTATGGTAGGAGGAAAAGAAACCAAACTTATGATTTGACTTTCTCTTTTGCAGCATTTCCAATTCAAAGGGACCTAATTTATACATATGTTATAATCAGAATAAAAAGTGAAATAGCTTGCAGATTTCTTAATGGTCAGAAAGTAAATATTCATCAGATTGGATCCTTAACATTACAAATTTCTAGGTAATTATGTTCTCCTGAATGTTAAAGTACTCTAAATGGTTTTACATTTTTAGTATTTGTCAAATGTGGTCCAGGCTATTTTGCCTGTGTTCTTTTATTTTAAAAAGTTAATCTCGTAATTAACAAAAAGCAATTATGAAGTACTTTATAACTCATGAGAGCTATAGACATAATGAATAATAATTGTGAACTTTGTGTGTCTTTTATAATTTGTAAAGTTTTATGTTGGATAAAAACAATTACCCTAGAAATTAATGGATAGCTCTACTCAGATGAGTTCAAACACCGTGTGTTAGGTTGAAGAGTCTCTGAGGAGTAAAGTATAAAAGGGATATAATCTGACTGCCAGGGAGATAGTGCTTATATGTTTTCAACCAAGTCCCTTAATTGTCAAGTCTACCTTTTGCTTTCAGTCAAAAGGTAGACTCTTCAGCTTCTTGAATTATAGACTTCCAGCATTTGTACTGGGGAAGATAAATGCAAAAGCTCTCCCCCTGCTTCTGTTGAGTTCTGGCATTAAGTTTGTGCTCTGACCTGTCACAGTAATTTGATTCCAACAGTTGATTTAAAAAAAAAAAAACAAGGACATTTATCTCATATTATAAGAAGTCCTGTTGCTCTCTTTATTAGAAAAACTCAAAAGAGGCAACCAGACTTCTGATGCCAAACACATGAAATGTGTCCTTTGATAGTCTTTTTAAAATGAGAGATAGGTCTCTTTAAACTGTTTAGTTTAATATTAATAGCAGGTAGCAGAAAATTAAAGATATCTGTAAAGGTAAAAAATACATATTTTTCCTTGTGGAGATTGCTTTAACACACATGCTGTTTGAAGAGTGCTTTCTGCTATACACATGAGGTATTGATTAGGGGAAACATCTGTCTTGTAAAGTTGGGCAAAAGAAAAAAAATCCCTCTTGGAAGACATTTTCTATCACACTTCACTGTTCATACTCACAATTTGATTCCTATCACCTTCCCAAAATGCTTCCAAAGAAACATTTTGGCTGATGCTGCTCAAATGGAAGATCATTTGCATCTTGAATGTGAGGTCTATGAGGCTTCATTTCTGAACAGAAATTTGTGTCATCACTGTCCTGGTCTGCCACTGAGCAGGAGCCAGATTCTTTAGGACTCCTAAATTCCTGGGGCCACAACTATGTGAAGAGGTTAGAACTCTGGGCTTCAGGTCTTTTCTGGGCCTTAGCAATAAGCAAAAAAACAGCCCAGGCTCCTTGCCTCCCTCCTCTTGGGCTGGTGAATGCAGGAATTTCCAAGACCCTGAGATTTCTCCACCTTTCATAATTTCTCTTTCATAAACGCTGACATAATGACAACGCCACCTACTCACAGTACAGTGATAATGAAGGCGATGCTTCTAGTGAATAACATGCTCTGCAGCTAGGAAGTTCAGCAATGGCAGGGAAATGCAGCACTATCTCAGAACAGGCTGCTACACACAGAAAGAAAGTGCCTAGACCCTGGGGACTTGCTCCTGAGCATGTACTTGAGAGACTTGAGTAATTATTTTTCATCTCCTATCACACCACAGTCATTGTCCACTCTTCCTTCCCTGTTACTTGATTTTGGCTGACCACCACAGCTTATTGCTCAACACTGGTCTTCTGTTGTTGGCCTTATGACACCAAGCTCCCTTCCTACATCAAAGTCTTCCTCATGTTCCTCTCTACCTGGAACGCTGTGCCACGGATCTGCCCATAGATCTTTCCATGAACAACTCTTCTGGTCAAGCAATTTTTACAGAGGCTTTCTCTTCATATCTAAAATAGCCTTATTCATTTCCTAGCACACCATCTCATGACACTTCTTCATATCGTCTTAAATGATATTGTTTATTTATTGGTTTAATTGTTTTGTAGGCTCAGCTCCCCTTCCAAACAAACAGAATATGTACTTCATTAAAGGAAAGTCATTGTCTAACTTGTGCACTGCTATGTCTCCAGTGCCCAGATAAGTATGCACTCAGTAAATACGTGTTGAATAAATGAATATTCTATACTTTCTGCCTTTTGGTGCGGGTGGAGCTCTAAGAAGGTATTTAAAAATAAATAGCATTCAGTTTACAAAAGACATAACTCTTACAGCAAGGACTAAACGGCTTTGCAAAATGTGAATGCACTCCTGTGAAAATCAAAATTCTGATCAAGGCTTAAAGATGCACTCATGGTCCATGGAGGAATCCATACTGATGGCATGGTTCACCTTTAAATGATTCATATCATTTGGCTCAAACAAATTGATGACGTAGTCTCCTCTGTCTCCACTATAATTGTTTTAGTGGTGTTAGTAAATTTGTGTTCCTCCAATTGGGTGATTTTAAGTATTGGTTTATTTTTTGATATATAACTTAGATGTATATCATATGTCCTTGGTATATTTCAAAGTAGAGGAGATAAGAGTAACACAGTGATTGATGCAGTTTGGTAAATACAGATCAAAAGGACTTATTACCTGCCTTAGGTGGCTTTCAGTTGAGTACAGCAGTAGAGCCCTGAAGAGGGGGAAACCCTGGGATAATTCTCTTCTGGTTTCTTCAGATTCCATTCCTCCTATTCTGTAACATCCTAAAAGTTGATTATCACACTTTTGGCCAAATTGGTAGAAGAAACTAGAGTCCCCTCCACCATCTGTAAAGGGTTTTACCATGTTCATGTTGATGTTTGTATACATTTTGACTGAGCATAATGAGTTGGGGTCATTTGGACAGTGGTTGCACCAGGGTACTGATAGGTGCACCAGGGCACCAGCGTAACTGATAGGGATTCTAGTTGCACATAGCCTCTGAAAAATGGGCCTCTTGAGCCTCCTCTTCTTTGTGGCTCTCTACAACAGTCTATTTCACAGCCATACCAACTACTTTCATTGCTAGGACCCACTGTGAGAAATGGTGACTGGAAATAGCTAACATAGTATCATATTGGAACCATAGGCTGCTGGAATGAGCTTCTACATTCCCTCCCATTGTATCCTGACTAGGCATGAAAATTTTGAAGATGTCCTGCAACAGAGACCCACTCTCTTTTTCTTCTGGCTCAAGTGTTTTGGGGAAATGATAGTAAAGTCAGAGCATTTTGCTTAAAAGTATGGGTACTTGTTCAGTCCTTTGTCTTTAGAAACAGATAAAAGTTTTTTTAAAAGCCTGGATATAAATATACAACCAGATCTATGACCTGGTCATAACTTATAAACCTAAGTGTACCCTAAATTTTCTTTCTTCCCATCTAAGGTATCTATTTGGATAACCTAATTCTTCAGTTCATTGGAAATAAAACTGCTCTAGAACTCTAAAGGACCAATAGACTGGCCTATAATTTGAAAGATGTGAAATTTCCCTTTTAAATATTAAATTTTCCCATTCCAAAAGATTAGTAAATTTAATTAAGAAAAATTTTTGGTAAAGAATTGTGACCTTTAACACAGCATCTGAATTCTAAACACTTTTCCAGCCAAGAAACATACCAGAGTCTTGTTCAAGAGCATGATGTTTAAAATCAGGAATTTTGTCTCGAGTTCTTGCTAAACTACATACTAGCTGTATGAATTTAGTCAAAATACCTAGTTTTACCTGTCTTAGCTTTAAGAAGACAGTGGCGATATCTACCTGATAACATGGTTTTGAGATTAAGATGAAAAAAATATTCAAAACTTCTACCACAGAGCAATAAATAGAAGTTAATTTTATTATCTCAGATTTAAAACTAAGTTGAGTTACTGGTTTTCAGTTGAGGTGATCTTGCAAAGACACAAAATAATTAGTGATTTCATTCGAACTGTATAGTTAAATAAAATAACTTGGTATAAAGATTTGCATTCCCACAGGGGCGCCTGGGTGGCTCAGTCGGTTGAGCAACCGACTTCAGCTCAGGTCATGATCTCAAGGTTTGTGAGTTCGAGCCCCGCGTTGGGCTCTGTGCTGACACCTCAGAGCCTGGAGCCTCCTTCTGATTCTGTGTCTCCCTCGCTCTCTGCCCCACCCCCACTCATGCTCTGTCTCTGTCTCAGAAATGAATAAAATAAACATTAAAAAAATTAAAAAAAAAAAGATTTGAACTCCCACAAATGAAAGAAAAACTAAAAGACCTCTGAGAATTTCCAACTTTAAGTTTATACTTCTAATCCTACCCAATCTAGCTAAAAGATTAGGGTTAGGACCTTTATTTTTGCCCTAAGTTTAGTCACTGAGAAATGTAATGAAACATTATGAGTCTAAGTAGAGGCATTCAGTTGCCTTTGGAACTTAGGATCAAACAAGTTTCTATGTCAATTTTTGTGCCTGAATTGTTGGACCTTGATCATCTATACTTAGTTATAGCACATTGATCCCATTGGTTAATGTCAGAGAAATTTATGGTTCTTCTGATCAATTCTATTCCAGCAGTGAAATGATGGAAAGGGGACAGCCTGAGGCACAGATTGATTGGGTCTATGAACAGGGAAAGTAATTTAACCAGAGAGGTGAAACCATCAGTGGGAGAAATTCTTGGTGTTGGGTTGACCTAGACAGACAAAAGGATTGATGATACAGGATGACACAATTACTTTTTGTTTATTTTGAAATTTAGACTGTGTTTTCCAAAGAGTAACTTCTCACCCTAATCTTAGATGTCAGTATGATCTGGTATGACATTTTAGAAGATATCAAGTAAATAAAAAAATTAAGTATTATTTATTTTTATCAGTTGAGTTACTTTTTTATTTGGCATTGTTCTCCACTTTGCCAAATAATATACAGATTTGTTCTTACTTGATAAAAGCTATATCTCCAATGCCTAAAATAGTGCCACATACCTGTAAACATTAAGTAACTCTTTGTCAAATAAATTAATAAATAATTGCTACCCTTAAGGTATGGTTTTTTGTGACCTACTAGAAAGCACATTTAACTTGAAACTTTGCAAGATTCCTAGGAATTTTGTTTTAGGGTGTGGGGATGTCAATTTAGACCAGGATGGATTCAAATAAAGAGGTCTATTTGGCTTAAATCAGCTAAAGTATTTCAAGGTACCTAAGAAGACCTCTGAAAAATGCATTATTTTATAATCATAACAATTTAAAATTATTGCTACTTTGGAAATAAAAAAAGGGATTAGGCAATTTAGGTTTAAGAAAAATCTTTAATTAAGAATGAATTGTTTAAAATTGATTGCCTATTCACTGAGCTTATGGCTCTTACTTAGTATGGCTGCAAATATGACACCTTACCTTGCCTTTATCATAAGTCAGTGTGCACATCATATACAATCGTTGGAGTGAAAAAGGAAGTTTTCAAACTGAGATACAGCCCCTAACAACAACAACACAAAACAAAACAAAACAAGTTAACCCTGTGTAGTTCTTGTCCCCAAAATAAACTTTGAAACTTTCATGAATGTTTCTGACTTACATCCTAAAAAATAACTTTATCCCTGACTTTCACAATGGTAATGTCTAAATATAGAAAAATATTGCAGTGAGTAGGTGCCTCAGTCAGTTAAGCATCAACTTTGGCTCAGGTCATGATCTCACGGTTCGTGGGTTTGAGCCCCATATTGGACTCTGTGCTGACAGCTCAGAGCCTGGAGCTTGCTTTGGATTCTGTGCCTCTCTCTCTCTCTGCCCCTCTCCTGCTTGTACTCTCTCTCTCTCTCTCTCTCTCTGAAAAAGAAATAAACATTAAAAATTTTAAAATAAATAAAATAAATATAGAAAAACACTTACAAATATAATACATATTAAAGAAAATTACATTTATCATAAGTTGATTTAATATAATGTAAATTTGTTATCCTATGTGGTTCTATTTTTAAAATTTCTTTTCTTTCTTTTTTTTTCCTTTAATATGGAGGCCAACTTCTTTATAGCTTGTACTCTCTATCAAAACTTCTCTCCAAGTAAACTACTTGCTTTCCTAAATAATTTTATCTTCCTAGTATTTTCTTAACAAGTTAAAAGTAAAGATAATATATTAATTCAAATATATTAAAATGCTTTCTGAGAATCATGTATTCTAGGGCAACATGGGTATAATGTGTCTTAGAGGAGACAATAAGATGGTTTATGCTAATGTACAACTTTAATGAAGCTTGGTTGTAGTATTCTTCTCTAAAAGTGGTAAATTAATAGTCAATAGAATGAAAGCAAGGTATCATTTAGAATAATATAAAAAGCTTTATTAAAGTTTGAATAACATAAAATCAGAATAAATGGAGACATATGCCATTATTATTGATGGGCTCACTCAATAACATAGAGATGTCCACTCTCCTCTAAAACATGACTAGATTTCTAATGATAAGTGAAAAAAGAAACAGAATGAGATTTATAGTATAATATAATTCCAAATAAAACAGTGTCATTTATTATATAAACATATATATATATATTTTTTATGTAGATATATATATATATATTTTATGTAGATATATATATATACATATATATATATATATATATATGTATATATATATATATATATGGACATCAAACTACTATGTGGGTTCTTATAGGTATAGAGGGGACTAGGGATTGATAATGATGGTAGGAAAATAATATGAAATAAAGCAATAGGGGAAAGTTGCATGGACTGGTGATGAAAAATGCTGTGGAATGAGGCATATGATCATCAAAAGTCTCAATATCTGAATGTCATACATTCCTCTACCACAGATTCATATTAAGCATCTACTCGGGGTCAGCTCAGCTACCTTCATGTGTTAATTAATGAGAGAAGCTCACTCTCTCTCACTTTCTCTCTCTCTTTCTACTCTCCTCCTTCTCTCCCTCTATTTCTTTCCTCTCTCTCCCATCATGGAGAAAATAATTTTGACCTTGATCTTCTACAAACATTTTTTATTCTCCATTGTCTAGTCCCAAGAAATAACTAAGTAATGGAATTTCTGGTCACAAGCCTGGGCTCTTGCACATCACCTGAAAGAATGTGAAGGGTCTCAACTGAAAGAATGTCTGGAGTTTAGCTAAAAGAGGTTTTAATTCAACCTGAATGGGACCATTTTATTGCTCATTTCCACTCCTATAACAAAGGAGGAATGAGCGACTATGCTGACCTCCTTCAGCCAACATTTAGATACTATTATCTTCATATGACTTCATAATGAGAAAGTCTGTGTGGTTGATATTTTCATTGACCAAGACCAGGATGTTTTTGGCATAAAATTCATGATTCTTACTACTTTACATTAAAAATAGAAGCCCTTTAACTCTTCTAAATACCCAAGATCTATGTGGGTTTTTTGAGCTTGGATGTGTCACAGCACTCAATTACATATTCATCTGTCTTTTACTGATGTGGAATTAAATGTAAAGACGTTTTTACATAGAAACAGTCCTGAAATAGGTGACTATTTCTAATCTCTATTAATACTGTCTTAATTGTTTCTAACTGATGTATTCTGAGAACCAGATACAGAGTGTCCGGTTAGCCTCAACAAGACATGGCTGTCCTTAATCTGAAGTGCCTGGCTCTGTTCTGAATTACAATGAAGAAGGAAAAGAAAACCCTTTTTCTTCTTTTTTATACCTTAATGCAAATCCATGCCTATATCTTTTTCTTTTAACAAAAAAAGTGAAAAACAAGGATTTGAAAATAAGAGATTATCAAATAGATCCCAGGAAATTTCGTACAATATAATTCCTGGTATCCTTTTTGGGACTTTAAAAGTTAGAGAGACTTTTCTGTAATTTTGTTTTAATGGTTATTTATTTTTGAGAGAGACAGAGAGAGAGCACGAGAGGCAGAGGGGCAGAGAGAGACAGAGACAGAATCCAAAGCAGGCTCCAGGCTCTGAGCAGTCAGCACAGAGCCCTATGTGGGGCTCCAACCCATGAACTGTGAGATCATGACCTGAGCTGAAGTCAGATGCTTAACTGACTGAGCCACCCAGGTGCCCCTACAGATGGCTTTTTGGTCATACCTCGTCATCTAGACAAGTAAAGATTTGAGTTCAAGCTCTCTCTGTGACCATCTAGCTGCATTTCCTTGAGAAAGAACAACTTTCTGAGTTTCCTTAATCATAAACAAACTATTTTTTCAGGTTGTTTGAATGATTAAATGAGATAATGCATAAAATATTTATTTACTATATATAGCACACAAATTGTACACTAGAGTAAATAGTATGGTACTTTAATTTGTTTTCTTTCTCTTAGTGTCTCAATGTGCATACTAGTTTTTCACTCTTAAAAGTTTATGGCAGGGGCACCTGGGTGGCATCAATTAAGCGTCTGACTTCCACTCAGGTCATGATCTTGCGGTTCTTGGGTTTGAGCCCCGCATCGGGCTTTGTGATGACAGCTAAGCTCAGAGCCTGGAGCCTGCTTCAGATTCTGTGTCTCCCTCTCTCTCTGCCCCTCCCCTGCTCATGCTCTCTTTCTCTCTCTCTCTCTCTCTCAAAAATAAACATTAAAAATATTATAAAAAAGAGTTTATGGCATATGACAGAAGGATAAAGAAACTAAGAAGAGTTAATAATTTTCTAAAGATGACACTTAAAAACAAAATATTTCCAAATTTCACTCTTTTTAGTGAATCATCATTTAGAAAATGTAGACTGAAAAATCATTCAGTTTCCAAAGATGCAATCCTAAAAGACTCCTTTCAACCTCTTTGATATTCAGTTACTGATTTTTACCACTTATTTAAGGTTAGACTACAATGAGAGTATCTCAGAACTTTCCTCAACCAACTTATAAATAGTATCCTTTATCCCAGTGGCTCTCTTAAGAACATAAGATTATTACTACTGAGCTTTGATTGTCTTTAAAACAACCATTATCTGAAAATGAAGTATTTATCTAAAAAGTAGAAACATATTTGTGTAATGCAAAAATTACTAATAAATATTAAGTAAAATGAAACCTACATTAGGAGGTAAGTAACACAGAGCTAACATTTACACACTTAAAAATAAACATACACTGGGAAATTATTTTCAGTAAAAATGTACAAGTGAATATTTATAATTAGAAGGAAACTGCTATTGAATTATATACCAGTTAATTGACATAATAATCATTTATCTAAAATGAATAATATTAGGGAAAATTTACTTCCTGGATATCAATGGGTATTTTTCATAATGAGCTTCCTAGTAGAAGGCAATGTTTCTTAACACTTTTTGGATGATAAGGTGACAATTTACATCTTCCATATCAAAAAAGGATATTGAAAAAAGGGCTTTTTCCCCTTAGCACTTGCATTTAATTCCCAGAATCAGAGATTTATTTCACCATATTCTATTCCCTTAGAGGTCTAGGAATCCTTTGCTAAAATATACATACCCCAGGTACTAACCAATAATTATCCATTAACATCATAGCATTGTCCTTGGCATTAATTGCATTCATCTAGCTAGGCTTTACAGACCATGTTGAGAAACAATGTCCATATGTCTCTTACGTTTCTGCAAGTCTTGAAAGCGAAGGGGCTAACTGACTTTTGTTCTAGATGATCTTTTCAAGGATGTTTGTACAGTAAACTGCCTTGGAAGACAGAGACAGTGTCTCCTTCCAGAGCACAGATTCACTTTCTGTTCACTATGGTAAAGATAATGCGTTCCATCACAGGCAACATCCTGTAGGTTTCCTTTCAGCCCATTATAAAAGACTGGGGTTTCTTAAGCTTGGAGTTTCTCACCAAAAGCCCACTGTGTGCACAGCATCCACCCCATCCACTATGTATCATGTCCATGTGGCTTGAGGGTCAAAGGAACTAAAGTGACCATTAAGCTTATGCTGCATGCTGTGCTGTGAGTAACAAAGCCTATTGTCTCTCACCCAGTAGTCTCATGTTTTCTCCCAGCATCCATGAAACTGAAGCAGGGTAACTTGTTAGCTAGCAAGTATGATAGTATCACAGATGCATCGCAGACCCTTCACAGTGTTCACAGGCCATAAAGGAGATACACTGTGATCAGAAAGTAAAACAAGAGCAACAGCCAGAATATAGACTAGTCTGATGAGAATAGGCTAGCATGGGTTACTCTGGATTCAGGAAAGGTATAGAAAGTGAGGCATATAGGAAATTCAAGGGCAAGTATTGTAAGGAGAGAAAGTTTTTCAGGAAAGGGTGGGAAGAGGATGCATAAGACAGTGACCGATTTTATTCTTTTAGGTTAACAATCTAATGTCTTCATTTCTTGGCATGAGGACATGGTAGAGCTTATTATGTTGTTTCATTGACTCTAAGGTATGAAAGGTAAGAGTTCTACTTCCAGTTTATGCTTTGGAAAGGCAAGGAATAAATTATACTAGAATGGGAAAACACTTTTTGTAAATGAAGAGAATATTGAAATAAAGCAATGACATCAAAGAAAATACTGAAGTGTGGTTCTAAGCTAAGTTCCAAGTTAATAAACATTAACCAAAATGCTTGGGCATCCTAAGCATTCTTGTCCCTCTTCACTGCAGTCAGCTAGAGTGGTTCCTCTAAAATTCACATCAGATTCTGCCATTCCACTGCTCAAAACTCTTCCAGTGAATTCCCACATCTTCCAAAACTAGCCAAATTTGCTCACCATGACTTACAGGACCTTCCACAACCTGGCCCTTTGCAATCTCTCTGACTTCATCTGTAATCACTCTTCCCCTCACTTTTCCCTCTCCAGCCATGCTAGCCACCTTACTATTCCTCAAACATGCCAAGACTGCTCTTATCTGGGGGATTTGGCACTTGATGTTTCCTCTGCCCTGGCCACTTCTCCCTTTGCTATTCCCCAGCTTGTTTACTCATGTCACCCAGACTTCTTGTTAAACTGTACCCTTTGGGGCACCTGAGTGGTTTAGTCGGTCAAGCGTCTGACTCTTGATTTCAGCTCAAGTCATGACCTCATGGTTCCTGAGATCGAGTCCCATGGTATTCTCTGTCTCCCTCTCTCTCTGCCCCTCCCTACTCTTTCACTTTCTTTCAAAATAAATAAATGGACATTAAAAAAGAAGAAAAGAAAACTGTACCTTTTAAATAAAGGCCTTCACTGACTACCATATATAAAATAGCACAATTTCCCCAGCTGTCACCCTGTCCTCTTTAATATTTTTTATTCTTTTCATCACACTTAACACTACAAGACATGATATATGTACATAGCTACATGTAACACATAAATGTACACACACACACATAACTACTTCTAGGTTACTTCCTCTGACATATGTATGAGATTCTAAAAACATACTTTGTACATGCATTTGATCAATACAATTATGTCAGTAAATAGTTGATCATTATGTCTTCACTTACAGTTTGGTGAAAAAAAAAAGAGTTTATTTCTCAACAAGGGATCTGCTATTTGACAGAATGGCTGTAAAACTTATTGTTCAAATGAAGCACTTTGAGAATAAAGAACAAATTAATAGTCCTATTTGGACAGCAGCAAACGTGGATTGTCCTACACAAACCAAGGTGCACAGTTATTTTATTGATATATGATATAGGATGGGAAATTCAGGGCAGAAGCTCCTCTCTGCACCAGTCTTTCTCCCCTTTACCAATGTTTGCCCTTCTACCCAAAGAAAACCTATGCTTTAAGACTCGTCGGAGACTTCCTTTCCTCTGTAAAACCTTCCTGGATACCATTGTACTCCCAAGCTCTGGCAGAAATGGTCATCATTGTGTCTTCTCAGACTTTTTGTACATACCTGTATTCATTTGTGACCCCTCATGACCCAGCACAGTGTCTAACTCCTACTAAGCACTCAATACATTTCCACTGATTGAATGAATTTGTAACTTGAGGCTTGTAGGGTCTTGTACTTGTCAGCACAGGAAGGTGCATATCTAGCTGGGAGTGGGCCTGGTTTGGACACCAGACCACAATCACCAGTAACAGCTAGATAGAGAGCTGGAGTCAATGCTCCTGACCTTCTTATTATGAGATTTAAATATATCTTATATCTTTATAAGTGATGCTGTATTCAATACAGTTCCAAGGGAAAGCTTAACTGCTTTACTTTTTTTTCCTTTCCTAGTTTTTTTATTTGGATTATTTTTTTAACCAGCCTTACATTTTTTCTGAAAGCGAGAAGCCAACTGCTCATCTTTCTAGCAGCCAATTGAGCTGCCTGTTTTACTCCCTCTGGAGCCCGGCAATTAACCACTCCTTGAAACCCTCTGGTCAGGCCTCTAGGAACTCTTTTAACACCATTACTTCTTCAATTTTCTCTGCTAAGGGACTCTTCACAGTTCATTAACTGAGTACCAATCTTAGCGTAATATTTTTGCAGGTTTTTCTGAAACCTGCAACATTTTAACCTTTGGGCATTGGAAATCCATCACATCTTTTTTGTTGTTTCACTTTTATTTTGTCGGTGTTATTTCTTCCTTCATTTTTCTCAATCAGGACCTCATTAACTATACAGAAGTCATGTGTCTTAGTAAAGGAAAATTCCTCACAAAAGAAGTCAGTTCACAGCAGCTCATTATTATTATTATTATTTTTTTTTTGGCTTAGAAAAGGGGTAGAGTTATTTTTTCCAAGAGTATTAAAGGAACCATGGGGAGAGAAACTATATTCTTATTATCTGTCCACTGTAAAACCTAATTCTATGTTGCATATACCAGACACTCAATAAGTAGATCTGAGCTAATATCACCACTTACCCATGTGGCTAGTTCAAATTGAGATGTGTGGTAAGTATAAAATATATACTGATTTCAAAGATTTAATATATAAAAAAGTAAAATATCTCAATACTTTTACTGATTACATATTGAAATGGTACTATTTTGGATATAGTGGATTAAATCAAATACATTTTAAAAATATCACATTTCTTTTTTACTTAAAATTTTTTTTTAATATTTATTTTATTTTTGAGAGACAGAGAGAGACAGCATGAACGGAGGAAGAGCAGAGAGAGAGGGAGATACAGAATCCGAAGAGGGCTCCAGGCTCTGAGCTGTCAGCACAAAGCCCAACGTGGGGCTCCCAATTCACAAACTGTGAGAACATGACCTGAGCCGAAGTCGGACGCTTAACCGACTGAGCCACCCAGGCACCCCTCTTTTTTGCTTTTTAAATAGGGCTACTGGAGGGGTGCCTGGGTGGCTCACTTGGTGGGGCGTCCGACTTCGGCTCAGGTCATGATCTCGCGGTCCGTGAGTTCGACTGGTGGTCCGTGAGTTCGACTCGCGGTCCGTGAGTTCGAGCCCCGCATCGGGCTCTGTGCTGACAGCTCAGAGCCTGGAGCCTGTTTCAGATTCTGTGTCTCCCTCTGTCTCTGACCTTCCGCCATTCATACTCTGTCTCTCTCTGTCTCAAAAATGAATAAACGTTAAAAAAAATTAAAAAAAAAATAGGGCTACTAGAAAATTTACATGTACATATGTAGCTCACATTATATTCTTATTAGACAAAACTGAATTACAGCATTAAAAGAAATAAGCAATTAACAAAACTATAAATGATGAATATTTAATTTCTCCTGTATATTGATTATTGATGTTATTGATATATATATCTGACAGATAGATAGATAGATAGATATAATTTGTGTGTGTGTGTGTGTGTGTGTGTGTGTGTGTGTAGTAGAAACAGAATGTGCTTTGGTTTCACACCTCCCTTCCTGAGTTCTAATGGTGCTTTGGCACTTTATGGTTTCATTGCCTTTGGCAAGTGACTGAACCTTATAAGTTCTCATTTTCTCATCTATAAAAACTAGGGGTAACCATGTCTACCAGTTGAGTGGATTTTGAAAGCATTTAATTCATAGTAAGTACTACATGTGTTTTATTTGTCATATTCTCTTACAGAGAGCTGTATTATTTCATTCCTCAATGGTGTTTTATATGTTTAAATATTTGGTTAGAAATTTTGGCCGCAAAAAAACTTTCCTAACATTTTTAGATGAAGGAATTTGTGATTAGGTTTACAATTTGGTAGAAAAATGATTCTGAAAAGTAGAGAATCTGTAGACAGAAAGGTGAAGAAGTGGAACAAATACACTGTGACCATCTATTGAACTTGTCACACTGTTTTTATTTTCATGATATTTATTAACTACCTGTGTATTTTATGGAAATTTCTTACAAGTAATGATTTTCAGATAATTTTGTGAAGTTGATGTGTTCTGCTTTACAAATCCTACCAGAAATACTGCATATGTTGGGGACCCTGGATTCATATAAACATGTTTAATTAAGAGACAATTCTATCTAACATACCTGCTAAAGATTTCATGGCTTGTATATTGGTGGTGACCAGTCTTTGGAAGCCCCATGTTTAAAAACTCATTTACCTCACCTACAATGAAGGATATTCAAACCGGCCTGACCTAGACTGGCCTGCATATCTATGAGGTACACTTACCTTTCAATTCAGGGCATTCATCTTATTTCTTCTTGAAATTTCTACAAGGCCTTGGCCCAGATGAAAACTAGCTAGTCTGGCCATATAATACACAAAGTCTCAGAGGTAGACAAGCAAACCCTCAAATATGTCTTAGCTTGAAGTGTCATTTCTGGTCTTCAACTGTGTAGTTTCCACAGGCCATGTGTAGACACTCCACCTGAAGCTTCCATAAGACTGAAAGCTTCCAGGATTTAACCTGGAAGAAAAGAAAATCAATATTCATTTGTATCTTATTTCCTTTTGTTTTCTTTTCTTCCCAGTGGTCTTGAGTGGTCCGCATTGTCATCTTATTTCTCTCTTTCATTTCTCCTTTAGTGACCTCTCTTTGCCATTTATACTCCAGACTAAATATCTTTGACACTGTCCTCAATTTGCACATTGCTCATGTCATTCTCACATAAACACTATTGTCTTTCATACGATAAAAAGTTATGTATTATCAACCTTGCTTGCTTTAGGCCTGTGGTTCTCATATTTAAGCATGCATCAGGATTACTTGGAGGTTTGTTAAAACTCAGTGTTTTTAATTTAGTAGAGCTAGGATGGAACATGGTAATTTGCATTTCTAACAAGTTCCAGATATTGCTGATTCTTGAAGCCCTATAATTGAGAACCACTTACTGAAACAATGCTCTTTGGGACCATCCTCACAGCAACTAGTTTGAAGAGATACAACTGTCATCTCCAAATTCTACATAGGTCTCTGGTTTATTGCATTGAAATCAAGACACCCAACTTGGGAGTTTGAAAGCTTGACTTGTCTGGGATAGTTTCAGTGTCCTATTTGATTTGTAAACCATGGCAGTAAGGATTAGTAGATTAATTGGGGAACATATTTTTTAATGCTTTGAAGTGAAAAATACATGGCCACTACAAAGAATTATTCTTCTATTTTTCTTTGCAGGCTTCTGCTATATGCTTGCTAATTAAACTTGAGAAAATCTATAGCATACTGCTTAGAACAACAGGGATTTATCATATTTGAACGAAAATAAACCAAATAGAACAACAACAAAAAAAGTCCAGATAGCCTGTCTTTTACTTATCTTTGTATTTAACTTAAAGGAAAAAAGGAAGAGAGTGTAGGAGAAATACTAGACTGTGTCATTTTTCACAAATGTAGTTTTCAGCAATATCACCCTTTCCTAGGAAAAACAAAAACAAAATCAAAAACAAAAACAAAAAAACCAGGGGACTCAACACTATAGACCTCATGGTCTTGCTTCTTAATTCTCTCCTCTCTTTTTCTTGCTATTCTTCTCTCTCATTTGTGCATTTCTATGTTTACCCACTTTTCAGTAACTTAGTGTTTTACTGTAATTTCAGCAGGAATATGGAGGAGGCTTTTGAATTAAGTCTTCCAATCCTTAAACTATAAATACTATACTCTAATATATAATAAAGACATCAGTGCTCCCAAAACATTAACTGACCAATGCAAACTGAGCCACTTGTGTTTATAATACAAAAAGAAATACAGTATTTGGAAAATTATATAGGAATGTATTTTCCTAACATGCTCTGAAGGTGTGTGATGGACAATTTTATTTCTTTTCTATTTAATTAAAAAAATTTTTAATGTTTATTTTTGAGAGAGAGAGAGAGAGAAAAAGAGAGAGTGGAGTGAAGGAGGGGCAGAGAGAGAGAAGAATACACAGATCTGAAACAGGCTCCAGGCTCTGAGCTGTCAGCATAGAGCTGGACATGGGACTCAAACCCACGAACCGTGAGATCATGACCTGAGCCGAAGTCGGATGCTTAACCGACTGAGCCATCCAGGCATCCCTCTTTTAATTTTAAAATAACTTTTTACTGACTGGAGGCAGTTGGATAAAATGAACTCTACTTCTTATTTTATTTCCTAGCACCAGGAATTCAGTGTGCAAAAGGATCTGCTGAAGCCCACGACTGGTTACTGTTTAGTTCCCTCGTGGGTTGTTTAAGCTGCGTCAAAGCCAACATTACCTTTCTGTATGGATAAATGCAGGGCTTAGCTACACAGCTTCCAGTTTAGAAAGTTAAAATGATCTCAGTGACTGATTTAAGTGGTACTCTTTACTTCACTAGTCTGCTTACTTTCACCCATCTCCGGGCTGCCTAAATTCCCTCAAGTACTCAAATTATCCTTTCATTTTTAAATGACTCATGTGTTCAAGTTTTTAAGAAATGACAGCACAACCGTCATCATTTTTCCCAAAGTGTGATTATTAAATATAGCAACTCTTGTACTCAGATGGCTAGTGCAGAGAGAAAAAGAAGGAGGCAGTGAAAGGAAATTGGATGTGTTAAGAATCTTATCCATTAGTCATACCTTTTTTTTTTTGCCTTGTTCTTATCACTCTATGAGGTCTTTGTGTGCTAGTTTTTTTGAAGACAAAGAATAAACGAAAATTGTACCCAGCATATTACTGTTAAGGAAAAGGGAGTTCTGATAAGCTGAAGTATGCCAAAATTTTAATGTTTTTTTCATTTATCTTATAAATTTGGCAAAGCCATGGCTACAGGTGAAAGATGAGAGGTTGTATCATTGTCTAGATTCTCAAATTCAAAAAAATTTACAATTAAGTCTGTCATGGAAAAGTTTGACTTGAAATTCTTTTTGAATTCCAAACTACCACCATCCTACTGTTGACTGATCAGACCATGGGGCCTATACAGAAGGTCCCATAGTTATTATCTTCTGTGGCACAAATGATATAGATCTTTCTTCTTATTTATAATTTATAAACTGCTAAGGTAATGATGCATGTAGAAGTTAAGCATAGCAATACAATTTTGCTTCAAAGAAATAAAAACATACCTGTTTGTTAAAGTTATTTTTAAATGTTTATTTATATTTGAGAGAGAGAGAGAGAGAGAGAAAGTGGGAGAGGGGCAGAGAGAGAGAGAGAGAGAGATGGAGACACAGAATCGGAAGCAGGCTTCGGCTCCAGGCTCTGAGCTGTCAGCACGGAGCCCCACGCAGGGCTTGAACTCAGGAACCATGAGATTATGACCTGAGCTGAAGTCAGACACTTAAACAAATGAGACACCCAGGCACCCCTAACATACCTGTTTTTTAAATAAAGAAAGGCAAAAATCTCTATTTTTAGGCCCATAAAAAGGATATGAAGCATTCCTTATCCTGTTCCCATATACACACTCATGAAAGGTTTGGACATTTCCATAAAGTTATGCAAGCTTCATCTTATGATCTTATTTAATATAAATAAATGAATAAATAAGCAAACTTCTTGGTGCCATACAACATGTTCTCAGTAATGTTGAGACTAAGTATCATGTACCAAAACTGTATAAAATAGAAAGTGTTTAGAGAAAATCCCAGTTGTCTTATTTTGGGGTGTTGAGTTTGATAAGTTCTTTATAGATTTTGCATACTAACCCTTTATCAGATATGTCATTTGCAAATACCTTCTCCCATTCTGAAGACTGCCTTTTAATTTTTCTGATTGTTTCTTTTGCTGTACAGAAGTTTTTATCTTGGTGAAGTCCCAGTAGTCCATATTTGCTTTTGTTTCCCTTGCCTTTGGTGATGTGTCTAGTAAGAAGTTGCTGTGGCAGAGGTCAAAGAGGTTGCTTCCTGTTTTCTCCTCTATGATTTTGATGGTTTCTGTTTCACATTTATGTCTTTCATCCAATTTGAATTTATTTTTGTGTATGGTATAGAAAGTGGTCCAGTTTCATTCTTCTGCATGTCTCTGTCCAGTTTCCCAACACCATTTGTTGAAAAGACTGTCTTTTTTCCACCAGCTATTCTTTCTTGCTTTGTCCAAAATAGTTTTGGGTCCATTTCTGGGTTTTCTATTCAGTTCCATTGATCTATGTGTCTGTTTTTGTGCTAGTACCATATTGTCTTGAGGACTACAGCTTTGTAATATAGCTTGAAATCCAGAATTGTGATGCCTCCAGTTTTTTCTTTTTCAAGATTGTTTTGTCTATTTGGGTTTTGTGTGTGTGTGTGTGTGTGGTTCCATACAAACTTTAGGATTGTTCTAGCTATGTGAAAAATGCTGGTGATATTTTGATAGGGTTTGCATTAAATGTGTGGATTGCTTTGGCTAGTATAGCCAAAACAATGTGTGTTCTTCCAATCCAGGAGCGTGGAATATTTTTTCATTTCTTTGTGTCATCTTCACTTGTTTTCATAAGTGTTCTATAGTTCTCAGAGTAGAGATCTTTTATGTGTTTAACTAGGTTTATTCCTAGGTATTTTATTGTTTTTGGTGCAATTGCAAATGGGATCGATTTCTTGATTTCTTTTTCTGCTGTTTCATTATTGGTGTAGAGAAGTGCAACAGATTTCTGTACTTTGATTTTATATCTTATAACTTTGTTGAATTTATTATGTATTAATTCTAGCAATTTTTTGGTGAAGTCTTTCAGGTTTTGTATATAGATCATCATGTCGTCTGCGAATAGTGAAAGTTTGCCTTCTTCCTTGCTGATTTCCTTTATTTCCTTTTGTTGTCTGAATGGTCAGAATAAGACTTCCAGTACTATGTTAAATAGTAATGATGAGAGTGGACATCCTTGTCTTCTTCCTGACCACAGGGTAAAGACTCTCAGTTTTTCCCATTGAGGATGATATTAGTGGAGCCTTTCACATATGGCCTTTATGATGTTGAGGTATATTCCATCTATCCCTGCTTTGTTGGGGATTTTTATCAAGAATAGATGCTGTCTTTTGTCCAATGATTTTTCTGCATCCATTGACAGAATCATGTGCTTCTAATCCTTTCTTTTATTAAGGTGGTGTATCACATTGATTGATTTGTGAATATGGAACCAGCCCTACAGCCCAGGAATAATTCCCACTTGATCATGGTGAATAATTCTTTTAATGTACTGTTGAATTCAATTTGCTAGTATCTTGTTGAGAATTTTTGCATCCATGTTCATCAGACACATTGGCCTGTAATTCTACTTTTTAGTGGGCTCTTTGTCTTGTTTTGGAATCAAGGTAATTCTGGCCTCATGTAATGAGTTTGGAAGCTTTCCTTCCATTTCTATTTTTGGGAACAATTTGAGAATAATAGGTATTAGCTCTTCTTTAAATGTCTGGTAGAATTCCCCTGAAAAGCCTTCTGACCCAAAACTCTTGTTTGTTGGGAGGTTTTTGATTACTGATTCAATAAGTTTCCTGGGTCTGTTCAAATTTTCTATTCCTTTCGGTTTCAGTTCTGGTAGTTTGTGAGTCAACGAAGTATTCTTAATATGGTTTTCTAAGAAATTTGATTTTTCTTAACAAAACACACGGTTTGATTAATCATGTTTAATTAAATAGCCTTTTATTATTTACTTACTTCAGTTTCTTATGTTGGTTGTAATTATTTCTGTATTCTTGGATGCCAAAATCAAAGGTCTCATGAAGGGGGATTTGAAGCTGCTGAAATGTTGGAAAACTTCTTTCAATGTGTCATTCCTCTATGGTAATAGATAGATATAGATATAGATATAGATATAGATATAGATATAGATACAGATATAGATATAGGTATAGATAGATATAGATAGATGTGTGTGTGTGTGTGTGTGTGTGTGTGTGTATTCTGTGGGAACCTCCATTTAAACATCAATTTATAAAGTAAAATGTTTGTGAAGTTTGCATAACTGATTTAGCTCACAACTTAAAACTTTACAGTTTTAAGAAGTTAAACAATGGATATTCACATATGAACATCTGGAATCATTCACTTTGAATACCCAAGCCTTTATAAAAAGACTGTGCCAACCATACTACATTATGATTGTATTATTGGAGCCTTTGTATTATGATAAGTAGTTGATGCTGGGACAGGAAAATGTGGATCTTGGGTTGCATGAGGCTGTGCTTCCTCCTCTGGGAACTTGGAGGATCAGAGGCATTTCCTTTCGATGGGCTGTGCTCTCACAGGAGAGAAAAACTGCACCTGTCCAGGAGAAGGCAGGTGTGGATCACACACCTCACCAAGCATCCACTTTCCAAAGCTTTGCAAAACAATGGCAAACACTAGTACTATAATAAATGGCCATTTCCTTGAGTACTTCTATCAGGATGACACTGTGGGTCTTCATCTTCAGGGGGAACCACAAGGACGCAGAAGTGAGACATCAGGAGATGTCATCAATAGAGGAAGTTGTGCCCATTAAAACAGAGATAGCAGCAGTGGCACTGTGATGGCAAGGCATGAATGCAGAGAAGAAGGGTTGATGCGGTAATGTAATGCATGTAATGCAGTGACCAGGGAAATTTCCAGACATTATTGGCGGGAGCAGGGGAGAAGGAAAGTGGAGAGGAGTGGTAAATTATTTAAAAAGAGCTAATTTTGATCATCAAGACAATAAGTATATAAGCTATACTTTAAAGAATAGGAACATTTTAAGGATTCTGTTCATGACATCCTGTTGCATGAAGAGCTTGTGAAATTTCATCTAGGATATCTTAATTTCCTATTAATGGATGACAGACACACCTTGGAGATATTGTGAGTTCAATTTCAGACCACCACAATAAAGCAAATATCATAATAAAATGAGTCAAGTGAAATTTTTGGCTCTCCAGTGCATATAAAAGGTATGTTTACACTATACTAGTCTATTTAATGTACAGTAATGTTGTGTCTAAAAAACACAATGTGCATACGTTCATTAAAAAATTCTTTATTGCTAAAAAATGCTAACCATCATCTGAGCTTTCAGTGAGTCACAATCACTGATCACAAATCACTATAACAAATATACTGGCGATGAAAAAAGTTCAAAATGCTCTGAGAATTACCAAAATGTGACAGATACATGAAGCGAGAAAATGCTGGAAAACTTGCTTAACACAGGGTTGCCACAGACTTATTTTATAAATAACACAGTATCTGTTAAGTGAAGCTCAATAAGCTGAGATATGCTTGTATTAGCAAGCTTTCATTGTATTTGTTCCTTATTTAGTAAATGTGACCTCATTCTCAAAGGCCTTACTAACATACATGAGCATAGCAAGGTAGCAAAAATATTTAGGTTTTCTGTTTGTTCAAAAATTTACATGCTGTGTCAGGATAAAAAATAATTTTATATTCACAATAATTATATAAATAAATGCTAATTATATAATTATTATTATGTGATAAGAGTTGCACATCCCATTCCTTATGTTCGAGATGAGAGAAGTGTCTATTACAAGTGAATTTCTGTTTACATAAGAGGTAATAATTGAAGAATCAATATTCTGTATATTTTAGTCTAGTGATCCTTTTGCATTTTGCCCAAACAATTCTACTTTACTGCGATTAAATACAATTAATTGAATTAAGTAAATTTCCTATGTAAGTTTCTTTGCCATCATGACAACATAAGGATTGTTTTTAACATGAAAGCTTCACTCCCAATCAAGTAGTTTCTCTTTGTTACCTCTTTGGGTTAGATTCCTTTTATTTTCTTTTTAATTTTTTTAATTTTATTTTTTATGTTTTTAAATTTACATCCAAATTAGTTAGCATATAGTGCAACAATGATTTTAGGAGTAGATTCCTTAGTTCCCTTTACCCATTTAGCCCATCCCGCCTCCCACAACCACTCCAGTAGCCCTCAGTTTATTCTCCATATTTATGAGTCTCTTCTATTTTGTCCCCCTCCCTGTTTTTATATTATTTTTGTTTCCCTTCCCTTATGTTCATCTGTTTTGTCTCTTAAAGTCCTCATATGAGTGAAGTCATATGATTTGTGTCTTTCTCTGACTGACTACTTTCACTTACATAATACCCTCCAGTTCCATCCACGTAGTTGCGAATGGCAAGATTTCATTCTTTTTGATTGCCAAGTAATACTCCATTGTATATATATACCACATCTTTTTTATCCATTCATCCATCGATGGACGTTTGGGCTTCTTCCATACTTTGGCTATTGTTGATAGTGCTGCTATAAACATGGGGGTGCATGTGTCTCTTCAAAACAGCACACCTGTATCCTGTGGATAAATGCCTAGTAGTACAATTGCTGGGTCGTAGGGTAGTTCTATTTTTAGTGTTTTGAGGAACCTCCATACTGTTTTTCCAGAGTGGCTGCACCAGTTTGCATTCCCACCAGCAATGCAAAAGAGATCTTCTTTCTCCACATCCTCCCCAACATCTGTTGTTGCCTGAGTTGTTAATGTCAGCCATTCTGACAGGTGGAAGGTGGTATCTCATTGTGGTTTTGATTTGTATTTCCCTGATGATGAGTGATGTTGAGCATTTTTTCATGTGTCAGTTGGCCATCTGGATGTCTTCTTTGGAGAAGTGTCTATTCATGGCTTTTACCCATTTGTTCACTGGATTATTTGTTTTTTGTGTGTTGACTTTGATAAGTTCTTTATAGATTTTGGATATTAATCCTTTATCTGATACGTTGTCTGCAAAATCTTCTCCCATTCTCTCATTTGCCTTTTAGTTTTGCTGATTGCTTCCTTTGCTGTACAGAAGCTTTTTATTTTCATGAGGTCCCAGTAGTTCATTTTTGCTTTTGTTTCCCTTGCCTCCAGAGACGTGTTGAGTAAGAAGTTGCTATGGCCAAGATCAAAGAGGTTTTTGTCTGCTTTCTCCTTGAGGAATTTGACGGCTTCCTGTGTTACATTGAGGTCTTTCATCCATTTTGAGTTTATTTTTGTGTATGGTGTAAGAAAGTGGTCCAGGTTCATTCTTCTGCATGTCACTGTCCAGTTTTCCCAGCACCACTTGCTGAAGAGACTGTCTTTACTCCATTGCATATTCTTCCTTGCTTTGTCAAAGATTAGTTGGCCATCCGTTTGTGGGTCCATTTCTAGGTTCTCTATTGTGTTCCATTGATTTGAGTGTCTGTTCTTGTGCCAGTACCATACTGTCTTGATGATTACAGCTTTGTAGTATAGCTTGAAGTCCAGGATTGTGATGCCTCCTGCTTTGTTTTTCTTTTTCAAGATCGCTTTGGCTATTCAGGGTCTTTTCTGGTTGTATACAAATTTTAGGATTGTTTGTTCTAGCTCTGTGACAAATGCTGGTGTTACTTTGATAGGGGTTGCATTGAATATGTACATTGCTTTGGGTAGTATCGACATTTTAGCGATATTTGTTCTTCTTATCCAGCAGCATGGAATCCTTTTCCATTTTTTTGTGTGTCTTCTTCAATTTCTTTCATAAGCTTTCTATAGTTTTCAGTGTGTAGATTTTTCACCTCTTTGGTTAGATTTATTTCTAGGTATCTTATGGTTTTTGGTGCAAATGTAAATGGGATCAATTCCTTGATTTCTCTTTCTGTCACTTCATTGTTGGTGTATAGGAATGCAACTTATTTCTGTGCATTGATTTTATATCCTGCAGCTTTGCTGAATTCATGAATCAATTCTAAGAGTTTTTTGGTGGAATCTTTTGGGTTTTCCATATAGAGTATCATGTAATCTGTGAAGAGTGAAAATTTGACCTCCTCCTGGCCAATTTGGATGCCTTATATTTCTTTGTGTTGTCTGATTGCAGAGGCTAAGACTTCCAATAATATGTTGAATAACAGTGGCAAGAGCAGATATCCCTGCCTTATTCCTGACTTTAGGGGGAAAGCTGTCAGTGCTTCCCCATTGAGGATGATATTAACATTGGGTCATTCATATGGCTTTTAAGATCTTCAGGTATGATCCTTCTATCCCTACTTTCTTGAGGGTTTCTATCAAGAAAGGATACTATATTTGTCAAATGCTTTCTCTGCATCTATTGAGAGGATCTTATGGTTCTTGTCTTTTCTTTTATTGATCTGATGAATCACGTTCATTGTTTTGTGGATATTGAACCAGCCCTGCATCCCAAGTGTACATCCCACTTGGTCGTGGTGAATAATTTTTTAATGTATTGTTGGATCCGGTTGGCTAATATCTTGTTGAGGATTTTTGCTTCCATGTTCATCAGGGAAATTGGTCTATAGTTCTGCTTTTTAGTGGAGTATCTGTCTGGTTTTGGAATCAAGGTAATGCTGGCTTCATAGAAAGAGTTTGGAAGTTTTCCTTCCATTTCTATTTTTTTTTGGAACAACTTCAAGAGAATAGGTGTTAATGCTTCCTTAAATGTTTGGTAGAATTCCCCTGGAAAGCCATCTGACCCTGGACTCTTGTTTTTTGGGAGATTTTTGATTACTAATTTGATTTCCTTACTGGTTATAGGTCTGTTCAAATTTTCTGTTTCTTCCTGTTTCAGTTTTTGTAGTATATATGTTTCTAGGAATTTGTCCATTTCTTCCAGATTGCCCATTTTATTGGCATATAATTGCTCATAATGTTCTCTTATTATTGTTTTTATTTTTGCTGTGTTGTTTGTGATCTCTCCTCTTTCATTCTCGATTTTATTTATTTGGGTCCTTTCCTTTTTCTTTTTGATCAAACTGGCTAGTGGTTTATCTATTTTGTTAATTCTTTCAAAGAACCAGCTTCTGGTTTCACTGATCTGTTCTACTGGTTTTGTTTTTGTTTTTTTGTTTTTTGTTTTTTTTGTTTTTGTTTTTGTTTTTTGTTTTTTTTGCTTTCAATAGCATTAATTTCTGCTCTAATCCTTATTATTTCCTGTCTTCTTCTGGTTTGGGGTTTTATTTGCTGTTCTTTTCCCAGCTCCTTAAGGGGTAAGGTTAGGTTGTGCATCTGAGATCTTTCTTCCTTCTTTAGGAAGGCCTGGATTGCTATACACTTTCCTCTTATGACCCCTTTTGTTGTGTCCCAGAGGTTTTGGGTTGTGGTGCTATCATTTTCATTGACTTCCATATACTTTTTAATGCCCTCTTTAACTGCTTGGTTAGCCCATCCATTCTTTAGTAGTATGTTCTTCAGTCTACAAGTATTTGTTACCTTTCCAAATTATTTCTTGTAGTTGATTTCGAGTTTCATAGCGTTGTGATCTGAACATACACATGGTATAATCTCAATCTTTTTGTACTTACTTAGGGCTGATTTGTGTCCCAGTATATGGTCTATTCTGGAGAACGTTCCATGTGCACTGGAGAAGAATGTATATTCTGCTGCTTTAGTATGAAATGTTCTGAATATATCTGTTAAGTCCATCTGGTCCGGTGTGTCATTCAAAGCTATTGTTTCCTTGTTGATTTTCTGATTAGATGATCTGTCCATTGCTGTGAGTGGGGTGTTGAAGTCTCCTACCATTATGGTTTTACTATCGATGACTTTCTTTATGTTTGTGATTAATTGATTTATATATTTGGGTTCTCCCACATTTGGAGCATAAGTGTTTACAATTGTTAGGTCTTCTTGAGAAAAAGACCCCTTGATTTTGGTATAATGCCATTCTGCATCTCTTGATACAGTCTTTATTTTAAAGTCTAGATTGTCTGATACAAGTATGGCTATTCCAGATTTCTTTTGTTGACCATTAGCATGATAGATGGTTCTCCATCCCCATATTTTCAATCTGAAGGTGTCTTTAGGTCTAAAGTAGGTCCCTTGTAAACAGCATATATATGCTGGTTTTGGATTATTGTGTCCATTGACGTTTAGAGTGTGTACTGAAAGATATGAATTTATTGCAACTATAATGCTTGTAGAGTTGGGAGTTTCTGGTGGTGTTCTCTGGTCCTTTCTAATCTTTGTTGCATTAGGTGTGTATATATATATATATATATATATATATATATATATATATATATATCCATCTTTTCTCCCCTCAGAAATTTCCCTTATAAATTCTTGCAGGGCTGGTTTAGTGGTCACAAACTCCTTTAATTTTTGTTTGGGAAACTTTTTATCTCTCCTTCTATTTTGAATGACAGCCTAGCTGGATAAAGAATTCTTGGCTGCATATTTTTCTGATTCAGCACATTGAATATATCCTGCCACTCCTTTCTGGCCTGCCAAGTTTCTGTGGATAGGTCTGCTGCAAACCGTATCTGTCTTCCCTTGTAGGTTAGGGACTTTTTTTTTCTTGCTACTTTCATGATTTTCTCCTTGCCTAAGTATTCTGTGAATTTGACCATGATATGCCTTGTTGATGGTCGGTTTTTGTGGAATCTAATGGGAGTCCTCTGTGCTTCCTAGATTTGGATGTCTGTGTCTTTCCCCAGGTTAGGAAAGTTATCTGCTATGATTTGCTCACATAACCCTTCTACCCCTATTTCTCTCTCTTCCTCCTCTGGGACTCCTATGCTCTTGATGTTGTTCCTTTTTAACGAGTCACTGATTTCTCTAATTCTAAAACGTGCTCTTTTGCCTTAATCTCCCTCTTTTTTTCTGCTTCTTCATTCTCTATAAGTTTTTCCTCTGTATCGCTGATTCTCTGTTCTGCCTCATCCATCCTTGCCGCCGCTGCATCCATCAGTGATTGCAGCTCAGTTATAGCATTTTTAATTTCATTCTGGCTATTTTTTACTTCTTTTATCTCTGCAGAAAGGGATTCTAATCTATTTTTGACTCCAGCTAGTATTCTTATTATCGTGATTCTAAATTTTGGTTCAGACATCTTGCTGTGTCTGTGTTGGTTAAATCCCTGGCTGTCGTTTCTTCGTGCTCTTTCTGTTGGGGTGAATTCCTTCGTTTTGTAATTTTGAAAGGAGAAAATGAATTAATGAGGTAGAAAAATTAAATTTAAAAAAATCAAAATTAAAAAATTATTAAAATTAAAAAAATAAAAAACTCACACACACACACAAAAATCGAATAAATGATGCTAGATCCTTGGTGCGTTTTGGTTTGGGTGTTGAAAGTGGTTTGACAGATTAGGGGAAAAAAGGTGGGGGGGAAGAAATCGCTTGAGAATTTGAAATAATGAATATGCTAATGTAGACTAAAATGAGATGATGGGAGTAAAATAGAATTTGAAAAAATTTACACAAAAGTAAAGAATATAATAAAAAAAATAAAAAATATATTTTAATAAAAATTAAAAATAAAAATGAATTTTTTCTCTTTCCGTGTTCAAGAAAAAGAAAAGAAATGAAAAAGAAAAAAAGGAAATCGTTTGAAAATTTGAAAAAGTGAAAACACTGTAGCAGAATAAAATAAAATGATGGAAGTAAAATAGAATTTGAAAAGATTTACATAAAAGCAAAAAGTATAGTAAAAAAATTAAAGAAAAATATTTTTAACAGAAGTTGGAAGTAAAAATGAAGTTTTTCTATTTCTGCATTCAAGGAAAATAAAAGAAACGAAAAAGAGAAAAAAGAAAAAGAAAAAGTAAAAGGATGTCATTTGAAAATTTGAAAAAGTGAATACACTGAAGTAGACTAAAATAAATAATAGAAGTAAAATAGAATTTGAAAAAATTAACACAAAAGTAAGAAATATAGCAAAAAACTAAAGAAAAATATTTTTAGTAAAAATTGAAAATAAAAATCAAGTTTCTGTATTCAAGAAAAAGAAAAGAAGTGAAAACGAAAAAAAATTGAATAGATGGACATGCTAACAGATTGAAATAGGACTGAAATTACTTCATTTTCCTGTAGAAGTCAATGAAGTGCTTTATAGTTCATAAACTAAGTAGGCGATGAGACTTGTGTTGTTGAAGTGTGAGCTTGGCCCAGTTGGGGGGCTCAGTGTAACTGCTCCGCTCTCCACTAGATGGCGCTGCTAGCCTACTGGGGTGTAGTGTTGTGGTGTCCATAGGTGTGTATGCGCATGCCTGGGAGTGGTGAAAATGGTGCCACCCAGTTACCCAGTCTGTTCTCCCAGATCAGCAATCGCACACCTGTCCTGTCTTCAGCTTTCCTCCACTCCCCGCTTTTTCACTCTCCGTGACCAGACCCCAGGCAGTATCTCTTTCCCGAGTTTTATCTCAGATGCAGCTGTTTTCCCCAGCCCCTTACTTCTTTTTTTTTCTAATTTTTTTTTAATGTTTATTTATTTTGGGGAGAGAGAGAGAGAGAGACAGAGTGTGTGCATGGGCAGGGCAGAGAGAGAAGGAGATACAGAATCTGAAGCAGGCTCCAGGCTCTGAGCTGTCAGCACAGAGCCCGACATGGGGTTTGAACTCACAAACTGTGAGATCATGACCTGAGTGGAAGGCGGATGTCTAACCAACTGAGCCACCCAGTGCCCCCACCCCCAGCCCCTTACTTCTGAAGGACTGCAGCTTTGACCCATTCTGCCCCTCTGTGGGAGGGTCTTCCCAAGAAATGGCTGAATGTTGGTGGCACCTTGGAACGCTTGCCGGACCCTGCTGCTGCCGGTGCCCAGAGACTGCGGCCAGGTGCCAGCCTGCCCCAGAAAAAAGTTCGCGAGATAGTGTAGCAGCAGCGTTTCAGGGATTATGAAAATCACAACACACATCTGTCACCAGGCTTCACCCTTAAGGACCTTGTTCCAGCACCAGCGAATGTGGCCGTTTTTTGTGGTCTTCTGGCACCACGTGGCTTCAACAGTCTCTACCAAATGTCCTTCCAGCAGTGGAACTGCTTTTCCCTGTGTGGCCCAAGAACCTCCTGGACCCCACTCTGTTCCTGGGGATTCACTCTTCCTACCAGAGCATCGCCAGGTATCGAGCTGCAGAGTTGCAGCCTTTGTGCTCCCCTTGTTTAGTCTTAATGGAATTTAAACCCTCTCCTTTCTCCTTTCTCCCTTTTTAGTTTAGTCCCTGTGGCTGTTTCTAATTTTCCACTTTCTCTCCAGCTGCTTTTGGGGAAGGGTGCTTTTCCCATTTTCTCCCCATCCCCCTAGTCTCCGTCTTCTCTCCACTCGCTAAAGCACCTCCCTTCTTCTGCCTTCTCGCTCCCCAAGTTCACCTCTCTGTGCTGCATACCTGCTGAATTGTGTGGTTCAGGTTGTGAAGATTGTTGTGTTAATCCTCCAATCAGTTTTCTAGGTGTGTAGGATGGTTTAGTGTTAGTCTGGCTGTATTTCATGGATGCGAGACACACAAAAAACTTCCATGCTGTTCCGCCATCTTGGCTCCTCCCAACCCTTTGACACAACACTTCAAGTGTCTACTGAAAATATATTTCTTTCTTCTGATATGGCGGATTCACACTTTGATTCAATATTCCAATTGTATGTGAAGAGAGTTGGATTTGATTAGAGTTGTAGTTGAGGCTAGGTACTGATAGAAGGGAAAGGATTTATGCAAAGAATGATCAAAATGATTGATACAAGCAACAAATCAAGGAACTGATGAGTGTTATGACTGGGAGGACTGTAAATAACTGCTATCCAGTAGGGTAGTGAGTGGGTGGTATACAATCTTAATGGATTTTAAACCCTCTCCTTTCTACTTTCTCCCTTTTTAGTTTAGTCCCTGCAGCTGTTTCTAATTTTCCACTTTCTCTCCAGCTGCTTTTGGGGAGGGGTGCTTTTCCTGTATTCCCCCCCCATCTCTGTCCTCTCTCTGCCCAGAAAAGCACCTTCCTTCCCATGGCTTCTAGCTCCCCTGGTTCCCCTCTCCCCACTAGCTACCTGCTGAATTCTGTGGTTCAGCTTGTGAAGATTGTTGTTTTAATCCTCCAATCAGTTTTTTTAGGTGTGCATGATGGTTCAGTGTTGGTCTGGCTGTATTTCATGGATGTGAGACACACAAAAAACTTCCACACTGTTCTGCCATCGTGGCTCCTCCTTCTCAGGTTAGATTCCTTTTATTATGTTCAAAGTTAAGCTTTGTCAAAAAGCCTGAAAACATTACATGATCATTGCATGTCCTGTAAATAGGATTGTGCTCTGGAGTCACTTCGAAAATTTTAACAGGGTCTTAAATATCTGAAACCTCTCATAAATGATTTGGGTAGATGCCTCTTCTCCCTCCAACATTCCCAAATCTCAATTCCCTGATTTTTTCATCTCCAGTCCTCAGGAAATAGAAATAGATTACTGTTGCTTAGACTGATTGGCAAACATAGGAGCCAGTTCAATAGATAATTTGACCTGTTTTCTAACTTCAGAAAGTATGGCTCTAGACCAACCTTATTAAATCATTTAAATTATTGTTTTTGACAGCCATCTCCCAAAATTACATTAGTTTAAACACTGGATATAATTTAGGAAAGTTTTTCATGACAGATTATTTTTCAGGAAAAATATTTGTTTTTTTTTTATTTCAGAGAAAAACTCTTATTTCTTAAGGTTGGCTCTTTTATGGGTAATGCTTATTTTATTTACCTGCCATTATACATATTCTAAAATTAATTCTTCCATACTTTATTTTTGTAGAACTTTGAGGGCCTTAATCATTCATGCTCTATATCCTAGAGCAGAGGAAGAACAGTCTTCAAAGGGAGGTATTGGTCCAATCTGTAGGAATATCTGCAGTCTTCTTTATGAAGATAGTTGTCTATTTTTTTAAACATTTTTTAATGTTTATTTTTGAGAGACAGAGAGAGAGAAAAAAACAGGGCACAAGCAGGGGAGGCGCAGAGAGAGGGAGACCCAGAATCCAAAGCAGACTGCAGACTCCAAGCTGTCAGCACAGAGCCCCATGTGGGGCGCCAACTCACAAACCACGTGATCATGACCTAAGCTGAAGTGGAAGCTTAAATGGCTCAGCTACACAGGTGCCCTGATAGTTGTCCATTCTGTGAAGACTCTCATACGAGTGACCAAAACTTTAAGAGGATATCAAACTTACTGTTCTCTGCCTTGGTTTTTAAAGTATTTTTGCTTCACTTTAGAGTTAATCAAATTAATATGTTTCCAGGAAATATAAACTCAAGCTGTTCAGTTAATTGAAATAAGTTTTGTATGTAAATAAAAACAAACTATATATAATCCTACCTATAAAACAAGAGATGGTCCAGAGATTTTTTATTTACTGTGATTTTCGCTGTTATCATTTAAAGCACCCCATCCTCTATTTCTAGTAATATTCCAACTTTAGAGATAAATAGGTTACTGTAAAATTAGGTCTCATTCAATTAATTAAAAAATATTATAGTCCAACTTATTGTATTAATTTTTTTAATGTGTGAGTAAATGAGGATATATATATATGTATATATATACACACACACACATATATATGTATATATATGTACATATACATATACAGAAAGAAAAAACATGTTTCTGAGGCTATTAGTTATTATTCGTGGGAAAGGGTAGTCTCCCTCAACAATGTGACTATTTCCCCTTCAAGGAAGTTATATCAATATAGCAGGACAGAAACGCTCTAATTACCTCTGCCAAGGACACTGTCAGATTGCCTTTTTCTGGTGTTCTGATATTACACTCATCAAGAAATCTTCATATTTTAATTTGACTACCCATGTAGCTTTTCCATTGGGAGAGAATATGCTAACCATTAAATGTAGATATTTAGTCTACTTGAAAGAGGGTTTTTGTTTAATTATAAATGAATAAATTGTAATTCCAATTTTATACATCAGTCCTTTGAGCTTGCTTAGCTTGAATCTATCCCAGAGACACTGATTAATTCTCAGTACTTGATAAAACAGAATTTCTGGTCATTCACAATTGAGAATGAGATCTTGGAAATAATGATTCAACTGAGGTGTTCCTTTGGAGGGGCCTTTCCAGATATTAAAAGACTGAATTATATTAGTGATGGAGAGGGTGGCAAATAATGTACATAGTGAAAAAATACTTGGGATTTAAAATCAATGCACCTCTATCTGGTATTTTATATACCCCTACACTTTAATGTAGTTGATAGGGAAAGGCATAAAAATATGGCAATCCCTGTAAAACTATGACATAAAAGCTACAGATCAGTAAAACAGCGAAATCTTCTAACAATGCAATACTGTTCCACCTTTCTTGCAAATCAGCAGGGGTGACCATGTATACTGTGCTGATGCCACAGTGTGATCACTAGGGGCCAGTGCTTAACAGGAAGGTGTTTCATGAAGGAAAGGCCAACATGGACCTAACCAGATGCTAGTTCTAGGCCTGCCAGAGGAACAGAGAGAAGGAAAATGCCAAAGCTGAGCTTTTGAGGGATGAGTTTGAGAATGACAATAGATGAGAAAGGTTAGAATTTGAACAAACAACCAGTATCATAAAGCTGAGTGAAAGGCATTACTGCAATCTAGAGTGGATTAGGAAGGATTCGTGAACCTCATGCACTGTATTTTCTCATCAGGCTTCAATAGAAACTACGACTTTCTAATCTGTGCAAATGTATCTAGTCACCAGCCGCTTGTGGCATCACATATCTGATGGTTAATTTTATGTGTCAGCTTGACTGGGCAATGAAGTGCTTAGACATTTGGTTAAACGTTATTCTAGGTGTGTCTATAAGGGTGTTTAGGAATGAGATTAACATCTGAATTGGTAGACTAATTAAATTCGATTTCTCTCTTTAATTTAGGTGGGCCACATTCAATCAGTTGAGGGCTTGAATAGAACAAAATGTCTGAGTGAATGGACTTGATCACTGGCACTTGGAGTATTGGTCTTTCCTGGCCTTCTGACTTATACTGGAACTACACATTGGCTCTCCTGGGTCTCTAGCTTGCCAATGTGTGTGTGTGTGTGTGTGTGTGTGTGTGTATGCATATATTATTACATGTTACATACATTCACATTCTGTTGGGCCAGTTTCTCAGGTGAACACTGAGAAATACAGATATTGGTACCAAGAAGTTGGATGGTGCCATAATAAATACTTAAACATGTGGAAGTAGCTTTGGAAATGGGTAATAAGAAGAGACTAGAAAAGCTCTGAGGGAAATGTTAGAAATACGGACATTCTAGTAAGGTTTCAGTTGAAAATGAAGAATATGCCATTAGAAATTGGAGGAAAGACGATCCTTGATGTAATGTGGTAAAAACTTGGCTGACTGTCTTCTAGTATTTTAATTGAAGGTAGAGATTGTGAGAGATGCAGTAATTTGATTTCTAAGCAAAGTGTTAAAGAAACAGCTTGGTTCCTGCTGACTGTTTATAGTAAAATGCAAGATGATAGATATGGATTGAAGAAAGACTTGCTAAGCAAAAAGGAACAATAACTCAAAGACTTGGAAAATTCTGAACCTGTCTATACTATAAAAAGTGAGAAAGCATGTTTTGAACAGAACATCAAGAGTGTGGCTAGATTATCACTTGAAAAAGAGTTCATGGGATTATATGAACAGAAATACTATCTATTTAAACTGAAGGAAATTGAGACTGGACAGAAAGAAAAAAGGTCAACAAACTTGGATTTGACAGGATAGGATGATAGAGCTATTCACCCGTGAGCATGTGCAATTCTTCAAGAAGAAGGGAACGTGATCTTAAAGATGAATTAGAGATCATCATGGCCACTGCATCAGTTTCAACAGGCTCAGTGGCCACCCCCTGAAGTCTTAGAGGTGGCACTACCCTGTAGAGCTGTGGTGCTGGGATTTTCAGGCAGAGAAAATTGAAATCAGGCAGGGTGTTGCTTCTACCCCAGTGGATCTGGAAGGGAAGACATTGAGCCAAAGAGGATTATTCTTAAACTTTAAAATCTAGTGGAATTTGCTTTGCTAGATTCTGGACTTGCTTGGGACCTGTCACTATTTCTTCCTTCTGATTTTTCCCTTTTGGAAAGGGATGCCTATCCTATATCTGTCCTGCCATTGTATTTTGGAAGCACATAACTTATATGATTTCACATGTTCATAGCTGAAGAGGGATTTTGTCTCAGGAAAAAGTGCACCTTGGGTCTCACTAATATCTGATTTAGATGTTATGGAGATGAGATTTTGGACTTTAAATTTTAGAGTTGATGCTAGAATAAATTAAAACACTTGGGGCTATTGGAATGGAATGAATGTATTTTGCATGTGAAAAAGACATGAATTTGGGGGAGCCAGGGGTGGAATTCTATGGAGAGAATTGTGTTTCCTCAAAATTCATATGTTGAAGCCCTAACTCTCAACTTGGGATTAATGACTTTATAAGGAGAGACTCCAGAGAACTTGCACACACACACTCTCTCTCTCTTTGTGCCATATGAGGACACACTGAGAGGGCTACAATCTATAAGACAGGAAAGGAGTCCTCACCAGACTCAACAATACTGAAATCCCGATTTTGGACTTGCAACCTCCAGAACTGTGGGAAAATAAATTCCTGTTTCTAAGCTACCCAGTATATGGTATTTTGTTATGGCAGCCTGATAGAAGACAAGGTGACATTGTCCAGTGGTGGCTTTAGCAGACAATACTAAAACTCAGAAGACAGAACTGCATATCAAAAAGAGGACTGAGTGAAGTAATGAGGGAAGCAGAATTCTAATGATATTTCAGTACTCATCTAGTCAGAGAAGAGAGATGAGAGATGAAATAAGCAGAATGTGTAGGTTGATTGAATGAGATGTATGAGGAAAAAAGAATGAAAGATGAGTGTAAGGATTTTAGCTTACATGACCAGTTAAAATTATCTATGATAGAAAATACAATTAGGGAAGGTTTAGGAGTGATATCTGACCTATTCAGTTATAAGCATGTTGAGTTTGAGATGCTCAGGGATTTGGTAGGTGACATACACAGAACAGAGCTTGGGATCTGAGGCTCAGAGGAGAGGTCTGGATAGATATATGAGTTTGAGAATCAGATCAGGTACTAGGACAGGGACTATGAAAGTAGAAAGGGTGAAAGTATAAAGTACAAACACAAGGAAATATTAAGAACATTTACTATTCAGATACAAGGCAAATACAAGGCATTTTTTATTTATCTGATCTAAATTTTGTGGTGCGAATTTTTTAAGTGAATGAAGTGGAAAATGGTGATTCACAGGTGGTGATATTTTTCAATCTTTGAAAGCATCTGCTATTCAAGATGGCATCATGAGGTGAGAAAGACAACTTTTATTGTGAAAAATTAGTGGAGTGGTAATTTGGCTTCTATATTACAACAAATATGACTTTAGAACTGAATGCTGGAATTAAATTAGCTTAAATACATGTGAATTTGTATATTGTCTTTTGTAAAATAATTGGCCAAAATTTAAGATAAATGAAAAATAATTCCATGTAAATTGAAATTTCACTTTATCATGTTCTGAAATAAATATTATGTGTTGAAAAAGTAACAAAAGTACTGTGCTATCATAGCTAATTAAAGATATACTGTTCTTTCACAGTTTTGAGCCTTAGATATTTTTTTCCTTCATCCTGAATGTTCTCCCTCCACATTTTATCTTAGTGAACTACCCAATCATCAACATGCAATTAAGTTTATATCCTTGAGAAAGCTTTGTCTTGGCCCTGTCATATTTTGTCTCACTTATCTATGCTTTTGTAGAGCATTTTAAAAATCTATTACCTAATTAATAATATTTTACTATAATTATTATTTCTTACAATTGTGGATTGCATTTGTTTACTTTTAATAGAGTATTGTTTATTTTTCTTTATTATTGACATAGATACAGAGGACTGAACTAATAATGGTCTTTTGTATGCCACCATCATTTTCCTAGCCCATTCTCATGAACTCAACCATAGACAACATTCTCAGATATCTGTGACATAGTTTTTGTTTATATTGTCATTGAAAAATATAGACAGTATAAAAATGCATGTTGAAAATGTTTCTTCCTCTTTTCTCTAAGCACTATATATATATATATATATATATATAGTCCACTTTTTCCATATTTTATATATTTATGTCCACTTTGTAAGGCATATGTCAAATCTGCTGCTTTTAAGAACTCCATAGTATTTATGGTGTGCCTCCTCTACATTTTGGGTGTTTTTTTGTTTTTTTTTAATTTTATTTATTTTTTTATTTTTTTATATTTTTTTAATGTGAAATTTATTGTCAAATTTCCAGAGCGGCTGCACCAGTTTGCATTTCCACCAACAGTGCAGCATTACCTCCAGCTTGGGGTTAACACAAAAATGTCTACAAAGTAGTACCTCCTAAAATGTGGCTTCACTTTGTATAATTTCAGTTAACCATGGTCAACTGCTTCTGGAAGCAGATGATCCTCCTTCTGAGGTATCATCAGAAAGTCAATTGTAGCCTAATGCTTTATCATAGTGCCTAAATCATTCACCTCACTTCGTCTCATCATGTATGAATTTTATCATTGCACATCATCACAAGAAGAAGAGGCATGAGGACAGTACGATAAAACATTTTGAGACACAGAGAGACACATTCACGTAACCTTTATTACAGTATATTGTTTTAATTGTTTTTACTTTGGGGCACTTGGGTGGCTCAGTCAGTTGAGCACCTGATTTCGGCTCAGGTCATGATCTCACAGTTTGTGGGTTTGAGCCTCCTGTCAGGCTCTGTGCTGAGAGCTCAGAGCCTAGAGTCTGTTCAGATTCTGTGTCTCCCTCTGTCTCTGCTCCTCCCCCACTCACACTCTGTCTCTCTCTCTCTGTCTAAAAAATAAATCAACATTTAAAAAATTAATTGTTTTTCCTTTATCATTAGTTATTGTTGTTAATATCTTACTTTTCCTATTTATAAATTAAACTTTATCAGAGGTTTGTATGTATAGGGAAAAAACAGCTTATATAAGGTTCAGTACTATCTGCTGTCTTAGGCAATGACTGAGAATCTTAAAACATATCTCCCCAGATAAGGGAAGTCTATTGTATTTTCTTAAATATATCCTCTTATAGATATGATTGAAATATTTTTTAACAGTTGGATTACTAGGTCTTAGAATATATGTAATTTTCATGTGAATAACTATTAGAACAGTAACAATGGGAATGAGAGATATTTTATATAACCACATCTCTACCAAATATATATCAAACACATGAGTGTAAATAGATAATTCATTATCTTAGTTCTACATTTCTAAGCAGTGAATTTGAGGATCTCTTCATTTATTAATTGGACCTTTTGACTACCTCTTGTGAAAATTCATATTCTTTGTTGATTTAGTCTGGAATTTTGTTTCTCTTTCTGGTTGATTTGTAAGTATTCTGGTATACGTTACATGCTATTTCTTTGTTGGCTTTGGACACGTATGTGTTTATTCTGAATATGTCCCCAATCTGTTAACTTGCTCATAGTGTTCTTCATTGAAGAAGAGATTATTAACTTTATGTAATTAAATACTTAAATATTTTACATTATATAACCATATAAATTAAAGAATATATTCACTAAAAAGAGTCCAGCCAGATTTATGAGTAAGACTTCCTTAATAATTTGTGATACTTGAAATGTTCATATTATGAATTTTGGAAATGTTTCTGTAGAAGAGTACAGATTTTCTCTTTATTAATTTGGAAGCTCTTTTATATTATTTAATAGAGTTTCATATTATAGTCTATGTTTTTTTGTATATTTTTTCTTAATTCTTAGGCACTTCATTTATTTTTACTACTATTAAAAATTGTATCTTGCTCTTGGATATATTGCCTATTTGTTATTGCCTGTGTACAGAAACACTATTTATTTTTATATGTTGATCTTGATCCAGGAGATATAATGACCTTAATTCCCATCTGTTATTAATGCTGTTGGCTTTCTTTTTTTTTTAATATATAAAATTTATTGTCAAATTGGTTTCCATACAACACCCAGTGCTCATCCCAAAAGATGCCCTCTTCAATACCCATCACCTACCCTCCCCTCCCTACCACCCCACCCCCCATCAACCCTCAGTTTGTTCTCAGTTTTTAAGAGTCTCTTATGCTTTGGCTCTCTCCCACTCTAACCTCTTGATGCTGTTGGCTTTCAAAGTAGATTATCTTATCACCTTTAAATAATAGTTTATGTCTTAATTTTAAAAACATATAAATCTTATTTGTCTTTTCCTACAGTATATTTCCAGGCCCTCAGTACTCTGTTAAACAATAAAAGTTATAATAAGTATCCTTATCTTGCTGGGTAAGGGACAGTATCTAAATATTGTTTTTTTTTATTTTTAACATTTATTTATTTTTGAGAGACAGAGAGAGACAGAACACAAGCAGGGGAGGGACAGAGAGAGAGAGAGAGAGAGAGAGAGAGAGGGAGACACAGAATCTGCAGCAGGCTCCAGGCTCTGAGCTGTCAGCACAGAGCCCGATGTGGGGCTTGAACTCATGAACCATGAGATTGTAACCTGAGCCGAAGTCAGATGCTTAACTGACTGAACCACCCAGGCACCCCTAAATATATTTTTTAAGTAAAACATTTGCTGTAAGTTTTTGACTAGAAATTTTCCAGGTTAAGGAAATTCCCTTATGTTTATTATCTTTTTTTTTCTCTTTTATACTATGTGCTGATTTATATCAGATGATTTTCTGCATGTGTAATCACGAGTTTGTTACTTTTATCTGTGGCCAATTATACTGATATATTTTCTGATATTCAGTCATCCTTGCATTCTTGGGATAAACAATACTTGATTATGATGTATTATACCAGATATTATAATCAGATGGCTTCAGATAGCCAGCATTTCTTTAAAATATGTGCCTTTATAATCATACATGGAAAGTACTATAATTTTTCCTTTTTTGCACTGTCTATATCCAGAATTTGAATAAAACTTCCAGTAGCCTCATAAATTGGCAGTATTTTACTATGTTTCTCTCTTTCCCTTTCCCTGTCCCCTTCTCTCTCTCTCTCTCTCTCGCTCTCTCTCAGTTGCTACACATAAATAGATAGAAAATATAGTTCTTCATATACAAAAAAAATAATATTTTGTGTATCTGTATATATACAGTTTTTATATTACATATGAGTAATGGTCATTTTCTCCTAGTGTGTGTTGATTTGACTAGTAAGGTTTATGCTTACTGGTATCAAAATAGGCACTGACCAATGGATTGACCTAAATAGCGCAAAAATATGGAAACTCCAGGAGAAAAATTCTAATAACTTTCCCTCTGTTTAGCCCCACTTCTGAAACAGTTGATGTATCAACACGTGTCTGTGACTAAAGACTGATCAGTCACTGAGGAATGGTGTATATAAAATAATGTTTTGTTTACCTGAAGAAAGTCTATTTTACAGAGATAATAATAACCATAATTACTTTGGTATTTACTATGTACAAGGCTCTTTTCTGAAATTTTCTTATCACAGTCTATGAAATGTTACTATTATCCCCATATTTGAGGTAGCAAATTGAGGTTAAGTGACTTGCCAGGACTATGGAGTTAGTACACTGTAAAGACTGAATTCTAACTTACGTCTGTCTGATACCAAAATTAGGTCTCTTAAACCCTCACCTGTGTAATGTCAAATAAGTTTCCCCATGCAAATCAATCTGAATAACTGGCACTAAATTCATGGATCAGTGAGTTAAGCAGAATATCAAACACTTAAGGTTTGATAGGCGGAGAGTACAAAATTAAGTAGCAGCATCAGCCATCGTGGATTGTAGAGGGGTTCGTGGCAACATTTGGTGACTTATTTAACACCTCTCTACTGTCTCTTAATAGAGAGTGCATTCATTAAATTCGTGACTCCTCTATTAAGTAAAAACTCACTCTGCTTATATTTCTGGATAATTTTCATCATGGTCTTTATCCTTCGGCCCCTCTAGCACCTCTCTCCTCAACACTTCTGACATTAACATAACATTGACTTTCTTGTCTGGTTCCTTGTGTTGAGAGGAAGAGAGAGTCTGCCTCATCCTACTCCCAGCAGTGGTGAGAGAGGATTCCATCTTCTTTCTGCTTTTTTTCACCTCAACCATCCCAGCAAAGGGTTTAGGAAGCAAGAAGAAACAGTAAATTTCTGCAGCAAAGAAATCATACACTGTCATTCTTTGGAAAACAAATAATTATATTTTGAAAACTGTGCTCTAAGTAAAATGTAAGTTCATCAAAGTTTTACATTTTATTATTTTAAAATGAAGGAAATAGGAATATGTTCCAATTGAATCTTTCATTGATGTGCTAAATCACTTCTTCCCTGTTGTTTTCTCATGGTCTTAATAACTTTGATCGTTGGTTGATTAATATTGAAAGGTACTTTTTGTGAGTTTTCGTGCGTTTTTTTTTCTTTTGTGAAAAACTACTCATAAAGGGTCCTTTTTGGTCTCAGAGAAGTTGCCATTTCTCAAGGCTGGCATTTCCGTCTTATAATGTGACTCTCATGAGAGGGTCTCTGCTAGTTTTAGTCACCAATGGAAGTGCTTCATTAGATAATGTTAGAGTTAACTTAATACATTTTGCTAGCTGCAGGGGAGCAATCATACTCCAGGGCTCTGAATTCGATTCATTAGTGAATCAAGAGTAGGCTTCCTATGAAAGGATAGGTTTTTAGCTGGGCTTTGCTAGACATTTAAAGAAAGTTAAAGTTTAACATTAAAGACAAGTGAATTTTTATGTCTACAAAGTCTTTTAGAGTTGTTGCTGACATGTTCTCATGGGTGAATTAAAAATATATGGAGAAAGTGTTTCAGGAGCTATTAGTAAGTATAGATAAAAATAATAACAATAAGAGAACTGTGTGGATGCTTACATCTACCATTATAGAGAGAATAATTGAGTCCTTTTTATAAATTTTGGAAGAAAGGAAAAGATATAAGAACTAGATATAGACAAGTCTTTAATTGTAAAAAAAATAAGCTCTCTTAGCTTGTGAATCCATTGTGTTTTTTCCAGCTTTATTGAGACATAGTTGACACATAACATTGTGTAAGTTTAAGGTGTACAATATAATTTGGTAAATTCATTCTTAAGGGACCTGAAATTATTCCTACTATGTATGTGAATCTCTCTGTTTCCATTTTCCCCTGTCTTCCTGTCTTGTGCCCACGTCGTTCTACGACCTTGATGGAGAAGAAATAAATTCACAATCTCCATTCAGAGTAAGCTCATGTATTCCCATCTGATGAAAGCATTGTGTGGAAATACAATAAGCATACATTTGGAGTAGACCTCAGTAAGATGCAGATCCTATTATGAATAGGAAAACTTTCTTTGCATTTTTTATTTTGTGCTTTATTTTCTAAAGTTCAAGCCAGAAGTTGTAAATACTTTGGTTATAGAGATTATATTTGCCCTTGCTTATAACAAAGTTGCATACTTTTAATGTTTGTTTTCATACATTCTTAAAATTTGTTTAATCAGCTAATTAAGATTGCCTGGAATTTAGTCAGTCCTAAACAGTTTTCAGCATCAAAGTACTTTAATATAGGAGCCAAAGATTAGGAATGGCATTCTACTGAAGTTTTCAAAAGGGCACAGCCATGGTTTCCACCTTCCAGGCACTTTCAATCCCAGATGCAAACAAGTGAGAAAGGCTTTTCTTTTTACTGTATGGTTCTGATTTGTTAGCTATATTAACAAATTGTGTGGGGTAGGTCACACAATGTCTAAAAAGAACATCTAAATTATAGTTATCAGAATATGTCTGACATGATGAGGCTGCGCATCAACTCCCAGGGTTACAGTTTATATTTTTGAGCCTCAAAGCAAGGAATCTACACTGATAAGCAGCAACTCTACTAGAAATTTCACTCTATGGTCTGGAAAGAAATCTACTTTTAAGCCATATATCGTTTATTGTGATCTGACTTTATTAAACTATGTACAGCAGTTGTTGAGGAGGAAAAGTAAAAATACATAGAAATAAGAAAAATGTAAATAAAAGAGGAAAACAATAAAAATAATATGTGGCAATATATAAGACATGACTTTTGAGGGTTGAGAAACAAATGATCAAAGATTCAAGTTGACAAAATTTCCTCTAAATATTATAAAATATATTTACTATGCATGCATATACATTTCTTTTTTAAGCATTTTCTTTTAATTATAACAATTTTGCTTTTTTACATAACATTTTTGGAAAATTTAGCAGCATGTGGGGGAAAAAAAGCACCCATTTTCTCTTCACCATTCAAAACTCCTGATACCTTTTCACATATTTACTTCCAGGCTCTTTTCTATATACATGCACATAATTGAGATAATTTTCTTTGTATGTATTTTGATTATTTTTTGCATTTGGTTTTATATCTTCAAGGTTTTTCCTTAGTATTGCATCATTCTTATGACTAAAAATTATTCACCAGTGGATTTCGATCTTACTCGTCAAGGGTTAAACAATCTTGGCTCATCTTGGGAACCCATCTCCTCTGACTGTTCCCTCATTTATTCTCCTCTAGCCATGCAGGCCTCCTTGCTCTTCCTCAGACATGCCAACCATGGCCCCCTTATGGGGTCTTTGTCTTTCCCATTCTTCTGTCCTTAGCACCTTACTTTTAGTGTGTGCATAGTTTCCTTCCTCAATAATTCAAAAGTCTGCTTTAATATACCTTATAGGAAAGAACACCCCTGATCAGGATATTGAAATTAAGCCTCACCCTTTCACTCTCTAGCACCCCAAATTTCTTGTCTTCTTAGTCTATTTCTCCCTAATCTCTCTCTCAATCTCTCTCTCTCTCTCACACACACACACACATACACACACACACACACACACACACACACACACCACAACACAAAACTCTTGAACAGGGTCTTTGTTTTGTTCACTGCTCAATTAACAGAGCCTAGAACAGTGCCTGGTGCATAGCGGATAATAAAAAATTTTTTGAAAGAACAATTAAATTCACTGGCTGCATGGTATGTCATTTTATTTATTTATTTTTTTTTTTAATTTTTTTTTTTTTTTTTTTTTTATTTTTGGGACAGAGAGAGACATAGCATGAACGGGGGAGGGGCAGAGAGAGAGGGAGACACAGAATCGGAGACAGGCTCCAGGCTCTGAGCCATCAGCCCAGAGCCTGACGCGGGGCTCGAACTCACGGACCGCGAGATCGTGACCTGGCTGAAGTCGGACGCTTAACCGACTGCGCCACCCAGGCGCCCCATGGTATGTCATTTTATAGATATGTCTCACTTCTTCGCATAACTCTCTGGTTAGACAATGATCTATTATAATAAATAAGGCAATAATTAACATGTCTATAAAGAAGTCATTTATCTAGCAATGTCCATTTAGTGGGTGTCTAATATTTAAGAAACACTTTGTATTTAATTTGTGCCATTTTCTTCATATCTAATAAATGAAACAACATGGAAAATTTTATTTTATCATCACCATCTTAAAAGGGAGAAACTGAAATTTATATATTAAGTAACTTTAATAGCCTTGGTGAAGTAGCAACTGACTCCCAATTCATACTCTGTCTCAAGTATGACATGTTATCAGCACATTTCCAGTCTGTTATTGCGCTTTAATTTTGTTTATGATGTTTTTGACAGGCAAGGATTTTACTTCTTAATGTGATCAAGTGTGTTCAATTGAAGCATATGTAGTGACGAATATTTGGCCATTTTTGACTCATAAAATGGCAATTTTACATACTTTAATATTTTCTTTACAGATTTTCCCTTTGATTCAAAGCTTCAAGAATGTTCTCTGATTCACATATTTGTTATTCCACATTAGAATTTTATACTTCCAGCATTTCTATTTTTAAATCCACCAGAGTATTTTTTCTAAGAACCTAACCAATTTTCCCAATACCATTTATGGATAATGTTTCCTTTCCTTCCCAGTATTTGGTGTCATCCTTATATACTATAAAATTATATTCTATACTAATTGCATTAGTTTCTTAAGGCTGCCATACAAAGTACCACAAAATGAGTGGCTTTGAAAAACAGAGAGTTGTTGTCTCACAGTTCTGGAGGTTAGAGTTTCAAAATCACATTGTTGGCAGAGCCATATGCTCTCTCTGAAAACTGTAGAGGAGAATCATTCCTTGTCTTTTCCTGGCTTGTGATGTTTTGCCTACACTCGTGTTTTACAGCTCATAGATACCTTGCTTCAATCTTCCAATCCAATCCAGTCTTCAGGTGGTATCTAGTCTTCATATTATATGTTTATGTCTGTATGTAAATTTTTACTTTCTAGAAGGATTCTAGGTATTGGATTAGGACTCACCCTAATGACCTAATTTTAACTTGATTAATCTATACAGATCCTATTTCAAAATAAGGTCTCATTTTGAAGTATCAGTGGTTAATATTTCTACCTATCTTTTGGTGGGGGGTTGGTGGGGCAAAATTCTGCCCATTAACACTAGTGTTACTAAAAACATTAGGTGCTTCACTTTATTCATCAGTATCTCTATTGTAGAGAAGAACACTGATACTTTTGTTTTAGTTTTATAAGAAACTTTAATTTTATGACAGAATCAGTCTTCCAATATCAATCTATTTTTCTTCAAAAAGGTCTTAGCTATTCTCAAACATTTTTATGTACACGTGAGTTTTATAATATTGTTTTTTAAATTGCTGCTAAATCTATAAATTAATTTGGAAAGAACAGACATCTTTGCAAAGTCATTCTTTCTATTTTGGAGCATGTAGGTCTTTCCATTTATTTTGTCTTTGTTTTTTGTTTTTTTCTACACACCTACTTTTATATTTTTCTTCATAAAGTACTAGCAGAATATGTGAGTAGGTTATTGCCAGGTGTTTCACACTTATGTTGCTATTTTGAAATCTTTTCTCCTTTTTGCCTTCCAAATGGCTATTGCTAGTACATATAATGATGCTATTAATTTTTACACATTGGTGTGATATTTAATACATTTATTAAACCATTCTATTCCAAAAGTAAGTTTATAAGCTGCTTTTCTTGTGCTTTCTAAGCTTGCAATTATATTGTCTACAAGGGCTCCTTCTTTTCTCCAACTTTTCAAAGGATATGCTATTTTGTTTTATTTCTAGTCTTATTTTTTTGGTTAGGAACTTTGGGAATAATAATTATGTGCAATGAAAATTAATATTGTGGTTTATTTCCTAGGCATTTTATTTTGCATGTCTATAATATTTCGCCATTTTAACTATGATTTTGAATGCGTGATATACAAAAATATTTATTTTCCCATTTACAAATATTCTTCTTTTTTGATGTTGAGTTTTAAAATCAAGAATGGATATTTTAGCTTAACAAATAGTTTTTCATTTTACATGTATAATATATTGTATTACATCATAAACCTGCTGTTGGCATGCATGAAACTTTACTATACAAGTGTCTATCATGTGGAATTGTTTTATTCACTGTAGATGCCAAGTGGATGCCACTGATTGTGAAAACCGTCTCTTTAATCAGAGTACCTGAGTCATTATGATGAATTTCTGCTAAGAGGTTTAAAAATACAATTAAAAAAATTTCAGCTCAGTATTAATCTTAAAATATAGAAAATCAGCACTTTGTCACAACTCTGGGAGGGTGCATTTAATTAATTAATTAATATTTATTATGTTATTCATTATATATCTCAAAGAGACTTACTTTAATATATGCATTATTATTTTTTTAATGTTGATTTATTTATGTTGAGATAATGAGCAGGGGAGGGCCAGAGAGAGATGGAGAGAGAGAATCCCAAGCAGCCTCCATGCTCAGCACAGAGCCAGACACGGGGCTCTATCTCACTACCGTGAAATCATGATCTGAACCTAAATCAAGATTTGAACACTAAAAGAACTGAGCAACCCAGGTGTCCCAATTATTCTAAAACTTATCACAAAAATGCAAACTTTAGGAAAATAAGTAGATAGAAAACTTTTATGATCATACCAAAGACAGATATTGCTAATGTTTCCATTTTTATGTATATATTATATATTTGATATTAAACTTTAAAAACTAACAATGTAATAAGAATGTTTAGTGTTATTACAAGTTTTCTAAAACTAAAATGAAATCACTTAATTTTATTATACATATTGTACGCGAACATATGTTCTTATAAAAATAAAAATACCAGGGTCACCTGGCTAGCTCAGTCAGAAGAGTGTGCGACTCTTGATCTTGTGATCATGCGTTCAAGCCCCTAGAGATTAATAAAAATAAATAAAATTTAATAAATAAATAAATAAATATTGGTTAAAAAGCTATACTTCCCTTTCTTTCCTCCTCTTACCATCTTTCCCCACTCCTCTCTCTTGTCCTTAGCCAAGTTTACTTTATTATTTGGTGAGTAATCTTTGGAAATTTTTTTCTATATATACATATATAAAGATATGTTAATATAAATTGGTCTATAATATACATCCATTTTGCAACTTAACTTTTTTAAAACTGACATTCCTTGGTGATCCTTAAATGTTAACACATTGAGACCTAAATCATCTTTTTAATTATTACATAGTATTCTAAATTTCTTAGTAGATTTACTTTATAAGAGAGGTGATATTTTAAAGATTTTGAATATGTTTGCGAAATAATTTTAAAAAGCATTCCCAGAAGCTTGTCTACATTGTATCATAATTATGAATTACCTTCACTCTCTAGTCAATCAAGTTTCATTAGTCCTAGATATCATCTTGGTATGTATGTCTATGTAATATATGTAATATGTAATATCCTATGGAATTATGTTTTCAAGCATTGCTATTTATCTGGATACATTTATTATTTTTTAAACAACTATAGGGCACTTTATTTATAATGAATGTTAAATATATGTTAATGCGAATGAAAAATTCTGTGGTATTTTTCCATGTTATGATTACCTGTAGAATTATTGTTTTCTAGTTTAAAACTGAAAAACTATTTGCAGGTCTTAAAGGTTTGTGTATCTCCTACTTTCATCATTTTGAAATTCATTCTAGGTTTGCCATTCAGACTTCTGACTCCCAAATTTATATCTCTACCCTGAATTTGTACATTCAACTGTCCACTTCTACATCCAACTGCCTTCTTCATGTCTAGCAGGCACTTTACGCTTAATGTCTCCAAATGCAAATTCCTGATCTTTCCCCTCTACCAAACCTGCCTCTCCCAGTCTTCCCCATCTCAGTTAAAGGTCTCTCATGCTCAATTCAGAAATTCTGAAGTTACCCTTGGAGTCTCTCTGTCTCACAGCACACAGCAAATCCTCCAGAAAATCCTTTTGAAATATATCCAAGAATTTCACTCCTACTCACCACCTCTCCTTCCACCATCATCTGTCATGAGGATCACTGCACAGACTCCTCACTGGACTCTCATCTTCCATTCTGGCCCCAAGTTTGGTCACAGAACAGTCAGAATAATTGGTTTAAATTCAAGTTGGTTGATATCTTTCCTCTCCTTAACACTCTCTGTGTATTCCCATCTGACTCAAATAAGAAACTGGAGTTCCTAGAATAGTTTGAAAGACTATGGTCTGATTTTAGACTCCTGAAATCTTTCTGACCTCATCTTCCACTACTTACCTCAGTCCCTCTGCCCCAGCCACAGTGGTCTCACTGCTGGTTCGAACATTAGAAATGAAGTCACAGATTGGCAGTCTTATTTCTCACTCTTTGGATTTCTCATTCTCTCTGCCTGCAACATTCTTGCCTTACTTATATATGAGGCCACACTTCTCACCTTCTTTGTGTCTTTCTGTAAATAATGTCACCTTGGTGAGGTCATCTCTGAATATCTAAGTTAAAACTGGTCTCTAAAATTATTTATGCCTCCTTCTCTGGTTTGCTTTTGTCCTTAGGGTTCTTGACTTTTAAACTTAATTATTTTTTATATTATCTTTTTTCATCCACTATAATATAACTTTCCTGACAGCAAGCAAGGACTTTGGTCAGTTTCATTTACTTATCTGTGTGTCTAAAATAGAACTTGGAGCATAGGAGAAGTTTAGTAAATAATTAATGAATACATGATTCAATGAATATATTTACTCTTCTCCACCCAATGAATCCTAAATGCACATATATTGTCATTTTAATGCTGTTTAATATTAACTCATCATTGGTTATATAAATGAAAATTAAAGCCACACAAAGAAAATTTTTGCCTATAGCAGAAAAAAAAAAAAGAAAGAAAAGAATGGTAAAACCTATGTTGATGAAGATGTAGGGATACCAGTATTCTCTTTCACTGCTTGAAAGAGAAGTTAAGTCAAACACTTTAAAGATATGTTTCCTGGCATGTGGATAGCTCAGTTGGTTAAGCATGTGACTCTTGATCTGGGCTCAGGTCATGATCTCACTGTTCATGGGTTTGAGCCACACATCAGGCTCTGCACTGACAGCATGGAGCCTGCTTAGGCTTTTCTCTCTCTCAAAGTGAATAAATACGCTAAACTAATTAACTAACTAAATAAAGATATGTTTCCCTATTGACCCAACCTTTGTACTTTAAAAAAAAAAAGTTTTAAGAATATAATCTCAGTATTTATAAATCTTTACCATGATATTAGACCTGGAAAGATTGCAATTCATTTGAACCATCTTTTTACAAAAGAAATAATATTTATTATTATTCAATTATGTAATGATTAAAAATGATATGAAAAATTAGGTGATAACATGGAAAACATACCCATATATTGTTAAATGAACCAAATCACATTATAAATCAGTTTATCCAATCTTCTCTATCTAGTTCTATCTAGTTCTTCTGAATTTAACCTTATAATAGGTAAAAATTTCTCTCACAAGCAGACAAGATAGGAAAGCACATGCTCTTATAATGACAATGTCTTTGATGTCAGTGGGTTTTAGGATCCTGACAAATATATTACTTATGCTGTGACTTGTTTTCCATTTTAATTAAACTGATTGTTTACTAATAACCTGATTTCTAAGATAATTTATTTTGAACATCAAGCCCCTGGCCTTTTGTTAATTTGAATTGATAACGTTTTTATAAGAATTAGTGAGAAATGCTAATGTCAGTCCAGTTGTGTTATAGCACAATTGAGTGACCCTCATTTAGATCTCTCCGTGTCTTGTTTTCCAAGACATTTCATGGTGTTTCTTTGTCCCTTCCTGACCTTTCTTGTCTCTGGCTTTTTTCTTTTTATTTCTCTCATCATAAGTGTTCCTCAGTGTTCCATCCCTAAGCCTTTCCCTTTCTCTTTCTAATGATAATAGCAGTTCATTAATTTACTCACTCGTTTGTACATATGTTCTTTCAACACACAGTTATTTATTACTAAAATGTCCCAGGCACTGTGCCAGATGCTGAAATACCATCTTGAATATGTCAGACTTACTGCTCCGAACTGAATTGTGTTTCTTTAAAGTCATATATTGGGGCCCTAACCTGCAGTGTTATGCTATCTAGAGATCAGGCCTGTGCCCTTATCAGAGACACCAGAAAGCTTTCTTCCTGTCTCTCTTTCTAACCACACAGAAAAAAAAAATCCATGCGAGGGCAATAGGAAGGCGGCCATTTGCCACCCAAGGAAAGAGTGCTCACTAAACACCATCCTTGTTGTCACCTTCATCTTGGATGTCCAGTCTATGGAACTGGAAGAAAAAACTCCTATTATTTAAGCCACCTAGTCTATGATATCTTGTTATAGCAGCTCAAGGGGACCGAGACAAATTTTGGTACTGAAAAGCGAAAGTGATGCTATAACAGATTCCTAAGCATGTGGAAATGGCTTTGAAACTGGGTAATGGGTGGAGAGTAGAAGAGTTTTGAAGCACGTGCTAGAAATACAGACATTCTGCTGAACTCTCAGACAAAAATGAGGAACATGTTATTGAAAACTGGAGAAAAGGCTACCTCTGGTATAAAGTGGCAAAAAATTTGGCTGGACCATGTACTAGTGTTTTGTGGAAGGTAAAACTTTTGAGTGATGAAATCAGATATTTAGTCAAGCAGATCCTAGGTAGTATTGAAAAAACAGCCTGGATCCTCCTGACTGCTTATAATAAAATGCTAGAAGAGAGAGGTGGATTGAAGAAGAAATTATTAAGCAAAAATGAACCAGAATTTGAAGATATGGAAAATTCTCAGCCTGTTCATATTGCAGAAAATGAGAAAGCGTGTTCAGCAGAGAACACTTAATCTCTGGATCAAATGCACGGAAACATTTGATCCTGAGATTAGGGAGGACATAAACTGAGTACCTTATCAGCTATAGCCACACATGCCAGGAATAGAGATGGGATTATACTGGCAGTAACACTACCAGTGGGGACTAAAAGAAACAGAGAAAACAGGATGGAATAAAGACTGTGAACACATGCTATCCTTCAAGAAAAGGGAACAAGTACCCCAAAGGCGATTCAGACATCAGGGTTGCTACTCCCACCATAGACTCTGAGTTCATAGGGTGTGGGCAAGGTGTCAGGTATGTGTTGAGACTTAATATACTACCACTTGGGCTTCAAAGGGCAGTACCTCCACCTAGCATAATTGCATAGGCAGGACACTTGCATATAGCAGTGTGGGTATTGCTCCCAGGAGCCAAATCTGATTTAGATGATATTTAAATGAGAAATTGGATCTTAGGGGCATCTAGGTGGCTCAGTTCATTAAGCAACTGACTCTTGATTTTGGCTCAAGTCATGATCTCGCGGTTTATGAGTTTGAGCCCTGCATTGGGAACCTGCTTGGGATTCTGTCTCCCTCTCTCCTTATTCCTCCTCTGCTTGCTCTCTGTCTTTTTCTCAAAATAAATATAAACTTAAAAAAAAATAAATTGGACTTTAAACTTTAGATGCTGGAATGAGTTATGACTTTGGGAGCTGTTGGAATGGAATAATCGAGTGCATTTTGCATGGAAGAAGGACATGATTTTAGGGGCTAATGCCAGAATGCTATGGGCTAAGTTTTGTCTCCACCAAATTGATAAATTCCTTAAGTTACTTAAATCTCTCAAGGAAATTTAGCAATAAGGATGATGCTAAAAATAATGATAGCCAACATTATTGAATGTCTACAATGAATGAGACATAATTTTAAGTGATTTACATGTATTATATTAAATTTTTGGGGCACCTGGGTGGCTCAGTACATTGAGCATCCAACTTTGGCTCAGGTCATGATCTCATGGTTCATGGGTTTGAGCCCCATGTCGGGCTCTGTGCTGATAGGTCAGAGCCAGGAGCCTGTTTCAGACCTGTGTCTCCCTCTCTCTCTCTCTCTGCCCCTCCCCTGCTTGCACTCTGTCTGTGTCTTTCTCTCAAAAATAAACATAATTTTTTTTTAATTCTCACAAAACGTAATGAATGGGCACTAATTTTATTCTGACTTTAGAAAGGAGGGTAAAAAGGCATAGTATGACAACAGGCACATAATTATTAAACTAATTAATGAATTTAAATTGAAGTAGATGCTCGTAAGAAAATATAACAGCAATACTCGACCAGAGAATGAAAGTGTCTAAAGAGAAAATGACTTTTAACTTAAGATATGAAGCACCAGTAAATATTAGGGAAATGAAACAGTGTGAGAACATACTAAGAAGGAGAGCACCTAATGAAAATACCCTGAGATGGGAAGAAGAACACTGTTGCAGGAAGTGAGAAAGGCATGTGCGGGGAGAGACTTTGAAGGGAAGTAACAAGATGTAAAAACAGGGTGAAGAATCAAGTCTCAGAATGGAGGCCAAGATGGAAGGAAAGAGACCACTATGGAGTTAAATTAGATCATCCCACACTAGAGTCATAGTGCTCTGTGGTGGCAGTAGAGAGAAGTTGACTGATTTGATATTTATCTACAAGCTGAATCTGCAAAATCTGCAAATGGAGTGGCTGTGAGATGTGAGAGAAAGTAAATAACTAACACTGACTCCCAAGTTTCTGCCTTGAACAATTACTGACAGGGTGGGATCATTTGATGAGAATAGAAAATCAAAGAAAATATGAATTTAATAAGACTATCATGTTCAAGCACTAGAATGCTTGGTGTTTGGCTAGGCTATATGTTATTTAATGTAGATTTCTCATCCATTCCTTGTTCATTCACTGATCTATCTCATGCTCTGTATTAGGCAGTCTGCTAGGTGTTTCGAATATAAAGGTGGAGGGATAGTCCTCAACAAGCCTGCGGCATGGACCTGTGATGTTGGGATCCAGGCCTTTGGCAGGAGGAAGCCACTGCTTTATTTTTGGTGTTTAAGCTTTTGAAGGGGTGCAATGAAGATGTTTCTGTGAGAGGAGAAGGAAAGTGGAATCTGGCACTAATTGGTATAGAAATGAACCAATGCTTCTAGGGTGAAGAGTAATTGCTAGGTTTAGAGGGAGGGATGTTGACAGAAACATCAGGCAGATCAGAAAAGCACAAGTCCCTTTCTTATCCTCCTACCTTCCAGTGACCCACTAGCACCATTAAAATTTTTTAATTTTTTTTAATTTTAATTTTTAAAAAAATTTTTTATGTTTACTTATTTTTGAAAGAGAGAGAGAGAGAGTGCAAACAGGGGAGGGGCAGAGAGAGAGAGAGAGAGAGAGAGAGAGAGGGAGACACAGATCTGAAACAGGCTCCAGGCTCTGAGCTATCAGCACAGAGCCCAACGCAGGGCTCTAACTCATGAATGGTGAGATTATGACCTGAGCCGAAGTCAGATGCTTAACTGACTGAGCCACCCAGATGCCCCTAATTTATTTTTTAAAGGTAGCTTAAACAAAAGACCTTTATTATTGCACACCAGTGCACTGTGAGGCAGGCAGTGTCTGTTGGATTGGAGCCTGGAAAAATTCATCAGTGACATCACGTAAGACCAACTACGTCCTTGAAAAAGCTAGTGTTTCCCAAAAAACCACCAGTAGAACTCATATGGAGTCTCTGGACCAAAACAGAGTCAGGTCCATGCCCTAACTAGTCAGAGGAAGGGAATGAGGACAGCCAAAGGGCTCAGGATGCTCGTAATTTCCTTATGCAAATGGGAGAGCACAGAGATCTGACTCCCTGAGCACATAGAAGTGAAAATATGTAGGGCCAGAAACTGGCAGTGACATAAATCTGAAAAGAACACTAGGCAGTATAATTCAGCTCCTTAAAATCTCCCACACACCTGGAACTTATGGGGAATATTGTACTCAGATACACAAGGATGAACTCAGTTATTTATAGAAATTATCAGAGTCAGCTATCAAAGGTGGAATGAAGTCTGTGGAGTCCCAGCTACAGAATCACAGAGCAGTTAGAAGCTTGAACTGGAGCTGAGAGACAAGAGCTTAACCACCCTCACACTGTCATGAGGCTCATACATTTGTATTTTCAGTACAGAACTCTACCCTGAATTCCAGATTTGTTTATCTAACTGCCTAGTCAATATTCATGCTTGAATGTCTAATAAAGATCATGCATATAACATGGTCAAAACCGAACTACTTGTCTTCCCATATAGCTTGCTTCTCCCACATTCTTCTCCATCTCAGTGCAAGACCTCGTCATTCCTGTTTCTCAAGACAAAAACCTTGAATCCATTCTTGACTTCTAGTTCACTCTCTATTATAATCCATCAGAAAATCATGTTAGTTTTGTTTGAAAACTTATTCAGAATGCAACCCCATCTTACTAACTCCAAGCCATCATTATATTTTATTTTAATAACTGAGATAGCCTTTTAATCAATCTACCCTGCTTCTGACCTTGTTCCCATCTTTCCAGAGCCAAGTAATTCTTGACTTTTAAACATAAGTCAGATCACTTTATTTGTCTGATCAAAATCTTTCAGAGACTTCTCACCCCACTATTAGCAAAAGCAAAAACACTCTTGGTGATCTATAAGACCATAAATAAGCTTTCTTGCTCCATCATCTCTTTGATATCATTCCCCACCTTACCTCCTTGCTATTTCTCTAGCATGCAAAACACTCTCCTTCATGAAAACTTTTGCAATCGCTGCTATCTCCATCTCAAATGTTCTTCTTTCTAGAAAAATGTTAGTCATGTTTGTCACTCAAAAAATATTTATTGACTGAATTAAAGAGAGAAAACTTCCCCAAGAAAGTAACATTTTACCAAGATCATAAAAATAATGAGAGTAATCCAGATAAAATGAGGATTGGGAGTTGATTAGGAAAAAAGATCCTGACAAAGGGAAGAGCATGTGCCAAGGTCATGAGGCAGAGTGAACATGTTTTCTGTACTTTTGAGGCATGCTGTGGAGGAGAGGAGTAAAAACACAGCTAGAGAGAAAAATAGAAGCACAATTATATGAGGGGATAAAATTAACATACAGTTTTATATATTGCATAAATATATTTAAAGCATGCTGTAATTTTCTGAACATTATTTTTATTAATTACATTATCATTCCTCTGGACAACCAAGCATTAAATATTTGAGGTATCCTGTTGTTCTCCTTTTTCATCACTTTGTCATCTAGTCCTGTAGATCTGAAGACATCTCTTCCCATTTACCCTTTTCTTTTTATTCCTACCACTGATTCTTTAACTCAGGTCTGTATTCTGTTTTCAAAGACTATTTTAATAACACGGATGCTTCACTGCCTCTGAGTTTCCCTCTTTAACTAAAGCACACACAACAGCCTTTGGTAGGTTTTCAAAAATTTTTTCCCTCAAAAAATATCCAGTTTTATCCCCCCCCGCCCCCCAGCTCACTAAACTTCAGCATCTCTCTGCTCTTTACTATACTAAGACTCTTGATCTTGGCATTTGAATTCAGTCAGCAAACATTCTCAACAAAAGCAAAAATAAACTATTGGGACTACATCAAAATAAAAAGCTTCTGCACAGCAAAGGAAATAATCAACAAAACTAAAATGCAACCTACTGAATGAGAGAAGATATTTGCAAATCACATATTTGATGAAATATTAGTATTCAAAATATGTAAAGAGCTTAGAACACCTCAATGCAAAAGTAAATAACCCATTTAAAAATGGGCAGTAGACATGAACATTTTTCCAAAGAAGACATCCAGATGCTCAACATCAGTCATCATCACAGAAATGCAAATCAAAACCCCAATGAGATACCACTTCACACCTGTCAGAATAGCTAAAATAAAAAAACACAAGAAACACATGCTGGCAAGGCTGTGGAGGAAAGGGAACGCTGTGCACTGTTGGTGGGGATGCAAACTGGTACAGCCTCGGTGGGAAACAGTATGGAGGCTCCTCAAAATATTAAAAATAGAAGTATTATAAGGTCTAATAATTCTGCTACTGGGTAATGACCTAAAGAATATGAAGACACTAATTTGAAAAGATATATAAGTCACAAACAAATAAACAAACAAAACCAACCAGACTCTTAAATATAGAGAACAAACTGGTGGTTAACAGAGGAGAGACTAGTGTGGGAATGGGTGAAACAAGACAAGGGAATTAAGGGTACACTTATTGTGATGAGCACTAAGTAATGTATAGAATTGTTGAGTCACTATATTGTACACTTGAAAGTAATATAACACTGTATGTTCACTATGTTGGATTAACATTTAAAAAAGAAAAAGAAAAAGGTGGACAACAAAACAAAAGAAAGTCTTATATGATTCGTTCCATTTCTGTATCTTTGTTTTATTTCATCTACTTTGTTCTAGCTATAGGGTTTTTGTTTTTCTATTATTTTAATATGGCTAACCTGTTCTACCTTTAGAGCCTTTACCTTAACTGTTCCCTTTACCTGGATGCTCATCCTCCCATTATTTGAATTTCTGACTCTTTCTTGTCATTTAGATTATTGTTGAGTTATTATTAACACAGAGAGGCCCTTCTAGAGCAACTAACATACAATAGTCACTTAATGACTCTCTGTAACATAATTTTGCTTTAATCATCTCATGCACACGCACTGGTTACTGCTGATATATTTTTGCACACGGTGAACTGATTTTTTTTATGTGTTCATTTGTGGTATTTCTTGCATCTTGACCTATCATTAAGCTTCATGAGAACTGACAAGTAACATAAATCTTTGTAGTGGACTGAATAGTGCCCACCCAAAAGATACACCCATGTTCTAACCTTTGGAACCCGTAATTATGAACTTATACAGCAAAAGATGTAATCAAGTTAAAGATCTTGAGAAGAAGAACTTATCCTAGAATACTTGGGTTGGTCCTATATGCAATCACATGTGTCCTCATAAGAGAGAGACAGATGGTGGTGGTGATATAGAACTGTAAGCCAAAGTGTGCCAAGGCAGTCCAGCAGCCACCAGAGATAAGAAGCATCAAGGAAGCATCTCCCCCTAAGGCAACAAAGCTAGTATGGCTCCACTAAAAACGATTTCAGACTCCTGGCTTCCAGAGATACAAAGGAATAGATTTCTGTTGTTTTGGTGTGTGGTAATTTGTTACAACAATAATAGGAGAATAATATACCTCCTTAAAAGACCTCAAAATGAATAAATCAAGACATAGAGTGGTTAAAAGACAACAAAAGAAGAGCTCAAGAAATGAATGGGAATAAAAACAAAACCTCCAGAAAGCAATATTAAAAGCAATAAAAATTAAATGTAAAAAATGACTGGAAACATAGAGACCTAAAGGACAGACATAAGCAAATCCCACAAAAAGAAACCATAAAGTGAAAACACTTAAATTGTTATAGAGACTATGCTGAATATGGAAGATGGCAAAGAAGATAAAAAGCTCATGTTTTTGGAATCCTTGAAAGAGAAAAGAAAAATAACATTCAAAGATAAGCCACACAGAGTCTCTCGAGTAACAAATATAAATTTATTTATTAAAGAGCACACCAGTTCCTCCAAAACTGTCTTTCCATATGAAATTTATAATCAGTATATTGATGTCAACAAAATATTTCCTGGGATTTTGAATACAATTACATTGAATCTACACATCAAGTTGGAAAGAACTGACATTTTAATATTGAAATTTTCAATCTTTGAACATGAAATATCTCTCCATTTATTTATATAACCTCTGTACAGTTTATTTTATCACTGTTTTAACATTGTCTTTTAATATTTTTATTCTGTCTGTTCCCTAATAAGAATGAGTTTCCTGGAAATAAAGCTAAAGTAAAGACTTACCAAACATTTCTTAGAAAATGCTGTTAGGAGGTAAATGTGTAAGGAAGTAAATAAGGCAGAATTGGAGAGACATATTGACATAATTGCAAGTGAGACATCATCCAATCTTTTAGGTGCCCTGAGCTAAGATGGCTCTTCAGAGCAATACAAACTTAAAGTGGATGCTCTTGAAGGATGTTAACATGCTTCACAAATCTTCATATTTTGTACCTGTTCTTGTATTTCCAACTACATTATTTTCCCTAAATCTTCAATTCCCTAATCTTTTTTATTTATTTTTCCAGGTCCCAGGCCATCCAGCCAGGTTATTCACCTTGCCTATGCACCTATACAGATTCTTCACTCAGGCCATTTTTGTCACCCAAAGTGAATGAACAAATGCATCATCTAAGGCTTCTTTCCATTGAAAGATTCCTTCTCACTGGTATCATTCAGGACCATCCCTGACCGGAGCTATTATGCGGTTGTAGTCCATTAATAGCTCACATAGATTTGCTGAACCAATCCATTTATGACAAACAACATCATCTTTTTTCTTCTTCCATTAATTGGCCATAAATAATCTCTCATATGATCATAAGGTGAGTTAAGCATGAGACACTGGTGCAACAATGGTGGTTGACATAATGGGCAACCTATTTGTGCACCTTGCATGGTCACTCTGGCCCTGCTCTTGTATGATCCCAGATGTGTCACTTTCATCTTATGATGGATTGCTGTTGGACTCATCCAACTTTGTGATATGTTGGGCTTGACAGAATCTGATGAATGGTAGGCATCAGATTCATCAGAATCTGATGAATGATAGGCTTGACAGAATCTGATGAATGAGACCAGGAGATCTCAGTGTTTTACAGTTTGTTGCTCCATCTCTATCAGGAGGAGTAGTATGAAAGGAGATACTTTTGGAATAGTTTATGGTCCTTTGTAGATGTCATGACCTTGCTCTAGAACTATAGTGGTTGATGTTATGATGCGCTATTGTGCCTATCATTAACTCTACTTGATATCTTTCCATCAAAAAATACTCCCATTGTACTGCCCAATACGGTAGCCACTAGCCACATGTGACGATTTAAATTTAAATTAAGTTACATAAAATTTAAAAACTACCAGTTGTTTCTAGTTTTTGCTATTCTCAATAATGCTGCTATGAGCACCTGAACACATGAATTTGGTGAAACTATGTATGTATGCAATTCTGTTGTGGTTACAAGGAAGAGTAACACTGATGGGCTACAACTACCACACCATTTTTTCCCCAAAGAAATTATATCAATGTGCACTCGCACTGGAAATGTACTAGTGGTCCAGTTGGCTCACATCTCTCCCACATTTGCACTTAGTATAGGCAGGGTTTTTTTAAGTTTATTTATTTATTTTGAGAGACAGAGGGGGGGTGGAGCAGAGAGAGGGAGAGAATTCCAAGCAGGCTCTGCTCTGAGCACAGAGCCTGATGTGGGGCTCAAACTCACAACTGTGAGATCATGACCTGAGCCAAAACCAAGAGTCAGATGCTTAACTGACTAAGCCACTCAGGCACTCCAAGGCAGGGTTATTTTTAATGTAATATATTTTAACCATTTTTCATGGGCATGAAATAGTATTAATTGTAGCTAAGTCACCCAAGATAAAATACCTTAAAAATTTATATTGATATTTTCACTTAAAGTTCAAGACTACAGAACTTTTATTTTGCTGTCTTCTCTGTTACATCATTACCCTCTGCTTCTACAAGACACGAGAATGATAGAATTTGAATATGCCAGTGCTCATTTGTTTTATCCCATATTACAGGCAAAATAGTCTCAGAATAACTGTACTAATCTTACCAGTTATATGGCTACTTGAACACATTAAGTTTTTTCTCCCTTCTCATTGTAACCCTCCATGAACAAACGTTTATAGGAAATAGCCATTGCATACCATACTTTCTTCCTCTTAGCCCTTATTTCATCATAATTCTATGGGCAATTAACTATATCCTCAGTGTTCACCACCAGCCCTTATGTCCATGTCTCTTTAGTCATTTTGGTTGTCTGTATGTTATTTCCTCATAGATTTCTCAGGTAATCCTCATGGGAACAATATTCTTTGAGTTCTTACATATTGATAACAGCTTGTATGTGCCCTTTGTAGTTGAAAGTCAGTTTCATGGGATATAAAATGGTTCACTTATGAATTCTTTGCTTGACTATATTAAACATTGTCTCCATTTTCTTCTTGCTTTACTACATATCTTAAAATTTTTGTGATAATTTAATATGCTTTCTCTAATAAAATATATGCCAGTTTTTTTAGGTTTAAAAAAGATTTTTCTTTCTCATTCAAATTCAGTAATTTCATTTGAATATGTAGTGTGGTGCTGGTGATGCTGGGAAAGCATTCTTAGGTTCAGGATATGTTATCTCAAGATGTAGTTTCATATTGAATTCTGTTGGGGTTACATGGAAGAATTGTTTTATAGCATACATTTTTAAGAAAAATGAGACTCCATTAACTTTTAGGATGAAACACATTTAAGGAAAGCTTTGTTAACTTCATATGACTCCCCCTTCTGCTGTTTTCCTCTAATGTTCAAATGAATGACAGCTTATTTTTTGATATATCGTGGTTCTTGACTTCTCCCCCATCTTGGTTTAGATCTTTAACCTTTTTGTCTATATTTTGATCTACTCCCAGAAGTTTTTCTTCACATTGAGGCCCTGTCCAAAATGGAGCCCTTGTGTGTCAGTTTTCAAATTCATAGGTGCTGTACTGCTCCAGCAGTTAAATATTCCTTTTTCATAAAATTTTGATACATACAACTATTCCCTTAGGAGACATTGGTAAAGTGAGAATAATTGATTAAATTGGGAAATATTAACATTTTTAAATGTATTGATATATAATGCCAAGTTTATATCCAGATATTTTGTGCCAGTCTACACCTTTATCACCATGGAAAGGCAAGTTCCATCTCGGCACACCCACGCAGGGACTGAATGTTGTTTTTCTTCTCTGTGTTTGCCAATTTAATGAAAGACGGTTTCTCATTGTTTTAATTTGCCTCTCAACCTCAATCTCTGTCTACAAAACAGAGTAATGCCTAAGTAATATGATGGTAATGAGTTGGTTTTTTTCATATTTAGAAAAAAGTAGTACATTTGGTTTGAAACTTTGAAATTGAAAGTAATTGCAGAAGGTCTTAGATGTTACATGAGGCAACAAAACCCAGATTGACCATGACTGTTTTTTTCTCCATTATTCATGTCAGAATTAAAGGATTCCTCCAGACTCTTGTCATTAGGCTGTTCTTGCTGTTCTCCTGTTCTCCTGCTGCTCTCCCTTCTCTTCCTGATGATGCTCCTTAATTCTTCCATGTAGTTTCAATACAAACTTCCTCTTTTATGCTACAGAATACTCTTTTACACTATCTCTGTCCTTCTACCACTTCACTTAAACCCCAACACTCTCTCTCTCTCTCTCTCTCTCTCTCTCTCTCTCTCTTTCTCACACACACGCACACACACACAGATCTTACTTTCTCATGGGAAGTGGTTTTTGCATTCAACTCTGGACACTCCACCATCCTCAGATCAAAGCTGAAGTTTCATTTTGCAGGCTGGGAGAAGTAAGAAAATGCAATGATTTGGGGCACCTGGGAGGGTCAGTAGGTTAAGCGTCTGACTCTTGATTTCAGTTCAGATCATGATCTCATGGTTCTTGGATTCGAGCCCCATGTCAGGTTCCATACTGACAATGTGGAGTCTGTTTGGAATCCTCTCTCTCCCTCCCACTCTGCCCCCTCCCACTTGCACACAACTCTCTGTCTCTCTCAAAATAAATAAATAAACTTTTTAAAAAAGAAAGAAAATGCAATGATTTATATGAAGTAGTAGAAACAGAAGTTTTGAGTGTAATACCTGTGTTATTGGGAAACCAGCAGGAAGGAAACTAGAATTTACTCAGAAATTTTTTTCTCGGGCATTGCATCTAGTACTTTTTGTGCTATGTTGTTATCAATCCTTAACATCTAGTGAAATAGAAATAATTACCCCTATTTTACAGAAGAGGAAACTGAGGGCTTAAAAACATTACATGAACTGCCCAAGGACACAGAGGTATTAGATCACTCTTACACATTACATGTGTGAGAGCTTAGACCTGTTGGATGCCACAGTCAATTTCTTCTCATACTATCAAACCACAGATAATATGTTTCTGTGAGGTCTTTATAACTGATGCTGTTTGGGCTGTGATAAAATAGTGCATCTGTTTTAGCTTATTGTGCTTTGTAAAAGTAAACATCTTTTAAATATCCATTTTTGCCTATAGGCACACTTTTGTAGCCATCTCATATGAATGAGGAGTTTTCAAATACCTTTCATGGAGATCTTTGAGACTGTTCCTAAGTAAACAGATTTAGAAACCTAAGTCGTGTGTGTGTGTGTGTGTGTGTGTGTGTATGTGTGTGTGTGTGTGTGTGTTAAACACATAAAAATATATAAGTATTTATGGTCTGGACTTCAAATATGATTAAAATTACTTACCTTATTAGTATGCATTTTAAACTGTTTTTAAAATTAGAATGAGTCATAAGTATAATAATAACTTGATATTTTCCAAATCTGATTAAAACAGTTATATCATGCTGTAATTTAAATCTGTTCTGTTTTCAGTTCTATGAGTGTTGCCTATGAGGGGCAAAGAAAAGGAAATGAGTAGGTGTGTGTTGGGGTGGACTGCATGATTTTCCTGCAAACTTTGTCTCTTTTCTAGAAGTTTGGTTAACTTTAATGCCCTGTGTTCTCCTAAACTAGGCCTAGACAGATTAACATGACATTTTAAGGGAAATTGCATACAATTTGTTAAATTTACCATTAAAGACTCTCTCCCTTCTTAACACACTCCTCCATTCTGCAACACAAAAGTCTTAATTTCATAATTTAATTAATTTCAGAGTACAGTATTTAGAGAAAGGAGGAAGATTTTTACATTGGAAGATTTTTTCCATATTACCACAATGAATATTTCCAGATATATGTTATTCCATTTTTAAAGTTTAAGTCTGGCTAAGTTTTATTGATTCCATTCAATAAAGAGCACTTTAATAATAATAAAAGAAATCACCCATGTTAAGACTATTTTAAAACCATGACAATAAAGAGAAAAATCAAAAAGCCTCCTAGTTTTTACTTTATTTTTTCTCTGTATTTTGCTTATGTGGGTTATATTACAGAATACTTGTTCTTTTCTGAAATGCATAGTAAAAAGATCTAAAATAATTGATTTTATGAATATATTATTATATTTAATGATAACACTTTTTCTCTAGCATTGTGATCAGTATGTCACAATCTTGTTCATTCAGGACTCTGATGAGAAAAGTGGCAAGCCATCCTTCTGAGGCATAAATCATTTAACCAAAAAAAATATATAAATCAAAATAAACTCTCAATTAGATATGTTATCATAACCTGGCTTTACCCCTTCAAGTAATTTTATTGATCTTCCTAAATCTATATGCATGGGGAAACCAGATTGCTTAGAAACTATCCTTCTTTCTAATGTCAAAATGTCATCTGAAACAAACCAAGATTTCCTGACTTTGATCTTGAGAATTTTAATACCCAGGCAAAGTTATATGAAACTGTAAAAACTTTCAGGTATTTGAAACTGAAAATTTTGTTTTGACTCCTTCAAGCCTGTGCTTTATATGAGAACTCTGACCTTCGTTGTAAAACATGTGTTTGTTTCTAATGGAAATTTTAATTGCTAAATTATACATACATATAGGTATGTATGTTATATATAATAAAATATTAATAATTTTATAATATTATGCAGTTTGAATCACTTGGCTCAAATTTAGGTATTACCATTAAATGGTCATGTGGCTTTGGGCAAATAAGTTAATTTTCCTAAACTTTAATTTCTTTACTTGTAAAACAGTAATTAGTAATACCTACTTTATAGGATTTTACAAGTGGTAGTTAGGACAAAATATAATGTGCATATTAAATATTTATCTAATGGAAAACAGTTACTGTTAGAAACTGCATTCATAGTATTATTCTTAATGTTTAAAAAAAAATGTCAAAACTGACCATTGACCAAACAAAAGCTCTACTTCAGACCAGATTTCTAGTCAAATGGATAAAACGTTTTAATGTTTTAGTATTATTTATATTACATATATAATTTGAACAAATATGCATTTTAGTGGAATAATTGCATAATGACTATTTTATATACATACATATGTGTATGTAATATAGCCATTGTATATATAACATGGGTGTGTTCATACATTCTTCAAATGAAAGAAGGTTAATATTTATTGGTCATTAGATATGAAGGCACTTAATAAATACTTTAAATGAATGAAAGACTTTGACAATATATTTTACAATCTCTGTATTTCATATGAGCTTCAAATTGAAGCTTAGAGAGAACAGAAAACATGCACAGGGCCAGCTAGCCAATTGGAATAAAAACCTAACTTTCAGACATAAATTAGTTTGATTTCAAAACCTATGTTTTACTAATCCATGAGGGATAACATACAATAGGCTGGATTATATGTATTTAGAGACTTGAATAGAAAGAATGCATTTACAGAAACAAAAAACTACAGGAAAATTTTGCTATGTATTATACATAGCTCATTCTGCATTAGAACTTTATTTGAAACAATACTGTCATTAATCCTGTCTTTATGTGATCACAAAATCCTTTATGATCAGATTTGGGGAGTGAACTAGATAATGCTAACCAAAGAATAAAAAGTAAATATATTTGAATTTTTCTTTGCTTTTTGAAATTTTTTAGTAAGTCTGGAAAAATTAATATTGCCAGTTATTTAAATTCATCACTGTTGGGGCGCCTGGGTGGCGCAGTCGGTTAAGCATCCGACTTCAGCCAGGTCACGATCTCGCGGTCCGTGAGTTCGAGCCCCGCGTCAGGCTCTGGGCTGATGGCTCAGAGCCTGGAGCCTGTTTCCGATTCTGTGTCTCCCTCTCTCTCTGCCCCTCCCCTGTTCATGCTCTGTCTCTCTCTGTCCCAAAAATAAAAAATTAAAAAAAAAAAAAAAAACGTTGGAAAAAAAAAATAATAAATTCATCACTGTTAATACAAAACTCATTTGGGAGGAAGATAACACTGTCTAATATAAGAGCTACTACAAAAATAAGCAGTAAATGGTCTTTAAATGACTTTTATTTTCTATAGGAGAAAATATACTATAATTATATATATTCATATATATTTTAATTTTGAAAGAAAAATATATCACCCTGAGGAATACAAGCACAATATTGACCAAGGTTCTAAGGCAGAAAACAAATGCATAGGTACTTTCATGTAAGATGAGGTTATCAGACTTATCCAAGCAATACTGTCTCATTTCCAGTTTTATTCCATGAAAAGGTATCTTGATTATCTTATCCACCCTGACTGTACCTCAAGATGCTGACATAATATTAGTAAGACCTTATTTAGATACCATTCTTTAATATCTAAAGGAGATTTTTAAAAAAATTCAGTATTGGACTGCCTAGTTCTACTCACATTATGAAATAAATAATATACAGTTTCCTAACATGCATTCATTGATTTTAAAAAATATTTATTGACTCTCTGCTGCAAGTCAGGTAATATATGTCATTGATATGGCACTCAACCAAACCATTCATGTTCTCTGCATCTTGCTAGACATTAAATAAATCTTACCCAAATTGTCTAATAAAAGAACATTGCTAAATAAACTTTTTAAAATCTATGCATGTTATTCTCCAATGTTGAATCTCTTAGTAAATCCTCTTGGCTTTGCCTCCAGAATATATTCAGATCCCAACCTCTTCTTATCATCTCCATTGCTACTTGGTCCTAGCTCCTATTTTCTAGCTCCAGATTAATTATAATGGCTTCCCACTTGCCTTCTCTCTGCCCTCACCTCTACCTTATCTCTCAGTGTTTATTTTCAACACAATAAACTTTAAAAATATGCTAAATGATGTAACTCCTCCACTTAAAATCTTCCAGTGGCATAACATCTCACTCAGAATTCAGATTCTAAGTTCTTGCCATTGCCTTATCTGGAATATTTTTGCCTCTGTATCCTTTGTGACCTCTTCTATCAATCCTTTCCCATGTAGTCCCACACTCAGATGTCACCTTGATTTTGCTATTTCTGAAATATGCCAAATACAATCCTCCCTTAAATTCATTTAATACTGTTTTGTCTTCATTTCAGTCTACATGTTTTCCTCAGGAATCCACTGGCTTACATTTTTAGTCCCTTCAGAGACCAACTCTTAGGAAGGTCTTCTCTTATCCCTTTTATAGAAAAATGGCTCCAGCCTCCAGCCCTTTATTCCTTTATCTGCTTTATTATTCTCCATATGATGTATCACTGTCGAACATCATTTGTTCCCTGTACAAGTTCCACTATGAGAATCAGCGTCTGTAGTCAAGGAAGATGTCTTCTATTATTTAATTATTATATCTCACCATCCTTTACTGTTTCTCTTCCAAGAAAAACAATATTACTTGTATATTAGTGCTTTTGAATCTGTTCTTAAAGGTTCTAGTATTTTTACTTGTTATTTATATATTTTTGTTGTTGTGAGTTATAGGAATTTTTTGAAATTTTGATTAGTTTTAGGACATGCCTATCAGGGTTCCCCCCACCCCAGTTTTATCAATTGAAATTTTATGTTTAGAAATTATATTATTTCTTTACATTGTTTTTTGTTCTGTGTTCCTCTTCTTGAGACTCATTAATGTTATTCACAAATGTTTTCTACCACCTCAATACAAGCTAACAATTTTAACATTTGGCTTTATTTCCTTACCTTGTATCCATAAATTATTTTAAATGGCATACTTACTTTTATCTTCGTGGACATTGTTTCCCGGGTAAATAAGTTGTCCAGGTGTCTCATGTAGTGGCTACTGGGAGAAAGTGATAAATCAGTTGCAGATGATGAACTTCTCCCATGGATCATTGGCTGACTTGGGAAGAATGGGTAGCTTATCTGATTCCAGGTTTCTTCATGTACAAGGAAGGATCCTGTAAAACACTGTGAGGTAATTAAGTTCACTTGGATAGAACCTCTCCAGTGTCTCCATCAACTCAATCAGACACAGAGAGCCCTACAGCAGAGTACCTTTAGAACTTTCTTCACACCATCAAAGCAATGATCTGACATCTATAATAGTTGGGGTTTTCTGTGGACTTTCTCCCAGATTCTACTGGAAAGTTGGGAGCCCTTGAATTACCTAGGCATCCCAGACAATTTTCCTCTGGGACATTATGGCCTGCAGTGCACTGAGATTTCCCCCTATCTACCCATCTCACTTATTTTATTTTTGAGTACTTTTGGTAAGGACTTAGAAGACAGGTGAGGTAAACATGTATGTTTCCAACATCTTCTCAAAATCATGCTTTGGGTATCATATTTTCTTTACATACTATAAAACCACCTAACAGTCAGTATATGGGAACTAGAAAAGAATGTGTTATTGCATTTAAGGAGGCAAACTTAAAACAATGATTATGATGATGATAAAAATACCTATCTGCAAAAGGTCAGAAACCATAGACACAAGAAAACTAATAGATCTTGTAATCACGCTCACTCATTCATTCATTTAGTTATTCAGTAATGTTTATTTGCATTCATGAAATGTGAGACACTTTTCTATTGGAGATACAAAGATGAGTAAGACAAAATCCTTCTTTTTAAAGGACTCTCAGTCTCAAAGTTTTGATAACGTTTTTGTAGCAGTGTTGTAGTAATAGTAATCAACATTTCTTGCACACCTAGAATATTTAATTTTTTTCTAAGTGTTCTGCATGTGTTTTTTTAATTTACATGCATTATCTCATTTTAATGTTCAAACTTTTCTATGAGATATGGATCTTATTATCTTCATTTTACATCTTAGAAAACAAAGGCATTGGGACACTAAGCAGCAAGATCACACAACTAGTATAGGTGTTAGAATTCAAATTCAAGTAGTCTACCTCCAGAATCACATTGCTAGTTACTATGACGTATATATAGCATGCATAGTTTATAAATCCATTCAGTAAAAAATATAATAAATGGGGCTCCTGGGTGGCTCAGTTGAGTAAGTGTCTGACTCTTGGTTTCCAGCTCAGGTCATGATCTCATGGTTATGGGATTGAGCACCATGTCTGCTCTGCACTGACAGCACAGAGCCTGCTTAGGGTTCTCTGTCTCCCTCTTCTCTCTGTCCCTCCCCCCCCCCCACTCTCTCACTCTATCTCAAAATAAATAAACAAACAAACTTTAAAAATACATATTTGCTAAAAAAAAAAACCTTGAAAAGTCATCTAGGCAACACAGATAACGTAGGTAGGAAAGATCTGTTCTGTGGAATAGACACCCAAGACAGTCCTTGGTAATTCCTGTAATTATCAACACAACGTTAATCCCACTGGGTTAGCTGAGAAGGTTGAAAAAATGTGAGAAAAATTATTACAAAAGAACACAATAAAATAGAGAAGATGTAATGTAGAAATATCTTACAGTTTTAGATGCAAAACTGACTTTGAATCTTCAAATATATGGATAATTAATTTTTTAAAACTCCTTTGCATTATGAAAATTAATATGCCAACACTTATAAAATACATTTTGGAGCTGAAGAACACACAAAGTAGTTTTGTGAAAAAAAAGAAAAAAATTCTATCAGATTAAATAATAAGAATCATTGAGAAACCTTGACAAGCAGACACAACTTATTTCCATTTTAGTCAAAATAAAAAAAGAAAAGTCAATCCTTAGTTTAATCATTTGGACATCTAAGCAAACATGGGTATGATGATATAACAAGTCTTAGCTAGGAGTAAAAGTTTAGTGTTCTATTACTGAAAAAAAAGCAGTGTTAATTCTCCTAATATGAGCTGTGTTTCTCTCACATCTATTCAACCCAACATGTGGCAAAATAAATTGTCAAGCCAAATGAACCCAACAAACCATGTCTATCATATATCAACTTTGTAGAGAATCTTGAAATTATTCTTTATGCACTGCCTTTCTTATGGTGAAATATATTAATTGACAGAAATAGTAAGAAAATTGAGCTTCATTTTGGGCAGGGTTATGAACACTTCCATTTAAAATTTTTCAGACCCTTCCATTTTAAATTTTTCATGGCTTTATTCCTAACTGAATATCTCAATTTTCTTGGATGGCAAAGATGAAATTAACTTGAGTACTCACAGTCACTCATTGTTATGTACATATCTATGTAGATTTCTTTATAACTGTTATGTATACATTTATGCTATCACAGATGAATGGTTTTACTTTTTTCTTTCTACACTTTTGTAAAATTTGGCCTTGCCTTCATGCACAAAGATTTTCAATTTAATGGTGAATAAAAGTAATAAGACTAAACAACCTGTATTATTCCCAATTTTACTATTTCATAATTAAGTATGATATTAGGTGTATTTTTTAGTGGATCCTCTTTATTGGATGAAGAAAACTCTAGACTATTGCAAATTTGCTGAGATTTTAGAGTTATGAATGAATGTCAGATGCATTTTCTATATCTACTGAAATTTGTACACACATATTTAATCTATTAATATAGTGAGTTACATGGATTGTTTATTTAACACTGAGCCATTATTGTAATATTGTACTTTTAAATACATTGCTGGATTTGTTTTGGTAATTTGTGACAATGATTTTGTCAAGGGTTATAGTGGTGTGTAATTTCATTTTCATTTCATTTTTGGTTTCTTTACTTTTCTTTTCCTGACTTCTTTTGTTCTAATCTAACAAGTATTTAAAAGTTTTTCCATTATTTCTCCTCTGTTAGCTATTTTTTTTCTTTTGGTTACATTTTTAGTATCATTGACTTATTGGTTACTATAAAAATTACAAAATTCAACCTTAGTTTAAAAACAGTCTACTTTATGTTAGCATTTTTATTACCTCTCACAATATGACTGTCTCTTGCATTGCCTTTTGTGATACAAATTGCTTGTATGAGACAACTTTGATTATGTCTGACATCTGTTATGCCCTTGATTTTTGATTCCTTTTTCTCTCAATTTCACTCTGGACATTTTCTGCTCTCTGGATTGCTAAACATTTCTTTAACTATATCCAGATTATTGTTAAAGACATACAATATATTCTTTATTTCATATATTTATTACTGTAGCTTAAAAGTGGTAACTGCATTGTTTTATTAGGTTCTACTTTTCAATTTTAAATACTCTACTGATTTATCCAATTTATCCACATATGGTTCTATTAAATCTAGTTAGATTCCTGTTGTTAATCACAATGTCAGGATCACCTCTGGTTTTACTCCTATTGGCTGATTTAACTCTTCTTCATCAGTGAAATTTTTCTGCCTCTCACCATATCTAGTAACTTTTCATTTATGAAGTGCATTGAGAATGATATAATGTAGAGTTTATAGATAATATTTTCCTCCAAAAAGTGATGAGTTACATTACCCATGGATCTTTCTAATCCTATTATTGAAGCATGTTTTTCTGATTCATTAAAGTAAGTCTATTTATTTTTCTCTTTTTTCTAGTCTTTTTCTCTTGTGCTTTACAGCTAGGGTATGTAGTGTACATATTTTCTGAGATCCCAACTCAATAGTCAATGTATGTATCACGATCCCTCTACTATGGCTTGACCTGAACATGAACATTTTTCCAACACTTAGTAAAAATAGCTGATCAGCAATCAGGTTCCCTTCACCTATATTCTCTCTCTGTCTCTGCCTTTGTCTCTTTCCTTTTTCTCACCTCTAATAGTCTCAATCTTTGCAAAAATAGCATAGAAGTTGGCCAAAGATGTAACGGAAATATTTCACAGGGCTTAGGGTTTCTGTTCTGCAAATACTTTTTCTCTGGTACCCTGTTCCTTCCATCATTTTTCCTGCTTTAGTAGTATTGAAGCGAATCAGTACTGAAGCACAGGAGTTCAAAAAATACCCTCAGACTGAGCACTAGTGAAATATGGGTTTCACCTACTCTGCTTTCCTTCCCTCAAGAATCATAGCTTAGTGTTGGTTACTGTATAGTGCCTGGAGAGAGTTATTTACAACTTTCTACATCTTTTTATTTTGTTCTGCTTATTTTTAGGTACTTAGGAGGGTAAGTTTTTCATGCCCAGAACCAGAAGGCCCATAGTCATTTAGTTATCTTAAAATATTTATTGTAAGAATGAATTGGTTTCTGGGAATCCAGTGATGTGCAAAATAACAGTTTCTGCTTTCAAAGACCTTATGTTTTCATGGGAGATGAAGACAACTGGAGAGACACAGCATTCTGTCTGGCAAGGACTTTTGAAAGTTCATAAAGCACTCCAGAAATTGACTAAAAATATCTTTAAAAGTCATCATTTCCTTTTCCACAATTCCGCACAGAATTGCTCTGGCAACAGAATATAGATAAGATATCCAGCTCTAAATTTCTGGCATAAATTATAAGTCTCTGAAGTTAGTCATTAAAATATTGATGAAATCTTAAAAATACAACATTCTTATTTTATTAAAATTATGACATATATTTCATTGTGCTTTGTGCCCCTATTTGTATATACATTTTGAGATTCATGGCCATAGTTCTTTTGGAAAAGAAAGGTAGAGGGAAGAAACTAGTCGAGGTATCTCAGTCTGCATAAATATTTAATTTGAAAAAAACATAATACATATTTATATGTGGATAAATACTAAATAATAGAAATTATTTTTCCATAAGCAACTAAAGTTAGCATTTTTTTCCACATCAAGGAATTAATAATTCCTAAAACCTTCCATTGTATCTTCACTCTTTATCTTCAGTTAATGTACGATAAGTCAGATAGTATGGAGTATTCTAGCTATGAACAAGCAGCTTTTAAATGCCTTTTAAGGCAGTTGCATGTAATATCCTAGAATTTGGAGAGTAACGTAAGAATTTTTCTTTACCAATACTTTCAAAAAGAAGGATATTTCTCATTAAAGTTTGAATAAATTACTCACAAATTAACATAATTATAGTTATGTCTACGTTTTTCAGTATGTGGTTTTAATATCCCCAATTATTTTCAATAAATTTTATTAATGCTTCTGGTATTTTTATGTAAGGAAAGGCTTACCACAGGTCAACAATTTCTGGTCAAGAAAGTATGTGAAAACTTAAAAAAAAAAACAAGACCACTGCAGCTAATGTAACATGTGTATGGTTTTACTGAAGATGTGCTGATTTGGTTATTGCTTCATGAGGCTTTTACCGTGCATCTTAGAGTATTTAGATGGCCTTAGTTACCCTGACTTACAGAAAACATATGACCTACTATATAAGACTCAGGTTAAAGCACATTTACGAAGGTCTTTCCATTTTCTGTACCCATCTTAAAGATCAGTATGGGAAACAAGATACTAGAGACGGTTTCTCAAATTCTGCATCTGTTGTTAATTTGGGTGTGACAATTACTTGTCGTGATGAAGTGTCCTAAGAATTGTTGAATGTTTAGCAGCACCCTTGGCTTCTACATACCAGCAGGTGTATATATATTTCCGCAACCAAAATTGTGTCCAGTGATTGCTAAATGTGAGTTAGATACAAAATTGCTCTTAGTTAGCAGCCATTGTACTGAAGGAAATAACGTAGTTCCCACTAGAGAAGCATTGGGAAATATATGTCCACAGTGGCAGAATGGTAGAGAAGAAATGGAACAGCAAAATGACAGGAACTGCAACTAATGCATGTAATGCTTACTATTACTATGTGCTAAGCATTGCTACAAGTTTTTTGCCTGTATTCAGTTATGTAACACTCTCTACAAGGTTAGTAGTTAGGTATTATTCTCTGCATTTTACAGATGAGGAAACTGAAGAATAAAAATTTTATTGCCCAAGGTCAAATGATCAGTAAGTAACTTTACTCCTAAGAAGCATATTTCTAGCGTAAGAACTTTTTTGTTTGTTTTTATATATACTTTTACTCAGAATAGTTTTAGATTTATAGAAAAGCTGCAAAGATAGAGCCAGAGTTCCCACCTAACTTATATTTTTCCCTATTGTTTCCCTTAACTTATATTAGTATGGTACATTTGTCCAAGTGATGAACAAAATTCCTATATTATATAAATTTTCTTAGATTTTACCTAATGTCCTTGTTTTCTTCCAGAATCTCACCCAGGATACCACATTACATTTAGTATCTTCTTATTTTAGGCCTCTATAGAGTGTGACAGTTTCTCAGTTTTGAAGCATACTGGTTAGGTATTTTGTAGAATGTTCATTAACTAGGGTTTATTTGATGGTTTTTTTTTTCCTGAGTATACTGGGGTCATGGGATTTGGGGATGAAGAGCACAGAAGTAAACTGACCTTCTTATCACATCTCATCAAGAGTAGTACATGCTGTCATGTGAATGGTCACTGCTGATGCTAACCTTGCTAACCGAGATGCAATAGTGTTTGTCAGATTTCTGTAAGATTTCTCTTTTGTTTGCTTGGTTGTTAAGGTTACTCTTCTTTAAGTGTAAAATTACTCTTTGTTCCCCCCCCCCCACTTTTCATTAAGTACCTTTGGGAAAAAGGTTGTTATGTGCAGCATAAAATTAAAGAGTCAGAAGTTATGCTCTATCATAAATTTATTTAATTTATGTACATGAACTACTTGGAATTTTTCTGAATATGAAATATGTTTAATATATCAATTATTTATTTTTTTCAATCATCTTCTTGTATCAATATGGACTCATGACTATTTATTCTATACTGGGTTACAACCAGTACTACTCTTTTTTACTCAAATTTTTCCAGCTTTGGTCATTGAGGGTTTTTTCAGTTGGCTCCTAGTTCCCTTTGACATATTCTCATCAGTGTGTGTGTGTGTGTGTGTGTGTGTGTGTGTGTTTTAAGCATCTTCTTAATTTCTGGCCAAATAGGATGTTCTATGTTCATCCTGTATATTCCTGCCTTGGCCCTAGAATAAACCATTTCTCCTAGTCAATTTTATTGGAGAAGGGTATCAGAAAGCAAGATATATGGTAACTAGGCTCTCTCATCTAACAGAGAAAGAGAATACATCTTTCTTTTTTTTTTAATATGAAATTTATTGTCAAATTGGTTTCCATACAACACCCAGTGCTCATCCCAGCAGGTTCCCTCCTCAATGCCCATCACCCACCCACCCCTGCCTCCAACCCCCCATCAACCCTCAGTTTATTCTCAGTCCTTAAGAGTCTCTTCTGGTTTACCTCCCTCCCTCTCTGTAACTTTTTTTTTTCTCGTCCCCTCCCCCATGGTCTTCTGTTACATTTCTCAAGATCCACATATGAGTGAAAACGTATGGTGTCTTTCTCTTCCTGACATTTCACTTAGCATAACACTCTCCAGTTCCATCCACATTGCTACAAAAGGCCATATTTCATTCTTTCTCAAGTAGTAATTCTTGCCAAGTAGTAATGAGAATACATCGTTCTAATCTAACACAGGTATATACAGATATCTATAAGTATTTCTATATGTATATGTCTGTATTTTTTTAAGCTTAACAATAGTTCATATTAATATATTTGTATCTAGTTCATTACATATGAAGAATTCAAGCTTTCTCCTCCTGCTTATCTGTAACCTCCTACTCCAACAGTGAGAAGTCTGTTTACTTAATTGCTCAGTACCATTATAAGTGAATAGCAGTATGAGAATTTTAATCCATACTTATCCTTAGAGAAACAGTGTATCAAGCAGACTACAATTCTAATGTGAAGTTCCTTTTGTCTTTGGCCATATAGTTTATACTCATTTCCAAAATTACTTAAATCAGCAACTTTTTCCCCACCATCCTCAGTAAGTTTATTTTGTACATTTTAAATACAGTTAGATTCTTTTGCTAAGGTCTGAATTTCATTCTTGGGATTCTGATCACCTCAATGATTTTTTTTAATTGCATATATTAAGGTTTACTCTGGTGTAACATTCTATGCATTTTGATAAATGTAAGTATCATATACAACAGTTATCACTCTACAATAAATCTTGTTTCTTTATCAATTCAAACCTTCTCTCTCCTCAAATCTCTTGCAACCACTGATCTATTTATCATTTCTATCAGTTTACCTTTTCTGGAATCTCATATAAATGGAATACAATATATAACATTTTTTAAATGGCTTCCTTTATTAAGAATTATTCATTTAAGATCAATCAATCATGTATGATTTCATGGCTCATTTCTTTTCATAGCTGAATAGTATCTCATTGTATGAATGTGTTTATCAATTTACCCAACTTCACATAGCCTTTGTCTGAGACTTCCATAAGAAGTTTTGTAGTTTGCATTTACAACTAAGTCTTTGATCCATTTTGAATTTATTTTGTATAAAATATAAGTTCTGTGCCCAAGTTCTTTTTTTGCATATAGACATCTAATAATTTCAGCCCATTTGTTGAAAAGACTATGCTTTCTCTATTGAATTGTCTTTATATCTTTGTCAAAATAAGTTGACAATATTTGTGTGGTAATCCATATTTTCCATTGATCTACGTTTTTATTCTTTCACCAATACTTTCACCAATACTCTTTTGAATATTATGAAGGTTTATAGTAGGAATTAATATTGGATACTGTTGATTTTCTAACATTGTTCTTTTCCAGTATACTGTGGGGTATTCTACATTCTTTGTCTTTCCATATAAAGTTTAGAATCAGTGTGTTGTTATCTAAAAAAAAGCTCAGTAAGAGTTATATTTGGAATTGTGTCATATCTATTAATCAACTTTGGAAGAACTGACATTCTAACAATGTTGATTCTAAGAACATAATCTCTCCATTTATTTACATCTTTGATTTTTTTCCTCAGCATTTTGTAGTTTTCCACATAAAGGTACTGTATATATTTTGTAAGACTTATCCCTAAATACTTCATTTTATTAAATGCTATAGTAAATGACATGTATTTTAATTTTTTTAATTCCAGTTGATTGTAGCTGGTATATGTGAAAGTGACAGACTTTGCACATTAACTTTGTATACTGTGACCTTAAGTATATTTATTTAGTAGTTCCAAAAGAGCTATTTTTATGTCTGTAAATTCTTCAGGGTGTTTTACATTGATGACCACGTCATTTAAATACAGTTTTTGCATGAAGAATAGTCGGTCAGCTGAAAAGAAGATTTCTCAATCTCTGGTTGACCATGGGCGACTAATAGTTCTAGACACTGCTCTTCAGTCTCATTAAGTGAGGTTTAAAGTGTTAAAGCTTCTTATTTTGAGCTTTAAGCTTTTGAGAGGAAATCAATTTGTCTGAAACCTTCTAGTGTGCACTTGAATCAACATAAAGTAAAGAATTACAGGTAAAACATAACATGAGTGAACAAAAAATCATGACTGCCTTTTTCAGTTATGCTATCCAAAGTTTTGGTCATCTTTTCTCAAAAATTTTAGTCTTTTTAAGAAAAGTGATACAAATTCCAAATCTACCTTCTATAAAATAATTGCATTAGATACTGAGTTAAGTCAATGTACAGAAAAAAAATCTAAGAATTAACTAAGAACTAATATGACGTGTCACATAAATCATAAGTGTCACCTTTATTGTTACTTGGAAGAAAAGACTATTATTAGGGAGATGTTCTTCAAAATTTGACCAAATAAAGACCATAGTTGAGTTCATAGATAGAAATGGAATTAAGACTGATGTGTAGACTAATCACTCTTTTCTAGTATAAGTAGCTTAGCCAATGGTAGGTCACAAATAAGATTAGTCTACCAAAGAAACAAGATAACCAGAAAACAAAGGCCAGTATCAGCCTTTGGGAATAAGAATATTAAGCAACCAGAGATTAATTAACTCAGTATATTATAAATTGTTCTTTGAATCCAGTATTTAAAGAAAAGTACTTCCTTAAAGTTATATTTTGGTTGTTTTTATTTTTAAAATTAGTTAAAGCTATTGGTAAAGTCAAATGACAAAAAGCATTGTTTCTCTTCTATTTTGACTTCAGTAGCAATACAATAGATAACAAAGATCAAAATGACTTTAACAGAAACTTTCATGTACAAAAACATTTTCATAGTTCTTGAGTCCATAAGCCAGGTAAAAGATGTGAGTGTGTTAGTTATGTTGAATAGAGAAACTATAGAGACTGAGGAGGGTGGTTAAAAGATTTCTCTGGAGGAGGTGTTGCTGACCTGTTTCTTTACTTCTCGGGCAGGTACAGGTGAGTATGAGTGTGTGCTATATGTGATTTATGATGAGGATGCCTATGTGACATATTAGAAAAATATAAATATTATTTCCATAGTTGGGATATTTAGAACACTGGTAAGAAAGAAAACTGATGTTGTCTGTGGCCACAGTATGGAGGTAATTGTGCTGTGATTAGCCTTTGAAACAAGATTGAAGAATGACAAATAGACTGGATCAAACATTTTAGTTTCTGAACTGGGGTTGTATTTGCAACCAATTTGACAATATGTATATTCATTACCTAAAAGAAAATAGAGAAATCATAAGCCTATTGGAGTTGTTATCCATTCATAGGTGAAGATAACTTTTTTAAATGTCTTATTCACTTTTATATTCTTATTTTTTATTTTATTTTAGTTCCAATGTAGTTAACATCCAGTGCTATATTAATTTCAGGTGCACAATATAGTGATTCAACAATTCCATATATTACTCAGTGCTCATCAAGATAAGTGTACTCTTAATCCTCTTCACCTCTTTCACCCATCTCCCACTCACCTCCCCTCTGGTAATCCTTTGTTTGTTCTCTATTTGCAAATGACATGTCTGATAAAGGGTTAGTATCCAAAATATATAAACAATTTATATGACTCAACACCAAAACAAACAAACAAAAAACCCCACAAATAATCCAATTTAAAAATGAGCAGAAGCCATGAACAGACATTTCTCCAAAGATGACATATAGATGGTGTATAAGAATAACTTGGAAAGGGCAGTGAGTGAAAAAAAATGTTTAAAAAATAAACATGTGAGTCTTTCTTTCTTTCTTTCTTTCTTTCTTTCTTTCTTTCTTTCTTCTTTCTCCCTTTCTTTTACATCCCTGTTCAACATATAATTGTAAGCATTTGTTGGAAGCATGTATACAAGTTTTATAATTTTGTCAATTAAATAAAAGTTAAATTTTATTTTTCAATCGGCATAATAATTTTGATGATGTTTTGCCTCTTTGCATGATTTAGTTCTAAGGTGATGATTCCCTTTATTCAACTATGTGTTATTTAAATATTATACAGTAATTTATTCACTTGTTAGAAGCAAGAAGAAACAGTGAAGGAAATAGATTCTCCTCATACACATGAATAAACTGATTAACATTGGAGCTATATCTTTATCTTAGAGCCTATAGTAGCCTAAGAATAATAAATACATCATTCATATTGTAGACATTAGGAATATCACAAATGCTCCAAAAAATGCAATTCACTTTATTCTTTTAATGTTTATTTCTTTTTGCAAGACAGAGAGGGAGAGAGAAACAGAGCATGAGTGGCAAAGGGGCAGAGAGAGAACGAGACACAGAATCTGAGGCAGGCTCCAGGCTCTAAGCTGTCAGCACAGAGCCTGACATAGGGCTCAAACCCATGAGCTGTGAGATCATGACCTGAGCCAAAGTGGGACACTCAAGGGACTGAGCCACCCAGGTTCCCTGAGATTCACTTTATAATTAGAGAAAGATTGGTGATGATTCATGAGGACTTGGATAATATAAAAAGAGAATAAAAAACAGAATAAAACGAACCATGCAATAACAAATAATTCTAAAGAAGGATAAGATAGCAGAAGGACATTCCTGGCATAAAAGTCCCTTTGTTGAAATCAAATGTTTTAAAATAAGGATGTATAAGAAGGCAATAATCAAAGGTAAATGTAAAACAGTGGTATGATACTTGTAATATATTTTCAGAAAGACAGAACTACACAAGCCAAGAAAATATCTATTTTATTTGCATCTATTTTGGTTTCAGTAACAGAAATCAACTGGACTCAGCTCTAGAAAAAAAAGAAAAAAGATTAATTATAAAGTGACATAGTTGTCTAATCCAGGGCCAGGAATGTGGTAAAATTCACACACAGGATTGCATCAGGAGCTTAAACGACATCAGGAATTTTTCTCTGCCCCTAATTGTTTTGTTTTTTATTGCATCTTCTTCAGTCTCCGTCCTTGGATGCACCAGCTTTCTCTGTTTCTCAGTCCTCATGATAAAGTAACAAATATGGCCACCATTAGCTTTCGATTTTACATATTACAGATGCAGCTAAATAGTGGGAGATGAAGTTTTTCTTTTAAACAAATTCCAGATTCTCAGAAGAGGGATTCTGATTGGCCCACTGGTGTTGCACATTCAAAGCTTGACCTATCAAATGTGGTCCAATGAATATGGTTACAATGACTAAAAGCATGGTGGTAGTGAATCCCAGTGTGAACTTGGTGTCCATCCCTATGGATCGAGGTGGAGCAGGCATCAGGGAAGGGGAGTTGTGACCTGAAGAGACTAACCAGCAGTGCCAAAACCAGCTGAGAAAACATATTTGTCACACATATAGTTGTTGACTCCTCTGACTCCTCTCCTACCATATGTTTCCTGAGAGGGCTGCCTTATGTTCCTGACCACTGTTTATTGGATTATACTTGAGATCCTGACTCAAGGGTTGCAGTCCATCCAATCAAGAATGATATTAATTAGCTATGCCAATCCGGTTCTTCTGTTCAGGATTTTTTCCCCCAATAGAGATAATAGCAATAACAATAAGCAACAACAACTTTTTTAAAAATTCATAAAGCAACTTCATAAGAATAGAGTGAAGGATATCTGCATTAATAACGTTTCTTGTGAGCTGACAATGGGACATAGCTACCTAGAAAATGAATGTAAATCTAGAGTATATCATCTGATACAAAGCCAGCATAGTTTTCAGAAGATAAAACATGATGCCATTATATGCATCACATGTCAGAAAACATTGGAGCATGGTGCTACGTTCTGAGCACAATGTTAAAAAAGAGATCTTAATAAATAGAAGCATGATTAGAACGATGTGATTTGAATACTCAAAACTTCTAAAAACGTGTTGTTTAAGGCAGTTTGAAAGGAATTTAGGAAGGTTAGTTTGGAATAAAACATTTGACAGGATGGAAAATATATGCACTATCTTTATAAACTTAAAGTCTATTTGGTAGAAGAGAAATAAACATTATTTTGAGTAACTATGTAGGGCAGAACCAAGAACAATGTATGTATGTACATACATATATATATGTGTGTGTGTGTGTATGTATATATATGTGTGTGTGTGTGTGTGTGTGTGTGTGGAAACAATTCTACTTTCAACGCTCTATGATAATGTGTAATAGGGGTTGTTTAACAAAACAGTGAGCCACTTTAATTGTGATCTCTCCATATGTAGATGTGTAAATGAGAGGCAAAATGACCATCTTTATTGATGTTGTGGAAGACTGATACATTCTAAAGTACCTTTTGATTGCAGTTAGGATCTAGCATTAAAGAGAAAGAGTGACAGCTGCTTGGAGCCTAAAGAGGGCCACTGGTACTGGTATAGACTTCAAAGCTACCAGAGGGAGAAAGGTTGTCTGTGTCCTCATCTTCAGGACATGAAGGAAAAACCTTCTCTTCAGGCTGCACACTGGGAAAGTAACTGCTACAATCAGACAAATCCGTTAATTTTCCACTTCCTCAGGTTTCTTATTTCAGACTAAGAGAATTAGACTGGTGCTATTTAAAATCCATTTTGCTTTTAAATTCTTTGAACACAGTATATTTATATTGCAGCCTACCCCAAAACAATAAAAACTTATCAGCATCCTCACATTAGCTGGCTATGCATTCATTAATATATCTATAAAGCTCTTATTATGGTTAGGCACTCAACCAGTTCATTCCCCTTACATTTTGGAGCTCTGCTTGGGAAACTGAGCAGTTATAAAAATATCTGTAGAGCTATATCATATCTATGGAACTGGTTTCCACACCTCAATATAGTGTATTTGTAAGGGAATTTTAAAATCATTTATTTTAAATTTTTAATTTAATAAGAAAAATGAGGCATGGAGCATAGTCTGAAGCCAAAAAAAAGATGAGGGAATTTCATTTTAGAGGTATTTAAAACTGACCTGAAAGTAGAAATTTTCTGGGAATAACTAGAAAATATCCTGCCCTCACGTAGGATACTGCTTCTTGTCATTAAATTCCATCCACATTAATCCCATAATGTCTGTGTGTGGTAGAATCATGTTCACTGACATCTAATCCTTTACTTCTGAGACTCAAGGAAGGCCACATGTACCAGCACTTTTACAGCCAGACAAAGTGACAGTGACACTTCCCTTTTGGGTCGAGGCAGTGAAATCCTGAGTGACTTTGCAGTTATCCCTTCCCTTAAGGGAAGACAAGCATGAAATTATCATTTTGCTTTTGTTTATTTAATAAGCAATTAATAACTGACAATTTCTGTTAGGTTTCAGTCACTTTGAAATGTATCATTTCAATTTTAATTCATTGGCACATTGCTGGAAAATTATCACAATACACAAATTTCTATCTTTTCATATAAGTAGTAATGTGCTAACAGTACTTCGTTCTTTTTTGTGGTTTATTTATTTTTGAGAGAGAGAGAGAACGCATAAGCAAGGGAGGGGCAGAGAGAGAGAGAGAGAGAGAGAGAGAGAGAGAGAGAAAGACACAGAATCTGAAGCAGGCTCCAGGCTCTGAGCTGTCAGCACAGAGCCCGACGCGGGGCTTGAACTCACAAACCCTGAGATCACGACCTGAGCCAAAGGATGTTTAACTGACTGAGCCACCCAGGCGCCCTTCCTTAATGTATTTATTATACCAAGAAATTACATGAGGACCAGGGACTAAGGAATTAATGCTGCCTTATAAAAAGCAGTTTAGATTATACACATTGACTGAAGGGTTGAATGCCTGAACTGGTTTATATTAGTCTTTACTCTTCGAAAGTCCATGGAGATGTCTAGTATTCCCATGGGTTTGGCATCTGAGCACATGTACTTGTTTATATGATTATGGATTTTTCCTTCTTGCTGCTTCAACCAATGTTTTTCTCTCACATTTCTACCATTTTCACTTTTGAGAGTCATCATGCATACCTCTTAATTTGGACAAAGAGAGTGAGAGAAGTATCATATATCATTTCTAGACTTTCAGAGCTACTGTGTGATTTACTTCCCCATCTTTTTTATTGTTTTGGCAATTGTGGAAGCATATGTCAAGGTGGAGCCTCCATCAGTGTGGGTTCCTGTGAGAATAAAAATAGCAATCTGCCTGAAATGTATTAGATATGTTACACAAACAAGAAGTACACATTAATTGATATAAGCCACTAAGATTTTGGAGTCATCGGTTATCACAGCATAACCTAGAGCAACTTGAACAATTTTTCCAGATGTGTTCAGATACAGTAGTCCATTTTTCAGATAAATACTTAACTCTTACACTTTTTTTCCTTCCCCAGAAGATTGTAGCCTGAGAAAATAGGGATTGTCTCTTTTCCTACTTAGTACTTCAGTAGTGCTTGATGAAAAGATTCACACTTTGTACATGAAGTTTTATATTATTATTATTATTATTATTATTATTAAATTGAATGGTATTTACAGCTGACTGGCTATAGTTCTGGGTATACTAAGTGATTCGAAATTGACAATGAAAAGCAAGAAGTATTAAAAGAGAAAATACCTGTTAGTAGAAGAAAGGAATTATCTCTTGAGGGAATTTTATTTTTGTTGGTTGAGTCTGCATTTAGCATGCTGGGAGAGTGAAGTCTATATATAAATTAGGAAAATTACAGGGAGTTCATCTATCCCGGTGGAAGAGTTTCAGATACTCATGAAAATGGGAATGGCTAAACTAGAGCACATAGAACGGTGACAAGGGTTTTGAAATGGGTACATTTAGGCAGAGTAAGAAGAGATTCTACACACACACACACACACACACACACACACACACCATCATCATCATCATTATATAAATAACCAGAAAACTTCACATGTAAATTGCATCAGAGCAATAGTTGCTTTGAAGAGTTCACCTATTGATACCTCTGAGGAAAGTGTAATTGCTTTAAATTACTTTAAATTGTACTTGATACAGTCTCAATGGCAACTTAAATGTCTTACTCAAGTAATGTTTTGTATTAAACATAGTTTCACATTTTTGCTCAGGATATATTTGACACTGAAAACCTGAATACATACACTTACTTATTACTGCTCTATAGCTGGAGTCTGCAAGCTCCAGAGGTATAGTACAAGAACTGACCATGGAACCATGGAATGGTGTTTGTTCAAATGCAATCCCTCCAGACTATATCAGAATCTTCTAAAATAAATAAAGCCATCTCTGGAGTGCTTCTATAGATCAGAAGAAATGGCAGGATACTTTCAGTGTAAGTTATGGAGATACTAAATGAAACAGTAAAACTAATTCAGTTGAAAAACAAACATTTGTGGGGTGCCTGGGTGGTTCAGTAAGTTAAGCATCCGACTTCAGCTCAGGGCACAATCTCGCAGTTTGTGAGTTCAAGCCCTGTGTGGGACGCTGTGCTGACAGCTCAGAGCCTGGAGCCTGCTTTGGATTCTGTGTCTCCCTCTCTCTCTCTGCCCCTCCCCTGCTAGTACTCTCTCTCTCTCTCTCAAAAATAAGTAATTTTTAAAAAGATTTAAAAAACCCAAACATTTGGAAACTAAGTATCCGAAAACAGACAATGCATGGATATTATCTTTGAGAAGTCAAAATCAGGACTGGAATGGAGAGATCACACTGTAATACATGCTCTAATGAAGATGGATGTTCAATACTACAGAGATGTGAGAGCAAACAGATGTGGTTAGAAGGTGGGATGGGGAGAAGAGATTGCAATAAATAAAACAGCAAGCTATGTACTATCACCTCATTGCCCAACAATTTAATGCACAACTCTTAGATTCTGATTGTACTTATAACTAAAATCAGTAATCTGAACGTGGTGAAATGAGAACAAAAACAATACTGTTTCCATAGTGCAGTTTTCTGTCAAGGATGATATGCTCTTGGATGTGCCTAACACCAAAATGTGATGTTAAAATTTTAGGGCTCTTGTAAGACTCTACATTTTAGAATAAAATATATCTTCTGGAGAAAATTTTATCACCTTGCATATTTGGCTACAAAAAATGTAGAGTAGAAAACTAGAGGCTATTTGGGAAAAAAAAGAAGGGCTGGAATTTGTTTCATTCAAGGAAACACAAAATGTCTCCACAGTCCATCAGGACTGGAGAGATCAGCTGTGCACCCATCATAACAATCTTTATTACGTATTTCAAATATTAGCTATAAAAATTAGTAAGATATGAGCAGAAGATGAGAACAGTAGATTGCAGCCTACAAATCTGAAGTGGGGAAAATTATTTTTTCCTGAAAGATAAAATAATCATAAAGAATGAGATAAAATAACAAACATTACCAAAAGAGAAAATGGTTTTTGATCCTTGGGTTCCACCCTATGAATGAAAGGTGCATGAATGTATAAAAGAAGAAGGATAGGGGACCTCTGGGTGGCTCAGCTGGCTAAGTGTCTGATTCTTTATTTCTGCTCAGGTCATGATCTCAGGATCATGGTTTTGAGCCCCACATCAGGCTCTGTGCTGAGCATGGAGTTTGCTTGGGATTCTCTCTCTCTCTCTCTCTCTCTCTCTCTCTCTCTCTCTCTTTCTCTCCCTCACTGCCCCCCCCAATAAAGAAATAAACAACAACAACAACAACAAAAGTGGAAGGATAGAACAGGGAGACGATAGCCAAGCAAAAATGGTCCAGAGAACAACTACAGCATTAAGTGGGGGTTGTGCAGGACTGCTGTCATTATGGACAGTGAGGTATGAAGGCAGTGTGCTGATAGGCATTCAAAACACACACAAATTCAAAATACAAGTGGCCCTTTTTATTCTTGTTCCACATGCACCAAGAACTCTTTTAATTTGACTTCACAATAGCTGCCTATAAAAAGAGATTCTCTAATCAAGTCAGTATGAGGCAGTGATAGTTCTTGACAGTTATACATCTCTTAGTAAAGTCATATGTCATCTTTTTAAAAATTCTTCAGGCATATTTTATATTTCATGCAATGCTTACTTCCAGGCGGTTACTGTTCAGTGATAAACATATAGGACGACTTGCAACTTATGCTTCTTAAAAATCATAACATTTCTTTACCAATTGGGCAGAAAACCACAAAAATGGCAAATTGACAGCGACCTCAAAGAAACTGCAGCCCATTTTGTTATCTGTTGTGTTAACTAGAGGGACAGGGAGAAAATGTTCTAGTAGTAAAGAGGCACTTTACCTAGGAAAGAGTAAACAGGACATAAAAGCTATTGATTCTCACTTTGATGCCTATATCAGAAGTTGGTGTTTGAAAAGTAAACATGTTAGAGTCCTGGAACTCCTCTCAGTCTCCCATTAGACCTGTATTCAAGGTTTATTTCAAGCTCTGATGTACAAATAAAAACCTTGGGTTCTCTGTGATCACAGAGAGAGCAGAAGTGGTGGTTGTGGCAAGAGCTTCTCTACCACTGAGCAGTTGGGAGCTTCCAGTTTCTTCCTTCTCTCCAGCTCAGCCCTGCCCTCCCACAGCCCCGCCTGCTGTGCATCTGATTCCAAACCTGGGGCTGTCCTCCCCTGGAGACTGCTGTTATTTCCTTCTGAACTGAGGGCTCTGGCAACAGTTTTCATCAGAGAAACTGTTCCGCTTAGTGAATTCAGAAACGTACTAGGAAGCATAAGGTGGAGCGGCAGGGTTAGAAAGGATATTTCATGTCTGCCACCTCGGTCTGTGGGCAGACTGCCATTGTCAGTGGACTCAGGCAGGGCAGCAATGCCCGGAGGTCTGGATGTGGCTGAAGGAGCAACCCTCCTCTGGAGCCTGCCTCACCTCTCCTCATTCTCTGATCTTACACTGATTTACAACAATGCTCAACTTGCTTTATTTGCTTAGATTAACCATGTGAACAATATGTAATTGACACAGCAAAAATATAATGATGTTAAATAATTTGAAAGCATTAAGTTTCAGAGAATTAAGTCCTAAAGAAATGTACAGGCATTCGTAATGAACTGAGAATTGCCCAGCAGATTATAGCTTCAGTGCTGGAAAGGCCCTTTGAGAGCCTCTTTGCTCAAACCTCTCATTTTGCACATGAGGAAATGGATCTCCAGTAGCTGTGGCCTGAAAGTGTAGATGTGGGAAAAGAAAGTTAATTCATTATTGGGTATATTAAATTTCAGTGACTGGTAAGATGCCTAGTGGGAAATATTAACTGGGCTTTAGGCAATGTGATCAGAGAGCCAGGCTTCCTTCTCGGTATGGTGTTTATTTTTAAATAAATTTTTCCTAAGATATTACAGCTCTGATAAGTATCACACATTTGTGCCTCCAAGGAAGGTCATATTTCTTTGTTATTTATTGGGAACAAGGAGGATAAAACAATGCCACTTCTAAATTCCAGTGAGAACTTTCTTCTCAGGATCATATACGTGAATCTATACAGCGAGCCAAACTTCTCTATAGGCAACCATCTACTCTGCAAAAGGTTACTCTAGAACTTCTAGACAGCTCTCTTTGTGGAAGCCTGCATCCTCCATGTGAACGTCAGCAGGTTGTGAGTGCATGGCAGGCTGAAGGTCTCCAGTTCCAATACAGAAATCTGCATGGGTACATCAGCACTTAGGGCTGGTGCGACTCAAGGGAATTACAGTATAGGGGGAAAATTGCAGTCACATGTTTGTGACTTTCCCCTTTTTCAAGGGAAAAGCTTCCAGGCCATCTACTACAGGGCTGTCAGTGAAGCATTGGACTCTTGATTTCGGCTCAGGTCGCGATCTCACAGTCATGGGATTGAGTCCCTCCTCCAGCCCCACACTGAGCTCTGTTTGCATAGCGTGTGGAGCCTCCTTGGGATTTTCTGTTGGCCTTTCTCTCTGCCCTTTCCCCACTCTTGCGCTCTCTCTCTCTGTCTCTCTCTGTCTCTCTCTCTCTCAAAATAAACAAACACTTTTTTTTAAGGGAAAAGCGGGGCACCTACATGGCTCAGTCGGTTGAGCGACTGACTTCTGCCCAGGTCATGATATCGCGGTTCATAAATTTGAGCTCCGCATCTGGCCCTGTGCTGACAGCTCAGAGCCTGGAGCCTGCTTCAGATTCTGTGTCTCCCTCTCTCTCTGCCACTCCCAGTTTGTGCTCTGTCTCTCTATCTCTCAAAAATAAATGAAAACATTTTTAAAAAATTTAACAATATAAAAGGGAAAAGGGAAAATCTTCCTAATATGAAATGTTCTTGGAGCACATTTTTATGGAAATGTCCTGGTCTCAAGTGCTACCTGGTTGCATCTTCAAACCCAGTGTTTTTAAACTCTTGATTGCCCATAAGAATTACTGGGGGAGTTTTTGTTTTCATTTTGGTTTTTTTTGTTTGTTTGTTTTGTTTTAATACAAATGGCTGAATTGCACGCAGACTAATGTAATCAGTGTCTTTGAGGGGGCCTTTGGGGGGACTCCAAGCAACTGTAGTTTTGAAAAACTTCCCAGGTAATTCTATGGTACAGACAGACATGTTGAGAAACCCAGCATTAGCAGTCTGTATAATAATCTCTACGCACCCCACTCTCTGTGACTGCTTCCACTTCAGTCTTCAAATTTCCCAAGTGACAAATAATGACTTAGGAATGAGACAAAGCTGGATGGTAGTTTTAGCAGAAAAATAAGTGATAATTGTCTTTGGCAATCCAATGCCGGAAATAGGGAGGGATTTTGGTGCTCTGGGTCCCAAAGTGCAGTTCATCTTATATATGGGGACAAAAAGCACATATTCTCTGGCATTTCTCAACCAGCCACATGCACCAATCAGCATAGATTGCTAAAATAGTTCTATATTTTTCAATTTTTCCAGTGGGTAAATATTGTATAAATCAAATGGGTGAATAATACACACACACACACACACACACACACACACACACACACCTTCTTAGAACAACATTAAATCTCAGAGACCATAGCATCTACTTAAAATGCCTTGAAGACTAGGCAGGTAATGCATATTTCAGAATCAAATCTGTGTAAAACAACAAGGAGTGGTGAAGCCTATAGTGACCAGAGAGAATGTGTCATAATCATAACAACAACAGAAAAAAAACCACAACAGGCTGGTGAAATAAACCAGAACACTTGGCAGTATTCATGACCTTGAGCTCTAGACCTCATTTCTTGATTCATACTTACAAAACCATCCTTTTTCCCATAATGGAATTTGTCTATCACTTTACTAGGCATAGAAGTGTTAGTTCCTTCGCTTTTTTAATCCACATCTCCTTGTATTTGTCAACTGTGCTTCTTTAGTCCTCTGAGGAATAATATGCAGGCTCATTGCTGAGCCAGATATTTCTTAATGACTACTACATAAAGACCCATCCAAAACTTGCAATTGCTTTCTTAAGGACTCCATTAATTGATTGGCTTGGGGCCATTTTTATCTCTAGTCTCCCTCTCAGTGGAGGGTAGGGAGGAAATTTGTTTATTTTTTGGCTCTTCTATGCCGATTGAAGGCAAACCACTCACTGATCAGTTACTACAGAAGGTCACACTATTAAGTGTGGACATCAACTACTATTTATTAACTGGATTTATGCAATTTTATATCTTTAAATATAATACAATGTGTTGATAATTAGATACGTATATATGATAACATCCTTTGAAGAATCCTATATGTAGCCTCCCAAAGAAGACAAAGCAATTGCAGGAGATCAATTCTCTTATTTTCTTAAATAGGATGCAAGATTGAAGACAGGAAGTATCTTTTAATCTATGTTGGTTTAGTACATAGTGTTTATACAGTGTTGGGCACATCACAGGTACCCAGGAAGCATTAGTTAGATCATATTATTTAATTTTGCATTTTTGTATTATGCAAAAGAATTATAAGTCATAGTCTCACTGGGTGGATATAAGTATATGGCTGGTTCTTCTGCATTTAAGACATGATCCCCTCAGAAATAATGGACACTGTGGTAGTAGTCTCACATGGCCTACTGGGGCCCAGGAAATGTACCTCAACTCTAGTATACTAATATCAGAGGTGGCTTTATCATATGCATATTTTTTCCAAGAAATGTCTTTTTTGTACTTAATATTGTTTGCAGGCTTATTTTATTCTTTTTGATTCCAGTATAGTTAACATACAGTGTTATATTAGTTTAAGGTGTACAGTAGTGATTGAACAATTCTGTATATTACTCAGTGTTCATCCTTATAAGGTACTTTTAATCCCCTTCAGTTATTTCACCCATCCCTTCGCCCATCTCTCTCTGATAACCACCAGTTTGTTCTCTACAGTTAAGAGTCTATTTTTTGGTTTGTCCCTTTTTTTCTTTTTGTTTGTTTGTTTTGTTTCTTAAACTCTCCATGAGTAGAATCACATAGTGTTTGTCTTTCTCTGACTTACTTCACTTGGCATTATATCCTCTACACCCATCCATGTTGTTGCAAATGGCAAGATTTCACTCTTTTTTTTATAGCTGAGGAATATTCCATTGTATATATATACGTACATATATACATACCACATCTTTTTCATACATTCATCAATCAATATACATTTGGGTTGCTTCTATAGTTTGTCTGTCATAAATGATGCTGCTAAGAAAACAGAGTAGTGCACACATATTTTTAAATTAGTGTTTTCATATTCTTTGGGTAAATACCCAGTAGTAGAATTGCTGTATCATATGGTATTTCTATTTTTAATTCTTTGAGGAACCTCCATAATGTTTTCCAGAGTGGCTGCTATAGTTTGCATTCCCATAAACAGTGCAAGAGGGTTCCTTTTTCTCCACATCCTTGCCAACACTTGTTTCTTGTGTTTTTGATTTCAGCTATTCTAACATGTGTGAGGTGATATCTCATTGTGGTTTTGATTTGCATTTCCCTGATGATGAGTCATGTTGACCTTCTTTTCATGTGACTGCTGTCCATCTGTATGTCTTCTTTGGCGAAATGTCTGTTTGTGACTTCTGCCCATTTTTAAATGGATTATTTATGGGTTTTTTTGATGTTGAGTTGTATAAGCTCTTTATATTTTAGATACTTACCTTTTATTGCATATGCCATTTTTAAATATCTCTCCCATCCAATAGGTTCTGTTTTAGTTTTGTTGACTATTTCTTTGGCTGTGCAGAAGCTTTTTATTTTGATACATTCCCAATAGTTTATTTGTGTTTTTCTTTCCCTTACTAAAGAAGACATATTGGGAAAATGTCCTTTGTCAGAGACATTACTGCCTGTGCTCTCCTCTAGGGTTTTTATGGTCTCATATTTAGGTCTTTAATCCATTTTGAATCTATTTTTGTGTATGGTGTAAGAAAGTGGTCCAGGCATTCTTTTGCATGCAGTTGTCCAGTTTTCCCAGCACCATTAATTGAAGATACTATCTTCTTCCCATTGCATATTCTTGCCTCCTCTATCAAATATTAAATGACCATACAATTGTGGGTTTATTTCTAGCCATCCATTCTGTTCTATTGATCTATATGACTACTTTTGTGTCAGTACCATGCTGTTTTGATGACCATAGTTTTGCGGTATATCTTGTGATACCTCCAGGATTTTTTTTGTTTTTTGTTTTTTTTCCAAGATTACTTTGACTAATCAGGGTATTTTTGTGATTCCATACTAGTCTTAGGATTATTTGTTATGCTTCTGTGAAAAATGCCATTTATATTTTGATGGGGATTGCATTAAATCTGTGGATTGCTTTGGGTAGTATAGACATTTTAGCAATATTTGTTCTTATAATCCGTGAGAGTGGAATATCTTTCCATTTGTTTATATCATCTTCAGTTTCTTTCAGCAATGTTTTATAGTTTTTCGAATATAAATCTTTCACTTCATCAGTTAATTTTATTCCTACATATTTTATAATTTTTGGTGAAATTACAAAGAAATCATTTTCTTAAATTCTCCTTCTTCTGCTTCATTATTAGTGTATAGAAATGCAACAAATTTATGTAAATTGATTTTGTATCCTATAATCTTACTGAATTAATTTGTATCCTATAACCTTACTGAATTCATTTATCGGTTCTAGTAGTTTTTTGGTGGAATCTTTAAGGTTTTGTATGAATAGTATCTTGTCACCTGCAAATAGTAAAACTTTTACTTCTTCCTTACAAATTTGGATGCCTTTTATTTCTTTTTCATGTCTGATTGCCGAGGCGTGGGCTTCCAGTACTATGTTGAATTCAAGTTGTAGGAGTGGACATGCTAGTCCTATTCCTGAACTTAGGGGAAAGGCTCTCAGTTTTTCACCAGTGAGTATGATGTTAGCTGTGGATTTTTTTATAGATGGCCTTCATTATGTTGAGGTATGTTCTCTCTAAACCTACTTTGTTGAGGTTTTTTTTATCATGAATAGATATACTTTGTCAATGCTTTTTATGCATCTATTGAAATGATCACATGTTTTTATACTTTCTCTTATTGATGTGAGGTATCACATTTGTTGATTTGCAAATATTGAACCACCCTTACATCTCAGAAATAAATTCCACTTGATCGTGGTGAATGATTTTTTTTAATTAATGTATTGTTGGATTTGGTTTGATAATATTTGGTTGATGATTTTTGCGTATATGTTTATCAGAGATACTGGCCTGTAATTTTCTTCTTTTGTAATGTCTTTATCTGGTTTTGGTATTAGAGTAATGCTGGCTTCACAGAATGAATTTGGAAGCTTTCCTTCCTCTTCTATTTTTTGGAATAGTTTGAGAATAGGTATTAACTCTTCATTAAATGTTTTGTAGAATTCATCTTGAAACTGCCTGGTCCTGGACTTTGTTTTGGGGTAGTTTTAAAATTATTGTTTAAATTTCATGGCTGGTAAACAGGCTGTTCAAATTTTCTATTTCTTTCTGGTTCTGTTTTAAGAGGTTATATGCTTCTAGGAATTTATCCATTTCTTCTAAGTTGTCCAATTTGTTGACATATAATTTTTCAAAATATTCTCTTATAAGGCTTTGTATTAATGTAGTGTTGGCAGTTATTTCTCCTCTTTAATTTCTGATTTTGTTTATTTGAGTCTTCCCCTTCCCCTCTCCCTTTTTTTAATTAGTCTTAAAGGCTTATTCATTTTATTGATCTTTCAAAAAAAACCTCCTAGTTTCATTGATCTGTTCTATTATTTTTTTATTCTATTTTGTTTATTTCCACTCTAATATTTATTATTTCCATCCTTCTACTGATTTAAGGTTGTGTTTGGTGTTCTTTTTCTAGCTCCTTTACGTGTATAGTCAGGTTATTTATTTGAGATTTTTCTTGGTTATTGAAGAAGGCTTGTATTGCTATGAATTTCCCTCTTAGAACCGCTTTTCCTGCATCCTAAAGGTTTTGAACTGTTGTGTTTTCATTTTCACTTGCTTCCATGTATTTTTTTTATTTCCTCTTTGATTTTTTGGTTGACTCATTCTTTGTTTAGTAGCATGTTATTTAACTTCCATGAATTTGTGTCCTTTCCAGATTTTTTCTTGTGGCTGATTTCTAGTTTCATAGCATTATTGTTGAAAAAGATTGTGGTATGACTTCCATGTTTTTGAATTTGTTGAGGTTTGTTTTGTGTCCTAACATTTATCTGTTCTGGAGAATATTCCATGTGCACTTAAAAATAATGTGTATTCTACTGTTTTAGGATGGAATTTTCTGAATATATCTGTTAGATACATCTGGTTCAATGTGTCATTCAAAGCTACTGTTTCCTTGTTGATTTTTTTTTTGGATGATCTATCCATTGGTGGAAGTGGGGTGTTAAAGCCCCTTATTATTGTTATACTACTATTGATTACTTCCTTTAGCTGCTTTATGTATTTGGATGCATCCATATGGGGTACATAAATATTTACAATTGTTATATCTTCTTCTTGGATTGTTCTCTTCATGATAATGTAGTGTCACTCTTTGATATTTGTTTTAATGTCTATTTTATCCCATATAACTATTACTACTCCAACTTTCTTTTCACTTCATTTGCATGATAAATTCTTTTGCATCCCTTCACTTTCAATCTGCATGTGTCTTTAAGTCTGAAATGAGTCTTTGTAGGCAGCATATAATCAGGTCTTACTTTTTTATCCATTCTGTCACTTTATGTGTTTTGATTGTAGTGTTTAGTTTGTTGATTCCAGGTTAATTAAAGATAGGTATGTACTTATTGCCATCTTTTTACTTGTTTTATGGTTGTTTTTGTAGTTATTCTCTGTTTCTTTCTTCTCTTGCTCTTTTCTCTCATGATTTGCTGGCTTTGTTGTAGATAGCAGTTTATATTTAGTTGATAGTCACTTAAGTTTGAACCCATTCTTTACTCCCCTCCTCTCCGTGTTTTAGGTATATGGTGTCATACTTTATATCCTTTTATTTTATGAATTCCTGGATTGACTTTTATAGCTATACTTTATTTTATTGCTTCTGTGCTTTCTACTTTTCTTAATTGGTCTTAGCGTCTTTCCACTCAAAGAATTCCCTTTAACATTTTTTCATAGGGCTGATATAGTGGTGAGGAATTCCTTCAAATTTGTTTATCTGGGAAACTCTTTATCTCTTCTTCTATCCCAAATGATAGCCTTGTTGGATAGAGTATTCTTGGTTATGTGTGTGTGTTTGTTTGTTTGTTTTGTTTTCAGCCACTCCTTTCTTGCCTACAAAGTTTGTGTTGAAAAATCAGCTGATAACCTTATGACATTTCTTTTGCATGTAATGATATCCTTTCATTTTCCTGTTTTTAAAATTCTCTCTTTATTACGACTTTCTGCCATTTTAACTAATATGTGTCTTGGTGTGGACCTCCTTGGGTTGATTTTATCGGGGGCACTCTGTGCCTTCTGGATTGGATTTCTGCTTTCTTCCCCAGATCCAAATGAAATGCTTAGTGATTATTTCTTCAAATACATGTTCTGCCTCCTTTTCTCTTTCTTCTTCTTGGATCCATATTATGTGAATGCTGTTATGCTTGATGCTGTCAGTGAATTCCTTTGTTCTATTTTCATTTTTTATTAATATCTTTTTCTTTCTCCCATTCAGCTTGATTGTTTTCCATTATTCTGTCCTCCAGGTCACTGATCCATTTTTCTGCTTCCTCTAGTCTACTCTTTATTCCCTCTAGTGAATTTTTAATTTCAGTTATGGAATTTGTGATCTCTGATTGGTTATTTTTTATGTTTTCTATCTCTCTGTTGAAGGTCTCTCAGGTTCTCCACTTTTTTCTTAAGTCCAGTGAGAGTCTTTATGACCATTTCTTTAAAGTCTCTATTACTATTTCCATTTCATTTAGCTCTCTTGGTGTGATTTCATCCTATTATTTCATTTGAAACATATTTCTCTTTGTCCTCATTTTGTCTAACTTTCTCTGTCTGTTTGTATATGTTAGGGAAGTCAACCATTTCTGACTGGCTGAAGGGGGCATGTCTGCATTATAATACAGGGACAGGGCATGCTGTTAGCAAGCTAGGTAACAAGTATTGGTGCTGTGTTGGTTTCTGCATGTCTTTGTGTGTCCAGGATGTGGTGTGGGATAGGGAAACGGCACCTGCCAGCTCTTTTGTATCTGGACAAGTCTCCCAATGATCCCTATGCCTCCAGATTAATTAAAAAAATCTCCCTCCCATATACTCCAAGCATTTTTTTAAATAGCTGCTTCTGTATCTCAGTGGGGCATTTAGTTGTAGTTTATCCTTAAGTTTGGGGATTCTGTTTCCTCTTGCCTTCAGAGCCATGTCTGCTGATTTTTTTAAACATTTTTATTTATTTTTGAGAGAGAGACAGAGTGTGATCAGGGGAAGGACATAGAGAGAGAGAAGAACAGAGGATCCACCTCTGAGAGCACCTAGGTGGCTCAATAGGTTGAGTCTGACTCATAGCTTCAGCCCAGATCATGATCCTAGGGTTGTGAGATCAAGCCCCACATCAGGCTCTGTGCTGAGCATGGAGCCTGCTTGAGATTCTCTCTCTTTCCCTTTGCCCTCCTCATCTGCTTGCACTGTTTCTCTCTCTCGAATAAATAAATAAGAAAGAGAGAAACAGAGAGGAAGGAAAGAAAGAAAGAAAGAAAGAAAGAAAGAAAGAAAGAAAGAAAGAGGGAGGGAGGGAGGGAGGAAGGAATTGTTCAGTTCTAAATTCCCCATTTAGTTTACCACTGGCTATAATTTCTCAAAATCACTGTCTAAATAGACAGGAATACAAGTAAACAAGAAAAGTTATTACTTCAATTTATTCATTAATTTCAAAATTTTATTGATATCCTACTTTGTGCCACATATTATTCAGAAAGTTTGGTATACATCAGACAAGAGAACAAAAAAATCTCTTACAATTATTGAGTTTTTATTCTGTGAATGGAATTCTTTCCAAGTATAATTAATTTTTTAATTAATTAATTAATTAATTATGAAAGACAGAGAGACACAGTGTGAGCCGAGGAAGAGCAGAGAGAGAGGGAGACACAGAATCTGAAGCAGGTACCAGGCTCTGAGCTGTCAGCACAGAGCCGATACGAGGCTTGAACCCACAAACCATGAAATCATGACCTGAGCCAAAGTCAGAGGCTTAACCGACTTAGCCACCCAGGCACCCCTATGTTTTATTTATTTTTGAAAGAAAGACAGAGTGCAAGCAGGGGAGGGGCAGAGTGAGAGTGAGACACAGAATCTAAAGCAGGCTCCAGTCTCTGAGCTGTCAGCACAGAGTCCAACGCGGGGCTTGAACTCATGAACCAGGAGATCATGACCTGAGTTGAAGTCAGATGCTTAAACGACTGAGCCACCCAGGCACCCCTCGAGTGTAATTAAATTTTGATGAATACTAGCCAATTATTGTAGTTGACAAATGTTAACTAATTATTTTGCAGATGTTTAGTTATACATTTATTCATTTCAGTTTTGCAGTTTTCTTTTAGCATTTTAAAGCATATGTAGATACACATCTATATGCAGTGCATATGCTATATATTTACATATAAAATTATATAATTTATATTATATAAATATAAATTATGTACACTTATATTTTATATGTAAACTTTATACTTATATAAATATATAACATATATTTATTTAATTTGGGCATAATTTTTTTCTTTTTATCTTTCTTGGGCCCATGAAATTTTCAGACGTTCTAGGCATTCTTCCTAGTTCGTAAAAATGGTAAAATAGTTCTGATTTTAATTCAATTTAAGAAATGTTTAATTGAATTAAGAAATGTGGATTGGCTCAGTGCTCAAATTAGTTTATAAAATATAATGAAAAAAATTCTAAGTGGAGCAATGGCTGTGATAAGAAAAATATTCTTGTGCATTTCTTCTTTACTACTCAGACAGAATAGTTCACGACTGTTAGTATGTGTCACCAAATATGTCCCCCCCCACCCCCACCCCCACCACGCACACACTCCAAACAATTCTCTGTGATACCAGCAGGGCCTCTTGCAATTCAATTCAATTTCACCCTAACCAGAGTTAGTGCAGACCCCACACGTTAAGGACCAATCCTGTAAGACTTTCCCCCACTCCAGACACTAATTGCAAATAGTTGTTAGTCCCTTGGTTACCTGCAACATCTGACTGACTTGTCTATAAATTGGAGGTTCTCGTGAACCTCCTGCTTGGATTCAATCATTTGATAGAACAGCTCACAGAACTCAGGCAAACAATTTATGCTTAGCAGTTTATTATATAATAAAGTATATGATAAAGGATCCAGGTAAACAGTTAGATGAAGCTGTAAACAGCACCAAGTCTGGAAGGGCCCTGAACACAGAAGCTTCTGTGGGCATACTATCCTCCTAATTTGTGGTCATATTCACCAAAATGAAAGTTCTCCAAACCCTGTACTGTTGAAATTTTTATGGAGATGCTCTCAAATAGGCACAAGTAATCATTAAGCTAATCTCTAGCCCATCTCCTTTTCTTAGAGAATATGAGGTGGTGCTGAAAGGTTCAAGCTTCTAATCATGGCTTGGTCTTTCTAGTGACCAGCCCCCAACCAGGAGCCCACCAAGAGCTACCTCATTAGAACAAAAGAAATTTGTATCACCCAGGAAATTCTGAGAGATTTAGGAGTGTGGTGTCAAATGCTCCTATCACTCAGGAAATTACAAATGTCTTAAGAGGTCTGTGTCAGAAACTGGGGTCAAAGATTAAATGTTAGAATAAAAGATAATTCTAGTACCCTTATTTACAAGGGTTTTAGGAGTTTGTGTCGGGAACTGGGGGCAGAACTCAATATATAGTATATTGTTAATATTATATTGTTAATATTAATACATTAATATTGTAATATTTCTTATTACTTCACACTGTGATAGTATAATTCAGTACCAAAATAGTGCAGAATACATCAAGATAATTCACATAATTATTCCTATTAAAAACCAAATCTTTTAAACTTTTTTAAGAGATTTTTTTAATGGTTTTTATTTTTGAGACAGAGAGAGACAGAGCATGAGTGGAGGAGGGGCAGAGAGAGAGGGAGACACAGAATCATAGCAGGCTCCAGGCTCTGAGCTGTCAGCACAGAGCCCAACCTGAGGCTTGAACCTACGAACCGTGAGATCATGACCCAAGTTGGATGCTTAACCGACTGAGCCACCCAGGCACCCCTAAATGTTTTAAACTTTAAAAACATTTTGATGTCGGGGCGCCTGGGTGGCTCAGTCGGTTAAGCAGCTGACTTCTGCTCAGGTCATGATCTCGCGGTCCGTGAGTTCAATCCCTGCGTCAGGCTCTGTGCTGACCGCTCAGAGCCTGGAGCCTGTTTCGCATTCTGTGTCTCCCTCTCTCTCTGACCCTCCCCCATTCATGCTCTGTCTCTCTCTGTCTCAAAAATAAATAAACGTTTAGAAAAAAAACATTTTGATGTCAATGAAATTGTGACATCAGGCTAAGAGAGAGTGTTTTTCACTCTTTTTAAGAGGGAAAACCTATGCTAGTACTTAATTTCTTTCACCATTCACTAACTTGAGATAATGAATACAATAGCAGTTATATTTGCTAGTATAACAAAGCACATTTTCTTTGAATTAAAAAAAATTGGTGAATAATTGTCCACATGGAATTTTTTTTAATTCTTCACTTTTTATTTTTTTCCAAGACCTGCAAAAAAGATAACAATATCTTTTTTTGTCATGGCATTGGTTTCCTGCAGCAATTCCGGAGGTAGAACATGGCAGCCATAGCTTCATTTCTCATTGCCTAGAGCCACAATAAATTCTCTACATATGCTCCAGGTTTAAAAGACTTCTATAAAATGACTAACAGCATGTGTGTAATCAATATTTCTATTACCAGATATAACTGTCCCACTTTAGAGAGTATTCTGTGTATTTCTGTAGAGAATTTAGACAACTTTGCAGGTATTGAAATCCTTTTAATATTTTTCTACCTTTATGTTAACAAGATGTGTTTGAGTAACTTTATATTTTTTAATGTAACTCTCAGAGTTATCCATTAGTTCATTGGGTCCAAGTTTTATGCTGAATTTCTTCTTTGCTTTAAGTTTGAAGAACTATGTATATCCTCAGAAAGCCAGTGACCTTGGAATAATAGTCCTCAAGAGTACAGCCTTATGTTCACAACTAATGTCCATCATAAATGCGTTAGGAATTCTGGTATTTTATGAGATATGTTTGCATGATCACATCAAAAGAAAGGTATAACCAGGAAAAACATTCTGGTTTATTTCTACCTTATTCTCAGCAGACTAATACCAATAGTCAGCATAGAATATGGAAAACATTTTATTTGTAAATAAATTTCATCTTTTCTCTTCCTGCTATAAAATTTTAATACATATAATGAAATATGAAATAATGAAATATGAAATAATGAAAATATGAAAAAATAACACCTATAGCAATAAAAATCACCCATGGCCCAATATTACAGAAATACCTGCTAAAAATATTTTTATATTTGGGGTGCCTAGGTGGTTCAGGTTATGATTTTGTGGTTCATAAGTTCAAGCCCCATATTGGTCTCACTGCTGTCAGTGCAGAGGTCACTTCTGATCCTCTGTCCCCCTCTCTCTCCACCCTCCCCTGCTTGTGCTCTCTCTCTCTCTCTCTCTCAAAAACAAATAGACATTTAAAAAATATATTTTAAAATATTTTTATATTCTTCTAATTTTTCCCTATGATAAATTATTTAGGTGTATTTTAACATTGTGTTTGAAACATAGTTAACAACACCATATTAGGTATCTATTACTATGTAATAATATTACTACAAATTTAGCAGCTTAAAACAACACATTCGTATATTTTTTACATTTATTTATTTATTTTGAGAGAGATAAAGACAGTGCAAGTGGGGGAGAGACCGAGAGATTGGAGAGAGAGAGAGAATTCCAAGCAGTTTCCATACTGCCACACAGAGCCCAATGCGGGGCTCAAACCCATGAAGCCACAGATCATGACCTGAGCCAAAACCAAGAGTCAGATGCTTAACCTACTGAGCCACCTAGGTGCCCAAAACAGCACATTTATAATATCACAGTTTCTTTGTAAGATTTTGCATTCTGAACTTAGTAAATTATTATTTTGTCTTAAAATTTTTCTGCATTACTGGCCCTTGAACATTATCTCTGGATTCTGTCTTATACATAGGAAGGAAAGTAAGGCAAAGCAACAAATAGAACAACAAAGATGGTCTCATTAAAGAGTCAAAAGAGTAACAAAGACAGTAAAACTGAAGTTTGCACTCCTAGAGATCTTCTCTATATTCTTTTCAGCATTCTGCTACACCATTCCTCCACTTTCCACCAAAATATAAAAAAATATAAAATATAAAATATAAAATAAATATAAATTAAATATAAAATAAAACTAAAGTTTCTGTGATTATGATGAACAGACTCTAGAAGCATCTTTAAGTATCCCCACCTCTATGTACTCCATGTATTTCCTCTTGGTTTGAGTTTACATGGGAACTATAACTTGTTTCTAATCAATGGAATATGGCAAAAGTTACAGAATATCCCTATCATAATTACATTGTATAAGACCATAAAATTGCCTTGCTAAAAGAGCCTATCCCATTTTTGGATTTGAGCCACCAACAAGTGGCCATGTTGGTATACAAATAATTAAAAATAGTAAAGCTAATTGATTGAACCTCTCTAAAATGAATGAATTAGTGGGTGTATTTAAATCTGTTTTCCCTTTTGAGCTTTTGTTTCAATACATAAGACTTGTCTAATAAAAATGTTCATTTACAGAGGGGTTACTTTCCTGTAAGTGCTTTCTTCTGATATTATACCATATGCAACCTTGAATTCATCAAGCCAAGAATACACTTCAAGGCAAAAAATTGATCCCTTTGTCTTATGTTTATTTCCTAGGAAAAGTAAAGAGAGATGAAATATTTAATCTGTGGGAGTCCTTCAGTCTTGAAGGACAAAAAAAATTTGAATGTAAAAAATAGAGCAAATGAAAATTTTGCTTACATTTTTGTTATTGAATGTCTTATTGATCTTTTTAACAATATACACAGTTCACTTATAATTTAACTCTAAGTAGTTACATTTTTAATCAGTTCATTCACCAAATTCATAGGGAGACTTGAATTATTGTTTATACATTTTACTGTGGAGCATAAATAAAACAATTTAAAAACATATATATCTGTGGGAATTAAAGGAAATTATTAAAGAATAATTCTTAACCTGGAGTCGATGTACTATCTTATTTGCCGGCCCCTCTTAAAATAGGTCAGGATTCCAGGTGTGGTTTTATCAGTGGGTGAAAAACAAATAAGGAGTCTCTGCTCTTGTCCTTTTATCTGGATAACATTTCACTGCATTCCCTTTTGTCTCACTTTGACCATGCCATCAACTGACTTCCTAATTTAGAAACCAGTGAAATATTTGTTCAGTTTTCATGAAGCTTTTTTTTTTTTCTGAAAGAACTGCACACTCCAACAGTTATGACTCTGTCACCTATCACTGCCTTAGCTGCAACTGATTGGACCAGTGTGGACAAATCTTACTCTTTTTCTATCTGGAATTTGGAATCGAGACTAAGAGATTTGCAGGAGGTCTGCTTAGAGCAAGACAGGGAATTAAATGTAAACTCAGGAAGCCAGGATTTCTGATATGTACATGAAGAGTCAGAGTGAATAAGCATGCAAGGAAAGAAGAATGAATCAGACAATAAAGAGATGAAAATATAGAGATGGGCAAGGATGACTGTCCAGGTTTCCGATGACTTTCTAGTTACTAGTTCAGTCATGTCTCTAGTTATAAGGATCAACTGCCTTCAGTTTCCTTGAAATAGCTAAGGTTTCATCAAGTACATTTAATTATTTTGCTTAAGTAATTTCAGGGGCTTTCTGTTTCTTAAAATTCATGACAAAGATATTTTTTAGGTCTCCTTCACATTAAAAGAATGTTCCCATACTGGATTAATAGGATAATTTTTTAGACACTAATTGGAAAATTCATTGTGTTTTACTAATAGTATAGATAGATATAGATAGACAAAGATAGACATTTAAGCTTGTTCTCTAGCCTATTGAATTAATTTTAACTTTCAACCGAATATATTATCTCTCTTCCCCATGTTTGCACCTCCACAAACATTGTAAGCCTTCTTTGTGTTTCACTAATTATGTATAGAAATATTAAATAACATGTGTCCTAAGACAAAAATCTGTACTACACTACTTGAAATATCTCTGAGTTTTCAAGATTCTATTAATTAATAATTGCCTGGTATGTTTGCTTAAATAGGCATACCTTCATCTTCTATTATCAAGACCACGTCTGTCAGGTTCATATCAATATATGTTTATACATACCTATGTACCTATATGTATCTGTCCTATACCTATATCTGTATCCACATATCCATATACCTGTCCTGATACACGTATCTGTATCTATATCTATCAGAAATTTCACAAACACTGATAAAATTCTTATTAAAACAGATGCATTAGGCCAATAGCATTCCCCAGGTATCATGATTTTAAGAAAGGAGAGCAATGTTGGTTTATCATAACTTGTACTTAGGTGAAGTTTGTCTCCACGTTTTCCATTTCTGGATTTCTCTTCTTGTTGTCCTTCATTTCACCACAAATGTTTTCATTCACTTAGTGATATTTTATAGATGTCCTACAAACTCTGCAAAAGATATTGTTCTCTGTTCTTTCTCTAGCAAGTTCAGTCCCATTAAGAGAATAGGTGAGTGGTTGGTCAGATTTCCACTGTCAGACATGGACATCATGGCTCCATAAACAGAGGCATTACATAGAGGAAATAGCACTTTCTTTAAGCAGTCTCTTGATTTCTGAAGACAATATGGAACTATGGTAATGGTTAGTGTATGTCGGCACGGCCTATGATAACTGCATTCAAAAGATAGATCCATGGTTTTGAGCAGACACCAGCTTTGTCAAAGTTTATTGAAGTCAAAGTTTATTAAACTATCCTGGATGATGTTTTTAATACAAACTTGTTTCCCCATTTTTGCAGTCTCCAAACATCATGAGACTTTCATGATTCACCCTAGTCTTACTACAGGGACTTCTTAGCACATCTTACTATCCTCAATTATTCTCTTTATTGAGTGTATCGGGTAGCACGTTGTATAATTAATCATCTCCAAATCTCATATCTTATTATCTATTACTACTTGATACACTACTTTAGGTGTTATTAAAGTTGAAATTTTTACTGTAACTATCAATATTCTCTATCAGCCAGCCCACATTATCTTTAGGATTATATTTCTATTCTCTCTAGCTATTCCAGAAATTTTATCATGCCAGCTCAGTTTCTCCCATATTTTACCCAGTTAGAAATTCTGTATCACACCTACCTGACAACCCTCAGTTTTCATTACTATTTGTCATAATTATATATTGTGTTTTTAATATATCATCTCAATTAATCCTTAAAACCTTATCCAACATGAACTACTGTTCACATTTTCAAGTGAGAAAATAGATATTTTACCCAGTGTCAACAGTTAATTTATGATGCGTTAAGATAATGCAGAATATCTGCCCTCTTCCAGAAACTACATTCTTAATGATCATTCCCAAAGACTTGTCTTCATTTCCTTATGGTCTTTTTTCATAACTTAAATTATACTAGTTTCTATTTAGGCAATGTTTATCATATGATTATCAGCTTTTTGATATTGATTTAGAATGACCCTGATCATTCAAGATGGATTTGAGACACTGCTGTGGGATCATAAATTCATTTTTGGTTGAGTTCCACAATATTTTATTGAATATGTATTTTAGGTCAGCAGGGAGACTTAGTAATGAAGAAAATATTTTGCCTTCTAGAAGCTTAGTGTAGCAGAGAATATATATACCAGAAGAGAAACATTTAAACATTTGTTTTTGATTTTTGTAATTTAGGATAAAATATAGGACCAGTTAGGGGTGCCTAGGTGGCTCAGTCAGTTGAGGTCCGACTTTGGCTGGTCATGATCTCACAGTTTTTGAGTTTGAACCCCCCATAGCACTTGCTTCTATCAGCACAAAGCCTGCTTTGGATCTTCTGTTCCCCTCTCTTTCTGCTCCTCCCCCACTCATGCTATCTCTCTCTCTGTCTCTCAAAAATAAAATAAAATGAAAAAAACTTTTTGGGACCAGTTAACAATGGAGAAGTGGGCTATGAAAGGGAGAGTCTTAAGAAGATCTCTCACCTTCCCCCCTTTCCTGGCTCTAAGTAGCTCAGAAAGATGAACACTGAGTATATTTTAATGCCTCAGAAATATTCCAAGAATAAATGAAATAATATATAGGAAGATTCTACTTTGGAAAAAGGCAGTTCAATCTGTCTGTAAATGGAGGAGAAACCTAGAATTTGGTTTTGGAGATTGCTTTTCACCAGTTTATTCATGATTTGTATGCAACAATAGATATAATTTTGTATCCTACTACTGGGCTATGGTTTCTAGCAAATAAGCATAATTCATGTCATATGTGGTAATGGCTTGTACTTGTGATTCACACATATCTGTGCTAACCTGCAATTTGGACGGGCAAAACAGTCACATTGTTCATAAACATGTGGGCAGTGCAATTTTAGAATAGGCTGGATTCTTTAAAATAAAAGGGAAATATTCTGTCCATATTTTAAAAATTAAAATTCAAAACACTTCATAATGCCTGTTAACAATACCATTTACTGTTTAACACCCACGCTGTCCTTGGTGTCATTGAATGTGTGACATATCAAAAGAATAATCTGCTTTTGCCCTTAGGGGATTTTTACTTCAATAAGGCAAAACCATTACACAAATCCTTTCCCTTTATTCAAAATGTGCTTTCCATACATTAACTCATTTGCTCGTCCACTTCTACCCATCTCACATGATTTGGCACTTGAACGTATGAGAGAGGGTAGGATCGGCTCCACAAATAGGAGAGAAACAGTTACGAACAGAATGAAGAGTGGGTCATCTAGAAAGACCAAGCAGGAGAATAGGATAGAGGAAAAGCAGCCATAGGCAAAATTTTAATTAGTGAGGCATGGAAGATCTGAGTATCTTGAAGATGAGGCTAGGTGATAAATGTTCTATAAAATCTGAGCACAATTAATTTATATTTACCAGAGAGACTGAGAGTTTTGTGAAGAGAAATTTCCTTCCCGAAAGGAAGAAGTGAGGAAAAAAGGATTTTGAAAGTATCTTGAGAGCTTTCTTACTGTTTTGAAGGGTTGAACTCTAACCTATTTCACTGCCCAGGGAAAGGCTGAAAAAGAGGGAAATCCAGGGAGCTTGGCTTGGTACCAAAGGAGATTGGCTATGTCTTGAGGGAAAAAAAGGAAAAGCAGGAGATTCAAGGAAGAAAATAAAATGATCTAGAACAACTAAATAAAGGAAAAGAGGAGGTGGCAAATTCCATAAATACAAAGAGGAAACAAGGAAGATGAGTAAGAACTGGGGATAGAGTGTGGGTGATGGAAAAGACAGTATTCATTTCATCCCAGTGGTGTACATTCATCCCAGCGCTTCTAGGGAACAATGGAGAAGGGCCTGTGGGAGGATGTTCATTTGTCAAACCTACTGAGGAGAGCAGAGGAGATGGAAGAGGAGGCTTCCAGAGTGGGCGTGTGGCTCAGGAGTCAAGGCCTGGCCACTGAAATCCCCCCTCCTGAACCGAAGGAGGTCTGAACCTCCCTGCAACTAGGTTGGAACTTGGTTTTCTTTTGTTTTTTTTCTTTTCTTTTACTTTGGGGTAATAGTCTATGAGTGGTAATACAGAAAAGTAAAATATCTTAATTGTAGGAAGGTATAAAATACAAACACACAGATACTAATTATCACAAGTTAGGCAAAGATATTAGCTTATCCTCTAGCAAAGAGTATTTTCCCTCTAGACAAAAAAAAAAAAAGTAAAAGAAGTGAGGCAAAGAAAAAGATAAAAGATGAAGCTTCATGCACATTTAAATGAGGAAATAAGCAAAAAGCCAACTTCCCTTCTTCCATACCAGCATCCAGATGCCTCTGAGTTTTCTTGCATTGTTTCCTCTTTGCCTCATTGATAAAAATCTCATTCATAAAGCCCAGGTCAGGCCTAATTTTCTCTCTGAAGCCTTTCACAAATGTTTATCTAAAAAACAACATTGCTTTCAATTAATAAAGGTCTAATTTCAAAAAAAAAAAAATTCTGAGTGCACAACTTTAGAATCATTGACCTAGAAAGCATTAATGTTCCCCTCATCTTGATTAAATTTAAGACAGGCTTCTTCTAGATTCTAGGCCCCTGACCTCCCTTTTCTTAAAAAATTTTTAGTTTTAATTTTTATTTTTTTGAGAGAGAGATTAAGAGAGAGAGAGAGAGGGGGAGGGAGTGTCAGAGAGAGAGGGAGACACAGAATCCAAAGCAGGCTCCGGGCTCTGAGCTGTCAGCACAAAGCTCAAAACAGGGCTGGAACCCATGAACTGAATCCTGAGATCATGACCTGAGCCAAAGCCAGACCCTCAACTGACTGAGCCACCCAGGCTCCCCTGACCTCCCTTTTCTTAAAGCAGTTAATTTAGAAAACTTGGAATTGGAAATTCTTCCCTGCCCTTTTAAATGCAGATAAATCTTCTCCCAACCTCTAGCCAGTTTTACCACCCAGGAATGTTTTTCTCAAAGACTTAGGAGCCATCCTTTTGAAATGTAATCATCAAGAAAGATAGCACCTCTACCAGTTTCTAGGAGAGGTAAAGAGCCCAACTTCAGTAAACACCCCCAGGCACCTAATCATAGAACAAAACATTTGTAATCTCAGGAATACTCAGTGTTGTCCACATATTTCATTGATCAACTTCCCTTGGCCCCTCAATGTCATTTGTAAATTCTCCACTAGCTAACTGTAGCATATAAAGAGCCTCCCCCCTTTTGTTTTAGTGAAGTTGAGTTCAATCTCTCTCCCCTATTACAATAGTCTTGGATTACAAGCATGTTTCCCAAACAAATTATGCTCACAACACAAAGTTTTGCTGTAGGACACTTTATCCGTTCATCCATCCATTATGGACATTTAGGTTGTTTCCATGGCTTGGCTATTGCATTGATCATGGGGTTCATATATCTTTTTGAAATCATTTTTTTCATTTTCTTCAAGAAAATTTCCAGAAAGATTTGCTTGATTGCATGGTAGTTCTATTTCTGGTTTTTTTTTCAGGAACTCCATATTGTTTTCCATAGCAGCTGTACCAATTTATATTATTACCACTGACACACAGCATTCCCTTTCTCCACATGCCTGCTGAAACTTGTTTTTTCTTGTCTTTTCAATAATAACCATTCTAACAGGTGTGAGATGATTTCTCATTGTGTTTTTGATTTGCATTTCCCCGATATTGGTGATGTTGAGCATCTTTTTATATACCTGTTGCCCATGTGTATGTCTTTAAAAAATGTCTATTCATATCCTCTGCTCATTTTTAACTAGATTTCTGGTTGTTTTCTTATTGAGTTGTACAAATTCTTTTTTTTTTTTTTTTTAATTTTTTTTTTTTTCAACGTTTTTTTATTTATTTTTGGGACAGAGAGAGACAGAGCATGAACGGGGGAGGGGCAGAGAGAGAGGGAGACACAGAATTGGAAACAGGCTCCAGGCTCCGAGCCATCAGCCCAGAGCCTGACGCGGGGCTCGAACTCACGGACCGCGAGATCGTGACCTGGCTGAAGTCGGACGCTTAACCGACTGCGCCACCCAGGCGCCCCGAGTTGTACAAATTCTTTATATATTTTGGGTATCAACCCCTTATCTGATATATGATTTGCAAATATTTTTCTCCCATTCAGTAAGATGACTTTTCATTTTGTTGAAGTCTTCCTTTACTGTGCAGTTTTTTTAGTTTGATGTAGTCCCACTTGTTTATTTTCCTTTTGTTGCTTTTGCTTCTGGGATAAAATCCAAAAAAAATTATCACCGACACCAATGTCAAGGAGCTTGCCACTATATTTTCTTCTAAGAGAAAGAATTGGGGTTTTGTTTGTTTGTTTTTATGGTTCAGCTCTTACATTCAAGCCTTTAACCCACTTTGAGTTTATTTTTGTTTATAGTGAAGGAAAGTGGTCCGTTTTCATTCTTTTCTATATGACTGTCCACTTTTCCCAGCACCATTTGTTGAAGAGACTGTCCCTCCTCTTGTATATTCTTGGTTCCTTTGATGAAAATTAGTTGAATGTATATGCATGGGTTTATTTCTGGGCTGTCTATTTTGTTCCATTGATCTTTGAGTCTGTTTTCATGCCAATACCATACTGTTTTGATTACTATCATTTTGTAGTATGTTTTGAAAGCAGAATGTGATGCCTCCAACTCTTTTTTTCGTAAGATTGCTTTGGCTATTCAGGGTCATTGTTTTATTCTTAGGACTTTAGGATTTTAGGATTGTTTTTTCTATTTCTGTGAAAATGGCCATAGGAATTTTGTTAGGAATTGCATTGAATCTATAGATTGTTCAGGTCAAAGTACTTTTATATATATAAAATAAATGTTTCTTTCCTAATTCTTGTGAGATAGATTTTATTATTATTTCATAGATAAACAAACTAAAGCCAAATGTAAATAATTTGCCAATGTTTATACATTGATGGTTGAAACAGAAAGTTATGAGTCCCGTGTTCTTTAACTTTGTCTTGGTAATAAAATGAAATGAAACAGAATTTACAGGCCTCGGCCATTAATGAAAAATGTGAGAAATATTGAGAAAATGAGGCTTAAGAGTCTATAAGCACCTAGCTTGCCATTTCATCTCGCTAGAAGGAGTAGAAGAGGTTTGCAAACATTTACATACCGAAAAGGATAAAATTTAAATTAAATCTGTACTTATTGTTTACTTTATTATCATCAAATTAGCTTTTTAAACCTGTTTGCAAAACAAAATAAAGACCTATTCTTTACTATAAAATTTTTGTTTGACTAGTTTCAAGGCTTACTGACTTATAACATTACACTGGAATATTCTTGTTATAGAAAACCACATTTGTGTGAATGTTTGCTGAAGGAAACTGTTCACTTAAAGCTGTACACTGTCTCTGCCAAAGGAGGTTAATTTTACCTACCAACCTGCTAATTAGCTCACTGTGACCTAACTGAAATTGCTCTAGTTAATTACATTGGCATAAAAGAACTTGCAAAAAATGTTGACATTAGAAATATTAGCTAAAGGCAATTCCTTCTTTATACAAATGTATTTTACAAGTAAAAATAAAATGATTAATTATCCCAATAAGAAACATGGTACATTCAAATAAGGATAGTTAAGAAAAGTTGAATGAGGGGACGATTTATAGATTTACAAAAGAAGTTGGTAGGGTTCAGGAAAATGAACAGAGGATGGTAAGGCACCCTGGATTTGGCAGGGAGCTCCTACCACTCTACCTCTGTGTGGTTAAGAAAAAGGAGCAGTTACAAGTATTCAGAGAGAGAGAAGCTGTAGCTGGGGTGGGGTTCTTGGATAGGCTTATCATGAAAAATGATGGAGAGATAAACATCCTTCACTCTGCCAACTCTCTGATCTTCTACTGGTGACTCTCATAAAACCAACCCAACCAGAAGCCAGTGGCCAAAGTAACCTATTGTTCTATCTGAAAAGGTCTGCATTCCAAGGCACAGAATGTGGTGCATAGGGTGGAAAATGGATATGGAAGAACAGAACAAAGTTTGTTGATTTTTGTCCCTTACCATCCATCCTCATCATTCATCCAGATGAAAAAATGTGTACCCCCAACTCAGGGGGTATGCAAGATCTTATCAGCTACCATATCAAGAGAGTCAAGTCAATTCAATTAAAATCATACCTTAAACTTAAGGCAGTAATCAAAAATGGGGGAAGGGGAACTAATTCACATAATACATAGCTGCTTAGGCCCCACTTTTGTAGGTATGCAAAAGGACTTCTTTAATAAGCAAAACTGCATTCTCCCAAACCCATTTTATATTCTTCTTATTCTCTGCTTCCTAGTAATATATTTGGGCAAGTTGTGACCCAACATTTTATTCCTATATGATCTGAGTCTTTGCTGCTCCTTATTTTATTGGGCCACTGCAGTTCTCTATTAACAAAGACTATAGTACAAGAAAGCCCAAGAGAAATCCCAGTGAATACTCTGGTTCTAGACATGGTCTCCTTGTTCCTATTAATTTAACCCCAATATCATTTAATGATTCAAATGCATTTCCATGACCATTGACCTCCTTCTCTACTTATTTATTGGTTCACTGGCATAAAGAGCCACAAATTGTCAATAGGCAGCGTCAACTTTCAAATTAATAAAATAATAGCTTTGGTACCTGGTGGCAACAATTCCTTCCTTCTGTAGTAAGCCCTCCAAACCAACTGAGCCCCAGATCAGATGGAATGGTAAATTAAAAAGAAATCCTTTAAGTGGAATCCACTGCTGTCTATGGGCAGGGGTGGGGGGGGGGGAGCGGGGGCAGCACCATATATTGACTGTTAATTTAAGGCATGTATCACATTTTATAGAATAACATCCCAACCATACAGCTGTGGTCTCCCAGCTGGATTTTTAAGTGAATATTTACTAGATCATTCCACCAGTCTGTCTGGTGCCTGCCTTCTTTCTGATGACACAAATATAAGTCTTTATCTTATAGGCATGAGACTTGCACATGCTTTCTTGCCATCAAATGAGTTCTCTGGTCAGAGGCAATGTTGTATTGGTATACAATGTTTCCATGGAAATAGAAAAGGAATTTTTCAAATTGATGAATGGTAGCACTAGCAGGACTGTTCTGAGAAGTGAAGAAAAGTCAATATCTACTTCTGTAACTCTTTCAGCTTATAAGCTATCTCCTTCTGGATCAAGCCTTGTACTTTTCTATCTGGGCCATGTTGAACTCTCCCTAACTCTCTCTATAGTCCTGAACCTATGAGGTCCTGAGAAGAAACCCCATAACTTTGTGAGACAATTATAAAATCATCAAAAGACTTTTTATTTTCTGGTGGAAGACTGCTTCTCTCATGTGGGGAAAGTGGGGAAAAGGCTGTTTCCGCAGTTAAGAAGAATCTTGGAGTTTAATATTCTCAACTCTTTCTGGATATATTCACATGTGCCTCTCACACATGTTTGGGTCCCATTTCTTTCCCTCTAGTTACTTTATTTTACCATAAGAGACTTGGCATTTTTCACAAGATTGGTGATAAAATCATACCCTTATAGTCAGACCCTTAGCTTGGTCCTCAACTATATCTATCCTTAGGCTACAAGACATAAGAGAGTCCTTCAAAGATAGCATAGAGATTTTTGTCTTCCCACCCATGTTTTGAATTGGACATTAAGGCTAGCAGTTTGTCATTTTCCCTCTGTATGCTTTCTAGGGCCATCAGAAGCAGCCATCTATTGTCACAGTCTGTTTTACGAACTGTTGTCACCATAGTGACTAAATACCACAGCCAATTTCTCTACCAATGCCTTGACCTCCACTTGTACAACATTCCATACAACTACCTATGATAATCTGGATAGTCATTATGAGGCTTTATGGTCCAGATTAACACTTTCTTATTCTCCATAGGGCAAGGAAGTTATTCATGTGCTTTTCAAATATGTGACCAAAGCTGAGCTTCTAGACTTTGGTAGAGGAATACACCCACTTCCAACACAAGACCTAAAAGGAAGGGTCTTGGTCTTTTTTTGAAGTTGCTCTTTCCCTGCCTTCCAAATTCACACTTGTGATTTTCATTGGTCAGAGTCAAACTGAAGGAATGTGACAAGAAGCCTGTTGAGGTAGTCCATGTACCTGGAATATACAGCAGGGTGGAGAAGGGTAAAGTAGATATGAGACAAGGCAAACAAAATATTCAGCATATTTATAGTGTATTTTAAACCATAATGCAGAATCTTAATCAGAAATTATGTATCTGGGAATTAAACCTATGTTGTTTGATTATAACAATGTTCTTCCCATTGCCTATACTGTATAAACTCACTTTGATTGTTGTTTCCTAGCCCACTGTCACATCTCACTGTAGACCTTTACAGTGAAATAATTAAGAAACTAGTAAGTAGGATGAGATAAATTAATACTTACAATATCACAGACATCTCTAGTTCTCAGCATGCACCATCAAATCCATTTTGTATTTCTTTGCATGGCATATTTAATTTATGAATATAAATGGAGATAAAAATAAAAGTCAGTGTGAGTAGCTGCTAAAAAAGGAGATGGCATAGGAAAGTAGATAGGTTTCTATTCTCATTAGCACTTTTCTGATCCTTTGAGATTTGGGAATTATTATCCATTTGCAGCTACTAAAATCGTTGAATAATATCTTGTTAAATAAGTAACAAGTTTTCCCTCTGTAACCCCATAATCTCCCTGAGAAACCTGGATTAGCCTCCAGGCCACAAGTGGAACTTTGAGGCCTCGGTGAAGAACAGTGTGGACAGAATTAAATTTTTAAACATGTTAACTGACAATGCTTATCTGATTTGCCCCTTTGTCATGGAGATTGGAGGAATAGCAAGTGACTATTTGCCCACTTGTCTCACTTCTCTTCCTTCTTCATTTGTTCTCATTGGCAGATGTTTTCATATACTCAACAATTAAACTTAGATATACTTCTCTGAAATTCTCCTTTGGTGAATATACAAAATACATTACTTCTAATACACTTCTCAGTTGCGGAAAAAATCTGGATTCTCAGTTACCTTGGTAATAGAAGCAACAAAACTATAGAAGTTCTTTGTAAATATGATGTTCAGCAAAATGATTTGGGAATTCTTTGTGAATTTAAAACATTTAAATTATTAAAAGCTTTCTCAAGAACTTTACTCTTGAATCTACTAATAAACAAAGATAGGTTACAAGTAAATGAGTTATAGCACCATTTCGTGCTTGAACTTAGGACTTTTTTTTTAAATGAAGCTAGCCCATTTTACCTCTTGAAGAATTTTTCCCACTTAATGGCGGACTTGACCAGTTAGTACTCCTTGACCCTAGTTCTCATAACCAACTCAGCTTTGTGCCATGAGTCTAGTCACTGACTCATGTCAACCCTACAGAACTTTCACACAGGTATCAAGCTAATTCTCAGCCCTGTATCCATGCTGTTGCTGTTATGGTTTCCTCTTCTGCCCACGCATTCAGTATGTATCCATCTTTGACTTTGTGTATAACTGACATATCTTCCACTTCTTTCGAGATGTCTCAATTCCTCCCCCGTGAAACCTTTCCCAAAGTCTTCAGTCTGCATTAATATCACTCATGAAACATTTGCTTCTATATTATCATTAGTACTTCATTTTACACCAGGCTGTTTGCTGTGGTCTAATTATATAAACCATATAATGTAGTACTTTATTAAATAAGAATACAATGTAGTTCCATAAAATTCAAAAATTTTAAAAATCAGTCTATAATTCAAGACTTAATTTAGTGTTTCCTAGTCTTCCAGGATCTCAAAAGGGGGAAAAAATGTTGGAGGTATCACTGCATGTGATTAAGGCTATGAGGATGTCAGGACACTACACTGAGCATCTCTGAAATGATCAAATTCTTAGATCAATAATTTCCTTCATTATATAACATAGCATCTAAATTATCAATAAGGCAACTATAGGGAAATGAGAAGATTATTTTTAAATGACCCTGGGGATTTAGTTAGGGTTTTCTAGACAAGGTAGTTGGGACAATAAGATCCAATTTTCCTCAGAAGAAGGGGCTTCCACCAAGCTCATCTTTCCATAGGACCAGTGACTTTCCCTCCATGGCAGGAGTCTGCAAATTTCTATACCCCTTTGGGTCTCCAGAGCCCATCAATCCAGGCACCTTTGCTCCAACAGCTTCTAATCTCATTGGCAAGTCTGCTTTCCTCACCTGAACTTTTTAAAAAATTTTTTTAATGTTTATTTTATTTTTGAGAAAGAGAGAGAGAGAGACAGAGTGCAAGCAAGGGAAGAGCACAAAGAGGGAGACACACCCACACTACAGGACCTGCAGCACCCTGGCCCCAGAGCACACCTCTGAGGGATGATGGGGACATTATAAATCATGTACCTGTGTCATTCCTGCTCTTGCTAACCCTAGGCTTTTGAAAAATTTCCAAATGAAGTCTACTCCTAAACTTTGGTGTATGGCTTTGTGGCATTTGTCTCGAATTCTAGTGCAGGATAGAAAATCCAAAAAGGACCCACCTTTCCCGGCAGAGACTAAAGAATAATGTTAAATGTAGAGGTTTTGTTCAAGGTCTTAAAATATGGTTAAAGCAGGAGAGAATCCTACAAATATCTTAGATCTGAATGATAAAATGCTTTATAAGGAAACTGAGCCTCCAAACAAACTCACGAGGAAGTAGAACAGAATCATCTCTCCCCAGTCCTGGGCACCACATTTTGTTCAGAGAATGTGCATACACAGGTCACCACGCTGCTGTAATCTCTGTGAACTTCCCTTCTCCCTGTGGAAAATAAATCTATGTTTCTTGACATATGATAATTTTCATGATCTGTCTGTCCCCTGCCTATCTTTCCAGACTCATTTGTTTTCACATTTCCTTTATTCTCTAGCAAGAAAAGAGTATCCATGGCTCCTAATACCATGCTTTTTCATGTTACTATCTCCTTGAAGGCTTCTCTTTCTGCCATAGCTACTTCTCATCTCAATGCCCTGACTCTAATTTAAAAATATCAATTTATCAAAGGCAATTCAAGGCCTTCCTTGTAAAACTTTCCCTACTCTCTACAGGCATTCACTTCTCTACTGGTATTTGTATTTTGGTGCATACATCTATTTTTACTCACCATTTTGTACACACACACACACACACACACACACACACACTATGTGTATATATTTTGGTGCATACATCTATTTTTATTCATTATATATATATTTTTTTCTCCTACTTTGGGGTTTATTCCTTTATATCTCTTGCACCTGGCATGAGGCCTGATCTGTTGTGAATTCTCAGTAATGACCAGTGGTGACATTGAATTATATCACTATGTTTTTGTTTTGTTTTGTTTTGTTTTGTTTTAAGGCTAAAATTGAAATTTTACTTGACCTTTATCACAGCTGATAAAAGTCATAGTCAATACTTGAAATTGTCTTTAACCCTAAGCTCAAAGTTCTTTCTACCACTACAACTACCACAAAAACAGTAATGATAATAATATATGTGGGTTTTTTTTAAGAAGTTACTTTTAGGGGAGTCTGGGTGGCTCAGTCGGTGGAGAGTCTGACATTAGCTCAGGTCATGATCTCATGGTTCGTGAGTTCAAGCCCTGCATCGAGCTCTGTGCTGACAGCTCAGAGCCTGGAGTCTGCTTCAGATTCTGTGTCTCCTCCTCTCTCTGCCCCTCCCGTGCCCATGCTCTATCTCTCTCTGTCTCTCAATAATAAATAAACGTTTAAAAAAAATAAGTTACTTTTAAAAGATAGGAGGAGAACAACCAAATGGTTAGGAAACTGTTTCCATGCTCACTTGATTGATTGAACAGATTTAATTTTGGAAATATTGTCAAAATGTAGCTTGGTATCTGGTGGCTATGTGAAACTTTATAATTTAACAGATTTAACATTGGAAATTTAACAGATTTAACATTGGAAATGTTGTCAAAATGTAGCTTGGTGTCTGGCGACGATGTGAAACTATTATTATTTGATGACAAATGTAGTGTTATTGACATCTGGATGTAATTGCCATACCCTTGCTGTCATAAACTAATTTTTCACAGGATTCTGATTTTGTAAAATCAGATCACTTATTGAGGGAATTCCAGAAATACTAAGTATACTTTTTCTTTTTTTAAAAAAGAGGCTATTTACATTATTACACCCTGTAAGATAGTATTCTCCAAATTATTTTTCTTATTTAGTTGAAAAACACTCTAGTTTAAATAACTTTGGGGCGCCTGGGTGGCGCAGTCGGTTAAGCGTCGGACTTCAGCCAGGTCACGATCTCGCGGTCTGTGAGTTCGAGCCCCGCGTCGGGCTCTGGGCTGATGGCTCGGAGCCTGGAGCCTGTTTCCGATTCTGTGTCTCCCTCTCTCTCTCTGCCCCTCCCCCGTTCATGCTCTGTCTCTCTCTGTCCCAAAAATAAATAAAAAACGTTGAAAAAAAAAATAAATAAATAACTTTGGGAGTTACTATATACTTTATCACTTTATATAGATTTATCAAACATATTTGCAAAGGAAGCAAATATACAAAAAACAACACACAAAATCTGAAATAAAACTATTAACTTGGTTTAATCTAGCATTTCTCAAACATTTGTCCACTGAACTTACCCTAGTATAACACTAAATAAAATCGTATTGATATTGGTTTAAAAACACTTTGCTAAACACTGCTTGGTGTTTGTTATACTGTTTGTATAATGAAACAAATAACAACAGTAAATCATGGATTGCTGATTAATAAGAATTAAATGTTTCTGTCAAATTATTACTGAAGAAACTGATTCTAAGTTCTGAGGTCAAATAGAATCAGTCTATATCACAAATAAGGTGAGACATTTCTAATAGGAAATACTTTTTCCTTTACTCTAAATCTTAGCAAGAGTGGTCTGAGAAACAAGTCCCTTCTTTTGCTTCAAGGAAAGCTAAGGGCCTGAGGTTCTGATTTAGTCTGAGTTGAGAAAGGAAGGAAGGAAGGAAGGAAGGAAGGAAGGAAGGAAGGAAGGAAGGGAAGGAAAATCAATCCCTGGGTATTTTTAAGTCACAAGGTCTGATGCAAGGTGTAACTGAAGTCTGTTTTAGGGGAGAGCACTCTAAGAATTTCAGTACAGGTTGAAATGAAGTCTTACAGGGTGAAATTAAGGGTAAGAACTAGATTGAAAGCAAAAGGTTGTCCCAGAGAAGGGACTTGCTGGAGAAGTACAGATGGCTTCCTAGATGAGATGGGGTACCTGGAGGGATGCAATCCCTGAGCCCCTCAGCTACTCCCCTGAGTGGTGGACACCTGACTGGGTACAAGGGCTAAGATGAGGGGTGGGAACCTGAGACCAATCAATACAAAACTCTACTGACTTGATTGAAATCTATCAATTGCACTGATGAGTATACAGTTGGTCATTCTGATTTCTCCAAGACCAGATTAACAAAGTCCTTGTGCAATTGTGTGTAGTCTGCTGTGCTACACTTTACTGCAAAAAGCATAGTTGGAGCTGCAGCAACTGGATTAACACATTTGGTGTATAAGTTTTTTTTCCCCATTAGCTTCAAATCTAGGGCAACCTAAATTTAATTCAGTGAGGGTGGAAATCAAATACTTAAAATGTTTTTCACATAATCAAAACCTAAAATCAGTGAAACTATTTTACAGGACTGAGGTCTGTTTTGAAAACACCCATGGATAAAAGCTCATCTATTGTTATACAAAATGAGAATGTAGTCCAGTCAAATAAAAGCTACCTGATCCTCTTTATTTTTGTAAATACTGCATCTTTTCCTCTAAGCATTGCCTTTGAGAACTCTCGGAAACAACCAGATCAAGTTTATTTAATTTACATCATTGGATAAAAGATTTTGGCCTTTTTACTTTATATATATATATTGTAAAGAGGTGTGTGTAGGTGTGTGTGTATACACACGCGTGTATATATGGTAAGTATATATGGTAACTATATATGTATATAATTGTTTTAATTTATTTTGAGAGAGAGAGAGAGAGAGAGAGAGAGAGAAAGAGAGGGAGGCTGGTGAGGGCAGAGAGTAAGACAGAGAGGGAATCCCAAGCAGGCTCCGCACTGTCAGTGCCAGAGCCCAAGACAGGGTTTGAACTCAGGAACTAGGAGACCATGACCTGAGCTGAAATCAAGAGTTGGATGCTTAACTCACTGAACCACCCAGGCACCCTGGTATATATGTATATAAGCATAACAAGAGAGAGAATAGATATGTGTACCCTCTTAGCCGAGAGGATTTTGAATAAATCTGTAGAGCATTGATACATACTCAGCACCTACAGAATTCCTAAACATTAAAATATTTTTTTCTGATTCTGTGAGGCTATTTTGAAAGCTATGTTATCATATTGATGAGTCAATATACTGAGTTATAGAAATATCATTTTATATTTCCTAACAAGAATGTTCTGGAATAAAAATGAATTTACTGAATGGCAGTTATGTGTATTTCATAAGGAATGAGATCATTGGCTTCCCAATGGCAGTATAAGAAGCAATTCCATTTTGGGTGCCATTTTTTAAAGAAGATACTTACCAGTTACAGCCAAAAAGGGTAGCAGAACAGAGTGCATAGTTAGATTGATCTGGTTTAAGTTCCTCTTTAAAATCCCTGAATCAGGGGCTCCAGGGTGGCTTAGTTGGTTAAGTGTCTGACTCTTGGTTTCAGCTGAGGTCACGATCTCACAGTTTGTGAGTTCGAGCCCAATGTGCGGTTCCACACTAACAGCACACAGCCTGCTTCAGATCCTCTGTCTCCTTCTCTCTTTGCCCCACCCCTGCGCATGCTCTTTTTCTCTCTCAAAAAAATAAATAAATAAACTTTAAAAAAATAATTAAAAAAAATCCCTGAATCATATGGATTATCTGATGTCTCTTTTACTCAAACATTCTTATAGAGACCTGAGATAATAATCCAAAAACACCTAAATAGAGCATGATAAGAAAGATTGTAAGGGATGTTACATAGTAGATAGGTTAGCAAGGATTGACCTTATTGAAAAGGTGACATTTGAACAAAGGTAGGAAGGAGATGAAGAAGGTAACCAAATGGTATCTTGGGGGAAGAGAATTTCAGGTGGAGGAAATAGCTCTTACCTAGTCCCTAAGGTGGGAGTATAGTTTACATATTGAGGAAGAGTAAGAACACCAGTGTGGCTGGAACAAAGGGATCAAAGAAGAAAGTAATTAGAGATAAGACTGGAGAGTAAAGGAGGTGAGGGTAGAGATCATGTCAGGCCATATAAACCATTATCAGGACTTTGACTTATGCCCTGAGTGAGATGGAATATCAATGGTTTTGAACTAAGGACCACCTGAGAATTAGAAGGATCAGTTGGATATTGTGTAAGTAACAGAAAGTAAAAGTCAAGAACAGAAGCAGAGGGATCAGTTGGAAGGCTATTGCAGTAATTCAGGTGAGAGATGATGATGGCTTGAAACAGGGAAGTAGCTGTGAACATGGTGAGAAATGGTTATATTCAGCATATATTTTTGAAGATAGGTCCAAAATAATTTCCTAAGAGATGGAATAAAGGGTGTAGGAGAAAAAATCATCAAGGATAGTTCTAAGATTTGTGGTCTGAGTAATTGGAATAATATTACTTCATGGTAAACTTTCATCTACCTAGATTCCCAGTTAATGTACTATCCAATTAAGGAGGATGTACTTTGATGACAATTAGCATGAATTCCTTCTGTTCAAATTTGTACCAATTCAGAACACCTGATTTTAGAATATTCTTCCTGCAGTTGTATAATCTTTTGGCTAACTCCCACCCAAAGACCCAAAGCCATCGGCTATACAACAGAAAAATGACCTTGTTGCATTCCATCGTAACATGTGTGACTACAGTGTCAGTTTGTATATTTACCAGAACCTAGCAGTAGAACTGGGCTGAAGACATTATTTAGGAATGGCTAGAGTAGTCTTTCTGGTCTGGTTAATGTCCAGAGGCAGAAAATTCTAAGAGCCAAACATGAGTTTTGGAATGAAGCTCAGCTAACTTTGAAGTCTAGCTCTAGCCTTTAAGAAGTTAGCTTTAGGCTCTCATCTGCGAAACAAAGAATATTACTTCCTGTGTTTTTGTTTGTTTGACTGTTTGTTTTTAGTTAGATTTAATGAAATACATACAGAGTTCTCATATTCTGGTTTTTATTTTCCCTCACGCTGCTAACTTCTGACTAGTATTGATACTTTGTACCATGCTTCAGAGTCTACCACAAAACTCATCGAAGCTGGGGCACCTGGGTGGCTCAGTCAGTTGAGCGTCCGCCTTCAGCTGAGGTCATGGTTTCACGGTCTGTGGGCTTGAGCCCCATGTCAGGCTCTGTGCTGACATCTCAGAGCCTGGAGCCTCCTTTGGATTCTGTGTCTCCCTCTCTCTGCCCCTCCCCTTGCTCATGCTCTTCTCTGCCTCTCAAAAATAAATAAATGTTAAAAAAAATTAAAAAGAAACCATCAAAGCCAGCATCCTTTGATATTCCAGCAGTCCTCTCTTGGGTATGCTTTGGTAATTACAGAAAGGTTTCCTGCTTAGACTTGGTCAAAATCCTATTTAAAAATAGGCTTTCTGCTTCTATTACCTTTCATTTCTAATTTTACTGCCCTTTTGATTTACATAATTGTTTATATCTGGTGTGTGACACATAGCAAGAACTCAATAAATGTTATCTATCTAACATTTATCTCAATAAATGTTATGCTATTGTTACAATAGCAACATTATATTTAGACAAATAAGCTTATGCATGCCCATAGTGTGTGAAACTTTTTTTTTTACCAAGGAAAAGTGATTAAAAGATGTTTTGTGATATTATGTAGGAAATATAATTCTAATACCTATGGCTGAGTTAAAGACCTCCCTTTTCTTAGGCATCCTCTCTCTTATCATTGTGTCTTGTCTTCAGTTGGAAATGTCCTTCCTTGTTGCTTATCTCAAAAGTAATTTTGCTGATACAGCCTTGGATTTACTGCTCTTATGTTTTGTGATCTCCTTATATGCTCCACACAGGTGTGAATCTGAGAGTTGTTCAAGTGAATGAAATAGGATTGGGTAAAGTTAACAGAAGAAATTGAGCATGGGAATGGGATCAGGATTCTGTGTAAAAGCAGGGTTTGCAACATGTACTAAAAATGTAAACTCAGATTTCCATTTTGTGGGTTTTTTTACATGAAATTTATTGTCAAATTGGTTTGCCCAGTGCTCATCCCAACAGGTGCCCTCCTCAATACCCATCACCCACCTTCCCCTCCCTCCCACCCCCCATCAACCCTCAGTTTGTTCTCAGTTTTTAAGAGCCTCTTATGTTTTGGCTGCCTCCCTAGCCTTTTTTTTTCCTTCCCCTCCCCCATGGTCTTCTGTTAAGTTTCTCAGGATCCACATAAGAGTGAAAACATATGGTATCTGTCTTTCTCTGTATTGCTTATTTCACTTAGTATAACACTCTCCAGTTCCATCCACGTTGCCACAAAAGGCCATATTTCATTCTTTCTCATTGCCAGGTGGTATTCCATTCTGTATATAAACCACAATTTCTTTATCCATTCATCAGCTGATGGACATTTCGGCTCTTTCCATAATTTGGCTATTGTTGAGAGTGCTGCTATTAACATTGGGGTACAAGTACCCCTATGCATCAGTACTCCTGTATCCCTTGGGTAAATTCCTAGTAGTGCTACTGCTGGGTCATAGGGTAAGTCTATTTTTAATTTTTTGAGGAACCTCCACACTGTTTTCCAGAATGGCTGCACCAATTTGCATTCCCACCAACAGTGCAAGAGGGTTCCCGTTTCTCCACATCCTCTTCAGCATCTATAGTCTCCTGATATGTTCATTTTAGCCACTCTGACTGGCGTGAGGTGGTATCTGAGTGTGGTTTTGATATTTATTTCCCTGATGAGGAGCGACATTGAGCATCTTTTCATATGCTTGTTGGCCATCAGCATGTCTTCTTTAGAGAAATGTCTATTCATGTCTTCTGCCCATTTCTTCACTGGATTATTTGTTTTTCGGGTGTGGAGTTTGGTGAGTTCTTTATAGATTTTGGATACTAGCTCTTTGTCTGATATGTCATTTGCAAATATCTTCTCCCATTCTGTCGGTTGCCTTTTAGTTTTGTTGATTGTTTCCTTTGTAGTGCAGAAGGTTTTTATCTTCATGAGGTCCCAATAGTTCATTTTTGCTTTTAATTCCCTTGCCCTTGGGGATGTGTCGAGTAAGAGATTGCTACGGCTGAGGTCAGAGAGGTTTTTTCCTGCTTTCTCCTCTAGGGTTTTGATGGTTTCCTGTCTCACATTCAGGTCCTTCATCCATTTTGAGTTTATTTTTGTGAATGGTGTAAGAAAGTGGTCTAGTTTTATTCTTCTGCATGTTGCTGTCCAGTTCTCCCAGCACCATTTGTTAAAGAGACTGTCTTTTTTCCATTGGATATTCTTTCCTGCTTTGTCAAAGATTAGTTGGCCATACTTTTGTAGGTCTAATTCTGGGGTTTCTAGTCTTTTTTAATTTTTTTTTTTAACGTTTATTCACTTTTGAGACAGAGAGAGACAGAGCATGAACAGGGGAGGGGCAGAGAGAGAGGGAGACACAGAATCCGAAACAGGCTCCAGGCTCTGAGCTGTCAGCACAGAGCCCGACACGGGGCTTGAACTCACAGACCGCGAGATCGTGACCTGAGCCAAAGTCGGCCGCCCAACCGACGGAGCCACCCAGGCGCCCCTGGGGTTTCTATTCTATTCCATTGGTCTGTGTGTCTGTTTTTGTGCCAATACCATGCTGTCTTGATGATGACAGCTTTGTAGTAGAGGCTAAAGTCTGGGATTGTGATGCCTCCTGCTTTGGTCTTCTTCTTCAAAATTGGCTATTTGGGGTCTTTTGTGGTTCCACACAAATTTAGGATTGCTTGTTCTAGTTTCGAGAAGAATGCTGGTGCAATTTTGATTGGGATTGCATTGAATGTGTAGGTTGCTTTGGGTAGTATTGACATTTTAACAATATTTATTCTTCCAATCCATGAGCATAGAATATTTTTCCATTTCTTTATATCTTCTTCAATTTCCTTCATAAGCTTTCTATAGTTTTCAGCACACAGATCTTTCACATCTTTGGTTAGGTTTATTCCTAGGTATTTTGTGCTTCTTGGTGCAATTGTGAATGGGATCAGTTTCTTTATTTGTCTTTCTGTTGCTTCATTATTAGTGTATAAGAATGCAACTGTACATTGATTTTGTATCCTGCGACTTTGCTGAATTCATGTATCAGTTCTAGCAGATTTTTGGTGCAATCTATCGGGTTTTCCATGTATAATATCATGTCATCTGCAAAAAGTGAAAGCTTGACACTATCTTTGCCAATTTTGATGCCTTTGATTTCCTTTTGTTGCCTGATTGCTGATGCTATCTAACACTTCCAACACTATGCTAAACAACAGCAGTGAGAGTGGACATCCCTGTCGTGTTCCTGATCTCAGGGGCAAAGTTCTCAGTTTTTCCCATTGAGGATGATATTAGCTGTGGGCCTTTCATAAATGGCTTTTATGATGTTTAAGTATGTGCCTTCTGTCCCAACTTTCTGGAGGGTTTTTATTAAGAAAGGATGCTGAATTTTGTCATATGCTTTTTTCTGCATCAATTGACAGGATCATATGGTTCTTATCTTTTCTTTTATTAATGTGATGTATCACTTTGATTGATTTGTGAATGTTGAACTAGCCATGCATCCCAGGAATGAATTCCACTTGATCATGGTGAATAATTCTTTTTATATGCTGTTGAATTCGATTTGCTAGTATCTTATTGAGAATTTTTGCATCCATATTCATCAGGGATATTGGCTTGTAGTTCTCTTTCTTTGCTGGGTCTCTGTCTGGTTTAGGAATCAAAGTAATGCTGGCTTCATAGAATGAGTCTGGAAGTTTTCCTTCCCTTTCTATATTTTGGAACAGCTTGAGAAGGATAGGTATTATCTCTGCTTTAAACATCTGGTAGAATTCCCCAGGGAAGCCGTCTGATCCTGGACTCTTATTTGTTGGGAGATTTTTGATAACCGATTCAATTTCTTTGCTGGTTATGGGTCTGTTCAAGTTTTCTATTTCTTCCTGTTTGAGTTTTGGAAGTGTGTGGGTGTTTAGGAATTTTTCCATTTCTTCCAGGTTGTCCAGTTTGTTGGCGTATAATTTTTCATAGTATTCCCTGATAACTGCTTGTATTTCTGAGGGATTGGTTGTAATAATTCCATTTTCACTCATGATTTTATCTATTTGGGTCCTCTCCCTTTTCTTTTCGAGAAGCCTGGCTAGAGGCTTATCAATTTTGTTTATCTTTTCAAAAAACCAACTCTTGGTTTCATAGATCTGCTCTACAGTTTTTTTTAGATTCTATTTTCTTTATTTCTTCTCCGATCTTTATTATTTCTCTTCTTCTGCTGGGTTTGGGGTGTCTTTGTTGTCCTGCTTCTATTTCCTTTAGGTGTGCTATTAGATTTTGTATTTGGGATTTTTCTTGTTTCTTGAGATAGGCCTGGATTGCAATATATTTTCCTCTCAGGACTGCCTTTGCTGCATCCCAAAGCATTGGGATTGTTGTGTTTTCATTTTCATTTGTTTCCGTATATTTTTTTAATTTCTTCTCTAATTGCCTGGTTGACGCATTCATTCTTTAGTAGGGTGTTCTTTAACATCCATGATTTTGGAGGTTTTCCAGACTTTTTCCTGTGGTTGATTTCAAGCTTCATAGCATTGTGGCCTGAAAGTGTGCATGGAATGATCTCAATTCTTGTATACTTATGAAGGGCTGTTTTGTGACCCAGTATGTGATCTATCTTGGAGAATGTTCCATGAGCATTTGAGAAGACAGTATCCAAACCATAAGAGCCTCTTAAAAACTGAGAATAAACTGAGGGTTGATGGGGAGTGGGAGGGAGGGGAGGGTGGGCATTGAGGACGGCACCTGTTGGAAGGAGCCCTGGGTGTTGTATGGAAACAAATTTGACAATAAATTTCATATTTAAAAAAAAGAAAGTAGATTTTAGCTGCACTCCTCACACAAAAAAGTGGCAACTATGTGAGAAGATATGTTAATTAGGTTGACTATAGAAATCGTTTAATTGTGTGTAATATACGTATATCAAATCATCATCTTGTATACATTAAATATGCACAATTTTTTATTCAAAACAAAAAGAAATGCTTGGAATTAACAAAATAAGAAATAAATAAAAGAAAAGCTAGCAACCCAGAATACATAGGCTAAATTGAGTTTCCCACCATTTCCTGTGTGACACTTCAAGTTAGATCTTGACTTATGCCATGAGGCTGCCCTGACATAAAGGGATACAGAATGGGGCTGTGTCACAAGGTTTCTTTTCCAAGCTGCATTCAGATGGTTCTGTATATTTAAATTAACAGCTAACTGGGAGCAAGTCACTCTTTCCGGAAGGTGGAGGAGGACATTGTGAGAACTTCACACAAGGGCATACATGTATTCAGAGTGCAGTGCATAGCAAGGGCTGTAAAAAGTGAAACTTTAGCAGACTACATGGGAAAAGGAGGTTATATGTCCATCAGATATGACACTAGCTGCCTGCTTCCTTCTCCATTTCCCTGGGTAGGGTGTGACCCTGAATTGGGCAGAAGGGGTTAGCTCCCAAGGGATTCTGCTTCAGGAACATCAAGGAAGCTTCTCTCAGTCAAAACATTTCCTGACTCAGTTCACACTCAGGTCATGCATTCTTCTAAATGAAATCACTTAGGCTATTTTCTAAGAGATTTCTTTGAATGAAATCTCTTAAAAAGACAAAGGTCTGTGTATAAGGGCATTTCACTATGCATGCTAGTGTTTGTGCACATTGACTCTGAAGCCATACTGCCTGGCTCACAGCTGCCTGGCTTAGATACTTTGGGCAAGTTGCTTAAGCTGTCTCTATCTCTGTCCTTCATCTGTAAAATGCAGAAAATACAATGGGAATCATTCAGGGTTGGATGAGGATTAGAGGGGTAATCCCCTTAAAGCAGAATGCTTGGCACACAATGCCTTCTCAGTAGTCTTTGTATTGTCTCTCACACCATTTCATGTCACCGAATTTATTCTTCAAGGAGAAGGAAAGGAAAAGGAAGAGTAAGTTTGTTTCATGATGTTGCCTACAGCCAGTCTGAAAAGAGCCCTTTTTTCCATGAAAGATAATTATGAAGACAACAATCATGACTATTTTAAAATTCTTCTTGCTGTATTATATATTTAAACAAAATGGGAGATGTTCTGTCACATCATTCATCATAAGCCTGGTGACAAGTGGCTCAGAGCATCTTTATCAAATAAACACGAATACGTAATAAATCCTTTAAGGCATCAGTTAAGGATCTTTATATTACAAATCCTGCATTTCTAAATTTGTTTATATTTCTGTTCTTTCAGCATGTTTGTACCATTGGTTGACCATTTCATTTCAAAATGATCTCACTGGTGTTCTAGGCTTTGTGTGGGCCAGAGAATGCACAGGGAGTCCTTCGTTTCTGGAGCTCCCGGCCCCTATGCTGCCTTTGCCATGTGGATCTTGTACATGTCTCTGGGAGAGAGTTTCAATATTTCAATCTAATGGTCCTTCTTCCAACCGAAACTATTCCCAGACACATGGCCTTAGCTCGCCAAATGTCATCTCTTCTGAATAGGTCAGCTGCAGCTGCAAAGATCTCTAGAGCTATTGTATCCTGGAGTGGCATGACATTTTGTGGTTCACTATAGTTAAATAGAATATTCAGCTACAGACACCACAAACTCAGTTATTGACTTGACCAATCCTGGCTTGACAAATTAGCAATTTACACTAAATTTACACTAAAAAGTCTAATGGCTGAGGATTCTGTAGATCTGAGTTGATTCCCAAGTACTTGAGTGATTTTGTAAAACAATTCAGAGAGAGATATGAATATAATAAAAATAAAGTTTAGTCATAATTTTCCTTGTAATTATAAAGATATATAAGAAAATATGTATCTAAGATATGTAGAACATGTATGTATATTATTAAAATGACACTGAATTAAACAAACATAACAGAAATTGTCTTTTGAGGTCAATACTTTATTTTTCCTTTACAATTCTATACCTATCCCATTACTTAATACAGTTTTTGGTTTCCATATAAATTTATAACAATTTTACATTTGTACCTGGTCAAATTAAATTTCATTACTTAGTTATATTCATTCATTAATTCTCTTAACAAATCTTAAAAAAAATCTTGATGTGGCCTTCTATATGCCAGTCCTAAATTTAGCACTGGAATTCTAGAAATCAAGATCTAGATGTTCCTATCCTTAAAGAATGATGGGCTAATAAGAGTAGTAAAAGCATTCATTTCTTAAATAAATCCCACTCAAAAGACAATATGTTACAATTGAGAATGTTCAGATACATTTGTGTTTAAAACTAAAACTGATTCCACAAGTAATCCCAGGGAGCAGTTCTAGTTAGAAATATTCAAACATTATACCTTCCCAGGGTAACAGTTTCGAGCTTAGCAAATAAAGTTTTTGCTCAAAACAAGTACGACTTCTTTATAGCTGTACTTTACTTTTATACATGCATTATGTATGTATGTATGTATTATGCTTCTCATGAAGACTGCATAACTCTAAAGCCCAGGTGATCTTTGCACAGCCTCCAAGATAAAGAGCAGTAAGTCACATTTTCCTCCATTTATGTGGTAGCACATTTAAGGAATTTACCCCAAAGGATAAACAAGTCACAGATGAAACCAAATATACAACCTAAATATCCACCTGCAAAATATTCTAGTTCTTATACCAGAGTTCCAGGTACTTGCACATGAAATTACACCTGAAATCTTCAAGGATTGAGAGAGTACAAGTTAGCAGTTGTTCCTATTATAAAGATATCTGGCTATCTGGATAATCCCTAGCCTCATGAATTTGTTATACGATGTCATAGGTAGATAATCTTTTACGAGCTATATTGGTTTAAAAAATGGAAACTAAGACTAAAGTTTATTGAAAATTAATGTTGCCTAAGATATGTAGTTAAGGACAAGCAACAGTGGGTTAGAGCAATTGTGAATCTGTGGGAAACAATTCAAATTATACATTCCAGTTAAGGTATTCAACCACTTAGAACATCCCCTCAACACCATCTTCTCATGTTGGAATGTGCTTGTGAGTCATAGGGCACAGGGAACGAGAAGGTGGGTCTCTTTTAAATATAGATTCTTAGTCTATAGGTGACCTATTGTCTTCACTGTCAATTCACTCTTCTGTACTCTGTGTTTCCCAGATTGATCTATGTTAGGCTCTGTTGGTAGAACACAACATGTAGACTACAAGGATGAAAGAAAAAGAGCTCCTTCTTTTCTGCTTCCTTTGGGTTTCCTGCCTCCTTCATGCTCCCATGAAGGTCAATTTAACAATACCATTTCACACTGACAGCAGTAGTTCCTTCCTGTAGCAGCAGCTGAATCCAGTTTAGATTTTCTAACATTTGTTGAGTCAGCCTCACTTCACCACAGGAAACCAGCACCAACACTAGTTCATAGAGTTCTCCCTCAGAGATGTGATTTTCAGGTTCAAGGCATCCCTTATTCCAGCTGAGATGCCAACACGAGCTGCCCAGTTGCCTCTCCTCGGGACTATGGGTCCAATGTGGCCCTTCCTTCTTGTTTAGAATCACCAGTATCAGCTGACCAGCACCCTATTTTAATTGGTCTGCTTTTTAGCTACATGGAGCCTCTCCATGAGCCCAATATTTAATAATTCTAACCAGCCCTGGGAGTCAGAGATGCTTCCATAATACCTTTCTGTTTTCTTTTAGCTTTTTTAAGTTATCTATATAAAAACTTCAATTCTAGTTATTTATTAATATTAAATTCTATCTTTTTAAGTAAAAAGTGTGTCTTTTGTCTACTTACTGGACCTTGACTGATACAGTAAGTCTGGGATTGGCCTTGATATTCTGCCATGTTTAACAAGCTCTCAGGTGATGCTAGTATCTCTGGTCCAGATGTCATACTTTGGCAAAGCAATATGGCTGGGAGACTTATGAGAATTCATAGTATATGGTATTTCCATGCAAATCAAATGGTAAATATAAACACTGAACATTTATAAGTGCAAGGATTCACAATAGTTGTAAATATTAATGAATGCCTTAAATGCGGTAATGCCTTAAATGCCTTAAAAATACAGTAGCTACACCCAGTGCAAACATCTTGGGAATGAGAAAAATAGGGACACATTGAGAAACATCTTCAGATCTTGAGAGAAGTGGGATCCAGATAAACTCAGAACAGATGTCACTCTCTGACATGACACTTGTTTCATATGGAATGTGCGCACGGTGGGAATATATTTTATAAGTGGAGCAGTGTTTTAGCAAGGGGCTTAATTTGAAAAGTGGGAAAAAGAAACCACTGACTATCTAAATCTTGAGCTGCTCAATCTGACATGGTGATTTGAAACATAATCAGCATTTAAATTTATCTGCCCATAATGTGTTTGGTAGAATCTTTCATAACCAAATATTTGGATATTTAATTAATTAAATAGGATTCCAAAATATACACACTATATTGATAAATACCTGCTCAATTGTTAGAGATAGGACTTCAGACATGTCTGAAATATAACTCTAAGAGGGATCATCAGAATCCAGAAACATGTACTATTAGCTTCTGATACAACCCAGCTAACTACAAATCCAGGGATGTGCTAGGAATGTCTTGTACTAGCTATAAAAGCCTTAAGGTAGTAGGAAGCATGAGTATAAATGATTCTGTGGCAAAATGCACTCATCTGGTAGGTTTACTGTTGTAGCCTTGTGCACCAGTCTGTCAGGGCTGCAGAGAGTCAAGATTGCCAAATCATCCCAGAACACCCAAGAATGACCAGAGAGATATAAGGAGACCCACTACTCTATGGTAAAAGGAATAGGTTTATTTTCCCAAAAGAACTCAATAGGATTATCACCATGATGAGATGGATAGAGCATGAGGATCTACTTTCTATATGGATAATGCTGCCTTTACAAAGTTACATAGTTTTATCCTTAGTATACATTAAAAGAATTAAAAGGCACCTGGGTGCCTCAGTTGGTTAAGCATCTGACTTTGGCTCAGGTCATGATCTCGGGGTTCATTAGTTTAAGTCCCACATCGGGCTTGTTGCTCTTAGCATGGAGCCCGCTTCGGATCCTGTGTCCCCCTTTCTCTTTGCCCGCCCCGCGCTGGTTCTCTTTCTCCCTCTCAAAAAAACAAATAAAAAAAAAACTTTAACAGAAAAGAAAAGAAACAAAAAGAACAGAAATAATATAACTTGTAACTTTTTTTCATCTTTCCTTCAGTCGGCTACATTTGTGACAACTATACAGTATTCAAGAATTAGGCATTTTTAGAATTTAGACATTCCTTCAGTAGAAACCCGCAAAAAACATCATGATACAGAAAGGCAATTTAAATACTTGCCTAGAAAACCGGATAAGTCACTTGGAATTTGTATACCTTAGGAGGGGTCAGAAGTCACTGAACATACTCTGCCTGTCTGTAAGGACATTGTTCATCCTGTCCATGAAGCCACTGGTCCTGGTACCTAGGAAATAGCAAAATACCAATAATAAATTTTGAAAAGTAATGAAATATGTATTTAATGAACTGTTAATCACCCTCGTTCAAGAAATCAGTGTTTTGTAAGGTTATTAGATATGACAATAAAAAATAATATCTCTTATGAAAGAATACAGAAAGACTAGAAATGAATAAACATGACCTTAGAAGAATAATTTCAGTAAGTTAGCAGAGGAAGGCATTGTACGTTGGACCTTTTGAAGGAATTGTATTTGTAATCCAGATAGCTGTCCAGTTTTCCAGAACATTTTAAAATATGAATATCCCTACTTCATAAAATGGTCCATTTTGTTGTTGGCTGTTTTAAATTCTTTGAAAGATTTTCCTTATAGAAGTCAAAATGCCTCCTGGTACCCTTTGGAACTAGTTCCGCTTGCTAAAACAACTCATAAGCCAGCAAGTCTTTCACACGGCAGCACATCAATACTTGAAGATCGCTATGAAGTTCTCTGAAAACTTCTTTCCTCTCACTGACTCACTGCTGGAACCCTCCATAAAAGAACATGGTTTCTGAATCTTAATCCACCTTGGGAAACAAATTTTACTTGGCCAGTCTGTTTTCTAAAGTCTAGTGCCTTCCCCAGACTGCTTAGAATATTGAACCTCTTAGACATATTGACTGAACATAAGATTGATATCTTTCCCCCATGACCTATTTCTATAATGCTACCACACACTTGAGTTTATCTTAATTTTGACTGTCATCCAAAATGTGTATTTTGGAAGTAAGGACGGAGGAGCATTTTGTTTTGTTGTCATTACACAAGTCTGGAAACTGTAAGGTGAACTGCATTTACTTTGTAGAAATTATGTGCTTACATGCAGCTCCAATTTTTAACGTATAGTGTTTTCATGCCCTCCACATCTTCAGCATAATTATTGAAAATAGGGAAATGAAAGACTGATTTGAACCCAGGTTCCTCTGAAATTTCAAAAGTGATCATTTTAATAAGAAGCTTTGGGAGAAGAATTGCTAAGAAGCTTTCTACTCTTTAGTCAAAGTTTTAGCAATGGGAGATGACAGGGATCTTTCTGAATGAATCATAAGTCCCCATGAACAACAACCATAAGGAGGTAGAATAAAAATTCCTCAGAGGCATTGACCATAAAGCTAAAATATTTCTCTAAAGGTATTTTTAAGGTCATAACAGTCCAAAGAATAAAGACTTCCTTACATTATTTTTAAAAATAGTAAAAGTCGCCTATAAGACATTGCTTATTCTAATTCACTGGGTACTTCAAACATACCATGATTGTCTAACATTAGGCTTTTATTTAGAAACATTCAGGTCCTTCTTTTTTGAACTAAATAAAATAGGAGACCCATCAAAAGTTCTTATACCTGCCAATCAGTGTGTTTCCCCAAGGTCTTTTTCAATAATTATATCAGTGGTTACGTTATGCCTTAGGTGTAACAGTTTGATTTTGAATATATTTGAACTCAGAAGTCATGACTCTCTCCTTTGTGTAGTAAAGAAACGTCAATGAATCTGTGAAACCAGTGAATATGTACTGCTTCCTTTATCTCTGTTCCTTTGTGTCCAGGCATTTTTCTCATTACAGAGGTTTGGAATGCCTTAATGCATTATAATGATCTCATTTGTACCACTGTCACATCTTCAAGTGCTTAGGAAAAAGAGTTAAGATTCAGGCACAAAATGAGTTATACCAGAAAACAATAATATTAGTGGTTAAAATCTAGCAACCAGAAATGGATCATTTTTCACACTTGTATGAAGCATTAATGTTGCAAACAGCATTCCAAGGATTGTCAACACAAACTGATGAGAAACCTGAGGGGGATTAAGGTTATACACCAGCCTAAACAAAGATAATTCTTCCCATTCTCTGATATTTTTGCACTGAACATAAAACCCAAAACTCAGTCATGGAAGCTTAAATATCCTCTGGGATTCTAGAAAACAGATTTTCCCCCTCTAGTTTAACCCTGAAATAGAGGCATCAAACTGGTAGTTCACTGCTCAAACTTGGCTTACTTGGGTGTGTCTTTTGTATTGACTCACAGTGAGATTTAAAAAATCTTACTTGCAAGTAAATATTTTCATGTATTTCACATGTAAATATCAGAATTCACTTCAAAAATAGAAAGATCTGACAACATAGAACACTCCCTCCACGTGCAACTATATTCTAGAGCAGAGTAGGTATTATATACTTTAAAATAGATGAACAATTTAGTTGGCTATCCAATATTCTTTATTTGTTTATCTTGCTTCCCTTTTCCTACAGGGTAGGGTAAAAGGGATGGTAACAGAGTCAGTTCCAGATTACAGTGACTATGACTAGAAATACGAAGATTTTGGCTTAACTTTTGAGGAGACCAATTTTGGGACAGACAACTTTTGTGTACACTTTATTTAGAGTTAAAGATAACCTACATGCCTGATTAGAGTCATACACTTCCAGTATGATTCATCTCCTTGAAAATGTTGATAATTTAACTCTAGTTCCACCTGAGAGAACAGAGTGGCATAGGATACTAGAAACTTTGTCAAGCAGACAAAGTACTCCAAGTATGGTTGGAGGCTATGGCCATAGGACAGGAATGTACAACTAATATGAAGTGGTAGCTGGGGTTGTAATGGAGAAGGCATACGATAGAAGTAATATAAGATGATGTAACAGGTGTATTGTAGCCAACTCAATGGGCAAGGCAGATGAAAATGAAGGAGTTGTGTGAGTTGAGTTGTTTAAGAGTTGGCTGCAAAAAGAAAGCATGTACTGGTGGCAATTTAGAAGATGCCTGGTTTGGGCTCCAGATGCCCATCTGTATGCTGAGGTACTCTGCCAGCTGAACAGCTGCACTAACAGGCTGAAACCAGACCAATCTCTTGGGTAGGTGGGAGATAAGGCAGACAGCATAGGAAAAAAGCCATCTATCTCTCAATATTCATAGTTGCACTTTCAATCCAATCAATAAAAAAAGTCAACATTTTTGAAATCTATTAGAACTTTTCTGAAATGGTAAAAGTCAATCTTAGTTTCCTTTTTTTCATAAGTGCATAAAAATAAATATTTATTTTATTTGAGGAATAATTTTCTTTCTGAGATTTACAAATATGAAAATTACATTATGAACACTTACATCTATGTGGTTGAATTATGGTATGTGGTCAAATTACAGTAAAGGAAACCAAAATAAAATCTGAATATAATAATTGCTATGACTGGTAATACCAGTAATTAAATAATTATATATTGTGAATAAGGCACAAGGCATACATTATGTTATTTCATCCTTGCAACAAATCTGTATGGTAAATATGTGTTATCCATATTTTATAGATAAGAGAGTAAAAGTTTAGAGGGAGCATTCATACACTTAGTGAGTGGTAAAGTTAGGATTGCAATAAAAGATGATCTGATTCTTTCTACCAGACCAAACACACACAGGGAAAGTAAAGAGGGAAATCATTGATTAATCTCAAAGGTTACTTTCAATTTTCATAGCTGTGTTAATACTGTCAGTGTATTGGCATATGCTTGAATATTGCATGGAGAAAGGAGTTTATACACTTCCATGAGTAAGCCCATGATTTAATTAGTTGTTAAGCCATGTAATAAATACCAAGTACAAATGTTCACTTCATAAAACATTCTAATAAGTAGCCTATAGTAGTATTGTTACAATAATTTTGAAATTAGAATCTATAAGTTATGAGACTTTTTTTCTTTTTTCCAATTATTTAAAAAATATTTTGAGAGAGAGGGGCAGACAGACAGACAGAACACATATACAAGCAGAGGAGGAGCAGAGAGAGAGACAGAGAATCCTAAGCAGGCTCCATGTCCAGTGTGGAGCCTGACATGGGGCTCTATCTCACCACTGTGAGATCATGATCTGAGCTGAAATCATGAATCTGATGCTCAACCAACTGAGCCATCCAGGTGCCCCTTTTTCCATTCTTATGTCATGTATTTCTTTTTCTTGTCCAACTAAGCTGCGTAGGATTGCCCACACAGTTCCATAACATAGAAGACTGAAGAAGACACCTCTGTTTCATTTCTGATTTCAGAACTATTTTTTAACATTTCCTCATTAATGAAGATGTTTGCTATCGATTTTTACACATAGCTTTAATGAGGTTAATTGTGTTCACTTACATTAATGTTGCCACAGAATTTTCATAAAAGGATGTACTATTTTTCTCAATTACTTCTACCAAATCTAATGACATGATTTTATAAGGTACTATTTTGCTCAGTTAATATTACATACTTTTAATCCCTAAGATGAAGTACATGGATAATGATCAATTATACATTTTACATATTGTTGCATTTAGTTGATTAAAATTTCATTTAGAATCTTACATGTACATCCATAAGAAAGATTCTCCTATAATTTTCCTTTAAAACTCTTCTTTCTGTGTTTTCCTATCAAAGCTATACAAGTCTAAAAGAAAAAGTTATACAAATCTGCATAAATTAAGGTTCTATAGAGAAACAGAACCAGTAGGAGATTTTATCTATCTATCTATCTATCTATCTATCTATCATCTACGTATCTAGCTATGATTTATTACTGGGAATTAACTCACATAATTATGGAGGGCAGGAAGTTCCACAGTTGATCCTCTGCATCTGGAAACCTAAGAAAGCCAGTGATGTAGTCCAAAAGTCTCAGAGAATGAGAGCCTATGATGTAGATTCTAGACCAAGCTTGAAGGCTTGAGAGCCAGGAACACTGAAGGCAGGAGAAGGTCAGGGTCTCAGCACAGTCAGGCAGAAAATGAATTCGAACTTCTTCCACTTTTTTTATTATATTGAGGCCCTCGATGGATTGGCAACAAGGTTTGCAGTTTCTGCCTTTGGATTCTGGCAGAATATCAGAACTGCTGCGTAAGGAACCCCAAGAGTTTAGCAAGGTAGCTTTCATCATTTGTGAAGTAGCAGAACTACTTCTTCAAATGAAACTCACAAAAATTTCAATCCATAAAACTGATATATGCACAGCCCTTATTAAGGGTGGCAGCAGGGACAGCAAAAGGGGACACTGGGGTTTTCTTCCTGTTCTTTGTGCTTATTCCAAATGTGCCCTGCAGAAGTTTGAGTTTTATGAAAACTACTGGTTAGATAATCACTCTGAGCTGGGAAAGCCTGGGAAACAAAATTTAAACACCTGGATACTGGTACCATCTCAAATGCAATTTATTCAGCCAAATATGATTTATTTTTCTGTGAAACCCCTCAGTTAAATTACCTTTTAACTTTATAGTAAAGGGGACATTAAAAAGACAAAAGGGGAATGAATTTACCTGGTTACAATCAATGAAAACATCATCCACGTTGAAGGTAGGATTCACATCGTCCACGTGTTCATTTCTTCAGGGGTGAGGGTGAGGCAGCCCTTGTTCACTTTGTTTTACGAGAACTCTTGCAAGTAAACCATGTCATTTGCATTCTCATATCAGATGTTCTTCACAGCATCTTCTTCATGTGCCCCGTGAAAATCAACTCCTAATGAATTCTTGGATTGTATCAACCCAAGCTAAAATGCCCAACAATGAATATGGCCAGGGAGATATGATGGATACTGACAATGATAAATCTGTTGTCTTTTGTTTAAATATTAAGTGGGAAAAGTTGGCACAGTCTTGTCCCAAGCATTTTGATGAAAATGATTGTTTACTTTAGGGAATGTAAAGTGTAATTTTATTATTGGGTGAACTTTCTCTTGCTTTCAGTCTCTAAAAGGACCTGCATGGAAAATATGCATTTAAAAATCATAACAGAAAACAAAATTACCAAAACAGAAGATTGGCCAGTCACTGAAATTTATTTGTACTTTCAGGTACTCAAAAATAAATTCCTAATTAATTCATTTTGATTTATAAAAATATGAATATCTACCTACCTCCTCCTATGTTGTCTAGGAGAGAGTGACATAGAACACCTAATTTTCTCTCCTCCAATGATATAAACAAAAGTGTATTTATAATTTGGAGAAATATGCCTACTAAGTAATTATATCCTCTGTTTAAAATTATTTCAAAAATTTGAATCACTGGATAAAAGTTTCCTTAGTATTGTGTGAGTCACCACTGTCCAAATAAATGTCTCAGATATGTATTCAGGAATCTCTATTTTAAGAGAGAGTTTGCATAATGCAAAACATTTATCATCTTACTTGACTCTTGTATACCAACAAAAGGGCATATTTTCTAAATGTTTAAATAATCATTAAAGAGAGATTCTTATAACATTTCTGCAAGACGTGCAACAACATCTTTGTCTTAGCAGTAAGGAAATAGAAGAGAAATATAAAGATAGATTAAAGACTCTAAAAGAGGCTAAACGGTGGAATTTTCCAGGCCTCCACACAGAACTGCATCCTTATCTTCATTCACTGAAATTATATGTACAGAATGTGAACACATTTGGTAATAATGCTGAATCGAGAATTCTTGTTCTCTTTTTGAGGCTGATGAATTAACTTTTTCAATCACTGGATGGAGTTTACTTTCTCTGGAAAACTCCACATTTATGCAAATTTAAAGTTAACTCACTTCAGAATCTGAAGACATTAAACAGTAACTTGTTGAAATCCAGGGAAACCCTAGGTCAGGGTGTAGAGTTAGAAGTGCTAAAGATTATTCCAATTTCAAAAAAGGCATAAAATCAACATTTTTATTTTTTAAAAAAGTATTTTCTTTTAGGAAAAAAAAGTTGAATAAAAATATTATCAATCAGTGTTTTTGAAATTAGCATTTAATTTAAAATTTACTGTGTGAGTTTCATTGTGAATAGTACTGACTTTGTCAGTCAAAATACAATAAAATATTTTTCTCAGCAAATTGACACTTTACATTAAAACACAAAATGGAGGACTGGTTGGAAGATGGCATAGGAGGACGCTGGGCTCACCTCATCCTGCTGATTACTTAGATTCCACACACATCAGCCTAAATAACCCAGAAAACCACCAGAAGACTAGCAGAACAGACTCTCCGGAGCCAAGCATAGACAAGAGGCCCACGGAAAAGGATAGGAAGGGCAGAGAGGCGTGCACACTACACGGACTGGCAGGAGGGAGCCAGGGGGTGGAGAGGCAGCCTTCCTGGCAGGAAAGAGCCCCTGAAGTCTGGATTGCAAAAGCCAAGGGGACAGACTCCGTGAGTTCTGACAGCCAGTGGAATTTAACATCTGGAATGTTAAAAGTCGACAGCTCTGCTCTCAGAGAGCAGGGAGGGCGAGAGGACACCGAGAGGGTGAGTTGAGCCCCGGAAGACAGAGCTCAGCTTGGCAGGGAACCAAGGCGATGGCAAGTGCCATCTCCTTCTCACATCCCCAGCCGAAGTTCCAAAGGGAACCAGTTCCCATCGCTGAACTTGCTTGCACCACGCAAACACCCAACATTGTGCTTCTGTGGATCCATCCCTCTGATGGGTCTGCCTTCCTCCCGGTGCAGCAGGGCCCCTCCCACAGGAGACCACTGAGGGCAAAGTGAGCTAAGCCTGCCCCTCCCACCCCTGTGCACCTTGTGGATCCACCCCAGCTAATATGCCCTTGGCCAGATCCCATTGAAGCAGCACCACAAGCCTGGCAGTGTGTAAGTAGCACAGACAGGGGCCACATCACTCCACAGTGAGTGCTGCCCCTGGGAGAGGGGAAGATAAGGTACACACCAGTCTGACTGTGGCCGCAACAGTGGGCTGGGGACAGACATTGGGTCTGACGGCGGCCCTGCCCACCAACACAAGTTACTCCAGACAGCACAGGGGAAGTGCCCTACATTTTGGCGCCATCCCAGGGACTACCCAAAATGACAAAATGGAAGAACTCTCCTCAAAAGAAACTCCAGGAAGTAGCGACAGCTAATGAATTGATCAAAAACGATTTAAGCAATATAACAAAACAAGAATTTAGAATAATGGTCATAAAATTAATCACTGGGCTTGAAAAAAGCATAGAGGACAGCAGAGAATCTATTGCTACAGAAATCAAGGGACTAAGAAATAGTCATGAGGAGCTAAAAAATGCTATAAATGAGGTGCAAAATAAAATGGAGGGGACCACAGCTCAGATTGAAGAGGCAGAGGAGAGAATAGATGAATTAGAAGATAAAATTATGGAAAAAGAGGAAGCTGAGAAAAATAGAGACAAAAAAATCCAGGAGTATGAGGGGAGAATTAGAGAACTGAGTGATTCAATCAAATGGAACAATATCCATATCATAGGAATTTCAGAAGAGGAAGAGAGAGAGAAAGGGGTTGAAGGTGTACTTGAACAAATCATAGCTGAGAACTTCCCTGATATGGGGAAGGAAAGAGGCATTGAAATCCAAGAGGCACAGATAACTCCCTTCAGACGTAACATGAATCAATCTTCTGCATGACATATCATAGTGAAACTGGCAAAATACAAGGATAAACAGAAAATTCCGAAAGCAGATAGGGATAAACACGCTCTAAGTTGTAAAGGGAGACCCATAAGACTAGTGTCAGACCTATTTACTGAAACTTGGCAGGCCAGAAAGGAATGGCAGGAAATCTTCAAAGTGATGAACAGAAAAAAATATGCAGCCGCGAATCCTTTATCCAGCAAGTCTGTAATTCAGAGTAGAAGGAGAGATAAAGGTCTTCCCAAACAAACAAAAACTGAAGGAATTCATCACTACTAAACCAGCCCTACAAGAGATCCTAAGGGGGATTCTGTGGGTGAAATGTTGCAAGGACCACAAAGTACCAGAGACATCACTACCAGCTTGAAACCTACAGACATCACAATGACTCTAAATTCATATCTTTCTATAATAACACTGAATGCAAATGGACCAAATGCTCCAACCAAAAGACATAGGGTATCAGAATGGATAAAAAAAACAAGACCCATCTATTTGCTGTCTACAAGAGACTCATTTTAGACCAAGGACACCTTCAGATTGAAAGTGAGGGGATGGAGAAATATCTATCATGCTACTGAAACTCAAAAGAAAGCTGGAGTAGCCATACTTATATCAGACAAACTAGACTTTATTTTTTTTTCAATATATGAAATTTATTGTCAAATTGGTTTCCATACAACACCCAGTGCTCATCCCAAAAGGTGCCCTCCTCAATACCCATCACCCATCCTCCCCACCCTCCCATCCCCCATCAACCCTCAGTTTGTTCTGTTTTTAAGAGTCTCTTAGGCTTTGGCTCTCTCCCACTCTAACCTCTTTTTTTTCCCCTTCCCCTCCACCATAGGTTTCTGTTAAGTTTCTCAGGATCCACATAAGAGTGAAAACAGGGGCGCCTGGGTGGCTCAGTCGGTTGGGCGTCCGACTTCGGCTCAGGTCATGATCTCGCGGTCCGTGAGTTCGAGCCCCACGTCGGGCTCTGGGCTGATGGCTCAGAGCCTGGAGCCTGCTTCCGATTCTGTGTCTCCCTCTCTCTCTGCCCCTCCCCCGTTCATGCTCTGTCTCTCTCTGTCTCAAAAATAAATAAAAAACATTAAAAAAAAAAGAGTGAAAACATATGGTATCTGTCTTCCTCTGTATGGCTTATTTCACTTAACATCACACTCTCCAGTTCCATCCACATTGCTACAAAGGTCCATATTTCATTCTTTCTCACTGCCACATAGTACTCCATTGTGTATATAAACCACAATTTCTTTATCCATTCATCAGTTGATGGACATTTAGGCTCTTTCCATAATTTGGCTATTGTTGAGAGTGCTGCTATTAACATTGGGGTACAAGTGCCCCTATGCATCAGTACTCCTGTATCCCTTGGGTAAATTCCTAGCAGTGCTATTGCTGGGTCATAGGGTAGGTCTATTCTTAATTTTTTGAGGAACCTCCACACTGTCTTCCAGAGTGGCTGCACCAATTTGCATTCCCACCAACAGTGCAAGAGGGTTCCCGTTTCTCCACATCCTCACCAGCATCTATAGTCTCCTGATTTGTTCATTTTGGCCACTCTGACTGGCATGAGGTGATATCTGAGTGTGGTTTTGATTTGTATTTCCCTGATGAGGAGCGACATTGAGCATCTTTTCATGTGCCTGTTGGCCATCCGGATGTCTTCTTTAGAGAAGTATCTATTCATGTTTTCTGCCCATTTCTTCACTGGGTTATTTGGGCAAACTAGACTTTAAATTAAAGGCTGTAACAATAGATGAAGAAGGGCATTATATAATAATTACAGGGTCTATCCATCAGGAAGAGCTAACAATTATAAATGTCTATGCACCAAATATGGGAGCTCCCAAATATATAAAACAATTAATCACAAACAGAAGCAACCTTATTGATAAGAATGTGGTAATTGCAGGAGACTTTAATACCCCACTTACAACAATGGATAGATCATCTAGACACAGGATCAATAAAGAAACAAGGACCCTGAATGATACATTGGATCAGATGGACTTGACAGATATATTTAGAACTCTGCATCCCAAGGCAACAGAATATATTTTCTTCTTGAGTGCATATGGAACATTCTCTAAGATAGATCACATACTGGGTCACAAAACAGCCCTTCATAAGTATACAAGAATTGAGATCATTCCATGCACACTTTCAGACCACAATGCTATGAAGCTTGAAATCAACCACAGGAAAAAGTCTGGAAAACCTCCAAAAGCATGGAGGTTAAAGAACACCCTACTAAAGAATGAATGGGTCAACCAGGCAATTAGAGAAGAAATTTAAAAATATACGGAAACAAATGAAAATGAAAATACAACAATCCAAACACTTTGGGGTGCAGTGAAGGCAGTCCTGAGAGGAAAATATATTGCAATCCAGGCCTATCTCAAGAAACAAGAAAAATCTCAAATACAACATCTAATAGCACACCTAAAGGAAATAGAAGCAGGACAACAAAGACACCCCAAGCCCAGCAGAAGAAGAGAAATAATAAAGATCAGAGCAGAAATAAAGAAAATAGAATCTAAAAAAAACTGTAGAGCCGATCTATGAAACCAAGAGTTGGTTTTTTGAAAAGATAAACAAAATTGATAAACCTCTAGGTTTCTCAAAGGCTTCTCAAAAAGAAAAGGGAGAGGACCCAAAAAGATAAAGTCATGAGTGAAAATGGAATTACTACAACCAATCCCTCAGAAATATAAGCAGTTATCAGGGAATACTATGGAAAATTATATGCCAACAAACTGGACAACCTGGAAGAAATGGACAAATTCCTAAGCACCCACACACTTCCAAGACTCAAACAGGAAGAAATAGAAAACTTGAACAGACCCATAACCAGCAAAGAAATTGAATCAGTTATCAAAAATCTCCCAACAAATAAGAGTCCAGGACTGGATGGCTTCCCTGGGGAATTCTACCAGACATTGAAAGCAGAGATAATACCTATCCTTCTCAAGCTGTTCCAAAAAATAGAAAGGGAAGGAAAACTTCCAGACTCATTCTATGAAGCCAGCATTACTTTGATTCCTAAAATCTACTTTCTTAACAAATTTCCAGTATTCAATACATAATCATTAACTGTAGCCCTCATGATGTACATTAGATCTCTGATTTATTTATCCTACATGATTGCAATTTTATACACTTTGAGCAACATCTCCCCATTTCCCCCACCTCCCCAATCCTTAACCCTGGCAACCACCTTTCTATTCTCTGCTTCTATATATTCAATTTTCTTTATATATATTTCTATATATTCAATTGATTCCACACATTAATGGAATTCCAGGGTTTTTTGTGTTTTTTTTTCATCTGTTCCTGGTTTTTTATACTTAGTATATTGTCTTCCAGGCTTATTTATGCTGTTGCAGAGGGCAAGGTTTCTTCTTTGTTAATAATATTCCATTTTTACTTTCTGAATATCTTTCTATTTTTTTAATTTATTTTATTATAACCATCCTAGTGTGTATGGGTTGGTATCTTGTGGTGTTCATTTACATTTCCTTAATGACTAATTCTGTTTAGCATTTTTATCTATGTTTGCTAGTCATTTGTATATCTTCCTTGGAGGGATGTCAGTTTAAGTCCTTTGCCCATTTTTTTTAATTGAGTTGTTTGTCTTTTTGTTGTTGAGTTATAAGAGTTCTTTATATATTCTAGATACTAAACTTCTATCAAATACACAATTTGCCAATATTTCCTCCCACTCTATAGGTTGTATTTTCACTTTTTTTATATTTTCACTTTCCTGATACTCTTCTTTAGTGTGCACATTTAAAATTTTTTTTTTATGAAACCCAATTGATCTGTTTTATCTTTCATTCTTTGTGCTTTGGGTGTCAAATCTAAGAATCCAGTGTCAAATCAGAGGTCATGAAGATTTACCCCATGTTTTCTGCTAGGAATTTTATGGTTTAGTTTTTATATTTAGGCTATTGACCCATTTTGAATTGATTATTATGTATGGAGTGAGGTAGGGGTTCAACCAGATTCTCTTTATGTAGTTATCTCATTGTTCCAGTAAACATTCATTGAAGATATTCTTTCTCCACTGAATAGTCTTGGCACCTTGTCAAAAAACAATTGGCCATAGACTTCTGGGTTTATTTCTGGGCTCTCAGTTCTATTACAGTCATCTATATGTCTATCCTAAATCTGGTACCACATTATTTTTGGTTGCTGTAGCTTTGCAATAAGTTTTGAAACCAAGAAGTCTGAGTCCTCCAACTTAGTTTTTCTTTTTAAATGTTGTATTTAAATGTTCTATTTGGGGCCCCTTGCAATTCCATTTGAGTTTTAGAATTGGCTTTTCTATTTCAACAGAATAGGTCATTGGAATTTTGATAAAGATTGCTTTGACTCTGTAAATCACTTTGGGGAGTATTGCCATCTTAACAATATATGCCTTCCAATCCATGAACATGGGATGTCTTTCCATTTAATTAGTTCTTCTTTAACTAGGATTTTCAACAATAGTTTGTAGTTGTCCGTGTATAATTTGTTCACTCCCTTGGTTAAATTAAATTTAGTCCTAGGTATTTTATTCTTTTGGGTGCCATTATAAGTGGAACACCTCGTTTTGTTTTGGTCAGTCAGTGGACATTTGGGCCCTTTCCATAGTTTGGCTATGGTTGACAGGGCTGCTATAAACATTGGGGTTCATCTCTCCTTTGAATCAGGATTTTTGTATCCTTTGGTTAAATACCTAGTAGTGCGCTTGCTGGGTAGTTCTATTTTTAATATTTTGAGGAACTTCCATACGGTTTCCCAGAGTGGCTGCACCAGTTTGCATTCCCAATAGCAGTTCAAAAGTGTTCCCCTATTCTGCACCCTTGCCAGCATCTGTTGTTGACTGAGTTAATTTTAGCCATTCTGACAGGTGTGAAGGGGTATCTCATAGTGGTTTTGACTTGTATTTCCCTGATGATGGGTGATGTTGACCATCTTTTCTGTTAGCCATCTGGACGTCTTCTTTGGAAAAATGTCTATTCCCATCTTTTGCCCATTTATTTGCTAGATTATTTGGTTTTGGGGTGTTGAGTTTGATAAATTCTTCATAAGTTTTGGATACTAACCCTTTATCTGATATGTCATTTGCAAATATCTTCTCTCATTCCATCAGTTGCTTTTAGTTTTGCTGATTGTTTTTTTCACTGTGCAGAAGCTTTTTATCTTGATGAGGTCCCAATTGTTTATTTTAACTTTTTTTCCCCTTGCCTCCAGAGACATGTCAAGAAGTTGGTTTGGCTGAGGTCAAAGAGGTAGTTGCCTGTTTTCTCCTCTAGGGTTTTGATGGTTTCCTGTCCCACATTTAGGTCTTTTCATCCATTTTGTGTTTATTTTTGTGTACGGTATAAGAAAGTGGTCTAGGTTCATTCTTCTGCATGTTGCTGTCCAGTTTTCTCAACACCATTTGCTGAAGAGACTATCTTTTTTTCTATTGGATATTCTTTCATGCTTTGTCAAAGATTAGTTGGCCATATATTCCTGGGTCCCCTTCTGGGTTCTCTATTCTATTTTATTGATCTATGTGTCTGCTTTGATGCCAGTACCATACTGCCTTGATGATTACAACTTTGTAATACAGCTTGAAGTCCATAATTGTGATGCCTCCAGCTTTGGTTTTCTTTTTCCTTTTTTTTTTTTAATTTTTTTTAAGTTTATTTATTTTTGGGACAGAGAGAGACAGAGCATGAATGGGGGAGGGTCAGAGAGAGAAGGAGACACAGAATCTGAAACAGGCTCCAGGCTCCGAGCTGTCAGCACAGAGCCCGACGCGGGGCTCGAACTCACGGACCGTGAGATCATGACCTGAGCCGAAGTCGGCCGCTCAACCGACTGAGCCACCCAGGCGCCCCTGGTTTTATTTTTCAACATTACTTTGGCTCTTCAGGGTCTTTTCTTGTTCCATACAAATTTTAGAACTGTTTGTTCTAGGTCTGTGAAGAGTGCTGGTGTTATTTTGATAGGGATTTCATTGAATATGTAGATTGCTTTGGGTAGTATTGTCATTTCAACACTATTTATTCTTCCAGTCCATGAGGATGGAATGTTTTCCATTTCTTTGTGTCCTCAATTTCTTTCCTAAGTTTTCTATAGTTTTCAGTGTATAGATCTTTTACCTTTTTGGTTAGGTTTATTCCTAGGTATTTTATGGCTTTTGGGCAATTGTAAATGGGATTTGTTCCTTGAATTCTCTTTCTGGTGCTTCATTATTGGTATATAGAAATGCAACTGATTTCTGTACATTGATTTTATATCCTGCAAATTCACTGAATCCATGTATTAGTTCTAGCAGTTTTTTGGTGGTGTCTTTTGGGTTTTCCATGTAGAGTATCATGTTGTCCACAGGGAGTGAAAGTCTGACTTCCTCCTTGTAAATTTGGATAGCTTTCTTTCTTTCTGCATGTTGTCAGACTGCTGACGCTAGGACTTCTGATACTATGTTGAGTGGATGTTAAGTGGTGATAGTGGACATCCCTATCATGTCCCTAACCTTAGGGAGAAAGCTCTCAGTTCTTCCCCATTGAGGATGATATTACTTGTGGGTCTTCTGAATACAGCCATTATGTTCTTGAGGTATGTTCCTTCTATCCCTACTTTCTTGAGGGTTTTTTATCAAGAAAGCATACTGCATTTTGTCAAATGCTTTTTCTACGACTATTGAGAGGATCATGTGGTTCCTATCCTTTATTTTATTAATGTGATATATCACACTGATTGATTTGTGGATATTGAACCAGCCTTGCACCTCAAGAATGAATCTCACTTGATTGTGGTGAATAATTCTTTTAATGCATTATTGGATTTGGTTTGCTAGTATCTTGTTGAGAATTTTTGCATCCATGGTCATCATGGAAATTGGTCTGTAGTTCCACTTTTTAGTGGGATCTTTGTCTAGTTTTGGAAGCAAGGTAATGCTGGCTTTGTAGAATGAGTTTGGAAGCTTTCCTTCCATTTCTATTTTTTTAGAACAGTTTGAGAAGAATAGGTGTTAACTCTTCTTTAAATGTTTGGTAGAATTCCCATGGAAAGCCCTCCGGCCCTGGACTCGTTTGCTGGGAGATTTTTGATTACTGATTCAATTTCTTTACTGGTTATGTGTCTGTTCAAATTTTATATTTCTTCCTATTTCATATATGCTTCTAGGAATTTGTCCATTTCTGCCAGATTGCCCAATTTTTGGGCAAATAATTGCTCATAATATTCTCGTATTATTGTTTGTATTTCTGTGGTATTGGTTGTGATCTCTTCTCTTTTATTCTAGATTTTATTTATTTGGATCCTTTCCTTTTTCTTTTTGATCAGTCTGGCTAGGGGGTTATCAATTTTCTAATTATTTCAAAGAACCAGCTCCTGGTTTCATTGATCTGTTCTACTGGTTTTTTGTTTGTTTGTTTGTTTGTTTGTTTTTGTTTTGATATCATTGATTTCTGCTCTAATCTTTATTATTTCCCTTCTTCTGATGGCTTTGGGTTTTATTTGCTGCTGAAGGTAATGTGTAATGTGAGGAAGCTGTACACTGGATGCAAGTTTTAGAAATGTAAAAGTAAAGAAAAACTAACCAATCTTTCTGAGTGCTGTTTGGCCTTCTAGCTTTAAGTATACAGACGCTTATTTAAAAAAAATGTTGCTTACTTAATTCATGGAATTTGACTTATTATAAAGAGTTTGTGGAATGTCAGATCCCTCCACCTCCAGTGGATAACTGTGAATCACCAACACAAAATATGAGAAATCCAAACTTAAGTATCCAAATCAGAGCTCTCAGTTCAAACTGATGCATGTGCCAAGAACAACTTGACCACAGTTCTGCCAACTAAACACCTTCATGATTGCCTGGGCTGGAGCAGAGCACTATACAAACACACTGGTGTGCTGCACCTGCCCAATGGAAATGGTTTACTTGTGGTTTGACCAGGGAAATGCAAACTAAGAGGGCTTGCAATATATCATACTTAAAATGATGTATTAGGTCTGGATATCACCCATTTTACTTAAGTAAAATCTTTTATACCATTCTTTTTTTTACTACCTCTGGATTTATAAATCTTTACTTAAGGTAAAAGAATATATATGATCACTTTCAAAAGAAATTTCATTTTTGTGTAAAACCCAGATTCTTCTTCTTGTCATACATTTTATTTCTTGCTAAGAATCTTTGGTTTTCTTTTTTTCTCTTTTGGGTATGATTCTACTCAGCTGTCCCAAGTGGCTGGCATTGCTATGGTTGTTGGTTATGAAGTATGGATCTAAACAGGAAAGGAAAGTACCAAATTTGCATTGGATATAAAAAGCATTATGATGTAATTGGTTCTAAAAATGTACAGTATAGAAACGCATATGCTGTATTAAAAAAAAAAGAGGTCATATATCCCATCGCTCTAAAATGCTCTTTAAAATACCACTATAAATGTGTTATTATTAGGTACATATATGTCCCTTCTCTCATTTATATTGGAAGAACTTCTTAGTTGATGTAACATTTTAAAATCCACGAGTGAAAGCATCCAATAAACAAAATTGAGTCTGCTACCAAATATTTAGGACCATCTCAAGTGGTTTCTCAAAAACATAGGCCACACTTGCCACTTACCCACTTGCACAATAAAACCAGTGAACATTGACTAAGTCTGACACCAGATGTGGTTGATGGATATCAGATTTGCAGTCAGAGAAAATCTGTGGAAAGTAGCTCTGTGGACAGATGCAAAAGCCAGCTGGACTGGACAGTGATATCAATAAGGATGCTTTAACTGCAACTTGTGACTCAAACAACAGACATTTGCTAGATGACATTACTGGGAGTTGGTTGACATCAAGGTTGATTGATTCTTTTGATTTGCAATAAATTGAATTATCAGATTTTTTCCATTTCTCTACTATGTCAATAATAGTGTTGGTTTCATCCTTGTATTCATGGCTGAAGTAGTTCCATATACTACATTCAGGTGAAAACTGTATCCAGAGGTTAAAAAAAAATCCCTCTCCTACTCTTGTACTAAAGTAATCTATCCACTAAAGTTGTTTTTTTGTTTGGTTTGTTTGTTTGTTTGTTTGTTTGTTTGTTTGTTTTATCATTGACTTAGTCTCCACTTTTTTTTCTTGAGCCAAATTCTTATTAGGAGAACAGATCTCTCCTAGGACAGGGGGTCTATTGAAGATGGGACTTCAACGATGACTACAGCAATGCTTTAGACTCAAAGATCCATGGAGACCACCTTAAGAAATTCCCTAGATAGATAGAAAATATGGACACATTGCATTCCTTCACTCACCTTGAATGTTATACCTATTTCCAACTTACTATCATTCTAATATAATTTTTACCTGTATAACATTAAAATACTTCTAAAGTACTTTCCATTACATTCTGGTAAATTGCCTAATTTGGCCCCACAAAAATCATGTCTCCCCCACCATCATACCCCTTCACCAACCAATCATTATATGAATAATCCTGTTGATATATTTGTTACATTGATATGCACCTCCCTTCTCTCACAGACAGAGGAATGTACATTTCTTGAAGACAGGGAACATTTCTTTATCACCACAACTAAGGCTGAACCTGGTTTTAGTAGGAAATTAATAAAAGTTGTTTAAAAAACAATTGCCAAAATTGGTTGCAGAAGAGACCAGACCAATGTAGGATAGGAGAGTGTTTTTGACCAACTCTGCTCCTATAGCATAGATTCTGCAGAACTGGCAACAACTATATACAACACAATTTTATCACCATCTCTTTATGGTTTGATGTTCAATTAATTTCTTATCTTCCTGTATTTTCTACTACAATTAACAGCGATGAACATTGTTTTACAAAATTGTGTTTTTTATTTTGATTTTACCTTGATTTTAAATTCCTAGAAATAAAATTATTGAGTTAAAGGGTCAGTGCATTTTTAAAGTTCTTGATAACTATTGCCTGTTTTCTAGAAAGGTTGTATCAAATTATAAATGTGTGGAAGGATCTCTGTGGTCATATCTGGGAAGCAAGTATTGACTTAGGTATTTGCTAATTTGAGAAGCCAAAAGAAAAGAGTCTCATAGCTTTTGAAGAGTTTGCTTACTAATAAGCCATACAGTTTTTATGCTTACTATCTTTTGTAAATCTATTCATGGTTTTATGTTACAAATTATTTATTCATGTATTTGACTCATTTTTCTCTTGGATTCTTCTTTTTTTTAATAATTCATCATGCTTTCAATAGCTTATATTAAATCCCTAGGGGAGTCTGAGTGGATCAGTCGGTTAAGCATCCAACTCTAGGTTTCGGCTCAGGTTGTGATCTCACGGTGTCATGAGTTTGAGCCACACATCAGGCTCCAAGCTGACCGTGCAGAGCCTGCTTTGGATTCTCTGTCTCCCTGTCTCTCTCTGCCCCTTCCCCACTTGTACTATCTCTGTCTCTCTCAAAATAAATAAATAAACTTAAAAAATTATAAATCCCTGTTATACATCTGGTGTTTTCCTGCTTTGTTATTTATAGTTTGATTTTCGTTGACATACAACAAACTTTTTTCAGACCCCAGAAATATATTGATTATGTCCTGCTGTTTATGGCTGTCATCATTAATCTACATATTATCCCTTTTTTTCTTTCTTAGTATGTAATTGGTGTATGTGTAATTAGAAAATATACAGTATTTTTATATGTTTTTATAAAAATTCATAATTTTTCTTAATTTTTATTCAACCTTTATTTTGAAATCTCCCCATGATGTCATGTGCAAATATTGATAATTGCAGTGTAGTATTCTGTTTTTTCATGTTTAAATACTTTTTTTTTTTTTTAATTTTTTTTTTTTCAACGTTTTTTATTTATTTTTGGGACAGAGAGGGACAGAGCATGAACGGGGGAGGGGCAGAGAGAGAGGGAGACACAGAATCGGAAACAGGCTCCAGGCTCCGAGCCATCAGCCCAGAGCCCGACGCGGGGCTCGAACTCATGGACCGCGAGATCGTGACCTGGCTGAAGTCGGACGCTTAACCGACTGAGCCACCCAGGCGCCCCTACTTTTTTTTAATATATGAAATTTATTGTCAAATTAGTTTCCATACAACACCTAGTGCTCATCCCAAAAGATGCCCTCTTCAATACCCATCACCTACCCTCCCCTCCCTCCCACCCCCCATCAACCCTCAGTTTGTTCTCAGTTTTTAAGTCTCTTATGCTTTGGTTCTCTCCCACTCTAACCTCTTTTTTTTTTCCTTCCCCTCCCCCATGGGTTTCTGTTAAGTTTCTCAGGATTCACATAAGAGTGAAACCATATGGTATCTGTCTTTCTCTGTATGGCTTATTTCACTTAGCATCACACTCTCCAGTATTCTCTTACAACAATCACTGTGGCAGATGTTTGTTGGTGTTCTGCCTATCCCCTCAGACTTTCATAGCATTTTTGTGTTTCCAGACAAATTTCAGATGGCTAGCACTTGCAGCTTTGGTGGTGTTTTGTCCTTGGGCTACAGAAATTCACTTTGCGTAAGTGTATTACACCCCAGAGCACCTGGAAATTAACACCCATTAGGCACCACTTAACAATTGCTATTTGGGTGTGGATGAATAAATACCTTTGCTCCCTCATCCTTGGCTGAGATTATCCTGAGGTATGTGTTTTCCACAATTCTCCAGAGCCTATCTGTAAGATTGAATTTATATGTTCACTGTAGTAGCTGACTTCTAGTAGCTTATTGGCTGCTTTCCCTTTCCTGTTTTACCTGTCCACTTCAAAAGGCTCTTTGATTTCCTCAGCTTTTGTTTGAAGGTCAGCTTCTGGAGGGAACCCCAGTAGGGCAGCTACTCCTTTGTTTTCTATATTCCTAGGAGTTGATCAATAGATTGTTTCCAACATCTTGCTACTATAATAAACAAACAAAACATTGCGATAAGCATAATTTTACATCTCACAAATCTATGCAGGATTTCTCTAGGCTATTTTACCCAGGAGTGGATTTTATAATTACTGAGGATATCAGCCAGGGACATGGAGTCTATAAATATGTAATTTCACTTTAATACTTCCAAAATGCTTTTGAAAATTGTGCTCAGTTATAATTTCACCAATATGGTGTAAGTCTTCTCTGTCCCCCCCCCCCCCCCCGCTACATCCTCACCACCATTTCATACCATGCAACTTCCTGGTTTTTGCCATACTACTGGTTATCAACCAGTATTTCATTATTATTTGATTTTTATATCTCTATTTACTAGTGAAGTTAAACATTTTTCTTTCCTATTAGTTGAAGGGGGTCTATTATTGAATTCTCTATTTGTAGCTTTAGCTCAGTTTTTCCTTTGAACTTCCTAATTTTCTTGCTGGTTTACAAAAGTTCCTATATATTCTAGATGCTTATTCTTTCTTGTTTTCTTAACATTACAAGTATTTATCTTATATGTCACATCTTTGCTGTGTGTAATGCTGTTCATGGAACAAACAACTTTAATTTTGCTTCAGTAAAATCCATGCATGTTTCCCCATTGTATTTCATGCTTTGGGGTTTTAAGAAATTCTCTCCAACCTAAAGGTCACAAAGATATTATTTCCATATTTGGTTTTTCTAATTCTATTACCTTCATATTTAATACATTTAAAGTTTATTTCTATACATATCAAGTAATATAGAAGCTCAATTTTTCCTTTCCTTTGCATAAGGTAATTTTCTTGATACCATCAGCTATGTAGTCAATTTTTTCTATCCTGATTTGTAACAGTATTCTATCCTTTTTTGGTTTTTCTATTTTGGTCATCTTGTCTATTTGTCAACACATATGTTAATATGACACTTTTCATTAGTCGTGCTTTCTAAAGTCTAGAAGGTCAAGTATCTGTCCCCAGCCCTTAGTTCTTCATTTTTAAAATTGTAGATCTTCAAATACCTTTATTTTCTCGTGTATATTTTGAATCATTTAATCGAGTTCTCAAAAAAACTTCTGGACAACGAATTGAACTACACTGAATTTATGAATTAATTAGCAGATCATTTACTCCATGGCAATTGTGCTGATAATATCTTTTCCTATCTGACAGCAGATATATATTCACATATATTTTTTAAATTTTTAACGAGTCTATTTTTGTATATTTAACTCAATGTACCTGAAATTTTTTTGTTAAGCTATGGGAATAAATATTTGATTATAGTTTTGTAATAAGCTAATACTTTTTTGTCTAATTGTTCTTCACTGATTTGTGATAAAAATTTTTTCTTTTAATTTATTGCAAAGTCAAGATTACTTTTCTTTCTATCTATTTTGTTACAAGACTTCCTGATTTCATCTAATAATCATAATGTGTTTAATATATGTAATAGTTGGAAAGGTGTGACCCCACTGATCATTTTTTTCCTCAACATTTTGGGAGACTCTTCTTGTTCATTTGTTCTTTTATATGAACAAATGAAATATCTTGACAAGTTTAATTTTAATATTTTTAAAGTTTATTTTACTTATTTTGAGAGAGAGAGCATTGGTGGGACAGAGAGAGAGAATCCCCAAGCAGGGTCTGCACTGTCAGCACAGAGCCCAATGTGGGGCTCAAACTCACGAACCATGAGATCATGACCTGAGCCAAAATCAAGAATCAGTTGCTAAACGAACTGAGTCACCGAGGAGCTCCTGACAAGTTTAATTTTAAAATTGCATTATAGGGGCACCTGGGTGGCTCAGTGGGTTAAGCGTCCGACTTCGGCTCAGGTCATGATCTCATGGTTGGTGAGTTCAAGCCGGGCGTCAGGCTCTGTGCTGACAGCTCAGAGCCTGGAGCCTGCTTCGAATTCTGTGTCTCACTCTCTCTCTGCCCCTCCCCTGCTCATGCTGTATCTCTCTCTGTCTCAAAAATAAATACAACATTAAAAAAATTAAAAAAAATAAAATAAAATCCCATTATAATTTTGTTTATAATTGTATTAAACTTCAAATTAATATTGAAATTACATTTTCACAACATTCTGTATTTTTAATATTTGTTTCCATTAATCAAAACCTTCTTCGGGGTGCCTGGGTGGCTCAGTCGGTTAAGTGTCTGACTTGGGTTCAGGTCATGATTTTAGGGTTTGTGAGTTCCAGCCCCGCGTTGGGCTCTGTGCTGACAGCTCAGAGCCTGGAGCCTGCTTCAGATTCTGTGTCTCCCTCTCTCTCTGCCCCTCCCCTACTCGTGCTCTGTCTCTCTTGCTCTCAAAAATAAATAAAACATAAAATGAAAATCTTCTTCTGTGTCACTCATATGTGTTCTTCTTTGTGTCTCGCCTTAGAGATGATCTTCCTAAAGTACTCTCGTGTTCTTCTTCTAATGGCAAGAGCTGATAAGAATGGGGAATTATTTAGAAAGATTGTGTCAAATTATGTACATTGTGTAAGAGTCTCTTTGAATGTTAGCAGCATCAACTCAGGACTATGTCACTCCTGAGATCAATTGTGATGTACTAATAAGAAATACCACTTTATCCAAAATCAACATATAGCCTATGTATTAAGTAGGAAAGAGTTTTGTACAAGGAAAGCACTCAGTGATTGCAAAATTAAATGATTGCTGCAATTCTAACTTTTAGGCCTCCATTTTCCTAAATTTTACAGACTGAGATAATTTATTTAAGGATATAACAGGATGGGTTTATCAAAATTTAAAAGTATTCATCCAGAGTCCTATCCTATCAATGCAAATAGTCCTCCTTCTGGTTGAACTAATTAAAGCTTTGCAAACCACGCATTATTTGCATTCATTTTTTATTTAGCAACAGCTTCAGAAATTTTGCACGCTGCAAATATTTTCTACACACGACTTCACTAATCATTACTGAGCTGGGAAAAGAGCCAAAACACTTGATATCCATGCTGCTTTTTGTTGAAAATCTGCATGTGCAGTGTGTGCCCCTTTATTTTTCCTGGTTTTTGTTATTTAATGATTTTAATTGAATTGTGGGAGAGGTTTGTATAGATTGAGTCAGGAAAATAAGATTAAAGAGATCCCTGAGGATCAACTCTCCAGGCAGCTCATTAATCTTTACCTAGGCAGCTCATGTTACAGTGGTGATTCCGATCATAGACTGGTGCAAAACCTAATTGAAAGTTTGGAGCAGTAACAAAGTTATCAGGTGGACCATACATACACTTACACCCCAAAGGCAGTATTTCAGTATGAGAACAGTTTTCCCTTTTATTTCCAACTACTGGAGTCCCAGGAGATTCAGCCTAAGAATGCTTTGAGTAACTATTGGCTATGGCAGAGAAGTTATTGCAATACACAAAAAAGAATTTACCTTCAGAAAATTAAAAACAGAGCTACAGATAGCTTTGTCCTTTTCACTACGAGTAGACATATAAGTGCCTGAAGTGAATTGAAACACCTGCTAAATTCCAAATCTCCCTCCATCCTAACCCTGAGTTCATGGAACATCACTATGTCTTAACCTTAAATCCAGATGCAGGGCTCACCTTAGTGCTTACAACTGAACTTCAAATATATTTCTTCATCACATCCATTCCATACTACTGTTGGAATGCAACTATCAGGTTCTTACCTGCAACTATCTCTCTGCAACTATCAGGTTCTTACATATAAAAACAAATGATATTGCCTCATTCTTGTGTTCAAAACCCAAGCAGTGTTGTATGATCTCATTCTGGCTTGCTTTCTGAAGTCATTTCCTATCTGTGTCCTTTTGGTTCAGTTCATTCCAACCACACTAGCCTATCTGTTGTTCTTTGGACTTGTCAAACTTATTCCTACGTCAGGTGCTTCACATACCATTTTTTTCTGCATATTTGTGATCTTTCCCCAGGTATTCACATACTTCTTCGCTTACTACAAGTTTTTTTTTAGGTTCAGCCCCTCCTGGAATGCTTTCTTAAACAGTCTATATAAAACACCTCCTATCACTTTCTTGACCTGCCCTGTTTTTTATCTTTGTCTTCATGGTCTGTCTTCTATACTAAAATTTCAGCAACATGAGCAAGAGTTATTTTACGTTGTATCTCATTGTGTCCCTTGTTCTATTACTCATAAATATTTGTTCATGAACATTAAATATATATGAGAACTAAACCAACATTTGTTGTAATTTATTCAATTACAGATGTGTAAGAGTTAAATAATCTCACTCCTAGACTCATTCAGTCATGGAGACATTTGATTTTCACTTATTAAATAATCAGTAAATATTAATTGAGCGTCTGTTATGAGTTGGACACTGTTCTAGGCACTGGGGACACAGTGGATAGCAAAATAGATGTGGCCCCTGATATCCAGGGCTTATATCATGGTGATGTTTATATTAAAATTTTGGTAAGCTTTTAATCATTAGAAAAATCTATGGCTTTTTTGGATCTCAGTAATAAGGAATCCTTTGTTTACAATCAGAAGAGATCCTTGAGAAACCATCACAAGCCTTCTACTGAAAACCTTGGTTCACTTTAATAATAAAAATAATAAATAACCTATATGTTACAAGAGTAATTCCTTTATTTACATATTCTAGTGAAATATTTCTCTAATGTTTATTGGCTTCTGTTAAGCCAACAGAAATTCACTGTGGGTTATGGACATCATTTAAATACTTGTTAATTTGATAGAAGTAGAGATAGCAACACAAAAGACAGTAGCAGTGGCTTATTATATGTTACATATATTATATATTATGTATGTATATATACGCGTGTATATTTTTAGTGTTTTAGAGCCACTTGATCTCTGACAATGGCAATTTTCCAAATCGTTTTATTCCCTTTTGACTTTTCACTCACAAAATCATCAGTTACTTTGATTAGTATCACTACCTGTTGCCTTAAAGATAATGAACTATAACCCAGAGAACTATAGTAATGACTGGGTCATTATTGAGGTTTTAAATCATTTGTACTCAAATCTGATTTAAGCTATCTAGTGCTAAGGATTTGATTGTGTGTGGCAGTTTTGCATTGTAGTAAAAAATTCTTTGTTTTTGTGGAATTAAAATATTTTTCCCTGAGGGAAAAAAGAAATCTTACCACTTGAAAGACTAGACTTTTCTACTTCAATAGCCTTTGATGGACAGGAGACAGAAACTGAAACATAATAGCATATGCAGAGACAGAGCAGAATCAGGGCCCAGCAAAAACTAGCAAAAGTGAATTCTGAAGAAATAAGAGATTTTAGTAGGTATTCAGCAGCATGTTTTTGGAAGGGAATAAAAGCTTTCTTAGAAATACTCTTGATAAATGTGTTTTAAAAGTAAAGTTCAAGGTGCATATGATATGGAGAACAAAGGCAAAAGGAAATATAGATAAAATTAAATTTCCTTACTACTTGCTTACTTACTACTTACTACCTGGACAAACACTTAAGATAGGCAGAGTATGGCGTTCGTCCAAGAACTCCCAACTGTCTTTCTTTTTTATTTTTATTTATTTTTTTTTTTCAGTATTTATTTATTTATTTATTTTGCTTGAAGTTTTTATTTAAATTCTATTTAGTTAACATATACTGTAATGTTGGTTTCAGGAATAAAATTGAGTGAATCATCACTTACATACAACACTCAGGGCACATCACAAGTGTCCTCCTTAGTACTCATCACCCATTTAGTCCATCCCCCACTCACCTCTCTTCCATCCACCCTCAGTTTGTTCTCTATAGTTAGGAGTCTTTTATGGTTTGCTTCCCTCTCTCCTTTTTTTTTCTCTTCCCCTATGTTCATCTGTCTTGTATCTTAAATTCCACCTGTGAATTAAATTATATGGTATTTGTCTTTCTCTGACTGACTTGTTTCACTTAGCATAGCACTCTCTAGTTCCATCTGTGTCTTTGCAAATGGCAAAATTTCATTCTTTCGGTGGCTGAGTAATATTCCATTATATATATATATATATATATATATATATATATATATATATATATAACATCTTCTTTATCCATTCATCAGTCAATGGACATTTGGGCTCTTTCCATAATTTGGCTATTGTTGATAGTGCTGCTATAAACATCCAGGTGCATGTGCCCCTTCAAATAAGTATTTTTGTATCCTTTGGGTAAATACCAAGTAGTGTAATTGCTGAGTCATAAGGTAGTTTTATTTTTAACTTTTTGAGGAAACTCCATACTGTTCTCCAGAGTGGCTGCACCAGTTTGCATTCCCACCAACAGTGTAAGAAGGTTCCCCTTTCTCCACATCCTTGCCAACATCTCTTGTTTCTGGTGTTAAGTTTAGCCATTTTGACATGTGTGACATAATATCTTATTGTAGTTTTGATTTATATTTCCCTGATGATCAGTGATGTTGAGCATCAACATGTGTCTGTTAGCCATCTGGATGTCTTCTTTGGAAAAATGTTTATTCATGTCTTTTGTCCATTTCTTCACTGGATTATTTGTTTTGGTTTTTTTTTTTTTGGTGTTGATTTGTTAAGTTTTTTATAGGTTTTAGATACTAAGCCTTTATCAGATATGTCATTTGCAAATATCATCTCGCATTCCATAGGTTGTCTTTTAGTTTTATTAATTATTTCCATAGCTGTGCAGAAGCTGTTTATCTTCATGAAGTCCCAATAGTTCATTTTTACTTTTGTTTTCCTTGCCTTCGGCAACATGTCTAGTAAGAAGTTGCTTCAGCTGAGGTCTAAGAGGTTGCTGCCTGTGTTCTCCTCTAGGATTTTAATGGTTTCCTGTCTCACATTTAGGTCTTTCATCCAGTTTGAATTTACTTTTGTGTATGGTATAAGAAAGTGGTCCGGTTTATTCTTTTTGCATGTTGCTTTCCAGTTTTCCCAGCACCATTTGCTGGAGAGACCTTTTTCCATTGGATATTCTTTCCTGCTTTTGGAAGATTAATTGACCAGGTGTAGGTCGATGTCTGCATTTTCTATTCTGTTCCTTTGATCTATGTGTCTGGTTTAGTGCCAGTACCATACTGTCTTGATGATTACAACTTTGTAATTAATACAGCTTGAGGTCTGGAATTGTGATGCCTCCAGCTTTTTTTTTTTTTTTTTTTTTTTTGATTGCTTTGGCCATTGGCTATTCGGGACCCAACTGTCTTAGTGTTAATACCTTGCTAAAGGCAAAAAGCAGCCATAGTTTGACAATAACTAGACCTCCAGGGTCCTATAAGTCTTCTACAGCATATGAAAATCCATTTGGAAATTTCTTTGTCTCTACCTGCCTCCCCCCAACTTAAAAGTATATAACCAATAACTCCTCACAATCCCAGTGCAGCCTTTTGCCCAGAGTCCTATCCCTGTGCTTCAATAAAACCACCTTTTTTGCACTGAAAACATCTCAAGAATTCTTTCTTGACTGTTTGCTCTTGGACCCACATAAAATCACATCACATAGATTTATAATTTTACAAAAAAAGTAACAATGTTATAGAGAGTGTTAAAAGGGGAAGAAATGCCTTTAAATTCTTCCAGTTTTCAATTTTTTTGACATCCAAGTCAACTTCTTAATTCTAAGTCTAGTAATCAGAGATACATGAACTGAACAATCAAGTTTGAACCAGTCTCCATGGCAAGTGCTATTCGTATTAGAACCATGATGCTTTAAAATTTTATTTCTTATATATGCACTAAGTAGGAAATGCTTATATCCCTAAATATTTTGCTTTCAGATTCTCTCATAGTATGAGATTCTTTATTGTTGAACAAAATTATTTTAACTTTTAGTCCCAGAACATAATACTGTCCATAGTAGATTGGACCAAGTCCCGTTTCTAATTGAACATTTACAATCTAATCATAACCTTCCCACAGCTCAACCACAAGGTTCTCCTAAATTAATGAAGTAATAGCCCTGTGGTATCAGGAGAACAAAATATTTGGAATCTAAAGGGAGATGTTATTATAAAATACTAAAGTGGTTAAAAGGAGGAAATGTTTTGGAAAACCGTTTACAACTTAATTTTCTAGTTACTTACTACACCCCAATTTTCATATATGAATACTTTGTGTGTACCTTCCAAAAGTAAAACAATAAACCCTTGATAAATGTTTATTGGCCATTTTGGCTATTTCTTTTGCTTTTGGTTTTATATTTGTAACAGTTTATAAAGAAGTTAAGGGAATCTTTTAGAGTCTATAATTAGAAATGTATGGAGACATTCTTTATGGACAAAGCTAGTTAAATAGTGATTAGATGGATGTTCTTTTAGGGGGATGTTCTTTTTGGATGTTCTTTTCCCCTTACAACTCATTATTCTTTCTTGCTTCAAACGTTTAAACTACTAGACAGCCTACTGGAATCTGGAATGCAAAGACACTGAGATATGTTTTTGTTTGTTTGTTTTGTCTTGTCTGCTTGGAGAAAATTGCTAATGGGCAACTTAGTTGGGAGTTTTATCAACCTCAACTTCAGGGCTGACAGCACCACCAGAAATACAGAATTTGAAGTTTTTGAATTATAATGGAAGGTGCTTTAAATGTTGGGAGTTGGATATGATTTCATTCCATAAAGATACCCAGCTGAACATTTTCAGAGGTTTTTACAATCATTGATTTATCAAACTGTCCAGTTTAGAGTTAGTGATTTTTTTCATAGCATGAGAAAATTTGTCGTAGAGATTGTTAGCAAAATAGCCAAAGCCATAAGAATTTCTGACTTCTATCTCCACAACTATTTTTTGAAAACCCTTTTAGCAATTAATGTTCTAATTCTGGCACTTCTCTCTGAAGTAATCATGTTGGAGAACAGGACTTAGAGGAGTATGACTTGTTCAAAAGTCATTTTCTCAACCTATACAGGAATCACTTTTCTTCGCAGGCCATAGAACCAATTAGATTTTACATTCCAACAATCATTTGGTCTGCCTTTACATGTATGACCATGTTGTCACCAGTTTTGCATCTTGCTTCTTAAGAAGGAGAAATTGCCCTGAAAATTAGCATCTGCCTTAAGTAAGAGAGATCAAAACAGAGAGTGAAAATAAGGCACAGAACCATGCAGTCTCATTTATGTGACCTAGAGTGTGAAAAGCATTGGAAGCAAAATTGAATTTGATTAAGCAGAAGATAATAAAATCTGTGGGTTTCCAGTTTTGAAGGGATTCATTTTGCCCTTTCATTTATAGCTGCAATTATGGAAGTATTATCACAAACAAAAGGAAATTATATTCAGCAATCAGACCTTTGGAGGACATATCAGAACTGGCTGGCCAGAGTTCAGGAAGTTCAGAGGCAGTTACAATAGGATATTTCCCAGACGGAGTGACAGACTCATGGTCATTGCTTGAAAAGGGCAAAAATTGAATTAACTATTTAAATGGGTTAAAAATAAGACAAAGCAAAAGTTAAGCTACTGCTGGCATTAGGAAGACTTCAAAGTAAAATAAACAAAACAAACAAAACAATTAAACAGATATTGCCATCTAAGGATTGAATAATTCTGAAGACTATTCAGTGGTATATGTTGGAACTTTTAAAGTAAAGATAGTAGAGAAACTCCTCAAGTAAGTAATGGGATGAGACATTACATCTGGTATAGTGACATAAACTGAGCCTCTGAGACTTTGTTATATACAAAGTACCAAATACCTCCACTGACCCAATCTATGTGTTTCCTGAGAAGAACATATGTTGAGGAGTTCCACGTGATAATTATTAAAATGCCTCTACATTGAAGACAAGGCACTTATCAGACTTCCCTAAGTTAAGTGTGGGGTTACGCTCTAATCTGCCCACTTCATATTGACACACTGAAAAGAATCTAAAAGGAAAACTTACACAGCAAGACATTTTAATTCAAGACAATGAAGAATCAACACATCTGTGCTGCCTTTTCTCTCTTTCTACTCCTCTGACACATATGTCTCTGCAGATCTCAGATTTGGTTTCTTTCTCCATGAGAGACCTTAGATGATAGGTCTCTTAGATAGCTCAGAGGAATAATTCACCCAAGAGATGTAAGGTATATCGTGCTGGTCCCAGTTGATGAGCACAAAAGCCAATGTTAGTGCAAAATGTTTTCTCTTGAAGAGAACTGTGTTTCCTACTGTTTATCAAATTATGGTCATACCTAATGTTAGTTGTAATTTCCCTACAGTTTAATACACTAAAAATTGGCTCTTCTATTGGTCTTTCTTTATGTATATTTTAATTTATGATTAAACATCAGTGAGCGTTGGAACTTCCCTAATTCATGTAACTCAATAATGAAGTTGACCAGAAACTGAGAATTCTGATACAAAATGACCAGAGAAACTCAAGCAGCCCAGCTAACGTAGAAGAGAGGACATAACAGATGAGTTCAAGAGAGAATTTAGGATTAACAGATAAGATGAAATAGTTCCATAATATAAACTAAATCTACATTTATTTAGGGACGTTAGATATCTGTTAGTTCTCCCTTCTCAATTAGCAGAGAAGAAGCTCAGGCCATTAGATTTGCCCAAACTAGAGAGTAAGTTCTGGGTAAAGTCAAGGCTAGAACCTTGGTCTGCTTCCCCAAGTAATACTATGAGATAATATTCATTCTCTTCCAGCATGCTATTTCATTCGGGGGTCATTTTGTTAAACTTGTTCATTTGCAGTGAGAAAGCTGAGGTGTAGAAGATTTGTGACTCTAAGATCTAAAGAAAGAATATTTGAATGTTTCCTTTGAGGGGAAGTAAGATGGGCACTATGAATCATAACAAAAAGTCTATCTACAATGAAAAAAGGAAACCAGGAACAAGGATGAAAGAGGGGGGTACTCTGAAGGAAAATCATCAGAAGTGAAGTCCAGTTTTGGAGAGTAGACTGAACTGTGAAGTAGAGCTTAGACTCTGGACAAAACCATCAGGCACAAGGTGAATCTCCTCTTCATCATTATTCAACCCAGCTCTACTCCCCGTTCTGTTCTCCAATATCAGAAACCTCTTGAAAGTGACTGGCTTAGATACAAAGGAGAGAATTTTGTCACAAAGTCTCCCAGGGGTCTTAAAGCACCCTATGGAAGAGGTGGCCATGAGTGGAGCAGAACTGCAGAATGACAAAGAATATCTCTGATGACTTGCAAGGAAAGTCCTTCCTTCCGACGGCTTCTCACAGGAGATAACTAAAGACCCATACACTGCTGTGGGGAGAGCAGCTAGAAATAATCTGGCAACATGTAGGCAACCTCAAGTGCTCATGAAAATACCAGGAAAAACGTACATCTCTGAGAAAATATGGGGGATTTTCCACTAGGCCAAGGGCTAGGATTCCAAACAAAACTACTTGGAGTGTTTAAGTGTGGAACTTTTATATTTATAGGCTGCTAAATGTTGTTTATTTGGCTATGCCTACCCAAGATGCAATGGAGAAAAGACACAAGAAACAATAGGAATGGATACAAAAATAGTGGAAGAGCACCAGGATGAGGCTATTTAGCGAAGACAAACATCTGCATAGAAGTGATTGAAACTCTCTGCCTGATGCAAGAAATAGATTCCCAACTCAGTAACTGTTTATGATACAAAATGGTTTGAATGACTCTTATGTTACCTATAGAGCTCTAGTTTTCTATTCTATTTTCTATTTATTTTTTTGATTAATCAAGAAGAAAGTTGTTTATGTCCTTTAATACTTCTTGATCTCCCTTTTTACAGGCAAAGTTCAAAACATTTGGATGGTATGGTAATAGCCAGAGAACAGTCATCAGAAATAATTAAGAATAGAAGTAAAAGAAGAAAATAGAAAAACAAAAACAAAAACAAACTGTGAGGCTCAATGTACATTGCACTGCTCTTAGAGTTGACATATAAACCCTTCTTCCTCTCTCTGATTTCTTTTCATAGTGTAACTAACCAGACATTAATTAGTATATATAACAGATGGGAATTTGGAGTGTGGGGGATGTAGGAGCTTTGTTTGAGACTTTGACTTTAATCACATCCCCAATACAGATGACCGTAGAAGACCACACCAGGATAGGATGTGCTGGACCGGCCAAGTTTTAAATAAAATCTTTTACATTTCCCATTGGCTGATTTTACTTCTGTATATCAGGGAGGCACCTCCACTGTCAGGAATTGTGATTCACAGGAGAGGATTTGGTGATTCATTCTTTCCAAATGATAATACTATTTGTTATGGGTTGAATTATGTTCCATCAAAAAAAAAAAAAAAAGATATATTAGAATCCTAAGCTACAGTGCCCCAGAATATGATCTTATTTGGAAATAGGATCATTGTCGATGTAATTAGTTAAGATAAGGTCATACTGGAGGACGGTGGGCCTTTTTCCAATGACTGGTGTCCTTATACAAAGAAGACATTTTGACATAGAGACACAGAGGAAATAGTCATGTGATGACAGAGGCAGAGATTAGAGTGATGTATCTACAAACCAAGAAATTGCCAGGAAACGCCAGAAACTAAGGAAAGGCATAGAAGTTTTCTCTTCTAGAGACATCAGAGAGAACATGACTCTTTCATCACCCTGATTTAAAATTTCCAGCCTTCAGAATACAAGAGAACGCATCTGTTTTTTTAAGCCAAGGAGTTTCGGGTACTTTGTTTCCACAGCCCTGGGAAACCAATATGCTATTGAATACCCAAACAACTGTGTTTCCTTTCACTGGTAACACTTTCTTTCTGGACTAGGCCCCCTCAAATTAATCATCTTTTTAAACTATAGCCAGCAAAATACAGCCTGCAGGCCAAATCTGGCTTATGCCAGTTTTTGTAAATAAATTTTTACTGGAATACAACTACATTCATTTGTTTATGAATTGTCTGTGGCCACTTTTATATTGCAACTGCAAAGTCAACTGGAATCATTGTAAAAGAAGTACATGGCCAGCAAAGCTAAAAATAAAATCGAAGGACACCAGTTTGAACTGCATGGATCCACTCACTATATGCATATTGTTTTGGTAAATACAGCACAGCACTGTAAATATATTTTCTCTTTCTTATGATTTTCTTAACATTTTCTTAAGCTTACTTTATTATAATAATACAGTGTATAATACATGCAGACTATGTGTTAATTGATTTTATGTTATAGGTAAGGCTTCTGACCAACAGTAGGATATTAGTAGTTAAGTTTTGGAGAGTCAAAAGTTATACTCGGATTTTTGACTGTGCAGGGGATTAGCACCCTTAACCCCCACGTTGTTCAAGGGTCAACTATATTTGTTATCTGGATTTTTATAAGAAAAGTTTGCCAACTTTTGTTCTAAACTAAACTATACTGATTCTTTTATCACTTTATGAGAAATATTAAGATGCAAAAAAGATAGAAACCACTGACAGAATTTCACAGAATATTTTTTTCCTTATTGTCATAATGACCCCCAGAATTTAGATTTACTTCTTCCTGTAGGTAGAAACTATAACTCTGAGAAGTCCTGAGGCTCAGAACTGGTTTACTCTTGTTGAGGGCAGAAAGACGGGTCAGTGCCCACAGTTTAAGGCTGAACCCTGCAGGGAGCAATCTGGAATAATCAGTCTGTAATAACCTGACAGCTATAGGAGTGTCTTTTTTTTTTTTTTTTGGTATTTTTAAAATTATAGTTCCTTTACAATGTTACATTAGTTTCCAATGTATATAACACAGTAATTTGGCAATTCTATATGTTATGCTGTCCCCACCTTAAGTGGACAGTCTGTCACCATACGATGCTATTACAATACCATTGACTATATTCCCTCTGCAATTTATGTATTCCATAACTGGAAAGTACCTCTCGCTTTTCTTCACCCGTTTTCCCATCCCTCCATCTCCTTTCCCTCTGGCAACCATTAACATGTTCTCTGTATTTATGTGTTTATTTCTGCTTTTTGTTTGTTTATACATTTGTTTTGCTTTTTAAATTTTGCATATAAGTGAAATTATATAGTATTTGTATTTATCTGTCTGACTTATTTCACTTAGCATTCATGTTGTTGCAAATGAAAATATCTCATTTTTTATTGCTAAATAATATTCCATTGTGTGTGTGTGTGTGTGTGTATTTCAAATCAGTGTTTTCATTGTTTTAGGTAAATACTGAGTAGTTGAATTAATGGATCATATGGTAGCTCTGTTTTGTTTTGTTTTTTTAATTTTTTGAGGAACCTCCATACCATTTTCCACAATGGCTGCACCAATTTACATTCCCACCAACACTGCATGAGGGTCCCTTCTTCTCCACATCCTAGCCAAACTAATTATTTGTCTTCTTGATTTTGGCCACTCTGACACGTGTTAGGTGACATCTCTTTGTTGTTTTGATTTGCATTCTCCCGATTGTTAATGATGTTGAGCATCTTTAATATGGCTGTTGGCCATTGGAGGGCGTGTCTTGAACCTTGTGTGGAATATTGAGGCTGACTGGTGGTTGCTGTGGTGTAATAACCAGATGTACTCATTGCTTCCCTAGAGTTTAATCCTGGTAGTTCTTGCTGGAGAAAAAAACTTGTCCAGGTAACACAGAGGACTTAAACCACAACAGCAGCAGCAGCAGCAACAACAAAGACAAAGGCATTTTCCTCAATAGAGAAAGGTAGATAAGGCCAGGCAGGACTCCTGAGCAAAGGCATGGTATTTGAAAATGTGACTGATGCTTCTTTGCCACAAACACACAAACAGCCTTTTTCATTTTCATATCTTTTGAAGCATCTCGTATGATCCTTTCAGAATACCTGCAATACAGATAGGACTAGCCAGCATCTGTAAGTCTAAGTTGGAGAAAGCAAAACTACTCAGTGAATGAACGATGTTATCTATGTAATGTTCATTATACTCTTTTTTAGTGACAAATTGCTAATTGTATTCAAGACAGAAAAATACATAGCTGAAACGATTACTTTTTGCAAACTCCTTTACAGCTGGTTTGGTTACATGACCACATTTTGGCCAAAAAGATTTAAGGAGATGTTGACAGAAGAAAATTTTAAAGGGAAGCTAAGATACCCAATAAACATTCCTTTTAGCCCTTTCTCCCTTACTCCTAATTCTTGCTTTAACTACTGTATTTTTGATAGTCATTTTGGATCATGAAGTACCTTTTAGGAAGAGATTGGGAATCATATTTTAAGGTAGACAAACTAGATATAGAGAAGAAATCTGAATCCCCAAGGGTATTAAGGAGCTGCCATACTGCACTTCATGTTGTTTGAAAGAAAAATAACTCCCTAACTCTTTAAGTCACTTTATTTGTGATTCTGTCACATGCAGCCTCACCAATACCACCATATTTCTGGCACTGGAAATATGAAGACTCAGACTTTTTCACCATTACCATACCAACCACTTTGAAAACAGAATGACTAGCAAATGCACTTCAATGAGAAAAAAAAAAGGGGGGGGTAGGTATCCAGGGATACAAAAAAGCAGTTACAAGAAAAAACAATTAAAATGTATTTTTAAGTATAAATACATATTAATTGTAAAATTAATGGGAATGAAGATGGGGTATGGTACAAAGAAATAATGGGGACAGTAGAAATACATACTAGCACTCTAGATTTTAATATATAAGAAAATTTAGTTTAAGGTAACCAGTAGAAGAATCAAAATAAAAAAATAAGACTTACAAACATTTTTAAATTTTCATTATATCTATAGAAAAATGCTGTTTTGAAGCTATAAAAAAACAGATGGATAAAAAAAGTAAAATACATGACCCAAATTCCCTAACATATAAATTATATATTGATTTAATTTTCCTTTAATTTAATGTATATAATCACTCATGATTTTCATCTATATGCCACCATATCATAAGAACACTTGGATATCAGAAAATAATATAATTTTCACATATAAAATGTTTTTTCCCCACAAATGAAGGGGTGTTAGCCATGTGAAAAGATGTGTTAGTGCTTTTGGGCTCCATATTGCCATTTGGTTCACAAAGTAGTCAGCTTATTATTAAATATAATGTTCTGGTTCAATTGACCTTAAATTGATTGATAAGTCAAAGTGGACAAATCTGGGCATTTAGAACATTACAGGAAAACTATATGATTAAATTTAGGTTCAATGACTTATCTCTGATGGGTGATATTATCATTCTATTATTGTGTTTTCCCTAATTAGCTGAGCTAATTTTGAAAGAGTATGTTCCCTTAAAGTACTATTTGGGAGTTCCGGAAGATGGCGGCGTAGGAGGACGCTGGGCTCACCGCGCGTCCTGCTGATCACTTAGATTACACCTACACCTGCCTAAAGAACCCAGAAAACCACCAGAGGATTAGCAGAACGGAGTCTCCGGAGCCAAGCGCAGACGAGAGGCCCACGGAAGAGGGTAGGAAAGGCGGCGAGGCGGTGCGCGCTCCACGGACTGGCGGGAGGGAGCCGGGGCGGAGGGGCGGCTCGCCGGCCAAGCAGAGCCCCCGAGTCGGGCTGGCAAAAGCGGAGGGGCCGGACGGACTGTGTTCTGACAGCAAGTGCGACTTAGCGTCTGGGAGGTCATAAGTTAACAGCTCTGCTCAGAGAGCGGGAAGGCTGGAGGACAAAGGGAGGGAGAGCTGCTGAGCCCCCGGACGGCAGAGCTCAGCTTGGCGGGGAACAAAGGCGCTCGCCAGCGCCATCTCCCCCGCCCATCCCCCCGCCAAAATCCCAAAGAGAACCAGTTCCTGCCAGGGAACTTGCTCGCTCCGTGCAAACACCCAACTCTGTGCTTCTGCGGAGCCAAACCTCCGGCAGCGGATCTGACTCCCTCCCGCTGCCACAGGGCCCCTCCTGAAGTGGATCACCTAAGGAGAAGCGAGCTAAGCCTGCCCCTCCCGCCCCCGTGCACCTTGCCTACCCACCCCAGCTAATACGCCAGCTCCCCAGCACCACAAGCCTGGCAGTGTGCAAGTAGACCAGACGGGCCACACCACCCCACAGTGAATCCCGCCCCTAGGAGAGGGGAAGAGAAGGCACACACCAGTCTGACTGTGGCCCCAGCGGTGGGCGGGGGGCAGACATCAGGTCGGACTGCGGCCCCGCCCACCAACTCCAGTTATACACCACAGCACGGGGGAAGTGCCCTGCGGGTCCTCACCACTCCAGGGACTGTCCAAAATGACCAAACGGAAGAATTCCCCTCAGAAGAATCTCCAGGAAATAACAACAGCTAATGAACTGATCAAAAAGGATTTAAATAATATAACAGAAAGTGAATTTAGAATAATAGTCATAAAATTAATCGCTGGGCTTGAAAACAGTATACAGGACAGCAGAGAATCTCTTGCCACAGAGATCAAGGGACTAAGGAACAGTCACGAGGAGCTGAAAAACGCTTTAAATGAAATGCAAAACAAAATGGAAACCACGACGGCTCGGATTGAAGAGGCAGAGGAGAGAATAGGTGAACTAGAAGATAAAGTTATGGAGAAAGAGGAAGCTGAAAGAAAGAGAGATAAAAAAATCCAGGAGTATGAGGGGAAAATTAGAGAACTAAGTGATACACTAAAAAGAAATAATATACGCATAATTGGTATTCCAGAGGAGGAAGAGAGAGGGAAAGGTGCTGAAGGGGTACTTGAAGAAATTATAGCTGAGAACTTCCCTGAACTGGGGAAGGAAAAAGGCATTGAAATCCAAGAGGCACAGAGAACTCCCTTTAGACGTAACTTGAATCGATCTTCTGCACGACATATCATAGTGAAACTGGCAAAATACAAGGATAAAGAGAAAATTCTGAAAGCAGCAAGGGATAAACATGCCCTCACATATAAAGGGAGACCTATAAGACTCGTGACTGATCTCTCCTTTGAAACTTGGCAGGCCAGAAAGGCTTGGCACGATATCTTCAGTGTGCTAAACAGAAAAAATATGCAGCCGAGAATCCTTTATCCAGCAAGTCTGTCATTTAGAATAGAAGGAGAGATAAAGGTCTTCCCAAACAAACAAAAACTGAAGGAATTTGTCACCACGAAACCAGCCCTACAAGAGATCCTAAGGGGGATCCTGTGAGACAAAGTACCAGAGACATCACTACAAGCATAAAACATACAGACATCACAATGACTCTAAACCCGTATCTTTCTATAATAACACTGAATGTAAATGGATTAAATGCGCCAACCAAAAGACATAGGGTATCAGAATGGATAAAAAAACAAGACCCATCTATTTGCTGTCTACAAGAGACTCATTTTAGGTCTGAGGACACCTTTAGATTGAGAGTGAGGGGATGGAGAACTATTTATCATGCTACTGGAAGCCAAAAGAAAGCTGGAGTAGCCATACTTATATCAGACAAACTAGACTTTAAATTAAAGGCTGTAACAAGAGATGAAGAAGGGCATTATATAATAATTACAGGGTCTATCCATCAGGAAGAGCTAACAATTATAAATGTCTATGCGCCAAATACCGGAGCCCCCAGATATATAAAACAGTTACTCATAAACATAAGCAACCTTATTGATAAGAATGTGGTCATTGCAGGGGACTTTAACACACCACTTACAGAAATGGATAGATCATCTAGACACACAGTCAATAAAGAAACAAGGGCCCTGAATGATACATTGGATCAGATGGACTTGACAGATATATTTAGAACTCTGCATCCCAAAGCAACAGAATATACTTTCTTCTCGAGTGCACATGGAACATTCTCCAAGATAGATCATATACTGGGTCACAAAACAGCCCTTCATAAGTTTACAAGAATTGAAATTATACCATGCATACTTTCAGACCACAATGCTATGAAGCTTGAAATCAACCACAGGAAAAAGTCTGGAAAACCTCCAAAAGCATGGAGGTTAAAGAACACCCTACTCACGAATGAGTGGGTCAACCAGGCAATTAGAGAAGAAATTAAAAAATATATGGAAACAAACGAAAATGAAAATACAACAATCCAAACGCTTTGGGATGCAGCGAAGGCAGTCCTGAGAGGAAAATACATTGCAATCCAGGCCTATCTCAAGAAACAAGAAAAATCCCAAATACAAAATCTAACAGCACACCTAAAGGAAATAGAAGCAGAACAGCAAAGGCAGCCTAAACCCAGCAGAAGAAGAGAAATCATAAAGATCAGAGCAGAAATAAACAATATAGAATCTAAAAAAACTGTAGAGCAGATCAACGAAACCAAGAGTTGGTTTTTTGAAAAAATAAACAAAATTGACAAACCTCTAGCCAGGCTTCTCAAAAAGAAAAGGGAGATGACCCAAATAGATAAAATCATGAATGAAAATGGAATTATTACAACCAATCCCTCAGAGATACAAACAATTATCAGGGAATACTATGAAAAATTATATGCCAACAAATTGGACAACCTGGAAGAAATGGACAAATTCCTAAACACCCACACTCTTCCAAAACTCAATCAGGAGGAAATAGAAAGCTTGCACAGACCCATAACCAGCGAAGAAATTGAATCGGTTATCAAAAATCTCCCAACAAATAAGAGTCCAGGACCAGATGGCTTCCCAGGGGAGTTCTACCAGACGTTTAAAGCAGAGATAATACCTATCCTTCTCAAGCTATTCCAAGAAATAGAGAGGGAAGGAAAACTTCCAGACTCATTCTATGAAGCCAGTATTACTTTGATTCCTAAACCAGACAGAGACCCAGTAAAAAAAGAGAACTACAGGCCAATATCCCTGATGAATATGGATGCAAAAATTCTCAATAAGATACTAGCAAATCGAATTCAACAGCATATAAAAAGAATTATTCACCATGATCAAGTGGGATTCATTCCTGGGATGCAGGGCTGGTTCAACATTCGCAAATCGATCAACGTGATACATCACATTAACAAAAAAAAAGAAAAGAACCATATGATCCTGTCAATCGATGCAGAAAAGGCCTTTGACAAAATCCAGCACCCTTTCTTAATAAAAACCCTTGAGAAAGTCGGGATAGAAGGAACATACTTAAAGATCATAAAAGCCATTTATGAAAAGCCCACAGCTAACATCATCCTCAATGGGGAAAAACTGAGAGCTTTTTCCCTGAGATCAGGAACACGACAGGGATGCCCACTCTCACCGCTGCTGTTTAATATAGTGCTGGAAGTTCTAGCATCAGCAATCAGACAACAAAAGGAAATCAAAGGCATCCAAATTGGCAAAGATGAAGTCAAGCTTTCGCTTTTTGCAGATGACATGATATTATACATGGAAAATCCGATAGACTCCACCAAAAGTCTGCTAGAACTGATACATGAATTCAGCAAAGTTGCCGGATACAAAATCAATGTACAGAAATCAGTTGCATTCTTATACACTAACAATGAAGCAACAGAAAGACAAATAAAGAAACTGATCCCATTCACAATTGCACCAAGAAGCATAAAATACCTAGGAATAAATCTAACCAAAGATGTAAAAGATCTGTATGCTGAAAACTATAGAAAGCTTATGCAGGTAATTGAAGAAGATATAAAGAAATGGAAAGACATTCCCTGCTCATGGATTGGAAGAATAAATATTGTCAAAATGTCAATACTACCCAAAGCTATCTACACATTCAATGCAATCCCAATCAAAATTGCACCAGCATTCTTCTCGAAACTAGAACAAGCAATCCTAAAATTCATATGGAACCACAAAAGGCCCCGAATAGCCAAAGTAATTTTGAAGAAGAAGACCAAAGCAGGAGGCATCACAATCCCAGACTTTAGCCTCTACTACAAAGCTGTCATCATCAAGACAGCATGGTATTGGCATAAAAACAGACACATAGACCAATGGAATCGAATAGAAACCCCAGAACTAGACCCACAAACGTATGGCCAACTCATTTTTGACAAAGCAGGAAAGAACATCCAATGGAAAAAAGACAGTCTCTTTAACAAATGGTGCTGGGAGAACTGGACAGCAACATGCAGAAGGTTGAAACTAGACCACTTTCTCACACCATTCACAAAAATAAACTCAAAATGGATAAAGGACCTGAATGTGAGACAGGAAACCATCAAAACCTTAGAGGAGAAAGCAGGAAAAGACCTCTCTGACCTCAGCCGTAGCAATCTCTTACTCGGCACATCCCCAAAGGCAAGGGAATTAAAAGCAAAAGTGAATTACTGGGACCTTATGAAGATAAAAAGCTTCTGCACAGCAAAGGAAACAACCAACAAAACTAAAAGGCAACCAACGGAATGGGAAAAGATATTTGCAAATGACACATCGGAAAAAGGGCTAGTATCCAAAATCTATAAAGAGCTCATCAAACTCCACACCCGAAAAACAAATAACCCAGTGAAGAAATGGGCAGAAAACATGAATAGACACTTCTCTAAAGAAGACATCCGGATGGCCAACAGGCACATGAAAAGATGTTCAACGTCGCTCCTCATCAGGGAAATACAAATCAAAACCACACTCAGATACCACCTCACGCCAGTCAGAGTGGCCAAAATGAAGAAATCAGGAGACTATAGATGCTGGAGAGGATGTGGAGAGACGGGAACCCTCTTGCACTGTTGGTGGGAATGCAAATTGGTGCAGCCGCTCTGGAAAGCAGTGTGGAGGTTCCTCAAAAAATTAAAAATAGACCTACCCTATGACCCAGCAATAGCACTGCTAGGAATTTATCCAAGGGATACAGGAGTACTGATGCATAGGGGCACTTGTACCCCAATGTTTATAGCAGCACTCTCAACAATCGCCAAATTATGGAAAGAGCCTAAATGTCCATCAACTGATGAATGGATAAAGAAATTGTGGTTTATATACACAATGGAATACTACGTGGCAATGAGAAAGAATGAAATATGGCCTTTTGTAGCAACGTGGATGGAACTGGAGAGTGTGATGCTAAGTGAAATAAGCCATACAGAGAAAGACAGATACCATATGGTTTCACTCTTATGTGGATCCTGAGAAACGTAACAGAAACCCATGGGGGAGGGGAAGGGAAAAAAAAAAAAAAAAAGATGTTAGAGTGGGAGAGAGCCAAAGCATAAGAGACTGTTAAAAACTGAGAACAAACTGAGGGTTGATGGGGGGTGGGAGGGAGGGCAGGGTGGGTGATGGGTATTGAGTAGGGCACCTTTTGGGATGAGCACTGGGTGTTGTATGGAAACCAATTTGACAGTAAATTTCATATATTAAAAAATAAAAAAAAATAAAAAATAAAAAATAAAAATAAAAAAAAAATAAAAAAAAAAAAAGTACTATTTGGATTCCACATGGTACAGTTCATATAGGAAAAATAAGGTAAATACTCGTTATTTTCCTTTTATTTACTCAGTTTTTAAGACTGAGGAAGGAATGGTTCCTTGCCATGCTTTTAAGGTATTTAGTTTGCTTTCCTTTATTAATTAAAAACTCATTAATTTAAACATATTCAGTAACTTGCAACCCATTACAATTTCATATTCACATGAAACCTTGAATTGGCATATCTTAGGCTACTGTGGCCTCTTCAAATTGACTGGACTTGATGTTTATTTGATGTGACTCTAATAGTTTTTAATAGCTGTTTTTCCATTTCATATAGAGCTTCCACATTCATATTTTACATTTACTGCTACAGACCTGGATCTGCCAACTATCCAAAATGCCATGCTATTTCATAAAATTTAGTGGGAAATAGTATTTCAAGAAACCAATCACAGTGGTCATATCAATTTTTTAATGTAATTAATTTATTGCAGAGTTTCAACTTGTTGGTTTAAACCATGAAATAGTATTATTTCCCCTAATAATTGCTACTAATTGTGCTTGATTTTTCCTGAAATGTTGTTTTAAAATTTTTCAAACACAAAAAATTCAAAATATATTTATAGTGAACACCCATTAAACCCATCACTTAGCTTCTACCACAATAATTTACTATTCTTGTTTCATCGCATAATATACCCATCTAAAAATACCTCTACTATCCAACAACCCTCCCCATTTATATATTTTAACAGCTTTATTGACATATAATTTACATCACATAAAAATCCCTGTACCTGATACATGTTACCAAATGTACATAATTGTGCAACCATCACTACAATATGGTTGTATAATACTTTCATCATCCCAGAGGTTTTTCTTTCTCATGTGTAAATTCTAAATAAAACACATATCTGTTGAATAAACAGCATCTAGAACAACAATCCTTTTCTAAGCGTCATCATGTAGTTAGTTGTTTCTAACCCATAGTGGACTGGGATCTGTATGTCACGTTCTAGTTATGGCTAATGATGCAGATGTTCAGATTTTTCATGACAATATGAAATTCAGCACAGATATTGACATCCAACTCTCAGCCTTAAAGGAGGTTTCTTTTGTTCATTTTCTGATTCTCAGCTCTATTCTCAGAGAAGTTACTGGGGAAGAAATGCTACCATATTTATTTCATTTGAATTCGAAGCATGCCACTCTCCAAGTCACCGATCAATTCTTCACAAATATTTGATAATAGATCGGAAATATCCTCTCTCATTGTTGTAATTTTAGTGCTTTTAAATTGAGAATTGAGGGGCGCCTGGGTGGCTTGGTCGGTTGGGCGTCTGACTTCGGCTCAGGGCATGATCTCGCGGTCCGTGAGTTCGAGCCCCGCGTCGGGCTCTGTGCTGACAGCTCAGAGCCTGGAGCCTGTTTCAGATTCTGTGTCTCCCTCTCTCTGACCCTCCCCCGCTCATGCTCTGTCTCTCTCTGTCTCAAAAATAAATAAACGTTAAAAAAATTTAAAAAAAAAAATAAATTGAGAATTGCGAGCAATATGTTTTTCATCACATGTAGACTCCATCAAGCTAGTAGTTAAACACAATGGCTATCAGTGAAGAATCACCTGAATGATAAGATGAGTTTTACTTTAGGTTATACATGCATATTTTGTGTATTACAGGATGTCTTATTTTCATATTTTCTATTAACTTAAACACAATGTAAATCTTTTGATATGTAGCATCCACTATGCTCAATTTAATATTATAAATATTTTTTTGAAAAACAATTACTTTGAACATATGTCAAAGGGCAGGTTTGAAGATTAGTTTGGACTATAAAGAATGTCTACAGTGCCCTTCAATCTCCTTGGGGTTGATGTAGGAAATGCACCTTAGGCATGTGGTTCTGCTCATTAACTTGGAAGTATTCATTGTTGTTTGTAAGGTACTAATGAGTGGACAGATGAATAAGATAATGCTGGAGGCACTGTTTGCAAAAGGTTCTTACTTTTTTTAAATTATGGAGAGCAGAAAGTGATTCAAAATACCAGAAAAAAATGTGCATTTTATTTGTCCCATATTGTAGTACTCAAATTCTTTAATATGTCCATTTAAAAATTATATGATTTTATATGTAACCAAAAAATAAAACCACATTTATTTTCTTTAAGTATAAATTCCTCTTTGACTCAAGAGTACTTATAACTAAGGTCACTCTTAGAGCCAATTTTGTTAGATTATTTGTTAATGTTGTGATGGTGACAGGAAAATCAAACTCTTCCCAGTATAACATGACCTAAGAATCTATTTCATATATGTCGTAGATTTATGACAATAATTGATGTCATCTTGAACTTCACAAGTAATAATGCAAATGCACTTTTCTTATATTTTCTCTCAGACTTTATTTATGGTGCTACTTTGGCCTCCACTTTAACTCCTACTCTTTCCTCAAATACAGACACAGCAAGTCTTCTACCAAAGCAGTGTCACAACATTCCTTTTGTAAGCTTTCTATATATTATTTCAGGACAATAACTTAAAAGTAAAGTCACCGGCTAAAAAAGAGTGAGTAGGTAGAAATTCCCCACTAAAACATTGCATTTTAACATGGATAACAAGATTCAGCAGAAATTATAGATTGTTAATTGATTTCTGATAATATTTTTTTGTAATCATGGTCTTCAAATTCCAATGATGTTAAATTTAAGGTTATTGTAAGGTTTATACCACCTGGATTTGAAATATTGAAGCAAAATCAAGGTCATATAGTCATAAATTCTGTACACATTGTTTTTCACCAACAGCCAATTATCTTCCACTTGGGAAAAAAAATTACCTAATAATAATCTACAGAAGAAAACTTAAATAGTAGTAAAACATCTTTTAGCAGTTTTAACCAGGATAGAGATTTCAACAATAAACACATCATGGTTACATTGGGGAAAGCACCTAAACAAGAACAAAGCATTGTAGTAAGTGACAGTATTAATTCTTGTGTGTGTGACAGTAAATGACTAATACCAATTGGATTAAGCATTTGAAAATTTATGTTTCCATTTTGGAAATATATACTTTTCAAAGGCATTTTATGAAGTAGAAGCCCAAGGTAACAGACTTAGTTAATAAATTTTTAATTGTATATTTTCCGTGCACTTTACACTTTGGCCATGTGTCTATGGGCCTAATATAGTATATAAACAAAAATTCTGCATCACTTCTTAGAAAAAATTATTTCCCACAACTAGAAATTTGAGGATTTGACGAGACGATCATCTACTTTAGACAAGTAAGTTATAACTTATTAAAAGATTACCTTTAAAAAAATGAAGGAACAGCATTTAAAACCTCCTGTGCTGTGGTAAATTTTGAACAATATTGCAGCCATCATCTTTTCATTCACTCATAGAAATTTATTAAGGGTCTACTGTGTGCCAGGAATTGTTTTCAGCTCTGAAAACAAGACCTGATCTTTGATGAGAAAATTTCTTTGGCTTTATCATTTCACATAGATTTCTTTTTCTCTCAGACACCTCAGGTTTTGTCATTTATCTATGGTAATTTTGTGTTTCTATAATTCCAGAGGTTTGGTCCTTGCTTCTATTTGCTCCTCAAAAAGAGTTGGAGTCTTCTTTTATGTTTACACTCTTCAGATACACGAACCATGTCCAATATCTATGTTTTGGAAGGTTTTTTTTTATATTTGCTCATGTTTTCATCTTTAATTTGATTATCTTACATTTCAAAAATGTTCCTGGGTAACCTTGCATAAAATACAAATTTTATTTTTTCCTTTATAATCATGTTATGAAGTAGGAATAGTTAATTGAAATTTTTTTTCTTTCAAGAATAACTTAAAGTTTCATATTTTTAAAAAAGGTTTTAAAGTTTTTAATAGCCAACCTGCTCAAGTTTATATTTCTCTATAAAAGGGTTCAAAACATTGGTTAATAAACTGCCCTTGACCAAAAGTAAAATTAGAGAAGCACTTCCAAGCTATTTTTCCAAGTAAAAGCATACATTGATAGTTTGCATTTATTTATTTATTTAGTTAGTTAGTATAAGCAAAACCTAAGAAACAGGAAACAAAAAGTTAATTAAATCAAATTAAGAAGTTGCTGACACAGATCCACCTCTTTCAGTCAACGAATGGCAGATTACCAGAAGATATTAAATGCCACATTGCAGTGGGTTATTAGTGTGCCCAATTTTCAAATTTGCAGCCTAATCTTAGACTAAACATTAAATTTTCATTTATATAACTCTTGTTTTGAGATATAAATGGTGTACACCAGGGCAATTCATTGTAATACATAGCTTATTGGCATGTTTCATTTTGCTTGAAGCCAGTGTGTACCAGAATAAGCACTTAATACCTGTCTTCCCTTTCCTAGAAGCAACCCTGATGCATATCTGCTTAAGTAAATTAGACTTACATTTCTATTATCTCATTTTATTGGAGTGGTGGCAAAGTCAAATGGCCTGAGCTAACCAATTGTACTTATAATATTTCCATCTATAATAGTTTCCCGTACCCCATTTATTCGCATATATGGCATATGGGAAACTTGCTTTTTGAGGTGAAGCCTCAGGGAAACTTGCTTTCTGAGGTGAAGTCCCAAGAAGCTTTGCATGCTTTTGCTCTCTCTCAGAATGCATCTAAACCAGCCCACCCTGCCCTCCCTTACCCCATTTATTTACATATTTATCCACTACCTATTACTGAATAAATTCCAATCTGAAAATTAGCTATGAGAAGTTGAATCTCTGGCTCAACATGGGACACTGGTTCACCCAGCTCCTAGGATTTTGTGACTTTTCCAGAGCCTGCCTTTTCCCTTCCATTCTCCTTCTCACCAAAGTTTTAATAAAACTATGGGGGTCCCTTCCATGAAGGAAACTAGCTGCATGCATAGCAGCCCTCAGGCAAGCTTTGCCAGCTAGGTCATAAAATCGACCTGCGGCCAGAGTTTTGGGATCTGGGTGCTGCAGCAGGAGTTCATGTGATTTATGACCTTTGTCCCCTCATACAAATGTTGACCAATATGCAGAACCTAAAATCAGAGATTCCAGTCTCAGCCCATTGCCATATTCTATGATAGTTCTTGCTTTTCTCTTGACACTGCATATTTTTTCCTCATCTGGACGCGTGTCATATGCTTGAAGCCTGATAAAGGCATTTCAGCTCACTGTCCTTCTTGGTGTTCCTCAAACAAGTCACCTTAGGGTATTAATAGAATTTCAAAGATCCCTTCAAAATGTAGCTTATTTGATATAAAAGATACTAAATGAATAGAGGATAAAGGGAATCATGTAATAGCTAGGGGTTCCCGTTAAAGAGCTGCTTCTCCAATCTTCCTACCAGAATATCTTCAACTTTTACTTCTTTGAGCAATTCAGCCTGGGGTGAAAATACCCCTGGAAGTTCTTTGTCTAGTCTTTATCATGTTATTATGAGCATTTTTCTAATAATAATCCCATTCAGAGCAGACAGTAAACCTCATTTAGTACACAAGTCATATTCACTCCAACTTCATGGCTTTTGTTCTTGCTGTTTCCCCTGCCTGCTTTTTTCTATGCCAAGATATATATGTATAGTCTGCTTCTCATCTTCTAGCTCTTAGCTCAATACCCACTCCCTCTCCCAAGCTTTCCCTATCTATCCTAGAGTACCCTCCATTCCTTATCAGCCTTTGTTCCACTGTTCAGTCATTTGGAAATATTTAAAATAGCACTTAGTACAACATGAACTATCTTTTTTTTTTTTTTTTCATGTTCATTGCCTGTTTATCTCCACTGGGATGGAAGCTTCATTAGGAAATTATCAGGTTGTCTGCTAAATCTCCAGATGTTCAATAAATAGTTCATGAATCAACTAAATAAAATTGCAATGAAACTATGAAGCTACCAAAATGCATATTCTGTTGAAAATCAACATCATAATAAAAAAGATATTTGGAGTCCATTTTCTGTGCAATGGCAGCACATTATTTTTCCATTGTAACAGTTCGTGTTGAATTTACTTGCTCATGGATTTATCATTCTCCTTAAAATGGCAGCAGTGGAGGTGTCATGGCTTGGCCTCAATTGCCACAGTTTCTAGGAACAAGGAGGATCTCAGTCTATTTGTTGAATTATTGAGCGGGTAGATGTGTTCATTTAGTATTTATGAAGAGTGCTGCAATTTATTGATTTTTCTAAATAACTCTGTCATATTTGCAAAAATAGTCATTAATAAATCTTGGAATGAATGCAAGACACCTCCAAATACATGTTTACAGTATCTCAGAACCTTGTTACTTAATACCTAGTACCAGATTTATGTCTGTTTATCTTCAACTTCCGTAGGAGGATTCATAAAATGAATGCAAATACTAAGGATTGGTTAAAAATTCCACAGCCAAATTAGTCACTGACTCTCTAGAATCTAGTTTAGGAAGTGATCCACCATTTTCCAGATCCTTCTCGGATTCCAGATTTCTCCATCAAGCCACCGTTCTTGCGTGCGTCTCTGTGCAGCAAATGTGCTGCCTTTTTATCGTCACATTTTTTCCTGTTTTCCTTATTTTCTTTTTCTTTACCTTCTGATAATTCTGTAGTTAGATTCTTGTTTTTTTAACTCTGAAGTTTAACAGCAAATGTTCCTAGTTTCTATTGTTGTTTGTATTTTTATGATCATTATGGTTATTATTTTCTCTGTTGAGAATTAAACTCTAAAAAGCTATCTTTTCTACATGAAGGGCTTCTCTTAGGTGCTTTTTGATATATTAGATGGAAGATTTTCTTTCCCTTACATACAAATGCAGTGCTAAGAACACTGGAAGTAAGAACACTGGTCGTTTCTGAAAGCTTCTTGAACACATGGCAAGCAGATGAAGATGTTTCCTCTTCAAATTCACCTTCAGATATCTGAGAAAATGCAACATGAAGTAAAAAAGTACAGGAGGATTTCTGCTGGTGAATCACGCCATCACCACCAGCCTGAGCTCTTTCAGATGCTCTGTGTGGAGCAGGGTTGAACTGAAGAGACTGAAAGCCGAAAAAGAACAGATTGGCTGGGTAAAAATTGGTAGGTTTAAACGGATAATAGGCGGCTGTTAAAAGTCATCAATTTTCATGAATGAGCTAAAAGGATTGACTATGGAAACAAGTAATTAGAATGGCAACTCTAATCAGCTGCTTCCAGAAGGTCATTAAAATAATTATATTACCACATTATGACTGCCAGAGAAGAGCCACAGGCCATAGATGAAAAATAAAGTTTACTGACTTTTGAAAGAAGTCTGGATGTCTTTTTTCTTTCTTCCTGCCTTCCTCCTCCTACTTACCTTTATTCTTCCACCTCTCTTTCCTTCCCCCAACTTCTTTTCTTCACTTCATCTTTTAAAGAAGTCTGGGGGGTGGGAAGGAGGGGAGGGTGGGTGATGGGTATTGAAGAGGGCATCTTTTGGGATGAGCATTGGGTGTTGTATGGAAACCAATTTAACAATAAATTTCATATATTTAAAAAAATAAAAATAAAGAAGTCTGAAATGTCTTTTAATTTTGAAAGAAGTTGTTTTTTCTTTTTCTTTTTTTTCTTTTTTCTTTTTCTTTTTTTTTTCTGTTTTATTTTTCTTTCATTCATTTTGTTTTGTTTTGTTTTGTTTTTAAGTTGGGGGCAACAGGAGGCTGTGAAGAGCAACAAATCCAAACCAGGGAAGTGAATAAAAGCTATTTTTCTGGGCCTGAGATAACACCTCAGATTAGCATGCAGTTAAACTATGGAATCCTGAATGACATGTAATAACTACTGAGTAGTGTTATTAATTATTTTTAAGTTTTTGCTGTGATAATGAGATTCAAGAAATATACCTTGTATGTTCCTAGGGCTGCAATTTTTCATTTCACTATGCTCAGAGGTGTGTCCTCTCTAATTGTAGTGTTTCACAGGATTCTGGCAGGAATTTTTTCTTGACAGAAAATGTGTGGGTGACATTTCATATTTGTCTGTCTTAATAATTATTTCTGGTAAGTGAAATATGAACATTTTATGACAACAAATCAGCTTTGAATAATAAGATTTGAATAATAAGATTTTCTGTTTTCTTTTTTCCCCAGAAGACTGAAGGAGTTATTTACCAATGTTTTCCAGAACCCTCTTTTATTCATCCATTAATCCACACATCCATCCATCCATCCATCTGTCCACCCGTCCACCATTTATTGAGTTTGACAAAGACTCTCTCCTTGAACAAGCTTTAGTCATATTTAAGACCTTGTCTCACCTAGGCCATGACCTTGATCCTGTCCAATCTTCAGCCCACCTAGCCCAGTTTATAGCAAAGAAGACTGCTAAGTCAATTTAGTAAGAATCACCCCACCCTTAACAGCTAGTCAAGTTCTTCATCCCCCACTTTTGATGTCTAAGTCTGTGGCCTGTCTTTACCAAGAATCACTTTAGGTCAGTTTAGGGAGAATCCTACCCTTAGTAATTTTCCAAACACTGATCCCCTCATCTTGTTGCTTGGCTCTAAATCCCCATTTGTCCTCGTATTTGGATGTAAGTGAGAATTCTCTTCCCTATTGTAATACCATTATTGCAATAGTCTTGAATAAGGTCTCCCTTATCATTTAATAAGTTCCAGAATCATTTTTTTAGACAGTATTATGCCTAGAACTTGTACAGAGTAAGATTCATCATTGAACTCCTGGACCTCTCACCTAGGACCCCAAGTATTTAACTTTGAAGATTTTCACTCTGTTTTCACTCCTGACTGATTGATCGGGGATCCATTGGTGACTTCAGCTTCTGATCCAGTCTAGTACTTTGGATGATAGTTTATAGAAGCATGAGAAGGACAGATTCTGATTCTTAAGATCTTTGAAGTTAGGTTAGAGTTCCATGCTTCTTTGGTTTAAAGGCAATTGAGCAAAAATCCTCTTTGAGAGAAGTCCACTTGGTTCTTTTTGAATAGGGATTTATTTCCTGATGAGTGGCAAATATCCTGGCTTTTTTGTGAGGACTGCCTGTATGATACAGACACTGGATTAGTGTCCCAGACTTCTTTGTTTGTGAGGAACCATTAGTTAAAAACACAGGGGCTTCTTAGTGAACTGAAGCTTCCCTTTTCAAACTCCTGTACTATATGTTCTACCACTATGATACTAATTCTCTTTTTCTTCTTGGCATGATTTTCCTAAGGATAATTTGGAACTTCATTGGCTTCTTTGAGAAATTTAAGATCTTCCCAAACTTAGTCATCGAAGACTGCTCTTTCTCCTTCCTTCAATTTTCCCTTTAGTCTTCTTCAATCCTTTAATAGGTTGCCCTTCAAATCTTACCTCCTTGATCCTTCCCTCCACCCCTGTCAGAACTTTCTTTCCCCACTCCAGCCCCTCAACTCCCTATAGTCAAGAGCTCTCAATGGATTCAGGGACCCCCTAAAAGTAACTATGTATCAAGACAAATGGAAAGTCTTAAAAGTCTTTTCCACAAATAAAGTTTCATTGAATTTTATCACAAAATTAACACTATATATGTATCATTATAACTATTTATTGAGTTGTAGGCTTAAAGATTGTGCACTTTTCTCTTTTCAGAAAACTGACGGTGTATTTGCAATTTTTCAGGGAATGTTCTATTGACTTTTTAGTTAGCATATTAGCACTTTTTAAAATGTAATATAATTCAATAAGAAATTACTGAGCATCATTTTTAGGATGTGAGGAATGGAGTTGATTCAGATAATCTGACTTTCTGGCAGATGTCCCCTATCTCCTCAGCCTCCTGCCACTTAAAACTGCTCAGTGCATAAAGAATATGACCTTCCCAAAAAGTATTTGTCTTGGGCATATCACATTTATGGATGGAATAAAACCTTTCTTTTTAATCTCAAAAAATTTATATGTCTTTGAAATTGCACTGAATTTGCCTTTTTTTAATCTCCATGCTGAATAGTTATCATAAAACATTAAATAGCATGACAATCTTTAGTGTGGTATTTAAAAATCTGCCACCATTAACATATCTTGAAACAAGAGTTCCTAACTTTTCAAATAAATCAAAGCTGAGCTACATACAAATTGAAAAGAAAGGATAAAGCAAAGACACACTCTGTTTTATTATACTTTTATTTTTCTCAACATATGAACAATACGGGGTAATTGCAGGAACTGTATAAAATTTGAGAAAAAAATAAAACAAAATGTAACTAAAAATCTTACCACCTAATAATTACTACATCAAAGAGTGATTCTCTCCTTGTGTCAGTAGCCACCCACACAACTCAATAATATGATACAGGATGAACATAATAATTAGCGAAGGTGCTATCCTTCCTAAATATGAGGGAATAGAATTTTTAATCACGCAAAAATTTCAAAAAATGATGGACCATTTTTAAATGTTTTATGTATTAATTAAGGAAAAATTGAGAAAATCACTAGCTGTAAATATTTTTACATAGTGTTTTTAATAATGAAAATATCCTTTATCATTTGAGAATCTCATTACATGACTATGTTCTCTGTTTTGCTTACCTATTGCACCCAATATGAAACATGAAAAAAAAAGATGTAAAGTATTTTGGAAGAAACCGTGAAAATATAAGTTAAATTATATGTTTTCAAGTACTTAACATCCTTGATATTCTGTTTGTAAGTATACAATACATAATATATATACAACATATATTATACACATATATACATATATACATAATTATATATATACAATATATAAATATCTCTATCTCCTTCTCTCCCAATATTCAACTTCCAACTGGAGTGAAAGATGATGACTCCTATGCTTGCTCCATGAATTGCCAAAATTTGCTCGCTTATCTCATTTCCACTCAGTGGACTTGTGATAAAAACTCTACTTCCATATTTTTTCTTCCACTATCACTCTTCCTTCTTTCATCCATCAGTCACACTCCTATTCAGGCTCTTCATTAGTTTACTGGGCTCCTGTAGCTCCAGGATCACCAGCTCACACTTTCTATTTGTCAGATCTAGTCATGGACTGTGTATCTTCCCTTCATCCCCACAGAGCACTTTTGCTAAGAGACATAGCTACAGGCTCTCTTCTCATTACCCCCACTTGACACCAATTCAGATTTCACTTACAGCGGCCACTCTTCTTTTTGGGGTTGGGGACATTATAAATCATGGTCTACATTTGTTTATCCCAGCATCCCTTCCAGTTTAATATTTTTTTTACATTTTTTATTTTTAACATGAAATGAGTTTTACTTTTAAAAAAGCAAGAATTTATTTAGATTCATTTTCTTTCTTTCTTTCTTTCTTTCTTTCTTTCTTTCTTTCTTTTTGTTATTGTTGGTAATTACAGTAACTAAATTATCAATGAGTCCCTCCTTTGTCATTTTTTTCTCTTTGATTTTGATTTACTTGGTACTATATTTTAGACAGCCTTCTATTTTTTAATTTCATGCTAAGCTTTAAATAATAAAAAATAAATAAAAGCCCTAGATGACATTGTCTTTTTCCAAAAGGGATGATTTTTCTTCAAAAGTTGTTAGAGTGCCAGATATTCACCTGATCATTATAAAGGTTAGATTCAGATTTTTTAGAGTTAGTACATATCTGCTTTTATCTTATTACTGGGCTGGAATTTTTCATTTCCACTATGTGGTCTTTTTGGAGTTTCAATAAAAAGTCCAGCGATTTTGCCACATCTCACCCACAGCTCCCTGCCTGCCCATGATAGCAGGGTTTGTAGGACAAAGTCTGTCTCTCAAATATTTTGCAGCTATTGAGCTTTCTCTTTGTTCCATCTTCCAATCACTGTTTCTGTCTGGAGTCACTGAAGTCTTACTGTGTGTATTTTAACTTAGAAGTAAGTCAGTGTCTTGAGAAGAGAGTTGAAAATGACTTTTAAGCTCCCTTCACTGAACTCTTTCTTTTCAAGATTTCACCCTTAAGGTCTTAGCTGCTTTGGCAGATTTCAACTCCAACCTTTCTCTATTTATTCCAGTAAAACTTTCCTTTTTCACCAGCACTTCACTCTTCATGTTGTGAATTGAGAAACAACCCTGTTTAAAAAACAACAACAATATGGGTAAATTTGGGGCTTACAAACAACAACAACAACAAACAACAACAACATGGGTAAATTTGGGGCTTACATCAGTGTACATCTACATCAAATTTAACAGACCTTGAAAGTTTGCTTTGATCACTCTCCAGTCAATTCTGTTTTTTGCTTGTTTTGTTTTGTTTTTAATAATGTTTTCTGGTTTCCATAGTTTCTTCCAGTGAGAGGGCTATCTTAATGTGAACTGTTCCATTATGATCAAAAAAGAAATGACAATTTATTTTAAGATTAAATTTTTAGAATTATTGTAACTTGATGGATTGACTCGCTGGATATGATAAAATGTCTCTTATTATCTATACTCATGCATCTTGCCTAAAGTAAATTTTTTCTGATTTTTTTTTACTTTCAAAATTATATAAATATAAATATTTAAGCAGCATGCAATTTCTAAATATTCTGTCTGAAATTTTTTGCATTTAAGTATTAAGTCCATTGACATTTAGTGTAATTTTTAATGTATTCGGGTTTAAACCTTCATATCATTAATTTTTATTTATACATCACTATAAATTCTAGTTTTCTTATTGTTCTCTTTTCTTGTTGTGGAAAGCAGAATAATACCCACCCCACATCCCCAAGGTATCCACCCAATTGCTGGAGCCTGTGAATATGTTACTTTGTATGGCAAAAAGGAATGTGCAGATAGGATTTAGTGAAGAATCTTGAAATGGAGACATTATCCAGTTGTTCCCACTATAATCTTAGATATCCTTATAAGTGAAAAACAGGAAAAAAAAGGAGGCAGGAGAATCAGAGAAGGACCCATGAGTCAGAGTGATATGTTAAGAACAAGACTAGACAAGCTATTGCTGGTATTGAAGATGTAAGGAGAATATCAGACAAGAAATGAAGAGAGCCACTAGAACATTCAAGAAATGATTCTTCCTCTGTATCATTCACAAGAAATTCAACACTACCAACACTTTGATTTTAGCTTAGTAAAATGCATTTGGGACTCTGACCTACAGAACTGTAAGATACTAAATCCATATTGTTTTAAGCTACTAAATTTGTGGTGATTTGTTAGAGTAGCAATAGGACACTAATACAATTATATTTCAGGTAAACTAAATATTTTATTATTTCATTTCCCCCTTATGTTACTTTGTTAGCTATAGATTCTTTTACTATTCTTTTAGTGCATACTCTAAAGATTACAACATATGCATCCATAAAAATGCATTACTGAGTTCTAACATAAATGATTACTTTTCCTACTTTCTAGGTATGCCAGAACTTTAAGAAACTTGAAATTTGGTATGCTTCTCACCTTTGTGCTATGTTGTAACATATTTTAATCAACTATATTTTATAAATCCATTAAGCATTATTTTTAAAGTTATACATTTCCATTTTTTTACCTACATTAATCATCATTACTTAATCTTCCTACATAACCTCCAATTATTTTTTTTTTTCTGCTTAAAATGACATCCTTTTTTTATACCATCTGAATGCAGGTCTGCTATTGACAAAGTACATCATTTTTACTTTGCCTAAAATTGTCTTTAGCTGTCCTTCATCTTTGAAGGATATTTTTACTAGTATGGAATTCTTGAACGGTAGTACTTTGCTTTCAGTATTTTTAAAAATCATCCTATTGTCCTCTGGCTTTCACTATTTTATTTTATTTTATTTATTTATTTATTTATTTATTTATTTATTTATTTATTTTAGAGAGAGAGAACAAGCCAGGGAGAGGGCAGAGAAATATCTTAAGCAGGCTCCCTCCACACAAGGCTAGATCCCAGAAGCCTGGGATCATGACCTGAGCTAACATCAAGAATCAGACACTAAACCAACTAAGTCACCCAGGTGCCCCTGGCTTTTACTATTTTTGATGAGAATTCAGTTGTTGTTCTTAGTCATTTCTTTGAAGGAAATGTGTCTTTATTTTTCTTGTTACTTCTAAAATTTCACTTTTGTGTTTGTTTTTCAGCAGATTTGCTACTATGTGCTTAGGTATAGTTTTCTTTATGATGTTGGGAGTTTGTGGAGCTTCTTGAATTTGCAGCTTTATACTTTTAGTCTGTTGTGAAAAATTCTTAGTTGTCATCTCTTAGGTATTGCTTCTGCCTTATTCTCTTTTCTGTCTTAGATTACAAACACAGGTATACTGGACCTTTTAATTGTGCCCGATTTATCTCTTACGCTCTATATTTTGCATCCTTTTTGTTTATTTTTACTATGGTCTCCACGTTTTCTATTGACTTATATTCCAGGTCAGTAATCATTTCTTCAACTCTTTTTTTAAAATTTTTTTTTAACGTTTATTTATTTTTGAGACAGAGAGCGACAGAGCATGAACGGGGGAGGGTCAGAGAGAGGGAGACACAGAATCTGAAACAGGCTCCAGGCCCTGAGCTGTCAGCACAGAGCCCGACGCAGGGCTCGAACTCACGGACCGCGAGATCATGACCTGAGCCAAAGTCGGCCGCTTAACCGACTAAGCCACCCAGGGGCCCCAATTTCTTCAACTCTTTAATGTGATGCTAAACTTAACTGTTGAGTTTCAATTATTGTATTTTTTAGTTCTATGGCTTATATTTGATTCTCTTTTTTAACTTTCAAATTCAATTTTTCTGCTGAAATTCTCTACATTGATTTTAACTTCTTGAGATTTATTTAAATCCCATGTTTCATAACACCAATATCTATATTTCCCTAGATATATTTTTGTATTCTCTATTTTCTTTAATGTTCATATGTTTGGTCTTGTTTCTTAAATGCTGGATAATTTTTAATTGAATGCTGGACAAAGTGTTTAAAAATTTATAGGAATATTGTAAGAACATAGATAATGTTTCATTTTGCCACAGAGAATTTTTGTTTCTTTCTGGCAGGTTGTTAGAGTTGGGGCATCTGACACCAATCCAGTTTGAGATTGAACTAATTAGAAATATGACTTCAGAATTTATACTGGGAGATTTATTTCTGGTTAACCCTACCTGTTTCAAATGAAAAGTTAGTGTGTTTAGAAGGTCTCCTCTCTGACTGGCCCAACTTTGAAGTTTGTTCCATGTCCCTATAAAATGGCTCACCTTCTAAGCCTCCTGACTTCCGATTCCTGCTTGGCTTCATTTTAAATCCTCTCCTGATAGATTTATTTAATAGTTGGCTTTCAACTTTTAGACTGAAATTGTTTACAATTTGATAAGTATCTCAAAAAAAAATGGCTCTGAGTGTCAGGATGTTTCTTACACTTCATGTTGCTTTAGAATTTTGACTCCTCAATATCTGGATCCTTTGGTGACAATCAGATATAATTTCATTTGTAATAATTTTGTGAATATTTCATGATTCACAAGATTGTCTGATACAAGCTAGAACATCGTAATCCAAATAATAAATCCTAGTGATTTTAAAATCTTTTAAAATATTTTAATTCAACATGGATGCCACAGTAATGTTTTTAAACAAATAACCAGTAGACCTCAAACCACTGGAAAAAAAATTAGCATTTATTTTAAAAGACAGTACTTTACAACAATTTTAGAAATGGAGCTAAAAATTGTATGACCTAATACCCTTTCAGTCTTGTTTTTATTTTTATTTTTTAATCTTTATTTATTTTTGAGTGAGAGAGACAGACAGAGTGCAAGCAGGGGAGGGGCAGAGAGAGAGGGAGACACAGAATCTGAAGCAGGTTCCAGGGTCTGAGCTATCACTACAAAGCCCGACATGGGGCTCAAACTCATGAGCTGTGATTATGACTTGAGCCGAAGTTGGGTGCTTAAGCAACTGAGCCACCCAGGTGCCCCTGCATCTTGTTTTTAAATTCAGAGGTATTATATACAAATAAATACATGTATAATATGTCATATATGAATAAAGATAGCCTTACTTCCTCCTTCAAACATTTCAAACATGGTCAAATGATTTTCTATATTTATTGAGTTGATCATATAATTTTATACCTAATTAGGTTAATATGATTGAATAACCCAATTGATTTTCAAATACTGACTTGACTTTGCATTTGTGGGATGAATCCCATTTGGTCATAGTGTATTAACCTTTTTACATATTGCTGAATTCAAATTTTTAATATTTTATGAGAATTTTGCATGTATGTTTATGAAGATTATTAGCCTGCAAATATTTTCTTATAGCTTATTTTTCAGATTTTCTTAAGATTATGCTATCATAAAATAAGCTAAAGAGTTTTCCTTCTTTTTATATTTTGTGTAAGTGTCTATAACATTGGTATTATTTTCTCCTCAACTATTTGAAAGAATTTACCTATAAAGTTATTTGGCTATGAAGTTTTCTTTTTGGTATTTTTATTCAGTTTCTTTAACAGATATAAGACTAGACAGATGTTATTTCTTCTTCAGTATTATTAAATTGCCTTTTCATTTAAATTTTTTTTTTTAATATTTGTTTATTTATGATAGAGGGAGAGAGAGAGAGAGGCAGAGTGTGGGCAGGGGAGGGGCAGAGAGAGAGACACACACACACACAGAATCTGAAACAGTCTCCAGGCTCTGAGCTGTCAGCACAGAGTCTGACGCAGGGCTTGAACCCACGAGTCCTGAGATCAGGACCTGAGCTGAAGTCAGACACTTAACGGACTGAGCCACCCAGGCACCCCTTAAATTGCCTTTTTAAATACATTTATCAATTGATCATAACTATTCATTACTATTATTTTCATATCTTGATGATTTGTAACAATATTTCCCTCTTTCAAAGCCTATGTTGGTAATCTTTGTTTTAACTCTTTTTTCCCCCTCAATCTTGTTGAACGTTTATCCATTTCATTAAGAGAAAATTTTGGCTTTGTTAAATTTTTCTGTTGTTTGTTTGTACTTGATTTATATCTGTCTTTATATTTATTGTTTTCTTTCTTCTACTACTTCAGTTTAATTTATTCGTCTTTTCAAACTTACAGTGGAAACTTAGGTAATTGATTTTAAGAGTTTTTTTTTTTTTCAAACAACATTTAAAGTATTACATTTCCCTCTACCTGCTGCTTAGGCTCTCTTCTAAAAATTTTAATACGTTGATTTTTCATTTTCATTACAGTATTTTTTCATTTCCACTGTGATTTCTTCTTGGATCTATATGGTATTTAGAAGTGTGTGTTTAATTTCCAATTACTTAGGGATTTTCTAGACATCATTTTGATATTGATCTTTAACTTAATTCTACTATTGTCAGATAACATACTTTATAAAACTTCAATCTTATGAAATTCATTGGGATTTATGGAGACCCAAGAAATGCCCATTTTGGTGAGCTTCCCATATTGTACTTGAAAATAATTTGTATTTTGTAGTTTTTGAGCTTAATGTTTTGTAAATATCAATGTGATCAGTTTAGTTGGCGGGGTCATTTAGCTCTTCTACACCCTTATTGATTTGTTCTTACATATTGTATAAATTACTAAGAGAGAGATGATTGCTAAAATGTCTATGATTCTGAATTTAGCTATTCTTCTCTTTCGTTCTATCAGCTTTTGTAAAGTCTTTTATTTGGTACATTTTAAAAATAGCTTTCTGTTGAACTGACACATTTTATCCTAATGAAAGATCTTTCTTTTCTTTTCAGTAATATATTTTGTCTTGAAGTCTACTTTTCTGATATATTAATATCACCACAACAACTTTCTTATTTTTCATGTTTGCAAGCACAGGTGAATATATATCTATCCTTTTAGCTTCAATTTGTCTTCATCTTCGTATTTAAAGAACACTTCCTACAAACATAAATAGGCTAAAATGCCATTATGACAACCTCTGCCTTCTAGTTGGAGTCTAGTTCATTTATAAGTAATGTAATTTTTCATCTTTAAGTCCAACATGTTGCTATTTGTTTTCTATTTGTCTCACATTTTCTTTTCATTCATCCTTCCATTCCTGCCCTTTTTAGAGTAATTTAATAATTTTTAACATTATATTTTAAAAATTTTTTTAAATGTTTATTCATTATTTTTGAGAGAGAGAGAGAGAGCATGCACGAAAGCAGGAGAGGGGCAGAGAGAGAGGAAGACACAGAATTTGAAGCAGGCTCCAGGCTCTGAGCTGTCAGCATGGAGCCTGACCCGGGGCTCGAACCCACGCACTGTGAGATCATGACCTGAGCCAAAGTCGGATGCTTAACCAACTGAGCTACCCAGGCGCCCCAACATTATATTTTTTCTAATAACTTTTATAACTTTTAAAACTATTGCTTACATTGTGCTAGGGATCCATATGCATTCTTAAATTATTATAGTCTACTAGATTCAGTGTGGTACTAGCACACTCCACTCTTCCTTAGTGATCATTTAATAATGGCCTTCCATTATAGCAACCCAGGTTTTCTAGTGAGTTGTATTGCTCATTGACATTTGTACATCTCAGTTTGAAATGTGACAGATTAATACAAGTTGACTACTCACTTTATTTTTTGTAAGTTTATTTATTTATTTTGAGGGACAGAAAGACAGAGCGAGCAGGGGAAGGGCAAGAGAGACAGAGAGAGAGAGAGAATCCCAGGCAGGCTCCCTACCATCAGCACAGAGCCTGATGCACGGCTTGATCTCGCTACCATGAGATCATGACCTGAGCTGAAATTAAAGGTCAGGTGCTTTGGGGCGCCTGGGTGGCTCAGTCGGTTGGGCATCCCACTTCGGCTCAGGTCATGATCTCACAATCCGTGAGTTCGAGCCTTGCGTTGGGCTCTGTGCTGACCACTCAGAGCCTGGAATCTGCTTCTGATTCTGTGTCTCCCTCTCTCTCTGCTCCTCCCCTGCTCATGCTCTGCCTCTCTGTCACAAAAATAAATAGAAACATTAAAAAAAATTTTTTAAAAAAAGAGGTGCTTAACTGACTAAGCTAACCAGGCACCCCTGACTACTCATTTTAAAATATCACATTAAATACTAAATGATAAGATAGAATTAGTATTTTATTTCAGGCTAAAGTATGAAATCAGGCTTCTAATACTTCAGGTGTTCTGTTTTCATGAGTTTTCGGTTTGGGTTTTGGTTTTGGTAAGTTGTTCAGTCTTTAGTTTTTCTTGTTTTGACATAAGACATTCTGTTTTGAAATTAGGACTATGTTTTGAATTCGTATTTCTCAATTGCTGTTACTACTTAATTATATTTTCTATGAGGAAAACCCAAATAAAGCAGGTCTGTTTTATAGAAAAACTAAATCTCAGCTTTATGGACAAGTACGTAATATCTGGATATCATTAGCTCCAGGTCTCTGTTAACTATTAAGATTTGAAGTTCTAGGTCCTGAGGTTTCTCCCAGGTGCTAAACTGATTTTGTCCTCTTGTTGTTAGAGTTCTCATTTCCTCTCTACTCCAGCTGTAGGCAGGTGCTTCCCTTGCTCAATTCTGCCTATATTGTTATTATCACTACTCCCTGGAGTACCCTAACTAGTGATCTGATACCTCATCTGTCACTGATTCTGATTTGATCCTCCAAAACTAGAAATGCAATCCCTTTACCTTATCTCAGGTGTTCTGGAATTCTAGTTCTTAGTGTTTGTTTAGAGCTGAATTTGGTCATACCTCTTTAGCTGCATACTCATTGTGATTCCTTGCTATTCAAGTTGTTCCAGACTGAAATGTTTCTTATTCCAGAGTGATTTTCCTGCTGCTACTGGTGCAATATTCCTAGAAACTTGTTTACAGTTTTATTTGCTTCAGAATATTAATCTTGGAAGTTTGTGGCCTGCATATCTGTCAGTCCTTTTTCCTTTAATAATATTCTTCCCATGATGCTTTAGATATCAGGCCAATAGAACTCCTAGGAACTTGTTCTAATTTCCCAGAAGAGCTAGGCAAAGCACATGGATAGGGCCCCCATTGTTACACTTGCCACAATCAGAAGAAAAATAGTAATAATAATGATTAGGAAATCATTTTATTTTTTCACTGCTTACTGTGCACCAGGCACTATGCTAAGCACTTTACATGTGGAAACTCATTTAAAATTCAAATATTTTGAAAGTAAGCACTGTAAACTGTACTGCAGTAGGAAATAATTTGCCCAAGGCAATTTGGAACCATGGAAGAACTACACTTCAAATACAGATTGGTCTAGCGTCCAAGGCACTTTCTCCTAACTTTATTCTGCATTGCCATAGGAAAATCACAGTAGCCTTACATCGCATACCCACCATCCCATCCATGTATCAGAGAAACACAGAACTCTTTAATGATTGCTCCACACATGAAACAGTGATGTTATACATACCTTGTGTCTGGTTGGATTACATTTCTTAGGGGCGCCTGGGTGGCTCCATCGGTTGAGCGGCCGACTTCGGCTCAGGTCATGATCTCGCGGTCTGTGAGTTCGAGTCCCGCGTCGGGCTCTGTGCTGGCAGCTCAGAAGCCTGGAGCCTGTTTCGGATTCTGTGTCTCCCTCTCTCTGTCCCTCCCCCATTCATGCTCTGTCTCTCTCTGTCTCAAAAATAAATAAACGTTAAAAAAAAAATTAAAAAAAAATTTTCTTAGAGAAAAGCCACGAAATCACTTTTGCTGGCAAGGAGTTCATTTATGTTTTAATTCTTAAGTTGTAACAATTCTGATCTTAGCTTTTCAAAAAGCTTTATTTAAGGATCTGAGCTTTTATTCCTTTGTCTTGACACAGATTAGTGTTTGAATCACATCTACTTTTTTTCTAGACCATGAACTGTTCTTTTAATATTTATAGGCATTTCATAGTATCCATGGTGGCTCCCAAATCTCTCTAATACATTGTACTTTATTTTTTTTTTTAATTTTTTTTTCAACATTTTTTATTTATTTTTGGGACAGAGAGAGACAGAGCATGAACGGGGGAGGGGCAGAGAGAGAGGAAGACACAGAATTGGAAACAGGCTCCAGGCTCCGAGCCATCAGCCCAGAGCCCGACGCGGGGCTCGAACTCACGGACCGCGAGATCGTGACCTGGCTGAAGTCGGACGCTTAACCGACTGCGCCACCCAGGCGCCCCTAATACATTGTACTTTAAATATAAGTTTAGGACCTTCCCCCTCTTTGTAACCCTTTATTGTTTAATCCTTTATTTAATCCCTTTCAATAAGGAATGTTTTGTCAAAGTATTTGCTGTTAATCTAAACTTCCAAAGCATGTGATTGTTTCCATAAGCATGTTCTACTTGATTTTGATTTTATTACACATGCTTACATTAATTTTTCAGAGAATAAACTGAATGTAGAAGCCAGTTTTCTGGAAGCATGTTTGAAACAAAACCAGTAATCAACAACCATTAGCTATGTTAACTCATTTGACCAATTATTTTATTATAGTTCAATAAGACCAAACTACCTTGGATACTTTTAAAATGTGGTCATTATCCCATAAAGATTATAACATCATGTGATCTACTGTATCACAAACAAATTCAGGAAGTCAACAAATATACTGACTAATGACATAGTGGTCAAATATATATATATATATATATATATATGTATATACATACATATATATGTATGTACATATATATGTGTGTGTATATATATACACACACACATATATACATACATATATATATATATATATATATATATATATATATTGGGATGCCTGGGTGGCTCAGTCAGTTAAGCTTCTGGCTTTGGCTCAGGTCATGATCTCATGATCTCATGATCTCAGAGCCTCCTCATCAGGCTCTGTGCTGACGGCTCAGAGCCTGGAACCTGCTTCAGATTCTGTGTCTCCCTCTCTGCTCCTCCCTCACTCACTCTCTCTCTCTAATAAATAAACATTAAAAAAATTTTAATATAAATATTCTTATATACTTATAATTTACCTGTAAGACTAGTAGGTGTCTTATTCTCACTCAAAAGAGAACTCTTGATTTCCACACACCCCTATCAAATCTTTTATCCTCCCAGTTTTTACTCTCTCGATAAAATGGTGCCACCATCCATCTAGATGCTCAAGCCAAGACCTAAGCTTTGGCTTATTCTGGAATTCTCCCTTTTTATCACTTTCACAGCAATGAATTCTATGAATCCCCCATCTCCTAGTCATCTCACTCTTCCTAATCCGGGCAAAAGCATTTCACAGAGATGGCAGTAAAGAGGAAATCTTGCACTGCACTAAGGCACGGCCCCAAAACACTAGAGTTGAAAGTAAAAGCAATGAGGAGAACTGTTCACCTGTTTTTTCAGGGGATATTTTTGTGTTCTACTTCCTACTGTTCCTGGTTTTAAGGCCTAGACTCTTAACACCTGGATTCTTTCTCAGTGCCTATTTCTAGGCAGTGAGTTAATAGAATCTATATGGACTCTAATCTCAGCTTTTCCATAAGACAGCATTTAATATCTTCCCGTCAGCTCCCCATAGTGAAACTTATAGACGTACTGTGCCTCATAAGCACTGGCACTCCTTCTCAGGAAGTCTCACCCTTGCCTTGGCTGTGATCCTACTTAACTGAAAGAGGTATGTGGAGAAATTAATCAGAAATATGTGAGACTAGGGGCGCCTGGGTGGCGCAGTCGGTTAAGCGTCCGACTTCAGCCAGGTCACGATCTCGCGGTCCGTGAGTTCGAGCCCCGCGTCGGGCTCCGGGCTGATGGCTCGGAGCCTGGAGCCTGTTTCCGATTCTGTGTCTCCCTCTCTCTCTGCCCCTCCCCCGTTCATGCTCTGTCTCTCTCTGTCCCAAAAATAAATAAAAAACATTGAAAAAAAAATTTTTTAAAAAAAAAAATAAATAAAAAAAAAAAGAAATATGTGAGACTAAGGAGGGAAAGGAACTCTGGTCTGACATGGTAAATAGGCTTATAATGACATGTCAACATTTAATTTTGGTGTGATGTCATTTCTTAAAGGGGCAATGTCCTGAGAACGTACCTTTGAGCATTCAGGGATTGGCATAATGTGGTCTGTCTTCAGTAATTTTTTTAACCATGACTTGACTAAATCATTTTCACCCAAAGAAATTATTAAGCAATGGTGATAATAGGTATCAGTTAATGGTCTAACAGTAATTTTCTAATTCTGAAAATAATATCAGTTCTAATAACCACAGTCTGGTGACAATAATACCATTAATTAAATGTTTATTAAATAGTAGGAAATATGCACATATTATCTCTCTTAATCCTATTAACTATCATAAAAACTAGATATTTTAGTTTCTATTTTCAGATAAAAGAACTGATTTGCAGGGCGCCTGGGTGGCTCAGTCAGTTAAGCATCCGGCTTCAGCTCAGGTCATGATCTCCTGGTTCGTGGGTTCAAGCCCCATATTGGGCTCTGTGCTGACTGCTCAGAGCCTGGAGCCTACTTCGGGTTCTGTGTCTCCCTGTCTCTCTGCCCCTCCTCCACTTGCACTCTGTCTCTCTCTCAAAAAATATGTAATTTTTTTTTTAATTTTAAAGAATTGACTCTCAGTCCTAAGTCTCAAAACCGCTAAGTTGAGCTAAGATTTTAATCTTAATCCATTTAAAAAAAAATAATGTTTATTTATTTTTGAGAGAGAGACAGAGAGAAAGCAGAGGAGGGTCATAGAGAGAGAAGGAGACAAACAATCTGAAGCAGGCTCCAGGCTCTGAGCTATCAGCACAGGGTCCAACGCAGGGCTCAAACCCATGGACCAAGAGATCATGACTTGAGCCGAAGTTGGAAGCTTAACCGGCTGGTCCACCTAGGTGCCCCAAAAGTAAGTCCATTTGACCCCATGTGTCTGTGTTAATATTAAATAGCTAAAGAATAGATTTATGCTACTAAACAACTACAAAAAATTAAATTAGAATTTCAGAGAAATGGCTGATATGCTATGAAATAAAAAAGCATGTGTGTACATCTATTTTTGTGTGTGTAAGTCTCCAAACAAGAGCCTCATCCAAAGAATCTTGGTAGAACTCTTTATCACAATGTACACAGTTTTTATGTACACTGCCAGGACAGTAAAAGAGTGCTAGATAGTCATCCCTTATCAGCTGAGAGCATTTAATGGAATAATCTTCTATTCTAGGGCTTTAATTTCTGATGCACTAAGTCTGGAAAATATTAATTTGAGCATCAGGTTTTTTAGACTGCCAAACAAGACAAGGGAAAAGTTAGCAGGTTTTTCAAGACTCTGGTTAAAAATCTATAGAGATGAAAGAGGCATTCAATCAATAGTAATGAACTGCAATCATGTAGCAAGAGTTTTGCTCTTTTACTAGAAATAGCCATCTTGTGATGTTCCACGTATGACAATATATTAGATATAAACATCTATGAGGCCCTACTCTAGGCCCTTTACATTAAAGGGTTCCACTTGGATCCACATCAATACATCCGATCCACAGGGGAAGGACATGTTGGTCTGGAGCTCACACTCCAGCATGTTCTCCAGAATTCCCATCCAAACAAGCTTCCTAATCTACGTGTAAGTTCTGCATGATCCTTTCTCCCACATCAGACTTCCTGAGGCTGGTACAAACTGTCAGTTATTTGGAGGAAGGTGAATAGAAACAGTTTGGATATATGGCTGGGCATCCATCTGCACGTCCAAAAGGCTACTTGCAACCTGTAGGAATGTCAGAGCTGAGTAGAAAAGAAAGATGACCCATAAAGGTACAAAATATTAGGGATGGGCAAGAATCTGTGTATGGATGAACATGTATTTATCAGGGTAATCAATAGGGATGAAACTAGGCTTCATGAACCTTCCAATTAGTGTATAATAACCTTTTTTAACTGGTCTTATAATATTCTCATATTTCCCCTTCTCAAGATCTCTAATTACATTAGTCTTATTTTATTATTAAAAGTAACTTCCAAAAAAATATCTGGAATGCAATGGAGACAGAACTGTTTCTTAAATGTAATCCTCAAATTTGAAATTTATAAATAACTTTAGAGAGCCTTTAAGTTTGTCATTTCTTTTCATTATTGAAAAATTGTATAATGGATCTAATCATGATTACATCATTTTATATATTAATGTGAAAGATATTGCATGCAAGATAATGTAAGGATAAAAAGTATATTAACGCAATAGAGGTTTATCTTTTTTTGATGTTTTATTTATTTTTGAGAGAGAGAGAGTGAAGGAGTACAAGTGGGGGAAGGGCAGAGAGGGAGACTCAGAATCTGAAGCAGGTTCCAGGCTCTGAGCTGTCAGCACAGAGCCCTATACGGGGCTCTGACTCACAAACTGCAAGATCAATGTTAGAATCTTTGGCCTTACCCAAAACCTCTTGAATAAGAATTTATTGGGAGTATAGACCATGAATCTTTATTTTAGATACACAGAGATGAAAACTTAACAATAGAGAATCTAATAAACTAGTAGGATTTATGTACAGGTCAAGCTAACAGGGAGATTTAGCTTGATTCAAATATAACAGAACTGAAAACAAACCCAACAAAATCTATCCCCAAAGATTTAATGTTGGTGCAACAAAACACAAAGTATTGACTGAGGAATTGGTAAAAAACAAAGATAATAAAGGTGAATTAGACAAGATAGGCTATCAGCTGTCATAAGCAGCATCCAAATCTCAATAGCTTATCATTATAACATTTATTACACATTGCAGTCTCGTCATCTCCTGAGAAACAGTTGTGGGCCTGGGATTCTGTTCTAATACCAAGCAGAGATCTGTGATTGCTGGGTGAGAAGAAGAAAAAATCTCCTGTCCAAGATGCACCGCAGAATAAGGGTAAAATTTGCTGTCATAGAGTGGTGGGCGTGCTAAGGAAAAAAAAATAACCCAACACCAATGCCCAGGTTCACTAGCCCTGTTAAGACTGATGCTGAACCTGGACCACAGAGAACCTTCCTGCCCCCACGAAACTCCTAGCAACCAAGAAACAAAGCAACATCAGCTTATGGCTGTGGGAGGGCAATACCATGGTCAGTAACTCCCCTTCTGATACAGGCATAGGATAGCCGCCCTTTAGAGAGCCAACCCCAGACACAGCCATACCAGAACAACAAAAATTAATATAATATTATAGCACACAATAAGTCATTATATATTTTAACATGAAAATATAACAAATAGATGTTTACTTGAAGTGATATACTTTTATGCACTTTTGTTTATTTTTTGTTACATAAATACTATTGATTAATCAACACAATGATAAGACTAGTTAAAAGATGCATTTAGCAATTAATAATAAGACTAAACAAATAATATGTGTGAGAAAAATATAACAATATATTTTAATGTTTGTATCCTGATACAGCAATTGATTTTAACTTATTTTTTCATTATTGCACATTCAAATTTTGTAGACTATACTATTACAGAAGGTAATAGCCATTTTAGAGACACATGTCTAAGGATTCTATCTCCTTCCATTTCAATAAAACAAAAATTCTAATTATACACAAATACAAGAGTTTTTAAAGGAGGTTATAAATTATTTAAACAAGTGTTATATGATTTTAATAAAAAAATAACAATAGTATGTTTCTTTTATGCCATGTGCAGTGAGATATTTTTGCTGTTTTTTTTTTCCTTTTCCAATAATACTTCCTTGAACTGCCCAAAGCCTTTAAAAAATACTTCTTTTTCATTGTAATGGTAACATTGAATATAATCAATTATGAACTTTATTCTAATTCACAGCTCTGTTTTTATCAGGTCTGCATTATTCAGCTTTCTGGTATGAGTCCAATGTGACGACATCAAACAAAATATTCTCTTGAAAAACACTGTAGTATGGGACACTTAACATTTTATTTACTAGCAACAAATTTTATAGACGTTTGAGAATCAGTTTCCTGTTCTCCAAAAATGGCACACCTACTTAGCACCTTCAGGCTTGTTTGAGTAGACAAACTGCTTGTTCATAAGGTCCTTTGGATCTGTAAGTTCATTAGATAAGCTGTCTGTGTCTAAACTGGCTAGCATTTTTTAAATACTCTGAAGCACAGTGACTATCATAAAGTAAACTTCTCTTTCTCAGGGAGAATGGTTTTCTTTTTTTTTTTTTTTATTTAAAAAAAATTTTTTTTAACGTTTATTTATTTTTGAGACAGAGAGAGACACAGCATGAACGGGGGAGGGGCCGAGAGAGAGGGAGACACAGAATCGGAAGCAGGCTCCAGGCTCTGAGCCGTCAGCCCAGAACCCAGGCGGGACTCGAACTCGCGCACCGCGAGATCGTGACCTGAGCTGCAGTCGGACGCTTAACCGACTGAGCCACCCAGGCGCCCCAGGGAGAATGGTTTTCAAACACAGAAGTCATTTGAACATGTGACGGTTGAATTCCAAAAAAGTCACAGTTTGGGTAAAAAAAAAAAAAAATGATGAGAAAGTTGTGCTTAAATTAGTTGCCCTTATCTGGTGACATATTTTTGAGTTCTGAAGGGACTTATTTGTGAAGAAGCTGTTTTTTTTTTTTTTCCTTTGTGAGTTATAGCAACCTACACATAACACCAGATAACTCAGATACAGTAAGTAATCCCTTTCTGGGCACACAATGGCCTCTTTAAGGCCATCAAAGAGTTTTGGATAAAAACCGTTTTACCGTAATCTTTTTATCAATTTTTTTGTTTCCAGTACCTTTCCAATTTCCTTCTCCCATACTTTGAAAAAGTGATTTTATGCAGGGGCACCTGGGTGGCTCAGTCTGTTAAGCACCTGACTCTTGGTTTCTGCTCAGGTCATGATCTCACGGTTCGTGAGTTCAAGCCCCACATCGGGCTCTACTCTGACAGCATGGAGCCTGCCTGGGATTCTCTCTCTCTCCCTCTCTCCCTCTATTTCTCTGCCCCTCCTCTGCTCTCTCTGTCTCTCAAAATAAATAAAAAAAAAGATAATGTGATTTTATGCAGACCAATATTTTAACATGTTTTCATTTTATAGACACATGTCTAAGGAGACGATCTCCTTTTATTTCAATAAAGTAAAATAAATCACATCAAGTGCTTGGGTAAATTTTGAGAAAACCAATAACTAAATAAAAACATTCAAGAAAAACCTCAATACCCAAAGCAAACATATAATTCCCCTTTTTAGCAGTTATGTGTACAAGGTGTGGAGAACATCTAGTACATAAAATTCTTTAATTTGTCTTCATAAGAAGTTTACAGAGTGGATTAAATTTGTCAACGTGTAATTTTCACTGTCTGCCAAATATGTAGATAGATAAGCAAGTCTATATTGCATTTGGACAAAATATCAACAATCTTTAGTTTTATGTTTTCTTATCTTTTATTCAAATCTTCATGGACATCAAGAAGGTGATTGGCAGCTCTATTTTCAAACCAAAGTTCCTAAGAGCTGGAGAGGGACATTTTTGTTGTTGCCGTGATTCAACAAATCACTTGATACACTCTAGAAACACGATCCTTGTTAAGACTTGACAGAATCAACTCTGCATTGTAAGGAATCAGCACAGCTGTTATCAAAATTTCTTTTTTTTTTTTGTTCCTTCCACAGCACATTTTAGCTGCACCCTCTGAATCAGAAAACGTGTCTTTATTGAGTTTCATAGAACAAAGGAACAGTGCAGTAATATGTGTTTGTTCATGTGCTATGCCCAAGCAAATTCAGAGACTGCTATCTTCAAATGAGCATGGAGTAAGATTCAGTCATTATATGTGCTTTCTCCTCCCCTTCTCCATCATGTCCAAGCCCAAATTCTCTTTTGCAGTATGCTCTGCTTTTGCTTATTTACTTCTCTAACCCAGTTGTATGTTCCTTCTGTCTGTTATTCAAATAAGGATTATTTATTTATTTATTTATTTATTCATTTATTTTGGGTAATATCTGCCATATGTTGATTTTGGCATTGTAATTGTTTCATAATCCTCACTCTTTAGAAAACATGGTCATGATATCTACAATGTCAAAAACTAAAGTAGCACTATCTCTATACAATAATCCACAGGCAAACTCAAAAGACAAACTGTTAACATGCATGATTATTAAATTGCTCGCGTAGATCACATCAGTCAGAGAGATGCATTAATGGATCAGTGAAAGAGGCAAAATATAAGGACAGTAGCTACAGAAAATGGATTACCTGGTATCCATTTGATGCTAAAACAGGATTCGTTTCAGCCACTATTTTAACGTGCACTATGAGTTTTGTATAGTTCCCTCAACTTTGTACCCCCATCATCAATACCACAGGACTTTCTATATTCTGGGGAAGGGTTTCTGGGAATTAGGACTGCTAAAACTGAGACAGTCTTGGGCGAATTGGCACAGTGATGACTCTGCCACATGTGCAGAACGGCTGAAAACTGAGAATGGAGTGGAATACTGGGATAATCTCTAAAGTTAAATTAATAGCACTCTTGGCATAAACCATACTTGTGCATGACATAGGCTTTTTTATATATTTAAGGGTTGTTTTGCTAGTATTTTGTTAAATATATTTGAATTCATGTCAGTAAGGGATACTGGTCTGTAGTTTTTATTTGGTCTTAGTATCTGGTTAATACTGGCCTGTTAGTATGACCTGGGAAGCGAATGGCTCTCAGCCATCCAGTCTCTCGGACACCCTCTTCCTTTCTATTCTCACCCCCTCATCCTATTCCAGCTTCATTTCACCATAATGTTCTTTTGCAACTATTCTAATTCATTACTAAATTTGTAGTCTTCTTGCATTATCCAGTTCTGGTGCATACCACTATCAAGTCAGTCTTTAAGAGGTACAATTTTATAATGTTATTTTTGTATTTTATGCACTCCAGATGTCCATATAATAGAATATAAATCACTCAACCTCACATATAAAGGCATCCTGTATCATCTGTAACTTTCCTTCCGATCCTCACATTTTCTATCCCAGCAATTCTTAAACCCATTGTGAATGAAAACCACTTGAGGAACATTTCAAACATACTGCTTATGTGGAAAAGGAAATTATGTTATTGTAATGGTGGCCTCCAACTAGGCTACCAAGCATGGTGTTTCAGAGGTCACAGACAGGCAAAATGACAATACTCAAACGGCATTGTTATTAAATCAATTTTAAAGCATTTAGTGAGAGGCAAGGGGAAAAATATGGGTGAGTTGACATATTTAGGATAACATCCAAGCAGGAAACAATCCTGAATCCTGGAGTATTCAGTGTTTGTTTGTGCTTCCCTGCTGATGGTATAGTTATGAAGACCAGAAATAGATTTTTTTTTCAATACATGAAATTTATTGTCAAATTGGTTTCCATACAACACCCAGTGCTCATCCCAAAAGGTGCCCTCCTCAATCAATACCCATCACCCACCCTCCCCTCCCTCCCACCCTCCATCAACCCTCAGTTTGTTCTCAGCTTTTTTTAAATTTTTTTTTTAATGTTTATTTATTTTTGAGAGACAGAGAGACAGAGCATGAGCAGGGAAGGGGCAGAGAGGGAGGGAGACACAGAATCGGAAGCAGGCTCCAGGCTCTGAGCTGTCAGCACAGAGCCCAATGCGGGGCTCCAACTCACAAACCGCGAGATCAGACCCGAGCCTAAGCCGACGCTTAACCGACTGAGCCACCCAGGCGTCCCTGTTCTCAGCTTTTAGGAGTCTCTTATGTTTTGGCTCTCTCCCACTCTAACCTCTTTTTTTTTTTTCCTTCCCCTCCCCCATGGGTTTCTGTTAAGTTTCCCAGGATCCACATAAGAGTGAAAACATATGGTATCTGTCTTTCTCTGTATGGCTTATTTCACTTAGCATCACAGTCTCCAGTTCCATCCATGTTGCTACAAAGAGCCGTATTTCATTCTTTCTCATTGCCACGTAGTACTCCATTGTGTATATAAACCACAACTTCTTTATCCATTCATCAGTTGATGGACATTTAGGCTCTTTCCATAATTTGGCTATTGTTGAGAGTGCTGCTATAAACATTGGGGTACAAGTGCCCCTATGCATCAGTACTCCTGTATCCCTTGGGTAAATTCTTAGCAGTGCTATTGCTGGGTCATTGGGTAGGTCTATTTTTAATTTTTTGAGGAAAGTCCACACTGTTTTCCAGAGCGGCTGTAGCAGTTTGCATTCCCACCAACAGTGCAAGAGGGTTCCCGTGTCTCCACATCCTCTCCAGCATCTATAGTCTCCTGATTTGTTCATTTTGGCCACTCTGACTGGTGTGAGGTGATATCTGAGTGTGGTCAGAAATAGATTTTAAACACTTGAGTCCACAGATGGAAGGGGCTTTGGTGTTACTCTTTTGTCTAGATCACAAGGCCAATTACTCCTGGCCATAGCTGTCTCTTTCCAGTTAGCCTGCAAACTGCCATGGATTTGCTTCGTGTATTTTAGGTGAAGACATATGAGGCAGAATGAGTGTCAGCAATGTGTGGTCTAATTGAGACATGACTACCCAAATGCCTCTTCTGTGTCTGGTCTCATATATTTAGTACCTATGTGTCTCATGGGTATAAGGTCACTCTTTGTGCTTACTACTTATATTTAATGCATCTTATATTTCTTCTTATCTTACTCTTACTGCATACTGTGAATTCTGGGTATGTCTAGCAAGCATTTATGCTCACTAGCCAGTTAGCTCTACTGAAACGTCTTGAAAAGTTTTGCCTATGCTTTACAAACTATGTATTTATTCACCTGACAGGTTTGCATAGTCTCAAAAGGAAATGCATGTTATAGACTGGGTGCCTGAAATTCACTCTGGCCCCACAGAATTAGAATCTCTATGAGAGGGATCTAGACACCCCAGCTCTCCAGATGATTCCACTGTGCAGATATGGCTGAGATTTGTGTGCTCTATCCCACCTAGGCTGGCTAACAAACCACCCCTCATATACACTAAGAATCCCTACCTCTGCTTTATTGATTTATTTTATTTCATATGACCCACCAGGGTTCTCCCATTCTAGCTAAATCTTATATAGGTCCATTTCACCATAAAACTCTCTCTAATCATTCAGCTATGTTACAAATTCAATTTCTCAAAGGTTAATTTTCAATTAGTTGAAAACATCAGCCACATCAGTTCAAAATGTTTTCTGAATCTACTACCATTTGCTATTTAATCTTATGCATGGCGGGCTATTATTTTTACAGCTTTTTAATTATGCAAATTATGTAAATTATGTAAAAAATTTAATAAAATTTTTACTTATTTTATTTTTTTTATTAAATTTTTTTCAACGTTTTTTATTTATTTTTGGGACAGAGAGAGACAGAGCATGAACGGGGGAGGGGCAGAGAGAGAAGGAGACACAGAATCGGAAACAGTCTCCAGGCTCCGAGCCATCAGCCCAGAGCCTGATGCGGGGCTCGAACTCACTGACCGCGAGATCGTGACCTGGCTGAAGTCGGACGCCCAACCGACTGCGCCACCCAGGCGCCCCTTTACTTATTTTATTTTTACTGAACTCTTCATCCGTGTATTTTTGCATTGTGCAATTAGAAGAGTATGGGCAGCATCTGAGGAAAGGGTGAAAATAAGACAACCCAAGCAACCTCAGGAAAGTGAACCTCATGGAAATAATTATGAGAGAAACAAGGAGGCTTGACTGGTTCCCAGGAGAGAGGAGGAGTGGGAAAAGGAGGGATGAAGACCAAGGGAGGTTTCAAATTTTAAAAATGAAAATACTTCTAAGTAATAAAATAGGAACACTTTCCTTGACCATCTCAGTGGGGTCAGAGAGGGAAGCGTCTTTAGAGAACCGTTTGGCATGTAGACATTGTCTTCTGGCGAAAAGTGTATTCTTTTCGTTTCACTTCAAATTACCTTACATATTTAATTCAGAGATCATAGTCTTTTGCTAAAATATTTCTGAAAACATACTCGTAGTAAATTGATTGTGGCATAAACCATCTTCATCCAAATTCTCAGCAGTGCATAGTCCCAAATTCATGTACACAATGTCACACACTCAAGCAAAAAATGAAAATCTTAGTCAGTAAAAAACCATTTTAGCTCCCTGACAGCACCTGCGCCAGCACTTACAAAACCTGTGTGTTCCTGGCTTTATTTTTTATCTTACTTGTTGTGATTATAATTTATGAGACTAGTAAGTAATCTATTGTTGGTACTAAAGGAAAATGTTCTTACATTACACAGCTTTAAAGTTGTCTGATTTAATGATACAGCTGTTTTAATTAATTAGTAAAAATGTCATCTTAAAATTTGATTTTGAAGATACATTTGAAGAGCTGATCTTGTTTATTTAAATAAAGTGAAATAAAACTTCAATTTAATGTCAGATTTATTATCTGCATAAAGACAATTACATTCCCCATAGAATTCTTGAGAAATAGAATTTTCTATTAGGTTTATGGAATTACTGATCACAGCTACTGCTATTTCATTCTGCATAACAGGAAGTATTGAAGAATGGTTGGACATAAAGTGTTACTAAACACCAGTGTTTAATTCATCAGGAAGTCACAAGTAAATACCTGAAGTTGTACTTGACTTTGATTAGGCATTAGGTAAGTTATTAATTCACTTTGTCAACAGTTGCTATATATTTTATCAAGATAGAATTAAAAGTGCTTCTTTCGTTATCTAAGCAATTAACCTCATTAGATTGTTTTAATGTCCTAGATTCCTGCAGGAGGTGGAACACTTTAAATTTTTCTTCTTCACTTGAATTAGTATCATTAGATTATGAAATGTTAATGGATAGATCTGAAATTTCACCAGGATAACATATTATGTTTATCTCATTTTGTTTGAGAAAGACTGAGTTCCAGTATAAGTGAGAGTTGTTAAACTATAATGCCAAAATAAAGCCAAACTATGTGGACCTTTAGATAAATTAGATAATTAGGTAAGAGACAGTAGCTGGATTCTTACTGGTAGAAAATTGAATCCATGGTAAAGATGCAATGTTCCAAATTTTGTGAATTCTTAAATCTATGGTACTTTTTAGTAATAAAAATCATCTTCATTTATCTATTATTTTTATGAAGCAACATATATTACAGATTTGTCCTTTATGGATTGTCTAATTTCTTTATTTGAATGAGGGGCGCCTGGGTGGCGCAGTCGGTTAAGCGTCTGACTTCAGCCAGGTCACGATCTCGCGGTCCGTGAGTTCGAGCCCCGCGTCAGGCTCTGGGCCAATGGCTCGGAGCCTGGAGCCTGTTTCCGATTCTGTGTCTCCCTCTCTCTCTGCCCCTCCCCCGTTCAGGCTCTGTCTCTCTCTGTCCCAAAAATAAATAAAAAACATTGAAAAAAAAAAAAAAAAAAAAAAAATGAATGTCATCTGCCTGTTATGGGAAACTCCTTTAAATGGACACACCTGCTTAGCACACATCGCCCGTGGTAAAAAGAAGACAGGAGAGTAACAAGACCATCTCCCTTTTTCTGCTCAGTCTGGGACCTTTTAACTTAAAATAGTTTCTAAAGTCTTCTTTTATAAAGTAATATTTCATATTGAATTATTATTAAATCACATACAAATTTGTCATTCACTAGGGGAAATATATTTACCCCCAATCCTTATCATTACACTTTTTAGGAAGATAGAAAGGAAAACGTTTTAGTAATTTATATTTCTCTGTAATTTATCAAAGCCAACAGTTTAGATGTAGTGTTAACAAGGAGATAATTTTACCATTTGGGCAGAAGGTAAAGGAAATTAACACCTTCTAAATGTTTGGCCTTGAACTGCATGCTTCAAAGGCCACCATTAAGAAAGTGAAAAGATAATTCATACAATAGGAGAAAATATTTGCAAATTATGTATCATGATATATATTCATATCCCAATAATATCCTAAGAATGCTTACAACCCAATAATAAAAGAATAAGTAGCCCAATTTAAAAAAAAAAAAAAAACAGGCAAAGTTAAATAGATGTTTACAAATTGCCAATGAGCACATGAAAAGATGCTTATTTCATGAGTCATTAGGGAAATGCAAATCAAAGCCACAATGACATGCCATTTTACATCCACTCAGCTAAAATGAGACAGAGAATAACAAGTGTTAGCAAGGGTGTTGACAAATTGAACCTCATAAACATTACTGGTAGAGTTGTAAAATTGGGAAGGCACTTTGGAAAACATTTTGGCAGTTCCTCAAAATGCTAAGTGTAAAGTTACCATATGACCATGCAGTTTCCCTGATGGGTATAAGTCCAAGAGAACTGTGAAAACGTTCATCCATGCAAAGCCTTGTACATGAATGTTTACAGCATCATTACTCATAATAGCCAAAAAGAGAAAACAACCATAGTGTCCATGAACTGATAATTGGATAAATAAGATGTGGTATATTCATGCAATGGAACATTACTCAACAACATAAAGGAATTAAATACTGATACATGCTACAACATGAATGAACTTTGAGAACCTCATGTTAAGTGAAAGAAGCCACACACAAAAAGCCATATATAGTATGATTCCATTTACATAACATTTTCAAAATAAGCAAATCCATAGAGTAGAACTGGAGTAGGAAATGGGGAATGACTGCTAATTGGTATAGAGTTTCTTTTGGGGTGATAGAATGTTCTAAAATTAGGGACAGGAGATGGTTGCACAACTCTGTAATTATATTATATAATCCCTGAATTATGTAATTTAATGAATGAATCTTATGGTGTGTGAATTATATCTCAATGAAGCTGTTATTTAAAAAAGAAAAAACTTAAAGGCTTAAAAACTTGTATCAAGCTCACTGAATCTATGGGTCAGGACTTTGGGCCAGGCTTTGTGAAAAAATGGTTTGCCTTTGCTTTTTTATGTCTGGGGATTCAGCTAGAAGGACTCAATGGGCTGAGTGTAACTCTATGTCTGGGGCTAGAATCATCTAGAAAAATCTTCACTTACATGTTGGTTAGTAGATGCTGACTGTTTTATCACTTCTCCATGTATCCTAGCTTTCTTACCACGCATGGTGGCCATAGGTCATAAGAGTTCTTTTCTCTTTAATGCTTATTTATTTTTGAGAGAGAAAGAGAGAGAGCATGTGTGCAAGTGAGGAAGGGGCAGAGAGAGAGGGGAGCAGGGGTTCTGAGGTGGGCTCTGTGCTGACAGCAGACAGCCTGATGTGGGGGCTCAAACTCATGAACTGCAAGATCATGACCTGAAGCAAAGTTGGACGCTTAACCAACTGAACCACCCAAGCACCCCAATATTTGTCCTTTTCTGACAGACTTCTTTTACTTAGCATAATGTCCTCAAGTTTCATCCATGTTGTGATGTGTGTCAAAATTTCCTTCCAATAAATAATTGGGTAGCTTCCACCTTTTAAGCTATTGGGAATAATGCTGCTATGAACATGGATGAACAAATATCTCTTCAAGTTCCTATTTTCAATTTTGGGGGGTATATACTCAAAAGTAGATTTGTTGGATCATATTGTAATTCTGTTTAATTTGTTGAAGAATCGTCATACTGCTTTCCACAGTGGCTGTGCCATTTTATATTCCCACCAACAGTGCACAAGAGGTCCAATTTCTTTACATCCTTATCAACAGTTGTTATTTTCTAATTTTTTTGTGTGTTTTAATTTATAGTAATCATCCTGACTGTGTGGCTATGGTTTCAAATACAAATTTGGCTTATAAATGCAAAGGAAAAAGGTTACCAGTTATACTGTTTTCTTGTCTAATCAAAATGGTTTCTTGTATTGAATGTGAGATAGCCTATGACTTACTTTGACTAACACAATGCAAGTAGAGGAACAATATGGAACGTAAGAGCAAAGTCCTTTTTATTTTAGGTACATAGAAGGTCACTTCTTTTTTTTAATGTATGTGTATATATATTTGAGAGACAGCACGAGTACAAGTATGCCTGTGCTGGGGAGAGGCAGAAAGAGAGGGAGATAGAGAATCTTAAGCAGGCTCCATGCTCATAAGAGAGCCCCACATGAGCTAAATTTCATGATGGTGAGATAATGACCTGAGCCCAAATCAAGAGTTGGATGCTTAACGACTGAGCCACCCAGGCACCCCAGAGCAAAGTCTTAATGAGTACTGATGTTGCTTCTATCACCGTTTTGGAAAGCTGTCCCAGAATCACCAGGTAAAGACATACACTAGCTCATTACATTATGAGAAAACCATGGGAGGAGATTCAAGGTATTCTAGCTTAAAGTGAACACCAACTACCAAACATATGAGTGAGGCTATCTTAGTCTATCTACTACCTATTGAGATACCAATTGACTCCAACCCCATGAGCAGCCCCAGGAGAACAGAGCAGAGGAACCACATTGTGATCCCAGACAAATTACTGTCCAGAATTATAAGCAAAGAATTAGTTTTTGTTTCAAGCTGATAAGTTTGGATGGTTTTGCCATAGTAGATAACTGATACTGTCGGGTCAATGGTGTGTGAGAGACTGCTCTCACCGGATTGCAAAGCCAAATGAATGGAGCTCTTCTCGGTTCCACACACTCCACATCAGTAATGTCACATTGTTGGCATGAAATGGGCCATGCTGTGTGTATTTACATATTTACATGTGGAAATCAGCAAGCAAACCGGAGCTTTTTCTTTTTTAGAGAGAGAGAGCTAGTTAAGTATTTTTAACACACCACTAGATACAGTCATTTAGATGCTGAGAGGATAGCAGACATCTGATGACAATGGGACAGACTTGAAAAATTCTGGGAGAGCTGCCGACAGAAGCAACTACCAGGAACTGCTGGAGCTGCTGGTCCTGACTGGTGAGGTGTCTACAGCTGCTACTGCTGTTTGGAGTTGTGGCATCATCAGGTGCTGGCTTGGGTTACTGGTACCATAGCTCATGGTGTGCCAGTGGGGGTCACTGCAGCCAGATAGGGCATGACAATATGCATCAGGTCTGAAAGTTGCCAAAGGTGCCTTCCATGGGACTAACTGCCTGCATATAAGGCAGATATAGCACATGGAATATAGGTTAGTAGATGGGATAAAGTTTAAGCTTCTATAACAAAGAAATTCTAATAGTTATGTGTCAAATAGTATAGATGTTTATTTCTCTCATCACAGTTCAAGAGGAAGTAGACAGTACATTGTGGGAAGGTGGCTTTGTTTTATGAGGACTTCTAGGCATCCAGTTTATTCCTAATGTGTTGCTCCCCCTCCCTCAGGTGTGGTCCTTGTCCGCATGCCAAGGTGGCCCAATTGGCACCACATCTGATGCCCAGTCTGTAGATAAGGTAATGAAAATAAGTGGAAGATACATAATTTATTTTTATGGAAAGAACACAGAAGTTGCACATATCACTTGTGCTCAAATACCATTGGTAAAAGCTTATTACATGAATAACCCACAGATAAAGGGAATCTTTTTCTAACTGAGCAACCATGTGCTCAGCTATAACTCAGGGATTAGTGTCTATTACTAAAAGCAGAGGGCAAGAATGATGCTGGGGAATGATAACCAGTCTTTGCTACACCAAAAATGAGTATTAATAGAAGCATCCAGGTGTCTGGGGCACCCGGGTAGCTTAGTCAGTTAAGTGTGCGACTCTTAGTTTTGGCTCAGGTCATGATCTCACAGTTCATGAGTTTGAGCCCCATGCATCAGGCTCTGTGCTAACAGTGCAGGACCTGCTTGGGATTCTCTCTCCCTCTCTCTGCCCCTCCCCTTCTCACGTGCATGCTCTCTCTGTCTCAAAATAAATAATCTCTAAAGAAGAAAAAGAATCATCATTCATCTAACAAATATGAATATTATCATATGGCCGACACTATTTTAGGTATTTGGATCATAGAGAAAACCCAATAATTACCCTCAAAGTTCTCACAGTATAAGAGATGTCTAAAATAGATGGAATGTAATAACATGTTAAGTTATAAAAGTACTGTGAACAAAATATCATGGGATCACAGAAGAAATATCAAGTAACTGCCTGAGGGGGTTATGAAAGGTTTTATTGAGTTGGGATGCAAATAGAGTCGTGAAAAATAACTAGGCATTCACCAGACTAAAAAGAAAGGTATTATAAGCAGAACCAATCACTTGACATCCATAGTGTGTCCAAGATTGGTTGAACTTAGACAAACTGGAGGCTCAGAATCCAGCCCTCAGAATTGTGGAAGAAAGTGTAGTGTGAAGAAAAAAAAAAAAAAAAGAGCATCATAAGTTTTTAAAAGAAATTGCTTAGTGTAGCATGTATAAATCATGCATGTATTCATGAAGTTAGGTTCAAATGTCATTTAAAATTATAGACATAGGGGCACCCGGAGGGCTCAGTTGGTTGTGTCCAACTTCGGCTCAGGTCATGATCTCACAGTTTGTGGGTTCAAGCCCGCGTCAGGCTTTGTGCTGACAGCTCAGAGCCTAGAGCCTGCTTCAGATCCTGTGTCTCCCTCTCTCTCTGCCCCTCCCCTGCTTGCCTCTGTCTCTCTCTGTCTCTCTGTCTCTGTCTCAAAAATAAATATACATTAAAAAATAAATAAATAAAATAAAATAAAATAATAGACATAAAATGTGACTGTCTAAACTTTAAATGTGGGTGGTGTGAAAATCAACAAAATGTTGTCTCCTAAAGCCTCTCTCTATGTGACTACCTTGACTCACTTCTCACTCATTGTTCCATTGAAATCACTTAAGATTTGCTCACAAGACATTTTCTGAAATAACACTCCATAGCTCTAAAGCAAGCATTTGCTTAAGTCTTAACCTTTTTTTTTTTTTTTATAAATTTAAGGGCATTATGCCCTTTAATTTAATAATGAATTTATGTGTTGCATTTTGGAATGGAATCACAGGGTATTTTTTTTCTATACTTCCAGGATTCAGTTACCTCATGTTCTTTTTAATCAGATGACTTAAAGAAAATGACATTTCATAGACCTACTGAGAGGAAAGAATTCTTTGTGGTCAGACACATTAGAGAAAATGAATACTGATTTTGAAATAGAAAATTTTGTACACTTTATTGCAGTACCAAAAGCTCTAAAATAATAGGAGAGAGAAGCATACCTGAATTAATTCCCTTTGATAAACCGATGATTTCTGTTTCTAATCAGCTTTCTGATTGAATTCACTACCCTCTCCACCCACTTTTGCTGAAATAGTTTTTGCAGATATAATTACTGTGGGGCACATTCTTGAATTCTCAACTTTTTTTTAAAAAGGAATTAAATGTCAATTATATTGTGAACCATATTTAATAACGTAGCATATCCTGCCATTTTACTGAAGACAATGGAATAATAAAGCCACAAGGAATTTCATGTTTTTAAAGCCTTAATTAACTTTGTGCTATAATACCCTGCGAGCTAAGACTCGTGGGCAATGCACTTTGTCCATATGGTTCTGCTATAATCATTTCTGTACTTCTGGTAGAAAAGGAGAAATGAGGTAACTGACAGGCTTCTACTGAGTGGTTATGTGTTTGGAAATGGGGAATAGGATTGGATTGATCCTCCAGTTACACAGTAGAAGAAAGATTCAATATGCTTAATGAGGTGAAAAGAACCAGTAAAAAATTGCCTTAATGTTCTAAAATTATTTACAATAATGGTTATTAATGAGTTATGGAATTACATTTTGTGGGACTTGGGAGAAAGCCAGATTCTATAGTGCTACAAGTTTCTGCATTCTTCAAAAATGTTGACAAAAATGTTTGTAATTCAGTAACCATTAGAATTAATCCTGAAAAGAAATTAGAATGGAAGTAATTGAAAAATATGAAAGAAAATGTAGTTTTTATTTATATCCTAATTAATATTTATCACCTCAAAAGTAGTTTTTTTATAGAATTTGTGGAAACATTCAATGACTTCACAGATCTTAAAAAGAATTCATAGAGGCATCAATCAGAATATATTGGGCTATGCTGTGAAAACCAACAGCTAGAACATTTACGGTGGTTCTAAATAGTAAAATTTACTCTTTGACCAAGCTCCATGTCCTCTGTGGGTTGGCAAGGTTAACAGAGGCACCATCTTGACACAAGCTTCCATGATCACAGAAGTAGGTACAAGAGAATATGGCATGTACGTTCTGGGACTTAATACCTCTGCCTGGAGGTGACACATAGCACTTCCATTCATGTTTTATTGGCCAAAGCAAGCCATAAGCAATATCTGACTTCAAGTGACAGGCAAGTCCAATCTTACCACATGTCTGGAATGAGTGTACCCTGCATCTGTAAATAGTCCTACTGAGTAACAGAACCTACCCTTTGAATTTTAATATTCAGGTCACTATCCTTTCCAGTATATACTTACTTCCCCTAGAAGGAAGAAAACCCAAAAGCTCCATCTAATTTTTACTCAGCCTCAAATCCAGTGCTTTGAAATCATTTGTATTAAGTCCAATGTGTTTTTTCTTGGTTTGAAAAAGTCAGAAAAAAAGAAAAGTTATCTGTCTTTAATAAACGCTATGTAAGTAATGAATGAGGGAAAACATAATGGTGACAAAACAGCCCCATTCTAGTGTTACAGACAAATAGCAATCCTGAAATCTCACAAAGCAGGCATTGCAAGGAGCCCCTACCTTCAGCAAAGGGTTGGGTAGAAGTGGTCCGTCATTAGACTCCTAGCCTACTCCCTAGGGATAGCTTCTTCAGGTGGCTGGACACTTTAATCCTTGACTGTATGGCTACATCTTTGGGGCTGGGCAGATTTCTTAGTTGGCTTTCCATCTCTAGAAGATTGAGGTCCCAAGGTCCATTTTAATTAAGTATTTAATAGTCATACTTTTTTTTTAGTTTAAACTGTTGAAATTTTAGTCAGTATACAAAGTTTAGCTTCAACTACTTTAAAAATTTAGGTGTATTCTTATCTATTTGATAATATTAAATTCCATGTGCTATAATTCTTTTAGATATATGCCTTTCTCTCTAGCTTTAACTATAGGTATCTTGCACCTCTATGGTGTCCATGACATGACTAAAACTTTTACCTTTTCTCCCTGAGCTATTACTGAGCATCACCATACTAAATGTAAAGAACTTAACAACATGAAGACTTATAGCCCTTATCTGATCCATTCTGTATAACCCAAGTTTTAATCGGTTGCTTTGAGAAGTTTCCTTTCCAAATTGACGAGGACTAAAGTACTGAACTCTCCATGTCCTTTTTTTTCCTGTTAGAAAATTTGCTACTTGAAAATATTTCTTTTTAAATTTTATTCCTATAAATAGCATTTAATCCATATTAGTAGTATCCTGTTGTCCAGTCCCGTGACCGGAAGTCTCAGACTCATTAAAGACATTATCTTCCTTTCAGGTGATCTCAGATAAGCATTTAATAAAATATTTTGCAAATAGAAAACCTATTATTATTCTTTGCATATAGTAAAGACATGGTATATACCTACTGGTATACTGGTAAAATAATAGACATCATTCATTTATTTACACATTTATTCAGTTGATTTATGCACAAATATATTAGATGCTTATCCAATATTACATGTACCTCTAAAATACAAATCATATATTATAGTAAACAGTAGGAAATAAATTTCTTCACTATCACATGTATCATTAAAAAGAGTATACTATAACATGTTCACTGGAAGTTTGAGTATTTCAAGCTCTTATGTATTGATTATAATGCCCAGACATGATTTAAGGAGTTTCAGTGAATTGAATAATTGAATAATTCAGTAATTGAATAATTCAATTCAGTGAATTGAATATGTTGAACTGACAACATATCTATGTTAAATTCTTCAGAGCTGATCAACAGTATCACTGGAGCTCTTCAAGGTAGATCAGCTCTTCACCTGATTTCGGGGGCATGGGTGATGGTGATGCAGAGGGTATAGTTGCATGGGTGAGAAGTCAGGCTTGGTCACATTAGCAAAATTTCTTCCAACCTATCCAATCTATCTTAACACTGAATTAAAAAAAATCTTAGTGATTCATGGAATTACTTTTTTTTTTCTTGGGGATCCTAGGTGGCTCAGTCAGTTAAGTGTGTGACTCTTTATCTCAGCTTAGGTCATGATCTCACAGTCGGTGAATTCAAGCCCCAGATTGGGCTCCATGCTGACAGCGTGGAGCCTGCTTGGGATTCTCTTTCTCTCCCTCCCTCTCTCTGCCCCTCCCTCACTCACTCGTGTGTGGGTGTGGGGGGGTGGGCACGCGCGCGAACGCTCTCTCTTAAAAATAAATAAAATAAACATTAAAATTTTGGTCTTAAAATATTTCCATGAAATACAGTAAAATTACATTTAATAGTGTTTCTTTTAGCAAAACACAAACTTGAATTACTAAAGTCAGAATTATGCATACATTTTAGCTTTTTACTTATTTTCCCTTTCTTGGTTATATTTAATATTTTTCATGGATTTTGAATTTTATTATACCTAATTATTTAATAATGCTGTGGCAGTGGTTCTCAATCTGGGATAATTTTGTTCCCCAGTGGACATTTGGCAATATCTAGAGACATTTTTCGTTGTCATTACATCAGGGATGGGGTGGGGGAAGATGCTGGCATTTTATGGGTAGAGGCCAGGGATACTGTTAAATATCCCATGATGACCCCCAAACAAAAAATTATCCAGCCCAAAATGTCAATTTTCCAAAGTTGGAAAACTCTGTACTAGAAAGTTCTACTGACTTGACTTTTAGTGTAACTCTCCAAATTTTGGAAGTGAAAACTGATTTCAGGAAGCCTCAAAGGCTATGTAGTTCAAGGTACAAGACAGGAACATCATACGGTGAGCACTGAGAAAGATGAATCTGGCAAAAGGGTTCTCAGGGACTTCTATCCTGAGAATTTTAAAATTCTAAGTGCTATGCAGATTCTTTCCTAAAAAGACATATAATATTAATGTTGAAAGAAATGTAACTAATGTGACCGAGCCTGACTTCTCACCCATGCAACTATACCCTCTGCATCACCATCACCCATGCCCCCGAAATCAGGTGATCTTCCACCTTGAAGAGCTCCAGTGATGCTGTTGATCAGCTCTGAAGAATTTAAATGTTTGTTAAGCCTCAACTTTCTTCCTGTTATTTTTGCCCTTTGATTCCGGAGTAAGCATGAACAAGTTTATTCCCTATGCTGTAGACATTCCAATATTTAAAAATAGCTATCATGCCAACATTACTTATCTCCACCAGTCTCTACCCCCATTTTCTACATTCATATACCTTCAGGGTGTGCTACTATTCCTCTATGTAGCACCACTACACTACATGCCTCAGAACCGCACATTACATAGGTGTATATAATGGGTGCTTCACAACCATCTTAGTCAGAATCTGCCTAAGTACAGCATTCGCTCTTTCAGTACCGTATTCCAATTGTAATCCAAGTAATATAGGACCCACCTGAGCTAGCAATTACTGCTCTGGGGATATTATGCTGCTGTTCAGGTAGCTGAAAATTAAAAAGTTACTTTTTAAACTGGATGACATGAAACTGGAACCTGAAGCCATTTTCTCCAATTTTTCATGCTCTAGTGATGGCTAATAAAGACACTTAGAGTCTCTCTTTCCTTTTGATTCAGGGTTGTTGTTTTTTTTTATTTAGGTTACTTTTTTATCCATTCCAAATGTTTATTTTTTTTTATTTGACTATAGTTGAAACACAATATTACATTAGTTTCAGGTGTACAACATAGTGATTTGTGATTCAACAAGTTTAAACATTATGTTATGCTCATCACTAAGTGTAGCTACCATCTGTCCCATTACATCGCCGATACAGTATCATTGACTATATTCCTTATGTTGTCCCTTATTCATTCCATAATTGGAAGCCTGTATGTATCTCCTACTTCCTTTCATTCATTTTCCCTATCCTACCACCTCCCTTCCCTCTGGCAACCATCAGGTTATTTTCTGTATTTAGAGGGCTGATTCTGCTTTTTATTTGTTTATTCATTGGTTTTGTTTTTAGATTCCACAAATGAGTGAAATCCTATGGTATTCATCTTTCTCAGTGGGACTTATTTGAATTAGCATAATACCCCTGGGTTAATATCAAAGACTCCAAATCTTTGAATATCACAAGATCCGGATTCTTACAGATTCCATTTGCAGCTCACAGGCTATTTGAATGTGGGAGGCTACCCAAGCCCTCTGGGTTTCAGTTTCCCCAAGTATAAATTGGGAGTAACTTTACAAACCTTATAAAATGGTAATAAGGATTAAGCGAGTGAAAACTTGTTAAAACACATAGAATGGCTTGACCTATAGTAAGCGCTGAATAAGTATGTGCTAAAACAAACAAAATAAATGATATTTCCAATGAAATCATGATGACCAGAATCCCAGATAAAACCAGTTCTTCCCAGACTCCAACAAAATGCATATTTCATTTCTATAAGTAGAGAATCGAACTGAATTTTGACAGAGAATGTATGTTGAGTCCATGATATAATGCTCTAACTCTTCATGATTAATATCTTTCTTCTGACTGACAGCCACAGTAATCCCTATCAGCCATGAAAGCAGCATGAATCATCCAAAGCTTTAAGAAAATGGAAATGTGTGTGTTTTTAAAAGGTGGTATAATTTTGTTACAGGGGTGCATTAAGAATGGATTGCTCGTGAGGATGTTCACTGTCGAAATAGTACACCTACCACATAACACGGACCTAGATATTTTTCTAACCCCTTATTCAACAAATATTTTCAGACATATTTGTTGATAGATTTTTCTACATTAGCACTTTCTCACTTAATTCAGTGGGATCATAGAATTCACTGAAGGAAACTGATTATATAAATTGTGTAACATTATTAGGGCATTGATGACTCCCCAGTGTCTGTATAACATGTGTGCATGAAACCATTCCTTACTCTGCAAATCAGAACATACCTGCTGTGGTCCATCAAGCCTCAGAAAAGAATGATGCTTAGCATCAGGGCAAGGAATGGATGTTCCCCGTCATAAGCTGAAATGCAATATCTAGGCTTTCCCTAAATAAAACAGACTCTACCTGTTTTCTCCCCCTTTGAAGCCTAGTCCACATCCCCACTTATACATTCTGTTGCTAGATTTACTTGTCCCTGCTGATATATTTGATGACTTCTGTCATTCTGCCTCTTTTACATATGTGACAAACTTGATACCAAGCCTAGCAAAAATGAATAACATAGAAGGATCTGATGGCTCTTCATTTTGAAAGCGGATGTCTGCACATGGATGCAGGTCCTACCCATACCACGACCTGCCCCCCATTTTAGTAGCTGTGGACATTTTTGAGTCTTGATATAATTTGATGGAATTCAAACTCTTACTGGCTGAAAGAATCTTAAAGAGATTTTATTGGACACATGGGCATCCAAATTATTCACTCAGATTTATAAGCAGGAATATTAGAATTTCTCCACTTCTCCAAAATTCCTTCTCTTTTCTATCACCATGGCAGTGAGAGTAATCAAAGGGGAAATAGCATAGTTCTCTGATGTTATCTTATCCAGGGGACTTGATTCACTTTGTGATTTGCCAAGATTTTTTTTTTTTTACCACTATGAGTAAGTTATGCTTTATGCTTTGAGGAAGAAAATTTCTTTATTTTTTTTTTATCATTAGCATCGGTTCCCTGAGAGAGTCCGAGAAGGAATTTTGGAAATAACAGTGCTATTCTGAAGCATTAAATTCATTAACTGAATCAAATAAAAGTCATGACACAAATTCTATGCAAATTTATATCTACTTAGTATCATTCCAAAGTGAGTAATCTTGGTAGATAGGGAGAAAGTTATAGATTTGAAAACATTTATGTTATATAATTTAGCAAATTATTGTTATAAATATTTGTCCTCTGTAGTCTTTTTAGTATAGTCCTCAATAGAATAGTATAGTCCTCAACTGAATAGAGTCAATTCCTAATTAGGAAAATTAAGACAAAATTGGGATCTAGGCAATGAACCCCTGGAGACTAGAACTGAGTGGAAGATTAGGAATAAATTTCAGGAAAGGGTATAAACAAACGTGAAAATTCAGACAGGCCGAGTGGAAGAAGAAAGTTTGTGGAAGCATGAGAAAGTTTAGGTCACAAGCACAGGTTGAGTTGAACCAGGAACTAAATGTCACAGGAATGAAGGCAGGTTTAAAATCAGGGACTCAGAAAAGAGACTAGATTATATGAAGTTGTAAACAGGTAGAGAGAGAGAGACAGAGAGAGACAGAGAGAGAGAGAGAACGATAAGCTAAATTAATAAATTGAATTAAATTAAGTTAAATTAAATTCTATTACATTAAATTAAAAAGAGCAGCTACCAGGCCTAGACAGAATTCTCCCAGATTCCTATAGCTGCTATATATTTCTACCATATCATTTGAGGCACTATTGATATCCTCCCTATCCGTATCCCCTCACTGCTATACATGTACATGCATGCACATGATATAGACATACACACAAACCTTACTAGAGACACCAAGTAGTCCTTGATACCAATCTGTGCCCTTTCTGTCCTTCCTACTAGAATGCAAGCTTTTTGAAGGTAGGGGTTTTGTCCGTTTTGCACACTGTGAAATCTTCAGTGCCTAGGGCAATGTCTTGCATGAAGCTGAATAACTGAGCTTATTTCTTACCTGTAAATTGTCATGTCTTTGGTAGACTTCTACCAACTATAAACAGCATTATATGAGCAACCTTCAAGAAGTCACCTTTTCATAAGCTGCCACAATCTTGGGGTAGCTAATGGACAACAGTCACTTATAAGTAGCTTATTCATCTGCCACCATGCCTAATAGTACTGTTGACCTCAACCATCACCAAAAATTCATTTCTTCCTGTTCATGATTCTCACCCAGTTTTTTTTAATGCTGCCTTCATACGCCTTCTAATTCCATACTTCTGCTCCATGAAATTCAAGTTATGTATTCAGGAAAATTAAAATGCCCTTGCTTTCAATTATTTTCTGTTAAGGACACCACTTTCCTTGCAGGTTTCTCAAAGATGGGCTGTTTTACCAGGTCTATCAAGGCCAGGAGGTGGGGTTAGTGGTATTCTTGCTAAATGTTCCCCTAAGACTGTTAGTCCCACCTTCTGCCAAAATTTTCTTGGTGGTATCCTGCTTCAATGAAGGGCCTGCTCAAATACCCTGGTTTTTGGAACTCGAAGTTTTTATGAGCCTTTCCCTACTTGAAAATATATCTCCTGGTTTGGGATCAATCTTCAGACTTATATTCTACTAGGGCATCCTTTAAATGTTTAATTGCAAGCCTTGTTCCAACTTGACATCAGTTCTCACATAACTCTGTGATGTTGCTTGCGCTCCTATGCTTTTGCTTTTCACATTCTGACCTTTTCCCCAGTAAGAGAGCCTCAGTTCTGACAATTAATTACTGTAACCGGTAGCCTTGGTTAATTGTTGCAATTGCTTTTTCCATAGTAATAACCCAATCATTAGCCATGGTCAGCATGTGTAATGATTGTTTCATTTAGAAGTGATTTCCTAGTTTGGATAAAAGAGTTGACAATTATATTTACTGAAATACATTTCTCATGTGCTATCCAAGCCAATTAAACCACCGAAAGTCTTGTTGCTTTTATTAAAGCAGTTATAATCCATTTATTTGAGATGGTTTAAATGGGCACTGTGAGTCAAAGAATGATGATTTAACCTAAAAATTTCAAAGTAATTTCAATACAAAACAAGGCATTCATTATTCCAACATTATCAGACCTTAGGAAGTGTTGAAGTTGGGTTAAATCAATGTTAACTTTTTAAGGTATGTAAGATTTTTTTGCCATTTGATTTAAATATATCCATAAAACACAATAGTCTTCGAGTTTGACTCAATACTTGAAAAAAGTAGAAATAATTATTGTATTTTGAATGTTAGAGCATAGACTATCTTACCAAAAATAATATATGATACAGGTATCCTCTCTCCATTTCTTTCCTGCAACCAAATTTCATCTATTATGTGTTGCAAAGTGTCTCTTATTTCCTTTCTTATTTTTTTTAACATTTAAACTTCTTTTTTTTTTTTTTTATTTTGAGATACATGTAGATTCTCATACTGCTGTAAGAAAAATTACCCACCCTCAAAATCCCATGTACACTTAACCCAGTTTACACAGTGGTAGCAACTTGCAAAACACAATATCACAACCAGAATATTGACTTTGATACAATCAATATGCCATCACTTATGGATTACTTTGTACCCACACAGGTTTTGCTCCGTTTTCTCTCCCATCATACTTACTTACATCCTAAAAACTAAACACTGCATTCTATAATTTTTCATTTCAAAAATGTTGCATGAATGGAATCATGTAATATGTAATATTTAGATATTGACATTTTTAAAACTCAGCAAAATTATTTAGAGATTCATCCAAATTGTTGTGTGCATCAATACTTTGCTCTTTTTTTTTTTTTAACATTTATTTACTTTTGAGAGAGAGAGACAGAGAGACAGTGCGAGCAGGGGAGGGGCAGAGAGACGGAGACACAGTATCAGAAGCAAGCTCCAGGCTCTGAGCTGTCAGCACAGACGCTTAACTGACTGAGCCACCCAGGCACCCCAATACTTTGCTCTTCTTTATTTTTGATTAGTACTCCATGATTTGGATGTTTCAGTTTGTCTGATTGTTCTCCAACTAAGGACATGTGGATTGTTTCCATTTCGGGACTAATATAAGTAAAATTGCCCTCAACATTCATTTATAGGTTTTTTGGGTTAATATAAAATTTTTGTTTCTCCATTGTATGTTTAGTTTTTTAGGAAGCTGTCAATTTTTTTCCAGATCAGCTGTACCATTTTTACACATTCCACCAATTTCACCACATCCTCATCAGCCTTTAGTGTTGTCACTACTTTTTACTATAGTCATTCTGATAGGTGTGTACTGAGACCCCACTATTATTTTAATTTGTATTTCCCTAATGGTTAAGGATAGGACATGTGCTTATTTACATGTGCTTATTTTGCCATCTATACATCTTCTTCAATGAAATGTCTTTTCAGATTTTTGTCTATTTTCTAACTAGGTTGTCTTTTAAATGTTTGTTTTTATTGTTGAGTTTTAGCAGTTCTGTATATATTCTAGAAACTAGACCTTTGTTAGATATATGTTTTGTAAATATTTTCTTCCAGTCTGTAGCTTGTCTTTATATCCCCTTAATGGGGTCTTTCACAGAGCAAAAGTAATTTGATGAAGACCCATTTACCAAATTTTCTTTATATGGATTTTGCCCATGGTGTCAAGGCCTCTTTTCTTAGACATAAATTCTGAAGATTTTTATGCTGTTTCTTGTTAAAAGCTTTATAACTTTATATTCTACATTTAAATCTGTTACCCAGTTGAGTGAATTTTTCTATAAAATGTGAGGTATAAATTGAGATCCTTTCCCCCCAGCACAAACCAATTGCTCCAGTACCATTGTTCAAAAGTCCATCCATCTTCCAATGATTGCATCTGTGCCTTTGTCAAAAATTAGCAGGCCATAGTTTTATGGAGTGATTTCAGGGCTCCCTAGTCTGTTTAATTCATCTATGTATATATCCCTCTGCCAATACCACGCGTCTTGTTTACTGCAAATATATAAGAAGACTTGAAATTAGTTAGGCTTTTTATTCCACTTTATTTTTTTAAATTGTTTTAGCTATTTGAATTCCCTTGTTTTCCTATACAGAAAACTTGCTTGGATTTTTACAGAAATTATGTTAAACTTATCAATTAAAGGAGAATTGACATCTTTACTATGTTAAGTCTTCCAACCCATGAACATGATATGTCTTCCCATTTATTTACATATTATTTGATTTCTTTCAGTATGTTATAATTCTCAGTATGCAAGAATGTACACATATTTTGCTGGGATTATTCTTGAGTATTTCATTTAGTTTTGAATGACTTTAATGGTATCTTTAATTTCAGTGCTGATGTGTTCTTATCTAGTATATACAAATTCAGTTGATTTTTTTTTTTTTTTCTGTCTATCTTGTGTTCTGTATGTCTGTTGTGTCAGGTATCAGACCACTGGTAACAATGCTATGGGCTAGAAATGCCTGAGGCATTCACTGGGCCCATATCATTTGTGGGAAACTCCTATAGAATTTCTCTAACAGAAGCCAACGTTGAGGCTGAACCAGCCTTTGTGGTTCTTTTATTATTGCAATATGCACCTTAGCAAAAAACTTTTAAGGACTTTTAAAGGACACTTCAGTGAACAAGATTTATTACTCATAATCCTGGAGGATATATGGAATCTCTGTGGATATATGGACCTCACTGTGAGGTCATGGAGAGAGGACGAGAGAGCATGTATCTGAGGCTCTGCTTTTAATAGGGTGAAGGGTGAAGTGCCTAGGGTTTAATGAGTTTACTCTTTATTGGCAAATTTAAAGCATAAGAGTGGAAGTTAGAGCACAGGAAGGGAAAAGTAGGGTCACTCAAGTTGTCAGTTATCTAAGTTACTCAGGGCTTTCTTAAAAGGGGAACTTCAGGGTGGGGGCAGCCTATTTTTTTACTTCATTGTTTTGCTAGTAGCCGTGTCTTACAGTTAGCAATTGTTTATTTGAGAAGGATGTCTTTGAAATGGGTGGCTTTGTAATCAAAAGCTTAATATCAAGCACTTACAGTATAGTAAAAAGCTTAATATCAGGAACTTACACTATAATGTCATGATTTTAGTGAATGCACTTATTAGTTCTAGGTGTCTTTCATAGAATTCTTCCAATCTACAAAATCTATGCCTACATAGACAAACGTGTCATCTGAAAATAGAAACAGTTAATTGCTTTTTAGCCTTTGGCTAGGATTAAGTATAAAAGTAAAGACTTTTTTTTTTTCTATTCAATCTTAGTATGGTTTTATTTCTTCCTTTTTAAAAAAAAAATCTGATGACACTGGCTGGTATTTCAAAAAAAAAATATTAAGTAAGAGTGTATATTGTTGCCTTGTTTTCAATCTAAGGAAAGGCAAATTATCCATTTTTTTTCTTTTGTTGCTTGAACTTTTGGTGTCATATCTTAAAAACCATTACCTTAATCTACAGTTGCAAAGATTTATCCCAAGGTTTCTTCTAAGAGTTTTATGGTTTTAGTATTTACATTTGGGTCTTTAATCCATTTTGAGTTCATTTTTGTCCTATGAGATAGGGGTCAAACTTTTTTTCCTTTTAATATGGATATCCATTTGACATTCCATCATGATTTTTTGAAAGGACTCTTCTTTCTCCAATTGTGTTGTCTTGACATCTTTGTTGAAAATCAATTGACTGTAACTGTAAGGTTTTATTTTCAGTTTCTCAATACTGTTCCATAGAGCTTTATGCCAGTACATACTCTTGATTACTGTAGATTTGCAGTAAACTTTGAAATCAAGAAATGTGAAACCTCTAATTTCTCTCTTTATCAAGATTGTTTTGACTACTCTGAGCTCCTTGCATTTCCATATAAATTTTAGGAAAGCCTATCAATTTCTAAAAACAAAAACAAAAACAACAATAACAAAAAAAACCCCAAAACACCTGGAATTCTGATAGGATATGATAGGATTGGCAACGAAAGTATAGATCAATTTGAAGAGTTTTTCAACCTGAACAACATTAAGTCTTCCAATTGATAGGCTTAGGATGTTTTACAATTTATTTAGATACTCTTTAATTGCTTTCAGTGTTATTCCGTGGTTTTAAACGTGCAAGTCTTGTACTCCTTTTATCAAATTTATTCCTAACTGTATTATTCTTTTGATGGTTTGTAAATGGAGTTGTTTTCTTAGTTTCTTTTTCTTTCTTTCTTTCTTTCTTTCTTTCTTTCTTTCTTTCTTTCTTTTTCTTTTTTTCTCAAGAGAGAGCACAAGTAGGGAGAGGGGCAGAGGGAGAGAGAGAGAATCATAAGCAGTCTCCATGCTCAGCATGGAGCCCAACACAGGGCTTTGGTCCCACAACCCTGGGGTTATGACCTGGGCTGAAATCAAGAGTTGGACACTCAAATGACTGAGCCACCCAGGTGCCCCTCTTAGTTTCATTTTCTAATTGTTCATTGCTAGTATGTAAAACTAAAACTGACTTTTTTATATTGATCTTGGACTTGCAAACTTTCTGAATTAATTAGTTCTAAATGTTCTTTTATGGATTCTTTAGGATTTTCCAAGCGTCATGTGTAGATTAAAAAATATATATATTTCTTCCCTTCCAATCTGGATACCTTTTTTTTCCCCTTGACTAATTGCTTAGCAAGAACTCCCAGTGCAATGTTGAATAGAAGTAGTGAAAGTATACATATTTGTTTTGTTCCTTATCTAAGGGAGAAAGCAGTCAGTCTTTACTATTAAGTATGATGTTAGCTGTGGCTTTTCCATAGGTATATACAATAGGATGAGAACATTTTCTTCTACTTCCAGTTTATTGACTGTTTTTATCATGAAAGCGTAATGGATTCCATCAAATGAGTTTTTTCTAAATCTACTCAATGATTGCCTGTTTTTGTCCTTTATTCTGTTAATATGCTGTATTGAATTGATTTAGTTTCATATATTGAACCAACTTTACATTCCTGTGATAAATCCAACCAGGTCATGTATATAATCTGAGTCTTTCTATTTTTTTTCACTCTTTTTCTTTCTGTTTCTCAGGGTAGATAGTCTCAATTGACTTCTCTTCTAGTGCACTGTATGCTTATTTTTTTAGTTCACATCCATTGTTTAGCCCCTCTGGTGATTTTTACATTTCAACTCCTGAATTTCCATTTGGCTCTTTTTAAAATAATGTTTTCTCACTGGTATGTGGTGGTACATTGCTCTCATACTTTTATTTAATTATATAGACATGTTTCCCTTCACAGTTTCAACATATTTATAATGGTTTATTTAAAGTCCATTTTGAGTAAGTCCCAACATCTGGCCTACTTCAGGCACAAATTCTATTGACTTTTTTTGTGTGTGTATAAGCTGTAGTAATTTTTTATTTCTTTGCATGCTTCATAATTTTGTGTTGGAAGCTAGATATTCAAATAATAATATGGCTACACTGGACCTCAGAATCCTTCTTCTCCAAACCATGATTTGTTGTTGCTGCTGAGTATTGTTCTTGTTGCTGTTTATTAGTGTAGCAACTTTCTCAATTAATTTTGCAAAGTCTGTATTCTTTTAGATATGTGGGCATTGAAGTTTTGCTTGATTACTTTAGTTGTCAGCTAATGCTTGGATAGATAGATTTCCCTAAATATCTTGAATCAATGTGTCTCCTAGCCCTTGTGTACTGCCCTTTCAACACTCCAGCTTTGCTTTTCGCTTGCACCAAGCCTCAAGGTCAGTCAGACATGAGAGATTAGGGCCTTCTCAGGTTTTCCTTGGCATGTTCATAGCTCTGATCATATGTAGAATGTTCTAGGTTCTCAAGAATATTTCAGAGCTTTTCAAATCTCTTAATGGAAATATCTCAACCAAGTATTTATTTTTAAGGTTTTTTTGTCAGTTTCTTGTTACTCCAGCTGGAATCTTCATTGAAGACAGCTGTAAAATTAAATGATTATCACTGATCATTTTTTATAAATGCCGTAGGGTTTTGCAATGTGTACAAAGCAGTCTCTGAATCAGCTCAAATAGAGAAAAACTTTGAGAGTGGAGCCGGAGCCTTTGATGGAGCTTCCAAACAGATTAAATACTGACAGTTTTCTGAGTATGAGACTTCAGAGGATCACCAAACTCATTCTGCTCTTTACAGTGGTTGCTAGGCTGCTGATTTTCACAACTACTGTATTCTCAAGATTACTGGCCTTCAAGGCTGTCATGGAGTTGGGAAAAGGGGAATGGGAATAGGGCAAGGTAAAATACCATAAAATTTGCTATTCTTACCATGATACAACCAGTTTTTCTTCTTTTTCTTTTTTTTTAATAGTTAAAAACTCAATATTTTTTGGTTGAAGGAGAGTAGGAGATACAGGCTTCCAGTTACGGAATGAATAAGTCATGGCAATAAAAGGTACAGCATAAGGAATACAGTCAATGCTCTTGTAATAGTGCTGTATGGGGACAGATAGTAGCTGCACTTATGGTGAGCACGGCATAATGTATAAACTTGTCAAATCACTATTAGAACCAGTTTTTCTTGAAAAAAAATGTTCCTTAGATTATTGTAAGCCTTGGGTTAATTTCCATAATTCTTAATTTTGGAACTGAGTTCTAAAAAGTTGATTGTGACAATTTTTGACAGTGTTATTATTGCTTTCAAGGAGGAGTAAACTTTCAGAGTTTCTTATTCTGCTATTTTAGATATGTTCTATATCCCGATTACTTTTACTAATAGCTTCAAACATGCTGTCAAAATTGTCTTCATGAAATCCACCTTGATTAAGTCAATGGACTGTTGTTGTTTGCCTATAGAATACAATAAAATGCTCTATCTAGTTCAGTGTTCAAACTTCTCAAAATTCTGACCTAACCAATCTTCAAAACTTAATTTTAAATATACTTTTTATATATATCATCCTCTCAGGCAATCCACTGATAATTCACTTACTTCAATTTGCTTTTAAATCAATTTCTTTGCAAGATAAAGGTACATATATTTGGGATGCCCTTTGTATCTTCCAACTCTGCATGGCCAACCAAAAATACCACCAACTCTTATGAAGATTTTGCTTAGTAACCTAACCATAAATACTCTTTTATAAACTCCTAAAGTAGTTGTTTTCTCTAACAAATACAGTAATTTCTATTATGCTTTCATATCTTACTTTATAGCAACTTTTCTTTACACTTCTGTTTTTTTCATTAGATAAAATCTTAGAACATAGGATAATATTACATGTAGCCTTGGAAATATGTCAGGCATTTAATAAATGCTTCCTGACTGATTGAATGTATATATTAATAAGTGAATAAAATATGCATAAATGAATACTTTTATCTTTTCTAGAGAAAGAATTATTTCTAATTTTTATTTTTCCCATGTATATAATTGGAATGTATATAATTGGAATGTGTATAATTGGAATGTATTCAATTACTAATCTGAACAAGACACTATTTTATAATGTTTAAGTTGAAGTTACACTTACTGGTAATATCCACATATTTTAACATTTTAAATATTTCCAGAGATGATTGGACATAGACATAGACAATTAAGTAATTTTTAACCAAATTATTTTCTAATGTCAAATATTTATGTTTGGGCTACAATATCTAGGGTACTAAAAACCTTCTTCTTGCATGTGTGTACCTAAATCATATTGACTATAATCAGTGTTATGGATTCCTAACAAAGAACATTCATATTATGTGGCCTGCAATACTATAGTCATTTTATTTGTTGATTGCACATATGCATAAAAGAGGCAAAGGCAACTATGTTGGTGGAATTTTTGATATATGAAGCACCAGAAGAATGAGAATCAAGAAACATCAAATGTCAATCCATGACCAGTTATCATCAAAAAGGATTTAGATTCTGCTAAAAAAAGACATCATAGTCCCTCTATTACTAGAATAAAATCCCTCTTGGGAAAACTTTCTATTCTTTATTTTTCAAGTACTGTTAAATGATTTACTTTGAATAATGGAAAGGATATAGTCTAAAGTTTACTCAAATTTTTATTGCAAAGTATAAACAAATAATATCTTGATTGGATTAGTGATACAACATAAATAAAATAAAGTAAATATATTTAGAGATTACTGATAATATAAGCTTGGAATTTGTTGCAATATACTTGTAACTAGAGTTGAACTAAAGCAATATAGCTCCTTTTTTTGTCAGATAATCTCTCTTCTCAAAGTTTCCCTTTCACTAACAATCTGTAATATGGTTACAGTGCAGCTTTTCAATATTTATCCTAATGATCGGCATTTTCTGAAAATCATTTTATGAAAGAAGTCCCACACTCGTATTTATTTTGATATCCAACCTTTACAATGGGACACGAATGCCCTAAGTTCTCATTTTTCTGCCATTTGAAGATTTTAGAAATGAATGTATGCTCCCAAGAGGGGTACTGAGGATTTGCTTTTGCAATTACTATGCCTGTATTTCTTTCTTCCAATTTCGTCACAAAAAAATAGTTGTTTTTTAAGAGAGACAGAGAATTAAAAATATTGCTCAAGGAGGAGAAGATCCAATTCCAAGATGTATCCAAAGAAAGATGGCAGCTTCCAGTCAAAATTGATGAGCCACAGCAGAAAGATAATAAAACATCCTCTATCTTTAACATGACATTATGAGTATGTTGCCTAAGAAAGTAATTTATGCTCAAATTCCTACCGATAAAGGGTTATTGAAAATATATTTGTTAAAGGATATATACAGTAATAATAAAAATGAGAATCTTGTCTGAGCACGTGGGCCTCACAAGGTCCTAGGAATGCTACACAGTTGGCTCATAAAAACAGGAATGGAGTTTGGGAAGTGACCTGGGTATTGAGTTTACAGCTCACCATTGGGTCCGCAGCTCTTTTTGTGTTTGACTATTATGTTGACTTTGGTAAATCTTGCCTCTTCTTCTATTGCTCTCGTCTCTGACAAACACCTTCTCTTGATTCCCCTTTGCTTTGCTTCATTGCTTCAATTTACTCACTGTCTCTGCTTCCTCTCAGTTGCTGCTAATTACTCTTCCTCATATCATCTGCTTAATGGCCTTTTCCCCTGTGTGTATTTTGGCTTCTGCCCCCTGCCACCAGCCAGTCACTCTGTATGTCCTCAATTCAGATTGATTCAATTCTGAATCAAAATGCAGGTTTAGGATCAAGGGCACAAGAGGCTTGAAATTTGAACTGCATGAGGGGAAACCTCATGCTTTAAGACCAAAGGGAAAAAGGTGAGATAGGTACTTCTGTTAGGTTGGGGACAAGAAGTTGAGAGCGATCATGTTTAATGATTTTTGCTTCCTTAACTGAGTTAGAGCCCTGACTGCTAAGAGCAAGGCGCAGGGTTTGGATAAGGAGCTTATAGAGCTGTGGAGGCTTGGACTACTTTTAGAGGGGGATGGGAGAGGAACTGGCCAGGAACAGGTGGAAGCATGAATAGGTCGAGTTGAGAGCTGAGGTCTGACATCAGGTGCAGCCAATCTGCCAGTCCATTTGGATAATGTGATTTCTTTCTGATTGTGGGATTTCAGCACTACCAGTGCCGCCCCACCCCCCTTCAACTCCTTGGGTAGGAATGAAGAAGGCAGATGAAAGGATGCTTGGGACATCAACCACTTGCATTGAGAGAGAAGAAATGTTAGAGGCTGGGAAGATGGAGAGGTCAGGGACTGAAAGTCTTAAAGAAGTGGATGCCAGTGCAGAAAGATGGGTTATTTGGTTTAAAAAGTAGGACACTGGAATTAGGTGAGCAGATTTCAGAGGTGAGGCCATGATATGGTAGATTAAATCTGACCACAAGTTCTTTGCAGCTATTCTTTCCACTCTGCATTTGAGCTGGCCTTTGGACTCGCTGTTATCAATAGAATACAGATGAAGTCATGCTGGGCAAGTTCTGGAGTCTAGGCCTCAAAAGGCCTTATGGCTCCTGCCTTTCCCTGCTCTTGGGACACTGCCCTGGGACTGCCATAGCATTAAAAATGCCCAAGATGAAAGACTATGGAAAAAGAGCCGCAACCATTCTAGCTGCTCTCAGCTGGGCACATCCTCCACCTGTTGCCCGCCAAATGCAGCCCACAGGAGTGAGTCCAGTGGACACCAGCAAAAGGACTGTCCAATCAACCCACAGATTGATAAAAAATAATAAATAGTTGTAAAATATGGTGTATTTAAAAAAAAATAAACAAACCTGGCATGTTTGAGGCCCAGCTGGTATTCCATAGCAAGGGAGGATACAGGGTGAGGAAGGTGATGATCATGATAAAGATTATTGTAAAACTTGGACTTTTGTTCTGTGATGCAAAGCCATCCAACTAATGTATGCAGGGGAATGACATGATTTGACCTGAGTTTTAAAAGGATCACTTTTATGAATAGCTACAATATGACATTACATGTAAATATGATATGACATTGCTCTGTTTATTAGTTCACTGAAGACTGGTTAGCATATGAATACAAAAAAGTATGGATTTAGCCTTCACATTAATTGACTACTGTTGGCAGCTAAATTGGATAATTTGAGCCCGGATATAGACATTTTTGCTTCAGCTTTTGTAGATAAGATTTGCATTCTTATTAACTTAATTTTGCTTCTCCAAGCCTCTAAGTTACTTTTTCCAGTTATTGTCTGAGTTCACAGTTTCCCAAATTCTCCAAAATAGAGTCTGGGTCAAGTGAGAAACTATAAAAATGCAGATTTCTGTGTAACAGTAAATCTTTTTTTTATATTTCAGAAATGCATCCTATAAACATAACCAAATGAAATAATTTTTTACAAATCAGAAAACTTTCAGGAACTCTCTCGCAAAATCTTTTTCTCTAAATTCTGTCAAACTATAATAAAAAAACCCTCACTAATACAATGTTTGGGATAATAAAGATAAATGAAGAAAAATGATTTCTAAAAGAACTAGAAAATGCTGTATCATTTTAATTTACATTTACAAACGTCTACAGTGACCTCTTCTTGAATATGGCAACATTATCTTAACATATAGCTAAATTCTACTAAAATCAGTACAACAACATATCTCTAACTTTTGCAGCAGCAAAACATATGGCATAATTAATTTTTACATTCAATTATCTATGTCTAAAAATACATTGAAATGCTAACTTTAAATTTGGCCAATATGTCCTCAGGCATGATTTTTGCACAACCCCATTATAAGGCATTACCTTGAATTTCTTGCTTGAAACTCAAGTGTTATCAGGAAGAAGCTTAAAAAATTACAGGGATGAGAGGAAAAGAGTCAATAAGAAATTATAAATCAAGATAACATTTGGAAGTGCAAAACTCAGAGTCTGGAAAGAAATAGATGCTCAAAAAATCACTTTGGCATGATTTTGAGTCATTTCTCCAGGATTCAGGCAAACATCTGTAACAGGGTAGTATATTAAAATATTATTTTTTGTGTTATGTATTTCTTCATCCTCATATTCTAAGATGTTTTATAATTCCTTGCCTTAGAGAAATTTTCTGTTAGCAAAGCAAAAGTTGCTTCAAACTTCTATTTTGCACAAATTTTTATTTTCAAGTTTTCACTAACTTTAACTTCTATGCTAAGAGGCCAGCAAGGAAGACCAAGGGTGAGATTCATCCAGACTGAATAGTAAGTCTGTCTGGCCTTTACTGGGATCAGCACCTATGAGGTGATTTGACCTGGAGGGCAGGCAGTACAGTACGTCAGGGAACCTATTGGTTTGAGTGTCCAAGGTCACCAAAGATTGGGGTACATCTAGTACTGCCCAGAGAAAGCATTGCACTGACCATTCTGGGCAGTTGAACCTCACTTGAGGTGTTTCCTTCATACCTTGCTGACTTTTACACAACTCTAGGATAGCAGGAACCTCAATGTGGACTGAAATTGAATAGCCATCACTTTACATAAAATGTTAACTGCAAATTCCTATCGGGTAGGTGAACCGGCTTGGGCTGTCTTACCTCAAATCAACTCTGACAAACTTGGCAATTGGAGTGCAGGGTGCAATTCAGTAACTACCCGTAACAACTAGATAACACAGAAAAATTGGGGGATACTGATGGCTTTCTTGAACTACTTTATGTTCGGTGATGAGGTGTGAGGCATTGCAGCCTGGGGCAAATGGAGGCCACAGACAGCAGCCAGAGGAAAGTTTAGGAGAAGCTTACACTATATTTAAGGAGATCAGTCTGTAGAGCGAGTTGCACTATTTCCCACCTAGATTGTTATTTATTTTTAAATATAATTTTTTAAATTTATTTTTGAGAAAGAGAGGTGGGGGTGGGAGGGATAGAGAGAAAAGGAGACACAGAATCTGAAGCAGGCTCCAGACTCTGAGCTGCCAGCACAGAGCCTGATGCAGGACTTGAACCCACAAGCTAGGAGATCATGACCTGAGCTGACGTTGAATGCTTAACTGAGTGAGACACCTAGGCACCCTAGTTTTTAACTATTCTTACTCCTTTAGCTATCCTTAAAGCCATGTAAAAGTTTTGGAGGTTGGTGTGTTTGTTTTTAAAGCCCTTTCTTTTCTTTTATAACATCTTCATTTTGGTCTTATCTAGAAAGAATTTCCTCACTCCAAAGCAAGGAAGACTGTTCTCATATTTAATTCTAGCACTCTTATAGTGTTATTTCTACATTTAAATTTTGATCCATTTGGATTTTATTTGGGTGCATGGTAAGAAATACAGATCCAAATTTATCTGTTTTTCAGATATTTATCAAGTTGTCCCGAAACTATTTATTTTAATTATTATTTTTAACCATGTTAAAAACACATAATCAAAAATTGATATTCTTAACCATGTTTAGGCATACAGTTCAGTGGCATTAAGTACATTTAGATTGTTGTGTCACCACTACCATCCATCTCCAGAACTCTTCATCTTGTGAGATGGAAACTCTATACCCATTAAATAATAATAATTCTCCCTTCTTTCCTCCCTCAATGTCTGGTAACCACCATCCTACTTTCTGACATTTTACTTAGCATAATGTCCTCAGGTTCATTCATGTTGTAGCATGTGTCACAATTTCCTTCCTTTTTAAGGCTAAATAATATTCTATCATATGTATATACCACATTGTCTTTATCCGTGCATCTATTGATGGACTCTTGGATCATGTTCACATTTTTGTTTTGTGAATAATGCTGCTATGAACATAGATGTGCAAGTATCTCTTCGAGTTCCTGCTTTTAATTATTTTGAGTAAATACCCATGGGTGGATTTGCTAGGTCATATGGTAATTCTATTTTTAATTATAATTTTTAATATTTAAAATATATATGCAAATGAGTGTATATACATGTATACGTATATATGAAGCTTCAATATTTATCTAAAACACTGAAATAAATACTAACAAATATGCCTTTAAAATTAAAATGTAAATATGTAATATATGTACACATATATACATACATATCCATATCCATATCCATATCCATATCCATATACAGTATGAGTAGCAAATTAAAAACACAGGAGGTTTTGCAACTAGGTGGAAATTGTACTTCTAACATTAGCCAGCACCTTAAAGAAAAAAAATAAAGTTCTAAAAATTTGAAAGTGGAGGCGAAACTATTATTATTTACATGGAATAGCAATACATGTATACCTATATAATACAATAAGCACACAATATAATAGTTATGAATCTGGATAAAATGTAGTATCAATACTTTTACGTAGGTTTGTGTATATAGGTATGTATGTTTGTGAGTATATGTAAACGTATATATTTACATATATATAATTATGCTAATGTATACATATAAATTTCCATACTCATTTTAACAAAATATTTATTAGTACTTACTGTAAAATGCTTTTTAGATTGATATTGAAGCTTTGTTAAATATGTTTTTAGTCACTGTGGAGCAAGTTATAGGACTAGATTTCAATTTTGCTGCATTAAATATGATAAAAGTCACACTAATAATATTCCAAGAGTGAAGTTCTTTGCATTTCTAAAAATTCCATATTATCAAAGTGTATAATTGTTTAATATGATGTGGTATCCTATTTGCTAATATTTATTATGAAATTTTTTATCAGTTGATCTATAGCTTATTTTAGAGATTTTGGTATCGATTTTGTATTACTTTATGAAAATAATTCAAAGTATTTTTCTTTTACTTTTCTATGCTCTGGAAGAGATTAAATAACATTGATACTGTTCTTTAAACATTTGGTAGAAGTGTCTTGTGGAAGCACAGGAACCCAAGGCTTTGGAAGGGAGGAGTTTAGCTCATTTGCAAATTTCTATGTCCCTTTGTGGAAATTATGCCTTGTAATCTGTTTCAATACATTGCAGACTGCTTTAATGAATTACATTTTCCTTGACTATCATCCATTTCATTCAAGGTATTTATTTGAACTGCCCCCTGCATCGTTTCTTTTTCTGTTCTTTTTTTTTTTTTTTTTAACGTTTATTTATTTTTGAGACAGAGAGAGAGCATGAACGGGGGAGGGTCAGAGAGAGGGAGACACAGAATCTGAAACAGGCTCCAGGCTCTGAGCTGTCAGCACAGAGCCCGACGCGGGGCTCGAACTCACAGACCACGAGATCATGACCTGAGCTGAAGTCGGCCACTTAACCGACTGAGCCACCCGGGCCCCCCTCTTTTTCTGTTCTTGACAGTCTGTTTTTTTTTTAATTTATGCTTTACTTAATTTGTCTATTTATTTATTATTTTAAAAATATAATTTATTGTTGAATTGGCTAACATACAGTGTGTAAAGTGTGCTCTTGGTTTTTGGGGTAGATTCCTGTGGTTCATCACTTACATACAACACCCAGTGCTCATCCCAACAAGTGCCCTCCTCAATGCCCATCACCCATTTTCCCCTCTCCCCCAACACCCCCATCCACCCTCAGTTTGTTCTCTGTATTTAAGAGTCGCTTATGGTTTGCCTCCAGCCCTCTCTGTAACTATTTTTTCCCCTTCCTTCCCCCATTGACCTCTGCTAAGTTTCTCAAGATCCACATATGAGTGAAAATATATGATATGTCTTTCTCTGACTGACTTATTTCACTTAGCATAATACCTTCCAGTTCCATCCATGTTGCTGCATATGGCATGGTTTCATTCTTTCTCATTGCCAAGTAGTATTCCATTGTATATATAAACTACATCTTCTTTATGCATTCATCAGTTAATGGGCATTTAGGCTCTTTCCATAATTTGGCTATTGTTGAAAGCGCTGCTATAAACATTGGGGTACATGTGCCCCTATGCATCAGCACTCCTGTATCCCTTGGATAAATTCCTAGTAGTCCTATTGCTGGGTCATAGGGTAGATCTATTTTTAATTTTTTGAGGAACCTTCACACTTCACAACCAGAGCGGCTGCACCAGTTTGCATTCCCACCACCAGGACAAGAGGGTTCCTGTTTCTCCACATCCTCGCCAGCATCTGTCATCTCCTGAGTTGTTAATTTTAGCCACTCTGACTGGTGTGAGGTGGTATCTCAATGTGGTTTTGATTTGTATTTCCCTGATGATGAGTGATGTTGAGAGTCTTTTCATTTGTCTGTTGGCCATCTGGATGTCTTTGGAAAAGTGACTATTCATGTCTTCTGCCCATTTCTTCACTGGATTATTTGTTTTTTGGGTGTTGAGTTTGGTAAGTTCTTTATAGATTTTGGATACTAACGCTTTATCCGATATGTCATTTGCAAATATCTTTTCCCATTCTGCCAGTTGCCTTTTAGTTTTGTTGATTGTTTCCCTTGCAGTGTAGATACTTTTTATCTTGATGAGGTCCCAATAGCTCATTTTTGCTTTTAATTCCCTTGCCTTTGGAGGTGTGTCAAATAAGAAATTGCTGTGGCTGAAGTCAAAAAGGTTGTTGCTGGTTTCTCCTCTAGTGTTTTGATGGTTTCCTGTCTCACTTAGGTCTTTTATCCATTTTGAGTTTATTTTTGTATATGGTGTAAGAAAGTGGTCTAGTTTCATTCTTCTGCATGTTGCTGCCCAGTTCTCCCAGCACCATTTGCCAAAGAGACTGTCTTTTTTTCCATTGGATACTCTTTCCTGCTTTGTCAAAGATTAGTGGGCCATATATTTGTGGGTCCAATTCTGGAGTCTCTATTCTATTCCATTGGTCTGTGTGTCTGTTTTTGTGCCAATACCATGCTGTCTTGATGATTACAACTTCATCAAGTTGTAGAGGCTGAAAGTCTGGGATTGTGATTGCCTCCTGCTTTGGTTTTCTTCTTCAATATTACTTTGGATATTCGGGGTCTTTTGTGGTTCCGTACAAATTTTAGGATTGTTTGTTTTAGCTTTGAGAAGAATGCTGGTGCAATTTTGATTGGGATTGCATTGAATGTGTAGATTGCTTCAGGTAGCATTGACATTTTAACAATATTTATTCTTCCAACCCATGAGTACAGAATGTTTTCCATTTCTTTCTGTCTTCTTCAATTTCCTTCATAAGTTTTCCATAGTTTTCAGCATACAGATATTTTACATCTTTGGTTAGGTTTATTCCTAGGTATTTTATGGCTCCTGGTGCAGTTGTAAATGGGATCAGTTTCTTTATTTCTCTTTCTGTTGCTTTATTATTGGTGTATAAAAATGCAACCGATTTCTGTACATTTATTTTGTACCCTGTGACTTTGCAGAATTCATGTATTAATTCTAGAAGTTTTTTGGTGGAGTTTTCCATATAGAGTATCATGTCGTTTGTGAAAAGTGAAAGTTTTACCTCTTTGACAATTTTGATGCATTTTATTTCCTTTTGTTGTCTGATTGCTGATGTTAGGATTTCCAACACTATGTTAAACAACAGAGGTGAGAGTGGACATCCCTGTCATGTTCCTATCTCAGGGGGAAAGCTCTCAGTTTTTCCCCATTGAGGATGATATTAGCTGTGGGCTTTACATATATGTATTTTATGATGCTTAAGTATGTTCCTTCTATCCTGACTTTCTTGAGGGTTTTTACTAAGAAAGGATGGTTTATTTTGTCAAATGCTTTTTCTGCATCTATTGACAGGATCATATGGTTCTTATCCTTTCTTTTATTAATGTGATGTATCATGTTGATTGATTTGCAAATATTAAACCAGCCCTGCAGCCCAGGAATGAATCCCACTTAATCATGGTGAATAATTTTTTTTTATTTGCTATTGAATTCCATTTGCTAGTATCTTGTTGAGAATCTTTGCATCCATGTTCATCAGGGATATTGACCTGTAATTCTCCTTTTTTGTGGGGTCTCTGTCTGTTTTGGGTACAGTTTCTTAAGATAAAGGTTTAAGATCTCTAACCAGGAAGATTTTTTTCTCTCACTTGTAAAAATTTGATTTCTATTTTATTGAATTGTCATCCAAGAATATTATTTTTATTATTTATTTTACTTTATTTGGGATTCATTAAAGTTTGCTTAGTGGCCCTTATATTTAATCAATTTTTGTGTATTTTCCATGGGCAGGTGAAAAGAAGGTTTATTCTCTATATTAAGGTAGAATGTTAAATATATATGCCTAGGATTTATCGTATTGATTTAGTTCTGTATTCCTTACATTTCTTATGATTGATATGTCTCAGAACATGAAAAATACAAACCTCCTCATATAATTGTTTCTGTATATTTCTTTTCATAGCTCTTTTAATTTCTGCTTTATAAAATTTTTGATATACTACTGGATACAAAGATACCTACAAATGTTACATCTTTATTATGATTTTATCTTTTGGCAAATAGTGTGTGTTCCTTTGTCTAATTTAAGGATTTTTAACCTAAGTTCTACTTTGTCTTATAGAGAAAGATGCATTGTATTTGCGTGGTATTCAACTGACGAAACGTTTCTTTTAACATTTTGAAATTACTTTGTTTAGTGTGACACTTGTATGTAACAGAGTTGGTTTTGCTTTGTGATACAATATAATATAAAACTTTATAAATAGGTGAATTGAGCCTAATTATAGTTATTGAAACCACATTTCCTTGATTTTATCTTTACCATATTATGTCATTTGCACTCTTTCTGTAATTTTAAGACTTTCACTGTGTTGTCTGTTTACTTTATTTTGTGCATATGTATGTATGAATAGACTTTTTTGATTGGTGGCCATTATATCTTTATAGAATATCTTTAGTACTCTTTAAATTAGGTAATTCTTATTTATTCCCTACTATAAGCAAAAATAAAACTGTTATCTCCTCTCCCTTTATCACCCAAATGTATTCAACAGTAGTATCATTCTTTACCTCTGTATTCTTTAAACTCCTACTACTGGATTTACCAACTTTAATTGATATTGTTTGATTCTCAGTAATTAAAGAGTTGGAAAGTAATTATATCCTTTCATTTAACCTTTCTTTGTTTCCCATTTTTTGATAGTTGTATCACTTCCTCTTTGTCAGAACAGATGGCATGTACATTTCATTTATCACTCATTCCATCTTTACTTTTCCTTAGATTTCAGCTTAAATTATTCAGAGTTCTGTAGTTGTCCTTTTGCTGTAGTTTCCTGAAAATATGTTTGGCTAAATGTTGCTCTCAAATTTTCCCAGAAGATCATATTTGAATATAAATATAGTTTCCTGAGTTCTTCCTCCCTATCCCCTTGAAAGACATTAAATATAATACACATTAGGTGGTCTCAGTGGCATGGGGGAGAAGGAAGAATAATGGAATAAGAATGTGAATAAGGGGACCTATAATAATACGACATAAACTATAGTTAAAATGCTAGCTACCACACTTGATGCAACGCCTAAATTGAGACCTGAAATTTGTACCACTCAATATCCTCATTCTAGGCCATAAATCTTTACATGTCCGGTGATGAAATAAAACTGGGTGTGTTAATTTAAAATGATTCTAGGGGCGCCTGGGTGGCTCATCGGTTAAGCGGCCGACTTCAGCTCAGGTCATGATCTTGCGGTCCGTGAGTTCGAGCCCCGCGTCGGGCTCTGTGCTGACAGCTCAGAGCCTGGAGCCTGTTTCAGATTCTGTGTCTCCCTCTCTCTGACCCTCCCCTGTTCATGCTCTGTCTCTCTCTGTCTCAAAAATAAATAAACATTAAAAAAAAATTAAAAAAAAAATAAAATGATTCTAATGTTTGACTTGTAATTATAGGCTTTTTATTTATTAGGCAACATACCATGCAGCAATGTGTGCCTACCATGGTTCTGGACGCCGAGGTTTAGCAGGGAAAAAGACAGCCACCAATCCTCACCCTCGTAGAGCTTACATTTTCACCAGTTAGGAGTATTTGTGCTTTGAAGCCTTTCTTTTCATAATCTTTGGACATTCTGTTCTTCTGAGTCTGAGATAGGTGCAGAATTTTAACAAAATTTACTTATATTTGTGAAGCATCTTTTAGTTGTAGAAAACATATACAAGTCATTTATTTCACTCATCAAGTGCTGTGTTTCAGAAAAACAATAGTGCCAGCTGTGTATGTAATAGAACATATCAATCAGTAAACAAAACTTTGTATTTTACAGGTAATGATTAAGGTCTAGTAGAATCATGTATGTTCATGCTAGCTTACCTAAATTGACCAAACATGTAGATAACTCTACTTACTTACACTCCTTGGGTATTTTATTTAGTAACACTTTTTTTCTTGCCTCCTAAAAGAAAAGAGGGATATGAATATCCATTTTAAAAAGAATTGGAGAATGGTGAGCCTTGCTCTACTGGAGACTGTTCAAATTCTACTTATATATCCTTCAAAAACACTTTAGGTATACCTATATTTTAGTTCTTGCCATATGATGCTGGAATTATCTATTTCTGGGCCTGCATTTCCAAATGAAATATAAGCTCATCCAGGAAGACAGATTCAGTATCCCTTCATCATTATATGTGCTGTGCTCATACAGGGTCTGGCACATCATAGGCCCTTCAATATGTTTGCTGCCTTGAACTTCATCTTTCCTCGTGTGATAGGAGCTGCAAGGATATTAGATTTGCCATGAAAATGCTTATATAAATAGTAGAATACTTCCCACCTAGGTCTGTCTCTGTGTTTTTCTCCAAGAACATCAGAGTGCTTTGCTTACATGCCAGATGCGGGTGGCCAGACCTGCATGGTAGAGAGGAAACTAGGTCACAGGGACGACTGAGGTTATCTACGTGGAGACCTGCATCTCAGTTCCGTGACTTGCTGTCCCTTGGTGAGATGCCCTCCAGTGCCTTGCACAGCATGTTGTGCGCTGGAAGTGGGGATCCAGTCCAGATCAGTGGCTGGTCTCCGCTGATGCTCAGTCACCTAGTTTTACCACAATGTCAGCCTCATACTGAATGCTTTCCTTAAATTCTCTCCCTTGAGCTTCATACAATTTAGTCATGTCCTAAATAACTAAGAAGTGGAAAATGGATGCACAAGGGGATAGGCATTTTCTTGCAGGCAGCTGAAAATACTGTGCCATCAAGATGTGAAACCAAACTGAGAGTCAGTGTCAACAATGTGAAGTAGCAGGGAGTAGAAGGTCAATGAGGGAATGAGCCCTCATGTACTCCCTGCTGAAGGCTAGAAGCCTATAAACCTATACAATCCTAGGACCTGAGAGAGAAGATTTCAAAAGTCAACCAGAATCTTCCAGTTCCCATTCAGACACCCCTTCTGCATGGCCCAAGCAGAAGACCATGAAGGCCATTCTGGAGCAAGTAAGGTCTCTGTCTCCTCCCTAGAATATGACTCCCCAGAGCCACATGTGATAATTAAGATCAAGGAATAAATAAATGCTAATTTATTTAATTTAGAGGGATAAAAAATCCATTTGTAATACACAGAGATAAAGTTTAATTATTGAGTCAGTGATCTAACTCATTGAATTTAAAAATACAGCTTTGTCTGAAATGTGAAGACTATTTCATACCTTGCATTATGTGAATTAATCACACTTTGCTCTCTAAAGTAACATGAATAGAAACAATTCCTCCTGACTTCTAAAACCCCATTTTGTTTTTCCAACTTTCTTTTTAACTAACACACAGTAAGAAATACATTTCCAATCACATCTTGATCCAAACACATACACCCATATAAAACGACAATACTCACCTTTAACGTTGTGAAACCTGATGTTTTCTATTATCTACCTTTCTATTGTACCTTCTTGTCTTATGAAATCACCAACACTTTCATTTTTGCTCGTGTCAAGTGTACATTCTAAGCCAGCTGTGGCACTTCTATACATCGTCTTCACACCAGGAGCAGCCTTTATCTGGAATACCATCCTTTCTTGTGCCACATGGAGAAACCAGGTACTGGTTCTTAAGGCTTCTGCCCAGAAGACCTATTCCACTCACATACATTGGCCAAAGCAAGCCACATGGCTAAGTGATGTCATTAGATTAAGGAATCATAATCCTCCCTCAGAGAAAATCCACAGATATTTGTAAAAAATAATGCAGCCTACCTCAGAACTTTACATACATACATGATTTCCTTTATTACTTTTTGCAAGCATGCCTGTTTTGTTTTTTACTTTTTTAAATTTTATTTAAATCCAAGTTAGTGTCATAATAGTTTCAAGAGTAGAATTTAGTGATTCATTACTTCCATATAACACCCAGTGCTCATCCCCAACAAGTGCCCTCCTTAATGCCCTTCACCCATTTAGCCCATCCCCCCACCCACCTCCCCTCCAGCAACCCTCAGTTTGTTCTCTGTATTTAAGAGTCTCTTACGGTTTGCCTCCCTTTCTGTTTTTATCTTATTTTCCTTTCCTTTCCCAATGTTCATCTGTTGTGTTTCTTAAATTCTACATATGAGTGAAATCATATGATATTCATCTTTCTCTGACTGACTTATTTCATTTAGCATAATAAACTCTAGTTCTGTCCACGTTGTTGCAAATGGCAAGATTTTATTCTTTTTGATCACCAAGTAATATCCCTTTGTTTATGTATATATCCATTCATCAGTCAATGGACATTTCAGCTCCTTCCATTATTTGGCTATTGTTAATAGCACTGCTATAAACATTGGGGTAAATGTGTGGCCCTTCACATCAGCATTTTTCTATCCTTTGGATAAATACCTAGTAGTGTAAATGCTGGGTTGTAAGGTAGTTCTATTTTTAATTTTTGGGGGATCATAGAACATTTAAATAATAAAGTCCAGATTCAGAGCAGACCTGAGATAAATAAACCCATTCTTGTAATCTGTATATTTTGTATCATATCCCAATTTTCTATTACAAAGATGTCATAAAATCTAGCAATTATGACAATTAAAATACAAACTTTATAATGATATTATTTTATTATTTAATTATTATCCTACTACTGGAAAAGATTCAAATCTTAAGTTTGGAAAAAACTATTCCACAGATGTTCAAAGAGGTTCAGAATGTGTAGAAATATTTTCCATAATGACTTATTCAAAGAAAATAAAAATTCAAAGAAAAATTTGAATAAAAACTTATTCAAAGAAAAAAAAAACATTAGGAGTGATGAAACTAACTTGGCATCCAATTCTTCACAAAGGTAATAGTTAGCCCATATTTCGGGGGGGGGGGCGGGGATGTGTCTAAATTAAAGTTGATTTATACGTGAAGTAGCTGTGTTTAAACAATCACCATAGGAATGTAAAATTTAAAAATCCTTTAAAAATATTCAAATTGTTAGCAATCTTCTATTTTTCTTCAATTTTATTGACATAAAACTTTGAATGATAATGATTTCCAGCTTTTTTTTGAGCACTTACTATGGATGAGATTTTAAGTGCTTTACATATTTATCTTAATTAACCCACACAATAACTTATAAGAAGTGAATATTGTTACCTCCATCTGACAAATATGAGAACAGAGGGCAGAAGTTAAGTAATGTGTTTATGATCCCTCAGTGAGTAGCAGAGCCAGAGTCGACCAGGCTCTCAGACTCTAAAGAACATGTTTTGTTTTTCTAATTGTGATAATATATAAAATGGCATAATGTTTCCTATTTTCACCACGTTTATGTGTATAATTCAATGGCATTAGGTATATTTACAGCCCTTTTCTGAGCCTGAAACTTTCCCTGGACATGCGCGATGACTTTCTAAATTTCCCTTTACATGTGATTCCTTTGGATTTGCTCATCTTTTCTTTTTAATGTTAATTATTTTTGAAAGAGAGGGAGAGACATAGCGTGAGCAGGAAAGGAGCAGACAGAGAGGGAGGAGACACAGAATCTGAAGTGGGTTCCAGGCTCTGAGCTGTCAGCACAGAGCCTGACGCAGGGCTCAAACTCACAAATGTGAGATCATGACCTGAGCCAAAGTTGGACACTTAACCAACTGAGCCACCCAGGAACCCCTAGATTTGCTAAATCTTTAATTGTGTGGCTTCCCAAGAAGAAAAAGAGAAAAGTGAAGAGAAAAAACAAATACAAACCTGGCACCCAATCCTCAAATCCCCTGCAAGTCACCCCCGTCAAGGAGGGGAGAGGTTTGCAACTATGGTGGTGAAGCTTGCAACGATATCTTCCCATGTCTGTGCTGGCACCTCCACAACCAGAAGCATCCATCAGCAATGCGAAAGCAGAGTCCCAGTATTTGGAGGACAGGATCCTGCTGCCCACCCTGACTCCACAAGCTACACATAAACTCCTTTAGGAACACATGCATGGCTGCCTGCAGTGTGCTGTGGTATGGGGGATAGGTAATGCTGCTGTCCTAAGACCGGAATGGACTAAAATTAAATGCAGTCTACCATCCAAGACTTCCCTCAGATATTGCAAGCTGTCAATAGACTTCAGAGTTCCAAAGTAGTCAGAGCAGACAGATGCCACTACTGTAATTGCTATCTAGTAGAGAGTCGGATTCCTGGAGCTTCCTACTGTGCCATTTTAACTCCTAGAGAATATGTTCTTAACTACCACATTCCTGTGGTTTTCTCTTTCCCTCTTCTGGGCAAGATTTATGAATTGGCTTCTTTATACATGGAATATGTGAGGTAAAGACATAATTGTCTGGACTTTCCAAATAAATCAAATTTAGGCTTCACCAAAAGCTCAATCTTCTCTGTTAGTCTGGGAAGCACTGTAATTTCCCAGCCCCTGCTGGTACTGTGATGCTGTGTTGCCGTAGTCATTCCTTCCCCCTAGAGTTAAAATAGGACTTACTATGTAAATGACTAAGGAAGTTAACTTTATTTCCTCATTCTCCCTAAAAATTTCATTTATAATACTCATTTCCTCCCAATATAACATAGCAGTCTGAGAGATAAGGGAAACGGGATAGCTTTTCCCAAATGCTGAGAGTCCTTAAGTACAGTTCTTTTGGTTCTGTTTCCTTAAGGTCCCTTTCCCCCTCTTTCTCACCATGACAGCTACTGGTGCTATCCTAAGCCAGTGTTTCCCCATTTCTCTCCTTAATTATGTTATTTGTCTCCTAACTGCTTTCCTGCCTCCGCTCTCTCCCCTTCTGATTTTTTTATACTGGCACAAGTGTGATCTTCCAAAAACACATACCTGATCATGTTACTCCTCTGCCTAAAACCCATGTGCTGTGATCACCATGAGCTTGGAGGGACACAGACTGACCCTTCATCACTGCAGACACAGATAAGAGGTACGTTGAGAGATACGGCCCACTGACAAGCTTAGCAGCTTCTGTGCTTAGAAGCAGGGAAACTGAGGTATATGCAGCAGTATAGACATATTTTTAAAACCATGTTGGAGAAGAGTAAGAAACAGAATGAGACAAACAGAAACATGCCATATATTATATTATCTATGTAGCATTCTTGAAAAATGTTTAACTTGAATCTAGCCATAAGAAAACAAGCAGAAAAATCGAATATGTGGCTTTTCTGGAAGATAGCTTGTCTGTGCTCTTCAGAGATTCAATATTATGAAAACAACAACAGCAACAAAGGCTAGTTGCTGTTCTAGATTATCCTATCCTGTTAGCCTATCCAAAAGCTAGGATAGTTCTAGATTATATGCAACTAGAGAAAGAAGGCATGAACTTTCAGCTGTAGTATATGAGCCTTGAAGAGATTCTGGATCAGAAAAACACACACACATCTACACAGCTATAAAAGTTTAATTGGGGAAATTAAAATGTGGCAATCTACTGGTTACTAATACTGCCTTAACATTCTTATCTTTAGATGGGATAACTGAGGATGAAGGGGAAACATAAAAGAGTCACCTTGGACCAACAAGCATGATTACCCCAACACTTTGCACTCAAATTTAGCTAGAACGCATAGAAACAGATCATTAAAAATCTCCTGGGACCAACAGCATGGAATCCAAATTCCTTGTCATTGTCCATGAATCTTTCACAATCTAGCATCTAATCACTGCTTCTGCCAAGTTCCCCCATTCTCTCCCCTCTATCTGTCCCACATGGGGAACCAGGGCAAAGCACAAGAATTTTTGCAGGCTGCTACGCTCATTCATGTTTTTGTTATTTTGTCATGCTGCTTTCTCTGAAGAAAATGTTCTTTTTCTTTTGTTGTACAGCATAATCCTACCCATTTTTCTACACTCAAGTACTTATTAAAATGTTTCTGCTCCTTCTGTCATTTTTTGAACTCTAATATAAAAACACACATACACATACGCATGTATGTGCATGCACACATAGACACAAACACACCTTCCCCTTAATTGTATCCTGGACTCTAGAACTGTTACTTGCGCTGGTAAGTTTCTGTCTTTCTCCTCATTTCAGACTGAAATTCCCTTAAGATGGAGGCTATGTTTTATTCTAGCTTCCCCCCCCCCAAAAAAAATAACTGAACACACTGACCTATAGGCAGATGTTCAGTAAAAAATTGTTAAGTAAATATATGAAGGGAAGAAGAACATCAAGATCTCCTTATATACTCAGGCTGCTGACCAGAAACGTGAACTGTTTCGCAAAGTCACCAAGCTAACAAATGAGTCAGCGCTACCTAAATCCCAGAACAGAGCTCCCTGATACAGTGTATTATGTAATCATGCTGTCTTTACTCATTTTCAAACACTTATTGACCGCCCATGATGTGCTTGAAATTGTTCACGGATCTGGGAAAATAAAGAGATGAGTAAGGCACAATTCCTGTGCTCAAATGTCTTAAAACTAGTGGATCGATAAAACATATCACATATTTATAATATTGCAGGTAATATCATGAAAGAAAAAATATAAAATGTTTGAGAGGTTTAGAAGAGAGGTTAGCTCAAATTTAGTGTAGGCAATAGAAAAGTTTGAGAGACTATATTTGCATGGATCTTAAAAAATGCATGGGAAGGTATGGAAAGAGGGGAAGGAAAAAGGAAATCGCAAAGGAGATACCACAGAGGCAAGACACGCTGTGGTATAAGGTGGGTAAAGAAGAAGAGGGAATGAATACTTTCATCTTTTCCCTCCTACTCCATTCCTGTAGTCATCAATGCCTTAAGTCTATTCTGGTTGACTCGTTGCTGTGCCTCCATTTTTGCCTACATCTCCATATCTAACAGCTTTCAATTCATTTTCCATTCCACCACACAAATTATCTTTCAAATACAAAAATCTATTACTATTTTGCCTAAGATCCTTCAAAGTCAATTTTCACTTCAGTTTATTTTTTTAAGTTTATTTATTTATTTTGAGAAAGAGAGAGAGAGAGAGAACATAAGTGAACAGGGGAGGGGTAGAGAGAGAGAGAGTGAGGAGAGAGAATCCCCAGCAGGTTCTGCACAGTCAGCATGAAGCTGGATGTGGGGCTCAAACTCACCAACTGTGAGATCATGACCTGAGCTGAGATGAAGACTCAGACACACCAACTGAGCTACCCAGGCACCCCATCACTTCAATTTAAAAATTATACACGCATTACTTGTTATAGAAACTTTCTCATGATTTCCCCACTGCTTATTTTCTAGCCTCAAATCTTTCATATTTCCAATGTGGGCCGTAAGTGTCAATGATACCAAGCTCTCATATTTACCTGAACATCCTAAACTCATCCTTCCATATCTTAGTACATACTGCTTCCAAAAACTGGCATGTCCCCCATTTTCTCTCATTTCTTTGCTTTCCTCTTATTCTTGTTTAAAATAAATATTTACTGAACATGAGCTATGTGTCAGATATAGCACTGGATGTAGAGGTACAACTGCAAGCAAAATACTTGTAATTCCTTTCCTCATGGAATTCATGTACATTGTCTTTTACTAGTATGTTCTTGTCCCTCCAACTAAAAGTTAATGACCTCCCTTTTGTGTCCCCAGTAACATCTCATGTTTAAAAATTCTTTCCTGTGTTCTGCATTGTATCTGTTGCATCATAATTATCTGTTTATTTTGCGTAGTACCGATAGTACTCTATGATATCCTTGAGGACGAAGATTGTATCTTTTTAAAAAGTCTTTGTTTTCTAGGTACCTTAAACATAAAAAAAATATACGTCTTTCAAGTAAATGAGTGAAAAAACTACTTCCAAATTCATTTCTAGATTAATTTCTTCATTCAATAGTTACTTATATGGCATTCAGTATTCAATGTGATGGGGATATAAAAGAGAATAAAACAGGAAAGTCCCATACTCATGGAACTTACATTTTGTTGGAACCACCTTGAATTATCTTTGCTAAAATTAAGTTAGGCCTCTCACCTATTCAATATCTATTCCCCTCTTCTCCATACTGACAGAAAGCTATGTTTTGAGAGTGGCAATTTACCCACATAAAAACAGGGTGATCAATGTTATATAAAGGAATGTTTTTGAGTGAGATCTCCAAGAAAGCACTCTAAGGGCTGACTTTGCTACCCCATATTGCCATTTACCATCCCTTTCACCCTTCTTTATTCCTGGGAACCAAATATAATGGCTGGAGCTATAGCCACCATTTTGCTACCACAAGGACGGAAATCATGCTCTAAGTAGGAAGGTGGAAGGACGTTGAAGTGTTGATGACATTCTAGAGCCACTGCACTTTTTCCGGACTGCCTGCCCCCAGATTCAAGTGAGAGAGAAATACCTCTTTATCTGGTTTAAGACACTGTTCTTCAGGTGATAGTACTAGTAACTGAATTCGATTCCTTAAAAATGCAATAGACAATATGGAGCTATTAAAATATTCGAGAAGGACTGACAGAGGGACCAAATGGGAAACTAGAATGATACTTCGAATGAAAAACAACCTCATTGTCTTAAAATAGTATAGTAGAAGGCAGAGAAGAAAGCAGGTACAAAGGATATTCCAGATTTTATCTGAGGAACCAGCCAAGGGAGAAATCAGAGACAAGATGATACAGGGATCTGAGGGGTTTGAGTAGATTGGAAATATTGTTGTCAGACATGGGAGTGTTGAGGGGAATCAAAGTCATTTTGGGTAAACTGGTATTGAAAAGCCAGTAAGATATTCATGAGGTGATGTCTTTGAGGGTCAAAGACATTTGGGAATGAAGTTCACAGAGAGGTGTGGATTCAAGATTAACATTTACTACTCATGCACACAGACTCATCATAGGAATGCTCAGTGTTACCACAGGAGAGTGGAAAAGCAGAAAGAGGACCAAGCACTCGTCCTTGAGGAGCAGCAAGCATGAAGAGGCAGCAGGAAGAGAAGCTAGAGATATCCTTTTTGACAGAAGAACCCAAAGAACTCAGTGTCATGTAACAAAACAAAACAAGTGGTGTTATGTGTGCCTGTACACTTCAGTAAACTTGATCATGTGTAGATTGTAGGCTCTTTGAAGGTAAGAGGTAAAGACTCTACCTTAAGCCATATTTTTTAATTATCAAATTTCCTATCCAAATCAAGTACAGAGCTGGCACTGAAAGTTTAGCTATTTCAGTTTCTGTTCATTCCCTCAGGATAGGGGAAGTCTCCGTGCTTTGCAGACAATGAGGCGCTTTGGGGTATTTTCAGACTGCTGATGCTGAACTCTGCATGTAACTTGCTCTACTCTTTGGGATACTTTAGAAGTGAAGTATAAATATTTAAAAAGGAAGGGGTTATTACTGTGTTTTCTTTGATTGATATAGTTGAGGAAGGAAAACCTGAACATTTAAAGATATTCTATATGTTCTGCCTTTAAATCAACTGAAATAACTTCAGTCACCTCCCAGTTGCTCTGGTAATCAGTCTTTTTTAAGGTGATATCTAAAGTAACATGGATTCTGCATTAGTATTGTAATACATGGCAAGATTCTGAGAAAAATAGCTTCACCCGGCATACTTGTAAGATATCAGTAAATGTTAAAATAAGCAGATTGCGATAAACATGGACTGGCATTAGCCACAGCAAGTTCCCTCAATTTGTAGATAGGAGAACTCTTTCTCTAAAATGATATGAAATGGAACTGAAAAATATTCAGCCTTGTACCATAAAGGATAATAATAATTAGGGCAGAGCCCTAAATATGTATGCATTTATTAGCCTTAGAAAGCTTGAAAAACCTGCAAAAATTGCACTTAACGTGATTTCTACATCATCATCTGTTCTCTCTTACAACCCCAATTTGACTTTGCCCAGGGCTGCCATCCCAACCTCCTTGGTGCTGCCACTGAGTTATTTCTGTCATTTTATGTGTCTGTGTCCTCCAGTATCCCTGAGTATTAGTGCTATTATAATCTCTATTAAACAGAAAAGAATACATGAAGATATGAAGATTTCATCTATATTATACAGAGGCCACTCTTTTTTGTTTACACTTTTTTGCTTTATCTCTTGAGAAGCAGTAACATAATTACGGGGAAATTTCTTTCGATATTTAAGTTCAAATATCCCGTAAGTATCTAGAAGAGGTACTTGGCATGTATTCATTCCTGTAAAGCAGAAATCAAGAGCCCAGAGCTGGGTTCAAATTTCTCTTCTTCTGATTACTGGCTATGTGACATTAGGTAAGTCACATTTTCACCTTGTACTTCAGTTTTCTTATTCTTACCATGGAGACAAAGAAATTCCTGGGCTAGGAGTTTTGCAAGAATCAATATATGCAAAGGATCTTAGTAAACCCTCACAAAATTTTAGCAGTTGTTTTTTAAATATGTATTAAGCAATTTCCATTCAAAGAATATATATATATATATATATATATATATATATATATATATATATACAGCTGTGAGAAATAGAAAGGAAAAAACAAAACAAAAATAGTTGGTTAGTTCCCAGTCATGATGACTGTGTTATGCTAGTGATATCTCTTTTGAAATACTCCATATCCAAAATTCTAAACCATATACTACATATAATTTAAAATCCAAAATAAACACATGCATGAAAAGCAAACTCTGAGACTGTCTTGTTAATTTGATGTAGAAGAAATCTCAAACTGAATATTTATTTTACCAGCATTTATACTTAAAGTTGTTTCCATTGTGTGTTTTTCCCCCTTGTTTTTGATAGTTCCAAAAGAAGGTACTGTTGTCAGTACATGAGGCCACACACTGATGGTTTGCAGGGTATCATTTTTATAGCCATTAAGAAAGGCAAAAGTTGATATGTTTTTACACAAATCTTTAAGTGTGAATGGCCAATTATTCACAGCTCTTTCTCAGCCTATTCAGCATTGCATTCTTTCGGGGGGTGGGGGGGAGAATCTCAGCAGATCTCTTGATAGCTCCAATGCACCGATTTGAAAGAAAACATTTTCCACTGGAATTTTATTAAGTCAAACTGGGACAAGCTGAATATAAGGAGGAAATGCTAGAAAATGGTATGAGAAATAAAGTCTGAACAAGCTCAGTCAGTATATTTTTAAAATTATATCTACTTTAAGTCCACAATTTCCTGAAGTCTTTAGGAAGATTTCAAAGAGAATATTTAAATGCATGTTCTTTTCAATCTGAAAATTAGCATGCCATGCAGTAGATGAAAAATCATTTTCTTTCTTCACATGTGGTATATTCATACTGCTTTTATTTGCAATAAAATTAGGATGAATACTTGTCTTCCATATTTCAACTCAAATAATTTTCAATATATGATGATGAGTTCAGTCTCCATGAGCTGTGGCCAGAGATTTGCAAATGTGTAGACAAAATGTTTCAAAGTCAGGAAATCCTTGAAATTTTATGATTTTGTTCACAGCAGTTAGATACCCTCTGAGAAATAAGTCTATAAAAGAATATCAGGACTGCAGAAGCAAAAGTAAATGGCCCTTTATGCCATTTGTAATACATAAACTTGTAAATAAACCAAATAAATGAATTTGGGGAAAAAAGATTATTTAAAGCATTAATGGAAAATGATGTATTTATTTATTCTTTCAATAAATACATTAATAAATTAATAAATTAAATATACATAAATGAATAAAATAAGATTCCTAAGGGGATCTCCATGCAGAATTACCTTAGAGTCCTTTCTGTTTTACTATTTTGGTGCTTTGAATAAGCTGTGGGTCTTTCAATATAAAGAAAAATATCAACTAATAACACCATCTTTGTGTCTTTAGATTTATAATATCTACATAGGTTAAATATACACAATGGAATGTTATAATCATAACACTTGAAGACATTATTTAGGCCTCCATGTGAGGCCACAATTTTAATCTGATTAAAAAGGGTAAATTATAGGGCACCTGGCTGGCTCAGTTAGTAGAACATGCAACTCTTGATCCTGTGAGTTCAAGCCCCACATTGGGCATGGAGCCTACCTAATTAAAAAAAAAAAAAAAAGGCAAGTTCTGGCATAAGGACAATAACTTCAGTTAATGTCTGTTCACAAGTGAAAGTAAAGCAGTAAAATGGTTATTATAAATATAGAGGGCAATATATAAGGGCTAGTGATTTAAACGGAGATGTGATGCCTGGAACTTGTAGCAGCTATTTGTGAACAAACGGAATAATCTTGATAAAGAAGAGAAGACATGGTGAGAATGGTAGAAATAAATAAACTCATACAGTAAAACCTTGATTTGGGAGCATAATCTGCTCTGAAAACATGCTTGTAATCCAAAGCACTTGATTATCAAAGCGAATTTCTCCGTAAGAAATAATGGAAACTCAGATGATTCGTTCCACAACCCAAAAATAGTCATATAAAAATGATAATAATACAGTAATATAATACAAAATAATAAAGAAAATATAAAAAATAAAGAAAAATAAACAAATTAACCTGGACTTACCTCTGAAAACCTTCGTGGCTGGTGTAAGGGAGACCAGAGAGAGGAGGGTTATTGTGTAAGATGATTTTCACTATCACTAATGGAATCACTGTTATCTATTGGCTCAATGGAATCTTCTTTTCCTGCAACTTTAAAGAGGAATCTATCCAATGACAGACACTTGCTTTTGCTTCCTTTTGAGGATGTTGCAGAAATGTTACATTGCATTGTCATTAAACAGATTCCTTGCTCACACTGCTATAGCCTTATACTGGTGGTGCTTTTCTACAGAATTTTGCACTGTTTCCCACATTTTACACATCTCCCTGATCTCATTTGAAGTGAGGGATTTCTCTGCCTTTTTTTCCTTCTCCTCTGCAGATGAGATGCAGACGTAGACTTCTTATAAAATCTTGCAGTTTCGGCCACTCGCATACCTCGTTCGTACTTCTCGATTTCCTTCTTAACTTCCACTGTAATCATCTCATTCTTACCGCCTTTCTCTTCAACCTTTTTCTTGTCATATACTGTATTTAATGTAACTGGCAATAAGGTAGCAGAGGAAAGGGTCTCTATCTGCAGGCAGCCTGACCTAGAATGAAGCAAAGCATTTTTAAGCTTAGGACTGTCCATAGGTGCTTTGAGTGACAAAAAATACATTAGTGCTAGTGTGGGCACCTTCTAACCTTCTGAAAAATCACTGATTTATGCCAAACACTAGGGCCTGAGACTGAACATCCAAGCATGGGAAACAATCATTCACAATCCCGCAGAGAGAGAGAGAGACAGAGAGACAGAGAGAGAGAGGAACCATTGGCTCAGTTGGCTCATATGACGTTTGGCATCACTTACCACCTGTATTGCAAGACATCACTCGTTTATCAAGTTACAATTTATCAGAAATGTTTACTCGTATTGCAAACATTCACGGAACAAGTTACTCGCAATCCAAGGTTTTACTGTATTTATTTAAGCCACTGGCAGACGGGTATCTTCTCATTTGCAGCTGAAGGTATTCTTTGATGTTACAGCTAACATGAGTGAAACACAAGATCTGTATTAAGAATTTTTGTACCTTGACAAGGAGGCTGTTTAATATGATGGCAACATGCCTACACGGGGACCATGGTTTGACTGACACAGGATAATCTGGCTACTAACCCTGTGGAAAAGAACCAGACTGAGATTCGGGGATCTGCAGCAGGCACAGAAAATAATGAGTAGATTGTGCATACATAGTGAAAGTGGCAATTTGTTGAAGTAAAGGAACTTCAGAGAAGGCTTTGCCAGTGATGAAGGTTTAAACATCCAAGGGGAAGGGGCAAATCCCATAAAAGTGGTGATTCCTAAATCCCTGTTTCGTCTCCATGCTCTGTATATTTAGCTCTGTGACTAATCAAGTTTTCCTTTCCCTTACATGCATTCATTTCTTCTTGGTATTAATTTGTATGCAGCATTGATTGCACTAAGCAATGAACCTTCAAGCAGTAAGCATTATTTTCTACCTTGGAAAGAGTAAAATTAATTAACACCTTTGGCATTTGAAGACTATAAAAACTGCCTAAGGTCAAAAATGAGCACTCGTGGGTCTTTATTAGCAACTTTTTGCTTAGTCCACTGGGTACCTGTAGGTCTATTTTTGTCAGAATTCTTAAAGAAATAAATTATTTATATCCTAATTATGAAAAGTTATTATTTCAACTCGTTGTTAAAAATGGCCACAGGAAATATATCAACTTGTGAAGTAAAATTGCATTCATTGGTCATAGAAAGATAGAAGGTTGTTTAAAAAAAAAAAAAAAGATAGCGGAGTTTAGTAAAGATATAGATACAAAATATAATTTTTTTAATAAAAATAGTATACTGCATTCTAGAAAGAATTTTAAGGAAAAAAATTAGCAGCCTAAGAAAGCAACCTTAACAAACATCTCTCCGGTTTGTCCTTACAAAACGTTGAATGCTTGAAGATTTTGTAAATTGTTTCCAGCCACTAGACTTAATGAGTTTGACTTTTATAGAAATCAAGAATGTTGCAAATATGATACAATCCCTAATAGGATATATATTGCAATGCAAAATCCCTCTTCCAGGAATATTGCCAGCCATTTTGCTTTTCCCTAGAAATGTAGCAAGGTAAAATCAATTCCAAGTCCCCAGCTTATTATTGATTTTTCTTTTTTCGACATATAAACTTTCCTGTTAAGAGCTCTCCAGAATGGCCAGGAATTCAGTGAAGGGGACAAACAATGTAATGTATCTATTCAAAAAAGCTTTCCATTAGAATTCGAGACACAATGCCATTTGAGAACAATACTATATTGCTAGGCACCACGCTTTCTTCTCCTTTCAGTACATTTAAGTAAAAGGAGTAAAGATGGTATTAAGTAAAACGTAGAGCAGGATCCTCAACAACCTGTAACACATTGCTAATTAATCTGAAAGTAAAGAAAACAGAGCTTCCTTTCACAGCATCAGCCTGCCTGACATGTTTTGCAGGCTACTACTAATTGACTTCATCTGTGTGCCTCAGTCATTAAAAAAACTTTATTTTATATAAGTGCTGATTAGAAAAGAGTATTCATGATTTGGGGAAAATGAACTGAACCCCTTGCAATTTATAAAGGATGTGCATAATGACTTTCCATTAAAAAAAGAAAACAACAAACAGTTGATCCTATTTTTATTTGTAAATGGCAAGAAAATACAGATTAAAAACAAAGTTCAAAAAACAACAACTGGCTAAATAAAATGCAATCATTTCACTCTGTGAAATAAATGTAGTATTTAAAATGTTAAATACATAGCTTATTTATTGGTTAGGTATGATGTGCAGTATATTTTAAGTAAAAAAAATCAGGTTTTACGTCAGTTAAATCCCATTTTTTATAAAAAAGACAGTTTGATTGTGTGCATAGAGTTTCTGCATTCTTGAGATACACAGAGAAAAAGTATAAGATATACAATTATAACAATACTAACTTTGAGTTCTGAAATCGTTTAGCAGGTTTTTATTTTTTCTTTCTGTTTTGTGTTTGGCTTTGATAAACAGATGTATAAGTGTTATTTTAAAACAAAAACACTGATATGGTAGAACTTAAATTCAGAGTGAAATTAAAATTTTTTTAACATTTATTCATTTTTGAGAGAAGGGGAGAGACAGAGCATGAGTGGGGGAGGGGCAGAGAGCGAGGGAGACACAGAATCCCAAGCAGGCTCCAGGCTCTGGGTTGTCAGCAGAGCCCAATGCGGGGCTTGAACCCATGGACGGCGAGATCATGACCTGAGCTGAAGTCAGACACTTAACCAACTGAGCCACTTAGGTGCCCCAAATTCAGAGAGAAATTAAGTTTATCCAGTCCCATCTTCTCCCTAGTATCAGAATGACTTCTGCAATATTCCTATCATAGGATAACTCAGCTGCTAGCCCAATGCTTCTAGGCAAGTGTAGCTCACTTAATTTCTAGGCAGGCTGAATGGAAAACTTTAATCGTAAGAAGTGTTTTCTATTTTACTTTTTAAATTCAGCTCTCCCTATTTGTGACTTCTCTTTGGCTCTCCTTGTTCTCTGTAAGTAGCAAATGGGTTGAACAGGCTTATTTTTTCTTCTAAAAAGCAGACTTCCCAATACTTAAGGATTGCTTTGTACTCCAAGTCTTTTCTTTTCCATGTCTCTTTAATATCTTGGCATAGGCAGATGGTGAAAGGTATGGGACAGCAGGGAGGTCAAAGAGGGTCAAGAACACTGCTTAAGCAGACCTCCATTCTGAACAAGGAGCCTGTGGCCCCTCTTGCAAACACTCATTTTCTACAAGTGGTTCTCTCAGGGGCCCTGTCACAGGGGAATGGAGGTCAGGTGGGACACACCCTATGTGAGGAAGAGTAAACATGTGTGCATCCATCCTGGTCTGGAACATGGAATTTTGACTCACCTTCTGCCTAGAAGACCTTTTTATATACAAAAGCATCCAAAAGATTTTTGATGGACTCACAGTGAAAGAAGAATGGAAAGGGGAATTAGACATAGCAGAGTTGAGGACAGTACTTGGAGAAAAATTTTAAAAATGATTCTTCTTGTCATCCACAACTGATTCCATGTATTTTAAATATTTTCACTATTAAATTATCAGCTACTTGAGTAATTTTAGGCTGAAGTGTTTCTTTCAGTCATTTGTAGTACCCAATACAGACTTTGCCTATAATAATGCTTGGTGATATTTTTTATGCTTCATACATGTTATGTTATATTAAACATACATATCCATATTCATGCACACATAGACCCTCAAGATTAGAATCACAGATTTTCTTCAAACAGGTATGTCATAAAATTGACTTACTGAAAAATACCCACATTGAAAAACAAACATAATTACCCTGGTAGATTGAAATATACACAGAACATGAATGAATAAATTTTCAAATTATTCTATCCTCTGTGGATGAGAGCTTTGTAATAGCATTATCAGTAAATTAGCCTAATTAGAAATTAATTAAAGAAAATTCCCCATACTATCTGCAAGAGATTAAATGGGCATCTGCTGGCTAAAGTTGGGCTTTTTAAATACTCAGTAATTTTAATTTGGACTCTGGATGTAAGCACTGGTTTCAAATTGTCCTCAGAATCTTTTTGGCCAAATAAATTACAGCAATACAAGAACAGATTCAATTTAGCAGAAAATATGAAGTGAGAAAAATTAGATCCTTTGGGAAATATTAACTCCTGCACATTATAAAAGTAGGTAATAATACAAAATGCTATTTTCCAGGATCCTAAAACCTCCCACAGAGGCCTTCCTTATGTGGGCTTTCAAAATAGCTCAACATAGGATGGAGCATGAAATGTATTTGGGCCACTACGTGGGAGCGTTACAGCGAGTCAGCAGTCACAGTTCTCTGTCTCACGGGTCATACATCAGTCTATTCAAAATCCTTAGAGGGAAAAGTCCTGTCAGGTTATCTAGGGTGAAAATTCTTCTCTCACTTAAGCAGAAGGGCAGCTTTCCACAGGAGTGTTTTAGTCCTGTTACCCACTACTCACTCAGGGACATCCGTAGCTCAGATTCTAGATGGTAATCAGAAGAAGCTGCTACCACTCACCCATGAACTTCAGAATAGGGCAGAGATGCTGAACCAACCTGTATTTGGTAACTCGGTCTCATGCTTGAACGTAAAGGCAACTCCCCGAGCCCGAAAAGCAGTGTCAAAACAGGAATGGAAACTTCCAGGGATAGAACAAGAATAAGAGAGAAAGACATGTAAAGATGGATAAAGATATTCCTGCATATAACTCTGTAATAAACTCATGTCTGCCTCCCCTTCCTTCTTCAGCCTATGGGTTTTTGTTTTGTTTTATTTCAACTACTACACATATTGTTTCTAGAAGTGCTATGATGTTCTTTTCTCAAAATGATTGTTGTTCTTTTTGTTTTAGTAGTCACTATTTCTCTGGTCACATTTTCTTTCTCCAAACACATTAAACATTGAGCATAGTTGTTGTATACTTTGTGTCTGATAATTCTAATATCTAGTCTTTGTGAATCTTGTCAGCTCTGTGTTGTTTCTGTTGATTCTCACTCCTGGGCCTGACTTTGTGAGATTTTGGACTCTAAGTGAGACGTTTTTCTTTCAACTTCATTTATGGAAATTTGTGAAGATGTGAGGCGAAGTTGAGTTCCTCAGAGAGACTGTGTTGTTGTCAGCCAGTCTATGGGGTGCTTCTGATCCACAGCTTGCAATTAAATCATTAGCCTGATGTTGTTCACTTCACTCTGATTGTGTGGATTTGGACCACAACTCTTGAAAGACACCCTGTGTTATGAATTATCAATATACAACTTTTCAACACAGCTCAGAGCTACAACATGCTTGTCTCTCCACTTGGCAGGCTTTAGTTCATCTCATACTAATGGCATAGCCACTAGCACCTGTGCAAGAGTCTGTTTTCAGATTCCCCATCACACCAGCATAGCCTTACCTTCTCTCTTCTCTACCCCGTGCAGCTATCAAAAAAGAAGGCTACTTCTTTTCCCAGGATTCTGACTCTCACATCATTTTTTCCCAGTTTTTAATTTTCCTTATATTTTTGTGCCAGCTCGGCTCAGCATTTTAATTATTTCAAACAAGAGGGCAATTCAGGATACATATGACACCAAACTGCCAAAAACAAAAGTTATTACTGCCTTAAAAAGCTTCACATTCTGATGTATTTCCCCCATTGGATAATGTAAGTAATCAGTCTCTTTCTAGGACCCTGCACAGGGTGGCCCAAAGTGGGCCTAAACATAATCTAGATGAGCAACACAAACACATTTCATGATAACCATCCCATGTGGACTCTGACCCCAGCTACACTGGCTTCTTTTGGTGGTTCCTATCTGTTATGCTTATTCCCACCTCAAGACATTTGCAAGACCTATTCCTTCTTCCCCTCCCACCTTCAAGCTTTCCAGCTCAGAGATCTAAGAATTTCTAATGTGCAGACAAGATCATCTGCCTAACATATTTATGTAATATTCTGAGCCTCTCTTTTATGGTGATATCACAATCCTCATGAGATGATTAATCTGAGGATTAGTTGTTTGATGTCGGTCTCCCTCATAGCTAGAAAGTAAGCTCCTGCAAAAAGGAACAGTCATGTTCAAGAAAGACCTCCAGTTCCCAGCACAGTTCTTGGAATACACTAGTCTTTTGTTAATTCTCTGTTGAATGGAATCTTAAATGAATAGTCAAAAGGCATTCTACAGACATACTAAAAAGGGAGAAATTGCAGTTACCTTTTTTCTTGCCTTTTACTTTAAGTGTATAAGAAATGTGGGAATTAATGATCATGTAGATGATCAATGGTGTGTAACCAATTCTCCCTTCTAATGAGACAGGCAGACAGACTGCTGTCAGGAAGGCAGCTGGCAAGTTGTTCATCTATTCAGGACCAGGAAGTTGCATCACTTACAGTCTCAGGTTTTAAAGTAGAGAATAGCACTCATTTAAACCCTTTAAATGATTTAAAGTTTTATCACCTCAAATTTATCTGAATTAAGACACTGCATGCTTAATGTATCTAATTATTTATAATTCAACCTTAAAATATTCCTTACGGCACATTATAAAGTAAAAATAATATAAAAGATAACTGCTGTGTATAAACAAGGGAACACACCAAAACACAAGCACCAGAAATCGAATACAGATTTTCCCCTTCTCTGACTTGTATCACTTTGCATGTCAAATAAACCTATGACAGTCTCATTTGATAGATTCCCATTTCATTTAAGCATCAGACAAAATTTTAAAGAATGAGAACTCAATAAAATAAATGCTGTCAAGAAATATCGTATTTATTCTGGATTCCTTTAATGACATTCTCTTTATGATATGACAAAAATAAAAACTCATCTTAAAGATATTGGAAATAAATTTATGATAAAACTCTAAAGCACTAACTGAATATTCCATAATAAAATGCATAATCATTTCAGTTAGAACATTCCACAGTTATATTTATCTCCATATATCTGCATGACAAAAGGACTTTTTGTTTCCTCTTTTTTCTTGTGAAAAACAAAAAATGAAAGCAAAGACAAAGGAAACTCTGTAAACTGAGCATATATAAGTTTACACTAAAAAAGAAAATTTTAAAGATAATTTTAATCCAAAAATGAGTCTATAACCTTCTTTTGTGGCATTTTCATACTAAGGAATAATTAAAATTTTCTTCATAAACAAAATGGAAAATAAATCAGACCACTTACTGTGAAAGAGAAATTGGTCACTTTCTATAACCAGAGGATACAGAATACCCTAAATTGTGTGTGATAATAGATGTACGGATTCAAATAACCACAAGCAAAAATTGACTTCACAAGGTGAGCAAATTACTTGTTCCTTTTACTCGCTAAAGGACAGATTGAGGGGCAGAGGAAGAGAAGAGAGGAAAGGAAGAAGAGAGGAGAGGAGAGGAAAGGAGAGAAGGTGGAGAGGAGAGAACTAGAGGGAAGGGAAGGAAAGAAGGGAAGAGCAGAGAAGAGAAGAGAAGAGAAGAGAGGAGAGGAGAAGAGAAGAGAAGAGAAGAGAAGAGAAGAGAAGAGAAGAGGAGAGAAGAGAAGAGAAGAGAAGAGAAGAGAAGAGAAGAGAAGAGAAGAGAAAAAAAGGAAAGAAAGGGAAAGGGGAAGGGAAGGGAAGGGAAGAGAAGGGAAGGGAAGGAGGGAGGGAGGGAGGGAGGAAGAAAAAAAGAACCTTCTAGAGTGGTAACTGAGTCTAACAGAAGAGATGTAACCAAGATAGTAACAATATCTATGACCCATCTCATGGTTTATAAGCTACTTATACAACATGTTATCATCTGATTCATACAAAAATCACATATGGTGACTCAGGAAAGGCATGAGTCCACTTTTTAAAAAAGAAGGCATTTCAGAGAATAAACCCCATTTTTTTCCTCAAGGTCAAAAAGCTAATACACAGTAGAATCAAAACTGGAGTCAAGTCTTCCTTCCTATTACAAATAGATGTTTTTCCCATCTCTGGGCTACTTAATTTTGACTGAGAAAATGAACTGCTCCAGCTTAGCATGAAAAGATATGGTTTTGCAATAAGTATGTTAAAAGTATGACACAATATCAAAGCATAATGTGAATTAAATAGTAGGCTAAATTTACAGAAATGTAGACCAGTGTGAAGGAGGTAATCAGCTAGCTTTAGTCTGTATTGACAAACCATAATAGGAATATTATGTCAAGTTCTGGGACTTGTGCTTTGGAAAAGGATCAAGTCATTATCAAATAGCAGGCCCCATCGAATCTGGCTTACAGATGTCATTTGTACAGCCAGAAAAAGTGATGAAAAAGTTGAAATCGGCATGCTTGTAGGCAGTACAGACGTTGTCCAGTTTTCCATGAGATGCGTCACTCTCTACTGTCTTATCCCCAGGAGTAGTGCACATTTATTTTCTTTCCCTGCCCCACGTAGGGATTTGATTTTCCAGACTACTGGTGTAACTAAACTAAAGCATTTTTCAAAAGGAGTAGCCAGATGGTAAAGAAATAAACTGTGATATCTGAAAAGTGATTAAAGAGCCGGGCAAGTCTAAGCTTAGAAAGATAAGGCTTGGCCATGTGACCAAATTAAATGAAATTTGAAAGCAGATTTCATCATATCACTACTCTGCTTTTTTTTTTCATTTTTTTCCTAATGTTTATTTATTTTTGAGATATAGAGAGAATGCAACCAGGGGAGGGGCAGAGAGAGAGGGAGACACAGAATCTGAAGCAGCCTCTAGGCTCTCAGCTGTCAGCACAGAGCTCCACGTGGGGCCCGAATCCACAGACCATGAGATCATGATCTGAGCCAAAGTCTGTATCTTAACCGACTGAGCCACCCAGGCACCCCTACTCTGCTTTTAACCATGTATATAAAGCTGCTCATGTTTACAGAACAAAGAGCAAATGTTTGACAAGTGAAAATAAGCTCTGTCCTCTACAATCTGATTTCTCCTTTAATTCATTTCCTTTCTGTGAAGAAAACTGCAATCACCACTTTGAACCCAGTGTTCTCATGACTCCATGTTCTTGCACAGCCTAGGTCCTCTTTTTGCTCATCTTGTTTGCCTAAGCAAATTATCTTTTTTTCTGCAACTCAACCCAAGCATCCTTTCTTCTCAGAAGCCCTCTGACCCCTGTGGAACTATGTTCCACTGGCCCATGCTCCAATAATCTTAGTCTGTATTTTCACTGTGGCTCGCCCTTCCTCCTCCTCCTCCGTTACTCCATGACACCTTGCAGGGAGGGGAATGTGTCTTCTTTATTGTTGAGCTCTTAGTCTTTAGTGCAATGCCTGGCACATGAAGGGTGCTCAAATACTGTTTTTCAAGTGATACGGCTACCTCTTTTTCAATATTTGAACACTTGGTGATGGAAGAAACATCAGGAATACCCAAGGTGAGTGGGGACTATTATCAGGACCTGTGAGTGATGCTCACAGGTACACAGATTTTCTATGCAGTGGGAGAAAATATTTCCAACAAGTTAGAACTCTTCCAAAGACAGAAAGGCCTTCCTGGGTAGAGAAACAAGGCAGACAGCCAAGCATGGGCAGAGGACAGTCTAGCCCTGAAAACGTAGTTGATCCAGTACGCCTTTAAGTTCTCTTTAATCCTGAGTCTAGAACTTCTCTAAATCTATTACTCCCTATGCAGAGAAGGTGCTGTGCACAGAAACACCACACTAAGGGTTTGGGGGAAGCAGTTTCCCCCCTGGCACTGGGAGTAGGAGGGAATTCTACTTTAATAAATTGGATCTTAAGGGAGAAGACAATAAGAAGGGTCAATCTGGTAATTAGCGTGGTTCTGATGACTCTTGCTGAGGTTTTCAGAGTGTTTCTAAATCACTACAGTATTTCACACAGAAACACTGCCAAGCAATAAAACTTCCTCAGGTTCATGACCATAAATAGAACCCACATGCCTTGTCTTATTGAGGGAAAGACATTATACTCTTTAAAGGCTCCAGGAATCTGGGCACCTTGAATTAAAATTTATAAATAAAGACCAAAAATAAATATGTTCTTCAATCTGGAGCAAAAATTACTTTAGAATTTACATCTTTTTCCTTTCTTTTTCTTTTTGTTTTTTTTTCTATTTTCTTTTTCTTTTTCTTTCTTTCTTTTTTCTTTTCTTTTTTTTTTTTTTTGCCTTGCTATAAATCCTCTCTCTCCTTACATTTTCTTTTGTTTATGTTTCTAGCAAACTTAGGTCCTTCTTCTTCCCTCTTTCTCAATATCTATCTCTCTATCTACCTACCTACCTACGATCTATGTCCACTTAGTTTATCATTCTGTACTTTAATATTACCTTTCTTTCCTGTGTGTAGGTGCAGAAAGGTTCTCTGCATTCACTTCACATTTCACTGAATTGCAGACAGGACACTGCCTAAAACCGTTTCTTCTGCTAAGCCAGTGACAAAGAGTCAACCAAAAGACCACCTAGATGGACAAATGGACAGATTTTAATTTTTGCTTCACACAGGACCCTGAGTTTCAAAAGGTCCAGAAGAATGTTATGTTTCTGCAATTTCTGGAAGCCACAGTTTTAAAAGACTAGTGATTACAGAGTTAGGACCAAGAGATGACCTACCCAATGACAGTCAAGGTCCGCAAATACTGACATGGGGGCATGTTATGAGGGCAACTCTTTCCACCAGAGCTTCCATAGCCTTTTCCCTGAAGCAAAAGCCAATAGAGTGCTTGTGCACAGACACTGGAATCAGACCACCTGGATTTACATACGAAATTCACCATAACAGCAGCTGTGTTCTTGTGGGAAGCTTCTTTAATTTTCTACATTTGTCACCACATATATAATAATAATAGTACCTACATCATGAGTTTTTTGGCAAGGATTAATGAAAGTAATCACTATGAAATGCCAAATATCTTAAGGGTTTACAAAGTGCCTTTGAAAAATTTGCTTTAGGGCCACATGGATGGCTCAGTCAGTTAAGTACCCAACTTCAGCTCAGGTCACGATCTCAGGGTTCCTAGGTTTGAGCCCCACATCGGGTTCTGTGCTGACAGCTTGGAGCCTGGAACCTGCTTTGGATTCTGGGTCTCCTCTCTCTTTGCCCTTTCTCTACTACCACCCTGTCTTTCTCTGCCTCTCAAAAATAAAAACGTTTAAAAAAAAGAAAGAAAGAAAATTTTGTTTTAGTATTAGCATGCTAGTGAGGCCAAATGACCCCAAACTAAGCAGTTAATAGAATAAAGTGAAACCCTGCTTACATTTAGATATAAACAGTTGGGTATAAATGAATCAGTACAAAATCATTGCTACTACTATAGATAGAACTCAAATAATGATATTGGATATACATTCACTCATTCATTTTTCTTCACTTAGTACACACATATTTATTGATCTCCACCTGGGTACTAAGGATTTATAAGCCCAGCTCTTTCCCAGAAAAGCTGATGGGATGCAAAGTTCATGTTTCCTTTGGCAACGGTGAGACAAAATGACCAAATAAGGCCCACTATGTCTTCATTTTAAACATTCAGTTTAAACACTTTTTTTTTTTTTTTTAATTTTTTTTTTTTCAACATTTTTTATTTATTTTTGGGACAGAGAGAGACAGAGCATGAACGGGGGAGGGGCAGAGAGAGAGGGAGACACAGAATCGGAAACAGGCTCCAGGCTCCGAGCCATCAGCCCAGAGCCTGACGCGGGGCTCGAACTCACGGACCGCGAGATCGTGACCTGGCTGAAGTCGGACGCTTAACCGACTGCGCCACCCAGGCGCCCCCAGTTTAAACACTTTAAACATATATTCTTGGTATGGTGTTTCCAAAGAGTTGTCCCCATGCATCCCTTAGTATTTTTGTTTCCTTGGGTAAAAGCAAATAGATTTCATAGTATATAAATAACGTGCCTCTGAACAGCCAAATCCTAAGTGATGGAAGCAAGTGAGACATAAGCAAAAGCCTCAAGAAGCATTTTCATCACCCATACATGGCTGAATTTTTATTGTGGTCCAGTGAGATTACAGTGCCCAACAGACAGTGAATTTCTAAGTGGTGTGGGCATAGGCAATGGGTAACATAATGATGGTCCTGTCAAGATTTTATAGCCCAAGTCCAAATACATTATCCAGCACATGCAGCAATACTATGTCACAAAGAACACCCAATATTCCCCCCTGTGTCTCTGTCTCTGTCTCTCTCTCTTACACAGACACATGAACAAAAATTTTGTTCCCACAGAAGAGCAATTGCTTATTAGCTCTCACTTACCTAAAAGATTACTGGATTTAAACTAGAAATATTCCATTGAAAAATTCCATTCTTCTGAATGTTTTCATTTAGAAGAATTTGCCTTAGATTGTCAGTTAATATTCAGAAACTTTTGTTCCATGACTATAATGAGTGTTTCAGTTATTTCCAGTAATGGCAGGGATTCTGTTTTACTTTCCTTTTCTCTTGATTTAAGGAAGGACTTCAAATATAATTGTAACTTGAGAAATTAAAATCTAGTAGATTTCTACCCTCCAAATAAATTTTCATCAGACCTGCATTTCATTCCTAACTCTGCTCCATTTCTTATTAATTTTCACTTCTCTTTGGCTTGGATGGTTGATAAATTATCCTAATGATTCTGTCTGTGTTTAAGCTAATGATCTGTCTAAAGGAATTAGAGTTTTATTTTACAAAGTGAGAAATGTGACTACCAAATCAGACGGCAAGAGAAACTGTCTGAAATGACAGTTTTGGGGCTGGAGTAAGAGTGACCTTTTTTTTTTTAATATGAAATTTATTGTCAAATTGGTTTCCATACAACACCCAGTGCTTATCCCAGCAGGTGCCCTCCTCAATACCCATCACCCACCCTCCCCTCCCTCGCACCCCCCCTCAAACCTCAGTTTATTCTCAGTTTTTAACAGTCTCTTATGGTTTGCCTTTCTCCCTCTCTAACTTTTTTTTTCCTTCCCCTCCCCCATGGTCTTCTGTTAAGTTTCTCAAGATCCACATAAGAGTGAAAACATATGGTATCTGTCTTTCTATGTACGACTTATTTCACTTAGCATAACGCTCTCTAGTTCAATCCACGTTGCTACAAAGGGCCATATTTCATTCTCTCTCATTGTCACATAGTATTCCATTGTGTATATAAACCACAACTTCTTTATCCATTCATCAGTTGATGGACATTTGGGCTCTTTCCATAATTTGGCTATTGTTGAAAGTGCTGTTATAAACATTGAGGTACAAGTGCCCCATGCATCAGCACTCCTGTATCCCTTGGGTAAATTCCTAGTAGTGCTGTTGCTGGGTCATAAGGTAGTTCTATTTTTAATTTTTTGAGGAACCTCCACATTGTTTTCCAGAATGGCTGCACCAGTTTGCATTCCCACCAACAGTGCAAGAGGGTTCCTGTTTCTCCACATCCTCTTCAGCATCTATAGTCTCCTGTTTTGTTCATTTTAGCTAGTCTGACTGGCATGAGATGGAATCTCAGTGTGGTTTTGATTTGTATTTCCCTGATGAGGAGTGACATTGAGCATCTTTTCATGTGCCTGTTGGCCATCCGGATGTCTTCTTCAGAGAAGTGTCTATTCATGTCTTCTGCCCATTTCTTCACTGGATTATTTGTTTTTCAGGGTGGAATTTGGTGAGTTCTTTATAGATTTTGGATACTAGCCCTTTGTCCAATATGTCATTTGCAAATCTCTGTTCCCATTTGCAAATCACTGTTTCCTTTGCAGTGCAGAAGGTTTTTATCTTTATGAGGTCCCAATAGTTCATTTTTGCTTTTAATTCCCTTGCCTTTGGAGATGTGTCCAGTAAGACATTGCTGTGGCTGAGGTCAGAGAGGTTTTTTCCTGCTTTCTCCTCTAGGGTTTTGATGGTTTCCTGTCTCACATTCAGGTCCTTTATCCATTTTGACACATCACATTAATAAAAGAAAAGAAAAGAACCATATGATCCTGTCAATCGATGCAGAGAAAACATTTGACAAAATTCAGCATCCTTTCTTTAAAAAACCTCGAGAAAGTTGGGATAGAAGGAACATAGTTAAACATCATAAAAGCCATTTATGAAAAGCTCACACCTAATATCATCTTCAATGGAGAAAAACTGAGAGCTTTCCCCCTGAGATCAGAAACACAACAGAGATGTCCACTCTCACTGCTGTTGTTTAACATAGTGTTGGAAGTCCTAGCCTCAGCAATCAGACAACAAAAGGAAATCAAAGGCATCAAAATTGGGAAAGATGAAGTCAAGCTTTCACTTTTTGCAGATGACATGATATTATACATGGAAAACCTGATAAACTCGATGAAAAGTCTGCTAGAACTGATACATGAATTCAGCAAAGTCTCAGGATACAAAATCAATGTACAGAAATCAGTTGCATTCTTATACACTAATAATGAAGCAACAGAAAGACAAATAAAGAAACTGATCCCATTCACAATTGCACCAAGAAGCATAAAATACCTAGAAATAAATCTAACCAAAGATGTAAAAGATCTATATGCTGAAAACTATAGAAAGCTTATGAAGGAAATTGAAGAAGATATAAAGAAATGGAGAAACATTTCATGCTCATGGATTGGAAGAATAAATATTGTTACAATGTCAATGCTACCCAAAGCAATCTACACATTCAATGCAATCCAAATCAAAATTGCACCAGCATTCTTCATGAAGCTAGAACAATCCTAAAATTTGTATGGAACCACAAAAGACTCTGAATAGCCAAAGTAATTTTGAAGAAGAAGACCAAAGAGGGAAGCATCACAATCCCAGACGCTAGCCTCTACTACAAAGTTGTAATCATCAAGACAACATGGCATTGGCACAAAAACAGACACATAGACCAATGGAATAGAATAGAGACTCCAGAATTGGACCCACAAATGTATGGCCCACTAATCTTTGACAAAGCAGGAAAGAGTATCCAATGTAAAAAAGACAGTCTCTTTAACAAATGGTGCTGGGAAAACTGGACAGCAACATGCAGAAGAATGAAACTACACCACTTTTTTTTTTTTTAGTTTGGCTAAACCTATACCATCTGACTAGTGGTTATAGTAGATATCAAAGGTGAGCTGCAGCATGTTGAATAAAATCCTTGGTAGAAATAATACACAAAGGACATATATTTAAGCAATGAGAAATGAAAGAAGTAAGTGTCTCATGTAATTTTACGTAAAAGATCAAATTAAGTTTGCTTTAATACAAAAGATATAAGAACTTAAAAGAACTGAGCAATGCTTTGTTAAAAATAAATAAAGCTATTTTATTTGATTGATGCAAAAAAGTTGTTTCCTATTCAGAGCAGTTCTTTATGATTCTTTATATAACATGTTTCAAAACTTGGCCACGTCATTCTGTGCCCTTGCAGAATCCAGCTTTAATGTCTTTCAGGTGAAGGCTCAAAACTGAACTTGGAATATCAACCTTAAAAAATTCCTTTACTGGTTGACATCATCCTCCAACAGGATACATGGCTACATAATTTTAATTACCCCACCACTCAAAACATCAAGACTCCATTAAAGGGTACCTACCAAGAGTGCCTAGGTGGCTCAGCTGGATAAGTATCCAGCTCTTGATCTCAGCTCAAGTCTTGATCTCAGGGTTCTGAGTTCAAGCCCCGCATTGGGCTTCACTCTGGGTGTGAAGTCTACTTAAAAATAAATTAAAAAAATAAAGGGTACTTTCCAAATGCTACTTGGTCCTTGCTTTCCCTTAGGCTTTTACTGGTCATTTTATTGCTGTTACTTTGGGGCCCTGCCTTTTTAACCTCCTTGTAAAGTATGTGTCTTCCAGGCTCCAACAACTCCAAGTGAAGCTAATAATAGCATAAGGATTCCAACCTATACCATTGTGGGGGGATCCAAGTCCCTATAAATCATTAGAATAGTCACTGAGAGATTTTTACACCTTCAGGGTAAAATAGGGACAATGGCCCTTGCTCAGCAGGAAGTAGTTACAGAAGAAGAGACCACTGCCCTTCATCATCCTTTAAGAATTTCAGGGTGGAAATGAGACAATATAAAAAGCAAAGGGACATAGCTTCTGTAAAGCCACCATCTGAAGCAAGGGCTAAAAGTTATAAGCTTAGAGATAAATACCTCCTTCTGGGAAAGCAAACAAACAAGAGAAACAGCCATTAGGGAATAATGGTTTTCTGGGCAAAATTAGAAGTAACAATTTAAAGTCTGTTTGCACAAGTATTTCTACATTCCAGGATCCCTAAAAGAATGTCAACCATGGAAAAAGGCATCCTGTGATTGTCTTGTGTCCACTGAAAAGTAACGACTGCAAGATAATGGCTGTGGGACTGAAAAATGCTTCCACACTCCCAGACCCTCACCCTTTGGAAAAGTGCTCTTATAAGCCCTGTGTGCTATCCCTTTCCAGAAAGACATTCCTCTTTCTTGTCAAGTCCCTTGTATAGAAACTATTTCTAATGAACTCCATTTTCTTAAAAAAAAAAAAAAGAAAAAAAACATGTTTCTCCTCAGTCTCATGTATTTGGTTTGGGACAGTCATATTAATTTTAGTGTCTACAGATAAAATTACAGAATTATCTAAAGATTTTGGAAATGGGGGATTTGCTTATTATGATGTGAGAAAATTTAAACCTATAAATAAAAAACCTGGAAAAAATACCAAAAAAAAAAGTAAAGGTCTTAAAATCTCTCTAATGAATTAAGAAAAAAAAAACCTATGCTGTAAACCTATAGTTGCTGTTTAAACAGACAATTAAAAAGGCCTGATATTATAAAAATTTATAATAGAAACTTGATAAATGTAAAATAATGGCCTTCCAGTTGGTAAATAAATGTAGGTCTCAATTTCAACCTAATATTTTCAACCTAAAAGTGTAACCTAAACACTACCAGTCAAGGCCATAAGTCTCACAATTATTTTGGTCTGAAAGAGTGCATTTTGGATCTGAAAATTCATCAAGTCACCAAGTATGCCAGTTCTGAATATATTGCCTCTCGGATCCAAAATTACCCTTCAATACATATCCTAACTTCGCTCTCCTTTATGGTTAGTATGGTGCTAAACCTTCTCAGTAGGGAGCGCTGGCGCCATCCAAGAGAAGAAGGGGCTCTCTTGAAATCTCCGTCTGCTGCCTGGTGGGTCAGTCACATATATATGAGAACATCTAAGGGAGCTAGGTCTAGAGTGTGGTCCCAGGATGCGTGGTCCCTCAGTGACCCTGCAGCTTGGTTTGGCAATAACCTTTCAGCATCCCTCTTATTCCAGAAGTCAGCACCTCAAAGGGTTTCTATCCAAACTGTCGCCCAAACCTACTCCACCCTACATATTAATACTGAGGTCATCTCAGCCATCCTGGCACTCATATTCCCAATGCAAGCCTGACTTGCTTAACTCCACGGGTTTCCCATGACACTTCCACTCCTTCTGTAAACCTTGTACATCTTGTCTGTGGCCTGGGAATGTTCCAACCACCCTGCTCCTGGCCTATGCTCCAGATCACTTTCTGTTTACCCAAACCCTGCAGACTAACTGCAGCCCTGTTCTGTTAAACCAGCAAAACTCTTGCTCTCCAGTGAGTGGAACCACACATTCTCCCTGCAAGCTCTGAACCTTACAAGTTTGTCCTTCCTTGGGTACTCCCCCTCATTCCCAGGATACCATATTGAGTCTTCTTCTATCTGAAGATTACTCTTTTTTTATACTTAAACAATTCTTTATCTTAAACTTACCCTGTTCAACCCTTACCTACTGTGGGGGTTCTGTCTCTTGAATAAGCCTAGACTGGTATATCTCAATATAGCTGGTAATTTGTATACCCACGTTAGGAATAAAAATAAAATTATATGTCAAATTCAGGGCTTTCCAATCTGGCTTCATGGAGTCTCTTCTCACTTTTCAAGATCCTAATACTGAAAAGTGGGTCTATGTCTCTTGTCATGAAGAAAGCAATCTGGTCTAGAGCTTTATACTAAAGAGATAATTAGCAAGTAAGTTGCCAATGTTTTAATAATCACTATGAAATGTTATTTTAATTAAAATTGTGACCTTTGAAAATTTGCATATAGCCATGATATTAGATTTAATATTAGATTTGTTCTCCCACCATAAACAACTAGAAAACTGGACAAAGTATATGAAAACCCTTTCCAGGCCTTGGATAGCATGCAACACCCAAGTTTCATGCATGAAAGAAGGGAAACAACAATATATGCCTTAGAATGACTTTGATTTTATGCTTTGAGGCACTTTCAGATCTCAGCATAGGTTCGGTGATAAGTTGTGGAACTATTCAAATTTATATTTCATGTTGGGTGAATTCTGACAATTCAAATTTATCAAGGAATTGGTCAGTTTCATCTAAGATGTCAATTTTGTGTCTGTAGAATTTTTCTTTTTTTTTTTTAGTATTTCCTTCATAACATTTTGATGTTTGCAGGCTCTATTTCATTTCTATTTTTTCAGTTGTTTCAAATGTGTTCATAGTTGCTTAATGAAGCATTTTTATAATGAATTCTTTAAAATTTTTATGAGTTAATTATAACATCTCGGCTTTTACCAGTGTATCTGGTAGCAAGGCTACAATCTTTTCAGTGGGATTTGGTTGCCATAAAGCAGTTATTTTAGAGGCTTTGGTCCGCAGCTAAAGAGAGGTTTTTTTGTTTGAGCTTTTTTGTTTGTTTTTGTCTGTACCCTTTTGACTTTTCAGGTTCTGGCTTTTCTAGCGCATCATGGGGATATAAGAGGCAAAAATAAAACCCAGGGAACTTACCTTCATATTGTTCTTTGGGTCTAGAGATTCCAGGCCAGTGTTCCTTCTTTTCTTTATCTTTCAGAGTACCTTAGTCTTATTCTTATTCTAGCAGCTGAACTGCAATCTATTCCTCCCCTTTATTGAGGAATGTCTCATTAAAGAAAACAAAGTAACCCAAGCCAAATCTCCTCACAAACAAGCTAACAGAAGACCTCCCGAGAAAGTACTAATGACATTTACTAGCAGGACAATCCCTATGTGTGGAATGATTTCAGCAGAATGTGCCATTTCTGTCTAGAATGTTTATGGAAAAGAAAGCTGGAATGTACAGATTTATGAAGTTGGCTCCTTGGGAAATGTCACATAAGTTTTGTAAATATTACAGCATAAAATAGAGATACATTAATGATCAAAACAGTTCCTTTTTTGTGTAAGCGATGGCCACGTATGTCTCCTAGAGACCTCATACGTTATATCTACATCAGAGCACAAGAAAGGACCTGGATGCTGTCTGGACAATCCTGGATTTCTCCTTGCTGTGTCTGTGTCTCACAATTACCTGAATCCTTGAAATTAACAGTAAAGGTTGATATTGGGTAAAATCTCTAATTTTATGTGCATGTGATTTGACAATCCAATTCTTTGTGTTTTCTTGACAGTGTATAAAAAATTATTCATAATTCCATAGTGTCACCCATGCAAAGCCACATTTAACACTTGTCTTTTTTTCCCTGTCTCTGTGTATAAACACTACTAAAAAGGAATCATACTGCATATGGGAATGTTTATTTTTTTCATTTTCTTTTTTTACTTTTTATCATATTGTGAATATTTTCGTATTGTTATACATTCTTTAAAAACAGGATTTTTATTGACTATAAATTATTCCATCAAATGGTTATTATCTTCTCTTGAATCATTCATATTTTAATGGCCAAGAAAGTTGTTACATTTTTATAATAAGCACAAATAAAGCTTATTCTTGTATGTATTTCTAATTACCTCTTCAGAATAAGTACTTAGGATTTGATCTATTGGACTAATGTTTATGATGATTTTTAAGGCTCTTGATAGTTTGCCAAGTTTTCCTCCTCAAAACTGTGATTCATTTATACTTTTTTTGAGTATAACAATTCAATGAAACTTCACAGCACTGAGTGCTAAATATTAAAATGTTTATTATCATTTTTCATGAGTGGCTCAGTCGGTTGAGCATCCAGCTTCAACTCAGGTCATGATCTCACTGCGTGATCGAGCCCCACATCGAGCTCGCTGCTGTCAATCTGTCAGCACAGAGCCTGCTTCCGATTCTATGTCCCCCCTCTTTCTGGCCCCTCACCCATTTGTGCTCTCCCAAAAATAAATAATATTTTTTTAAAAAATTAAAAAAAGTGTATCATTTTTCAAAAATAAAAAATCTTTTACTTTTTAATTAGCATTTTTATTGTAACAGGCCGAAAACGTCCATTCATAGTTGTTCTTTCTTTTTTTTAAGTTTATTTTTATTTATTCTGAGGGAGAGAAAGAGTGTGCGAGGGAGCATGAGTGGGGAAGGGGCAGAGGGAGAGGGAGAGAGAGAATTCCAAGCAGGCTTCACACCATCAGCAAGGAGACCTATGCAGGGCTTGATCCTATGAACTGTGAGATCATGACTTAAGCCGAATTCAAGAACTGTAAGCTTAACCAGCTGAACCATGCAGGTTCTCCATAGTTGTTCTTTCTTAAATAAAATCATCATTTTTTAAACACTTTTTTGAAAAAAATATTCATTTTTAATTAATTTGTTCCATTTATTTTTTTTAATTTTGAAGTTTATTTATTTTTGAGAGAGACAGAGACAGCATGAGCAGGGGAGGGGCAGAGAGAGAGAGAGAGAGAGAGAAAGAGAGAGGGAATCCCAGGCAGGCTCTATGCTGTTAGCATAGAGCCAGATGTGGAGCTCAAACTCACGAAACTGTGAGATCATGACCTGAGCCAAAACCAAGAGTCAGATGTTTAACCGGCTGAGCCACCCAGGAGCCCCTAATTTATTTCATTTATTAAGAATATGAGTACATTTTATATCAAACTGGCTGCAACCATTTTTTCCACTTTACAATAACTTGAAAATGTTTTGGTTTTATGATAACATTTTTTTCTGATTATGAAAGTAGAAAACTTGCAAAATAAAATAGAAAGGAAATAAAATAAATACAAAAGTATTTTTTGTAATTATTACGTATTTTCTGTTCATTCGTTTTTTGCTGGAAATTTCCATGGGAATCTTGGAGGAAGAAAATTAGGCAATTGTGCTCACAAAATAATCCCAATATATTATCTATTTTTAGGAGGGATGATATTTTAAAATATAAGCATAGGAAAGCATACCAGAGCCAAGAAAAAAAATGAATCTCCATTCTTCAGGCGTGAGAAATTTTATGTAGAGAAAGTAATTGAGATTAATAAGAAGAAGAAATATGCAAGGAGAGTCCTTCCTCTGGATTGCCCAATGTATTTCCATGTGCCATTACTGTAGCTCTTGCTCTCGGGAAGCAGAAAGGAGAAAGAACCAAAACCCTCTCTGTCATTTTTTCTGCATCTCTTATGCAGGCTGCAAGTTGTGTAAGAAACTTGAAAAAAATTTGCGTAACTTTAAATGTAGCACTTCCAGCTGATTATTTAGGAAAGAAGATAATACATAGCCCTCTTTCTCCATAGTTGGTCAGAGGGCAGAAAAGGGAGTTAGGATCTGGGCATAGTATGTTTTAATATCAAGTTAATGAAAAAGATTCTGAAAGGTCAGGAAGGGCATCAGTACTCTTTGAACATAATAAGATCAATTCCTGGAAGGGAGATGCTGAGTCTTGTAAAGTCCTGAATGTGGGGGCTACTATTGTCAAAATATTGATCAGTCCTGTGTAAGATGTACATAATCTACCTAGATGTTCAGGTAACCAAAGACAGAGGAAAAAAGGAAAAGAAGAACAAGATGCAGTACATAGTGCAGGATAACCACCACCACTGTCTTTTCTCTCTGCTTCCTTTCCTGGCAGTTTGTCATGAGCTCTTCCCTCAGGAATACAAGTGGTGGAAGAGAGAATAACTCTTGCTGACAACCAAAGTTAGGGGCTGCCAGTTGTAAAAGTTGTGGCCATGAGTAGAGGTGAGGATAACGTTAGCTTCTAACTGGAAAGGTATTGAGCTGGAGAAGCAAGGGATTTAGTGAGTTGAGAGGAAGTTAGAAAGTCAAAGGCAAGAAGGGTAGTGGGTAGGCAGAGATAAGCAATCACGAGAGAAAATTGTTCAAGTGGAACACACTCCACTGGCCTCAAAAATATGTGTAGACATCTCAGTAGTGTAGTCGTGAAGCTATATAATCATTTACAGATTAAGGACTTGAGCGATTATCCAGTACTAAGCTTCTATACCTGAGTTCCCTCACAGAGTACAATATGATTTTATCACTGGAAGGCTTAAATAAATGCTTAAAACTTCTTTGAAATAGACATATGTGAATGTTTACTAGAAACATCACGGTGGTAACTGCTGAATGAGGGGTTGTATTCCCTCCAGTTCTTTGTAGTCAGTGTCAGGGATGTAGAACTCTCTAATGGTGCAAGAGAATGATAACAAAGATGACATACAAAGTCATAGGATTTCCTTCCCAAGTCCTAGCACTCCCACACACCCACAAAAACACCCCTGGATTGCTACAAAGACCATGGCAAAAACAAATCCATGGCCTTGGGTACATTTCCAAATGACAGGTCAGAAATTTTTATAGATTTCACTTGACTGTATTACTTATATTAAGGAAATGAGGACAAAACACAACAGTTAAAAATGTTAAAATTCTGGGGCAGAAGTCAGATAACATTAAGCTAAGTATTTAACCTGCATTTGTTAGTATGTCAGCCCTTAGACATAAGACAAAATGACATTATGCCCAATCACTTGGATGTTATAATGCAAACAAGAAAGAGACCTGAATACATAGATGATCCTTTCATCACAATTATGTGCATCTAGTGATGTGGAAGTGGATGGCACCAATAAGCACTGGCCTCCATCTGGGCTTTATGTATCTCTGCAGTGGAGAAACATTCTGACAACTTTTCGTCTTGCTAAATAGGCAGGGCTACCAGAGGAATGGCCCTACAGAACAATGAACCACCAGGGAAATGCAATTGTTCTGCATTAGCTCCAAGGGGGAACAAGTAGAAACAGCCTACGTTTTTCGTTACTGTCTTGAATTAATAAGTACATTTCAATAATTCTCAAATTGCAAAGAAATGGGATGCTTTATTAAGGTAGGGGAGTTTAGTAAATAAAATACACTTAAATAATGTAACATTGTGTTTTTTAGCACAAATTATGGAATTTTGCTCAATTAAAGTTAGATCCAAAATGCTTCCATTTCCAAATAACTTCTCTTGATTATAGGGCAAATTTTTTTTGTAGATAAAAAAATAAAAATTTGAATTTTCAATCATTGCTTTTAATAGTGTCTTCCTGGGGCGCCTGGGTGGCTCAGTCGGTTAAGCATCCGACTTCGGCTCAGGTCATGATCTCGCAGTCCGTGAGTTCGAGCCCCGCATCAGGCTCTGTGCTGACAGCTCAGAGCCTGGAGCCTGTTTCTATTCTGTGTCTCCCTCTCTCTCTGACCCTCCCCCGTTCATGCTGTCTCTCCCTGTCTCAAAAATAAATAAACGTTAAAAAAAAAATTAAAAAAAAAATAGTGTCTTCCTGGGCTCATGGAGCTGCTAACTAGTATTTCCTTTAATGGCATCTCATACAGATTAAACAGTTTTTCCATCTCCTTCAGTATTTAAACAAATTCCTTTCAGTCACTGAGAGTGGGTCGTCCTCACTTAAACATCAATCTCCTGTCTGATTGAAAATTCTTTCTATTCCTTCCCTGAAGTTCATATCATAGCATCTTGGGATGGAGTGAGAAAGTCATGAGCTTTTCTTATGCATTTTTTTCTTCCTTCTTCCCCAGTTTATCCTCTGAAATTGAGCAGTGCTCAGTCAATTCCATGGAAATTAATTTGCTGAAATATGTTCGCCAAAAACTAATTTTCCCAATGTTCAGTTTGTCAAATAATTTATTGGATGAATAAACTATTGTTTCTTTTAACTATCTATAAATTTTAGAGCAATTCATATTGAAAAGTTTTTGCAGGTTTGAAGTTTTTAATGAAGATTGAGTGGCTTTAATTTTTTTTCTTTTTTCACAGCACTTTAAGCTTACATGTCACATATGGTTTTGCAGGTTTTTACTGTGCCAGGGCTCTCTGGAGGAGAAAGGGCAGTGCTTGAAATCAGACTCTGATTGCCAGGTCATGAATTGGTGGGGCCACTTCCAAATGAAAGGAATGACAATTTAAAAAATTACACAAAGTTGTGCCATATGGATTAGTAGTGGTAGGTGATGCAGGATTAAGATGGAGGGGCAAGAGAGGGGATCCTTTGCTGGGAGCAATATAGAAATGAGCAGCAAAATACAGCATATCTTGGGCTGCTGAAGTGGGGGATGTACTGAAGGGAAAGAGAAGTTCAACTGAGGAGTCGAAGACAATAGGAGATGGAATGAAGATGTTGAGGCTGAAGGCCTAAAAGAGAGTTGAAGTATAAAGAAGTAGATGTTTCTGATTAAGTAGCATTCTTCTTGTTTTTGATGTAGCTGATGGCCAAATTGTCCTGCTGGAGAAAGAGGTTCATTCCTATGTAGTTCCTTTCAGATCCATGTGTTCCGTTGGCCTCAAACTGATTGTATCACACCACCTTTCTCTGGCGCCTAAGCCTATTTGGCAATCACATGGTGAGTCCCAGCAAGACAGTATCCTCCAATCTCAGCCACCCTTGCCAGTCAGATATCAGACTTATGGGAAAATGAAGGATTCACCCCTACTACTGTCTGCAGTCTAGAACTTGAGGGGGAGCTGTCCTGTTCCCCCATTCTGTAGGCAGTCAGCCTTCCATTTGATCTTGCTCCAGTAGCACCAGGGAAGATCACAATGTTTCTTAGTTACTGGGCAGACCAATGCTAGTCTTCTACTTTTGAAAGCAAGCCAGCCCATCTTTATAAGTAATTCCCTTGTGCTCCTCTTGGTTTTGGTGGAAAGACATTACATTCTGCAGGGATAACAATTGCTTTACTAGTCTTCTACTGGCATTGTTGGAGGGTCAAAATGGAGGTAGTATTAGCTTTGATAGCCACACTTGTTGTTTATACATGACATTCATCTGAATTAGTCAGTGCTGTGCCAAACTGGTAAATACTTTGACTATCATTTGTGATGGAATTTATTTTTTAGAGCTTGTTCTCTCAACAAGTCCTATGAGGAGGTGGCTGACCCTAATCACAGGCCAATCTCAAAACATACAAATTGAGATATTTAGTTCTGTTGGTCTCCATATTTGGGTCAAATTGGTAACAATTCTAGGGCCCATGAAAAATCCCACTGGCCATTCTGTATCATTCTCTTGAAAGAGTTTAGTAATACTGCCATGATAACAGGTATTTTATTGCCTTTTTAAATATGCATATACTTACATTCTCCAATGCTTATTAAATACATATATACTTAATTGTACTGTGCTCCAGGCAATTTAAGTGAAACAAAAACGAGTATAAATAAATAAAATTAGAATCATGAAATCAAGACACTTAAGTTTTGAGGAAAAAAGGCCTTAGTATTTTTATATAAAACACAGTGATAGCTAAACATGAGAGATTACACACACACATGATGGAACAGATTTATTTGACCCAGGTCTTGAAAGAAGATAGGAATTGGAATCATAAAAATAGAAAAGATATAACATATTATGTAAGTATCATTAGAGGATCTTTCTTCTCTGGAAAATAGTTGATAATAATTTTTGCTCCTTTGAATTCTTTTTCCTCAATTCTTATGAAATCTTAAATCTGTATCAAAGAATTTGGGCCTTTTAACTTACTGTATCATGGAATTTTAAGAGAACAAGTTCTCTATTCTATATTTTAGTCATATTTTTGAGTGCTTACTACTATATGTCTATCAGAAATAAAGATACTATGCTTACCCTCAAGGAACTCACAGTCTAGTAATGAATATGATGAGTGATTCATACTATTCCAATCATTCAAATTGTCAGTTTTGTGGGGAATCAGGCAACTTATAACCAAGATAGCTTTGCATGTGTCAGAAAGCATTTGTTTTACCACCCATGAATTAGCTTTGTCCCAAATCTGGGTGACTATAAATGCTTTCATCTCTACAGTGAAAGCAAGTTTTCTATTCATCTGACACCTAAGAGATCTGGACTCAATGTCTTCAATTCTTAAAACTAATAAAATTTGAGCAGCTTGTGTTCAAAGAATTCTCAACAGTAAATATGCAATCCCATCTTGCACAAATTTGATACCAGGAATGATTCAGGAAAAGCTCCTTGTTGAAGCCATAATTTCATCTGATGTGAAATATGTATTCACAGTGTCAATAAGAAGATTCAACAACAGTCCTTGATTCTTTTTGTTAAAAAGAGAATATTTATAAACTTAAAAAAAGAATAGACCAATTTTTAAAATTCCATATGCACAAGTTGAAATGTTAAACATAAATAATAAAATAAAAATATTTTTTTCAAATACAATGTTATTAGTCTTAATATTAAATGAACTTTCATAAGCCTATGTGTTTTTTTAGGAAACAAATAAAACACAAAAGGAAATGGAAAGATCAAGACATCTTTACATGACTCAACAAGAAGAAATAGAAATAGTAATTGATCATATAAAATTATATCAGTAACATCCAGAAGGTAAATCTTTCAAACTTTTAATAGAAATTATTTCTGATGGTAGGCTCATGGCTGAATATTTTTTCATAATTCACTATATTTTCTGAAATTTTTAAAACATATGTATATTATTTTTGTCATTGTAAAACATTAACATTCCTATTATGAAAAGCTTCAAACATACTTAAAATAAAGAAGGTCCAATCAACTTCCATATACTGAATTCCTTGAATTTACAATGTTCAAGATTTTGCAAAAATTGTTTCATGTATCCTTTAGTTTTTCTCATCTCTTCCCCATCCCACTTTCCTTTCTCCTCCTCCTTATATTGTTAAAGTTATTTTAAAGCAAGTCCCAACCATCACATCATTTCACCTCTACATACTTCAGCACATATCTTCTGAAAGTATGAACAATTTCCTGCATAAAGTTAATCACATATAGGGGCGCCTGGGTGGCTCAGTCGGTTAAGCGTCTGACTTCAGCTCAGGTCACGATCTCACGGTCCGTGAGTTCGAGCCCTGCGTTGGGCTCTGGGCTGATGGCTCAGAGCCTGGAGCCTGCTTCCGATTCTGTGTCTCCCTCTCTCTCTGCCCCTTCCCCGTTCATGCTCTATCTCTCTCTGTCTCAAAAATAAATAAATGTTAAAAAAAAAATTAAAAAAAAAAGTTAATCACATATAGCAAAATTAGCAATAATTCCTTTATATCACCTATTATCAAGCCCACAATCAAATTCCTGAAGGTTAAAAAAAATCTCTTTAATATTTAGTTTATCTGAATCAGAATCCCTAAAAAGCTATACACTGGTCACATTTGGTTGTTATGTCTGTGCGGTATCTTTCAACGTGGAGCCTGGCCTCACTAACTTTTTCCGAACCACTGACTTTTTTTCAGAAACAAATTCTTTTTAACTTCTGGGTGTTCCTATATTTAACTTCCTCCCCATCCCTTATGCTAATCATGATTATAATCATTTCCATTCCAACTAATCTATTTATCTATGAAGATTTTCTTCATTTTGTTGCTCTCATTCAAGAACTTCCTTCAATCAAAAATTTATTTCTATTATGTCCACTGGTCAATTAGAACAGTGGGATTCACAATATTATTTGGAAAGAAAGATCTTTTTATGGAAAAATGTTGTTTTGTTTTTATTTTGTTTTAAGTAGGAAGATCCAGCTAGAAAACGGTGATCTGAAGTATCTGTCCTAATTGTTCTGTTCCTTAAGAAGGTTACTCACTTGGTGGAGAACACTGGGGCTTGAAACACACTTCAGCACATATAAAAATTTTGTTTTTAAGAATTTCCCTTTTGTCAGGCAGAAGGTTTATTTGAGGAAATTATAGATGAAAACTTCCCTAATCTGGGGAAGGAAGCAGACATCCAACTGCAGGAGGCACAGAGAATTCCCATCAAAATCAACAAAAGCAGACCCACACCAAGACATATTATACTTAAATTTGCCAAATATAGAGATGAAGGTAAAAAATACTAAACACAGCAAGACAAAAGAAGTCCCTGACTTACAAGGGAAGACAAATAAGATTAGTAGAAGAACTCTCCACAGAACCTTGGCCAACAAGAAAGGAGTGGCATGATACAGTCAACGTACTGAATGGAAAAATAGGCAGCCAAGAATACTCTATACAACAAGGCTATCATTCAGAATAGAAGGAGAAATAAGTGTTTCCCAGACAAACAAACACTAAAGGAGTTCATGACCACTAAACTAGTCTTGCAAGCAATATTAAAGGGGACGCTTTGAGTGGAAAGGAAAGAGGAAAAGTGACAAAGACTAGAAAACGACAAAAAAAATCTCCAGAAACAATAATAAAACAAGTAATAAAATGGTACTAAATTAATATCAATCAAAAATCACTCTGAATGTAAATGGACTAAATGTTCCATTCAAAAGACATAGGGTATCAGAATGGATGAAAACACAAGACCTATGCATAGGCTGCTTACAAGAGACTCATTTTAGACTTAAAGACACCTGCAGATTGAAAGTGAGGAGATGGAAACATATTTACCATGAAAATGGATGTCAGAAGAAAGCCAGAGTAACAATACTTATATCAGACAAACTAGCTTTTAAGTCTAAAAAGAAGATCACTATATCATAATAAAGGGGTCTATCCAACAAGAATACCAACAATTGTAAATATTTATGCCCCAACTTGAGGCACCAACTGTTATATATATATATATATATATATATATATATATATATATAAAACAATTAATAACAAACATAAAAGAACTCATTAATCATAATACAATAATAGTAGGGGACTTTAACACCTCACTTACATCAATGGACAGATCATCTAAGCAGAAAATCAACAAGGAAACAATTCTTTGAATGGCACACTGGACCAGATGGACTTAATAGACATATTCAGAACATTTCATACTAAAGTAGCAGAATACACATTCTTTTCAAGTGTACATGGAACATTCTCCACAACAGATCACATCTCAGTCACAAATCAGACTTCAATAGGTACAAAAAGATTGAGATAATACCATGCATATTTTCTGACCACAACTTATGAATCTTGAAGACAACCACAAGAAAAAGTCTGGAAAAACCACAAAAATGGGGGTTAAACAACATTCTATTAAATAATGAATGGGTAAACCATGAAATTAAAGAAGAAATTTTTTAAAATACATGGAAACAAATGAAAATGAAAACATGATGGTCCAAAACCTTTGGGATGCATCAAAGTGGTCCTAAGAGGGAAGTATATAGCAATACAGGCCTACTTCAAGAAGCAAGAAAAATCTCAAATACATAACCTAACCTTGCTCCTAAAAGAGCTAGAAAAAGAACAGAAATGAGGTCTAAGGCCAGCAGAAGAAGGGAAATAATAGAGATTAGAGCAGAAAAAAATGATATGGAAACAAACAAAACACGGTAGAACAGATCAATGAATCCAGGAGGTGGTTCTTTGAAAAACTTAATAAAATTGATAAAATATAGCCATATTTATCAAAAAGAATGGAGAAAGGACCCAAACAAATAAAATTACTAATAAGAGAGGACAGATCACAACCAACCAACACCACAGAAATACAAACAATTATAAGAGAATATTATGGATAATTATATGCCAACAAATCAGGCAATCTGGAAGAAATGGATGAATTCCTAGAAACATATAAACTACCAAAAGTGAAACAGGTAGAAATGAAAACTTTAATAGACCCATAACCAGCAATGAAATTGAATAAGTTATCAAAAAACTCCCAACTGGGGCACCTAGGTGTCTCAGTCAGCTAAGCATCTGACTTTGGCCCAGGTCATGATCTCACAGTCTGTGAGTTTGAGCCCCATTTCAGGCTTTGTGCTGACAGCTCAGAGCCTGGAGTCTGCTTAAGATTCTGTGTCTCCCTCTCTCTCTTTGCTCCTCCCCTGCTCATACTCTCTCTCTCTCTGTCTCTCTCTCTCTCCCTCAAAAATAAATAAACATTAAAAAAAAAAAAACTCCCAACAAACTTGAGTCTTGTGCCAGATGGATTTCCAGGGGGATTCTAGCAAAAATTTAAGGAAGAGTTAATACCTATTCTTCTCAAACTCTCCTAAAAAACAGAACTGGAAGGAGAATTTCCATACTCACTCTACAGAGCCAGCATTGTCTTGGTTCCAAAAGCAGACAAAGACCCCACTAAAAAAGAGAATGACAGGACAATATCCCCATGAACAGGGATGCAAAACTCCTCAACAAGATACTAGCAAATCGAATCCAACAGTACATTAAAAGAATCATTCACCACAATCAAGTGGGATTTATTCCTGGGTGGCAAGGGTGGTTCAATATTTACAATTCAATCAACATGATATACCACATTAATAAAAAGAAGGATAAGAAATGTGATCTTCGCAATAGATGCAGAAAAAGCATTTGACAAAGTAAAGCATCCATTTTTTACAAAAAACTTCAGCAAAGTAGGGATAGAAAGAACACACTTCAACATCATAAAGGCCATATATGAAAGGCGCACAGCTAATATCCCCAATGGGGAAAAACAGAGCTTTTCCTCTATGGTCAGGAAAAAGGCAGGAATGTCCACTGTCACCATTGTTATTTAACATAGTGCTGGAAATCCTAACCATATCAATCAGACAACAAAAAGATATAAAAGACATCCAAATTGGCAGGGAAGAAGTCAAACTTTCACTATTTACTTTCACTATTTTCAGACAATATAATACTCTATATAGAAAGCCCAAAAGACTCCACCAAAAAACATCACTAGAACTGATAAACAAATTCACTAAAGTCACAGGATATAAAATCAATGTACAAAAATCTGTTGCACTGCTATACACCAATAATGCATCATCAGAAAGAGGAATCAAGGAATTGATCCCATTTACAACTGCACCAAAAACCATAAGGTACCTAGGAATAAACCTAACCAAAGAGGTAAAAGATCAGTAATTCTGAAAACTATAAAGCACTTATGAAAGAAATTGAAGATGATGCAGGGAAATGGAAAAACATTCCATGCTCATGGATTGGAAGAACAAACTTTGTTAAAATGTCTATAGTACCCAAAGCATTCCATACACTTAAAGCAATCCTTATCAAAATACCACCAGCATTTTTCACAGAGCTAGAGCAAACAATCCTAAAATTTATATGGAACCACAAAAGACCCTGAATAGCCAAAGCAATCTTGAAAAAAAGAAAAGCTGGAGACATCCCAATTCCAGACTTCAAGATATTTTGCAAAGCTGTAGTCATCAAGACAGTACAGTACTAGCACAAATATTGACACCTAGGTCAATGGAACAAAATGATAAACCCAAAAATGGACACACCGCACAACTATATGGTCAACTAATCTTTGACAAAGCAGGAAAGAATGTCCAATGGAAAAAAAACAGTCTCATCAACAGAAAGTGTTGGAAAACTGGACAGCAACATGTAAAAGAATGAAACTGGACCACTTTCTTACACCATACACAAAAATAAATTCAAAATGGGTGAAAGACCAGGGAGACTGGGTGGTTCAGTCAGTGGAGTATCTGACTTTTGATCTCAGGTCTTGATCTCAGTATCATGAGTTCAAGCCCTGTGTTGAGCATGGAGCTTATTTTAAAAATATGGATGAAAGATGCAAATTTGAGACAGGAAACCATCAAAATCCTACAGGAGAACACAGGCAGCAACCTCTTGGACATTGGCCCTAGTAACTTCTTACAAGATATATCTCCTGAGGCAAGGGAAGTAAAAGCAAAAAATGAAATATTGGGACTTCATCAAGATAAAAAGCTTCTGCACAGCCAAGGAAACAATCAACAAAACTAAAAGTCAACCTTCAGAATGGGAGAAGATATTTGCAAATGGCATTTTGGATAAGGGGTTAGTATCCAAAATCTATAAAGAACTTTTCAAATCCAATACCCAAAATCTAAATAATCCAGTTTACAAATGGACAGAAGATATGAATAGACATTTTTCTAAAGAAGATGTACAGATAGCTAACAGACACATGAAAAGATGCTCAACATCATTCATCATCAAGGAAATACAGTCAAAACTACAATGATATATCACTTCACACCTGTCAGAAAACAGGTTCTTTATGGAAAGAACCCAACTGTCCATCAACTGATGAATGGGTAAAGAGGTGATATATATACACACACACACACACACAATGGAATACTGATCAGCCATAAAAAAACAAATGAAATCTTGCCATTTGCAATGATGTGGATGGAGCTGGAGTATATTATGTTAAGCAAAATAAGTCAGAAAAAAGCAAATACCATATGATTTAATTCATATGTGATGTTTAAGAAAAAAACAGATGAACATAGGCAGAAAAAAAAAAGAGAGAGGCAAATCATAAAAGTCTCTTAACTATAGAGAACAACCTGAGGGTGACTGGAGGGTAGGTGGGCAAGAGCATGGATCTTAAGGAGGGCACTTGTGAAGAGGACTGGGTGTTATATGTAAGTGATGAAGCACTAAATTCTACTCCTGGAACTATTACACTATATTTTAACTAACTGGAATTTAAATAAAAACTGAAACTACAAAAAAACCCAATAATACTAAAAATAAATAAATAAATAAATAAATAAATAAATAAATAAATAAATATTTCCCTCTTGTTTTTTTTTGGTTGACTACAATGTTTTTTTCTTTCCAAGATTGAGTTTCTCTGTAATAATTTTAGAATATATATCTCACGAACTTGATTACTTTTCTGCCTATTTTTTGCATGTCTTTTTCCTTTACATATATTGCTTATGACCAATTCAGGAACCCACATCAGGGTAGTTAATATATACAAATGCAAATGAGTATTAACATGGTTTTGTTTCTGAAGGTATGAGCCTTTTGCTAAACATTTTAAAGTATAAAATATGTTACTATTTCAATTTCGTATTCCCAAAATAATTTTATTTAACAAGAACACGGAGAAAATTTTAAGTCTTATCTTTTATACATTTTAAAGAGAATTTTTTGTTGTTCTGAAAAAAAAAGTCATGTAAAGACTTTTGATTTTTTCTCCAAACCTGAGGGAATAAAAATCAGCTATGACATTTCAGCAATTCCAACCTAGCTTAATCTTCTTTCCTTTAGAACCAAATTTGGGTTTCACGAAAAATATAGGGCACAGTAGAGAAGATTCAGTAGCTCCCTATGATTATCGTAATTCATTCACCTTAACCACTGCATACATACCAAAGTGCCCTTCAATTTATGCATTTATTTAGCTTTGTAAGAACATGTGTTCTATTCCAACATGTGGGATTATACTGTTTTGGAAATATATGTAGTGCAATAAAAAAATACAAAATACATAAATATTTGTTTCTGTTGTTTTATTCTAAAGCCTATTTTCCATAGGGAACAAAGAAAATATAATAGATCGTCTTTTATTTCAGAAGTTTTCCTGAGCCCAGGCATAGAGGCCAGTAGTTATTGTTCAGGTTACTAGGGTAACTCATTACTTTATACCTTCAATTATGGAGAGTTTTGTTTTTATTTTACTTTTATCTTAGTGGTTTATTTCAAACAGGATATTCAGTACTGGGCCAAGAAACAATATTGAATTAAAATTATCTCCTATTTGGCACAGCAAATTTATATTCCTAATTCAATTTTCATCACTAAGGCACATCAAGCCAGTTTCTTTTCTTCCATGGAATTTCCAACCTCTCTGCCCAAGTTTCTCTTTCTGTGGCTCATCTACCCAAGAATTTATCAGTCTCTATTATGTCCCAGTGCCTTATGTATGAACCTGAGGCACGGGACTTGAGAGGCTAATGGGTCATTTGAAAGACAAGAACATTGGAAGTGTCAGAATACAAATTATTGTTTATAAAAAGTTATTTGTGATTAGCAATTATTTTCTAAATTCACTATTCAAGTTCTCTATTTGTTTAATGCTGATTTCTTTACCTGACTTGCCCCAGAAGCATCTGTCGGCATTGTCATCCTTGGATTGTGAATTCCCAGGAGGCAGATTATGTCTGTTAACTTGCTGTGCATAGCAACTAATAATGCATATTATGAAATTAGATTCTCAATGTGTTGATAGTGGTAAATTTTACTGAGTCGATTTTAATATCTTATTCTGGTTATATTTTAAAAGGGAAACATCACTATCAGTATACCACACAATTAACCCTAATGCATTTGAAAAGAAAAACAAGATATGAAATGTATTTAGAGTTTATATCTGAATTATCTGAACCATACTAATTTTGCAGGAAAAAATTTGTATAAGATATAATCCAAATGTCACTGAATGGACAGTAATTTAAAAATACCTTGAAGATTAGGCTCCCGTTAGTATTCGATTAATGATCCAATAGTTTCGTCAAGGAAATATGTTTAATTTAGTCTTTATTCATTTAAAAATTTAAAGTTATATCTGGCCCCAGGCTATTGCACTTTCTGTGGGCTGATACCAATAATTATGTGACTCTGAAGTGATTAGCAAGCTGCTAGTATTCTCAGTTTATTTTAAGGTTGCAGTTGTAAGCAGAAAAGTGTCAAAAGAACTCACTTATAAAACAAATGAAGACATGCCACAAAATTATTATCCAAAGTTAATATCGATAAATAATACTACAATGAATTTAGGTACAAATTTTTTGCCAAAATTGCAGAGTGAATTTTTACTTTTTTAAACAAAGGGTTTTTTGGCAACCGACAGAATGGGAAAAGATATTTGCAAATGACATATTGGACAAAGGGCTAGTATCCAAAATCTATAAAGAACTCACCAAATTCCACACCCGAAAAACAAATAATCCATGGGCAGAAAACATGAATAGACACTTCTCTAAAGAAGACATCCAGATGGCCAATAGGCCCATGAAAAGATGCTCAATGTTGCTCCTCATCAGGGAAATACAAATCAAAACCACACTGAGACATCACCTCACGCCAGAGTAGCTAAAATGAACAAATCAGGAGACTGTAGATGCTGGAGAGGATGTGGAGAAATGGGAACCCTCTTGTACTGTTGGTGGGAATGCAAATTGGTGCAGCCACTCTGGAAAGCAGTGTGGAGGTTCCTCAGAAAATTAAAAATAGACCTACCCTACGACCCAGCAATAGCACTGCTAGGAATTTACCCAAAGGATACAGGAGTACTGATGCATAGGGGCACTTGTACCCCAATGTTTATAGCAGCACTTCCAACAATAGCCAAATTATGGAAAGAGCTTAAATGTCCATCAACTGATGAATGAATGGATAAAGTTGTGGTTTATATATACTATATATATATATAGTGTATATATATATATATGGCAATGAGAAAGAATGAAATATGGCCTTTTGTAGCAACGTGGATAGAACTGGAGAGTGTTAGCTAAGTGAAATAAGTCAGGCAGAGAAAGACAAATACCATATGTTTTCACTCTTATGTGGATCCTGAGAAACTTAACAGAAGACCAGAAGGGAGGGGAAGGGGGGAAAAATAAAGTTACAGAGAGGGAAGGAGGCAAACCATAAGAGATTCTTAAAAACTGAGAATAAACTGAGGGTTGATGGGGGGGTGGGAGGGAGGGGAAAGTGGGTGATGGGCATTGAGGAGGGTACCTGTTGGTTTGAGCACTGGGTGTTGTATAGAAACCAATTTGACAATAAATTTCATATTTAAAAAAGTGAAAAAAAATAAAAAATAAAAATTAATTGTACACTTAAAAAAATAAAATAAAAGAATAAAAAAAGGGTTTTTTAACCAATTGCCCAATGGCATTGCCCAAATGCATCTTTATCCAATGCAACTGAAAGAACAATTTTTGTTACTAAATTTTTATACAAGGTCATCTTAGAGTATGCTTAATTTATTTGAGCTTCACAAAAATTCTTACCCCAGAAATTTTAAGGAAAAGACCAACTCTCCTAGGGTTTTACATTACATATCTCTAGCATCTTTTGGTTGGACATGAACCAAGAGAAAGCTCCATAGTTCGTCTATAATCTACATTGTACAGTGTCACATCAAACACAATTTCATTTGAATTTCAGTACAAAAGCACTTCCAAAGGGAATTAAATATTTCATTATTTTAAATAATCTAGAATTGCTCCTCTTTGTTAGTTCAGTTAATTAAGGAATGGGAGAATACTTAGACTGTTTTAAAATCAGATTCTTTAACCACTCTGTAAATCAAAACCCCTATGGCAAAGCCCTACTTCCTGCAAGTACCCTGTACCCCACCCTCCTCAATTAGTGCAGTTAGGCAATTACATCTCTGGAAAGGCTGTTTTCCCAGCCATGGCACTTGTGCTCTCACCTCTCTTTAAATGTTTTCTTTTCTCTCATCAGGATTGATTTCTTGCACCTCTTATAAGTTTCCAATTTAAGTCCTACCTTCAACCTTAGCTTCCTTGACCATTCTTGTTCACAATCTTCTAGACTATTCAGACCCATTTATTTTTTGTTGCAAAAAAATTGCCATACGACAATCTCATTTTTGTTATTTAACTTTTATATTAGTGTTAAACTTTCTATGTTCACAAACTTTTCTTTAGAATACAGTGTCAATGAATTAAAATTCTATATATTCCTTTCACTGCCAAGTGGAGCACAGAATGTTTACTAAATGTATGCTGAAAAGAATGAACAAAGACAGAGAATGAAGGGGATGACCTTCTGGGCACTCTCAAGCTGAATTAACACCTTCTGGCTCTATGGAGCTGTTTCATTTGGGTGATAAGAGATGTGAACTTTGATGACAAGAGGAGAGGGGCTTGCCTCTTGATGCTGGGTACATAGAACTCTTGAGCTTATAAGGATATTTGATTAAATACTATTAATAATACGGTTTTCTACTGGACATTATGTGTTTAATGGATTAAAACCAGTTAAATGTCCAGAAGTCTTGGCTACAAACACACCTCCACAAATTGAAAATAACATTTCTTTTATAAGAAGAGGTTGAATGAGAAAGGAAAAAAAATAGGGCTGTCTTAAGTGGCTATTTGAGATAAGGTGGATTCAACATACACTTTAACTGGCAGGCACCATCTTTCTTTATTCTTTTTCCTCATTAGGAAAACAAAACAAAACAAAACAAAACATGAATGGATATTCCTGTAACAGAATTTCAAGAGCAAGGAAGTCACTGAGAATTTCATATTGAGAGATAGATGCTTGCCAATTTAGGGCAGGGACTTTTCATACGTTGTTCATTTTGTTTCTTTGCTTATTTGTTTGCTTATTTTAACTGAAATACAAACAAACACACACACACACACAAATGAAAAAAAAACACAAAATTGAGGTGACTACAGGAAAAAAGACAAAAATCATAAAAAGAAACCATTTGTGATATTAAAATATCTTTGTAGTTTCTTATATTTATAATAATAGGAAATAAGAAACACGATAAAGAAAAAAATATATATATATATAATGAGAAAGATAACAGATTTGAGTCCAGAGCCATTATATCCCTGAGATCCCTGCTTTGTTATGGAAAGCTCCTTCTTTATCTTATCTGTTCCTCATGTAGAGCTTACAGAAATATAGAAGCTTGTTGCATAGCAGAAACAAAATGAAATAAAACATATTAACATTTTTATGGGAAAACTGATTTCTTATCTTCAATAATTTTTATGTTTCACAAAGAAGCCTTAATTGAGCTTTGTATCTTGGCTGTTAACTTTGTGAAAGTCCGTTTTTGTGTGTTTTTGTTTTTGTTTTTGTTTTAGAGAGAGAGAGCACACATGAGCAGGGTAGAGGGGCAGAGGGAGGGGGAGAGAGAGAGAGAGAGAGATGGGAGAGAATCTTAAGCTTAATCTTAAACTCAGCATGGAGCCCTACAAGGGGCTCAATCCCACGCCCTGGGATCATGACCTGAGCAGAAATCAAGAGTCAGAGTTCAACCGACTGAGCCACCCTGATGCCCCTTTAAGTTCTTGTATTTCTCGAACTGGAGGTGGCAAACATATTTTTAGTCTATATACCAGTTTCTTTTTAATATTGAATTTTTGTTTCAATAATAACCTAAAAAAGAAATATAAACACAACTTGAAAACAAGCTGGAGCATTTCATAATCTACTTTCCATTGGTTATTACATTCACCATAATACAGAGAACAACCAAAAGAACCTAAAATATATTTCATTTTTTATGGGCATGACTAAAAGACATCAAAATCAATCTTATAACCCAAAATAATGCTCCATGGAAATTCTCTATTCCATCCCTTTAGCTTTCAATATTGCTTCCACCCTTCAGCCTCTCTCTCCTTTCACCCTCATCCAAGCCCTTGCCCATACAATGGTTCTTTCCTTTCTTTCCCTCTTCCTTCTCTCTTTTCTTTTTTCTCATCATTTATTTTTCTCTCAGATAACTGAATATCTCCTCTTTTAGTATCTCTTGCCCCCATCCCCATTCTAACCAAAGATCATTTTAAAACAATTAAGTAAGCCTTATAACCTGTACAAGATCAAAGGAGAAAAAAAGGGAAAATGCTTAGCTGGTGAGTCATAAAAAGACAGGAAAGAGAAAAGTCTGTGAAAAACCATAAACTAATAATTTTTTTGACAGTGTGATATACATATTCTAACCTTGCTCTGGATGGTGAAATGATTTCCATTCTGTATTTGAGTTATAGTCTCATTTGTGTTATGAGACCACATAAATTAAGAGTGTTTGTGTCTATCTGATTGGGGAAACATTATTAAAAAAAAAAAACTGTTGAGGGATGCCTGGGTGGCTCAGTTGGTAGCCTCCAACTCTTGATTTTGTCTCAGGTCATGATCCCACTGTTCATGAGATCAAGCTCCACATCGGGCTCTGGCTGACAGCAAAGAGCCTTCTTGGTATTCTCTCTGTCTGTCTGTCTGTCTGTCTCTCTCTCTCAAAATAAGAAAACTTAAGAAAAAAACAAAAAGCAAAAAATCTAGATAGGCCGTGAGAGTCAAAAATAGAAGATGGCATTTTTGTTTGTTTTCCTTTTTGGTATTTTTGAAGACATCTCTTTTCCCTAAAGTCTCAGATAGTTCCGTTAGACCAAGATCTCAAACACACTTCTCTGTTCTCATAATGTAGTGGAAAAAAACAACTCTTGACTGATAACAGAAAATAGGTATCTACTGAGGAAGATGGATTACTGTGGGGGCTGAGTCTGGGAACAGAAAAGACAGAGTGATTGAAAAAGAGGGTTCGTGCATTATTCTATAGCCCCACCCTTTAAGAAATATCAGCAGATGCAGAAGAATGAGAGAAATAAGGAGACAATTGTCTAGTTGCCTCTAGAAACATCAGGTGGCCTCTTCACATCAATTATAATTTCTAAGTTGTTACCAACTTTTATTTTTCACTTTGTTTTATGTGTACACATCTTATGGCTATGTAGTATCGAGTATTATACTGCAGGTGAGCTATTTGGCAACATTTTGTCCACTTGATCAATATGGGCTGTATAATATAGCTGATAATAATTTGGGGCCATTTTCAATTGCTTACGGGATTATTCAGGCAATTTTTCATTTCCCATATATTTTTATCATGTGTCAACCCTGCTTTAGTGACATGAGAGTAACCTAGTGTGTTTGTCTGATTATAAAAATCTGCACATTTTTTGCATTTCTTCTATCTGCCTCTTGGTTTACCTACAAATATGTTTATCCTCAGCAGTCAGACCATGCTACATTTAGCTACCCATAAAAAATTCATGTTTCTCAAGTTCACTTCAAAAGCACTACCTGATCTGTCAAAACACATTTAAAACTGTCAAAATGCCTATCTGTTATGGCCTCATTTGATGCGGTGGTGTTTTATAATCCCATTCCACAGAGGGGAAGAAAGGTGAAAAGACTCACATAGGTACTCTCTGGGGCAGAAGGACAAATAGTGAAACACTGATGTGTAGCAGGAATTTCACAAACCAGCAATGCTCTAATAATTTATGTTTGTGAATTATGTAAACACACATTCAGACCTTGAGGGAAAAACATTTTCAAAAACTAAAATAAAATTAATCACTATGATTTTTTAAGTCATTTAAGATAAAACTAGCAAGATCAGCCCCTCCCTGTTAACACTCTTAATTGTAAGGTGTACATTAATTAATAAAAGTTCTCTCCACTATTACTGGTGAAGGTACTGACAGTTCTAGTCTTAATGTGTACTCTCATATGCAACCTAAATTTGCAGTATGAAACAGGAGAATGAGTATCCAAGAAATTGATAAGAACTTCTGAACTGTTATTCTGCAAGCTGGACTCACTGCATCTTATTATTTGCCACTCATCTTCTTCAACATATGGCTGCTAAGGTGACTTGTTTTCTGTTCCAGCTGGGCTAGTTGGTTTTGTTCCGGTTTTTGACCTTCAGTGTCTCTAACCCCCAAACCTCACTCTTAATTTATTAGGAAATGTGTAATAGAGAATGTATGTTGCATATATCAGTACAACTTCATCATTACAGGAAAAGGATAATCTCAAGAAAAGACCCATCCTCATAGCGAATCCATAACCACAATTGCATGTGTGAATGCGCATAACCATTATTACATAAATGCTCACTTTAATTTTATGCAGATATTAAACAAGTGTTTATTATGTGACAGACACTGCCCTAAAAAATGAGTGGCAAGCAATATAAACATATTTCCTGCCCTCCTGGACCATACATTCCAGGAGGAAAACATGATGGAAAGGAAAGTTTAGGGACCTTACCTTCAACCTAGGACCTTAGCATACGGTGACCTCAATACCTAACTCAGCTTGTGAATGACTTAATATATAATCTTTTGCCTTAGGAGGAAAAAAAGAATCCTACAATAAATATTAAAAGAAAAGGAATTTAATACAAACAACATATAATAAACATTAAGTCAGTTATGGTATGTGGAGATAATAAGTGCCATATTCCTCTCTCCAAGCCCAATCTCTGGTTGCTTCTCATCTTTTTATTTTTTTAATGTTTATTTATTTTTCAGAGAGAGAGAGAGAGCAGAAGAGGGACAGAGAGAGGGAGATACACAATCCCAAACAGGCTCCAAGCTCTGAGCTGTCAGCACAGAGCCCAATGCAGGGCTCACAGTCATGGACCGGGAGATCATGTCCAGAGTCAAAGTCGGACTTAACCAACTGAGCCACCCAGGCGCCCCTGGTTGCTGCTCGTCTTGATCACAGTGGCCAAGAAGGAGAGAAATATTCTTGGGCCTTAGAGACTGGAGCTTCATATTAGGGCTTCTCTCATTTTTCAGCTCAGTGCATAGCAAGTTCTTTATAGGAATCCTAGGTAAATTTTGGAATCTGATAGCTACAATTTTATAGAAAAAAAAACATTTACTGTAATGTAGTTTTCCCTTTGAATTATTATTATTTTTTTAATGTAAGCAGTCATCTTCTTGTACTCTGTGAATCAGCTGTAGACAAGGAAGAGCAAGGCGGACATTGGGCAGAATCCAGTCTCCCTTGGGAGCCTTGTATCTTACCCACAATGGACAGTAAGATTTCTGTGCCACAGAGGCACTTAAACTAACCTGAGCCTTTCTGGCTATGATTTGCCACCTTTCACCGAACTCTTGATTTTGCCCATTTTTCAATTCCCACTACTGTTTATCAACATTTCTTCCATGCCTACGCCAAATTTCTGTGCCTCCTCCTTTCCTTTGATTTCCCCCAAGAAATGCCTGCAAATTATTATCCAGAACATGTAATTATCTCTACCCAGCTCACTCATGTTTGCCTGCTAACATGAAGGACTATTCATTCCAGATGTCAGACTACTAGCACAAAAGACATGCCAAAAAAGTTTTTGTTTTTTCTTTAACATTTATTAGTCAATCTCTGTTACAGGATAGATGAGAATAGTATTCTAACGAGATTTAGGTTTTCACTAATGTGAACCAGCTGCTTTCAAATGGAAGACAACGGTGACACATTGGGTTTTAAATAATTTTTCACTTTATTGCAAGAAAGTTAAGTACCTCCTCCTCACTCCCACAGAATTCATCAAGGCACAGATTACACTGAATTGTCATGATCTATTCAATTGTCTGTATCTCCTACCAGGCTGAGATTTCCATGAGCAAAGAAACTCTGTATATTTTTTTCACTATCTTTCATAACACCTAGTGCTGCCTGGAAGTAGTCCCTCAACAAATATTTCTTATGTGACAATAAATCTTCCCATATCTCTGACAATGAGCAAATCTTAATTTTCCACATCTTCTACATGCACAATATAGAAGGTGTTTTGATTAAATGATTGTAATAAAAACTCCAAAGCAAAAGCCCCAAAGGTACCCCTTCCCTAGTCTCCTCATTCTAAAGCCAGGGATATGGTGGCCAGAGTAGTGACTTAGCTTAGTCTTTTCACACTGTGAGGACTGTACTGATGCTAGAAGTCAGACTTCCCGCCTCTCTGAACTATGGAAGAATCTAGTGGACAGTTTTCCAGAAGCAAGCTTTGATTGTTTTTGCATCTCTTTACAAGTAATGTGGGATATGAAACAGCCTCCCCACTCCTGGTTGCCTGAGGTGTCTTTTCAAGCGTAGAAAGATAACCCAGGAGGAGTGCCTAAGGGCATTACAGGTATTCAGAAGCTGTTCTTGGACACTGGGAAGCTTTAGTTCCATGAAGGTGATTTAAGCTGTTTCCTCTGGATGTAGAAGGATTAAGATGTAAGAACCATAAGCAAAATTCATTCAAGAGTAGTAAGAATTAACCACCAAACACTGCTTGTTCTGCATCTTCCAAGAAGTATTTTCACTGCACATAATAGATAAGACTAGTTAAAAAAGAACTGACAATCCATAAGATTAGAAAAATCTCCTTGGGGGTAACCATTAAATATTTCATTTGCACTGTATCCCTCCCTTCTTACTTATAGTTTCTCTGCACCCTGCCTACCTCTTAGGCCTCACACACAACCTCTCCTTCAGTCACATACTACATGCAAGCTATAGATAATAGCTGGAGTGTATTATGAGAGGCAGTATATAAAAAATTGCCTCCATTCAAATCCTTGCTCTATCACTTTCTAGCATGTGACTTCTAACTGTGTGACTTTTCTAGCTGTGTTGATGCTGCTGTTCTGTTATTCCCCCATTTGAAAAAAAAAAGGAGAATAATAAGGAGAGATAATTGAGTTATAATACCTAAGGCACTTTCCTAGCACATAATAATCAGATCAACAAATTTTACCTAAGGTTGACAGCACCTTATCTGCCATCCCAAAACTACAAGTTTGTGTTATAAGTTTTTATGCAGTTTTTTTTTTTTGTAATAAATCCTGACCTCACCTGAAATCATTTGACAGTAAAGCCCAACTTGAACTGATGTGAGACTGTATCTAGTCTATATTTATTCTACTTAGTACAAATATATATGTTTATTTTACTCGAGAAATTAGTTTGATTATAGGGTGCTGCACCAGACCTCACTGGGTATTATAGATCACATTATAACTCTATACTGTGTTTTTCAAATCTAAAAATATTTGAATTCTGAAACACATTGGGACCAAGATTTTGCATAAGATACCGGGCTTGGATTATAATTATTTCAATACAAGCCTCCAAATAGCCTGTGTTTGCTTCCCAGGCCACTGCTTCCCTTACCCTAGCCTTGTCCTACCCAGATCCAGTTTGTATAAGTCTGTGGAACTTCCCTCAATTATTCCGAACATTTGAAATTTTCTCCTTTTTATTCCCCCATAGTTCTTAGTTCTGTACAACATACAATTTTCTTTGTGACATGTTATGAATTATAATCTCAAAAAATTTTAGCAGCACTTCAGTGAACATATAAAATTGCCCCCAGTGAATATATCCTGCTAGCACTATTTACTTGATAACAGTAAATATGGAATTTTTAAAAATCGGTTTTAAACTTACACTGAAATGCTGAACACTTTTAATGACAAAATTATGTAAATAATAAACATGCTTTCTTCTTTGTGGTTTGAAAAAATAAATTGTGTTATTGTTATGAAATGTATCCTGACAAGTACTTGTGTGTAATTTCACAAAAACACCACCACCAACAAAGAATCAAGCCTCTCCTTGCCAAAGGAAAGACTATCCCCACTGAGGACCAAACAACTACAGATGCTTCCACGATGTAGTAGTCAAGATAGGCATTTGGGAATAATTCCAACAAGATATCAGAGGGCATTTTAAAGCTTAATGGAACTAAAATGTCATTATGTACTATAATCTTTAAAAATTTATGTCAACATATTTTGAGAAGTTTTTTCTTTTATTGTCTTTTTACAACATTTATTTTTTCCTGTTACAAAAATAAAACATGTCTGTTGTAGAAAAACTAGAAAATACCTATAAAAAAGGAAGAAAATAAAAGTTGCCAGTAATCTAAATATCCAGAAATTATATTATTTACATACTTATGATAATTTTTTGCCTACATATGCATATGTAAATAATGTATGTGCAGGTATGTATGTGTATGGTTGTGTATTATGGACCTGTTCTATTTTAGTTATAGTAAAATAGTTATATTCCACTGCAAAGGAAGCAATTACACTATGGAATCTCTGAATGTAATAAGATGTGATCTACAGGAGAAAAAAATTAATGTCATAAACAAAGAAGTGCAAAGTGTAGTTTTCTGTGGGGGAAATAAACAGGGGGTTGAAATATAGATAAACAGTGGCAGGGAATAGACTCATGAGGGGAGGACACTCTGAGGAGTAAATTTTATTTTTTTATTATTTTTAAATTTTTATTTAATTTATTTTTTTAATTTACATCCAAGTTAGTTAGCATATAGTGCAACAATGATTTCTGGAGTAGATTCCTTAATGTGCCTTACCCAGTTAGCCCATCACCCCTCCAGCAACTCTCTGTTTATTCTCCATATTTAAGAGTCTCTTATGTTTTGTCCCCTCCCTGTTTTTATATAATCTTTGCTTCCCTTCCCTTATGTTCATCTGTTTTGTATCTTAAGGTCCCCCTATGAGTGAAGTCATATGATATTTGTCTTTCTCTGACTAATTTTGCTTAGCATAATACCCTCTAGTTCCATCCACATAGTTGGGAATGACAAGATTTCATTCTTTTTGATTGCCGAGTAATACTCCATTGAATATATATAACACATCCTCTTTATCCATTCATTCATCAATGGACATTTCCATACTTTGGCTATTGTTGATAGTGCTGCTATAAACATTGGGGTGTGTGTGCCCCTTCGAAACAGCATTATCTGTATCCCTTGGATAAATACCTAGCAGTGCAATTGCTAGGTCATAGGGTAGTCTTATTTTTAAGTTTTTGAGGAACCTCCATACTGTTTTCCAGAGTGGCTGCATCAGTTTGCATTCCCACCAGCAGCACAAAAGATATCCTCTTTCTCTACATCCTCTCCAACATCTGTTGTTGCCTGAGTTGTTAATGTTAGCCATTCTGAGAGGTGTGAGGTGGTATCTCATTGTGGTTTTGATTTGTATTTCCCTGATGATGAGTGATGTTGAGCATTTTTTCATGTGTCAGTTGGCCATCTGGATGTCTTCCTTGGAGAAGTGTCCATTCATGTCTTTTGCCCATGTCTTCACTGGATCATTTGTTTTTTGGGTGTTGAGTTTGATAAGTTCTTTATAGATTTTGGATACTAACCCTTTATCTGATATGTCATTTGCGAATATCTTCTCCCATTCTGTCAGTTGCCTTTTAGTTTTGCTGATTGTTTTCTTCGCTGTGCAGAAGCTTTTTATTTTGATGAGGTCCCAATAGTTCATTTTTGCTTTTGTTTCCCTTGCCTCCAGAGATGTGTTGAATAAGAAGTTGCTGCGGGCAAGATCAAAGAGGTTTTGCCTGCTTTCTCCTCAAGGAGTTTGATGACTTCCTGTCTTACATTGAAGTCTTTATCCATTTTGAGTTTATTTTTGTGTATGGTGTAAGAAAGTGGTCCAGGTTCATTCTTCTGCATGTCGTTGTCCAGTTTTCCCAGCACCACTTGCTGAAGAGACTGTCTTTATTTCATTGGATATTCTTTCCTGCTTTGTCAAAGATTACTTGGCCATACGTTTGTGGGTCCATTTCTGGGTTCTCTATTCTGTTCCATTGATCTGAGTGTGCAAATACCATACTGTCTTGGTGATTACAGCTTTGGCATACAGCTTGAAGTCTGGGATTGTGATGCCTCCTGCATTGGTTTTCTTTCAAGATTGTTTTGGTTATTCAGGGTCTTTTCTGGTTCCATACAAATTTTAGGACTGTTCTAGCTCTGTGAAGAATGCTGGTGTTATTTTGATAAGTATTGCATTGAATATGTAGATTTCTTTGGGTAGTATTGACATTTTAACAATATTTGTTCTTCCTACCCATGAGCATGGAATCTTTTTCCAGTTTTTTGTGTCTTCTTCAATTTCTTATATAAGCTTTCTATAGTTATCAGTATGCAGATTTGTCACCTCTGAGAAGAAAATTTTAAAAGGCAGTGTGACTAGAATGGTAGGCTGAATAGAGAATGAGACAAAACAACAATGGAGAGTAGATAGAGACCAGGTCATGCAGAATCCTGTAGTTCAGTGTAAAGATAGCGATTTGATGAAAAAAGGGAAAACATGACAGAGGTCACTGAGGGGATTTGGTTAAATCTAGGTTATTCAGGGGCACCTGGGTGGCTCAGTCGGTTAAGGGGCACCTAACTTTGGCTCAGGTCATAATCTCACCCACCATTTGCAAGTTCAAGCCCTGCATCAGGCTCTGTTGTGACATCTCAGAGGCTAGAGCCTGCTTCAGATTCTGTGTCTCCTTCTCTCTTCCCCTCCCCCATTTTCTCTCTCTCTCTCTCTCTCAAAAATAAACGTCAAAAAAAAATCTGGGTTATCTAATCTCAGCACTGTTGACACCTTAGATGAGGTGTTTATTTTGGAGAGCAGTCCTTTGCATTTTAGGATGGTTAATAGCACTTCTGGCTTCTATCCAACAGAGGCCAGTAACCTCTCCCCAAGATATGACAACCAAAAATGTCATCAGGCATTACCAAACACCCCCTGTAAATTAAAAGTAAAATTGTTCTGTTGGAAACAACTAGTTCAAACAGTTAAAAATTGTTCTGGCTGATAGGTAAAGAATAGATTTTTTCCTTCTGTTGTGGGTGCATATCTCCTGGTCACAGCAGGGAGCCCTCTTGCCACCAGAAGATGGAAATCAGCCCTAAAAATGACACCAGCCAGTGGATCTCAGAGCAGCAGGAAAGAATCTGGATGCTTCACATTCATCACAAGTGTGCACGGGATATACTTAGTCGCCTTTCCCCTAGTAGTGAGTGTGAAGGCAAGCTTTGATGCAACACCTCGTTACCCTCCCTACCTAAAGAACCCTCTAACTTCTAGGAGGAAAGGTCAGAAATGCTTTATCTTAAAAAAAGAAAAAGAAATGCTTTATCTTTGGTTTTATGAATCCTACTTTTGGTGCAGCTTGAGAGGCTGCAGACTGGGATGCCAGAAAATCTCATTGCCTAGTCTGGTAGTCATGTGGAGAACTTAGAAAACTCGCACCCATGATGCATTGTGTTTGAATGGCTAGTGGCTGTGTTTTCCCATGTTAGAAGGATCCTCACAAAAACACCTGTTATTCAGGTTCCTGAAGATCTAGTTGTTCAGAATCCCCAATGAAAGAAATTTATTCACCAATGGGAGTGGGATCTTAACCTCAGTCACATTATAGGGGACGGTATAGCTGTGGAATTTTCTTAGGAATTGAAGCTTTCAAAAACATCCATGCAGTTAAAGCTGTAAGAAAAGCAGATAAAAATAATAAAATTTATTTTTTATATTCATTAATAAATGCTGTTGTGCCTGTAAATGGTCAGTCATAACATGTCAGGGTTTTTTGTTTGTTTGTTTGATTTTGCTTCATTCTTTGTCATTTAGTGTGTTATTATACTTTCAAAAAGCTAAATAAATATCAGTTTTATTTTAAAGAAAATAGAATCTGGATGCTTGGTGCATTGATGAGCTGTTGAAACAACCAACCTGATATCTGGCATTACATGTTTTCTATTATCAATATATAATATTACATGTTTTCTATTTTAAAATATATTAAAATAGAAAGTATAGGGGCGCCTGGGTGGCGCAGTCGGTTAAGCGTCCGACTTCAGCCAGGTCACGATCTCGCGGTCCGTGAGTTCGAGCCCCGCGTCAGGCTCTGGGCTGATGGCTCAGAGCCTGGAGCCTGTTTCCGATTCTGTGTCTCCCTCTCTCTCTGCCCCTCCCCCGTTCATGCTCTGTCTCTCTCTGTCCCAAAAATAAATAAAAAACGTTGAAAAAAAAATTAAAAAAAAAAAAAAAAGTATAATGGAATGGAGGGTGGGGATGGAAAAGCAATCAAAATGGAAGACAAGTGAGTTGAAGTCATATAGGAGAGAATAGTGTCAGACTATGGGGAAATGTCTTCGAGTTGTGTCTGTGGTGTCTTGGAGTTGTAGTTAAGAAGTTGTATAGTCAAGATTTTTTTGGAGGTAGAATAGACATGACTTTAATTTATACCTCAATTCAGCCATTAACTCATTCCTTTGCTCCATTTCATTGCAAGACTCCTTACAAGAGTTGTCCATTTTCCAGCTAAAGAGTGAAAAATCTAGTGGGTGTATTATCTTGGCATATGAACGAGGTTGCTGTATAAGTCCAGTGGCACAAATTGAACCGTTCATTAAATGTTGGAACAAATGGCATTCTAAATAATTTAAAAATGGATTTTGAAAACCACATCTTTAAAAAATAGAATCAGATTGATAAAAGACATAAATTTGGAAACCAAGAATTTAAAACTATAAGAAGTAATATAGAAGAACTTCTCAAGATATTGAGATAGAAAGGGATATTTAGGAATGATATAAAAGCAAATCTCATAAGATAAAAAATAATTGAAATATATGAATACATAAAAACAGAAAAAATTTCTATCTTATGAAATACTACATGAGCCAAGAGTAAAAGTGAAATCGTCCTTAAAAATATTTTCATCATATATATAACAGACAGGATTTATATACAGAATATACGAAGAACTTCCTCCTGTCGAAAAGCAAACAATAACCCAATAGGGATACATGCTAAGTTATTCCTACTACAGGCATCACATATGCCCCTCTTCCAAATATAAACAGCTCTCTACTTCTGCTCTTAAAATAACACAAGTCAAAGCAAAAACAGTCAACTTCATTCACAAAAACTATACTCACAAAATGTTATATTCATAAAAAATAATCCTGACAATGTCCAGTTTTGTTAAGCATGCGGAATACAAGTATTTGTACAGTTTGTAGTAAGAACAAATTAGGAAAACTGTTTTGCAGAGTGATTTGTAAATATCCAGTAAAAGTTAAAATATGTTGATTCTAGGAGTGCCTGGGTGGCTCAGTCGGTTAAGGGCCTGATTTTGGCTCAGGTCATGATCTCACCGTTCCTGAGTTCAAACCCTTTGTGGGGCTCTGCGCTGACAACTCAGAGCCTGGAGCCTCTTTCAGATTCTGTGTCTCCCTCTTGCTCTTTGCCCCTCCCCCGCTCATGCTCGCTCTCTCGTTTTCTCTCTCTCTCTCTCTCAAAAAGAATAAGATAAACATGAAAAAAAACTTTTTTAAATACGTTGATTCTAAAAACAAGAAGCAACTCAACTTCTGGGTCTATGTGTATCTTAGAGAAATTCTGTGCAAGTATATCATGAGACATTGCAATACTATTTATAACAACAAAGACAAAATCTTAATACTCACACAACGAAAAGATCTAAGGCTGCTAAAGTCACTGAACTATATCTATATATCAAGAGGCTAGAACTTAAAAATACAATGTTGGTTATTATAAATAATATTCTATTGAACATTCTGTAGCATGTACTTTAGGTGCTCATGTATATGCATTCCTGTCGGATATTCACCTCAGAGTGAAATGCTGGTTTAGAGGGTGTTGTGTGTTTCACTTTAGTAGATTAGATTATATCAGTTTCAATGGTTTTCAAAGTGGTTATACCAATTTACATACTCACTAGCAGAGGAAAAACTAGAAATAACCCAAATATCACCAGCAGTAGAATGTATCAATAAATCGTAGTACATTCATAAAATAAAATGCTATCAAGCAATGAGAGTGAAATACTGTTTCACACAAAAGAGATAAATCTCACAAACAATGCTAAGAGAAGCCTGACGTAAGAGTTTATAATTTACGATTCCACTTACTTAGAGTTAAAACAATAGCAAATTTAACACCTGCTGACAGAAGTCAGAATCGTGATTTTTGGGGGGAGTTATGACTGAGGACTCCAGAGCAGCCTCCCTGCACCGGTAATGGTCCAACTGAGATCTGCATGGGGGGTTCCAAGAATCCATTTATTTGGGAAAGATCCATTCAACTTCACACTTAAAATCTGTGCACGTTGTGTATGTTTAAATTCAACAAAAAACTTTAACAATGTTAGTGATAAAGCATAAGATAGAATGACTGATAGAATACACCAACATAAATGTAAAGTTTTCAAAGGTAAACAAAGTGACATTAGATTAAATCTCTCTCTGAGAGAGCCAGGGAGAGAGAGAGATGGAAAGGAAGTCAGAAAATAATCCTAGGGAGCTGGAAATGGAGGACTTCATTTATCTGCAGGGATAATGAACATACCTACTTCGCAGGGTTGTTGTGAGAATCGGATGAAGTAACAGATATAAAACACGTAGAAAGGGCTGGGCACAAAGGCAGTGCTAACTGATATATACCATCACCCTTGTTTCCACCATGGAGAGGTAAAATTTCAGCAAAAAGTAAGATCAGGTCTTTGGAAATAGAATTTCAGGATTGTCACCCACCTTGTCAGTTTCTATTCTCCCCATATGTTTAATGTGTGTGTATTCTCTGTGTATGTATATGTATGTGTTTGTATAAATATGTATATGTATAGATGTATTCTCTGCATATGTATGTTTATATATTCTATGAAATATTTCTTGTTGCAGACATTAGTATAATCAAATGAAAGAAATATGCTCTATTCGGTAGCCTCAAAATGAAATAACAAAATGTCTTAAACTAGATTAAAGTTTAATCTTTAATCACGCTGAGCAACATCATTACCCTTTCTCCATAGAAAAATCCTGTTATAATAGAAGATTTAATTATTCAACTTTAATTGCTAATTATAAGCTTCAGAATTCACATCTTTTATTTTGAAAATCACAAATAAGGCAATCAGCATAAAGGACAAGTTTGGGTTAGGTACAATGCATATAAATGTTACTGAACTGCTAATATACTTATGAGTTTAATTGATATGTTTACTCAAAGCACAGTATGATGTGCTTTTTTAGCCAAAATCACTTTGACCCTTGTCTTTACTCCAATGATATTTTATAATTATCGCCACCAACAAGGTCAGAAGGCTCAGAAGCACACTAGTTTTAATTTTAAAAAAAAGTTAAAAATATAAAGCTAAAAGTCTTTATAATCTAAAGGTAAGTTTCAACACTGACTTTTATCCTTAGAAATATCTCCAGAGAAGTAAAAATATCCATAATGTGTAATCATTTTCCTAAACTCCAGCTAACAGCTCTTTTTCATCCAAATATGTCTTCTCTGATATTGAAGAGCAGGTGTATTTATTGAACCATTCAAACATTTGCTTTAAAAATAAAATTGTATTACTATTTATTGAAACATACTATATGCCTGACACTTGACTGAGCCTGGGGAGCAGTGGTGATTGTATAAGACTAAATCCCTGTTCTCTTCAAGTTTAATGCACTTTAGAGAAAACCACAAGTATGCAAATAGTTCATTGCAATACTGATGAGTGGTGTGAAAGATAAGCACTACTGATATGAAAGTATTGGATAGGGATGTGCGGGATAAGCACTGTCTAAGACAGAGGAGACTGACTCTTTGTCACTAAGTGCAGTCTTAAGTGTTGGCAGAAAACCGTTACACTCCTTCAAATTGCCTTATGAGACTTCAATCAGGGCTTAATGGGATTGACATACAATGTGAATCAAACTCATAAATTTATTTTGGTCCTTTTACCACTTCCCTAAACCTGATTTAAAGAACTGCAGTCAACATTTAAAAAGGTAAGAATAAATTAAGACAAAAAATAAATAAGTAAATATATGTAAATATGTTCTTAATGTATACGCTATAGCTCTGATGCATTTATGTTTGAAACGCATTGGGTGATAATGCAGTCTACAAAATTCAAAACTGTTCAAATTCTTCCCTGGGGGGAGGTTAACTTTTAAACATGGAAAATAATTCACTCAAGACCTTTTTAGCACTACAATGTTAAATGTAAGCCATGAACAGAATAAATTCTTCCACACTTTACTTTTGAAGTGAGAAGTATTTTAAGCACAGAAGTTTCAAAAACTAAACTATGATAGCATGAAAATGACCATACAGTATCCTTTACAAATGAAAAAAAGTGTATTCATTTTGCTTTTTAAAATAACTAGTATTTAAACTTTAAGATAGTATAAATAGCAAGTGACTAAGATGTGGGAGTGATGTAGTAGAATAAAGACAAGACTTATTACAGTTCAAGTTTTGGAACCTATTCCAGATTTTAAAACATCTGAATGTCCTGGGTGAGCTGCTCCCAAGACTGATTTTCACAAAACCTTTTACATGATTCTGATATAGCTTAAGAAGTGTTTTGGGACCATTGAACTTAAATGTCCCATCTAAGTCTAGCATTACATGAGATTATGTATAATGAAAAGGAGGAACTACTGAACTATATATACAGATGTAACAGGTAACTTAATAGTCAGAAAAAGAAATATAGCTATTTTATTGTTGAATTTTTTAAAAAAGCACTTTAATCAATCCTTTTTTTCTATTTATGAAATAAAAGATTTACTTATGAAACTCTGAAAGAAGGTTGACCAAAGGAGAAATAATATTACAAAAGAAAGATGCACATGAGAATATGTTGTATTCAGCACAGGTCAGGTAGTGACTTTACAATTGTATATGACATATATATATATATATATATATACACACACACATACACACACACACACACACACACCAGGAATGGTTTTTAATGATTTCTAAATACTGACATTTAACAAATGAAATACAGCTTTGTGTCTTCTTTACAGATGAAGAAACTTAGGCATAGAGAGTTGAAGTTACTTGCCACAGTTCAAAGAGTTAATAAGAGGCAGGGCAGAATTTGAACCTAGGGAGTCAAGATTCAAAGGTCATAATCTTAACTATAATACTATGAAGCTTCTCCAGTAGAGAATTTCAACATAGAGACAGCCAGGAAGAATTATTAAATATATAGGACATTGGCCTCGGATAATAAAAAACTTAGATAAATCAGACAAAACTACCTGCAAAAAAAAAATTAGAAAACAAAAATGTGGACTATATATGGAATCTGCCTGAAGTTATGAAAGAACTTGTAAAGAAATAACAGGCCAATAAATAAGGCTGACATTTTGAGTTATTGATGTAGAAAAGGTAACTGAAAGACTCGGAAGCATTTTTGATAGTATAATGGATTGAGGCTACAGAAGTTGGAGCACAGGGTCCACGAAGAATGGTGTTACTTAGCAAGCCACTTCTCTTTGGAGTTAGAACAGCAAAGGACTATGTCTGAGGTATAAGGGTGAGGTGAATACACAACAGTGTTTGCACAAATGACAGCTAAACTTCAAATCCACATTTCTAAAACATCTAATTCTTGAAATTGGATTCTAATGACACCACACTGCTAGTGGCCTCAGAATGAGGTTAAAAAGAAAACGCACACACACAAAACAACAACAACAAAAACTTCCCTGAGGGAAGAAAAGGCCATTCTTGCCCTCAAAATATTTCTGATTTCTCCCAAACTATAAAACACGCAATAAAAAACTTCAAGAGAAAAAAACAGAAAAAGTCACATGGACTAAAATTAGCAAAAGAACTATGGTTACAGTGGCTCCAGAAATTAAAATTATCTGATACAGCTCTCAAAGAAAAGGTGATCACCACATGAAGAGATAATGATCAAGACAGAATATAAAAGCAGAGAGCTGGTAACATAGCATACTTTAAAAATACCAAGAAAGAAATTATAGAAATGAAAAATATAGTACCAGAAATTAGGGACTCAGGGAGTGGGTGTAACAGGAGGTTAAAAAATTACAAAACTAGAATATAAAGTCAGGAGAAAGCAAGTAGAAAAAAGGCACAGAGAAGTAAAAAGATGGAACAAAAGAAATGAGGTACATGGTAAAAATATACAGCACACATGTAATTAACATCCCAGAAAGAGAGGAGAAAAAAAATAGGACAAGACTGAAGAGATGTGACTAAGAATATTTCTAACCTAATAAAAGACACTCACTTGCAGATTTTCAATCTATTCTGCACATTCATTCAGCCTATAGATTCAAGAAATCCATACTTTAATATATCATAGTAAAAGTACAAAAATCTAAAGAAAAAGACAAAAAGTAAAAGTTACTAGAAAAAAAATTACTAACTATAAGAAGGAAATTACAAGTGACTTCTATGTAAACAATGGAAGCCAAAGACAATGGAATGACATATTCCTAGTGCTGAAATAAAATAATCACCAAAATGAAATATCATACTAGTGAAATAGAGACATTTTCTATCCAAAGTCCGGAAAAATATATTATCTAGCAGATATGCACTAAAAGAAATAAATGGTATTCTTCATTCAGAATAAACCATCAAGTTACTCGGTAAGTTGAAGATGCAGGAAGAAATGAAGAAAAATCAAAATAGTAAATCTGTAATCAATATAAACAAATATTTACCAGATATAATATTAACAATAATATTTACAATAGCATAATAATCATAAATAGCAATGTATTCATAAATAGTAGCAAAAGTCATAAAATATCTGGGGTGCCTGGGTGGGTCAGTTGGTTAAGCAGCCAACTTCGGCTCAGGTCATGATCTCACAGTCCGTGAGTTCAAGCCCTGCATCAGGCTCTGTGCTGACAGCTTGGAGCCTGGAGCCTGTTTCAGATTCTGTGTCTCCCTCTCTCTCTGCCCCTCCCCTGCTAATGGTCTGTCTCTCTCTGTCTCTCAGTAATAAATAAATGTTAAAAAAAATGTTTTTAAGTCATAAAATATCATAAAAGTAATGGGTGGAACTAAAACATTTTAAGATTTTAGTGTTGGCTGAAAAGAGACAAGAATTGATAATTAACACTAGATTTTCATTAACCAAGGATATGTAATCCGAGTTAACACTAAAATAATAAAAGAATGTATGACTTACAAATAACAAAAAAAATCAAGTTATTAAAAATAAATACAGAATCATTCTAAAAGATAGCAGGAACATATTAAAAATTGATCATAAAACAGTCAAGACAAACAGAAAGCACTCATTAACAGGGTAAATATTAGTGATCACACAAAGTAATTGCACAAGAGATGAATTTACAAGTAGTATATTTTGGAAATAAAGTTACATTGTGTTTATATGAGACATATGTAAAATATATAAACACTAAAAAATAAAAATATATATGATACAAATATTAATCAAAGGAAAGCTGGAGTAGGTATATTAATATTTATGAAAAAGTAGACTTTAAGAAAAGTGATTTTCAGGAATATGTATTTTCAGAGCCCCCAAATATATGCAGCAAACACTGACAGAGCTGAAGGGAGAAACAGACAGTAACACAATACTAGTAGGAGATTTTAATACTCCATTCTGATTAATGGAAAGAACAATAAGAAAAAAGATCAACAGAATACAGAAAATTTGAACAATGAATCTAGTCTATCCAACAGCAGTAAAAGACACATTCTTCTCAACCCATGGGGCATTGTCCAGGATAGATCACAAATTAGGTCATAAAATAAGACTTAACACATTTAATAAGAATACTGAAATCAGGCACCTGAGTGTCTCAGCCAGTTAAGCATCCAACTTCAGCTCAGGTCATGATCTCACAGTTCGTGGGTTCAAGCCCCGCGACTGGCTCTGTGCTGACAGCTCAAAGGCTGGAGCCTGCTTCAGATTCTGTGTCTCCCTCTCTCTCTGCCCCTCCCCTGCCTGCACTCTCTCTCTCTCTCTCTCTCTCAAATAAATAAATAAATAAATGAACATTAAAGAAAAAAAAAGAGTACTGAAATCACATCAAGTATCTTTTCTTTTTTCTTTTTTTTTTTTTTTCAAGTATCTTTTCTGACCTGAAGGGAATAAATTTAGAAATGAATGGATGAACTGAAAAATTTAACAATGTGGGGAAAATGAACAACATTCTCCAAAACAACCAATGGGTCAAAGAAGAAATCAAAAGAGAAATTAGAAAGTATAGTGAGACAAATAAAAATGAAAACAAAACATATCAAAATTTATAGAATGTGACAAAGGCAGTGCTAAGGGGAAAGTTCATAGTGGTGAATGCCTACATTAAAAAGCAAACAAACAAAAAGTCTCAAACAATCTGAGTTTTCAGTTCAGGAACTAAAGAAAAAGGAGGAGGAGGCGGAAGCGAAGGCGAAGAAGAAAGGAGAAGGAGAAGGAGAAGGAGAAGAAGAAGAAGAAGAAGAAGAAGAAGAGGAATTTGAGAATTTTTACTTCTATATTCATCAGGAATACTGTCCTGTGGTTGTCTTTTCTTGTAATGTCCTTATCTGGCTTTGGTATCTGGGTAAGCCTGACATTGTAAAATGAGTTTTGGACTATTTCCTCCTCTGCAATTTTCTGGGAGAATTAGCATTAATTCTCCTTTAAATGGTTGGTAAAATACATCAGTGAATTCAAGTGGATGTGGAGGAAAGGGACAGGGGGAGAGGAGGAAGGAGGGGGAGGGGAGGGGAGGGAGAGGAGGAAGTAGAAGAACAACAAACGAAACCCAAAGTTAAAGGAAGGAAGGAAAAAGTAGTTAAGATGAGAGCAAAAATAAATATAATGGAGAGTAAAAAAACAATAGAACAAATCAATCAAACTAGGAGTCAATTTTTTTTAAGATTAACCAAAATAAAAACTGAGCTAGACTAACTAAGAAAAAAAGAGAGAACTCAAATCAATAATATCAGAAATAACAGAAAGGAGATTACAGTTGATGCCACAGGGGTCAAATGGTTTATAAGAGACTACTATGAACAATTACATGTCAACAATTTGGATAACCTAAAAGAGAAGTATAAATTCCTAGAAATTACCAAGACTGAATCATGAAGAAAAAAGAAAATCTGAATCGATTAATAATGAGTAAGGAGATTGAATCAGTAATCAAAAGCCTTCCAACACACAAAAAAGCCCAGGACCACTTGACTTCACTGATGTATTCTACCAACCATTTAAAGGAGAATTAATGTTAATTCTTCTCAAATTCTCCCAAAAAATTGCAGAGGAGGGAATAGTCCAAAATTTATTTTACAATGTCAGGCTTACCCAGATACCAAAGCCAGATAAGGACATTACAAGAAAAGACAACCACAGGACAGTATTCCTGATGAATATAGAAGTAAAAATTCTCAACACCATTGTAGCAAACCAAATTCAACAGCACATTAAAAGGCTCATTCACCATGAACAAGTGGGATTTATTCCATGGATGCAAGGATGCTTCAATTTCAAATCAATAAATGTGATACACAAAATTAACAGAGCAAAGGATTAAAACAATATGATCATCGCAATAGATGCCAAAAGAGCATTTGACAGGTTGAACATACTTTATGATAAAAACAAAGAATATATGGAAATGAACTCAACATAATAAAGTGTTATATGAAAAGTCCACAAGTAATATTATACTCACTAGTGAAAAACTGAAAACATTTCTAGAGCAAGGTAAAGACACCCACTCTCACTACTTCTATTCAACATAGTACTGAAGTTTTAACCGGAGGAATAAGGCAAGAAGAATAGATAAAAATCACTCAATTAGAAAGCATAAAATTATCACAGATTATGTGATTTTATATGTAGAAATAATAAAACACACATGTGCACACATGCACATATACAAACACACAAACTATACGGACTAATAAATGAATTCAGAAAAGTATCAGGATACAAAACCAATGCACAGAAATCAATTGCATTTCTATACACTAACAATGAGCAATCTGAAATAAAAGTAGAAAATAATTACATTTATAATAACATAATAAAAATTAAATACTTAGGAATAAACTTAACTATCATGGTGAAAGACAGCACTGAAAACTAAAAAACATTGCTGAAAGAAATTAAATAAGACACAAAAAATGATAAAGCTTCCAGTGTTCATGAATTAGATGACTTCATACTGTTAAAATGTCCATATTACCCAAAGTGATCTATAGATTCCATGCAATCCTTGTCAAAATCCCAATGGCATTTATTGCAGAAATACAAGAAAAAGTCCTAAAATTTTTATGTAACCATAAGAGCTCAAATAACTAAAACAATCATGAGAAAAAGAAACAAAGCAGGCGACATCACATTTCCTCAATTCAAGACATATTAAAAAGCTATAGTAATCAAAACTATGGTGTTGACATAAAGATAGATCTAAAACCAATGGAATAGAATATAGAGCCTAGAAATAAATCCATGCATATATGACCAGGTTGTCATAAGGATGACACGACTACACAATGAAGAAATTATAGCCTCTTCAACAAATAGTGTTAGAACACTGGATTAGTCACATGCAAATGAATGAAATGGACCCTTATTTTACATCACACAAAAATAAACTCAGAATGTATAAAGACTTCAGTGTAATACTTGAAAGTACTATAGTCTTAAAAGAAAATACAGGGGAAAACATTCATATCATTAATGTCTTGACAATGATTTCTTAGATATGACACCAAAAGCACAGGCAACAAAAGCAAACACAGACAATGGGATTACATCAACAAAACAATTTTTTCACAGCAAAGGAAAAAATTAACAAACTGAAAAGGCATCCTACAGAATGGGATAAAATATTTGCAACCTATATCTGATAAGGGGTTAATATACAAAATATATAAGGAATTCCTACAGCTCAACTGGCTCAATTAAAAAAAAATGGACATAGGTTTGAATAGACATTTCTCCAGAGACATACAAATGGCCAGCAGGTATATGAAAAGATGTTCAACATCACTAATGATGAGGAAAATGTGAAGCAAAATCACAATGAGATATCACTTCACACAAGTTAGGGTGGCTATATCCTCCCCTCCCTCAAAATAAATAAAAGATAGCAACTATTGGTGAGGATGTGGAAAAATGGAATCCTTCTGCACCTTTGGTGGGAATGTGTATGGCTGCTATGGAAAACAACTTGGAGCTTCTTCAAAAAATTAAAAAATATAATTACTATATGATCCAGCAATCCCACTTCTGGGTCAATAGCCAAAAGAATTGAAATCAGGATCTCAAACCTTTATCTTCACTCCCATGTTCATTGCAGCACTATTCATAATAGCCAAGTTATGGAAACAATCTAAGTGTCCATAGACAGATGAACAGATTTTAAAAAGGAGTATATACATACACTGAAATATTTTTGAACATATCATATGCTACATGTATCATATGCTACAACAAAAGTGAAACTTAAGGACATTATGCTAAGTGAAATGAGCCAGTCACAGAAGTCCAAAGACTGAATAGTCTTTTTTTTTTCTTTAACGTTTATTTATTTTTAAGAGACAGAGCGTGAGAGGGAGAGGGACAGAGAGAGAAGGAGACACAGAATTGGAAACAGGCTCCAGGCTCTGAACTGTCAGCACAGAGCCCGACGCAGGGCTCAAACTCACGAACCATGAGATCATGCCCTGAGCTGAAGTCTACATTCAACCGACTGAGCCACCCAGGCGCCCCCCCTCCTTTTTTTTTTTAAACAAAAGACTGCGTAATCTTATTTGAGGCATTTAAAGTAGTCAAACTCATAGAAGCAAAAAAGGAGAATGATGGTTGCCAGAGGCTGGAGGTTAAGCAATGGGGAGTTGCTACTCAATAGGTATATAAGTATCAGTCCTTCAAGATGAAAAAGTTCTAGAGATCTGCATTACAACAATATGCAGGTAAAAAAGACATACAGAAGGCTAATGGGTACAAGAAAAGCTGCTCAGCATCACTAATCATCAGGGATATACAAATCAAAACCCACAGTGAGGTATCACCTCACACCTGTTAGAATGGCTATTACCAAAAGACAAGAAATAACACGTGTTGATGAGGATGTGGAGAAAGAGAACACTTGTGCCCTATGGAAAACGGGATGGAGGATCCTGAAGAACTTAAAAATAGAACCACCATATGATCCAGCAATTCTACTTCTGGGTATTTATCCAAATAAAATGAAAACACCAACTTGAAAAGATACATGAACCCTCATGTTCACTGCAGCATTACTGATAATGCCAAGATATGGAAACAACCTAAGTGTCCACTGATGAATGAATGGATATATATGTGTGTGTGTATACATACATACATACATGTATGCATACATTTTTAATGGAATACACTCAGACATAAGAAGAAGGAAACCTTGAGGTGCCTAGGTGGCTCAGTGAGTTGAGAATCTGACTCTTGACTTCAGCTCAGGTCATGATCCCAGGGTTGTGTATTGAGCCCTGCATTGGGCTCTGTGCTGAGCATGGAGCCTACTTAAGATTCTCTCTCTCTCTCTCTCTCTCTCTCTCTCTCTCTCTCTCCCTCTCTCTCTGCCTCCCTCTGCCTCTTTCCCCTTGTTTGCACATGCTTGCTCTCTCTTTCTTTCTGTAAAAAAAATAAAAGGAAATATTTCCATTTCCATTTACGACAGCATGAATAAACCTTGGGCACATCATCCTAAGTGAAATAAGTTAGACAGAGAAAGACAAATACCATATGATCTCACTTACATATGAATCTTAAAACAAAAACAAACAACAACAAAAAACCCAACTTCATAGATATAGAGAACAGACTTGTGGTTACCAGAGGCAGGGGGTGGATGAAATGAGTAAACAAACTTCCAGTTATAAAATAAGTCATAAAGATATAAAGTACATCATGGGGACTATAGTTAATAAAACTGTATTGCATATCTGAAAGTTGCTGAGAACAAATCTTAAAAGTTCTTAATACAAAATTGTGAACAAGAACTGAATCACCATCTCTAATCGATTTTTTACTGTTTTCCCTAGTCAGTGCTGTAATAAAATAGCGTGAAATTTGAAAAAGAAAATATGAAACTTCTATTACATGTTTCTGTGTTAGAAAATCAAAGAGAATCCACAGATAAATTATGAAAACCAATATTAATAATTTGACCTGTTGAAAGAGAAACTGAGACACATTAAAATTTTGAAGATTTTATTTGAGCACACATGGATTTGAACTTGACAGATTCAAACCAAAAGTGGGTAGGAGTACTCCACCTGCAGGAGCCAAGGGCAAGTTTTTTTTAGAGAAGACATTGAAGCAAAGCATAGAAGTTACTTGATTGGTTATAGTTTATTAAGTTTTTTTATTTATGTATTTTGAGAGAGAGAGAGAGCCAGGGAGGGGCAGAGAGGGTGGGAGAGAGGGAATCCCAAGGAGGCCCTGCAACATCAGCGCAGAGTCTGATGGGATGGATCTCACAAACTGTGAGATCACGACTTGAGCTGAAATCAAGAGTCAGACATTTAACCGACTCAGCCATCCAGGTGCCCTTGATTGGTTATAGCTTAAAAAGTTGCCATATTTTGGAAAGCCTAGTTGGCTGTTTGTGATGGGTTGTTCTTAAGTTTGATTTTCTTAGATTCCAGTGCATTGACTGTAGCTTACATTTTGGTTTGTGTATGAAGGCTATGAAGACATTAGAGCCACTGCAGTTAATGTATCCCTTGTTTAAAAACTTGAACAGAATAATTGTAAGAATTAACACATTTGCTAGATACAAGGTTATAATAAAAAAGAAAATGACTTTTTTCTACATTCCAGCAATAAAGTTAGAAATTAAAAGTTTAGGGGCGCCTGGGTGGCGCAGTCGGTTAAGCGTCCGACTTCAGCCAGGTCACGATCTCGCGGTCCGTGAGTTCGAGCCCCGCGTCAGGCTCTGGGCTGATGGCTCGGAGCCTGGAGCCTGTTTCCGATTCTGTGTCTCCCTCTCTCTCTGCCCCTCCCCCGTTCATGCTCTGTCTCTCTCTGTCCCAAAAATAAATAAAAAATGTTGAAAAAAAAAATTAAAAAAAAAAAAGAAATTAAAAGTTTAAAAACTATTTTCATAATAATATACAAATTATGTATCTAAGGATAAAATACCAGAAAATAGATCACAACTTTATAAGAAGAAAATTAATTTTTTGACAAAAATTAAAGAACACAAATAAAGGGTAACATATTCCATATTTATGCACCAGAAGTCTCATTGTTATAAAGACGTGAGAACAACCTCATCTGAAATGAGGACAAATGTTACATTTTTTTTCTTTTTATTATCTTTGACTTTATTCCTAGATCTTAGCATACTGATTCTGAAGTTTACATGAAAACATGCATTAATGTAAAAATTGACTCTCTTTAAGAACATAAAATGGAATACTCCTTCTATCACATACGAAGACTTATAAGACTAATTAAGTATGCTTATGTACTCAAGGATGGGTGCAAGAAAAAATCCAGTAAGAACACTTACACATATAAGGAGAGTTAAAGCAAAGGCAGAATAAAAACAGTGGAGAAAGAACAAGGACAGCCTTTTCAAAATATCATGCTTGGGCATCTGTGCGTCTACCTAGGAAAATAAATAATTCGGACCCCACATCACTGACACAAAAATACATTCCAGGCATATCACAGAACTATATGTGAGATGTAAGATGAGAATGTTTTTACAAGGCAATGTAAGCAAGCATCTTAATGTGGAAGAAAGATTTCTTAAACAGTGCACAAAACACATTATCAATATGAGGGAAAGGTTTATAAATTTAACTACATTAAAAGTAAGAACTTTTGAAAACATTTCCCAATGAATACGTATATCGAATCATCACATTGTACACCTTAAATATATACAATTTGTATTTGTACTTATACCTCAATAAAGCTGATAACATAAAATAAGCAAACAAACAAACAAAAATAAACACACAAACAACACTGGGAGAGTAAAAAGGCAAGTCACATATTAGTAGAAATTTGTAACCCTGTAACTGACAAAGAACTTATATCCAGATTTTATAAATTATAAATCAATAAGAAAAAAATTTAAAAGCAGAATTCCCAGTACTAAAAGACAGAGAGACTTGAATAGGCACTCCATATAAGAGATACTAAAAGTCCAGGAAACATGATAACATCTCAAAAGAAGTAGAAAAATGTATATTAAAACTACCGTGAGAAGCAACCACTGGCCACCAAATGGTTAAAATGAGAAAGACCAAGGCTAACAACTACCACCAAGTAGTGAAGCTACAGGAACTCACATACATCAGTAATGGAACAATCTGTTCGCAAAACAATTTGGCTTATTGGAATGCATACCCTAAAACCAAGTAAGTCCACTTCTAGGTTAGTTATGCAGCAGAGTACTAGGAACTATATATATTTATGTTCATAACAAAAGTATTTATAACATTCACAAAATAGAAACAATCCAAATAATCATCACAAAGATATTATGCAATTAATTTTTACATATTCATACAATGGAGATTGGGTGAACTGCAGCTATGTGTATGGTGTGATCATATAAAGGTAATACTAAACGTCAATAGACACAAATAACATATTGTTTCACTTATAAACACTACACAAAAGTGGTAAAATTAAAGATTAGTGTAGAAACTCTTCCAAAGAGGAGGTGATAAATAGGAAAAGCAAGGAAGTGATTTTCATAAAAGTCAGGATAATGGTTAACACTAGGGGAAAGCAAGAGATATGACTGAGAAAGAGGCATATGAAGAGCTGGTCTGGACTACAGGCAATACTCAATTTCCTACCCAGGATAGCGGTCACCACAGGTTTTCATTTTATAATGCATTAACATGACCATATATGTTTCTTTGCATTTTTTGGCATGTATGCTAAAAGTATAAAATGTGTGTTAAAATGGTAAAAATTTATTTGGTAAAAAAACATATTTGTTTCAAAGTATGTTGGGGAAATTAATTTTTTGTTTATTTATTTTGACAGAGAGAGTGAGCGAGCAGGGGAGGAACAGAAAAAGAGAGAATCCCAAGCAGGCTCCACACTGTCAGCACGGAGCCCCACACAGGGCTAGAATTCACCAACCACAAGATCATGACCCGAGCAGAAATCAAGAGTCGGGTGCTTAACTGACTGACCCACCCAGGCGCCCCAGGGGAAACCAATTTACTAACATGTTTTCATATGTATTACTAAAACAAAATAAGAATAGTAGAATGAAGTTTGGGTAAAGAAGGGAATATTGTTACAGTTTATCTTATTATATCCTCAGGAAGTTCTAACATGTTTACCGAAGAAACAAATATATAAAAAGAAATAAATCCAAATATGTTTCTCAGTTGTCTCAGTCTTATGGATGGGAATAAGCACTGGTATTTTCTTCTGTGCATGTTTATGATCAGTAAATACAATGTAAGAGATAAGTTTCCTATTGCTACTGCCACTGGGGAGCATGTGAATCACCCAGTCTCTTGAAGATCAGTTTAAGATTACTAATTTTCAGATTCTAATTTTGAGGAGAGTGTATTATTACTTTAGCATATTACTAAACAGAATTTTCTAAGATGTCATATTGATAGACTTTTTGCAAACATCCTAAAGGAAAAGTTGCATCCTTTCCTTTGAGCTGTTCCAGCAATTTTTCTACTTCATTATTTCTCAGTTAAATAATACTGCAATTTAGGGGTGCCTGGGTGGCTCAGTCAGTTAAGCCTCTGACTTCAGCTCAGGTCATGATCTCCTGGTTTGTGAGTTCGAGCCTCACCTCGGGCTCCGTGCTGACAGCTTGGAGCCTGGAGCCTGCTCGGATTCTGTGTCTCCCTCTCTCTCTCTGTCCCTACCCTGCTCATGCTCTGTCTCTCTCTCTGTCTCTCAATAATAAATAAACATTAAAAACAATTAAAAAATAATAATACTGCAATTTAAAAATCCAGTAATCCACATTTGACTGATTACTAATCTCTCATATACAAATTATGCATATTCTTGACATGTTGAAAGTAACATAATATAAACGAGGTCTGATATATGAATGAATGCATATCCATCTTTCATACTTGTTGCACTTATTTATGCTATTCTATATAGTTTTCAAAGGAGAGCCGATCAGTTTTCTGTCAAATTATTATGATTCATTTATAAAACGGTATATTTAGCTAATACGGAGAAGTATCAGTTTTTCAATAGAATGTAGAAAGATTGTTCTAACAGATCTGACCAAATGTGATATGTAAATGCTTCTGATTATTTAAGTGTATAAAACCAACTTAAACCTAAAATCAAGCCCATCCATAAAAATACCTGACACTTAATGCATTGCTCATTGACCATTTCCTGTTCCAACCTGATATTCATGGAATAAAAATAACCGACAAAATAAGCATTAGATCATTCACCATGCAAATTTAAGTATTACTCCTCTAATTTCATAGAAAACCAAGCCCTCCCCACCAAAAAAAGTATTAATTTAACCAAAGTCACATAGCAAGGAAGTTGCAGATAGGGGATGAAAACAAAGTTGTTTTGTTTCCAAATCAATGCTGGTTGTGTTTTCAAAGATAACTTTTTCATCTCAAACTTTCTGGAAATCTGTAAGTTTGTTGTTCATTGTTTAGCTTTTTGCTTCTGTTTTTGTTTTGTTTGTTTTTTATTTTAGGAATGAAAACTTCTCTTTTCAAATGACATAAATACTGGCTCTAAACTCTTTCCCAGGAGAAAGTTCAGTATGGTATTTTCTCACACTGAATTAATTATACAAATAATACTTCAAAACGTAGATTATCTAAACTGGTATAAACAAAAATAGACCTAAATCTCTGTATACTTAGTACATAAGGACATGAATGTATTTCCTTTTCTGAATAAAAATTTAGTTTATTTAAAAATTCAAATAATTATTTCATTCATAGTTTCTCATCCAAATGCAAACTTTCATATAAGTAGTAGTCATTAGATTTACATATCACAGAGGAATCACAGAGGAATAATGCTATGAAATTATACAAACACTTTATTCTGATCCCAGCTATAAAACATAATTACTTGGTAAATGTCCTGTATGAATAAGAATATTTGCTAATTATGTCTGTACAATAAAATATAGGAGGTCATTCCTTCGGGATTATGTGTCATTCTGCAAGACCCTGTTGATAGAATGAAACCTTGGTGATTACTGCTCCACTAATCTCCCAAACCTATAATTCTGTATTCAGTAAATGCTAGTTCAATTTTTCTTTGCTTCAGTTACTTAAGTAAATGCTTAAGTAAAGTTTTCACTACATGTGTATTGCCATGAATCTCCATAGTTACATGAAAATTATATTTATTAATATCTTTCTAGTAGTGTGTCCAGCTGAGAGCATGGCTATAGCAAGCACTTGTACTGTCGTTCAGTGGTTAACATGATGGCAACTTATACTATAGGAGGGTAACACCATGGTATAAGTTTAAAGCTGTATCTTTATGTATTTTTTAATGCCACACTCCATTCTTTTGCTTGTATCCCTAAAATTCCATAGCGGACTATCGCAGTTAACTAGTCTCTGACCTCATTTATTCTGCAGTCATTTTCCCAGGGAAGAACTTGGGCTTTTTCTGGTCTGGGCATTATGAGGCATTTCTGATCATGTAAAAAAGGGTTGAGGAGAGTATAATCAAAGAAGTAAGATGGGAAAGACCAAATGTGAAGCTAAATAATGATACTTTGATTACTCAATACTCCTACAAATATTCCATTAGAATTTCTTAATTAAATCTCCACTCCGGCTCCTCAGAGTTTAAGACAAAGGGCAGCTAACATTGTTTAGAGGGACAAAATAGTACAGAGTGGAAATTTTCATCTGACCTCAGTGTACAAAAATATCTTCTGGATTTTTCCCTCTGATTTATAAGATCTATGTTTAGAAATATGGCTATGGGATGACTTTGCAAAATAGCACTCTGAAAAAACACATAGTCAGTGCTTAGGCAACTCTTACTAGCTCTTATCTAGGACAAGTGCTTAAGTATGTTGTTTTCTTAATTCAAAGTCATTATTCCAGTTTGAAAGTACTCTTTAGTCTCCATAATAATCCTCTGACTATACAAAAAAATTATCTTACATATCTGTATTTGTTCTGAAATAAAAGATGCTGCTGTCTTTCTTATTACTTGAACACTTGGAAAGAAATCATGAAAATGTTCCAAAACAATTCTGTGACTTTATAACCAAAGGGTGGAAGCTTTTCAACAAAATTCCTGCTTCTTAGCTGTCAGAGCTCTAAGAAAAGAAGAAATCTGGGAACAAGTTTTCATAGATACCATAGCCCCTGTTCTCAACAAGTTTCAGTATCCAATGGAAGATTTAGAGAACACAAATACTTTACATACAAATATATGATTTACATATACACAACACACTTTCTATCCATTCATGTATGTATGCATATATATGATACACACACACACACACACACACACACATATACTCTATTCAGAATATGTAATCTTAGAATATGAGTACTATGTAACCACAGTGTATAAAACATTTTGCAATCATATGGTGGACTAGGCAGGATGAACTGAACTGGAGAAGTTTACTGAGATAATCTGAGAAAATTAGGGAGGTGGAACATTATTTTTTGCATTTTGTTTAAAAGGAAGATTTTGGTACCTGTTATGTCTAATAAGTACCATGTATAAGTGTTTGTGCTAGACCTAAAAGTTGCTTGAAGTCAGAAATATGCATAATAGACATCTTGAATGATAAAGAGAATGGGATAAAGAGAATGATGAAGAGAAAATCAGATGACTATGGAATAAGAGAACTACAAATGGTGAATTATAATGGTGTTAGCCTCAAAGTAGCAGTGGATTTTTCTTGTTCATTTAGAGAAAGCACAGTCTTCATGGGTCAGCTAAATTCAGTAAAAACTAGAAGGTAGAAAAGGTGCTCAAAAAGGAAGCTGAGGATACATGCTGATCACCTTGCCACAGTTTGGGTGAACACGGTTGAAAGATTTTGGGTAGCACAGAAGGAGTTCACAGATCACAGCACCACAAAGGTAGGAGTTCCATTAATAACGGGCCACTGTGAAATCTCAGAAATCTCACAATGCCTAAGTTAAATGTGCATAGACCATGGTGGGGTTTGTTATGACAGTTTCTTAGAAGAGAGTGGGTGCTCATTCTTGTTCTAAAGTGACCCCAGTAAGATGGCTTCATAGAAGCCCTCCCCTCATACAGTGTCTGGCAATGATTGATGGCTTTAAAAGGAAATAGCACAAGGGATGAGGGTCAACAAATGAACTTGAACTGATAGTTATAGATGGACAACCTCAGGACAGACATGACAGTGAAGAGAGTACTGCTAATAGGTATGATTGAAGAGAAAATTAGTAGGTAGAGTGCCTTTGAAGGAGAAAGAAGGAGCTAGATATAGTAAAAGGAAAAAGGCTGAATCCATATACAATACTAGAGACCATGCCTTGACTGATTTCTCTATCCTCCATCACTTGGATAGAAATAGATGGCTGAGGGACCAAGCTATGATACAACTCCATGACCAGGTTCCTGGCCATTTTTTTGAGTTATTCTCAACTTCTTTCTGAATAAAGCGAGGCCTGATAAATTGCTCCATCAGAGAGATTGGCAAACTATGGTTCGCAGGCCAAATCTAGTCGACCACATGTTTTTTTTTTTTTTTTTGCAAAGAAATAGTTTTGTTGGAACACAGCCATGCTATTCACTTCCATTTTGCCTACGGCTTCTCTCACATTATGATGGCACAGTTGAGAAGCAGCAGAAACAATATGACTGGCAAATTCAAAAATATTCACCATATGGCCCTTTACAAAAAAAAAATGTGATGACTCCTCTGCTCCCTCTCTTTGTTACATCTGAAATAGAGTTATATGTCAATTGACGTATTTACTTCTATAGCTTGCAAATTAGAAATAGGGGCTAGATTTTTTAGCTCAATTATTTTGCCTCACTTAACTGGACAAACGACACATATTAAAACATCATAGAGGTCACTAATTTTGTGATTAGTACATAGTATTTTTCCTTTTCTCATGATGCTTATGAACAAATTTGAAGATTATTCTGACTGTTCATGAAAATTTTGAAGTTTATTCTTTCCCTTAAATATGAGATAATTATGAGTCCAAATATGAGATCATCAAAAAAAGAATTGTATTTCTATTTGTATTAAACTAGGAGCTTAAAAGTTCAATTATTTGCATAAAGTGGGTGAAATTGGTGAGGTGTAAACAATATGTGTTAAATTTCTAGAGTTTTAATTCCACACCAAACTAGTTACACTGCATCTTAAAAGATTTCCAGATATAACAAAATTCCTAAATACAACAAAATTCCTAAATATCTGTTGGTGGAAGGAAACCATGATACCATCAGTTTGAGGCAGCCATTATACAGAATAATTTAAAAATATAATAATGATGTTAGCTACACTATAGTGAGCATAGCACACATATAGAGAGGTGAGTCACTGTTGTTAACTGTGTGTCTACTTTATTCAAATGAAAAAAAATGTTTTAAACTATAATGAGGAAAGTTCACAGAAGTAAGCTAAGTTACATTAGAAAAAAAACCTATGTTCCTATGAAATACTAGGTGAAAAGTAATAAAAAATAATTACATCTTTTGAAGGGGCACATGCACCCCAATGTTTATAGCAGCACCATCAACAATAGCCAAAGCATGGAAAGAGCCCAAATGCCCATCAACAGATGAATGGATAAAGAGGATGTGGTATATATATACAATGGAGTATTACTCAGCTATCAAAAAGAATGAAATCTTGCCATTTGCAACCATGTGAACAGAACTAGAGGGTATTATGCTAAGAGAAATTAGTCAGAGAAAGACAAATATCATATGACTTCACTCATATGAGAACTTTAAGACACAGAACAGGTGAACATAAGGGAAGGGAAGCAAAAATAACATAAAAACAGAGGGGGACAAAACATAAGAGACTCTTAAATATGGAGAACAGAGGGTTACTGAAGGGATTGTGGGAGGGGGGTGGGCTAAATGGATAAGGGGCATTAAGGAATCTATTCCTGAAATCATTGTTGCACTATATGTTAACTAACTTGGATGTAAATTAAAAGTATAAAAAAATTAGTTAATTAAAAATAATTTATAAAATTATGAAAATGATAGCATTATTTATAGGAATGTTTGTTATGCAGTCAAAAGTCCAGATTCCACATAAATATAAAATTATTGGATACATTATTAAACAAAAAAACTATTAAAATAAATTAATATTGTAAGACAGCAGAAAAATAACAGCTAAATTCATCTGGAAAAAAGCAGAAATAAGGAAAGAAAGGAAACAAATTGATGAGATTGATTTAGAGCTTCACAATAAGAATGGTCATTGTAAAGTGAGAAATTATTATTATTTACAGGTAATACTTGTCTGCGTAGGGCACACAAGACACATCTGCAAAAGTCGACATAAAATTGTTTTTTAATTCAAGTTAGTTAACACACAGTATACTCTTGGCTTCAGAAAAAATGTCAAAGTTTTAAAAAATATGATAAGCTATCTACGTACAGAATAAATATTCACAAATTAAAATTTATTTACATGCAACAAAAATCTCAGAAAATCTAATGGGAATATAATATTGTTTTTTAAAAAGTCAACCAAGTTATTTAAAATAACCTGTAACTTGGGGTGCCTGGGTGGCTCAGTTGGTTGAGCGCCCGACTTCAGCTTGGGTCATGATCTCACAGTTTGTGAGTTCAAGCCCCACATCGGGCTCTGTGCTGACAGTCCAGAGCCTGGAGCCTGCTTCAGATTCTGTGTCTTTCTCTCACTGCCCCTCCCCCACTCATGCTCTGTCTCTCTCTCTCTCTCTCTCAAAAATAGACATTAAAATTTTTTTTAAATAAATAAAAATAAAAATAAAATAACCTGTAACCATCTTAACAAGAAATAAAAAAAACATAAATAGCTCTAAAATACTTCCTAAGAGTTCTTAAAAGAAGACATATAAAGGGGAGAACAGAGGTTTATATTCCTGAATATCCATGATATTGTAAAACTTCTTCCCATAAATACTTATAAATACTTAATGTACATGCAACTAAAATCTCCCTAGATTTTTTTTAATTACTTTGAAGTTCATCTGGATGGATTAAACAGGAGTAAACATATTTGTTTTCCCCTGAAACAGTGAAGAATGAGACAATCTTATCTCAATAGCATATTAAAATGTAATTCAAAGGCAAAATAATTAGGCTTTTAGTTGTAGGTAGTGGATTAAACATATGCATTTTCTTTTGCTCTTTTCTCAATGCCCGGAAATAACTGTAAAAAGATGGGGTTTTTTTTGTTGTTTGTTTGTTTTCTTTAGTCACAAAATTGCAGGAATAAAGATACTGGAAGAAGAGATGACAGAAACAAAATTCAAGAAGCTTAAAAGCAGAAGATGAGTGGTAAATGACTTAGCAGAATACAAACAAGTGAATCCTAAGCAGGCAGTGTAGTGAGTCCTGTTGTACTGCAGAACGTCCTGAATGAAGGCTCACTAAAGCTCCTGTTTACACTAAGTGCTGGTCTCTCACCCCCAAGTGTGCCAGTGGCTCTCAGGCCAGAACTCTGTTATCTTCACTAGAAAAAAAAACCTTCAGTCTTGTAAAAAAGGTAAATAAGAAGGGCTTCTCTGCCTGGAATCAGGGAGGAGATATAGAAGCCTAATTTCTTAACTGTACTTTTTTTTTTTAACGTTTATTTATTTTTGAGACAGAGAGAGACAGAGCATGAACGGGGGAGGGGCAGAGAGAGAGGGAGACACAGAATCGGAAGCAGGCTCCAGGCTCCAAGCCAGCCCAGAGCCCGACGCGGGGCTCGAACTCACGGACCGCGAGATTTTGACCTGAGTCGAAGTCAGACGCTTAACCGACTGAGCCACCCAGGAGCCCCTTTTAATTGTACTTTTAACCAATCCTGTTTGCCCCACTTTCATCCCTAATGGATGAAATTCCACCCATTCTTCAGACCATGGGTCAAACATTAGGGTTGTGGTAAACAGGGGCCTTAGTAATTCTTTACCCAGTGAAGTACTGACACATCTCGTATGATTTCTCCACCGAGGTCCAGGAAAGTTGGCATTTTATACCCTACAGACAGGTGATTGAAAGATCCCTTTCCAGGGGATGTGACTAACCCAAGAGAAAAAGTTCTAAAGATACCCTGGGGCAAAGCAACTCTTCTCAAATTAAGTCGTGTAGGCAGATTAAACCCTAATGCTCTAGGGCTTCCATCATACACAAAGAATTAAATTGTCTTCTCCGAATCTAGAATGATTCTAGCTAAATAATTCCCTTGGGGCAAATGAAAATTTGCCAACATTATATAATGTTCTGCAGAACAAGTTTCTCTCTCAGAGCCCTATTGAGAAAGTCCAGGCCTACAACGAAATCCCCAGTTTACAAAACCCATCCATGCATAGAAAATGTTAATTAGCTTCTTTGGGTTCTACTCTACTGTATGAAAATAGGTGAGGAGAACATCTGAGGAAATATTGTAACACAAGAAGTAGAGGCTGAAACAAACAGTCAAATAAGCAAACAAAGAGGAGAAAATAAAACATATAAAAGCAGACTATAGGAGATTTCCAAAATATTGCATCTATGAAACAAGAACAAAGTGCTTTGATAAATGAATATTTGAGAAAAAAAAGGACTTTGGAAATCATAAATGTGTTAGCAGAAATGAAAAAACTTAACATAATAATTGGAATATAAAATTAATACAATATCCTGAGAAATGGAACAAAAATAGAAAAATGAAGAAAGGCATTAAAAAGATTTTTTTAAGTAAGTTCAGCCCAGAAGTTCCATAAGGCAAATGAGAGTTCTAAAAAGAGAAAATCAGGAAAAAGAATGATCAAAGATTTTTGCAGAAGTAGGATCATAGTCTCCATTTTGAGATGACCCATTGAATAGTCAATACAATGGAAAAAAATGAACTCATAGTAAAGGTGCAGTTTCATGCAGCCTGAAAATTTAGGGAACATAGAAGAATAATCCAACAAGAACCATTACAAAGGCTAACAAATCAGAATGCCAACAACAACACTAGAAGTTTAACCACAAGATGGTATTGCCATTAAGATTCCAGAATGATAATTATTTTCAACCTAGAATTCTATCCCCAGCCATACTAACATGAACATGACAGAGCAGAATAGAAAATACTTTCAGATATAAAATACCTCCCAAATCTTATCTTCCATGCCACCTTTCTCAGGAAGAAACTGAGAAGAAATCAAGAAAGAGGAAGTCATGGGATTTAGAAAATAGAAGAACAAAGACACAAGAAAGAGGCAAAGGGAAAGGATAATGGTAATGGGAGATTCCAAGACCATACCCTTGCAGCAGCCAATCCTAGCTGAAGCAGGTCAGGATGTAAGGAAAACGTCTGGAAGAAGATGGAATTAATAAAATACTGCTACATTTAAAAGCATTGAGAGGTGGGGTACCCTGGGTGGCTCAGCAGGTAAGCGTCAACTCTTGATTTTGGCTCAGGTCATGATCTCACGATTCATGAGTTTGAGCCCCTCATCAGGCTCTGTGCTGAAAGTGTGGAGGCTGCTTGGGATTCTCTCTCTCCCTCTCTCTCCTGTCCCTCCCTGCTTGCTCTCTCTCTCTCTCTCTCTCTCTCAAAAATAAATAAATGAACTTTAAAATACATATATTAAAAACATTGAGAGGTGATTTATGCAATGGAAGAGATTTGAGGAACATACTGCATAGAAACAAATGAGGATGATTATTAACTTAGTGGGGGGAAAGTTGTATAGGAATGTAGTGGTTCTTTTGTGAATTCATTTTACATAGTCAAATATGTAAAAAATGAAAAAACAAAAAAAAGAAAACAATCTGGCCAGTGTTATGACCTGAGCACTTTGGGAGCACTGGGAGACAGTATTTATACATGTAAGTGATAGAATAGTGGAGAGAATGATAGTACTTATTTTCAAGAGCGCAAAATCAATAGATAACAATATATCACGAGCACATAGTTTAGAGATACAGAGATAAATACCAAAAGAAACAAGGAGTGGCAAAGACTTGCCCCTGGCAGCACATATGCATTACCTCCCCCTATTCTGTGTGTTCTAGTGTCTCCTGCCTCCAGAGTCTGACAGGGTTCTTCCTGAGCCTCCACTCCTTTTCACACATTAACTACTACTCCATTTTTAGCTGTCATGCAATTGTCACTTCCTCAGAAAAGTCTTCCTGAGCATTCAGAAAGTCCAAACTATTTCAGATTTTCCTATTTTGTCCCTCACAGCATTGTCAACTCTTTGTAAAATATATCACGATTCCAATTGTAACTTATATTGTGAGATCCAAAAGTTCAGATATTGCATTGGTATGCACCCAGCACAATGACCACAGCAAGGTGAGTGCTTAATAAGTATTTATGGAATAACAATCAAATACAACTAATTAATTATTTAGCACAAAAATGCAAACCATAAACAAACAAAATATTATAGATTTTAAAGTCAGCAGGAGAAAGATAAATACCACACGATTTCACTCATATGTAGAACTTAAGAAACAAATTAGCAAAGGGAAAAATAAAAAAGAGAGAGGCAAACCAAGAAACAGATTCTTAACTCTAGAGATCAAACTGATGGTTACCAGAGAGGAGGTAGGGAGGGGAGAAGGTGAAATAGGTGATGGGGATTAAGGAGGGCACTTGTGATGAGCACCAGGTGTTGTATGGAAATGTTGAATCACTATCTTGTACACCTGAAACTAATATTACACTGTATGTTAACTAATTGGAATTTAAGTAAAAACTCAAAAAGTATTATGGATTCTAAAATCCTAAATCATATATTTGTAAATAAAATTCAGCCATACATTAAAAAATTAATTCACCATAATTTAGCCAAATATCCTGGAATGCATTTATTAAGAGACGGTATCTAATTAACATGACTGATAAGAAAAAAAAATATGTGCTGATGTCACCACTGGAAAAGATATGATTATCTTCAATATTAGAAAATCTAGAAATAGATGCATTATTAACTAAATTATACTTTTAAGCAAAACACAAATAGAAGAATAACCATGAGACCAATAGCCATCATTATACTTACTTGTAAAGAACTATTTGTTCCTTTAAAGTAAGGAACAAGAAAAATGTGCTCATTTACTCAACCATTATTTGACATTGTTCTGTGCATTGTAGAGACTGCAAATGAAAAACTGAAAAAAAAAAATCCAAAGCTAATAGAAAAAAATCTTTCAGTAGGATCTCAGTTTTTTTAGTTCCTATCTACAAGAACCAGTTGGAAAAGTATAATAGGGAAAAGATCCTATTTATAATAGTGAAAACAAATACAAAGAAGCTAGGAATAAACCTTATGTAAATGTGAAGTCAGAGATATTGGAGGAAAGTCAATAGTGAGGTATTATTAGATCAAAGAGAAAAAAATGTTTTAAAGAGGGAATTTTGAACAGTGTCAAAATCTGGTGAGAGTTCAAGTAAAATTGGACTTAAATATAAACATTGGACAGCAAGACAGATAATTGGACCCTTAGTGAAACTTTTATATGAAGGAAACCACAGAATTTTAAGGAAGGACATAAAATACTTACCCGATAAGAAGGTATACCCCATTTCATAATGAAAAAAACTTTCAACTTCCTGAGACTGATATTTTAAACAAGTATAATTTCATTCAATATCATAATTGTTGTTTTAGAACTCAGTAAGGAGAGTACAGATTATTTGTTTTTAACATGAAAATATATATCTATGTTAGCCCAAATTCTTTATCCTTAATGGAGAAGCACTAGATTTCCTAATTAAGTGAAGGGGAAAAAAAGATAGTGCTATTATCTGATGTTTTACTGCAAATAAGATAAGCGATAAAAATTGAACTAGAGATTAAAATATTATTATTTTCAGATAACGTGACAGAGTATAAGAGAATTCAGTAAGTTAGCAATGCATAAAATTAATATGCAGAGATCAGTGTCATTTATATAATCAGAATCTAATATGAAAAAAAGACTTGATTTCCCATAGCCACAAAATATATAAATATCCAAGAAAGAAACTTAGCTATAAATGTGAAAAACATGATAAAGAAAAACTTTTAAATACTACTAGAGAACACAGGAAAAGATTGAACAAGTAGAAAGACATACCATGCTCTTATTTGCAAATTCCAACATCCACATGATGCCATTACCCCTAGACTATTTTAACAATTTTAATATGTTTCCCATTTTTTAAAAAAAGGTTTCTTTGGAAGTAGATAATTGAGAATGAGTATAGAAAAATAAACAAAAATGAAGAGTCAGAAGTCTCCAAAAGAAAAGCAATGGGTGAGAGATGCTCTACCAGATGTTCAAGTGTGTTACAAAACCTCAGTAACTAAAACAATGGAAAATGTACATCAATAGACAGACCAATGGAATTAGAAAATAAAGCCCAGAAATAGATCCTAATAGGAGTTGAAATTTAATACATGATCAAAGTGGCATATAACGTCAGTGGAGAAATGGGGCTGCAACAATTTCATAGCCAATTAGACCAAAAAAAAAAAAAATTCAAATCCATACTTTAAATCATACGGCAGGATAATTACCAAAAAATCATCAATTTATATTTTAAAATGAAATAATAAAAAGATAAGAATAAATCATATAATTTGTTACAACTTTCAAGAAATAAAGGCCTTTTTATGACCCAAAGCTCAGAGGCCATAAAAAGTTGATATAATGTAAGGATACATTTTTTAAGATCTGAAAAAAAAATTAAAGGCAATGTATCTGGGAAAATATTTTCAACTCATATCATGAAGTGTTTTGCTTTTTCCTTACTTATAAAGAGCTCTTAGGAAAAAAAAGAAGTCCATTAAAAAGGTTGGATAAAAAGAAATACAATATCCCTTAAACATGAGAAAAGATGTTTAATATCACTCACAGAATTAAATGTGATACCATTTTCATTATCATATTAGCAAATATCCAAAAATTAGATAACATACAATGTTATTAACACAAGGAGGAAACAGTTACCCACATACATTGCTGGGGAGAGTGTAAATTTATAGATTTAAAGATCAAAATTCTACATGCTTGTGCTTTTTGACCCAACAATTCTATCGCTGATAAATTATTCTGATACAGTTATTCTTTCACTAATCTGGGTACATGCAAGTTTACTCATTGTAGTATTGTTTGTAATGGCAAAAGACTGGCAAAACATAAATGTCCATCGATAGGGCACTAGTTATATAAATTATGGTTTATTGTTTAAAAAACCATTATTGTTAAAAGAAATAATGCTGCCTATATACTGAAATGAAGATATTCACAAGGTATATTGTTAAGAAGTAACTTTCATGTTAAAACAGAGAATTTTAAGAATCTATAATTGTTTTGACATGCATAAAGAAACTCTTGAAAGATATATATGAAACAAACGTTAGTGGTTTGTGGGAGAAGCGTGGCATGGGAACCAGAAAGATAGCAAACAAGGATGAGATCAATGATTTTCACTGTGTAACTTTTAATACCTTTTGGCTTTTGAACATCATGAATGTTCAAAATATTTATTTTCATACTGCCAAAAGATTTTTAGATTTACCTGGAAGAATAAATTATTAGGAATATACAAAACTGTGAGAAAGATGTCTTTCCCTATTTGGTATCAAAATGCACTCTAAAATCAACTGTGAGTTAAAAAAACAAAAAACAAAAAAACTGTGCTACTTTGTCCCAATAAAAGCAGACATGGCAATGACAAAGAACAGAGAAACACATGTACATACGTACAACATACAGTACATGAGAAATATGATACATGTCAGGAGAAAGGATAGACTGTTCCACAAATGGTAATGGGCAACAAATTAAGAGAAAAATAAATTTAGATCCCTACATCCTACCATATTGTAAACTAATTCTAAAATAAAAAAAGAATTAGACACTTTCAATAACAGACCCAAGTGCTAAGAGACTTCTGGAGGCTGTGTATGAGGACATGGTGTCCATAGCTGGAATCCATGTCCGAAAACCACTTAACATGTTCTGTGAATGAGCCAAATTAGAACTCTGTCAGAGAAGAATGCTTTCATAACCATCTCAGTCTCAGTGACCCCCCAAACCCCAGTTACTTCAAATCAGCTCTTCGCAGACAGTTAAACAGAAACTTCTGTTGCTTTTCCTGCAACCTATTTTCCTCACTAAAAATTCACAGCTATTCTGTTTGCCGGTTGGAACTATCCAGCAATAGCAGTTTTGAGGATTCCTTTTAGGTTTCATCCTTATAGCAGGTACCTAAGTGGTTCTTATAACTGGCCTATCTTCTAGGCTGTGCTACTGCTATCTGGGTGTTTTCCTAAAAGGCCTTTTGATTTGCACTGGAACTCTAAACCTAGATTCTCAGCACGAAATTATTTTTCTTTGACTTTCTTTCCCCCAGCATCAGTTTTCTTCATGAATTTATATTTTACTGGCAACTGCACTGGCTTTGTCTAACACTTTATCTTGCAAGTTAGGCAATGACTACAAAAAATAAAACTACTCTTATCTTAGGATTTCATTTCCTTCTCCTTTCTCAGCTCTCCCTTCTATCCACCAAGGACTTTATTCTTTAACCCCCAAATTTGTCTATCATATGGAAAAAGAAATATTTGTAAACCAATAAGGTGTTTGGGTATACAGGGAGTATTTCTCCTCCATTTTTGTTTGCATATTTCTCTTTTTGTTTGCTTCTCTACTTGTTTGTTTTAAGTAGGTAGAGCCAGGGAGTATAGGTGGAGTTGAAATATACTTGGGGGGGCGCCTGGGTGGCTCAGTCGGTTGAGCGGCCGACTTCGGCTCAGGTCATGATCTCGCGGTCCGTGAGTTCGAGCCCCGCGTCGGGCTCTGTGCTGACAGCTCAGAGCCTGGAGCCTGTTTCATACTCTGTGTCTCCCTCTCTCTGACCCTCCCCCGTTCATGCTCTGTCTCTCTCTGTCTCAAAAATAAATAAACATTAAAAAAAAATTAAAAAAAAAAAGAAATATACTTGGGTTTTTAGAGGAGAAAGCAGGAAAAGACCTCTCTGACCTCAGCTGTAGCAATCTCTTACTTGACACATCCCCAAAGGCAAGGGAATTAAAAGCAAAAGTGAATTACTGGGACCTTATGAAGATAAAAAGCTTCTGCACAGCAAAGGAAACAACCAACAAAACTAAAAGGCAACCAACGGAATGGGAAAAGATATTTGCAAATGACATATCAGACAAAGGGCTAGTGTCCAAAATCTATAAAGAGCTCACCAAACTCCACACCCGAAAAACAAATAACCCAGTGAAGAAATGGGCAGAAAACATGAATAGACACTTCTCTAAAGAAGACATCCGGATGGCCAACAGGCACATGAAAAGATGTTCAACGTCGCTCCTTATCAGGGAAATACAAATCAAAACCACACTCAGATATCACCTCACGCCAGTCAGAGTGGCCAAAATGAACAAATCAGGAGACTATAGATGCTGGAGAGGATGTGGAGAAACGGGAACCCTCTTGCACTGTTGGTGGGAATGCAAATTGGTGCAGCCGCTCTGGAAAGCAGTGTGGAGGTTCCTCAGAAAATTAAAAATAGACCTACCCTATGACCCAGCAATAGCACTGCTAGGAATTTATCCAAGGGATACAGGAGTACTGATGCATAGTGACACTTATACCCCAATGTTTATAGCAGCACTCTCAACAATAGCCAAATTATGGAAAGAGCCTAAATGTCCATCAACTGATGAATGGATAAAGAAATTGTGGTTTATATACACAATGAAATACTACGTGGCAATGAGAAAGAATGAAATATGGCCTTTTGTAGCAACGTGGATGGAACTGGAGATTGTGATGCTAAGTGAAATAAGCCATACAGAGAAAGACAGATACCATATGGTTTCACTCTTATGTGGATCCTGAGAAACGTAACAGAAACCCATGGGGGAGGGGAAGGAAAAAAAAAAAAAGAGGTTAGAGTGGGAGAGAGCCAAAGCATAAGAGACTCTTAAAAACTGAGAACAAACTGAGGGTTGATGGGGGGTGGGAGGGAGGGGAGGGTGGGTGATGGGTATTGAGGAGGGCACCTTTTGGGATGAGCACTGGGTGTTGTATGGAAACCAATTTGACAATAAATTTCATATATTAAAAAAAAAAAGAAATATACTTGGGTTCAATTCTCATGTATATCTGTTATATGAGACATCAGAGACACATTACTTAACCCTGCTGAAATTCAGATTCTCACCTATAAATTAGGGCTGACATCTACTTCATAAAATTGTTGTAAGGATTAAGTAAATTTCACTGTGATACTAGGTGTGTTGGTGCTAACAGTAAATCTTAGTTGCTTATTTTATCTTCTAAATACCTAAACAAATGAACAATTATGAATATTGATATTTCCTCTGAAAGACTGAGGTGAAACAGTGGCCTCAGCAATCTAACAGCGTGTGTGCAAGCCAGGTCTGCTGTTTTGCAATGCTCACTATCATCCTTTTGATGTATGTCACAAAAAATGTATTCTAGACTCTAAGGAAGGGTCTAGAATAAGCTTGGAAAAAACAAATAAATGTTTTCCTTAAGCTGTGATGCTATGTGAATGCTTTCAGGGCAGAGAAGCTGAGTTCTTTGGAACAATCCTCCTATTCCAGAAACTGTACAGGTTGATTTATAGCTGCCCACAGAGATATATATTCCTGCACAGGGGGAGACAAGATCTCAGTGGGGTCAACCTGAGGAGATGAGTTAGAGAATCAGTCAGAAAGATTAGGAAATTGATTGTGAGTAACAAACGCACTGTAGCATTAAGCTCTGGTTCAGGAACCCACCCAGAGGCCCTGAGTGAGACAGGCAGGTGCACAGCTCAATGCTGCGGGTTCCCACGGGAAACTGTAAATGGATTCCAATTCCACAGGAAAGGATTTGCTTCAAGACTGCAAACCCATTTGTGGACATACCCTTCCTGAAAGCATGTTTGTAATCTACGTAAATCAGTGACTCAAATGCTTGCTTGCATATAGCTCTGACTACAGAGAAATTACTCAATGTAGACCCACGTTCACACTTGGAAACCTAAACCCACGTCGTATATACCTGCATCCACCTCACAAAAGTTATTTAGCCTAACTTCTGATTGAAGTAATGAACATATGTTAGTGAGGCTAGGGGTTTCCAAAGGTATGATGGACACCAGAAATTACTGGAAGCCTATAATAAAGAAACATGGACCAGGTAAGAGTGGTACTTGTTTCATGAGAAATGAGTAATAAGAAAGGCCCCTTAAGCTGAACCTAGGCTCTCTTAACTATGGTGGATAGGTTGTATAGAAACATCAATATTATCCTTCAGATTTCAGCTGATAAGAGTTAGAAAAAACATATACAGATCTGAGATACTACAGAGAATTGGAGGGAATTTATTAAGGAAAATAATACAGATGTTTCATTGTCTAAATCCACTGTGTTTCTATATCTTCTCATTCATGTGACCATAGGCACAGGTGACAAAGGGAAACCTGATGCGGTTGGAAAATCAGCAGAGAAATTGCCTTCCCTGATATTTCACCACCTCATATCACTGTGGACATGATGATGTCCGCCACTATCCTTAAACATGCCATTTTAAACATCATTAAGAATAATGCCAACAAACATCAATATGGTTTAACAAAGTGATAGATGCTTATAGATTTTATTTCTATTCTGAGGTGAATTACATCTGACTAAAGTCTTTGGGAGATCTGCTTGAAGAAAACAAAAAAGTAAGTGTCTTAAAGATAAAGAACGAAGTGTCTATCACCTCCTTGGGCTCAGCTTTTTGAATAAACTTTTTATAATAGATTTAAAAATTTAGATTTATAGAAATAGATCTAGATTTACAAAGTTGCAAAGATAGTACAGAGAGTTCCCATATATCCCTCCCCCCCCACCCCCAGTTTCAACTACTGGTAACATCTTACATTGTCATAGTACATTTCTTAGTACCCTTACATCAACTGCATATCCAAAGTTTCTGCACTTGACTAACAAAAATCTAATTTTATTGCCTAAGTATTCAGTGGCCACCTATCTCAGTGATAGGACCTATCTATGCCTGTGAATATAGTAGTGAAAGAAACAAAGTGCCTGCATTTGGCAAACTGACATCCTAGGGTAGAATGATACACAAAATACCAATAGCAATAATAATCAAAGTAATAGAAGAAGAAGTAGTCTGGTGGTGGTTTCAAGTACTAAGAAGAAAAAAGAAACAGATAAATGAAGATAAAGTGACACAATGGAGGATCCAAGGTCTACTTTATATACAGTGCACAGAGAATGCCTCTCTAACACGTATTGGAACAGAAACCTAGAGAAGTGAGGAAATTAGATCTGTAGATAAGTAGGAGAAAAGCATTCTAGGCAGAGGAAAAGCAAATGCAAAGGCTGTGAGGTGGGCAGCTTGACTTCTTAAGAAACTCCCAGAAGACCAGTGAGGCAAGAAGGTGATAGAAGCAACAGACAGGAGACAGAATCTCAAAGTATCTTGTACGACCTTGGAGAAGTGAGAAGCTATTGAATTTTTAAAATAAAAAATGACATGATCTGACATATTTTTAAAGGTTCATCTGGCTGCCCTATGTAGATTAGACTGGGGAGAGAGGGATGACAGTCAAAGATGTGTTTTTAAACATAGATTTTACTATGATTCATGTATTATAGGGCCAACAGATCAGGAGAATGTTGCCGTTGAAAAGATCATTTGTTACTTACGGTTCAGAAGAGGAATGGGCTGCCAAGTCCTATAGGGGATAGATGAGGAAGGACCAGGTATGGTCAGGAAGCAGAGGGAGCTGGAGGAAAACTTGGGCAAGAAATCTGATTGTGGTTTTTGTAGGAAAGGTAAGGTATTGGGGGGTAGTGTAGGTTTGGGTTTGGCTGGTTTGAACAATTTCACCAGGTGGGATTGTAGCTCTCAAGTAGTCAGCTAGCTAGCTTTAGGATGATTAGGGCAGGGGGATAATGGTCTGGAGTGTAACAGCTCTGTAAAGGAGTGGATTGAGGGTGTGGGCTTGGATTCGTTGGTTTGCATATGAAAAGAGTACATGCAGGCTAGCACTGTTTAGATCTCTAGGAATTGGCTAGGCCTGGGAGGGGCAATCCCACTCCAGGGTCAGCAAAACCTCAGATGTCTAAACATCCAAAACCTGTGGTTGACAGAGGATGGTCACATAAGAAATACTTAGGAGGCTATTCGATAACTCAAGCAAGAGGAAATGAAGAGAAATGATTGAGTTTGACATGCTTTGACGATGATTATGTGGTTATGTGAAAGATAGAGAAAGTCAATGATGACTTCAAGATTTGGGGCCCCATCTACTGGAAGAATAGAGTTGCCATTGACTGAAATGGAGAAGACTATAAAAGGAAGACAATTAAGTGTTTTGTTTTGGGCTGATTAATTTTATGAATCCTAGGCAATTGGATACATGTGTCTGTAATCCAGGAGATGGTCCTGGCTGCAGATACAAATTTTTGAGTCATCAGTGTATAGATTGTATCTAAAACCATAGAACAAATTCGGAGATCAATTTATTACTGATAGACATGAGGTCTAAGGACAGAGCCCTGTGTTGTTTAAATATGTGCACCTCAGAAACAATAAAAGAATGCAGTAAAGAACCTGAAAAGAGCTGCAAAACAGGAAGGAAGAGTACAAAGAGAGTGGCCCACATGGCTGAAGGATCTGAACCTTGGTTTCCCCGCCTATATTAAGTTTCCATAGATGTCTGCTAACTTTACCCCTGGATATGGTGGTATTAGGAGACACACAAAGAATTCCTTCACATCTAGACATATTTTTCTGCCTCACTGCAGAGCAGCAATTACAGTGATTGGTAATAAGAAATCAATCACTCTAGCCATTGTAGACTTTTTGGTTTTTGGGTCCTGTAGTGTCAGGAGTCTAAACTGGAACTGTGATGTCCCAACTTTTAGTGCAGTTAAGCAATTGTTATTCAGCCCTTAAACCAGCAAAATTCAAGGTCAAGAGAATGGGAAGAAAAAATTTTTCAAATGGGTTATCAGGTATAAAATGGAAAAAAAAAAGCACTAACTCTTTCATATATTCCATGGGTACCATATATTTGCTACAAGTTCAAAGAATATATTAAATACTGTAGGCAGCACTCTAATCTGGTAATGTATTACCCCCATGCTAATGCCATAACTGACTGTTCAATAATCCATTTCTCCATGTTATATGGCCAGCTTCTTTTGCATACATGTAAACTTAGTAATTCTCTTAATGGTCAACTTGCTATCTCACTTATGTTACTGCAAAATAAATTCCTCGATCAGAAGCAATAATGAATGGGATACATGACATTGAATAAGTCATAAATGTAAGTCACAGGATGATGTTTCTGGTATAAGCATGACAGGTAGAGAAAGCAAATCTATATTCAATATAAGTATTCATTACAGGAAGGCAAATTATTTCCCCCTCCATGAAAGAAGGGATCCAGATATAATCATCCGGCTACCAGGTAGCCTACTATCCACCCACCCCCTAGTCTATATCAGTAGTTCAGCATTGTCCTCTGCTATTTGCCAAGTGGATCATCAGCAGTGACAGTAGCCAGGTAAGTTTTGCCTGGAAGTCCACATTATAAAATACATACGTGGCTGGCATCCCTGCCATCTTAAGCCACTTTGTTCACAAGCCCATTGAGAAAGCATGAGATTGTAAAGAAAAAGACTGACACTCACAAAATGAGTTATTTGTCTATCTGATTATTTGGAGCCCTCGCTGCAGAGAATGGCATTGATAAAGCATTTTTAGAGGAAACAAATATCCTCTGACTCTGAGACATCTATCCACATAGCTCTTCCTTTTTGCCCATATCTTGTCATCATCAATCCTCCAATTCTATTCCTTCCATGCCCCTGCCCATTTGACCATACCATTAGCCAGGCAGCATAAATCCCAAACTCAGATTATCTCAAGTCCTAGGCAAAATAGCCAACCAATTCTATCTCTTCGATGATTTATATGCCTTTTGTACCAACCATTTAACGGGGTTATAATTCTCAACAACGGACTTATGGCAGGGGCCAGCATATCATGTACAACCACCCATAAACAGACTTTAATTTCTTTTACTTGCTCAACTGGTGATAGGAGGCTCCCTAGATGGCTAGAAAGTGTGTTGAAGTATGGGTGAAAGTGCAGCAAAGGAAGGTGCACTGGAGGGTGGGCCACCTTCTTATATAATGTCCATGTACTCCAGCCCAATCTTGGGTGAACTATCTCCATGTGATGATGGTGGGCCACTTAGACACCCTATTTTATAGCTTGGTGGATCAGATAATACCCAATCAGTGATGGGCATCTCAGGTCATCTGGTCATGTTTGGTCTTAGGGTTGACATTTAATCTCAATCAGGTACATCTGCAAACAAATTTTTCTGTTAAAAGAAGAATTGTTTGTAGAAAACTGCATGGTTTTGTAGGAAAGTCCAAGGGACTTTGGTTCCCTTATCAGGGATTTTCACTGGCTCCATTCTGTACCCTGTTCTATCGTGGACACTTAAAGCAACATTGAATATACTATGGCATAGGAGCCAAGTGGCAGAGCTTCTTTTATATAAGCTAGAACCAGCTGAAGAAACCTGTCTTGCTCTGCAGTCACGCAAAGCCTTAGGGATTACTAGGTAAGAAGGTAACATACACTAATAAACGCTGTGTATCTCTATGGCTTCCAAAATCCAAAGATGCCAACAAAGCTTCCTTTCTTATTAGTAATAGTGCCTTAAAATGTAGCATCTTGTTTACCACTTTAAAATTTTCTTAATGTTTATTTATTTTTTGAGAGACAGAGACAGAGGGTGAAGGGCAGAGAGAGAGAGGGAGTCACAGAATCCGAAACAGACTCCAGGCTCTGAGCTGCAGGCTCTGAGCTGTCAGCACAGAGCCCAATGTGGGGCTCGAACCCACAAACTATGAGATCATGACCTGAGCTGAAGTCGGATGCTTCACCAGCTGAGCCACCCAGGCACCCCGTTAATCACTTTAGACAGAGACCACTACCTGACACAAACCACTGGATCCAAGAAACTTTAATGAGATTTCAGCCCCTAAGTGTTTGTGGAATTTTACCTCCTAGCTTCTAAAATGATTATATCCAAAAGCATCTATGTTTTTGCATCTTCCTGTTACTCACCTCCCATCAGCATGATATAAACATTACCCATTTGTTTTACTGTGGGTTGACATGAAGATCAAATTAAGACACAGAGCTAGATAGTTGAGAGAACACTAATGAAGGATTGGAAATTGTCCTGATATCTCCACTAGGGGAACTCAGGTGTGTTTGCAGTGTACATAGAAGGTTTGTTTTATATTCTCCAGGAACAACAACAACGACCACAACTTCTGGAACAGAAGCTGGGATTGTAGTCCTCATCTCATTAACTTTATAAGTCCATTACCATTTTCCAAGATCCTTGGAGCTACAAAATATAAGAGATCCTTTAACACAGTCATAGAAATTCCCCTATTCTCTGTGTCTTGAGTTTAAAGTTCTAAATTTTAAGTTCTAGCATACACTTGGAAATAGCCCGTTTATCCTAGCACACTCCTCATATCCATCTCAGCCACCACCTATACTACAACAGAGGTGCCTTAACTTGGTATTTCATTCCAGGGGACAATAGATGTGAATTGAAAAAAAGAAAAAACTATTTCTATCCATTCCATGGACTACTGGGGTCTCATGAATTCATATTTAATATTCTACTTATTTGGAACACTTTCTCTGCTCTCATCTCTGGTATAATATCTGTAAGATTAATTTCTAGTTCTACCTCCTCAGGATAGTCTTGCTTAAGCAGAAGATATTCTTTCGTCCTGTGAATTCTCCTATAATAGCCATATTTATAATTGATTTTAGTAAAATTACATCTCTTCTGTAGTTTTTACTATGTATATTTATCATTTCTTTCTCAAGCTAGATTATAATTATTTGAAAGGCAAGGATAATAACTGATACATATTTCATACTTTACATATCTGGAAATAATTCCAGGAACATGAACTGAATTCAATGGTCTAGTACTTATTTAAATCAAAGTCACATCAATGACTATATGGAAATTTTTATCAAAATCATATGTGCACACATATATATAATAACAATATTATTTTAAACATATACTGTATTTTTTAGAGCTAGAAGGTGTTTGGACCAGAATATTTAATTGCATTGGCAGAATGTTACTTCCAGATTATTTTGAGGCATTTTCCATGTGACAAACTTTATACCTTTTACCACTTTCTCAGAGGATGGGCCTAGATCTTCACAGGAGTTTAAATATTTAGCATGTCCTAAATTTTATTTGCCACAAAATATTTTATAGTTATTCTCTTTATACTACAGCCACACCCTTCGTATTCCACTAAGTAGAATACCAATGACATAGTCATATTTCTTTGTAGTAAAATTGCTATACTTTTCTAAATTCACATTAGACTTTTGGAAACTTAATACAATGAAAAGTTACTTAATGTGAATGGATGTTTATCACTTATAAAATGCAATTAAAGTAAAGAAGGCTGAAAAAAATATCCTATGGTTTCTCTCAGTCTTTCACTGGGGAAGCCAGAAAGATGAGATACACCATACTGTTGAAGTACTTAGAAATGATTCTCTCTCTCTCTCTCTCTCTCTCTCTCTCTCTCTCTCTCTCTCTCTCTCTCTCTCACACACACACACACACACACACACACAGGATGATGCAATTTTTGTCCTTCAGTGACTGCTGCTTGCATGCCAGGTAAGGCTGTCTTTCCCTGAGCCTCCCTGAAACTTTAAAATATTCATGGCAAAAGCAGACATACCTTTTCTGATCTAAGCACCATGAATGAGAGTATATATATGTAAGTTGACAGTAGCTTTTCTTATTTTCTTCTATGTATGCATTTGGGTTTTGCTGAAAATTAAAGAATAAGCTCAATTTTCTTTTCTTTCTCCATTCTCTCTCTTCCCACAGGGAAAGGGAGCAGGCACACAAAAATAATAAAGTCATTATGTGTTTAAGCAGAGACTAGAAACAACTCTATGTGGGACATTCCCCATCTGTGCCACTGCACCAGCATTAAAAATGAATGTTCTCTCTGTGTACACCCCTCCTCTCTCCTGCCACCACTCCCTCCTCCCACTCCCCAGAAATTGTTTTCTCTCTACTCAGCTTGAAGGGATGCAAATGATAAGGCATAATGTAAACCTGACCCAATCAGTAAGCTTTTGTTTTGTTCTCAGGAAACTCTCCTTGGTGTGATAGAAAAATCACTTGGAAACAATGGGTGGAAACAAAGAACAGAAATTATTTCCATATCAAAATGCTAACACACCTGTTAATTCCCTGACTTAGTCATTTTTTAAGCCAACACTTAAAGAATAAATCCTATCCTGGTGATTCATTAAATCTGCCATGATAGACATTAGCTAGAAACAATACTTACTTACTGCCTTGCAGAGGTAGTCAGTCATAACCAGGATAATATTTTGGGAACCAAAAAATGTGAGTTATGATATTCAAAAACTAATGAATAACAAACTTTATCAGAGTCTCCAAATTTCACTTGCATAAGAAAATATTTTTCACTTTCTTTGTGTTTTACACAAATGCACTGAAACTCTGGTTAAATACTGAAGACAAATTAAAACTTATTTCTGTAACAAATTAATTTTTGTAACAATTTTTATTGGGGGTTGGTATATGTTTGGATTTCTTTTATAACTGACAATGAATGTCTATTTTCTTCAAAATGGCAGTACTCATGGGATGTTTTTTTCAACCTTTTTCACTGTAATTGCATTTTACAAGTGATAAACATCCATTCATGTTAAGTAACTTTTCCTTGTATTAAGTTCCCAAAAGTCTAATGTGAATTTTAAAAAGTATAGCAATTTTATTACAAAGAAATATGACTAAATATGTCATTGGTATTCCACTTAGTGGAATATGAAGGCAGTAGCTGTAGTATAAAGAGAATAACGATAAAAGATCTTATAGCAAATATAGTTGAGGGCATGCTAAATACTTAAACTCTTGGTAAGATCTAGTTCTGTCCCCCAGGAAAGTGGTGAAAAGGTATAAAGTTTGTCACATGGAAAATGCCTCAAAAATAATCTGAAAGTAGGGTGGGGGTATGGGTAAAATAGGTGATGGGGATTTAGGAGGGCACTGGGTGATGTACAGAAGTGTTGAATCACTATACTGTGCACCTGAAACTGATATCACACTGTGTGTTAACTAACTGAAATTTAAATAAAAACTAAAGGGAAAAAAACAACAATCAATTAAGCTGTTCCTGAGTTCCTGACCCATAAAAACTTTAAAATAATAAACTTTTTTGTTACAAAAAAAAATCTGAAAGTAATATTCTGCCAATGCAATTACAATTAACTTAGCTATACAGAGAAATTGAAGGTCACAAGTTTTCTTTCCCCCTCAAAATTCTGAAGAAGTTGGCTCATTACCCTCAGATTTTTAATATTGGGAAGTCTGAGGCCAGTCTGCGTTTCCTGTTTTGTTGCTTAGACTGAATTCTTCTCACGTTCTTTATAAGTAACATGGAGACACTTCAAAAGAAAATACCTTGAACTTGGTATCATTCTATTAACTTCTCTTATATTCAGGGGACTCTTTTGATGTTGTTCAAGAGTGTTTTTTTTTTTTTTCTGTTAACTCAATTTGTATATTTTCATTTTCTCCACAACTGCTCAACTTTTCCTCACAAAATTTGTGGAAGCTACTGAGGTTCTGCCAGGGTTTCCTCCACTGGTACGCCCCGTGGTAATGACACTTACTAGGAGGGAGAACTGCAAGTTGATTCAGTGTGTCTTTGTTATTCAGATTATCTCAAGTGCAAATTCTCAAAATTTTAGTATATGGAAGGTATTAATTACTCCACTGTCACTAGAAATCATGTAGGTTTTCTGTAGTTTCTATCTTCTGTTGGTCATTGCAATGACAGCTTAGAATCAGGGATTAGATGGCCCTGATGGGCTCATTTTACTTTTACAAACAGATACTTTATAACCTAGTTTTGTTTCCATGTTAAAATATTACATGTCGCAAAAAAAAAAAAAATAAGGTTTTCTGATAGCTTAAGGCACATTTGATTGATACATTTGATGCTGTTACTTACATTTTCAAAATTATTTCATCAAAATCACCCTTCTCAGCATAGTGGAAAAGTGAGATTTAGAATAAAAAGCTATTTTGTACTGACTTCGAGACTGAAACATAAGATTCCCAAAATCCAACTGATATCCAAATTGTCTATACTAGACAAATTTGTTAAAAATGAATTTTAATCTGGGGCGCCTGGGTGGCGCAGTCGGTTAAGCGTCCGACTTCAGCCAGGTCACGATCTCGTGGTCCATGAGTTCGAGCCCCGCGTCAGGCTCTGGGCTGATGGCTCGGAGCCTGGAGCCTGTTTCCGATTCTGTGTCTCCCTCTCTCTCTGCTCCTCCCCCGTTCATGCTCTGTCTCTCTCTGTCCCAAAAATAAATAAAAAACGTTGAAAAAAAAAATGAATTTTAATCTGACACTAGATTCATTGGGGGAGGGGAGCTTTCTAAAATGCAGAAGTATCACACTCCATTGTTCATCCATAACACCATAAATAAGGGTAGTGACCCTCTGATGTATATTGGTAGTAGTCCATATTAGTGTGTATTTTAAAAACTAAGTTTCCAGTAGTTGCTAAGATGGAATAAGCCAACTACAGTCTACCTCTCCTACTGATTACAAGTCAAAACTCTGGAAAGACTATAAACAGCAACTCTCTGAGGACCTTGAAAAGTAAACACCCGCAGAAGAATTGAGGACTGAAGTCAAACTTGAAAGAGACCCATAACGACTAGTGATTTCACCTTCCTCTTCTTCCTTTGTCTCTTGGCATGGTTCCACCTGAGCTTTCTTCTGTGGAATGTCCTGGACTCCAGTGCTAGTCTCCTAGCTCCATGGCACTGGTGACATCCCTGCCTAGCCTTGTCGCTTCTTAGCATCCACTTCTCATTTCTAGTATCAGCACAGCATACAACTTAGCAAATGTCTACAGAATGTTGGGTTCACTTCTCTGTGGTAGTTCCCTTTTCCTCAGGGCCTTAGCCTAATGATCTTTTTGTCCTTCAATTGTAATTATTCCCCCCCCCCCCCCCCAGAGGACTTCGATAAGCTCTCAGTATCTGCATTCTACTTGGCTGTTCTGGCACCCTTGAAAACACGCTGAGAGGATGGCCTGGTGGAGAAGGTTGGCTTCTCCTTTCTCTGTGACTTTGGCCCCTCAGATCCTAGCTTTTTTTTTTTTTAATTTTGTTTTTCAATCTAACTTTTTCTTATTGGCTCGGTGCAATAGCTAATCCAATGCAGGAGACTCTGATGTAGCCAGAAATAAAGTTTTCATAGTTTATGGTTTGCAAAGCTGTTATTATTAGCTTTATTGCTCAAACATTTTCCAAAAAAGTTTTAGAAATTAATAACCCTTAAGTCTTTGATACTCGTAACATGCTCTGTGGTTTTCCTCAGCTTCAGCAGAAATAACAATGGACTAACTGATATCTTTAGCTGGTACCCACCTGTTTGCTATAAAACCAACAGTCTCCTCCCCCTTTTTAGAGATTCAATAGACATATAGACCCCCTTTAAATTGACAGTTTATGTTTGGTCAAGGAAATATTTTCTGAGCCCTTGTGAATATTCACAAATGATTCTTTTAAAAAAATGTTTTAATGTTACTTATTTTTGACAGAGAGAGAGACAGAGCATGAGTGGGAGAGGGGAAGAGAGAGAGGGAGACACAGAATCTGAAACAGGTTCCAGGCTCCCAGCTGGCAGCACCAAGCTGGACCTGGGGCTTGAACTCACGGACCGCGAGATCACAATCTATGCCGATGTCGGACGCTCAACCAACTGAGCCACCCAGGCGCCCCAATTCACAAATTATTCTTAAGAAAATGTTCAATACACTGAGGTAATTATAAGTGATTGAGTGGATATTTAGCATACTGTTGCTTGGGGATTTAGATCAGTATTGGGTTACAGACTTCTCAAGTCCTATGTAATCCAATGTGAAATTCTATAGGTTGTATAAAATGGATTTAAATGTAAAACTGCCTCCCCAAAATAGATGAAACTTGATGAAGCATGCCCTCACACATACCTAAAGAAAATTTAAAGACAACTAGTTTAGTAATCTCTATGAGGAATAGGGAACAATAATTTGATAAACTGCATTATGCCAGAAAATTCCAGTCCTGCTGCTGCAGCAACTGTAAGTCTGATCTGATTTCAAAATTGGACGAGTAAAGTTTTTAAAACCTCAAGATCTGAGATAGCAATTATACATGAGGATTCTTTATGGGCCCACTATTCCCATGAAAGAAAAAGTTTTCTTCAAAGTATTTTATATTTATGTGACTCTAATGTCAGAATAGTCACTGACATAAAGGGTTGAATTAAATTTAAGTTCTAAGTGTCAGCTTTCTATTGGCCTCAAACTATGGAAATGTGGAAAATTCACCTGTGGGAAATTTGTCACACTGTGATTTAAAAATACATAGCTGAGGGGCACCTGGGTGGCTCAGTCGGTTAAGGGTCTGACTTTGGCTCAGGTTATGATCTCATGGTTCATGAGTTTGAGCACCGTGTCAGGCTCTGTGCTGACAGCCCAAAGCAGAGCCTGCTTCAGATTCTGTGTCTCCCTCTCTCTCTGCCCCTCCCCTGCTTGTTCTCTCTCTCTCTCTCTCTCTCTCTCTCTCTCTCTCTCTCTCTCTCTCTTTCTCTCTCTCTCTAAAATAGACATTAAAAACATTTAAAAAATAAAATAAAAATACTTAAATGAAATAAACAAGAAAGGTGAGGCATGGGAGAATTTGAATGGCAGGGTACAATGAAAAATTTACCCAGTGGCTTTCAGATACTAGAGTTTCATTGAGGGAGACAGTTTCAGTCACATAAGATCCTGCCATATTTTGAGAGGTAAGCTACAGAGTCAAGTCACTATCTTTATGTGTTATTTTCTGTTCTGTCTTCTCCAAACCTATCTCCTTGATCGTCTTTATGATGTTCTGGCTTTTATCAGAAAGAAGCTTGAATTTCTTATTATAAGTAATGACTACAACTGCATAAACTATAAAGCACTCCTTTGCAGTAATATCACTAAGTACAGCTTCACCTTTCTTGAACCATACCCTAGATGAGAACACTCAGAACCACATGTTGGCTAAAGGGTACAAAATTGCAGTTATGTAGGATGAATAAGTCTAGAGATCTAATACATACCATGATGACTATAACTAATAATACTATACTGTATGCTAGAAATTGGTCAAGATAGTAAATTTTAGGTGTCTCATCACCCACACAAAAAATAATAACTATGTAAGTAGATATATATGTTAATTAGCCTGACTGTAATAATCATTTCACTGTGTGTATGCTTATCAAAACATCTTGTACACAACTGGATATTTATATATAATTTTTTAAGAAAGAATCACATTTTATATATCTTTATACTAAAAGACACCTGGTCTGGATTCACCAAAGCTCCGTGGACGCTCAAATTACAGGAAGACTGACCTCACATCAGTTATTCATTCTAAACTAAATGGCACAATTGTCCAGATCATACCCATCCATTCTTCAGCCTATTGCCACCAGGCATTTGTAGCTCATATTAAAAATTTGGGAGGTGTTTAAGTCACAAGGATGGAGCTCTCATGAAAAGGATGAGCACCCTTACAAAAGAGATCTCACAGATTTCTCTAGCCCCTTCCACCATACGAGGGGACAATAAGAAATTTGTAACCTGTAGGAAGACCCTCACCCAGCCACGCTGGCACTGATCTTGGACTTCCAGTCTCCAGACCTGTGAGAAATAAATTTCAATTGTTTATAATCTACCCAATCTGTCTTGTTTTATTATTACAGCCCAAATGGACTATGACTCTTCTATTTTTTTTTTTTTTTTTTAGAATAGCAAGATGATATCTTAATCCCTTTTTGGGTGAAGAAGTTGAGAAATACCAGCAGCCTTTATTCCACCCTCATGGAAGGACATCATCTGAGACAACACAGGTGACATGGAGAGAGACAAGACAGGTAAGATGGAGAGAGCTTTATCGAGGTTGGAGTCAGTGGTCTAGCTTTCCTGAAGCTTAGTTGCATCTGTGCCTTTCTCAAGGGTTTAATTAGGTGAGTAAATAAATTGACCTTTTTGGCTAATCTGACCAAGTTAGATTTCTGTCACTTGAAAACAACAAATTCCAGACTAATCTGTTAATACGTATTTTACTGTCCCCATTCCTACTAATTTTCACAAAGATTGACATATTAGATTTTCTAGATATTACCTTCATTTTCCACCTCAAAGAATTATTGTACTGAAAACTTATTCTGATTTTTTCTCTTCACCTTCAGATATTTCCTTCTCTTTCCAAAATTAAAAAGCTAAGTTAGCTTTTAAGTTATTAGACACATTCATTGATTTAATGATTTATTAACATTAACATTTTTAACTAAAATGTGTTACTATTTATAATATTTGAATGACTTTTGTCAATTTATTCCAAAAATTATAAAAAGGAAGTATCCTTTTATAATGACTCAGATGCTAGTCTTTGAAATTTAATACTTCTGTCTTAATGTTAATTTCTGCCAAATTTCCAAAATAAAATGAAAATTTATCCATGATAATATAAAAATCCTAAGGCACTAGTGTGACATTTTAATGTACTGATAATCTATTTAACAATTGATTGAACCAATGTAATTTTTCAAAAGTAAAATTAACAGGAAAAATACACACAAAAAATAACAACATGTATAATACTGGAGGATATGGCCTTAGTATTTAGGTTTTTTTTTTTTAATTTAGAAATAAATTATAAAACTTTGTAAGGTAAGTTCTAGATGCTGTTTTGATCTCCAATAAGTTATAAAAAAGTGGGTTGTACTTCTGAAGTAGGAGACAGGGCAATGAAAAAAATCTAAAATTATTTCTCAGGAACAATAATAACATTATTGCCAGGCATTACAATGAACCCAAACCAGGACAAATTATGTCTCTAAAAATGTTGGCATGGATTTAAAGAAACTAGATGCTAAATAAAATCAGTATTTAAAAGACACTGTTATTGTGTCCCCTTGGTGGCTCAGTTGGTTAAGTGTCTTGGCTCATGTCATGATCTCATGCCCTTGAATTCAAGCCCCCAGTCAGGCTCTGTGCTGACAGCTCAGAGTCTGGAGCCTGCTTCAGATTCTGTCTCCCTCTCTCTCTACCCTTCCCCCACTCACACTGTCCTTCTCTCTCTCTCTCTCTCTCTCTCTCTCTCTCTCTCTCTCTCTCAAAAATAAATGGACATTAAAATTTTAATAAATAAATAAAAGGTATTGTTATTTAAGTATTTTAGAAAAAGTGGCAGGAATTCTTCAGGAGAATTTTTACTTTCTTAACTCTATCTATAACTCTATTTTCATAAGTACACCTTGACCTTAACACCCATGATATTTTAGTCATTTAACTGCACTGTTTTCTATCTCTCACATAACTTGCACTGACATATTCCTACCAAATAAACTAGGCTATGAGTAAAGATTTGCCAATGGCATGAAAACAAGTTACATTCCAATTTTATCCAATTTTAGGTAATTTTAAATTTGTACACATATCTACCAGCAACCTACAGTTTTCTTTGCAGTCTAACCTATACTACCTTTTTTTTTTAAAGAAAAAAATATTTTTAAGTGTTGGTGCTTTAGCTCTAATTAAACTTATTCTGCTTATCCAAAATTTGCACATCTGGAGTTCCTTCCTGTTATGAATAAAATAAAGGATTCTCAATATGTAAAAAAATTACAGTTGCTTAAAATATTAAAGTACTTTCCTCCTAGCCTTTCATTCTATTTATTTATTTATTTATTTGGAGAGAGTGTGCACGCGTGAACGCATGCAGGCACACGAGTGGGGGAGGGCAGAGGTATGGAGAGAGAGAATCTTAAGCAAGCTCCATGCTCAGCACAGAGCCAAATGCAGGGCTCAATCCCACGATCTGGGATCATGACCTGAGTCAAAATTAAGAGCTCAACTGAGCCATGAAGGTGACCCAAATATCCCCCAGACTTTTAATGTATAGTTTATGCATTCATAGTTGACTAAGACTTTGACGGCAACCTACATTTGGTACATAAATGTGCCCTAGCACCTTTTCCAAGTCACCCCATTAGAGGATAGAGAATAAAGGTCATGAAAGGGCAGGGGTCAAAAGTTAAAGGTGGATTTATCCATCTATGTTTTAAATATTTGTAATAATATATCTCATTTGAAAGTTTAAAAGACAATCCTTCACATTGACATTAATACAGACACTTCATCAGCAGTTGGGCCCTTCCCTCTTCCTACTCCCTGTCTGGCACTTGAGAAGTCTTCACTTTCATCAGTAACAGTTCTATGAAATTCCCATGAGACATCCAAAAGTCTTAGTCTTTTCTACCTGGGCTCACTCTTTCATTATTAGTATATATATTTATTTATTTTCACACAGAAATTGAGAGATCTTGCTCTGTGTATAATAATGGGCCTTTTTGGGGATTTTAATATTTACATAAGAAACTTAGATTATCCTTAATTCCTAGGCCCACCATCCTAGAATTTTGGCTCTTAATTGTGGGGAAATGGGACGGTGCTTGATATCAGAACTTGGGCAATGAGTCAGAAATGATCCTACTAGCCACTGCCCATCCACCTATCCCTCCCTCTGACATCCTTAGCTAAAAAAAATTACTCTCCTAATGCCTAAGTCCGGTTTATATAAAAACTGGTCAGCTCCCTTAATTTTTGCTCTTTGGGGAGCTACTAAATCTGGTGAATAAACCTAATTCATTTGTTTTGTGGCTTTGTCTTTCCCCGTTCCTACCAGACTATACTAACAGAAGACAGAGGCCAAACCTAACTTAACAGAAAATCCTCCAAGCTGCATTTGGTACTTGTGAGGATAGCGGCCATAATAGCAGCAGGAGCAAATAAATGGCTTAATACAAGAGAAGTTTATGCTTCTTGCATTTAATAAGCCAATATAGAGGTTATTGGTTAACAGATAGCTTTCCTAAATGTCACCATTTCTTCTATTTGATAAACTCATCAGCCCCCTTGTCCTAGAGAGACCTCTATATTCAGGTGAGAAGAGAAAAAGAGAAGGTAGAGAAAGCATATCTACATTCAATCATCGTGGCCCAAAAGTTATATGTCATTTTTACAAGCCATACATTCCTACCTAGAAGCTAGGGGATGTGGGATAGAGACTAGGAAATGCAGCCAGCAAAAATAATTCTGTAATAAAAGGAGGTGTATTACATTTTTTTAAAGAAGGCATATAATTTTTTCATGGCTTGACTTTGCAAAATAACAAATTTATAAAAATTTTTATAAATTACTAAAGAAATATCTGACAACAAATCACAATGACATGATACTTAACCTCGTTTTCTTCCACATGCTTATGAGTTACATACCTGACAAAATTTAGTTTCAAGATGATCACCTACATCCTGTAGCATAACTTCTACTTTTTTTTTTCCTGGATGATTTCTTACTAAAGCCCTCTGTGCTTCTGCTCCAATCTGAACCAGTTGTGCTACAGCTCGATAGGAATGCCACACTTGGATTTCCCTTGTAATCAGTCCTTGGACTACTTTTTTAAAGGAATTTCTGTTTCATAGTTTCTAGTTTACCTCTTTGTGCTGCTGAAGCACATCTTCCAAAGCTTTCTAAAAAGGGTGAAAAGGAAAACCTTTGAATCCTTCACACTTCAAAACTTTTATTCTATTTTCACACTCAATTAATAATTAGGTCAATGATTAAACTCTAAATTAAAATGATTTTCACTGAGAAAGTTGAAGGAAGTGCTTCATTTCCTTATAGCATCCATTGTTATGTTTGAAGTCAAATGTTTTACATGTGGCCCATGAAAGCTTTTGGGATCTTTACAGACAGGACTGACTGACTACCTGGGCAGGTAACCAGCAGTCAAATAAGGGCCCATGCTCAGATGACATTATGCCTGGTTTAATGGTCTGCCTTGGTTTAATATCTTGAAATACTTAATAATTGTTTTTGAATGGTGTTTTATGTCTGAAGTGTGATGGAACAATGGAACATGTGTTGTGTGGTCATACATGGCTACACCTCTTGCCATCTCCCTGCTTTCCTGGGATGGATTCTCAGCTTCCACTGTCCAGGCCCCTCACACACCAGACTTTACTCAGCTTTCCCCCATCGCCCCTTTACCCAGTGATAGTCGCTGCTCTCCAGCTGTAGCATGGCCAGTTTCATGCACAGAACCATAAATATTGGTGTCCAGGTACCAAACGCATCCCAACACAGAGTTGCAGTAATCGGGGGTTGCCCTCTTCTTGGGTTGGTGTGGCAGTTCCAAGGGACAAGAAGGAAGTCGCCTGCCTTGACTTGCCCATCATCCCTGGCTAGAGCACATCACATCCTTAGTAGGTGGCAGCAGAAGGCTATGGGAGCCCTCAGATACCTGTGAGGGTCTGAACTCACACTGCTAATATCACCACACTCAAGGAAGTGCACCATTAAGTACCAAATAAAAAGTATCATGACGGGTTGAAAATGTTTGATATTTTAGTTTTTTTTTTTTTTGGGGGGGGGGGATTTTTTTTTTTGTTTTTTTGAGAGAGAGAGAGAATGCAAGTTGGGGAGAGAGGTAGAGGGAGAGAGACAATCTCAAGCAAGGATCCACACTCAGCATAGAGCCCAACACAGGGCTCAATCCCACAACTCTGGGATTGTGACCTGAGCCAAAATCAAGACTCAGACACTCAACTGACTGAGCCACCCATGTGCCCCAATATTTTAATACTTTTAATAACACTTTTTTCTCTGCTTTTTGAACAAGGGATTCTCATTTTCATTTTGAAGTAGGCCCCACAAATTATGCAGCCAGTCTTGCACTCAGGATGTTGAAGTTTCTTCTGATATGTCTTAGGATGTATCTACATTCATTCACCAAGGTGGAAATTCATTGGGTCCTTTATTTATTGTTTTTTTTTAAATTTTTGTATGTTTATTTATTTTTGAGAGAGAGTTTGCATGCGAGTAGGGGAGTAGGAGGGACAGATAGAGAGGGGGACAGAGGATTTGAAGTGGGCCCTGCCCTGACAGCAGTGAGCCCAATGTGGGGCTGGAACTCATGAATCATGAGATCATGACCTGAGCCGAAGCTAGATGCTTAACCAACTGAGCCACCCAGGCACCACCTTTGGGTCCTTTAAACTCAGATATGTGTACCTTAGTTATTGATGTTTTCATTATGTTACATCACTGATCATTTCTTACCCTCCATTTTCTTTTAACTTCCTTCTTTGTGACTTCTGTCACTTACAGCATAAATATTAGGTGTCAGTCACTATCAGTCAGTGGTTACACATCCAGTCTTACCCTTTAAATTAGCATTTTCTTCCTTATTTTGTGTCTTTTCTTTATTTCTTTCTTCCTGGGAGATTTCCCCAGGTCTCCTGGGAATCTTCTTTGGACTATTTCACTTTGGCTGTTACATTTCTAATTTCCAAATCTTATTATTTTATTGTTAGTATCTTTTCCATTGAATCTCATTCCATTTTTATAAATATAATATTTTCTCATCTCCTTAAGAATAATGATTTTTATTTATTTATTCATTTATTTATTATAGTTATTTTTTAGTATTTTTTTTTCATATTTCTTGCACTATTTTTGTTTCTTTAGGATTTCTTTTAGAATTGTTTCTTTCTGCCTTTCTCTTTCAGGTTGGAGACTCTACCTCAGATATTTCTTGATTCTTAAAATCATTTATATTTAAAAGTAGAACACATAAAAGTCAACAGTCCTTGTACTTCTGTAGGAGTTGTTAACTTGAATGTGTCAAAGGACAACAAGATTACAGCCACTTTTCCATTCATGACTCACAAAACTATCTGGAAGTTTTTTCTTTAGAACAGATCAGGGAGGAATTATCTAGTCTTCAATCTGATGGTCATTTGAAGACTAAACTATACAAAGTTTCCCTATGCAAATTTTCACCTAATCCCCTTGTGTTTAATCAGTGCCGCACTGCAACTCTGTTTTTCTGGTATCACTGATTCCAGAGCTTGTCTGGTAAGATTTCTCTAGGAAAACATTTTCCTAAATCTACTACTTGAGAGTTGTCCAGGAGGTGGAGCGAGGCAGGTTATAATGAGAGGGAGAATGGATGTCCAATCACTCTGCATGCAAACTTTCAAATTATCCCTCACACCCAATCCCCCTGTGTGCCTGTGTTTCTTGGGGCTCTGTAGGGGAAGCCTGCTCAGTACACAACACAAGAAAAGACCCTCTGTAGGTACAGTATACCTCATTCCACCACATTACCTTAAATATCACTCTTCCATCTGCTTTTTCTCTTTCAATAACTCCCTGAGATCTCTTTTCCTCTCCCACTCCCATTGTATTTGTCTCTGTAAAGTATGTTTTATTTCTGTACTGTCATTTCAATAGCATTTCATAAAGTGGAGAAAATAAGCATGTGTTCAATCTAGCAACTTGAACTGGAGCCCTCAATCATCACCTTTAATGGTTGTATAGACAAGAACGGGTGCGTTCAGGGTGGTATGGCCGTAGATCATTAAGCATGGAGTTAATGATTTGACAGGATAAATGTTTTTTTTGCAATTACTCTTTCACAATTGTATCAAACACCTGTCCATATTGAGAGTATATGCTTCATTTTCTGTGTACTGTTAATATAAATAATTATTAAAAAACCTTATTGATGTACTATATTTGAATACCTGGAGAAAATCTCACTTGAGTATGGCATATTATTCATTTAAAATAATTTGATTCCTAGTTGCTCTCATTAAATTTGGACATTTGCATATTTATCTATAAATGTGTTTAATTGGAAGCTATCTTTTTAAGAAAAATTTTTAAATGTTTATTTTTGACAGAGAGAGAGAGACAGAGCATGAGCAGGGGAGGGGCAGAGAGAGGGGGAGACACAGAATCCGAAAGAGGCTCCAGGCTCCGAGCTGTCAGCACAGAGCCTGACAGGGGGCTCAAACCCACAGACCGCAAGATCATGACCTGAGCCGAAGTCAGTCACCCAACCGACTGAGCCACCCAGGAGCCCCGGAAGCTATCTTTTTTAAAATTTTGCTGTCTTTTAAAGATTTAGTATAAGAGCTGTATTTTCTTCGTAAAAAGAATTGGGAAGTTGTCTTTCTTAACCAAAGTTCTAGCTTATGTTTGGAAGGCAACATGACATAACAATAAAACTTATTATCTTGAACTAAACAGCTCCATCTTTAAGTTCTGTCTATACTACTTACTGACCAAATAATTTCTCTGAGCCACACGTAAAACAGAATAATAATAATGATTAAGTAAGACACTATTTATAAAATAGTGGCAGAATAGTACAATAAATAGCATCTTTAATTATACATGCAGTAAAATCCATAAAAATATCCCCCTCTAAAATAATGCTATGATATTTTAGCAATAGAACTAAACATAAAAATGTAGCAAAAATAGTATTATACCATAGAATCTACCAAGAATTAAATGTGGGCTTTCACTCATTTTAAATGCTTGAAAAACAGCTAGTAACTACCTTAAGCATCAGAAATAAAAATACCGACTTCTTGCCAGGTGAAAATGTCTCAATAGATAAGTTTAAAGATCAGGACCCTTGATAGAAATTTCTGGGCTGAAAAATCATTAACAGAGCCCTCTTTAGACTCAGAGCAGAATTTGAGCTGTGCTTTCTTATATTTCATCATGCCACAGAGTCACACAGAAGGCTCCGTAAAGCACAGTGATTCTGATTCAGCAAATCGTGAGTGGGATCAGATAATCTGCATATCTAATGAGTTCCCAGATAATGTGGATGTGGATGCTGCTGGTCCAGTGACCACACTTGGAAAATTACTGCCATACAGAAATTAGTCCTTCCATTCATGAGCCAGCCCCTGAGACAAACTATCCACAGTGGTCAAGGCTTACCATAAATTGTATCTCTTCTGGTAATTACAATGTCATAAGAGGGTCAGATGGGTACTAGAATCTCCATTTTTCACATGAAACAACCATATGATTTTTTCCCAAGTGCATAGAGAGCGGGAGGGATAGAGGACAATGGGAGGGAGAGTTGTTGAGCCCCGGAGGACAGAGCTCAGCTTGGTGGGGAACAAAAGTGCTCACCAGCGTCATCTCCCTTGCCCATCCCCCAGCCAAAATCCCAAAGGGAACCAGTTCCCGTCATGGAACTTGCTTGCTCAGTGCAAACACCCAATGCTGTGCTTCTGCGGATCCATCCCTCCAATGGGTCTGCCTCCCTCCAGGTGCCACAGGGCCCCTCCCAAAGCAGACCACTGAAGGCAAAACAAGCTGGGTCTGCCCCTCCCACCCCTGTCCACCTTGCAGATCCAACCTGGCTAATATGCCAGATCCCATAGAAGCAGCACCACAAGCCTGGCAGTGTGCAAATAGCCCACACAGGGGCCACACCACTCCACAGTGAGTCCTGCCCCTGGGAGAAGGGAAGATAAGGTACACACCAGTCTGACTGTGGCCCCAGCAGTGGGCTGGGGGCAGACATCAGGTCTGACTGTGGCCCTGCTCACCAACACAAGTTATTCCAGACATCACAGGGGAAGAGCCCTGCAGTTCTGCACCACTCCAGGGACTATCCAAAATGATGAAACGGAAGAATTCTGCTCAACAGAAACTCCAGGAAGTAGCGACAGCTAACGAACTGATCGAAAACGATTTAAGCAATGTAACAGAAAATGAATTTAAAATAAGTCATAAAATTAATCACTTGGCATGAAAAAAGTATAGAAGACAGCAGAGAATCTATTACTACAGAGGTCCAGGGACTAAGAAACAGTCAGGAAGAGCTAAAAAATGCTATAAATGAACTGCAAAATAAAATGGAGGCGACCACAACTCGGATTGAAGAGGCAGAGGACAGAATAAGTGAATCAGAAGATAAAATTATGGAAAAAGAGGACGCTGAGAAAAAGAGATAAAAAAAAATCCAGGAGTATGAGGGGAGACAAAGAGAACTAAGTGACACAATTAAACATAATAACATATGCATAATTGGGATTCCAGAGGAGGAAGAAAGAGGGAAAGGTGCTGAAAGTGTACTTAAAGGAATCATAGCTGAGAACTTCCCTGATCTGGGGAAGGAAAAAGGCATTGAAATCCAAGAGGCACAGAGAACTCCCTTCAGATGTAACTTGAATCAATCTTCTGCACAACATATCATAGTCAAACTGGCAAAATACAAGGATAAAGAGAAAATTCTGAAAGCAGCCAGGGATAAACATGCTCTACATATAAAGGTAGACAGATAAGACTAGTGACAGATTTATCTACTGAAACTTGGCAGGCCAGAAAGGAATGGCAAGAAATCTTCAATGTAATGAACAGAAAAAATTATGCAGCCGAGAATCCTTTATCCAGCAAGTTTGTCATTTAGAATAGAAGGAGAGATAAAGGTCTTCCCAAACAAACAAAAACTGAAGGAATTCGTCACCACTAAACCAGCCCTACAAGAGATCCTAAGGGGGATCCTGTGAGACAAGGTACCCGAGATATCACTACAAGCATAAACCTACAGACATCACAATGACTCTAAACCCATATCTTTCTATAATAACACTGAATGTAAATGGACTAAATGCTCCAACCATAAGATAGGGTATCAGAATGGATAAAAAAAACAAGACCCATCTATTTGCTGTCTACAAGAGACTCATTTTAGACCTGAGGACACCTTCAGATTGAAAGTGAGGGGATGGAGGACTATTTATCATGCTACTGGAAGTCAAAAGAAAGCTGGAGTAGCCATACTTATATCAGACAAACTAGACTTTAAATTAAAGGCTGTAACAAGAGATGAAGAAGGGCATTATATAATAATTACAGGGTCTATCCATCAGGAAGAGCTAACAATTATAAATGTCTATGCACCGAATACAGAGGCCCGAAAATATATAAAACAATTAATCACAAACATAAGCAACCTTATTGATAAGAATGTGGTAATTGCAGGGGACTTTAATACTCCACTTACAACAATGGATAGATCATCTAGACACAGGATCAAGAAAGAAACCAGGGCCCTGAATGACACATTGGATCAGATGGACTTGACACATATATTTAGAACTCTATATCCCAAAACAACAGAATATATTTTCTTCTCGAGTGCACATGGAACATTCTCCAAGATAGATCACATACTGGGTCACAAAACAGCCCTTCATAAGTATACAAGAGTTGAGATCATACCATGCACACTTTCAGACCACAATGCTATGAAGCTTGAAATCAACCACAGGAAAAAGTCTGGAAAACCTCCAAAAGCATGGAAGTTAAAGAACACCCTACTAAAGAATGAATGGGTCAACCAGGCAATTAGAGAAGAAATTAAAAAATATACGGAAACAAATGAAAATGGAAACACAACAATCCAAACGCTTTGGGATGCAGCGAAGGCAGTCCTGAGAGGAAAATACATTGCAATCCAGGCCTATCTCAAGAAACAAGAAAAATCCCAAATACAAAATCTAACAGCACACCTAAAGGAAATAGAAGCAGAGCAGCAAAGACACCCCAAACCCCGCAGAAGAAGAGAAATAATAAAGATCAGAGCAGAAATAAACAATATAGAATCTAAAAGAACTGTAGAGCAGATCAATGAAACCAAGAGTTGGTTTTTTGAAAAAAAAAAAAAATTGATAAACCTCTAGCCAGGCTTGTCAAAAAGAAAAGGGAGATGACCCAAATAGATAAAATCATGAATGAAAATGGAATTATTACAACCAATCCCTCAGAAATACAAGCAATTATCAGGGAATAGTATGAAAAATTATATGCCAACAAACTGGACAACCTGGAAGAAATGGACAAATTCCTAAACACCCACAGCTTCCCAAACTCAATCAGGAGGAAATAGAAAGCTTGAACAGACCCATAACCAGCGAAGAAATTGAATCAGTTACCAAAAATCTCCCAACAAATAAGAGTACAGGACCAGATGGCTTCCCAGGGGAATTCTACCAGATATTTACAGCAGAGATAATACCTACCTTTCTCAAGCTATTCCAAAAAATAGAAAAGGAAGGAAAACTTCAAGACTCATTCTATGAAGCCAGCATTACTGTGATTCCTGAACCAGACAGACCCAGTAAAAAAAGAGAACTACAGGCCAATATCCCTGATGAATATGGATGCAAAAATTCTCAATAAGATACTAGCAAATCGAAATCAATAGTATATAAAAGAATTATTCACCATGATCAAGGGGGATTCATCCTGGGCCGCAGGGCTGGTTCAACACTCGCATATCAACCAATGTGATACATCACATCAATAAAAGAAAAGATAAGAACCATACGATCCTGTCAATAAATGCAGAAAAAGCATTTGACAAAATTCAGCATCCTTTCTTAATAAAAATCCTCGAGAAAGTTGGAATAGAAGAAACATACTTAAACATCATAAAATCATTTATGAAAAGCCCACAGCTAATATCATTCTCAATTCGAAAAAACTGAGAGCTTTCTCCCTGAGATCAGGTACACAACAGGGATGTCCACTCTCACCGCTGTTGTTTAACATAGTGTTGGAAGTTCTAGCATCAGCAATCAGACAACAAAAGGAAATCAAAAGCATCAAAATTGGCAAAGATGAAGTAAAGCTTTCATTTTTTGTACACGACATGATATTATACATGGAAAATCTGATAGACTCCACCAAAAGTCTGCTAGAACTGATACATGAATTTAGCAAAGTCGCAGGATACAAAATCAATTTACAGAAATCGGTTGCATTCTTATACACTAATAGTGAAGCAACAGAAAAACAAATAAAGAAACTGACCAATTCACAATTGTACCAAGAATCATAAAATACCTAGGAATAAACCTAACCAGAGATGTAAAGGATTGGTATGCTGAAAACTATAGAAAGCTTATGAAGGAAATTGAAGAAGATATAAAGAACTGGAAAAACATTCCGTGCTCATGGATTGGAAGAATAAATATTGTTAAAATGTCAATACTACCCAAAGCTATCTACACATTCATTGCAATCCCAATCAAAATTGCACCAGCATTCTTCTCGAAGCTAGAACAAGCAATCCTAAAATTTGTATGGAACCACAAAAGGCCCGAATAGCCAAAGTAATTTTGAAGAAGACCAAAGCAGGAGGTGTCACAATCCCAGACTTTAGCCTCTATTACAAAGCTGTAACCATCAAGACAGCATGGTATTGGCACAAAAACAGACACATAGACCAATGGAATAGAATAGAAACCCCAGAACTAGACCCACAAAAGTATGGCCAACTAATCTTTGACAAAGCAGGAAAGAACATCCAATGAAAAAAGACAGTCTCTTTAACAAATGGTGCTGGGAGAACCGGACAGCAACATGCAGAAGAATGAAACTAGACCACTTTCTTACACCATTCACAAAAACAAACTCAAAATGGATAAAGGACCTGAATGTGAGACAGGAAACCATCAAAACCCTAGAGGAGAAAACAGGAAAAAACCTCTCTGACCTCAGCCGCAGCAATTTCTTACTTGACACATCCCCAAGGGCAAGGGAATTAAAAGCAAAAATGAACTATTAGGACCTCATGAAGATAAAAAGCTTCTGCAAAGCAAAGGAAACAATCAACAAAACTAAAAGGCAAACAAAGGAATGGGAAAAGATATTTACAAATGACGTATTGGACAAAGGGCTAGTATCTAAAATCTATAAAGAGCCCACCAAACTCCATAGCCGAAAAACAAATAATCCAGTGAAGAAATGGGCAGAAAACATGAATAGACACTTCTCTAAAGAAGACATCTAGATGGCCAACAAGCACATGAAAAGATGCTCAACGTCACTTCTCATCAGAGAAATACAAATCAAAACCACACTCAGATATCACCTCACGCCAGTCAGAGTGGCCAAAATGAACAAATCAGGAGACCACAGATGCTGGAGAGGATGTGGAGAAACGGGAACCCTCTTGCACTGTTGGTGGGAATGCAAACTGGTGCAGCCGCTCTGGAAAACAGTGTGGTTTCCTCAAAAAATTAAAAATAGACCTACCCTACGACCCAGCAGTAGCACTGCTAGAAATTTACCCAAGGGATACAGGAGTACTGATATATAGGGGCATTTGTACCCCAATGTTTCTAACAGCACTCTCAACAATAGCCAAATTATGGAAAGAGCCTAAATGTCCATCAACTGACGAATGGATAAATAAATTGTGGTTTATATACACAATGGAATACTACGTGGCAATGAGAAAGAATGAAATATGGCTCTTTGTAACAACATGGATGGAACTGGAGAGTGTTATGTTAAGTGAAATAAGTCATACAGAGAAAGACAGATACCATATGTTTTCACTCTTATGTGGATCCTGAGAAACTTAACAATAGTCTATGGGGGAGGGGAAGAAAGAAAAAGAGATTAGGGAGGGAGAGAGTCAAAGCATAAGAGATTCTTAAAAACTGAGAACAGGGGCGCCTGGATGGCTCAGTCGGTTAAGCGTCTGACTTCGGCTCAGGTCACGATCTCGCGGTCCATGAGTTCGAGCCCCGCGTCAGGCTCTGTGCTGACGGTCAGAGCCTGGAGCCTGTTTCAGATTCTGTGTCTCCCTCTCTCTGACCCTCCCCCGTTCATGCTCTGTCTCTCTCTGTCTCAAAAATAAATAAACATTAAAAAAAAAAAAAACAAAAAAAAACTGAGAACAAACTGAGGGTTGATGGGGGTGGGAGGGAGAGGAGGATGGGTGATGGGTGTTGAGGAGGGCACCTTTTGGGATGAGCACTGGGTGTTGTATGGAAACCAATTTGACAATAAATTTCATATTAAAAAAAAAAAAAGAAACTTTCAGGCATCTGAAGCTCTTTAAAACTAAAAACTCCATAGTGTATTCAGTCACCGTTATTAATGGTGAAATCTCTTACAATCAGAGAATTCATCTTTTTAGTCAATACAAATCTGTGAGGTTGTTTATGTAAATAAAGGAAGATAGACAAACTAGAGATTTTTTAAAATACTATTGTAAGCCTCTTGAAAGCAGGGACAGTATTTCTGAATCACCAGCTCGTAATTGCACGTCTGCCTTAAAATAGAGACTTAAGCTTTTTAAATAAATAGTATAAGTCTATGTTTGTTTTGGATTATTTATGTCTCCTTTGTTTTTGTGATATCTTCAATTGTGTAATGAGATAATTCAAAGTGAGACCTATTTGGAATGCCAAGGAAATAAATTTAATTCTGGTATGTCATCTGAGGGAAACCTGCAACAAACCAGGAAAAATGTATTTTAAAATCTCAAGAAAGGTCATTTTTGTAAAACAAAACAAAAACATGAAAACTATAAATCTAGCCAGAAATTGATTCCAAGAACAAATGTTTTAAAAATCCACCTGACCTTTACATTTGTTTCCTTTCCAATTAATATGTGCCAAACCAAGGCACAAAATTATAAAATTTAAACTACATTGGTAATAGTCTAAAAGGATGCTAAGAAAACTCAACATTTCCAATAATGTATTTATCAGAACATTTTTTTCTAAAATTTAAACTGAATGGTTTACTATAAAATATTTTTATTTTTATTTTTTTATTTTTTTTTCAACGTTTTTAATTTATTTTTGGGATAGAGAGAGACAGAGCATGAACGGGGGAGGGGCAGAGAGAGAGGGAGACACAGAATCGGAAACAGGCTCCAGGCTCCGAGCCATCAGCCCAGAGCCTGACGCGGGGCTCAAACTCACGGACCGCGAGATCGTGACCTGGCTGAAGTCGGACGCTTAACCGACTGCGCCACCCAGGCGCCCCTACTATAAAATATTTTTAGAGCATAATTCTTAGTACAGAATTAAAAAATAAATTTATATTTCAAAATCCAGCTGTCATATAATGAAAAAAAAATGCTCAAGCTTGTTAGCAAAAACATTCATCTGTAAAGCATCATCCATCCAGAATGGTTAATAACACAAGCAATAAGTCCATTATCTAAGGGGCTACTATTTTATATGAACAGAAAACAAGAAGACACAACTAAAATGCATCAAATAAGTGAAAGAGTCATATAATCTGTATTCTGTCAATATAATTTCTCAAGAACTGGTAGAGTTCTGGTAGAACTAGTAAGCAAACCTTGAATTTAATTGGGTGTGGAACAGATTACTAACATTAAAATTTAGCCAAGTAACTAAGGTCATTCACAAACAAAAACTCTCTGTCCATAAAGGATACTTTTCTAAGGGAAAATTGTTGCAACTCTACTACACATTTCATTATTTATAATTGGCATTTTACACTAATATAAACTGTAAATTTCCTAAAAAAGCATAAAGCATGTAACACTTCCCAAACTTATTTGGCTGTTGTATTAGTTTCTTATGTTGCTATAACAAATTACCACAAACTTAGTGGCTTAGAACTACACAAATTTATTATCTTACAGTTCTGGAGTCCAAAATGTGCCATAGGGCTGTGTTTATTCTGAAGACTGATGGGAAAAATCCATTTTGTTACCTGTCATAGGTTCTAGAGGCTACCTGCATTCACTGGCTTGTGGCCCTATCCTCCATCTTCAAAGCCAGCAATGCAGCATCTTCCAATCTTTCTCTCTGTCCCTCTGCTTTTACTGTCACATCTCTGACTCTGATCCTCCTGTCTCTCTCTTACAAGAACATTTGTGATTACACTGAACTCACTCATATAATCAGAATAATCTCCTTATCTCTTACACATACACAAAATCCCTTTAGCTATGTAAGGTAATATATTCTTAGATTCCAGGGACTAGGATGCAGTCATCTCTAGAAAACCATTATTTACCCAATCACAGCCTGGCATCTTTTTTTTTTTTTTCATGCAACTTTCATTGTAATATTGCTGAAGTAGAATTCTGTAAAACAAAGTTTGGGAAACTTGTATTTTTATAAGAGATGGACAAGGTTCCAGACTCTGGAAGCAGAGGTGAGAAAATGAAGAATAAACTGTATTGCAAATACCAATCTATTGTGGAAAACCATAATTGCTGGAGTCCTGTGGCTTGTGACTTGAACCAGATGTGCCAAAATGAATAGTCAAATGAGGTAAGAAAAAACTAGGGCACTAGAACCCCGTCTTGGCATGCTTCCAGATTCCTTAAATGCTATGTTAAATGTTCCTTAAGATGATTAGAGAATTATGCAAAAGTGTAATAAAGGAAGAAAAGATAAATGTGAGTACTATGACCTGTTGGATTAAAGGAATTTATATGTTTCATGAGGATGGGACATGATGCATAGTAATGAGGGATAATTAGAAGATGGGATTTGGAAAGTTCATAAGGTTATGTGAGGTTGATGAGATTTGGGTATCTTATGTCATGCTAAAAGCATACTCCCTTGGCTAAGCCAACACACACACACAACAAGTAAAATCTAGCTTCAATTAAAAGGAAGCATAGTGTATAGTGGTTACTTGTCCATGATCTAAGGCCAGGTTCCCATGTAAAATTGTAATTCTACTGCCTTAACTGCCCTTTACCTCTATAGAACAGTTTCCTCTCCTGTAAAATGAGAAATATATCGATGCCATATTATTGGTAAAGATCAGGTACATTACATAGCTTGAGCTCAATACATTTTATCTATTGTTCTTACAATTGCTCTGGTTTCTGAGGAAGAAAGTGAAAGGCAACAATGACAGAAAAAGATGACCCAGAGCTAAATGTGAACATGTCTTCTCCTGACCATATCTTCTCTAACAACCACAAAATAGATAAATGTGTGGTTATATACATTCTAGAAGGGTGAGATTAAAGAAGGAATAATTCTCCTCTGACAATCTTAACTGATAATGTGAAATCACTGTTCACCCTACATCCATTAATAGAATATAAAGAAGGTCTTGAAAAAAGTAAATTCCCTTTCACATGACTCACAAATATTAGTATATTTTGGAATCAGCTTGGGATATTAAAGAATACTGGTTCCTGGATCCCACTCCCAGCCATTAGTATTTACTCATTCTGGGGGCATATTTGGCATTGATATCTATACAAGCTCCCTCGGTGATTTTAATGTGCAGCAAAGTTTGGGAACCATTGCCCTTGCTAGTTAAAGAATTGTAGCTAATGAAGAAACATAGAGTTTGCCATGGAGCAATGTGCTTCAGGTCTGTACTTTATTACTTTTGAGTTCATACTAGTGTCTAATTCTTTGAGTTGATACAGATATAGTATACTGAATCATATTAAATTACTGGATATAACTGCTTTGACTTATAAAAATGGTAACTTCATATGCAGTGATTTTGAGTAGTGTTTTTACAGAACAGCTTTTGTCCTAAACAAATTAAATGTCCATTAATAAAAAAAAATGGATAAAGAAAACATGGCTTATACATACAACACAATGTTATTCATAAAAAGAAAAGAAATCTTGCCATATGCTACAACATGGATTAGCCTTGAGGATAATATAAGTGAAATAAGCCAATCACAGAAGGATAAATACTATGTGATTAAACTTCCATGGTTATCTAATAGAGTTAAACTCATAGAAATAGAAAGTGGAATGGTGGTTTCCAAGGGCTGGGGAGAGGGAGAAATGGAGAGTCACTCTTTAATGTTAATAGAGTTTCAGTCATGGAAGATAAAAAAGTTCTAGAGATCTGCTATATAAAATGGTGCTTATAGTTAACAACATGGTATTGCACACTTAAAATTTAAGAGGGTAGACCTCATATGTGCTTTTTACCACAATAAAAAATGTGCTATGTAGTAAAAACTAGATTTGCCAGAAAATACAGTACTCCTGCCACTTCTGCCACCTATAATGTCTTCACTTTGAATTCCATCTGTAAGAATCTTATCACATCTTGAAATCCTAGTTCCAATGCTACATTCTCCATCAGTGCCTTATGTTGCATAACATCATGACCCTTGTCCATGGAGAGAAGATCCCAGGGAGGTGGCAGTGACAAGAAGAAAGGACATGGGCTACTTCTAGAGGATCATCAAAGATTTTGGTGAAAAATTTGTTCAGAAAACTAATGAGTGATAAAAGGTGGAGAATAGAACACTTGTGAGAATGGGGACAGAAAGTGGAAATAAGGACACTGGATTTCCAAAAATTGTATAATAACAAAGTGCAAGGACAGGTGCAGTGGGAGAGGTGGGAAGTACAGCCCCAAGCAAACTGCAGAGGATGAGCATCTCATTGACAGCATTAAGATTAGCTGAAAATAGAATGAGGTGTGCGTGTTGGGAAAGTTTGGTAAAAGCATAATATTGCTGCAAGCAATTAGATGTTCGAATTAAATTATGCTTACTGCCATTATATTTATATCCAATTCAAATTGTATATAATTAAAGGAACTAGCATAAGAGATTGGCATAAGCTGTTTTCTTAGCTTCCTTCTTGGCACACGTTATTGAAGGAAACAAGAAGAAAGTGAACTAAGAAAACAGGGCACCAGTCCCTATTTGTGCCTGATCCATGGAGGTACCTGTATAGCAAAGGAGAGTAAAAGTGTGAGGGTCTATAGCACACTCAAAAAGAGGAATACCTCATGTGGGGGCAAAGAGGGATAGTTTTTATAGATTCCAATCGCCACCAGATTTTAGCTCTCTTCCCCAAACTCAAGCATGTCCCTCTCCTGAATCAGAGAAAAGGAAGCATGACTGCAGTCTTCATGTCTTCAGTGTTTTAGGCCTGAGAAAGAGACAAAGACAACTTTTTATTACTAACCTTAATTACAGGTGGTCATACCTCTAACTCAAACACCTTTGTACTTCTTCTATGATACTCATTGCCAAATTGTAAATGGACTTTGATTGAGGCATCCTGGGACCTCAGCATTACCAGCTACAGTGAAGGAGAACCAAGACCAAAACGGGTAAAGGAAAACCAAACCAGGAGCACAGCTGGTCCTGTGGGTTGGTAGCTCCATTATGACATGTGGCGATAAGAGATAAGGGTGATGGAGATACCCATTAGAAGCAGATCACCCACAGATCACAACTGTCACTGGGACAAGACAGAAGTGCATTGGGTGGATATATTCTACCGCTATGTTAGTGGTTTAGTATTTCCAGGTGATTAGAACATGAAGAGCAGATACCTGGTTGCCAATTTGGAGTGTGTAAAGGACCATACTTCTGGGAAAAGAGGTTTATTAGAGATAGGTTGGGTGCTGAGAAGGTGTTCTCTAAGACTCGGTGGGAAGTAGCAGTACTAGATAGGCAGAATCTCCAATTGAGGACGCTGGCACTTGTGTTTTGAGTACATTTGTGCCAAGAGTCATCAAAAGTACACTGGATTTGGGGTCTGAACCTATGTCTGCCTACATACTGCCTGCTTTTGTCAAGAGGATATCAATGACTAAAACATCCTAGACTGCTGGAACTAGGAATCAGTAAATGGAGGTAAAAACATTAAAACCATAGTTAGTTTTGTGTAATAATTACCTTATGTGTTTAGCATATTTCTTATACTAGACAGTAAACACCTTGAGGGCATGGATGATGCCTAATTTATATTGAGCCCCTGAAGATACATGTGCTTATTATAAAATTGGAAGATAAAAGTACAGAAAATTGTGGAAGTTCCTCTACAATAATAGCCAGGGCTTCCGGATGAATTTATATCCAATTCCGTTTTTCAGACACATTTCTTCTTGAATTATAATTGTTACATCACTGCCATCTGGCATTTCATGGCTAAGCAAAGCACCTTTTCCGGAAAGTAAAAAGTCAGTGGTAATAAATAGCAGCTTGTGTCCACTGTGATGCAATAACATAGTTTGTGGGCATTAATTCATTGCCTTAAAATGGAAAAAAAATTAAATATAAGCATTAAAAAACAACATCTATCATGATGCATAAAATGCCAAACAGGAATGGGTGTGACAATGTATAGAGTTTATTCAGGGTATGATGACTCCAGTCTGGTTTTGTTTTTCAAATGCATTCAACACTTTTCCACCAATGCAATTTTGCTTGTGCAGCTCCTTGCTGCCTCAGGTCCCTCCAACCAAGCATTACTGTTGAAAATTCTGCCCATATTTTAGGCCTCAGTCAAATGGTATCTCTTACATAAACTTTTTTCTGATCCCCATATCCATGAGTGGCATCTCATTCTTTTTTTTTTTTTTTTTAATGTTTATCTTTTATTTTTGGGACAGAGAGAGCAGAGCATGAGCGGGGAAGAGGCAGAGAGACAGGGAGACACAGAATTGGAAGCAGGCTCCAGGATCTGAGCTGTCAGCACAGAGCCCAACACGGGGCTGGAACTCAGGAGCCGTGAGATCATGACCTGAGGCGAAGTTGGATGCTCAACCGACTGAGCCACCCTGGCGTCCCTCATTCCTTTTTTATTGACACTCATCCTTATCCATTTGTCTAAATGTCAGTGGCCCCTGGTCTCAGTGTTTGGGCCTCTTCTCTACCCATGCCATCATTGGTAAGTGATCTCATCCAGTCACAAGAGTTTCAATCTCATCCATAATTATTGAGTTCCCCATTTTTCCCCAACCTTGACCTCTTCTTTGATGCAGCCAACTGTCTACTATACATCTATACTTGTATATCAACAGAAATCTCAAATTTAACATGTGAAAAACAGAACTTTCAATATTGTCCTCCCAAATTATCCCCCTCCATTTCTCTAAACAAGAGTTATTTTTGATTCTTCTTTTTCTCTCAAACCACACATCCAATATACTCTGAGCAAATCTCCTCAGCTGCATCTTTCAAATGAAGAGAATCAGGGTACACTTATCTTTCCACAACCACCAGAGCCTAAGGCACCATTTTCTCAAGCTTGGACCTCTGCCAGAGCCTCCTTAGAGACTATTCAGATTCCACTCCTTCTTCAATCATTCTCCATGGGGCAGCTGGAATACTTTTTGACATAATACTTTTTGGATGCTTAAACCATACAAGTGAATCTCATCACACTTAAGACAAAAGCCTAAGTCCTTTATAGCAACTATAAAGCCTTATGTACTTCTCCCCCAGGACTGTCTTCCAAACACCTTCCCCTGCAACTCACTTATCTCCCCATGAACTTACCTCCTTGCTGCTCTTTGGACATCAGGATTTACCATACCTTTGGGCCTTTTCATTTGCTTTTCCTCTTACTGAAATGTCTTTCTCCTATTTCTTCCTATGGTGGTCTCCCTCACTTCATTAGGTCTCTGTCACATGCATTATCTTTTTTTTTTTTTTTTTAGTTTATTTATTTGAGAGAGAGAGAGCACAACAGGGGAGGAGCAGAGATTTTGGGGGAGGGGGGAGAGTATCCCAAGCAGGCCCCATACTATGAGCATAGAGCCCTACATGGGGCTTAATTTCACAAACCGTGAGATCATGACCTGAGCTAAAACCATGAGTTAGACACTTAACCAACTGAACCACCCAGGCACCCCACATGCCTTATCTTCTGAGAGGCCTTTCCTGACTTCACATTCTAAAAGAACTGCTCCGACCCTTTTATCCTTATCCTAGTTTGTCTCCATATAATTTCCCTCTATTTGGAAACATACTGCATATTTATTTATTGACTTGATATCTTTCTAACCCCTTTGGAATGTTAGCTCTATTAGGGCAAGACTTCTGTTTGGATGTTAATATCCCAACATCCAGAATGGTGACAGACACAGAGTAAGAATTCAATAAATATTTGTTATATAAAAGTTTCTTTAAAACCTATTTAAAGTGTTTTTATTTCTCATATTCAATTAAGTATATATTTAATCTTCCCTGGAGTACTATAAGCTTCTTGAGGGCAGGAAGGGTGTCTATCCATGTATCCTGGACAAAATAGAGCATTTGGCTTTTACTTCATGATACAGGATAAATATATTTTGACTAAATTTATTAAATAAAAATAGAGATAGTACTTGGAAGTTTAGCATTTCAAACTAAGAAGGTTGAAAGCTGAGAGGTATTCACCGTGGAGTGATTTTTATAGGTTCTAGGAGAAAGACATGGTTACTTGATACTTCAGCTGAGGAATCCATCCTCTTAAAAACTATGGAGAGTAACTAAAATACTTGAGCAATTAGTTACTCTATTAAGCCTATGATATAGAAAGAATTGGAGGTGAGGGAAAAGTACAGATAAAAGATCAATTTAGAGAATGTTACAACAAACTACATGAAAAGTCATGAAACTCAAATGAGGCAATGCCAATGAGTCAGAAAGAAACAGAAAACTACAAGAGGCCCTTTGGAAGGTTACTTGGTACTGATACTGGATCACCTGGTCACATTTCCAAGATGAAATACAGGGAAACAAGAGGCATCAAAATAACTTTAAAGTCTGTACCTAGATAACAGAGAGGACAATTATGTCAATATAAATTAAAAAGTTAGGAGGCATAGTGCCTGGGTAGCTCAGTTGGTTAAGCTTCTGACTCTTGATTTGGCTCAGGTCATGATCCCATGGTTTGTGGGTTTGAACCCGACCAGGTTCTGTGCTGAAAGCTTGGAGCCTGTTGCTCCCTGTGTCTCTGCCTCCCCCCTACTCCCTCTCTTCTCTCTCTCTCTCTCAAAAATAAATACATAAAGTAAAAAAAAATGTTAGGAGGAAGCAACAATATAAGGAGAAAAATTAATGTAGTTCAGACATTTTGGATGAGAAAAAAATGAGGGGAATGGGTAAACACATAAAGACAAACATGGGAAGAAATTCATAAATGATTATTGTGCAAGGACTAAAATTCTACCTAGATTCATGTCTAAGATATTGCAACCAAAGAGAGATGATGGGTGGACATTGATCCCAACTTCTAAGAGCTGGAAAAGATGAAAAACAGTGCTCTAAAATAAATGAAACCCTTTATGATCACTATATTGTACCTTACATAAAAAGCCTAAACTAAATGGCTTTACAAAAAAAGAATAATCTACCACAGTGTGTTGGACTTCAGTGTAACTGAATCTTGCGGTATCAACATTCTGCTGTTAAAAAGGCACTGTATCACCGGACGTCTGGGTGGCTCAGTCTGACTCTTGATTTTGGCTTAGGTCATGATCTCATGGTTCATGAGTTTGAGCCCCATGTCAGCCTCTGCACTGACAGCACAGAACCTGCTTGGGATTCTCTCTCTCTCTCTCTCTCTCTCTCTCTCTCTCACTCTCTCTGCATATCCCCTCATGCTTTCTCTCTCTCTCTCTCACAAAATAAATACCTTAAAAACAAAATGAAACAAAACTGATTAAAAAATTTAAAAATTAGAAAAAAAGAACTACAGGCAAGGGAGTGGGGAAAAAAAAGGAACTACGACCTATGTCATAGTAAATTCTGAAATTCTTCTCTTAAAAAAGAAAAAGAAAATCACTGTTCCATGTTCTAGAAGGAGATGTAAAGAGAACCACATTAATTTTAATGTCTTTAAAATGAAATCCAGGATATGTGAGTTTCCAGGATTATGTGATAACGTGAAAACACATCTAAAATTAAAAAAAAATGTTGGGGCACCTGGTTGGCTCAGTCAGTTGAGCATATGCTCTTGATTTCGGCTCAGGTCATGGTCCCAGTGTTGTGGGATCGAGCCCCACATCAGGCTCCACAATGAGCTTAGAGACTGCTTAATATTCTCTTTTCCTCTCCTTCTGCCCCTCTCCCTTGCTTGCACTCTCTCCCTGTCTCTAAAAAATAAAAAAAATTAAATTAAAAATAAAATGTTGAAGTTCCCTATGAATGTGCATTTATATAAATAATTTTAAAATGCACAAAAAGAACATGGTTTTTCTGAGAATGAGAATCACTCTGTTATCACAGAGATTTCGTTAGTGATGCAGTATGTCTTAGCTTTGCCAAACATTACCAAGCTCCCAACTGTCTCCTTAGAGTTTCAATTAACAGCCTTTGTGATGTGGTTATCAATTTTTGTCTGATGTAGCCTCCATTCTATGTCTGACTCCTCTATAATATTACTCTCTAGGTAAAGTCAATGTAACAAAACACATGTGTCTTTATTTCTGTTAAATCTCAGAAGTTTTGACAGGTAATAATTTTATGTGTGTGGTTTTATTGCACATTTTCAACGTTCTTGGATATATCTATTGGTGTGTCCTGAAGTAATCTATTCATATATCATCTATTGCTTCCATTTCAGTCTAGAAAATTTGTTCAATATTTATCACTTCCAGGTAAAGTTTTTGACAAAACTGTGTCATAGATAAAATTTGCTTTTCTAATTTTTTTCACATTTTAGGGCCCTTTTAATTTGAACATTTTGTTGCATATCAATTGCCTATGTCCACACTGTTCAGAGGACATTTAAATGTGCTTGGCCTGCACCCACAGACTGCAGATGAATCTAAATCACATGTTTCAAAGGGTGCTTGCACTTTTACCCAGAAATTTCTCTGATCTCCACTTTCTTTTTCATCTGCCAATAATCTCCCTCCATTTTCCCAGACTTCAATGTTAAGAGCAACTCCCTCTGTAAGTACCTTCTTAACCTGGCAAACCCCCTTGTCTGAGACAAAATTTCCAAAGGTACTCCATCTGGTTAACAAATATAGCAAAAACCATTCTGATAGTTTGAAATTGTACCTAGCTGTGTGTGCCATTGTAATTAATACACATTACTTACTGTGAGATTCCAATAATTCCAAACTAATCCTTTATTATAACTTATAAATTCTGAGCATTATGTAATTGTATAATAAGCACTATGTAATTGTTAGTTGCCATGCTTTTCATTGTAACCCTCTCAATCAAGCTATATCAGGTTACTGTTCATTGCACCTGAAAGATATCTTTGACCATCAAGAAGAAGGCACACATTATAAGAATCAATGCAAACAGAGAGTTGAGAGAGACAAGCAAAAATTGTATCTTCATAGATTGTTATTTTATAGTGGCATATACTGCAAGCCAACATCGTGTCACCTGTTCTATTTTTCTCCATTAGTAGGTAAATCTGGGAAGTATACAACTCTTCCCACAACATTTTTGGTGATTCATAAGCAAAAAAGTGGTCACAAAAATTACTAAATTTACCGTTTTTTCAGATCCATCACTTAGAAACAGCTTTTATAGACTTAAACTAGATATTAGAAGTTCCTGAAGAAAGTCATAGTTTCTCAATATACCTTGAGCAACTGGAAGAGGAGTTGTAATGAAAGTCATCCTTCACTGTGGCCACCTCTTACCAACTCCCATGAACACAATAATAGGTGACATCAGTTTACACGGTCAGGTATAAATGTCTCTGCTATACAGGCAAGATGAAACAATCCCTATGACCTGAATATGGTCTCACCTGCATTATACACTCAGAGAACATGCTGATCATAGCAGCAACAAAACAGTTTCTCTCACACCTGGCAAGGAAAAAGAAAACACTGTTCATGGGACCCCCAGAAGCCATATTGTAACTCGACTATCTGGGTCTGAATCACAGAAACCCTTAATATATGGCACCAGGAATTTTTGGTCACCTTTGGGAACCTGATAAAAACACCATCTTAAAACTATTTTCAATTGGTTCTTACACTGATGGTAACTTCAGTTGGGCTCACCTGACAACAGGAACCAAGGTAAAAAAAATTCTCAGGAACAGGATCCCAGAGTATAATTTGCTGGAAAGATTTTAGAGATTTTTTTTTCACACCACACACTAGATGATAGATAGATAGATAGATAGATAGATAGATAGATAGATAGATGATTGTTAGATATTGATAGATGATAGATAGATAGATAGATAGATAGATAGATAGATAGATGATAGACAGATGATAGATAGCAACACGATCCCCAGCTAAATGAACAAACATTGTATAAAGTTTAAAAGTATTTCTGGGTTTCGAAATTAAGCACAGCGGAAAATGAGAGTTATGGATTTCAAAAAACATTGCACACTCTTTTTAAAGCTTCAGTTGGAATATTTATGTGTAACCTCCAACACTTTTGTACAACTGTAAACACAGCATAAGGCAATATAGAGACCCTATACTGGAATGCCAGCAGATAGACTGTTTAAAAAAAATCTATGCCCATGGAATTTACTCGTTTCATTTCTTTAAGAATCCTTATATGAAAATCAATATAAAGTCTCTGATTTAGTTAAACTCCATTGCTAGAAATCTAGAGATGGTTCTATAGAAGTGATGTATTCTATTAACAAAGATTTATTAATCATGTTACAAGTGCCAGGCGATGTCCAAAGTGCTAGAAATATATCATGAATAAAACAAAATAAAATTCATACCCTTAAGGAGTTTACATTCTAATTGAGAAATATAGAAAATAAGTTACATAAGATATCAGTTGCATATAGGCGCTCCTGGGTGGCTCAGTCCTAAGCATCTGACTCTTAATTTTGGCTCAGGTCATGATCTCACAGTTCATAAGTTCAAGCCTTGTATCAGTCTCCGCACTGACAGTGTGGAGCCTACTTGGGATTCTCTCTCTCCTCTCTCTGCCTGTGTCCCTCTCTCAAAATAAATAAATAAACTTTTAAATAAAAAAAAGATATCTGCACATTGGATAATGGTAAATACTATGGCAAAAAATAAAGTATGGAAGGGGTGGAGTGCTGAGGAGAGAAGGGAGTTTGAAATTTTAAATAAGGTCTCCGGGGTAGAATTTACTAGAAAGGTGAACTAAACAGGACTGAAACCAGGTAGATGTGTGAGGAAAAGCATTCAAAGCAGAGGGAATAACAAATGCAAAGCCTTGAGGCAGGGTCATGGCTGGTATGAATTAAGAAGAACAAAGAGCCTTTGGAAATGTATGGCAATGAGCAAGGGTATAGGGAGAATAAGAGATGAGGGTCTTACAAGCCATTTAGTACATGTTGGCTTTACTGTGAGTGAGATGATAAGGAGAAATGTTTTCAAGAAATATTTTGGTTACTGAGCTAAGAACAGACAGGAAGCAAGGGCAGAAATAAGGAACATGTAGAAGACTATTGAGTTGAGAGAATATGGTAGCTTGAACCAGCATCTTAGAAATGGAGGTGGTAAGAAGTAGTCATATTCTGAATATATTTTGAATATAGAAACAAAAATGTTTTGCTGACAGATTGGGAGTAGGATGTGAGAGAAAGAGAGGCGTCAAGGATGTTAAGTGTTTGATCTGGGTAACTGGGAGAATGGCTGGAGTTGTCATTTAAAGGGAGGGAGTAACCTGAAGGAGAATCACTTTCAGGAGTGGAGAGGAGAATGGAGCTTAATTGGGACACATTGAGCTTTCTGTAACTATGACATAACAGAATTGAATTGTTGTTGATTGAATGAGGAGACATCTAGGTGAGAGATATAAATTTGGTTGTCACAAGAATGAAGATAGTTTTTTAAAGCCAGGACATCGAGCAAAATCACCAAGTTGTGAAAGCAAAGGGCAAAAAGAAGAGATCATGGAATTAAGCCATGAAGCAGATCAACATTTAGAGGTTGGAGAAAAGAGAAGGGATAGTTAACCAAACAAAACTGAACTGAAAAGGGTGATTAGTGAGGTATGAGGAAAAGTACAAGCATGGATTGAGTCTTAGAAGCGAGGTGAAGAAAATATTTCAAGGAGGAGATAGAGATCAACTCTATCTAAAACTAAATGTTGATCAGTCAGTAAGGAGTCATTGGACCTAACCCTCTATAAATTAGAAGTATTAGAAACTGTAAGGCATTTGTGACATTTCCAAGAAACGGGTTGTAAGTAGGTGAGTTTGTTCCAGAGAAAACAGGTCAAGGAGAACAAGAGTGAGTAGGTATATATAATTTTTTGAGAAGTTTTGCTATAGAGAGGATCAGAGAAATGAGAGAGTCAATAGAAGTAGATGAAGTAGGGTCAAGAAATATTTTGTTTTAAGATGAGAAAGAACAGCATGTGTGTATGCAATAGAAATGATCCAGTTGAAAGCATTATCAACAAGTCAGCTAGTAAGAAATATCTGTTCTAAGAAATGGTATACTTCTTTTCTAAGAGTAGGGTAAAACACTAAACCATCAATTGCTAATGAAGAATAAAAAATTTTAATATATTTTTATAATACTAAATTGAAAATATAAATGGCCCATTTTTATGTCTTGTCTTTTTTCGGTTTATCAAAGAAATATTCATCGTTGACCATTATTTTGCCCAAGAAATGTTCCACAATATCACCTGCCACCATGAGCAACTTGCCTGATGCACACTTTAAAACAATTCTTCAAAAATATTTTATATATTCATAAAGGCCCATATAATAGGAGTTCTGATCAGGAATTTTCTCTAAGATTATAGTTTCTGGGGAAAAAAAGCAATGATTTTGAGGAGCAAGATGTTACTGAGGAAATGCAGAAATAGGGACAGGGGTGTCCTTGATTGATTGAGAATCCATTTGAGGTGAACAGTAGAATCACTTGGAAAGTTTAAGAAATACTGATACCCTGGATTCCTCCTCAAAATTTCTGAGGTTTACGTGCTCTTGGACAGGACCCAGACATCTGAATTTTTAACAGTTTCCCAAAAGATTCTAATGAACTGTATTTAAGAACTACTACTCAGGGCACATATTTTTGATAGCCATCTTCTAAGGAATCTTCCAAGATCTGAGGGGTTAGTGTCAGGGAATAAAGGAACCATGAGATGACCTTCTAACCTGCTCAAGATGTAGTGTGGTATGATAGGGTCTCTGGCTCAAGAATGACATTTATCTTTTGTTAAAGTCCTATGTATCCACCTTAAAGAAGCTTGTGATTACCTAAACTGCTCCGAACTCTGTTCCTTATCTCTTCCCAGTTCTTCAAAACCTAACTTAAAGGTATGAATTGCAGACTAAATTATGAACTTAGAATATCTAAGAATATCTACCCATACTATTAATGGAAAGTAAGTTTTATTTACACTATCTGGTTGAGCAGAGACCAGAACACAGAAGTAAGATCCTTGGGATGTTAAGATGCTGTGGATAAATAGCATGCTTTAATTTCCTATAGCTGTTTCTTTTTTTCCTACGTTACTCTAACTTTTTCTTTGCTTCCTTTAGCCTCTTGTTTTGTTGTTTTTTTGCCATTCTCTTGTGTTTTTTCTTTCTACATTTATTATTGCCTTTTTCTGCCTTTATTTTTATTTTGTGGTATCTTCTCTCACTTCCTTTATCACTGGGGGCAATAGCTGGAACAGAGAGATGGGAGGGAAGATAAGACTCTAGGAATGCAACATCTTGGAAGGTCCTTATAATCATTTAGGAAGCATTTCATAAAGAAGGGAGGTGCTAGGGGCACTTGGGTGGCTCCGTCGGTTAAACGGCCAACTTCAGCTCAGGTCATGATTTCACGGTTTGTAAATTCAAGCCCCAGTCAGGGTCTGTGCTGACACCTGGAGCCTGCTTTGGGTTCTATGTCTCCCACCCTCTCTGCCCCTCCTGTGCTCATGCTCTGTCTCTCTCTCCATCTCTCAATAATAAATAAACATTAAAAAATTTTTTAATAAAAAAAAAGAAGGGAGGTTCTAAAACGTATTTGCCAAAGCAACAAAGACCAGAAAATAAGCCCAATGTAGTTGCACCATTTTCTCAAAATGAAGAAAACTAAGAAGTGAAAATCACATACATCATATATTCACATAGATTTTAAATACACACTCTATTTGTTCAATAGATAATATTATTGCCTGACTCTATGAGAAAAAATATGAAATAGTGATTCTGTTGCATTTTAAGTATCAGCATCTTCCTGAAAGAGTGATTTACAAAGCAATCATAGCATAATCAACATAAGCAGGCTTTTAGACCCAGTGCATATATAAAACAGATTCTTCAAAAGAAATTGCCTAGGATGATCACTGGGTGTTATATGTAAGTGATGAATCACTAAATTCTACACCTGAAACCAATTTTACCATGTATGTTAACTAACTAGAATTTAAATAAAAACTTGAAGAAAATAAAAAAGAAATTGTCCGGAAGTAAAGAGAAAAAACCACGCATTAACCACATACAGTGCTTAGTTTTAAGTCCTATCTACCTATTAATTTAGTACTTACTAAATATCAGTAAATAAATGAAGCTCTATAATATTTCTTAAAGAATTCTGATAAAAACATTTTTAAAAATTCCCTTTCACTCTTGACGTTATCACATCTCTATGATAAATCAGACGTTTTTCAAAGCCAGTGAGTCTTCGGGCAAAAAATGTTAGAAAGCCACAGCATAATTTAATTCATTAAAATAACTTAATTAAACATGTTGGTTGCATAACAAAAGTCACAGACACCAGCTGATATAGGAGGCATCCAAACAATATGAAAAGGATTTAGGAAACAGGAAAAAAACATAGCTAATTGAGTTTCACAAAGGAAATTGTCTTGATGATTCCAATCAAGGCAATCATTTTATCCTTTGCCAACACTATTCACAAATTAAATTTAAATTGTTGAAAGAAATACAGCCAATTAACTATGAATTTAAAAAAATGTTAGGGGCACGTCCTTGGCTCAGTTGGTTAAGTGTGTGACTCTTGATTTTGGCTCAGGTCATGATCTCAGGGTTCATGAGTTTGAACCCCACTGTGCTGTCAGCACAGAACCTGCTTGAGATTCTCTCTCTTCCTCTCTCTGCCCCTCCCGTACTCTTGCTATTTTTACACCCAGTGCATATATAAAAAAGAGACATTGCCCATACATTTGACATTTACTAAGTGTTTGTATACTGGATTTCTTAGTTGTCTGCACCAAAAGACTGAACTGTTTTAAATTTTATTTAAATTTTATTTTACAGACATGAAAGACAAAGCCAATTATCTGTCCATTAATCATCCTCCTCAGTGGGAAATCCTACAGCACGGTCTCAATCTCTGGTCCACCAGATTTATACAGCCATAGAATGTTTCTGGTCATTTCATTTTTCCTAAAGGTGTCTCAAAAACTGTAACTAGGCAGGGGGTGTGTCTGCAGTATCAGCAGTATCTCATTCCAGGACTGCTTCACACTGTGTATTACAACATAAATCCTGCATGCATTTGAGTTTATGAGCCTTCCCTCTTAGAGTGCAGAGTTTTATAATTGAAAGAGCTACAGTTATGCATCTACCTCAGCCTCGATTCCAGAGAGTATCTGTATGATTCTACAAGAATATGCGGCATATATTATTTTCTATTAAATCATTCCATTTCTTTTTTTTTAATTGCTATGTAACAAATTATCACAAATGTAGTGGCTTAAGATAACACAGATTTTATAAGTTCCTGTGGGACAGGAGTTCAGGCACAGCTTGACACGCTCCTTTGATAAGGGTCTCACAAGGTTGCAATTTAGATGTCAGGTGGGCTTCTCCTTTCTGGAGTTCAAAGTCTCTCACCAAACTCACATAACTGTTGTCAGAATTCAGGTCCTTGCAGTTATGGGACTGAAGTCCTGCTCTCTTGTATTACTCTTAGCCCTTTAGGGACCTCCCTGGTTCCTTGCCACCTGACCCTCTCACAAGTCCTATCCTAACATAGTGCTTTACTTCTTCAAAGCCAACAAGAGAATCTCTCTCTTTGCGAAGGGCTCACTCCCCCTTTTAAGGACATTTGTTCAATTAAATTAAGCCCACACAGGGCAATTTTTGATTAACTCAAAACCAACTGACTTGGAATTTTAATTACAGTTGCAAAATCCCTTCACCTTTGTCATATAATGTAACGTCATTACAGCTATGACATGCCAAGTATTCAGAGGTTCCACCCATACTCGAGGAGAAGGGATTATACAGAAGCCAGAAATCTTGGAAATCATCATAGAATTCTGCCTACTACAATGATAAATGTCTTTCAGATAACTTTGTTTTATTTTTTTCAATATATGAAGTTCATTGTCAAATTGGTTTCCATACAACACCCAGTGCTCATCCCAAAAGGTGCCCTCCTCAGTACCTATCACCCACCCTCCCCTCACTCCCACCCCCCATCAACCCTCAGTTTGTTCTCAGTTTTTAAGAGTCTCTTATGCTTTGGCTCTCTTCCACTTTAACCTCTTTTTTTTTCTTTCCCCTCCCCCATGGGTTTCTGTTAAGTTTCTCAGGATCCACATAAGAGTGAAACCATATGGTATCTGTCTTTCTCTGTATGGTTTATTTCACTTAGCATCACACTCTCCAGTTCCATCCATGTTGCTACAAAGGGCCATATTTCATTCTTTCTCATTGCCACGTAGTACTCCATTGTGTATATAAACCACAATTTCTTTATCCGTTCATCATAGGTAACTTTGTTTTACAGGATGTAAAAGTATTTTGACAGTTATATTTACACATGCATATTTATGTAGTACATAAAATATATAATATGTATTATATTAGTTTAGTTAAAAACATTGCATATATTTACATATATATGTAGGTATATGTGTGTAGATATACACACACACATATTTATTTTTGCTGCTACTCCTCTTTCTCCTTTATTTGCCCTTCTTTTCTCTATCCTTCTCTTCCTCCCCCTCTCCCTGCTTTACTTCTTTTGCATCAGTTAAAAACCAAGTAAGGTTAATTTATATAAATTTTGAAAAGGCAAGAGACTTTATCATGATTTTGAGAAATTAGTCTGAAGTTTTCAATTTCATTCTTAAGAGAGCATTTAGAGCAACACTATGATAAACCATGTATTTATATGTATAAGTGAGATGAAGTTTACTTTTTACATTGGAGAGCTCTCTAAAAAAGAAACCACATATCCTCTTAATCGTGCATGATTACATAAAGAAAAATACACCATCTGTAAACCAATTTCCTCAGGGAAATTACGGACATTTTTAGAGGATTCACAATAAAGTGAAATAAAAGTTTGATAGAGCCAATTCTCTACTTTGTTCGATAGAAATCCTTGTTTAAAGAAAGTGGATTAAAGTGACTTTGCTCAATGTATTTGTCTAATGGATTTTCTCAAATTTGCAAAGCTTGAGAAGATAAAATGAGTAAGAAAGTGAACTGTAGAGATTTCCCTATCTAATCAGAGATTTAAAAGTCATTTTATTCATAAGTGTTCAGGAGTGGAAACTGAAGGGAAGATTTCACAGGATGCCTACTCTGAGATGGTAAAAGAAGCGAAAGTATGCATCATAAACTGAGCCACTAAGGGGTCCAAAGGAAAGAGCATCACTCAGCAAGTGTGAGTCTCAGTTAAAGGCCAGTTCTACTATTAACTAGTTCTGCCATTTAAGAAATGATCTCATTTTCTTCACATATGGGTTATAAATAACACTAACTTCTCTGTCCAGTTCTTGGGATTATTATCATTAACCATTATGATTTAATGAAGAGAATAATGGACACACATTTCAGAGAGAATTTGGGTATAGTTCTGCCTTTACCACTTTCTAGCTGTGTGGACCTGGGCATGCTATTTCTCTCGTCTTAACCTGAGTTTCCTCCTATGGAAAATAACACATAGTCTCGAGATTATTTTAGAGATTAAACTATTTGTATAAACAAAATAGATAATCCATAAATTGTGTCTATTGTTAAGATTATTAAAGTATTATTGAAATGTAAATTAGAATTATTAAAGCATAGATTTAGAAAGAGCCCCCCACCCCAACTAGAGCAAAGAATGACTTGTGGAATATATGCTACATATGTAAGAATACATGCAGGGGATCCACACTTTCGCACTCTCCCACAACTTCATTTCTATATTTCAAATCCAAATATGTAAAGCAGAGAAGACTGGGGAATGATTAGAATTCATTTTATGACCTGAGAATATTTTAAATGATTATGTATGGATTTTGAAATTATTATTGTTTCATCGCTGTGTCAGAATATAGCACTCAATATTCTGTACTGATTTTATATACAGTATAAGGAATAAATGCCTTGGAATATCTTTCCTCCAACAAAACATTGTTTACATTTTGTGACACTTTTTCTAGACCATTATTACCTCATGTATAAGATGAGGAAAACTTATCTATGCTCTCACATTTTGCTTTAAAGTCTAAAAAATACTTTTTAGTAAGAAGGGATCTACTTTTTGTTCAAATTTTGTACAAAAATATGTTAGGGAAATTATTTAGATGCCAATCAGAGTGATTCTTCGATAGATAATAGATAACATACTAATATCTAGGTATCAAGCAGAAAGAAAATAACATTTGAATCTACATTTTTAAACTGAGAGAGGGGACCCCCTTCCAGTCCACAGTGATTTGCATATCTTCAGCATGGGAACTTTTGCTGTGCAACCTTCATTAAAATACTCTTGAACCTAAGTTCCTTCTAAGGAAGATGAAAGATATCTACTCTCTTACAATCACACTACTTGTTTTCGATGAAAACAAATCACAGACTAAATTCTGCCACTGCCATTTATAAGTCAAATCCTTATTGAAAAATGGGCACAAAACCACTCTATACCTTGTTTCTACCAGCTTGATGAACTCCCAGTTACATGTGTTTTGAGATTAAGCAACCATTTTTTGCAGAAAAAACATTTCTCTCCCAACAATATTTTAGAAGCAGGACTCAGTTAATCTAATATTTGACACAGCCAACCAAAATATTCTAACCCATGACTACATTAGGATTATGCCTTGAATGGCAT